>NC_069364.1:31772500-33022500 GCF_021730395.1 Mercenaria mercenaria | reverse complement strand
CTTCCTACTGAAAAACAACACAGAACAGAACAATGTTACTTTTATGCAGTAAGTTTAAAATAACTTTACCTTGCAGAACAGTCTAGGATCAAGACGAGCTAGATCTGGGGGCAGGTACTTCTTATACATATTGTACAACTCCGAGAACTGTGTTCTTGAAGGAAAACCTTGCTGCATGAGGTCTAACACAGCATTCATACCTGAAACATCATAATAAGTAAGTAAGTTATGTCAGATTATAATTTGATCATATTCACTCATTTTCAATTCTGCAAACTGAAATATCTGAAGTAGCAAACTGTTATTCTGCTTAACTGTAAATCACAAAAACATGGTAGGTAATATGGTGACTTTGCAGAAGTAATGGTGGAGGAAGACCCCCAGGTGTCTCTCCACACCTTATTTCAGGCACAATAACCGGGGTAGGACCCAAGTCCACAGGATAAGAGGCAAGTGATTTTGACCATTCAGCCGGTGAGGCCCCTTTTACTATATAAAACCCCTACTATATGGCATAATACTTTCTATTTTGTATAGTAGAAGGGTATAAATGATACCTGCGCATTCCAGCTGACTCATTATAGATGCCCCCTCAGCCAGATGGTCCGCCATTTTACTGTTAGGCTTGATACATCGTACAAAGTTTGTCCCCTGTAATAAACAGAAACCTTTCATACAGATTCAAGTAAATCCACACCAGCTGTTTTTCTTTTTCAATGGATTAAAATGTTAAAATATTATTTGCATCTAAAAGATTCTTATATCTCAAATTATCATCAATTTCTTAAGTAAGACCGTTAACTTAGATCAATATAAAGAGACAATCCTATTTTCTGAACGTCAACTTGTAAATATTTCATTCTGCACAGTTCCATTGTATATGTACATCAATAGTTTTATTTTAAATGCTGCTGACTAAAGTTTTATTAAATGTCTTGGAGTTCCGGTAAAGCCCAGGAGTTCAATCAGTTGAATTACTGATGCCAAAACATTTAACACTTACAGTTGCTTTAAGTTTTTCCATGAGAACAACAAGCTGTGACCGGAACTTGCTTCCAACGCTGATAAAGTTCAACTTGCCAGTTGAGACTTCTACAGCCTCAAACATCTGCTTCAGTAGTTTGTTGTTGCTCTCTCGGAACAGGAACTCCAGGGATGCATGAAGGGCATCGTTGTTCTTCTCTATAAACTGGGCCTAAAATTGACAATGAAGATGTAAAGCTTTTATTTCTTTTTCATTCCAGAGCTGCCTCAACTGATGGCATTTATGTAAAGATAGTCTGGATAGGAAGTCACCCATATGACATAATTTTGTTTTAATTTACTAACAACTCTAAAAAATTAATGTGTTTTATTTTCAATCATGATAAAATCTATACTTCTTATTTTCAAAAGAAACTGCTTGAATATAACTAGCAGATGGACACTGCAATTTAAAGATTGCTAAAGTCTGAAATCAGTGGCAACTCTGATGGTACAGAGAAAGAGGCATACATATTCAACATGGAAAAGACGTAACTTATAACTTACAGTATGGTAGCAGACAGCACCAGCAAAATGTCTGATGAGGAAACCCTCGTCATCACGTACATCTCGATGTGACTTCAGTTTGGATTTCCTTGGAATCTAAAATATTGGGGAACAGACAATGATCAATCAAATTTCATATTCTATGTTTGAAAAATAACTTTTTACAACCTTTATATCACTCTTCAACAAGAGCACTTTTCTCAGTGCTTGACTCTGAATTAGAGCTTTGCCAGTAAAAAAAATCCAAGTTAAGAAGGGACATAACTCAAACCAGAGTTATGGGAATTGTGTCTCCTGGTGTAGACTTTGATAGTAAATAACTATTTTGAGTTTCAAGTCAAAAGCTTTAATAGTAACAGATTTCTGACTTTATCAAAAATTTTAACAAAAAATTCTAAGTTAAAAAGGGACATAATTCTGTCAAAATTCAAAGCAGAGTTATGGGGATTGTTTCTCCTGGTGTAGACTTTGACGGTAAACAAGTATTCTAAGTTTCAAGTCAAAAGCTTTGATAGTAACAGAGATATTTGACTTTATCAAAAACTGCAATAGGGATCATCTACTTGGCATGTCCAACCATTCCACTAAGTTTCAACATTCTGGGCCTAGTGGTTTTCAAGCCATGAATTGGAAACGGTTTTCTATGTTCAGGCCCCTGAGACCTTGGCCTTTGATCGAGTGACCCCAAAATCAATAGTGTCATCTACTCTGCATGTCCAACCATCCTATGAAGTATCAACATTCTGGGTCAAGTGGTTCTCAAGTTACTGATGGAAAGCGTTTTCTATGTTCATACCCCTGTGACCTTGACCTTTGATAGAGTGACCCCAAAAACAAAAGGGGTCATCTACTCTGTAAGCCCTATTACCCTATGAAGTTTGAAGGTTCTAGGTCAAATGGTCCTCAAGTTATTGACCAGAAATGGATTTCCATGTTCTGTCTGCTGCGACCTTGACCTTTAATAGAGTGACCCAAAACTCAATAGGGGTCATCTACTCTGCATGTCCAATCATGCTAAGAAGTTTCAACATTCTTGGTCAGGTGGTTCTGAAGTTACTGACCGGAAATGGTTTTCCATGTTCGTGCTCCTTTGACCTTGACCTTTAATAGAGTGACCCCAAAATCAATAGGGGTCATCTACTCTGCATGTCCAATCATCCTATGAAGTTTCAAGATTCTGGGTCAAGTGGTTCTCAAGTTACTGATCGGAAATTGTTTTCCATGTTCGTGCTCCTTTGACCTTGACCTTTAACAGAGTGACCCCAAAATCAAAAGGGGTCATCTACTCTGCATGACCAATCATCCTATGAAGTTTCGACATTCTGGGTCAGGTGGTTCTCAAGTTATTGATCGGAAATGGTTTTCCATATTCAAGCCCGTGACCTTGACCTTTAACAGAGTGACCCCAAAATCATTAGGGGTCATGTACTCTGCATGACAAATCATCTTATGAAGTTTTACTCTATAAGCCCTATTACCCTATGAAGTTTGAAGGTTCTAGGTCAAATGGTCCTCAAGTTATTGACCAGAAATGGATTTCCATGTTCTGTCTGCTGCGACCTTGACCTTTAATAGAGTGACCCAAAACTCAATAGTTTAGTCATCTACTCTGCATGTCCAGTCATCCTATGAAGTTTTAACATTCTGGGTCAAGTGGTTCTCAAGTTATTGATCGGGAATGGTTTTCCATGTTCAGGCCCCCATGACCTTTGATGAAGTGACCCTAAAAACAACAGGGGTCGTCTACACCATAAGCCCTGTCACCCTATGAAGTTTGAAGGTTCTAGGTCAAATGGTTCTCCAGTTATTGATCGGAAATTAAATGTGATGGACGGACAGGGCAAAAACAATGTCTCCCCCAGTGGGAGTGGAGGAGACATAACACCTGCGCAGAGTGGTTCAGAGTTCAGATGCGTAGGAACTGAACCACGAGGGCGCTAGCCCGAGTGGTTAAATACTGAAGCATCTGAATGATGAACTGTGGTAAATTAGACGATAAATCACAAGAAGGGCTTGATTGTTTTCATTCTGACATGCTCATTGACATATTATAATAACTATTATGTTGGAATTCATTTACACGAGGAGTAATGTATCGGACGTCATGAGGCAATTTGATGTCATAATTGACGTCATAATGCTCTCTTACCGGTCCGCGCGTCAACCGTTGTTTATCGCAGAATATACAGAGCTTGATTTCCTTCTTTGTTTAACTGGAAATCAAATCGAGTCATGTTAGAATTATATTCTAACAATGAAATAGACAAATCCTTCATACATCACTCATATATGTGCCAATAAATTTAATGAGAACAGATCGACTTCGAACACTGCAACATTGACATTAATTATCGAATGTTGGAAAAACAAGCCAATGTCTAGTAACATTGTGGTCTACATGTTTATTCTAGCATAAAACTGCTGTTGTCGACACTTTTTGGGGGTGTTTTAAAAAGAGAGAAAACATGTATTAACATAGAGATTCTCACGCTCATGCGCTGTTATACAACCTTTTTATATATGCACGTTCCGTGGCAAAGCGTAAACGTATTATGGCCCCAAAACGGATAATTCGAATGGAAATTACGTCAACGTGAAAAAACAACTCAGCTCTTCCCGCGCATTTCATGGAAATTTTATGACGTTGAGGTAGAATGGATTTATTTATTAATGATCTTTTTTTATGTTTTATGCTAGAATAGCATTAACACATGTTCACTTTGTGTTATAACATTTTCAGAATCCCTCGGGATACGTTGGTACCCTCGCCCTACAGGCTCGGGCACCAACCAATCCCTCGGGATTCTGTATATGTTGTAACACAAAAAAACATGCATTGTCTCAACAGAATAAAATGAACTGCATATACTCCTGAATTATATATACTAAATTTCTTTGCATCTTGATACATTTCTTGCATGCCAAATTTCTTTGCTTCTGGATACCTTTTCTATATATGCTAAATTTCTTTGCATCTATTATAGATGCCAAAATTCTATGCATATGGATACATTTTCTACATAATTATTCCATTTTTTTGCACCTGGATACATTTCTTATAAGTCTTCACTTCTTCTTAACCATAACCTGCAGACTATCCAGCATTCTAAGTCTGGTGAATACTACCTAAGTTATATAGCGGACATGCAATTTTCACAATTTTAAGTAATTAAAGTGCCATAACTACAGAGTGACTAAGACTATCTGGCTGGTTATCATACATGAGTGAGATATTATGCCCATAAACATTGTGACCAAGTTTGGTGAGAACTAGATAAGAACTACTCAAGCAGAGAGCAGACACTGTCAATTTTCACTTATTTCAGTAATTCAAGGGCCATAATTTCAGAGACAATCTGGATGGTTATGGAAATTGGCTGACATATCCTCGAAAATAATTTTGACCCAGTCTGGCAAAAACTGGATTCGAACTGCTCAAGTTAGAGAGCAGACTCCGTCAATTTTCACAATATTGAGTAACTTGGGTCATAACTCCAGAGACTTGATGGATCAAGCTGATTATCAAACTTGGCTGACATATTTAGCCTATAAACATTGTGACTAAGTCTGGTGAATACTGGAGAAGGACTGCTCAAGTTATAAGCAAACTGTCAAGTTTTGCAATTTTGAGTAATTCAAGAGCCATAACTTCACAGATTACGGGGATGCAGCATGGTATCAAACTTGACCCAAAAATTTGGTGAACAATGGATAAAATTTGCTCAAATTAGAGTGCCAACAACTCCTGTTGATGGCACCCAGTCCCCTGCCTCCACCTCAAGAGACTCCCCCCGCCCCCACCCCCACATCTCTACCACAGCATGTGTTCCCATAACAATTTCCATTTCTCCTGCACATGAAAAACAAACAAATTTCAGTCTTCCATTCAGCTTTGCTTTAAGGAACTGTATACCCTGCAGAACCTGAAAAGGTTGCACAATATTTTCTACTGTGTCCAGTATGAAACTTACACTGAGTCTGAAATGGTCCTTGTTCCTGTTATGTACTTCCATTGTGAAGTGATCAGGTTTAGGTGTTGGCAGTTTGCTCTCCTCATCAAGAAGGTCAAATATACCCTTACTCTTCTGCTCTATCAATTCTGAAACATCAACACAGCATTTCAAATCTCTTTTCTATATAAAATGTTGTAACAGACCTACTGTGAAACAGCTTTACTAGACTGCTCAACATTTTATATCCATCACTGTAAGGTGCTTCACAGTCCATGTTAAGTGCTTGAATAGAATTATTTTCCAACCATATATAAATGGATCAAAAATTACATTCTTGTTGAGTGGAATAAAGATAAATGACCAAACAGGAAAACTAACACTAGACCTACATGTCAAGTGGAATAATTATTTATTTTTCAAATTGGAAAACATAGTTCCAATGTGTTTACCTATACAGTCAGAGTTATCTGTCCATTTGATTTTCTTTACATTCAGCCCTTCCTTCTCATACAGAAGTTGTTCCTGAAAAATTCAAACCATAATGCTAGTATAACACATCCTGGACATAAAAACTAAAAATTTACATTCAATGAACATTTTCAATGTCATCAAAAACATTTAGTATGAAATATCTATTATAAACTATGTATACCATTTCTGTTAAAGCTCCTAAATAGTATTAATTTTTCACTGTGCTCAAAATATATCAGTTCATGAGATTTTTAAGGAACCTACCGATTATAAATCTGGCTGTCAAAAAACTGAGTTGCTGTAAAGTGATTTATAGATATAGGGGACATATTTTTCAAGGAAACTGGTTGTGTCTATCCACTAAATAAAATCCCAATGCAAACAAAACTCTCATTTTAAAAAAGTTACCCGAAATAACAATTTTGACTGAAACTAAGCTAGAACAACAAACGTTCCGCTAGCCAGGTGAAAAGCTGTCTCAAATGACGGCCCAAAATGGGCTCAAACTTAAATGGGCGAGGGCAAGTGATTAATAGTCAGTGACTTTCAGAACTCTGGTAAAAAAAGCTATAAAACCTAATTTATATATTTCCTTACCTCTTTCAGAATTCTGTCATTGAAGAACTGTTGCAGTTTCTCATTACAGTAGTTGATACAAAACTGCTCAAAGCTATTCACCTGGAAATACTCTGAAAAACACAATTACATGGGCTGATCCAAAAGTAATGTCACTGGAACCATAAAATGTGTACAATGAAAACAACAAAACTTCCAGCCCAAGTACCTTGTACTATTTGCAGTAAGTTTTGAAAATATGAAAAATAATCGCTAACTTAAAGTGATATGAACATGCACAGGAAGTATGATAACAAAGATCACCGCACGTCACTGACGTTATTTTGGTCACAAGTTATTATTTCTGTCACTAAGCAATGATAAGCCTTTGCACTACACAGTGAACTTAATCTGCAAGGATGTCACTATAGTTTTCACTATTGATTGCTGAAAGACTAACTTCACATCATCATAACTTCATATGATTAGATGTGTCATTTTGATGTCAACTGGTGATTGTCTTTGTTGTTGTTTTTTTTCTGTTTATGAAGGCAACATTGTTTTCATATGTGGCAAAATGTCATCATGGGTGAACTTTGAAGTTCTGAGTATTAATATTTAAACTGAAACAACCCTAGAAAATAGTATGAACTTGTGTAATCATCTTATCTTACATTGTGATATTTCTATGATAATTTAAGGATAAAAAAATGTGCCAGATCAACCCCAGGTGCACAACTACACATGCTGACCAACATTCCTGTAAAGTTTTGTCAAATATTTTTGGAGCTAGGCATGACACAACATTAAAATGACCAATTTTTACAAAGTCAGGGGCCATAACTCCTACATGATTGAATGAATCAGGATGCGAAACCCCAGGTGCACAACTACACATGCTGGCCAACATTCCTGTAAAGTTTTGTGGCTCTACGTGAAATATTTTTGGAGCTATGCACGACACAACATTCTCGGAAGGACAGACGGACGGAAGGACGGACGGACAAGGGCAAATCTATATGCCCCTCCAAAAGTGGGGGCATAAAAACTAGAAATGTGTGCATGGGACACAGATGCCCCCACTAAATGACAAAGGACACAAATTTTTTCCAAGGTCAGGGGCCATAACTCCTACAATACTGAATGAATCTGGACGTGAAACCCCAAGTGCACATCTGCACATGCTGACCAACATTCCTGTAAACTTTGGTGACTCTAGGTCATATTCTTTTGGAGCTACGCGCTACACAACATTAAAATGACAATTTTTTAACTAAGTCAGGGGCCATAACTCCTACATGACTGAAAGAATCCGGATGTGAAACCCCAGGTGCACAACTGCACATGCTGACCAACATTCCTGTAAACTTTGGTGACTCTAGGTCAAATACTTTTGGAGCTAGGTGCGACACAACATCAAAATGACCAATTTTTAACTAAGTCAGGGGCCATAACTCCTATACGACTGAATGAATCTGGATGCGAAACCCGAGGTGCACAACTGCACATGCTGATCAACATTCCTGTAAAGTTTGTTGACTCAAGGTCAAATACTTTTGGAGCTACGTGCGACACAACATTAAAATGACAATTTTTTACTAAGTCAGGGGCCATAACTCCTACAATACTGAATGAATCCAGACGTGAAACCTCAGGTGCACAACTACACAGGCTGATCAACATTCCTGTAAAGTTTTGTGACTCTACTTCAAATACTTTTGGAGCTAGGTGCGACACAACATCAAAATGACCAATTTTTAACTAAGTCAGGGGCCATAACTCCTATACGACTGAATGAATCTGGATGCGAAACCCGAGGTGCACAACTGCACATGCTGATCAACATTCCTGTAAAGTTTGTTGACTCAAGGTCAAATACTTTTGGAGCTACGTGCGACACAACATTAAAATGACAATTTTTTACTAAGTCAGGGGCCATAACTCCTACAATACTGAATGAATCCAGACGTGAAACCTCAGGTGCACAACTACACAGGCTGATCAACATTCCTGTAAAGTTTTGTGACTCTACTTCAAATACTTTTGGAGCTAGGCGCGACACAACACTAAAATGACCAATTTTTACAAATTCAGGGGCCATAACTCATAAATGACTGAATGAATCCAGAGGCGAAACCCCAGGTGCACAACTACACATGCTGACCAACATTCCTGTAAAGTTTTGTGACTCTAGGTCAAATACTTTTGGAGCTAGGCGCAGCACAACATTCTCGGAAGGACGGACGGACAAGGGCAAATCTATATGGGCCACCCCCGCCCCATCCCCCCGAAAGTGGGGTTATAACTAGACCACTTCCTGTCACTGTACACGGTTTCATGACTCTAGATGAAATATCTTTAAAAATAATTGCATCATGAACTTTTAAGCACTTCAAATGTCCATAACTCTGGTCTCGCTCAGTGAAATCCTAAACAGAACATCAGGTGCCCACACATGCTATTTAATAATCCTCTAATGTTTCATGACACAAATACTTTTTGACATACATGTAATTTAACTTTTATGCCCTTAAAGGTTGTTTTTCACTAAGTCACAGGCAATTACCCTGGTCTTGCCGAGTGAAATCCAAAACAAAACTCTGGAGCATAAATTTACATGCTGAGTAATATTCCTGCATGTTTCCATGACTAGATGTATTATTTTTAAAGATATATACACAAACTTTTAAGCACTTTATGTGTGAAAGAATACACATTAAGTACCATAACTCTGGTCTGGCAGAGTGAAATCCCAAATAGAACATCAGGGGCACAACTTCTCAAGCCATATAACTTTCCTGTAATATTACAACTCTAAGTCAAACACTTTGAGGTGCAGGCCAAACAAACTTTTATGCCCTTTTATGCATGTTTAAAACCAAAGCTGTGCAAGTTCCCATGCTGCATAATATTTCCATACTGGGTCAAATGCTTTTTGAGATACATATGACACAACCTTAAAACCCCTTTCTATGCATATTTTGAGTATGTCAAGGGCCATAACTGTGGTGTGGCTTTGCAAAATCCCAATTAAAACACCAGGTGCACAACTTTATGCTGAATGACAATCCTGTGACGTCTAATGACTCTGGATCAAATACTTTTTGAGATATGCATGCAACAAATTCAGACAGTCAACAGACAGACAGACTAGACTGACAGACAAGGGCAACTCTAAAGTGCACGCCCACCCCCACCCCTCACTATTTTAGGGAGCACAAAAACCAACATTTAAATACCGACTGTCTTATGGTGACAGAGGAATGAAAACTGAAATCTTACCAAAGCCAGCAATATCCAGAAGACCAATGAAACTGCATGAGCTTGCAAAAGGAATGGCTTTGTTTACTCTCAACACAATGTAGTCAAACAGTCTAGAATACACAGCCTTCGCTAGGGCATCTCGTGCACTTGATGCTTCATACTTTTTCAGTGGAACCCTGTGGTAACAATACACATATAGTTGATTTTTAAACATAACTTCTATTGAACTTTCTTCAACAAAGCTGCTCCACAAATATATATATATAAGACGTTACGCTCATTGTTGGCGTACATTAGCGTAACTGACGTTATCGTCGTTTTTAGCCGTTTTGACGTTACAGGGATTCCTTGGGGTGGTTGGACTACAGTTTACATAAATTATGTCGTTTCGATATTTAAGGAAATATTTGATATAGATGTACATATAGTATTTATTCAATCAAATTATTTATCAGACAGTGAATTATATTGCGATGTTTAGATACAGTTGTAATACGTATGCGTTATTTAGTTTTCAAACATATCGTCGACGTTACATTAATTTCATGGCTGTGACATCTCGGCTAGATTTTGCAATCTTAATGTGTTAAATTTAATAAAAGTCATATTCAACGTAAGACTTATGCATATCAATTTGCAGACAACTGTATGTACTTTCAGAATGTAGTCGAAGTTTTGTTAACACATACATATATCTTTAGCACGTAACAACTTCGTCATTTTATTTTTTGCATTTTTTGACACGTATGACATCGCGGCTAGATTAAAGTATACATATATTAAACGCCATTATCAAAGTCAAAATAGGACAAAATCTTACTAACTCAAAAGTAGAATTTATGTACTTTTTGTCAAAATAAGTATTATAGAAAGCATAAAATAGTTAAAGAAAATACAGAAATTTTAACAAATCCTGTCGAGAAAAGACATAAAATCTTACGTTTTCAGTTGGATTTGTCTTTTGCGTCCTGTTTTCTACAGGAAGTACTGAACAGCAAATGACTGCAATGACGTCAAATATAGTTAACGTCACGTCACCGAGTCTTCTTATTTGATGGAAAAAAATAACTTTATGAATTTACCAAGCCGTTAAATGATGCGCATTGGTAAATTCTGCTACATCTTACATGTCGTTTTTGTGTTGTTTTTTATGATTCTATGTCGAATTAAATTTTTACTAATTGTTAAATGTAAATGCGATCACATTTACTAACAGGGCGATTGTTTTGCCTTTCTTGTGATATAAGAAGATAAACAACCGTATTTCTAAAACGAATTTCATGAAACACTGAAGTGAAAGAAACTGAAAAATTTCCGATGTTTGCCAACAACGTACGCAACGTCATATATATGCAAAAGACTTGATCTTAAGGTAGTTCTGCATGTTTGATTAACCGAAAGTAATACCATAACATCATTTATCTAGAAACCCTAGAATAATGGCTGGCAGCCGATAAACAGGTAGCATAAATGTTGCCTACAATCTGTTATATCACTGGTATAAAGTGTTAAACAGACATCGCTACTGTTTTTCTTAGGATTAATTTTGACATTAGGTAAGTTCTGATGAATAGATGGACCGACGCACAACTGACGATGGACACATCATAACAACAATAGTTCACCATGAGCACTTTGTGCTCTGGTGAGCTAAAAAGGTAAATCTACATCTATGAAAGGTATCATTATCATCTACATTGTTGAACTTTTTCTATATGTGAAAATGTCATCAAAAGTGTGATTTTACCATAGAAGCATATTGTGAAAATTGACTGTAGGACCAATATTTTCAAATAGGTTTAACCATAAATTAAGCACACAACCCTATCTCTTTTATTGGCTGAATTGCTTTTGGATAAATTGATGCTTTGAAAAAAATGTAGTTTAATAAAATTCTATATTGTAAAACAATATCTGATTCAAACATGCAGAACTTCCTAGTCTGTTATCACAATCACATTGTAAGTGCTTCAGTACCCAAATTCAGACATCAACCCAAGCAGCTTCTGCTTTTACCCAAAGTAATTTCACTCACAATTACAATCCACAGTAACAATGAAATATAATTGGTGCTTTCATGAAGCCATTAAGTTATGCCAGTCTAGAAAGCATCAACTTGAAGTATGTTATGAAATAAATCAGAGAAAACAGTCTGCTTCTGTATTTCAACAGACAAGAAGAAATTCATATTTAGCTCCTGTATGCAAGAGATCACTTGATGAAAGACATTACAAATCTTTTAAAATGGAAAACTCTCAAGTCATAAATGATCTAAAATGGTACATGTACACACATACAGTGAAATCAGAAATATTTGTGATAGATTAACCGTATCTACCCGGTACTTCGCTGTTTTCTATTTTCTTTCAAACATTAATCAATGCATTATTTTAATTTTAAAGATAACAGATTTAAAATAATTACAAGAGGGTCATGATGACCCTGGATCGCTCACCAGAATAATATGAGCTACATGTTTCGAATGTCAAACTGATGATTTTTAGAAATTTTTGGAAGATTTTCCTATGTACAATCAAGTAACCCCTGGGGCGGGGCCAATTTTACCCCGGGGGTCATGATTTGAATAAAGTTTGTAGAAGTCTACTAGGAAATGTTACATATCAAATATCTAAGATCTAGATCTTCTGGTTTATTTTTAGAAAATTTATGAAGATTTCCCTATGTACAATCAAGTAACCCCTGGGGCTAGGTCAATTTGACCCTGGGGGGTTTAGATTTGAACAACTTTTGTAGAGGTCCACTAGGCAATGCTACATGTCACATATCTAAGCTCTAGGCCTTCTGGTTTATTTTTAGAAAATTTTGAAGATTTTTCTATGTACAATCAAGTAACCCCATGGGGCAGGGTCAATTTGGCCCTGGGGGTCATGATTTGAACAAATTTTGTAGAAATCTACTAGGCAATGCTACAAGTCAAATATCTAAGATCTAGGCCTTCTGGTTTATTTTTAGAAATTTTTTAAAGATTTTTCCATGTAAAATCAAGTTACCCCTGGGGCGGGGTCAATTTTGACCCCGGGGTCATGATTTGAACAAATTTTGTAGAAATCTACTAGGCAATGCTACATGTCAAATATCTAAGATCTAGGCCTTTTGGTTTATTTTTAGAAAATTTTTGAAGATTTTCCTATGTAAAATCAAGTGACCCCTGGGGCGGGGTCAATTTTAACCCCGGGGGTCATGATTTGAACAAATTTTGTAGAGGTCCACTAGGCAATACTACACGTGAAATATCTAAGCTCTAGGCCTTCTGGTTAATTTTTAGAAAAATTTTGAAGATTTTCTTATGTAAAATCAAGTGACCCCTGGGGCGGGGTCAATTTGGCCCTGTGGGTCATGATTTGAACAACTTTAGTAGAGGTCCACTATGCAATGCTACATGTCAAATATCTAAGCTCTAGGGCTTCTGGTTTTTGAGAAGAAAATTTTTTAAGATTTTTCTATGTAAAATCAAGTGACCCCTGGGGCGGGGTCAATTTTGACCCCGGGGTCATGATTTGAACAAAATTGGTAGAGGTCCACCAGGCAATGCTTCACACCAAATATCTAAGCTCTAGGGCTTCTGGTTTTTGAAAAGAAGATTTTTAAAGTTTTTCCTTTCAGTTGCCATGGCAACCAGAGTTCTGCATGGAATTCAATTCTTTGAACAATTTTTGTAGAGCTTCACCCAAGGAACATTCCTGTGAAGTTTGGATGAAATTTGCCTAGCGGTTTATGAGGAGATGTCGTTTGAAGTAAAAGTTTACGGACGCCGGATGACGGACGACGGACAACGGACGCCGGACGGTGACCCATCCTAATAGCTCACCCTGAGCCTTTGGCTCTGGTGAGCTAAAAATGTTGCAAGTTTACAGCAAACAATCATGTAAATGCACAAAATACTAGAGTGAATTTCGCGAAATAGTGAACTATTATGAAACCCAGCCAAAAGGAAATAAGCTACTTCAATATTTTCATAATAATGCCAACTGAAAAAAAAATTTAGTGCAGTGAAATTCTATGATTTTACAGAAGTTTAGGGATGGCAAATATAGATGAAATGGGGTAAGTAAAATAGCAGGAAATTATATGTAACAGGTCTGTGACTCTTCCAAGGTCTGATAACACATACAAAATAATAGGGAATTGGAAAGCTTCAGGAAATTTGCTAATCTTATACTTGAAGGTACAAAATAAAAGGAAACTTATAAGAAGAAACCTGATTTTATTTATTTGTATAACGGGTAAATCACTAGCAGTCTGAAAGAAATTGCAAAGCAATATCTACCTAGATGAAAAAACTTGCAAAGCATCTGCCAGAGAGAAATGTTTAAGGCAAACAGAAAAACTGATAAAAAAGAATCTCCTTAAAGCCAAGTCCTGGCAATGCAACCCAACATTCATCCACAACCAAAAAACAAAAATTACAAGATTTAATTAAGGTACATGAAAAAGTAGCATGATTTAAAAGATATCTGACACTGTAAAAATAGACAAACACATAATTATCTGTTTCACTGTTAAGTATTCTATGTAAATGTATCAGTCATATTTCAGTTACTTCCAGCAGATAACATATCCAGATGTTCATTAACTCTGTCCGAGGCAGTGCTTTTATGTCTGCAAGCAACTTACAACATAACCCAAGAATCAAATGAAGAGGCAATAGACAACAGTGAAATTCCACAAAGAATATTCCTGTCAGGGACTGAACTCTCCAATTCAAAAAAGTAGTTTTGTGGTTTGTGTTCTTTAGCTTTCCAAAATAATGGGTTCAATACAGATTTTTCTGCTAGTTAGAAACAAGCATGTAGCATATGAAGAAATAATTTACATGCCCATGAGTACCCAGTACCTCTACTGTTCCCATAATCTACATGGGTTTTTGTTGTTGTTCTTTCTTTGATCTCCTAACAATGGAGGTGATTTATATAAGACAGGTTTGATGTTTGGTGAGGTGACATATATAGAACACAGAATCTGGCAACACTAAGCTCCTGCTGAAAGGTTTGTACATAAAGGAATCTTGCCTTTATTTGTTCACAGGTGTTATATACATGTATATCTTTCCAGGGGTGTCATTAATAACAGTATCTTGACAAAGACACATTTATCCTGTACTCAACACACAAAGCTGTTAACTGGTTATTCTTTTGGTAGAAATGAAGTAGAAATGAGTGATGCTTCATAGAAGTTTCAATGAACTCCAACTAGTGGTTGCTGCAGAATACTTAGAACAATAAATGGTACTAAAGTATACTATGCCAAATACTAAACGGGCAACAACTCAGTGAAAAATCATCCGACCAAAACATGAAGACAATATGCACATCTACTCTTTAGAAGCTTACTATGAAGTTTTAATGAATTCCAGCCAATGGTTGCTGAGAAATACTGCGGACTAGAAATGGTAATACTGTATTTCACGTTAAATAATCAAAGGACAATAACTAAAAAAATCATCTGACCAGAACATGAAGATTTTATGCACATCTCTTGGGTGTGAAGCTTTTTATGACATTTCGCTAAATTCCAATGACTCCTTGCTGGGAAATATTCCAGACAAAAATTGTATTATAGCATACTATGTTGAATAATCAAGGGGCAATAACTCTGTAATCAATCAACCAGCCAGAGTATGAAGACAACTTGTGCATCTCCTCTTGATAGTGAAGCTTCCTATGTAGTTTTGCTAAATTCCAACCAGTAGTTGCTCAGAAATACAATGGACATGTATTGTACTATAGTATACTAAAGTTGAATAATCAAAGAGCAATAACTCTGTGAAAAATCATCCGGCAAGAACATGAAGATGATATGCCTATTTCCTCTTGATATTCAAACTTCCTATGAAGTTTCGCTAAATTCCAAGCAGTGGTTGCTGAGAAATACTCCAGACAATTGCTGGACAGACGGACAGAACGGCAGTCGGATGAAGCACCAACTATATGCTTCCCCTTCGGGGAGCATAAAAAGGGCAAGTGTCTGAAACACTTTTGAAATAATGTACATAATCTCTAGTACAATTTTCCACATATTATTTTCCTTTGATTTTCTCATAAACAGCAACATTTATAGACAATATTTTACTTGAGGAAGACATTAAAAATTGTTTATAATTTTTTGTATCTCTCTCTAATAGACCTGCATGTTTATCAGTACATATAAATAAGTAACAAGTAAAGCTCCTGATATTGCTACATTTCCTAAAGCAACTGTTTATTCTTCAAATATTAATGACACCCCTGACTCTTACATAATAACTTCTCCATGATCTTTGTTGGCTAAAGCCCTGTAAACGAAACACCATTAAAATGTCTACTTAAAATAGTCTACTTCAAAACACTTGCATCAAAACCTACATCAAATGTTGGTATTTCAAGGTGTTTTGTGTTTTCAACACATGATTAATCTTCATAAAATATTGCTAAGTGTCATAAATTGATTTTATTAATAAACAAGACTTTGCAATAAAAGCTAAGAAGATCCAAATAAGTTAGTAAGAACTTACACTTCTTCATTTACTTGTTTTCAATTTTTGCTCTAGCCACTGCAGAAAAAAAAATGTTAAAAACATTGTTTGAAGAAAAATGTAATTTTACTTCATTGTAGACAAGATAGCTACATACTTGATGGCTGTTCCCTTGACTCCACCCCTTGTTGCCTGCATCACTCGAGTGACAAGTGCCTCCCTTAATTCTTCCTTCTCCACCCCTAACAGTACTGCTGAAATCTGCAGTGACTTTTCTGAGTTAGCTGTGATTATACAGCCACCTGTTAATAAATACACATTTGTTTTGTAGGCTTTTACACATTAAGTTTAACAGTATTGATGACCTATCTGACACCTGGATTCCTCACCGGTATCTGCTTGTTCTCAATGGTAACTTGCAACTCATATGATTCAGAGGTGGAGGAAGAATGACTTTTAAGAATAAATCTTATACTGTAGATAGGTCATATTCACCTTAGTTTATTTTTGCTCATACTCTTTAATAATGCCACTCACAAATACCAATATCAGTATCAATCTACAACATGTCCTGTCCTAAGACACACACATTTATGTTTTGCAAATTCTTAACTACAAGAATGAGGTTGCTAACCATGAAATCTGTAAAATTCTCATAAAGCCTATGCTAAAATTATGCAGTCTACATCTCTCATCAACGAATCCAAATTACAGAACTTTTCTTAATATTTCATCTTTTGTTCTACTAGCTGAGCTGGCATAGGAAAATGAAATAACCTCAATAAAACAGAAAATATGTACCATTCCTGGTCATTCCTGAAAAGTTATTCAAACAGTATAAATTTTTAGACATGCTACCTTTGGTATCCTCATGGTTGTCTTCAAAGCTGATATTCCCAAGATGTAGAACTGAGGCCACTATCGTGTAAACTGAGAATCTCTCATCTTCCGTCATACCGAGATGGTTCATTGCGTCATCACATACCTTAAAGTCTCTTGCATCATCTAGGACTGGGTCATGTAGACTGCCATTCTTTAGAAACTGTCAAAATAAGTACTTTATATTACAATTTGTCACAAAAATATTGTCTATTTCAGGGAACCTGTTGTTTCTACACAGAAAACAAGCCAGTTGGCTTTTTTCTTTTAATGGAGTAAAGGGAAATCACAAACAAATCACTGTTTCAATACCTAATTCTGAAAGGAATCATGCAAAAATACATTTACAAAATTGGGAAACGTAGCGAGAGAAAGGTTTGAGCTAAAAAGTGGATAAAAGAGGACTATGTACTTGTAGCAAAGAATTGAGTAGTGTCTAGACAAAAGCTATCTCATCACTCTAATTTACATATTTTCATCATTCTATCAACGCTTTGATTAAGATCCATTTATACAAGATAAAGATAGCTATGTTCATTGTGGGACCTTTCTACTTCATTGGTAAAGTAAGACCCAAGAATTATTTCTGACATTGGCATACAACTCAAAGTGCTTTTGAGAAAAGAGCATGTCTCCCACGACTGCCTAATCATCATCTGAATAGTAAGTCTGTCTTTATATACTGTTTACAGCCTATTGGTATCAGTTGGAGTAGGAGTAACCGGTCTACATCTGTGTATCGGTAATTATGTTCAAGGGCCATAATTCGGAAGTGCCTGGGCCGATTTGGCTAGTTATCAAACTTGGCCGAGGACTTATTGGCAAACACATTTTGTTCAAGTTTGGTGAAGATCGGTTGAGAAATGTTCAACTTTAAAGAGTGCGGACAAGCTTTGTGACAGACTGGAGTAAATCAATATTTCTCCCACACCACTGTATCTGTGGAGGCTTGACTTGACAGGGGCAACACTGTGATACCTCTACCATAGTCATTGAGATTCCAACATAAAGATTTTGAAAGATGTTGTGGGGGTAAGGGGGCAATATTATGGAGCATATTTTTTTTAAAACTTTTCTGTTTTTTTATTAAGTTATAGTGCTTCAAAATAAGTTGATTAAATGTAACATGGTAAATCTGGCTTGACTAGAACTATGGTATATACAGTCTTCTCCTTTCAAAAGTAATTTTTGAGTGAATCTGTGTATGAATTTACTAAATTTTATCAATTTAACAGGAATTTTCTTTCAGTTTTCAGATAACTTTACTTTTCATAAATCTGTGAAGAGCCCTTTAATAAGGAATACACAAAAAATAGGATTATTCATGCACTATACTTACCATCTGACTTTTCCTTTCATTTCCAAGGGACTTCTCTGTTTCTCTAGTGGTAAAGTACTGACTGTTTCCACGAGACAGATACTAAAAGGCATGCAAAAAATTGGAGAAAGTTTACCATCAAATAGTACATCATTACAAACATAAATCACAACAGCTGACAAGTTTAAAGGTAGGAAGACATACGTTCACAACAGCAGGGTCAAATTAAACCTTGGAATTTTGTTAATACATGTATGCAAAATTTCAAACCTCTGTTCAAATAGTTCAGAGCATCTGAGAAAAAACATCCAATGTACAAAATGTTTACCTGCTGTAAAACAGGTTTTTCACAACAATTTTGAACACAACATTCTGGTGCTGAAAATGGTTCACAATATCTAATCACAAGGGTAATAACAAAGGCAATACAAAAATTACCTACCCTTAATAACATTTTGATTTGAGGCCCTATTATCACTCATCATTAAAAATATGCAGGACAAAGGTCAATTAACTTAATTAACGCAATGTTTGTAAGACAATATAAGAACACCTATGTACAAATTATGCTGAAAACGAAATGTTACAAAAAAACAACTCTTATCAACTTATAAGATTGGAAATGTGCATGTCTGAGTTGCTTCAATTAAATTTTGTGGACTGAAGCAAACAATCAGCCACCAACAAAAACAATGATTTCACAGTATATGAACCGCAATATATAGTCTGTAAATAAACCGTATTATGTCAAAAGATAACTTAATGGAAAAAATTATCACATTAAAAGGATGTAAATACATCAAAAGATAATTGTGGTGTAGTTCTTTCAACATTCATAAAATATTGAGTTGAAAAACATCTTGTGGAGAGAATTACTGTAAGCTCTAGCAGCTTTCAATTCAATCCATTTGTCTTGATATTTGTAGTGTATGGATGTTATATGCCATGTATATCTTGATAAATAAATATGTTTAAACCAAAAACATGTCAAAAGTTTCATAAAAAAAAGACATAATCCATACATACTGAACATAACAGCTTACCCACCATTTTGCTCTATTGCCAATTACCTTAAAAATACTGAATGTACCTATTAGAAATTGAGCATACATTTAGATCAACATGCTGTTAACAACAGATCAAACTTTCAAAACTATAACACCCAAAGGTATCCCTATATCTCTTAATCATTTTACTACCACAACCCATTTATAGAAAGTGACTAAATACCATTCATAAGAATACAGAAGTTTGAATGTTTAGTAGAAAACAGTTGAATATCAAATCCTCTTTTTGGATTGGGTTAGACACTGAAGCTATTTTGTTTTTGTTGTCATTTTCCCCCCCTTCATAATATTTTTCACTGGTTTGAAAATTCTAGACAGTTTAGTGTATTTTTGTGACTTTTTAAATTATGGTACAAAGTCTTAAATATTGTTCTAAGAATTTTTTTAATTTATACAATATATTTTTTGTACTTTTGTAAAATATTGGCAAAATAACAAGAGCTGTCGGAGGACAGTAACACTCAACTATTAAACAGCCTTGTCAATTGAATGAATATTAAATTGAAAAAGGGCATAACCTTATAAAATGGAACCTTATGGAACCTATACAATGCAAGTGTGTGAAATTTCAAACCATTCCCATTAAGTGGTTACTAAGATACCAGCTTACATAAAAAAATTAACTTGAAAAACAGGCATAATTCTGTAAAATGGCAAAACACAATTATGAAACCTGCACAATGCAAGTTGGTTCATCACAGTGAATAAATGTGTAAAGTTTCAATGTGTTCCCAAAAGTGGTTAATGAAATCCTAGCTTACATACAAAAACTTAACCAAACAGGGACACTAACGCAGACACAGACCCCGACACCAACAAATGGGCAGGTCCAATAGCTCTACCTATTCTAGGAATAGTTGAGCTAATAAATGGCAGATTAACTGTTTTTGTTCAGTATATATAAATTCTGTATTACAGAACATAAAGCCTATTTATCAAAACCCCCTATAATTGTTCCAAATCCCTTTTTTGTCTCCCTATTCCTTTCAAACTAAGGACACAACAGAACAGCTGAATCTCCGCAATAAAACACTGTACTAAAACATACAAAGAACTGGTCCGGTGCAGCTAGCTGAAGCTTCTTGAAGAGATCCGGTGGTGCGCCAGCACACATGCGATAAAATATATGATAGTTCCTTTCTTCTTTGCTTTGAACACAAATACGGGACTTTTCTAGCAGATAGTGAGATATAAAACCTCCTGCTACTAGAAACTGAAAGAAAAATAACAGAGCATTTTAATGTTTCCTATAATTAGTACACTGGCACTGCTGATGGACAGACATTAAAAGCTTTTTGCAACTCAGCATCTATAATAAACACTCGTGCACTTTTGATTGATACAAAACCTCTCACTACCTGATCTTTTCTTTTTAATAATATAAATATCTGCATGCCTTTTCGCTGGTGGTAGATATAAAACGTACAGCTATTTCAAATATTGCAACATACAATATTTTATGACCATGCATGGAAATTAATGATTTTATAATAAGTCTAAGACCATTGTTTAGGAAACTTAACAGTGAGTTAAAAACAAAATCCTGTTTACAATATTGCATTACCATGTTTGAAGAATAATTCAATCTAAAGTCTTGTCACAATATAAAAGGCAAATTAACATTATACCTTAATTTACTGTATTGTTTAAAGCTACTTGACTCACCTTGTTATCAAAATGGATTTCTATAAACTTTCCAAATCTACTACTGTTATTATTTCTGACTGTCTTTGCATTACCAAATGCTTCTAGGAGAGGATTAGCTGAAAGTTTCAATAGAGTACAATTATAATAAAATTGATTTTTCAAAATACTTTAATTTCTTACATTATTTTTCAGTTGTAATAGCCCTCCTTATTCTTCAAATAGCCAAGCTAAATATGAGATCTGTATATGAAAACAAGATGGTCATTGACCCTAAACAGCTCACCTGTTCTATATAAATATCAAGGCTCTAGCTAACTATGGATCCAAAGAAGAAGATATTCAAAGTTTCTTTTGTATCAGTCTATATTATATACATCTCACACACATGGGCATGGCCATTTTTGCACCTAGGGCAATAATTTGAACAATTACAGTAGACAGTCAAACCCGGATATCAAACGTCAAATATCCAAGAAACATTTGTGTAAAATTGTTTTAAAACTAGGGCTGCTGTTTCTGAAAAGAAGAATTTTAAAGTTTCCAATATATAACTATAAGGGAAAAGTGACAACTCCCTCTGGCAGCCATGTTTTATGACCAATCAAAATAATTTGAACAATCTTGGTAGAAAGTCGCACAAGGACCGTGAAATCATTTCAAAATTGGGCCAACAGTTTCATACAATTTACACTATATACATAAAGGGAAAAGTGAATATGCCCTCTGGCAGCCATGTTTTTTAATAAATCAGAATAATTTGAACAATCTTTGTAAAATGTCTCGCAAGGACATTATGTGTAAAATTATTTTAAAATCACCATGTTTTTAAATGATTCTGAATAATCTTGGAAGAGGGTCACACAAGGACCATTTGTGTAAAATTACTTTAAAATCGGGCTTTCAGTTTCACACAAGAAGATTTTTTAAGTTTCCATTGTATACATACAGGGAAAAGTGATCATGGCCCCTAACGGCCAAGTTTTTTTTGACAAATCAGAATAATTTGAACAATCTTGTTCACAGGTTACATAAGGACCATTTAATATGTGAAATTATTTCAAAACCAGATCAGTGCTTAAGGAGATGCTGTTCGAAAAAAAATCTATTTTAGCTCTGGCAGCCTCTTTTTGCAACCAAGCGCAACCATTTGAACAAATCTTGTACAGGACCACCCAAAGAACATCCAGGCCAAGTTTCATCAAAATCTACTCATTGGTTTTGGAAGAAGTGATGTTTAAAGAAATTGACAATGTTAACGATAGACAGACACACAACGGACAAACCATGAAAAAAATACTTGTTCTTTTTAAGCTATCACAAAATCCATCTTTTTCTAATATTTTTTTAAACTATATGTTGCTACAGCAATAGAGTAATTCTCCATATTGCCATCTATCCATGTACCAAGTTTCGAGAAAAAATATCATGTACTTTTAACCTTATTACACTTTGAGTGACTGACAGACAACAGGCTTGGAGGAACAATGAGTCCACTCCAATGAACTAATAAAACATTTTTATTGTAAGATGGGATCTAGTGTTATTCTCGTACACATCCACAAAATCAAAGAAAATTCCGACGATTAATGATTTAACAGTTACTAACATTCTATAATTCTTTGTTCTATAGGACCAGCCTTAGTTCCCCAGTTGTCTGTGAGATACTTCAGGATATATTTGGTTGACTCAGTCTTTCCGGCACCAGATTCCCCCGAGACAATGATCGACTGGCTGGCTTTGTTCACCTTCATGTCACGGTATGCTTTATCCGCTGTAAATAAAAAAACACTTTTGAACTTCTGCATGTTAAAAAATAGTGTTTCTTTGCATTTATTTCTATATAAAGTGGAACAAACAAGCAAAACTCTGTGTGTTTTCTCGTTAACTCATGGTTTTACTTAGAGGTAAAAGGTTAATAGGGTCTCCGTCGTGTCCGGTCCATAACTCTGCCATTCATCAAGGGATTTTAAAATTACTTGGCACACCAGAGTCAAGGTGACTTCCCTTCATTCTATCTCATTAAAAGTCAATGCTTATAGAATGAAAGTGTAAAAGCATGGTTTCTAGCTACTTATCTTATAGCTGTGCTTATTTGGAGCTCAGCAATATCTGCAAAATGGTTTAATGCTTAGGGGTGTAACGATACACTGAAATATCTATGCATTGCGATCCCGAGTGTCCCGATAGTACATATCGATAGAAAAGTCACGATCCAATAACAATCGCCGATAGTTCCTTCAACAATCAATAGTTTCGATAGTTTTGAAATTTTAGTAAAAATAGAAATAATTTATAACCCAAAAAACAGAGCCAGCTTTCATTTGCGTCTCGGAAAATGTTTACGTCTCTATTACAATAGTTAACCTCATGGACTTAAACTACCATAAAGGACTGAGAAGTCTGGGAGGTAATTAATAAATTTAGTTCTCATATCTTCATTTCTTAGAAACTTTGATTAAATATATATAGTTGGTAGTTTTACTGTATAAAACATGGTGGCCAATAACTATTGCAATAGTATTGCAATAGTAACCTGCAATAAAATAGTATTGCAATTGTCAAAATTGGCCTCAAAAGTCATCCCTATTAATGCTATAATTACAGAATACTAGCTGATGATGTCTGAACCTGCCTGCAGCCTAAACATGTGAAAGCAAGGTTCCTATCTTTGCACTGGTGCTGACAGGCTGCCAAGTCAGGCATCTTCACATATGGCTACAAAAATATTTGCTGCGAAAATGAACTTGACCTACAGATAATTTAAAAGACTGTTTGCCCTGACAGCCTGAATTACCTATAGCATACACATGTGGTGACACTGTCTCAAGTGACTTCCCTTTGTACTTGGGTTGGCAATCTGAGGAAAACAGGTTGGGAACTTGGCATATGGATTTCTGATTCAGTACTATTTGAATATTTACTTTGTTTGTGGTAAATATCTAAACTTACCTACAGTGTAAATACATGTGTGGAGGCCTGGTTCAAAATGACTTTCTGTTATAGTTGTGCAAGAAATCTGAGGAGATCAGGACAGGAATATTGACAAGAAGATTAAACAAGAGCTCGTAGAACACGAAATACCACCTAGATTACCATTCAGTAATTGCACAACAGAAATTATTTGGTCACTGTGCACTGGGTGTTTGACATACTGACATACATCAAATCAATAATTATGGCTTATTTACCAGTCATAAGTGACCTCCGTATCAAATTCAATCTTAGACCAAAGCATTCTCTAGTTATTTGGCAGAAAAGTTCTACTATCATGGCTCAATGTGACCTTTGACCTATTGATCTCAAAATCAATAGAGGTCATCTGCTGGTCATGATCAACCTGGTCACTGTGACCTTGACCTTTGACTTAATGACCTCAAAACATATAGGGGTCATCTGCTGGTCATGACCAATCTACTTCTTAACTTTCATGACCCTAGGCCCAAGCATTCTTGAGTTATCATCGAGAAACTGATTTGGTCTACGATCCGACCGACATACCAACCGACATATACAAAACAATATACCCCTCCTTCTTCGAAGGGGGGCATAATTAAATGCTACAAGGCTGTTTGCTATAAAAGTGCGAACTAACCTATAGCATATACGTGTGGAGGCATGGTCCCAAGTGACTTCCCTTTATACTTGTGCCGACAATCAGAGGAGTACAGGTCTGGAATCTTGGCATACGGATTCAGTGCTATCAGAATGTTTGCTGTGAATGTCTGAAAGATATTTTAAAAACATCATGACACTATATAAACTTACTTTCACCTGTTAGTTTAATGTCTTCAAGATTTCTCTAATTCTTTATCTGAGAGGTATTGAAATAGCACTGGTAAGATAAATATGAAAACTCGGATCTTAAATGTTACTTTATAAACTGGTTTTGGTAAAACTGATTAAGCTTCTACTGCATACTCACATAGATTTTATTTTTTAGATATCTCATCTTGAGATTGTTGAGGAGCGTAGCCTCGTTAAGGTACATCAGTCCACAATTATCGTCAACATCCTTGTTATCGTACTCTTCAGCCGGGAATGATCTGTCATACATTGCCTTTAATGTCTGAAAATACATTTCTCCGCTATAAAATGGTTGTGTCAACATTAAATAGTTTTGCTAATACCAAACAGCAAGTTTCTACATTTTATTATTAGATGACAACATTTGTAAGTTAAGAATAACTGGTGTCTATAAGACAGCGTGCTCTAACCTCAGGGCTTCAAAAATCCCATGTCCGTAGCCGGGCGGCTACCAGAAAATTGTCGGGCTACTAATTTAAGTCAAATACAATGCAGTTGTTTCTGAGATATAGTTTGATAACTAGTTGCATGCAAAACATCAAAGGCCATAATTTGAACAGTTTTTAACCAAGAGTTACCTTTGTTATGTAAGTTTAACTGATAGAAAGAATGCCTTGTGTGAATGTTCAATCAAATACATGTACATGTTACTGAGAATTATTACAGCTTGATAGTTAATTACACACAAAAAAGCTAGTCAAAAACAAAAATGACAATGAGTTACATTAAAGTCAACTAGAGTTCACAGGAGTGACGAATTATACCCCACAATATGGCCTTGACACAGAACTAAGCCAATGTCAAAGCCGAACTTGCTTGACCTTTGACCTACTGACCTCAAAATCAATAGAGGTCATCTGCTGGTCAAGATCAACCTCAATATAAGTTTCATGATCATCGGCCCAAGCGTTCTCAAGTTATTGCCCAGAAAAGGTTTAAATGTTACGGGTCATTCTCACCTTTGAACTTAAAACCAATAGGGGTCATCTGCTGGTCATGACCAACCTCCTTATTAAGTTTTGTGATCCTAAGCCCATTAAAGCGTTCTGAAGTTATTGTCCAAAAATCGTTTAAATGTTCCAGGTCACTGTGACCTTGACCTGTGACCTACTGACCTCAAAATTATTAGGGTCATCTGCTGGTCATAACCAACCTCCCTATTGATTTTCATGATTCTTGGTCCAGGTGTTCTCAAGTTATCATCGGGAAACCGTTTAACTGTTTCGTGTCATTGTGACCTTGACCTTTGACCTACTAAACTCAAAGTCGAACCTGACCTGTATTTTATCATGTTACACTTGTGTACAAAAATTTATGATCCTAGGCACAAGCGTTCTCAAGTTATCATCCGGAAACCATTTAACTCTTCCGGGTCACTGTGTTAGGCCCAAGCGTTCTGAAGTTATTGTCCAAAAACTGTTTAAACGTTCTTGGTCACTGTGACCTTGACCTGTGACCTACTGACCTCAATTTCATTAGGGTCATCTGCTGGTCATGACCAACCTCCCTATTAAATTTGCGCGTGTTTGAAACGAAAACGATGCAATGCTGCCAAGAATTTGGTAATTTTCACTGATCACTAGTTCGTTTAACTGAATTTACCTATACAAGCAATTCAAACAAGATTAGTTTGTGTATCTGTAAGTGAACAGTATCAGTTAATGATAAGCTTTGATAGTTTACAGAAAGTTGATAACATAAAATTAACAGTCTATTCTAGAAGTGAGTATATTCAAAAATGTAACCTCTTGCTGGAAAAGACATGAGATATACAAACAGGTATAAGTATGGACCGGAAATGTTCGGAAACCTTCGTTACCGGAAGTACACGATTCCGATCTGTCACACTGGATTCCCAGGCTAGCACTCATCCTATAGGACAAGTACTGCTTCAAGGTCTACTGGTCCTAAGCTGATTTCTACTTGTATTTACAAGTGGACAAGGGGTGTTGAGCCATAAACATTGAAAATACCTTTTTTTATACCGTAGATACTTGTGTACAATGCAGTTTTTTTTACCCCCAAGACCACCCCCAGGGTGCATATTATACACAGGTATAGATGATTTTCCAGCTTCAAAACAAGTTTGTTTACGATTCTCACCATTCCGGTAAAGGGAAACTGCTCTCCGCGCTAATTATCTAGGCTTAAAACTACAACTGCCGTTACTTTCTATTATAGATAATAGTAGTTTATTTTTCCTTAATCAAAATTAATTTCATATAAACCCTTTAATAATATTTTGAAGACACATATATCAAAATTCGTAAATATTATGATACTAATAAAAGATTGACTATTATCCTTTACCGAGATCAAACTGTGAACGACAAAACTGACACGAGGTGTCACGCTAATTGCTGATAATTACTGGCCATTTGATCTGTACAGTTTAACAGATCGTAACAAAGGACACAATCACACATTTTATTACAAGTTTTATCGGTTTGAATTGAGAAGTTCATGTCATTTTGAAAGATGCCATTCTGAGATTTTGAAAACAATTGCTTCCTATCTTAATATCTATTAAAAAAAATATTTAATATTTAAAAAAGAAACAACAAATATATCCTATTGGTTTTATTTTCAAGAAAACAAAAATTGATAGTACAGTGAGACCAAATCCGCTCTCCTACGTGGAGATAATTTATTACCGGTGTCAATGTAAAACCTACTTTCATTTTCAATCCACCTCAAAATTGACCAAAAATGTTTTTCTCAGGATTTTGGGCAATAATTGGGGGTGCGTATTATACATGAAAGCGCATTATACATAGGTATCTACAGTAATAATGAAAGTCTCCCTATTTACTCCAAAATTTACACTTCAATGATTCTGACACTTATTAAAATGAATATACATTTAGCCTTTCATGAACCTTCTGTATATGCATTTATTTTTTTGAATAACCTTTGTTAGAATTGGACTATATTTTTGTAATTACATACAAGTACTTAGGTAACAAAATAATGCACTTACAGTTCCAGGTGCATCAAATGGTTCAATGGTGATGAATTCTGACCCTATGTCCACAATTCGTCCTAGCTTGAACCCCTCTGTGGGGTGGGGAACCCACACTTTCTTACCCCCATCCATGGTTCAGTTAGTGATGTCTGTCCTCAAATGTCAACCTGAAAAAAGCAAATTTAAACATTGCAAATTTTTCCTGGCTCAATTTTGAAGAAAGCTTGACCTAATTTGAATCACTTGGACATCTTCCTGGTCCCACAAAACCCTGATATAATAAGGTGTACTTTACCTCTTTTTCAACTCAGAAATTATTTATTTCTGGAGGCATAATTTTCATGTTTTTCAACCAAAACAGCATTTTTTGTCAACTGTCAGGACACTTCACCTTGTTAAAGTGATTGAAAATTTGACCATATAGGACCCCTAAAAAACCTATACTGGTAACATTTTAAACCATAAAACCTTGGTCTAGATACCAAATCTATGAAGTAAGGTACAATCTTTGAATTGTGAGTAAAATTCTGTTAAGATTTTGTATTTGTCTATCTTAATTGAATATCAAACACAAGCCCCAAGCCCATTTGACAGCGGAACAAAAAATACTGCATATTACATAAAATTTCTTGCCTAAGGCTAAACCATACATCCGGCTAAACTCTTGGTTATTCTGATGATTCAGGCCATACCAAATTGATTTGTCGTTCGTCAGAACTACTGCATCAGTGATTTCATTCCCGAGAACAAGAAAAAAAAAATCACCCGCCCACACGTACATAAAAATCGCCGAAAATTTTTTTTTTTCTGATTACGCGGTCTGGAATGATAACGGTAAACAGGTTTTATCGCTGTTTTAATGCGTCAAAGTGATATTGATCGGAATCCATGCGTTCTTAATACATGTAGCTGATGACATAAACTCAAAAAGTCAGGAATTGTTGTGTTGTTCATCATTTGTTTTAAATCTGGAGTGTCTGTGCTAGTGCCACACATGGCCTTCGGTGTGCCAGTAGGTGATGAAGTAGGCACGTTCTACGATTGTTCAAATTATACAGTGAAAATAACAAAGATAACGTTTTCAAACCATTTGTTATCAGTTGTTTAGTTCAATATTTTAGATCTAGAGCCAAAGCCTGTGCTTTCTTAAAAAAAAGTTTGTTCACAGATCCTGACTGATCCATCACATTAATTTTCTAGGGCCCAAATCGTTTTGAACGTAACTTCTTTAGTACGGCAATCAGATATTCTGTCAAAATGCATACAGCATATTCATTAAAAAAAAATTTTAAAAAAAAGTTTAGAGCTCTTTTCAA
This sequence comes from Mercenaria mercenaria, assembly GCF_021730395.1. Taxonomy (NCBI): domain Eukaryota; kingdom Metazoa; phylum Mollusca; class Bivalvia; order Venerida; family Veneridae; genus Mercenaria; species Mercenaria mercenaria. Next base: position 32,993,259 of record NC_069364.1, on the reverse strand, counting down.
ATAAGTAGTGTAGATATAAAAAATAATTTCTGTCGTATTGTAACCCTAATTTTCCCTGTTTGTATATTAATTGGCTGTGAATTGATTGAAAGGAAGAATCTGAAAAAACAGACCTTCCCAACTCAAAATTTCTTGGTCAATCAAAGCACAACAAATAACACTTTTAAAGAGTGACCATATTGGGATCATTTTTTGTCCGTCTGTTATCATTTTTGACTGAACTGAACCTCTACCACAAAAACTTAAGCTAATTATAACCTTATCAGTTAAGAAATTATTCCAATGGATTCGAGCAATGTCGAAGCATTTGTGTGCCCAACTCCGTTTGGTCTCATTGGTCAAGTGATTTATTACTTTCCCCTCACCTCTACCGTTTGGAGTTTCACTAGGGGCACAAAGTTGCTCATGTGACGAAGCCATCTAACTGGGTTTCAGAAGATATGTTATTCCACTTGGGTGGCCGTTTTGTCTTAAATATTCCTCATCCTCTGCCGTTAAATGGGCACGCCTTCAGATTAATGTAGAACAATCAAAATTAAAAATAAGACACTCATCCCTCAGTAATTATAAATACAAAATAAAAACAAAGTGATTCAGTGAGTTTTAGCAAGAATTTATTTGCAAAACCATTCATGTAGTCTTTAAAACATACAGAAAAGCAATCTACTGTGTTAGTCACACTGTAAATGTTTAAGTTCTGTGTTATTCTTAAAGAAATGTTAACTTCATGTATAATCATTACTGCAAAAAAAAAAATAACCGCTCGCTCCATGTAAAAGCTACCCGCCTCTGAAAAAATCGAAATTGAGAAAAAAAAAAAAAAAAATTTCGCTCGCTCGCTCGCTCCCATTTTTTTTGAAAATTTTCCGAAGAACTATTAATCAATTTGGTATGGCCTCAAGATATACTTCATAAAAGATATAAAACAATCAATAAATATAAAAACCAGTATAGATTATACAGTGCATAATATTGAATGCAAACTAAAAACTGTACATTACAGCTGCATGACTGATGATCTGACACCTGTAAAACATCAATATCGGAAACATGTACAAGTATATACCTAACCTTTCCCTTTATGTATTAACTGAAGCAGGCAGCTTTTAAAATAAGATAAAAGAAAAACAATGAACAATTTTAACAGGCTTGTCATCAAATAAACCAATTGAATAATTAAAATAAACTGAGGATTAATTCTAAAACCTTTCAACTCAACAAGGTTTAAACAGCAGTTTTTGTTACAAACCACACATTATTTTCTATACAACATACCTTTCAAACTGTTGATACAATTATGATACTGAATATTTCCTATTAATAGAAAAAGAACAACAGCAATTAAATGAGCTGCTGGTAGAAGTTTTTCCATAACGAGGACCACCAACATGTATTCAATAAAAACGGCAGAAGTCTATAATAAGTATCATAGCTGAAATAGCTCTTCTGCAGCCAGAAGTTAACAAATCAATAGAGAATAATATACCTGTACCACAATGGACCTAGGTGTGATATAGTGGCTGCCTGTCATTCTAAACTTCTTTATATAATTATGTGTGTTACACACTTTTTCCAAACCATATGTGTGACAGTGTTGATTTCATCACATATAAATCCATAAAATCAATGCAGGCATGTATGCGAGTGTGCATGGCATTTGTATACAGTCAAACCTGTCTATAAAAACCACCCTTGGGAGAGCCAAAATGTGGTCTTTATTGGGAGGTGGTCTTTATTCACAGGTTAAAATACACTGTAAACATTAAAATGGGAAACAAAACATGCAGTCTTTAGAGCCAGGTGGTCTCTGTTCAGAGGTGATCTTTAACACAGATTTGACTGGGAGCATGTCAGTTTCTATGTTCCACATGATATATTATTTAAGAACTGTGAAAATGTTAGTAAGTACATCCTTAGCAAGTGTCTAGCTTTACAATGTATAATGGACATATTTTATGGCTGTACAGTAAGTCTGAAACTACAAGAGGTAATGACAGGAAAAAAATGATTAGGAAACAAGAGCTGTCACTAATGGTCACAAATGCCACCGCAGCGCCTTGACCTTTGACCTGGTGACCCCAAAGTCAATAGGGGTCGTGTACTCAATAAGTACTATCAGCATGTGAAGTTTAAAGGTCCTGCATGCAGTGTTTCGCGAGTAAAGTGCCTTCATGCAAAAAATTAACATTGGCCCCTGTGACCTTGACCTTTGACCTGGTGACCCCAGTCAGTAGGGGTCGTGTACTCAATAAGTACTATCAGCATGTGAAATTTGAAGGTCCTGGGTGCAGTGGTTTGCAAGTAAAGTGCCTTCATGCAAAAAGTTAACATTGGCCCCTGTGACCTTGACCTTTGATCTGGTGACCCCAAAGTCAGTAGGGGTTGTGTACTCAATAAGTACTATCAGCATGTGAAGTTTAAAGGTCCTGGGTGCAATGGTTCGCAGATAAAGTGCCTTCATGCAAAAAGTTAACATTGGCCCCTGTGACCTTGACCTTTGACCTGGTGACCCCAAGTCAGTAGGGGTCGTGTACCCAATAAGTACTATCAGCATGTGAAGTCTGAAGGTCCTGGGTGCAGTGGTTCGCGAGTAAAGTGCCTTCATGCAAAAAGTTAACATTAGCCCCTGTGACCTTGACCTTTGACCAGGTGACCCCAATGTCAGTAGGGGTCATGAACTCAATAAGAACTATCAGCATGTGAAGTTTGAAGGTCGTGGGTGCAGTCGTTCGCGAGTAAAGTGCCTTCATGCTTAAGTTAACATTGGCCTTCATGCAAAAAGTTAATCTTGTGACGAACGAATGGCAGACAGTTGAAAACTAATATGCTTCCCTTCGGGGGCATAAAAAAGGTCTTATTTTTTAAGTATATCATAACAGCATTTGTGGGAGCATACCCAAGATGTAACATAACCTTAAAATACTGTTGAAAATTGCATTAAAGGGAAAGGCAAAGTTACGCATATGTTAATTTTGTCGGCTAGGAACTTTTAAATCATTTAAGTAATTGAAAGAATTTTCAAAATCGGCTTAAAAATGAGAAAGTTATGAGCATTTAAATATTTGATCAAAATGGTGGCCATTTTGTTTCCATGGCTACAAGAAACAAAATGGCAGATTTATTTAATTTCTTGATACATACTTGAACTATTTTTACTTATTTCTGTAAATAAATTCCGCTACTTATTCCAGCTGTAATGGAAGAAAAATACCATGTTTTACATCTTGCAATCAAGAAACATATGAAATTAGTCTATTTAAAATGTTATTTGCTAAATAAAGAGTTCAGCAGTGTGTAAATGACGTCATAAACACACTAAAATAGCTGCCTCCATGATCAGCCATTTTCTTAAACTTCAAACTGCCATATCTTTTTTAATAATGGTCCTATTTTAAAAAATCTTTCAGCATTAAGAAAGGCTTGAGGATGGATTTCATATCAAATTAACTAATTATCAGGCATTCCTTGCCCTTTAAACTCTATACACAGAGCAAAAGGTTTTCCTAGAAATCTTCTAAAATGTAAAATAATTTAGATATAACAAGTAATATTTATCAATCAACTCTAGCCAAAGTGAACAGTTACTGAACTTTACCTACATTAAATCTACTGTGCAAATGTTTGTTCTCTAACCACATATGCAAATACTGAAAACAGAAAACTAAATATGGGCATTTCAAAATAGCTAAAGAATTAATTTATTTTAGGCTGAAACACAGATAAAACTACATGTTTGTCATTGCCAAAGTTTCTCAATTACAAAATAATTGCACTTCAGAGAAAGAATTGTGTTGAACATTGAGCTCCAAAACTAATTAAATGAATGTGCTTGTAATTCTCCAGTTGGCACGGAAATGTAGGAAGTAGATACAAACAAACTATCATAACACACGATAGCAAACCAAGTGAGCTAGATTAAAGTGTTAAGCTACCTTGATTAAAACTATTAAAACAAACCACATTAAAAGGAGAGTTTAAAAATCTTGGTGGAGGAAGACCCCAGGTGCTCCCCCAGACACAAGAAGGCTTCTGGGTAAGAGTGATCAGTCTTGAGTTAGCCTGTTGCATAGCTTCATCTGACAGACACTTTCAGCAAAGCTTACAACTCACAGTGGTATCAGGCAAGAGACTCGAACCCAACGACTGTTGACGATCCAAAGAAAATAAATAATTACAATCTTTTTTCATAAAATTTTTCACATACTTAAACAATACTCCTTGTATGAAGAAAGTAATGATAGATTAGACAGTAGGAACATGACGTTAGAGCTACATGTACGTCCACGGGTCTTGTGCAGCACGCATAATTTCATTTTGTGCAAAATATATGCCAATTAATTAATATCTAAACCCATTCATTTAACTGATGGCAGAATTTTAGGCAAGGACAGGAACGATACTCTAGAAACCTTTGCCCATCAAATGTGATGTTAGTATTAATACAGCTAGGTCCTACGTGTGCTTCACTGTCCTGCTAAGAGAAATATATGTGCTTAAATAGTAATATTATTATATAATCTTTTGGTGGTTGGCAAATTCCATACAAGTCAAGAACACCTTGTAAACCTTTGACCTCAAGACTGTGACCTTGACTTCTGAGTTACAGGTCTTCATGTCATCTCATCAAGAACATAATATGTTAACAGTTTAATCAAAACCACTTTTATGTGAATTGTTTACAGGACAGAAGAGAGACCCTGTAAATCAGTGACATTGACCATAGAGCTATAGACCTGGGTGTAAATCAGTGACATTGACCATAGAGCTATAGACCTGGGTGTAAATCAGTGACATTGACCATAGAGCTATAGACCTGGGACTTGAAAATAACATACTGACTCTGCAAAGTACATTTGTAATTATGATATTAAATTCCCTAAGCCTTAATCAGATAACAGAGTTATGCAACACATAAAAACATCCACTAAAAGTCTGGCTTACAGCCCTTTGCAGAGTGTATTTTTTCATTTCAAGTTATTATAATAAGATTTATGATCAATGAATCCTTAAATTATAAACAATGAAATAATGAAGCAAATATTAGTAACAACAGATTGGCAGATAGCCATTAAATCTTTACAGTATTGCTTATTTATTAATCAAACTATTACAAAATGTATCCCTGACCTTTCTCTTCTGAGAACCTCCATCAAATTAAGTGAAGCATCCATTTGAACAAACAGGATTACAATATTTACTATAATATCATAATTACAGTAAAGTGGCTGATATACACATAAAGTCAGTCCACAAAATTCAAAAATGAAATATTTATCTTCAGGCTAAATCATCAAAAACATATGCTCAGTGGTAGAATTATATCTCTGATAACAGGGTATGATAAGCCACAGGCAAGGAGTACATAAATACATAATGTATCATGAATCATAGATCTTACATACATACTTCATACTTTTAACCTAATTCAAGACAAATGGATTAAATGCTGATCTCTGCTTACACTGGGAACAGAATGGTGATAATACTGTGACATCATTAAAATTCACAGAGGACCGATTTACATCAATCAATGAAATTAAGTCCAAATAAGGAAATATAATTAAAATTAATTCTATCATCAAAATTTAAAATCCACATTTTGATTACAGCCTCACAAACTTGCTGTTTTTAAAAAAAAACTTTTATGTCCATGAAATTAAATTCTGCAACAGTTTCCACAGTCATAGATATAAAAGAAAATACAACATAATTCAGAAAGACATTTCTCTTAATCAGTGAATATTACACATTGTATTTGTATCATACAATTTTTACCTTTTATCTTTGTTTTATCTCTTAACAATACATTCAACAATCATTTAAAGATTTGATGCAAACCAGGAAAAAATCTAAACTCAAATATACCAGTTGATAAAATATTTAGTGAATAATCAAACTTGTTTTAGATAAATGTCATTTTTCAACAGTAGTTCTAACAGTCATCCAGTGGCAATCAATTACCTACAAGAAACTTTGTTCCACACAAGTACTACATAATTATGTCACCAGATCATTCTCTGCATCCTTGACTTCCACACAAGTGCTACATAATTATGTCACCAGATCATTCTCTGCATCCTTGACTTCCACTCAAGTGCTACATAATTATGTCACCAGATCATTCTCTGCATCCTTGACTTCCACTCAAGTGCTACATAATTATGTCACCAGATCATTCTCTGCATCCTTGACTTCCACTCAAGTGCTACATAATTATGTCACCAGATCATTCTCTGCATCCTTGACTTCCACACAAGTACTACATAATTATGTCACCAGATCATTCTCTGCATCCTTGACTTCCACACAAGTACTACATAATTATGTCACCAGATCATTCTCTGCATCCTTGACTTCCACACAAGTACTACATAATTATGTCACCAGATCATTCTTTGCAAGAAAACTGACAACTTCCCAACATGAACAACAGGTTAGGAGCAAATATTAGCCATAATTCAGACTGGACACAATGAACAAACACCTACTAGGTATCAAACTTGTGACCTCTGTGCTGTCCTTTAAAAAGTAACATGTGAGTGGACATGCAGGATAACATAGCAACAAAAATGAACTTTTTAGATGCAGCAGAACAGATAAGTGAAAATCCTGTAATCTAGATATCTCAGGTTAGCCTGGCATAAGTCATCGATACTTTATATGCTTTTAACACACACTAAAAATAATACCATTCAATTAACATTGACTTTGTTTTTGGGATTAATTTGCTGAGAGAAAAAAGAATATTTAAAATAGAATGGATCCCAATGCTAAGATTTAAGCATATGGCGAATAAATTTCATACCAGTATAGGAACTTTACAATCAAGAAAAAACTTGCTCAATATTGGCTATTTACTCTCCAATGCAAAATTTTCAAAAACATCTAGAGATAAGACAAATGTGTAATTACCATAAAAACCTCATTAAATCCTGGAGGCAGGTTTCCTTAAGAGAAGAAAAAATGGAAAAAAAGAATGGGGGAAAACAGATATAACACACCCCTCATTAACAATGCAAAGCAAGATGTCAGTTATAACCAGAGAGTTAGGGATGATACCTGTACAATTAAAGACATTAATCAATACACTGGTATCAGGTGGCTGTGTTGCAGGCAATATTTCCAGTAATATATTCTCCCAGAGCTGCTACAATATCTGGTCTATACAAATTTCAAGTATTAAAACTTGATCACAACAAAGGCTTTTAAATAATGTTTGTTTTGTTCAGTTTTACATTACACAGACTTTCCAAGTGTAAATGACGTTGGAAGCCTTCAGGTACCCTAGGTGACATTATTAGGCATAAAAAAAAAAAATTGTTTGTTTCCGGTATCCCGACCTACCCTAAATTTTTGGCCCGACCCTAAATGTTTTTATGGCCTTGGAGAAAAATTTTTACAACTTTTTAACAAAAAGATGCAAAACTGCACTTTTTATGCTTTAAACATAGCCAGTGATGTTAAAAACCAACTTACTGATGCTCTAAAGGCATAACCCCCTTATTTGTAACCATTCTTTGACAAAAAAATAATTTCCAAAAAGTCCCCCTTAATAAAAAAAATTTCCAAAAAAAAAAATTCCGACCTACCAACCCTAATTTTTTTCAGCATGTTACCGGAAACAAAGAATTTTTTTTGGCCTTAAAGCACAGGCTTGCACATCCTTCCTGAAACAAGCAGAATGACTTCCTCAAATAACATGAGCAGGGCTTGAACCTACAGGCGAGGAACAATGGATTCTAAGTCAAGAGTTGTAACCACTTTCAATTTAAGTACAAATTGAGGACTGTACTACTGAAAACAGGTAAAGTCTATCTCGATGGGGTCCCTTGTATGTCCCTTGAGGACTGTACTATGTAAAACAGGTTAGGTCTACCTTGCTGGAGTCCCTTGATGACTGTACTATTTAAACCTTGCTGGAGTCCCTCGACGACTGTACTACTTAAAACAGGTTAAGTCTACCTTGTTGAAGTCCCTTGTAGGTCCCTAGAGGGCTGTTCTATTTAAAATAGGTTAGGTCTACCTTGCTGGCGTACCTTAAATTTATACTTATTTATTTTAGCTGGATTGTGATGAAAGCTTCTGTCAAGTTCAAGATTTATAATTTAAACCACTCTTGAGTCTGCTTCCTGGAAAAACCAGAACTAGTGTCACATGAGAAGACATGGTCGTGACCCTAGTGGGCTCGACTTACCATCCCTGTATTGAGCTGCAGACACCTTAACCACTAGACCACCGTCCCTTAAAGACAGTGTACTATTTCAAACAGTTTAAGTCGAAATTGTTGGAGTCCCTTGACCACGACTGTACTATTTGAAACAGTTTAAGTCTACCTCATTGGAGTCCCTTGAGGACTGTACTTTTAAAAAATTTTAAGTCTACCTCATTGGAGTCCCTTGAGGACTGTACTATTTAAAACAGTCTACCTCAATGGAGTCCCTTGAGGACTGTACTATTTAAAACAGTTTAAGTCTTCTTCATTGGAGTCCATTGAGGACTGTACTTTTAAAAAAATTTAAGTCTACCTCACTGGAGTCCCTTGAGGACTGTACTATTTAAAACAGTCTACCTCAATGGAGTCCCTTGAGGACTGTACTATTTAAAACAGTCTACCTCAATGGAGTCCCTTGAGGACTGTACTATTTAAAACAGTCTACCTCAATGGAGTCCCTTGAGGACTGTACTATTTAAAACAGTTTAAGTCTTCTTCATTGGAGTCCATTGAGGACTGTACTTTTAAAAAAAAATTAAGTCTACCTCATTGGAGTCCCTTGAGGACTGTACTATTTAAAACAGTCTACCTCAATGGAGTCCCTTGAGGACTGTACTATTTAAAACAGTTTAAGTCTACCTCATTGGAGTCCATTGAGGACTGTACTATTTAAAACAGTTTAAGACTACCTCATTGGAGTCCCCTGAGGACTTTACTATTTAAAACAGTTTAAGACTACCTCATTGGAGTCCCCTGAGGACTGTACTATTTAAAACAGTTTAAGACTACCTCATTGGAGTCCCCTGAGGACTGTATATTTTAAAACAGTTTAAGTCTACCTCATTGGAGTCCCTTGAGGACTGTACTACTTAAAACAGTCTACCTCAATGGAGTCCCTTGCGGACTGTTCTATTTAAAACAGTTTAAGTCTACCTCATTGGAGTCCCTTGAGGACTGTACTACTTAAAACAGTCTACCTCAATGGAGTCCCTTGAGGACTGTACTATTCAAAACAGTTTAAGTCTACCTCATTGGAGCCCCTTGAGGACTGTACTATTTAAAACAGTTTAAGTCTACCTCATTGGAGTCCATTGAGGACTGTACTATTTAAAACAGTTTAAGACTACCTCATTGGAGTCCCCTGAGGACTGTATATTTTAAAACAGTTTAAGTCTACCTCATTGGAGTCCCTTGAGGACTATACTACTTAAAACAGTCTACCTCAATGGAGTCCCTTGAGGACTGTACTATTTAAAACAGTTTAAGTCTACCTCATTGGAGTCCATTGAGGACTGTACTACTTAAAACAGTCTACCTCAATGGAGTCCCTTGAGGTCTGTACTATTTAAAACAGTTTAAGTTTACCTCATTGGAGTCCCTTGAGGACTGTACTATTTGAAACAGTTTAAGTCTACCTCATTGGAGTCCCTTGAGGACTGTACTATTTAAAACAGTTTAAGTCTACCTCATTGGAGTCCCCTGAGGACTGTACTATTTAAAACAGTCTACCTCAATGGAGTCCCTTGAGGACTGTACTATTTGAAACAGTTTAAGTCTACCTCATTGGAGTCCCTTGAGGACTGTACTATTTAAAACAGTTTAAGTCTACCTCATTGGAGTCCCTTGAGGACTGTACTATTTAAAACAGTTTAAGTCTACCTCATTGGAGTCCCTTGAGGACTGTATATTTTAAAACAGTTTAAGTCTACCTCATTGGAGTCCCTTGAGGACTGTATATTTTAAAACAGTTTAAGTCTACCTCATTGGAGTCCCTTGAGGACTGTACTATTTGAAACAGTTTAGTCTACCTCATTGGAGTCCCTTGCGGACTGTACTATTTAAAACAGTTTATGTCTACTTCACTGGAGTCCCTTGAGGACTGTACTATTTAAAACAGTTTATGTCTACCTCAATGGAGTCCCTTGAGGACTGTACTATTTAAAACAGTTTATGACTACCTCATCTACCTCATTGGAGTCCCTTGAGGACTGTACTATTTAAAACAGTTTAAGTCTACCGCGTTGGAGTCTCTTGAGGACTGTACTATTTAAAACAGTTTATGTCTACCTTGTTCAGTCGTTGGGAGTCCCTCGAGGTCTGTACTATTTAAAACAGTTTATGTCTAACTCCCTGGAGTCCCTTGAGGACAGTACTATTTAAAACAGTTTAAGTCTAACTCGTTGGGATCCCTTAAGGACTGTACTATTTAAAACAGTTTATGTCTACCTTGTTCAGTCGTTGGGAGTCCCTTGAGGGCTGTACTATTTAAAACAGTTTATGTCTACCTCACTGGAGTCCCTTGAAGACTGTACTATTAAAAACAGTTTAAGTCTAACTCGTTAGAATCCCTTAAGGACTGTACAATTTAAAACAGTTTACGTCTAGCTTATTGGAGTCCCTTGCGGAATGTACTATTTGAAACAGTTTAAGTCTACCTTGCTGGAGTCCCTTGAGGACTGTACTATTTAAAACAGTTTATGTCTACCTCGTTCAGCCGTTGGAGTCCCTTGACGTCTGTACTGTTTAAAACAGTTTATGTCTACCTCATTTGAGTCCCTTGAGGACTGTACTATTTAAAACAGTTTATGTCTACCTCATTGGAGTCCCTTGAGGACTGTACTATCTAAAACAGTTTATGTCTACCTTGTTGGTGTCCCTTGAGGACTGTACTATTTAAAACAGTTGATGTCTACCTCATTGTAGTCCCTTGAGGACTGTACTATTTAAAACAGTTTATGTCTACCCCATTGGAGTCCCTTGAGGACTGTACTATTTAAAGCAGTTTATGTCCACCTTGCTGGAGCCCCTTGCAGACTGTACTGTTTAAAACTGTACTATTTGAAACAGTTTAAATCTACCTCATTGGAGTCCCTTAAGGACTGTACTATCTAAAACAGTTTATGTCTACCTTGTTGGTGTCCCTTGAGGACTGTACTATTTAAAACAGTTGATGTCTACCTCATTGGAGTCCCTTGAGGACTGTACTATTTAAAACAGTTTATGTCTACCCCATTGGAGTCCCTTGAGGACTGTACTATTTAAAACAGTTTATGTCCACCTTGCTGGAGTCCCTTGCGGACTGTACTATTTAAAACAGTTTAAGTCTACCTCATTGCAGTCCCTTGCAGCCCCTTGAGGACTGTACTATTTAAAACAGTTTAAGTCTACCTCATTGCAGTCCCTTGCAACCCCTTGAGGACTGTACTATTTAAAACAGTTTATGTCCACCTTGCTGGAGTCCCTTGAGGACTGTACTATTTAAAACAGTTTAAGTCTACCTCACTGGAGTCCCTTAAGGACTGACAGTCTGTACTATTTAAAACAGTTTATGTCTACCTCATTGGTGGCCCTTGAGGATCAGATCTGTACTATTTAAAACAGTTTATGACTATCTCAACTACCTCATTGGAGTCCCTTGAGGACTGTACTATTTAAAACAGTTTATGTCTACCTCATTGGAGTCCCTTACGGACTGTACCATTTAAAACTGTACTATTTAAAACAGTTTAAGTCTACCTCACTGGAGTCCCTTGAGGATTGTACTATTTAAAACAGTTGATGTCTTCCACATTGGAGTTGGTATCAAGTATTTAATTAAACCTTGCAAACTGTTCGATGTTTCGTATACATGACTGCAATCGTATTTAATCAAGCCTGCCAATTTTCACCAGAAATGAAAATATTCCAAGCAGTATATAAAGTAAATATTACACAAAGAAACTGAAAATAACAAAAAAGTATGCTGCGGACAACTAAAAGCTGTCTAGCTTTGGCTTTGTCAATAAAACAAGCTCTTAGGAAAAGCTTACAGCGATAAAGTCAGAGGATTCGGTTAAATCAGGGAACGCTGATGACCAATTAAACACATCCTCGGATCAAGTCCGAGATAAAACAATTTACATAAGTGATGCTGGTACTGACCCACCAGTATCAGAAGTAGGGCTGTCATTGATTGGGTCTTAAGCATATCGACGATACCGATATATCAGAAGACAAATATCGATGATACATCGATATATCGGTTATTAAGTTAGATTAACAACCTATTTGTTCATACATACTATATACCTTCCTGTAAATGCTATTTTTAGTTTTATTGCCTACTTTTCATATTACTGTTTGATTGTGTTGTATTTGTATTTATGAAAATAAAAGAAACAAATAAAAATTAATAAAATCTTTCATTTTTATTTTGCCTTCACTTCTCTTTTGCATTTATCTAAATTTACAACTTTGTAAGCTTAATTGTTTTTGAGGGTCTGAGTGTTTATCTGGATAGTTTTTTCTCTCTGTAAAATATCGATTTTTGAAAATGGGCATCGATAATCGATCGACAAAAAAATATCGTTGATACATCGATATCGTTTCTATCGATGACAGCCCTAATCAGAAGGTATTACCGTACTCAATTTACTGACCTGTTACTGTTTGCAAATCCCTCACTGAAGAGATACTGGAAAATTTAGTAGACACTTTCAAAAACAAAAAGAAATTGGCTTGTACTGCAATATACAACAATAACATTTCTGAAATAAAGGTTGTATGATGGTAAAACTTGGTTCTAAAATTTTCAAATTTTTACGCACAATTTTTCTAAAGAGAATGGGCCCCAGGCCTAAAATGGTAAAAAAATCACTGGGCTCTTTTATTCCCTGAACAGTACTGTAGTGATAGTACATTTTTAGGCCGCTTCTAACAGCCTTGCTGTTGGGTTAACTTTTTAGCGGCATGGTTAGAGTGTCTGCCTACAGATCTCAAGGTCCGGGGTTCAAGCCCCAGAAGGGGCCTTGGTATTTTCTCTCACAGGGTTTACTTTAATGGTGTCAGAAGTGTTTGACAGACTCATGCTGCAGGCATGGATTGTTATTCTGGAGAGCTGGTAAGCTCTGAAAGGTGAAGTGGGAGAAGTGTAGTGATAGCAGGTATACAGGCCACTTCTAACAGCCCTGCTGTTGGGCTAACCCTTTAGCAACGTGGTTAGAATGTCCACATACAGATTTCAAGGTCCGTCAGTTCGAGCCCCAGTAGGGACCTTGGTCAGGGCCCACACTGGGCTGAAAAAAGTTGGAGCCACCTTTTTTTCTCGGGAACGGTAGGGAGGGTGCTGGAGAGGTTTCCCTTCCCGCGGCACGTTGAAATTTTTTGTTACTTCCCACAAGCAAATGGTGATATTCTAGCTATATAGGGGGACTTTTGAATGAAAGTGGGTACACCTCTAAAGCAAGTTTTGTATTTTAAAATGTTGTTGGATGTTTGAAGCAATCTTTCTGAAATATTTTTCCATTACAGCTTCTTTTTGTTGTGGGCCTACTATGTAAATGCATGGCCCGGGGGCTGTATTTTGGTGCTCTGTGCTTCCGAGAAATCTACCCTGATACAGGATTACATTTCAAATCCATTCCTAACTTTTAAGGACATTCAAAAAACTTGGCAAACACCTTTACTAATTACTTACTAAGATCACAGACACGGGTCCAGTGTATTTTTTTTTTTTGATTAATATAAAAAAAACAACCTTTTTTCACACAAATATACTTTCTATATGTTAGTCAAATGAAAAAAAAAAAATGATGACAAAAATCCGGTCACAGTATCGTGTATGATACTGTGACCGGATTTTTTGTCATCATTTTTTTTTTTATTTCACTAACATATAAAAAGTATATTTGTGTGAAAAAAAGGATTTTTATATTAAACAAAAAATACACTGGACCCGTGCCTGTGACTGTCTGACGGTGGCGACAACATAAAGAAATTCATCAAACCATTCATTATTTTGCTGATTTATTTATTAATTATTTGATCCATGGAAATTAAAGGCATCAATCATTCAATCTGCCGTAATGACAACAAAACAAAAAGATTATTTTAACCCCATAATCGGTTGCTAATTGATTGCAAATTGCATCTTCACGCGTGTCAAGATGTTTATTACACATTGTCATATGTAAAGTAAACGCAGACTGGGTAGTACTATCCCGAAATAAGTTAATTTTATAATGTAAAATTATCGGAACCAGTCAACTGTTTTTTAACATAATTTCTCGGAGGTTACGATTTAGAACGTCTGAAACAAAATGGCGGTCCAAATTACGAACATTTTTCATTTTCGCCACTTTTCTTCGCCACTTTCATCGCAGATTCGCCAAATGGCTCGAGTGGCGAACGACAGCGTGGGCCCTGCTTGGTATTTTTTCTATGATTTTTTTCTTTCAGTGTTTACCAGGTCGGAGACTTCCCCTGGATTGAGAGACATTCTCTCAATCTAAACATTGTCTCTCGTTCGAAAGACAAAATGTCTTTCGATCGAAAGACTCAAATTAGCTTAAGCATGAAAATCAATGAAAGAGTAATTAAAACTCTCTTTTTAGAATGCGCAAATTTATTTCAAATATAGAAAGTTATCTTTCTTTTATAAAATTTTCAAAATCAAAATTATTTGGGAATTTTGTTTAAGCATTATAATGCTTAAGCAAATTTTTATGACAATGTGTTTCTTGTAAAGTTTACTTGAAATAACAAGTTGTTTCAATGAATAAATAATGCGACTGTAATGAAATGATAGTTTATTAATGATTTCATGTTTTTTCAACACTTAAGCTAAATACAGTCTTTCAATCGAAAGACATTTTGACTTTCGAACGAGAGACAATGTTTAGATCGAAAGACTGTCCCTCAATCCAGGGGAAGTCTCTGACCTGTTTATTTTTATATGTTTCAAGCACCTGTTGCTATAACACAATCAAAATATCTTAATTCTTATTGATTGGGTGACAAATGGGATAAACATACAATCTCCTAGCCTGGGAAAAAGACATGAGACACATATCAGGTACGGGGAAACTCTTACTTCCTGAATGCTTAAATTCGAAACAAGTTGAACTTGCTTGAAGCCGGTACTGTATACATGCACCGATGGCGATGTAAAAAAAAAAGTCTGGAAGAGAACAGGTACAGATCTAGGCAGAAATAAACAGCGCATATATTTTACTCTACCTCAGGAAAGTCGTTCTTGAATTTTCTTATCTTTGTTTGGAACTTGTCATGCAAAACGTCAAATTTCCTGAGACAGTCATCCGGTGTCGTCACAAATTTCACACCTGTTGAATATTCCGACAGGTGTGTCGCGGAAGAATAATTAAGAGACTAAAAAAGTAGTTCGTCGGTAAAAAGATTAAGTGTCATATGAAAATGGTAAATTTTGAATTAATCACGTTACTTACTTACTTTATGGGAAACTATCAGAAATAAAAAAATTAAGTTTAATTAAATGTGTTCGTCATAATCACCAAGCTTTTCAATGGAGACGGAAAGTAAACATAAACGGGGGCGTCGCGTGTTATTGAAAACGAGGCTTTAATCTTTATTCAAGGCTGAAGGCTACTAAATAAAATCCCTTTTCACAATATAGGTTACAACACACTAAATAGCTGTTCTGATTGGCCGCAGCACATATTAGGAGCCATTTAAAATGTCTGTAACTTACATTTTCTCATAAATTATTGTACTAATAAAATAGAGAAAAGGGAAAGCTTCACAGGTCGCCCAACACGACAAAAACTAATAAAACCAGCAAAGTGTGTGTGGAGGATGTTAAGTTTGATGTGTAGTAAAACCACGGACCTAGTGATCTGTAGGCAGACACTCTAACCACGTCGCTAAAGGCTGTTGAAAGTGGCCTTATATACCTACAAACACTAAAGATGCAAAATCAGATCTACATATAGATCTACATCTACATGTTACTTCCAACAATCATTAGCGATTATGACTGGAAGGCGCTTGTCTGGGCAGTGTTAAAAATGAGACAACTCATTAGGTGCAAAGAATAAAAATTACTACAGGTGCTAAGTTAAAAACATAGTGAAGGAAGTTACTGCAGATGTACAGTAGCCAGCCGCTCAGCAAATATGTTGAGGCTGGGGCTGGACTGTACATAGTGAGGAAGGCCATTCCATACGGTCTGATTGTATGGGGGAAGAAGGAGTTCATGTGGTATTGAGTACGGGATTGTGGAATTAGGTAGTTAAGGTTTCTGGTCGGAGTTAGATGGTTATGGTCGACGCATACATGATTCGTTCGGATTTTGTAAAAAATAGATGAGAGAAGTTTGTATGCGCCGTTGTTCTAAAGTTCGCCAGTTTAGGGTGTTAATCATCTGGGTTACACTGCTTGTATAATTATAGTCGTTAAAGATAAACCGTGCAGCTGATCTTTGCACTTTTTCGACTTTGTATGAGAGGGACTTTTGCCAGGGGTGCCAGATGGATGAGCAATACTCGAGTTGTGGACGGACATAGGTGTTATAGGCTTTCTCTTTGACCTTTTTGTTTGTTGTCTGAACATTTCTTTTGATGAATTTAAGAGAGTTGTTTGCTTTAGAGGAAATAGTATTTATATGTTCAAACCAGTTTAAGTCTTTAGTTAGTGTAACACCTAAGTATTTAGCGGTATCGGTAGATTTCAGTTCCTTGTCATGCAGGGTGTAAGGAAACATGACAGGGTTTCGTTTGCGAGTAATTCTCAGCACCTCACACTTGTCTGGATTAAATTCCATTGACAAGTCCCATTCCCACTTTTCAAGGGCGTACAAATCTTTTTGTGGTGTTTGGGCATCAGATGAGGACTTGACTGTAAGGTATACTATGGTATCATCTGCAAACAGTCTTGCCTTACTTTTAATAGAATCTGGTAGGTCATTAATTTAAGCCAGGAAGAGACAGGGCCCTAAGACAGATCCCCGAGGGACACCGGACAGGACAGGCAGGGTGTCAGAAGTGCAGCCGTCTACAACTACTCTTTGGGTTCGGCCCTTCAAAAATGACTTTATCCACTGTGATACCAGAGGGTGGACACCCAGCTCATTAAGTTTAAATATCAGTTTATTGTGATCAACCTTGTCGAATGCTTTGCTAAAATCCATTACTATTACATCTGTTTGTTGATAAAGATGAGACTCCAGATTGTAGTGGTGGTGTATGATCAAAGTATCCATGACAAATTCTGTAATGTTATTATTTCATTATTAAATGCTATACCTACATTCCAAGCATAACATTCAAAGTCAGCAAATGCTGCCTCTGTTTACAAAAAGGTGAAATGTAAAAACCTGCATATTTCTCTAACATGTGTTCTCATTAGCCATATGTGTGCTTGTTTCACTTTGTGGCGAGATTCCTCTATCAGGATGTTTGATATAATTTAGTCACCGCATACCTTATGATTCGTACCTAGAATAGTTAGACCCAATCATATTCGAACCGCCGATGATCCGTCATAGTTCAATATTTTAGATGATAGACTCAATGAAATAAGCACTAATCTTTCATGAATTCCTAGAAAAGAAATTTCTATCTACTGACACGTTAATTACGATAGTTTTAGGCTCTAAATACGGAAAATACACAAAATTAAGGACAAACTACGCACTTCCAATATCAATGTACTAAGGAGCTTGATTTTGTCATAATCATTGAGCGCTCATTAATTACAATTGGATAAAAGCTTATAAATACCGGGACAGCGCCACGAAGAGATCAGAACCTGCCTGGCTACTGAGGAGTCAACAACGTCAAAGTAAATATATTATATGAATCTGCCAAGCTGCCGAGCGATAATAAATAAGAAATAATTACCATATACTATTGGGTTCTTGACCTCCTGTCATAGTCTGAGTTCTTACTCAAAACATTGCGTTTCGTTTAAGGGCCACGACGACAGGAACTTGACATCTAGTAGTATTTTGGTAAGATCTTAATGTATGGTATTCACCTCAGGCATTGTTTGTTGTGAATCTCCATACTACAAGATCCCATCCACTAATTTTGAGTGCTCATCATCAGTTAAATTGAGATAGATTGATTAGCATTAATTATTTTATATTTCACCAATCATTTTAAGAATCATTTGTTTTCCAATCATTCGGCAAGGAAGCCCATAGGAAAATTATATTATATTTAATATACTGAGCTAGACCGTGCACGCTACAAAATTTGGCGCCCAACGAGGGACATATTCATAGCTTCATATAGGCTATCTTATCCACGTTAAAAGATGGCTGAGCACATTTTTGGGTTGCCTCATCACGACGAAACCATGGTTGAAGAGGTTGAGAGGTTGAGGAGACAAAATAGGATTTTGATACTTGAACGAGAGATTTCAAAGTTACAACAAGAAATAGATAAGACCTTGAGTGATATTGGCACCTCAACCCCAATACAGAGTGATAAAAAGTATGTCTTTAAAATGATACCACCAGGCAGACCTGATGAAGGGTTATCTACGATACATAAAGGACCCTTGAAACCTAGACGTCTGTTACCAGAAACACCTACATCAGAAGATAAAGAAGAGTCATTAAAACCAGATAGATTTGTGACTGAGCGCATAAAAAAAGTTTCCCATCCACCAAAAATCGAAGATAAGGAAACTTCAGGTTCAAGTGATGGAACAAAAATATCAAGCTCCAGTAAGACGACTTTGGTGAAGCCAGCCACATACGACGGGACAAGTGCATGGACAGATTATAAGGCACACTTTGATGCATGTGCTACTTTAAATGGCTGGGATGATAACAAGAAAGGCTTGTATCTATCCGTATCACTACGAGGACAAGCCCAGGGAGTTTTTGGCAACCTTAATTCAAAGACTACGGATTATCATGAATTAATAAGAGCTTTAGAAGATAGGTTTTCACCGAGAAATCAAACCGAGTTATATAGGGTTCAGTTGAGAGACAGACAACAGAAAGCTACAGAGTCAATGGCCGAACTGGGACAGGATATCCGACGTCTAGCTAACTTGGCATATCCTAATGCCCCAGCCGACGTTCGGGAGACCCTGGCTAAGGAACAATTCATCGACGCCCTTGTGAGTTCAGAAATGCGTTCTAGATTAAGCAGGCCAGACCTACGGATCTAAACGATGCCGTCAGACATGCAGTGGAGTTGGAGGCCTTCTGTCGAGCAGAAAAGAAAGAAGAGGGAATCTTTAGAAGCGCAGTAAATGAGGGACAGTCAAAAGAAATTGAAGATCTTAAACACGTAGTTTTGAATCTTAAACATAGCGTAGATAGTTTGAAACGCCAAGGACAATACAATAAGACTGAAGATAGATCCATGTATAGACCATACAGTTATGATAGACGACGAGTACAACAAGATAAATACAGACAAACACCTTATCATCGAGCAAATGAAGATAGATCGAAAAGACGATACCATCATTCAAATTCGGGTGTTACAAACTCTCCTCCCAAGTATAGAAAACGAGAGTTCCATTATAACTTTAAACCAGGCAGCTCAAAACTAAGATCGGAGGCAGACAAATATAGAAATGACCGCAGATGCAATGAACCAAGCATGCGAAAATCAGGTTTATATGTCACAGCAAGTATTGACAGGAAGTCAGTAGATTGTTTGATAGATACGGGAGCAACTTTGACTCTCATATCCGACAAACTGTGGAGCTCAATTGAGCATAATCACACTTTGAAAGAATTTGACTTCCAAGTTTCATCAACGAGTGGGCATTATTTGAAAGTCAAAGGACAGACAGAGCTGTCAATTTTATTTGGTAACAACAGATATTGGCGTACTACTGTCATAGTTGCAGAGATCGACATGGACGTGGTACTGGGCCTTGATTTTATGCGGATGTATGATGTAAGCATAGACATTGTACAAAATACCATCCAAATCCGTGGACAAACTTTCGACTTGTTCTGTACAGGAAGAATAGGTTGTTACCAAGTTGGTCAGCCAGGACAAATTGATGAACCGAATAAAAGACGGACACGCCGTAGGAAAAGAAAGGTTCATACAGACAGCGACAGTAAAGTCCAAAACGTAGACTCCTTACAAAATACAGATGTTTGCAAAGATATTAGCATGGCGGACAAGACGAAGAAACTTCGACTTTTGCCAATATGCCCTGTGTGCAGGACACATATACCAGAAGGTATAAGGTTTGAAAACCATATTGTCGAGTGTTCAAAGAAGAATGATTTAGAGAGGACATGTAACATATGTAATAAAGTTATGTTAAAACTTGCATACTTGAAAAAGCATATGAAAATGCAACATAGTGAAACTATTTATGAACCTTATTCATCAAGTATCAAATTTTACGTTGACGATAATGGCTAGATCTCAGTGGAAGAGCTGATGAACATATGATTCTGATTATCATCTTTGAATATATTATAACAGTCTGAGATTTGGAAAAAACTGACATTCAATATGCTATGTGATTGATAACAACTTAAGATTAAAGGAAAGATATTGTCTTATGTATGCATTGTTTCAGAGAGAAACATTTAAACAATGCCTCGATATACTCTGCATTTTTCAATTTGTCGTAATTTATGAATACGAAGTTATGTTTCTAAATGTCATGCGGGGCGCATGAACTCGGAGGAGAGGGTAATGTGGCGAGATTCCTCTATCAGGATGTTTGATATAATTTAGTCACCGCATACCTTATGATTCGTACCTAGAATAGTTAGACCCAATCATATTCGAACCGCCGATGATCCGTCATAGTTCAATATTTTAGATGATAGACTCAATGAAATAAGCACTAATCTTTCATGAATTCCTAGAAAAGAAAGTTCTATCTACTGACACGTTAATTACGATAGTTTTAGGCTCTAAATACGGAAAATACACAAAATTAAGGACAAACTACGCACTTCCAATATCAATGTACTAAGGAGCTTGATTTTGTCATAATCATTGAGCGCTCATTAATTACAATTGGATAAAAGCTTATAAATACCGGGACAGCGCCACGAAGAGATCAGAACCTGCCTGGCTACTGAGGAGTCAACAACGTCAAAGTAAATATATTATATGAATCTGCCAAGCTGCCGAGCGATAATAAATAAGAAATAATTACCATATACTATTGGGTTCTTGACCTCCTGTCATAGTCTGAGTTCTTACTCAAAACATTGCGTTTCGTTTAAGGGCCACGACGACAGGAACTTGACATCTAGTAGTATTTTGGTAAGATCTTAATGTATGGTATTCACCTCAGGCATTGTTTGTTGTGAATCTCCATACTACAAGATCCCATCCACTAATTTTGAGTGCTCATCATCAGTTAAATTGAGATAGATTGATTACCATTAATTATTTTATATTTCACCAATCATTTTAAGAATCATTTGTTTTCCAATCATTCGGCAAGGAAGCCCATAGGAAAATTATATTATATTTAATATACTGAGCTAGACCGTGCACGCTACAACTTTAGTATCCCTTTATTGACAATGTTCTAATTTATAGTTCTTTGATTAAGCGCTAAAATTGATTATATATTGCTTAAGATAATATTTCAGACAGGATCATAACCACTGTCGTACTGTACCTATAACAATATGTTATTGTAGGAAAAGACCTCTACAAGCTGTTGATTTCGGCTCTGATCCTTTTTAAGGCATTATTATCAGTACCATGTATCATGAATTGTAAATATTGCAATTATTGTTTGAAATAAACTATGTTTACTAACATGTGTTCTGTGCAAAGTACTAGAATATATTGTTTCTTCCATAATAGTAAAATAAAAAAGTGGAAAACCACAGGTTGCCCAACACGACATTATAAAAACAAATATTTGCTGGCTCGGTTTTGATTGAGTCTGTTCATGGACAGCAGTGGAAGTGCAAGTTACCTTCCACGTCCTCTAGCCCCGGGTAGAGCAGAACCCAATATTTACACATGTTCTAAATACCAGAATGTAATTTAGAGACATCCGCAGATGTATTCATACGGATATGCACATGGAATCTTCAATGATGCACAGAATGCAATTCAATGAAACACGACGTATGGTCCCCAGATAAAATAATGGTTGTGCCCTAAACGAGAAAACAATGGACAGAACTAAACAAACTGAAATTTAGAGGGGGTGGGGGGATATGCATGGGGCCAGTATTTCACAGATACTGCCAAAAGATAAAATTAAAAAGCAGGCACCATATCCGAGGGGTGATTAAAACATTTCACCAGCCGCAGTATCCTCTACCAACAACAACATGAGTTTCGGTATCAATGAACTAGTAAGGTTGGTTAAGTAAGGTTTGTTACCTCAGTCCATGTTAAGAAACAAATAGAACTCCTATCATTAGATTTCAGTAAAGCGTTTGTTAACGTCAGCTACGAGAAAATACTAATGAAAATGTACAATTATGGAATCAGAGGTCAAACGCTAAAGTGGATTAAAAGTTTTCTTGATAACCGATTCCAATCAATTGTCCTGAATGGCACCAGTTAGGATACCATTCCAGTCCCTTCTGGTGTTCCACAGGGGCACTTCCTTCGGCCCTTGGTCTTTTTTAGCCTATATAAATGACCTCCCACAAAATATAAACTCCATAGTCCGCCTCTTGCAAATGGTACCGCAATCTACCTCACAATGTCATCTGCAAATGAATCAGCTACTCTAAATGTTAGAAAAGTGGGAGTTGGAGTAGGATACAGAATACAAGCTCTCCAAATGACAAACCATCCACGTCACAAGAAGGTAACATCCTACTACCACCCTGTACTACCTCCTTGGAGTCCTATTCGAATCAGTCATCTCTGCCAAATATCTCGACGTGAATATATCAAATAATCTGTCGTTGGACGCCAACATCAATAGGTAACAAACAAAGCAAATCAAACATTAGGGTTTCTGCGCAGAAACATCAAGGTTAGATATGAACTCCTTAATCCATGGCTTACCAGACACGTGTTACATCTTGTTACATCTGAGCTGGAATATGGCTCTAAAGTGCGGTTACCCTATACCCAAACCCTCATAAGACCAATTAGAGAGTGCCAAGATGACGAACAGTTTTTTACAAAGATACCGTTATCAATCCTCTAACACCTTTTGACGATTAGATCTACCGCGCATGATGATAAGACCTTCCCTTGTGTATAAATCCATCATGAACTAGTTGCCAGTTCCAAAGACGGCTACGTATCTTGTCCCTTTATCCGCAAAATTTGAACGTCTGTCCGTCTGTCAAATGTCAGAAATGTAATAGACGACTCTTGACTCTTCAAAGTGGAATCGTCTATCTAGACATCCATATATTGTACCAAACATGTAGCAACTTGAACATATACTACCATACCTCAGTGTATGACTACCCCATAGCCTCTAGAGCTACTCTAGATTTCAAACTGTATCCAGGATATATACATTCATTTACATGTTTAGTATGTTCAGGTGGTAGGGGCTCGAACTAAGTCGAAAACCTTCCAGATATGGTCAAAATAGTAAAATATTCTAAGTTTGAATACTTCCCGGAGAAAATATTTAAATTATTAATTAAAATTCACATCATTTTTTTTACAAGACCTAACCTTTATCTAGAGATAAAAAAATAATGAAACTGTCGTATTTTTGACAGTTTTGTGTTAAGTTTAAATAAAAGATAAATACTATTTAATGTTTTTCTGACGTTTTAGGGCAACTGAATAGTAGCTGCATTAAATAACGACATAAAGGTAGAGGCAAACTTTTAAGGTTACCCGGTAGTATATTTATTATTTGCATGTTCAGCCTTTTGTCATATATCTTAACGTTAAAAGTTTAAGTACGTAATCCAGTAAGAATAGAGATAACCTACATATATTGAAAGCTGACCTCAGCATATTTATTTACTGGCATTACCTGTTTGATCAATTTCTAAAGTGATATTCTGCAATTAAACAGAATTTACCACTAAATTTTCCTTATTTCTTGATTATTTAATTACATTGCTTACTTGTAAACGGTCGTGCTCTGAATGCTTATTTATGTACATCTTTATTCGGGGAAAGGACAACCGTAAGCTAATTAGCTTTCTGTTCAATTCCCTTATCTCAGTTGTTGTATATTATTCATGTAATGACTTATAAATAAATAAATATATGTTTGAACCAATTAAACAACAAGTATCTGTACGAAACAACGGATAGTTTAAACTGAGGCCCCAAAAGGCTTAAACCTTCATGACAGATTTACAATAGTTTAAATGTTTTTTAAAAACGTTCTTTTTTGTTGTGAAGTTGAGTGCCGGTTAGCTGCAGGGTGCGACTTCGAGCACCGCGTAGTCCTTGATCGTACCTTCTCATACCACAACACTTCATTTCAGAGTAATTAAATTATTTATAAAACCTTGACTAAAATGATATATCATAACAAAATATGTGTTATTAAGTTTAAAAACTAAATCATTTTTCTTGGTCTGCAACACTTTCAGGAGGACTCGCAGACTTTCAGAAATCGGTGCCAAGGGAGAAAACAACGTCCTATTAATCTGTGTTTCCTTTCAAAACATTCAGAACTGTCTGAGACACTTTCAGGAGGACTCGCAGACTTTAAGAAATCGGTGCCAAGCGAGAAAACGCCGTCCCAGTAATCGTCTTGTCTTTTCAAAACATCCAAAACTGTCTGTGACACTTTCAGAAGGGCTCGCATATTTTCAGGAATCGGTGCCAAGGGTGATTACATCATGCCAAAGGTTCTTTACTCATTCTATATCATTTTTAGTACCAAGGGAGATTACATCATACTTACAAATGATGACGCAGCTTATTCAAAGGAGGTTGACCTCATCTTGAATATAGAACAAGCTAGAGCATGTCTTCTGAGCACCCGCGTACTCAGTGGGATATTTTAAAATTTGAAATAATATCGTCGTATTTATAATATTTGCTCCTTCTTTTTATTATCCATGTCGACGTATAGTGCACGCACTTCTACATCTTGTAATCTCACACACATTTAGTAAGAGATCTACTTTAAATGTCAAGCAGAAAAACGAAGTAATTCAACCGCGCGATTGGTGGAAAAGGCGTCCTTATTCAACTCATTAACGATTATCTTTTGTACACGCATACATGCATGAACACATACACGCGCACACACGCGCGTACACACGAAAATGGTGGGTCATCGTATCGGGGTACTTTAGCTGAAATAAGATTTTGTTTTTGTTCACAGGCTCCTTTACTCACAGGTTCTTTTACTCACAGGCTTTGTAGCTCCCGCCCGTTTGCCTCTACTGTTTTCCTCAAAGTTTTGAAAGTTCTAATGTCCAAAACTATTCGTAAGTATTAATGCCTTTTTTTACGAAAACAATCGTTTTGGAACTATTAATTATAAGAAATAACATCATAGAAAATTCTTTAAAAAGTTCACTTACTTCGCTTCTGTACATCTGGATTCTTCGTCAGCTGCGATGTAAGCAATAGACACTGCAAATATCAACGCAGGTGTTAGACAGACCATCTGCAATTAGTGAAGATGATATGAAAGTATTCAAAATAAATGATTTAGAATGAGTAAAGAACTTTTAGCATGATGTAATCTCCCTTTGCACCAATTCCGGAATGTGTGCGTGTCCTCCTAAAGGTGTCACAGCTAGTTCTGATGTTTTGAAGGGACACAGGGTTTTCTCCCTTGGCACCGATTCCTGAAAGGGAGGAGTCCTCCTAAAAGTGTCGGAGACCGTTTTAAATGATACAAAAAGAAACAAGGACTATTGGGATGATGTTTTTTCCCTTGGCACCGGTTCCTGAAAGTCTGCAAGTGTGCCTGAAAGTATCGCAGACCGTTCTAAATGATTTTAAAAGAATCAGGGACTACATGGGTGGTGTTATCTCCCTTGGCACAGGTTCTTGAAAGTCTGCGAGTCCTTCTAAATGTGTCACAGACAGTTTAGAGGGACTTAAGACGAAACCAGAATATTAAAATGTGAGCTTTTCCATCGTTACCACCGTTATGTCATTTCAGGGGACTGATGGTCGACCTCCTGCGCCACACCTGAAAAATGTTTCATGATTGTCCAGGACCAATATTCATCAATATTTCAAGTTTAAAACGAATTTGACCGCTTATCTCAGTGGGGAAAGCGTTGGTCTACGGATCGCAGGGTCGCGAGTTCGATCCCTAGGCGGGGGACGATTTGATAAAAGACATTGTGTCTGAAATCATTCGCCCTCCACCTCTGATAATTCATGCGGGGAAGTTGTAAGGTACTTGCGGAGAACAGGTTTGTACTGGTTTAGAATCCAGGAAAACTGCATGATTAGGTTAACTGACCGCCGTTACATAACTGAAATACTGTTGAAAAACGGTGTTAACCCCAAGACAAACAATTGTTGGTTTCATACTGATTATAAAGAAATTTGTATGAAGACATGATTCGCAACATTACAAAATATTAACGATGCATCGTTTTCAGATGGCCTACCCCAATGTTTTATTTCTGTCAGAATTACAGTATGAGATATGTCTAATGTTTATCCCTTATTTAGCTTCATTATATCTTGTACATTATTTAATTTTTTAACGATCATTAACATGGACATGAACTGCTGTCACAATAGCTATTCCGATACACCCCCACTCCCACTTTCCCCCTTTCGAATCTAAATTAAACGTCGCAACAATTTAAAAATATTAGTTCTTGTTGCTTATACAAGTTTTATTTCCCTCTAATTTTAGTGCGAAGATGATGTAGAATTCACAGGTACCCCGGACGGTGAAATAACCCAGTCTGCGAGGAAGCTGCTAAAAGTTAGTTAATAATGCAGAGGAAGTGCTATACAGAACATACAAGACCATTACTACTTAACAATTTGATTATATAGACTATACTCAGTAAATGCCTTTCCAGCATATATTTTACGTTTGTTGTATTCTGTAGATCAATGTGATTAGATAACTTTACATTTTACTTTATTCTTACGACTCTTGGGGCATAACAAATCAAAGAGTATAGACTTTTATGAAGTAATTCCAAATGCCTGTGGCGTGATTCGAACCCGGGTCGCTCAGATGCTAGTCCACACTGCCGTTTTCGAGCTTGACTTTAAACGTACAGGCTATGCGTAAGCAACCGTAACACTTCCTCTCTTCAAAGAAGTCACGAGATTAAGTCCGTACCTCGGAAGAGCCCCCATCTTACGAGATTAAGTCCGTGTCTCGGAAGAGCCCCCATCTTACGAGATTAAGTCCGTGTCTCGGAAGAGCCCCCCATCTTACGAGTTTTTGGGCGTAACAAATCAAATCGCATAGCATATTTTATGACGAAAAATCCCAGTTGCCTGTGATGGGAATCGAACCCGGGTCGTTCGGGTGCTAGTTCAATGCTCTAACTACTGAGACAAAGCGCATGTGTGAGAGATTGGCTTAAAGACCCGCCACGCTCCTAGTGACCTACTTTTTTTACCCACAAAAACTTCATGAAAATCATTCTTAAAATACAGGTAATATACAGCTATACTTCAAGCTTTCAAGTGGACAATTTAGGCCTTTCCTGAATAAACTTCATATGCAAACTTACTCAGTCAATCTCTTTTCAGCATAGTTTCAAAAATATTGGTGAATAATACCTTACACTGCAGAAATTTGTAACTATAGGTACCGCACAGTAACAAGGCGCTTTGAAATGTAAACAAACAAAACAGTACAGCTCGTTTAAATGGGTCAACCGTGTTTTTGCACTTATAAAATAGACTGGCCCGGTTAATAGGTTGGTCGGGGATACGGATATTATTGTATTTTGCCATCGAAATATTTCTATAAACTGCTTCTTCCCCTTCCGTTTGGATCCGTCCATGTTTACAAACACGTTTGTTTATTTTATGGACTGTAGCATAAATTAAAGTCAATACACAACGTTTACGCTGTAAATAGTAATTCCTCGTTGGCCGAGTGGTATTGGTATCCGTTTTATACTTTTTCGTCGGGAGTTCGATTCCCGAACCCGTAAAAAGTATTTTGAAAACTATTTGATTTCTTATTTTATTTTAATTCGATTCAACGAAAAGAACAAAAGTCTGTTTATCTAGTTCTTACTTGTTCACTAACTTATATATGTCATTGTTAACACGTAATCATGTTTAAATAAGCCTCATCTTAAAATGATCTAATGTTTTTGAGGCTTTCATGAATAAATTAGAAATCTGAGAACAACAAACTTACACAAAGTATATAAATTAAATGCAAAATAAAAAATAATGACGGATGCAAGGTTCGAACGATCAGAACTATTACTACAAAATGATTACATGTCTATCCACTCATCCTACTGCGCCATCAAACCAACTATTTATTTTAAAAGAGATTGCTAAGAACTAATTGTTTATTTACATGTTGCTTAAAATAAAAACGCCATAATACTGTGCGGTATTTTTTTTTATAGATATAGTGGCCGCATCTTGACCCGATGGTTGACCTTTTTCTTATAATAAATAATGAGCTGTCCGAGAAAAAGGAAAATATAAATTTGTGTGACTATACATTAGTGTATTAGAAAGTTTTAACATTCGCTGTAGTTTTAATGTGATGGCATTTTTTACCCAAATGTATCCTTTATGATGTTTCTCTTGTAGCATTTGACTCATAACGTGTTTTTACACGAGCAGTTCGGACGTTTACATTTCATGTTATTGTTACCATTACGTGTACAAAGGAATATGTATCATATATCGGAAGTTTATACAAAAGTTTTATGACACATCAAACATTTTAGTATTTCCAGCTTTTTACATGTATTGGTTGCCAACGAGATGTGTATTAGTGCATCCATGAAGTAAAGTAAAGATCTAATGTGTATGACATTCAATTTCAGGATCTTATTGGGGTTAAGGCATTGCTTCGTTTGAGTCAGCAAAAGAAGCTGAACATTGTACAGTCCCGAACCGTGAAGAGAATATACGTTTATATCGCCAGAACGCTGAAGTGTTCAGTTAGAATAAAACTTTCAACTATGAAAATGTTAAACACATCACATTTACCGAAACCAGAAAGTTGCAAATACCAAACAAATCAACAAATACAAAGTCCGACCAGAAAAGTAATGAAAATAAATACACATACAAAATGAACGAGCCATTGAGTTAATGATGACAGTTCTATGACGCCGAGAATATTGCATTAGCTCTGGTGATTTTAGTCACTGTGACTTAGAAAGGATATAAATTGCATTAAGTTCAAACATCTCTTGTCTTACTTGGTTTCTTCAGTAAGTTTGATAACCAGGAAGTCTTGTGTGAAGTTGCAATCCAGTGTATAGACTTGTTACTGAGATACAGCCTGAAACTTAGTCACACACTAAACTTTAACCAAATATACTAGACTGAAGAGAGAATAATTTGTACTAGTTTCAACAAGAGCTACTAGGTTATTGACCAGGAAAATTAAAAAGGTAAATATAGAATACCTGGAGGCATAGAGCACAGCAAACACAGCCAGAGAGCCATGGATCGCAAAAATAGAAACTGTAGTGGACGGATATAACAGACGGGTTGCTACAAAACTTCAAAAACAAGTACATTTAAATAAGATGCAAAATACAAAGTGGGGATGAGATAGGGTTGGGACGTTGGGGGATGGGTAGAGAAAGGGTTGGGATGTTGGGATGGCGGTTGGAAGGGTTGGGGGTGGGTGGATTGGGTAGAGAAAGGGTTGGTGGGGTGGGTGGATTGGGGATGAGAAAGGGTTGGGGTGAAGAAAGTGGGTGGAGGAAATGATAGAGAAGGGGTGCACGAATGGAGATCACAAAGAAAGCATGGTCACTGGCAACAAATAGAAACTGTAGTGGACGGATATAACAGACGGGTTGCTACAAAACTTCAAAAACAAGTACATTTAAATAAGATGCAAAATACAAAGTGGGGATGAGATAGGGTTGGGACGTTGGGGGATAGGGTAGAGAAAGGGTTGGGGTGTTCGGGAATGCGGTAGAGAAAGGGTTGGGGTGTTGGAGGATGGGGTAGAGAAAGGGTTCGGGTGTTGGAGGACGGGGTAAAGAAAGGGTTGGATAGAGAAAGGGTTGGGACGTTGGAGAATGGAGTGGTGTTGGGGTAGAGAAAGGGTTGAGGTGTTGGAGGATGGGATAGAGAAAGGGTTGGGGTGGGGGTGGAAAAAAGGGAACGATGAATATTCAACAGGGAAAACCAGGATGCCTTTGTGAAGTTTCAGTGGGCACTGTGGTTTGAATTTACGCAAAAAGTTCACAAAGACGTGACGCCGGCAACGACAGCCACGACGAAGCCTCGAAGCTCACTATTCTTCGGATATTCAAGCTAACATGTGGTGTCATTTTCCGTTAGAGACATTGTCACAACTACATGCTATTATGTAATTTATACATAAATTTTAAGTACATGTATTCGTTGAACAAAAGCCTTGCTAATATATTGGTACATATAATTCATTTTTTACCAATTATTGACTGCCTTGTGCAGTAAACGCCTAGATTTTGGCAGTGGGCCAAGGGATTTCTGTCTTCTTTTGCACAGTTGGGGGCTAATGGCTTTCACAGCATGGTTCCAATAAACAGGGGTCAATGCTTATTGGAAAGTCAGTCTACATTGTTACTGAAATTATATCGTTTTGGCACTTCTTTATTGAAAGAAAAATGTTTTATTGTTCAATAGAAACTTATTGAGGATTATATTACAAATTTCACCATGTTTTTAAGAAGAAAATGAAGTTCTTATTTTGTTTTTTCAAGTTCAATCACATACAAATTTGATATTTAAGAAAATGCGACATTCACTCATATAGTTTCATTTTACTAGGTAGGTAGGTAGGTAATTGCCCTCCAATTAGCTATTGTTACAAAATCGGGGATAAGCAGCAGATAAGACTGAAGTTTCCTGAAGAACAGAAAGTTAGTCTATCACATTAAAGAATTTACTGCTTAAATAAGTACCTACATTCGATGCTTTCATTGCAAGTCCAGAGAAAATTGCATTTTTATATCAATGTCAGCTTAGAGGGTCACACATTTTCTAATCATTGGAATCATTGATTTCTGTACTATACGTGTATCACATTATAAAAAGACCAACAACATTAATAACGATTACATTTAATGAAAACAAGAGAAAAAAAATAATACAAATGTATCAAAACAAAAGAGATTGTAGTATACATGTTATAAGAAAAACTGTAAAGTGTAAAAACAGTACAGTATCGAAATTTATAGAAACAAATAATAAAATACTTAATCCATAATGATATGACAATACGAAAACACGACTGATTGTATTTCATCCAAAAAACAAAACGTCTCAAAACATACACAACGTTGCATGTGCATATATCAAAACATACATAACGTTACACGTGTATATATCAAAACATACACAACGTTACAACGTTATAACGTGTATATATCAAAACATACACAACGTTACTCGTATATATATCAAAATGGCAAATAAGCAATGTTAAAGTCTGTATGAGAGTAAAACAACGACAATAAAACGATCTGAATAACGAAATAAACTAGATGATTATTAAACAAAACAATAAAAAACGAGAAATACACGTATGGAACAAATCCACATGATTCACAATATCATAGACATTCCATTTAGTGGTTATATGTATTTTACATTCAACTCGAAATATAAACAGATATTTCATGAAAATTAAAACAATCTCAACAGATCATTTAGAAGTCCTCAAGGGACCAAGATTAGCATGTTAAAAAGTTCTACTAAGCAGCTCCGGTCACAGGTATCCCATAAAACTGACACATTTACCACGTCAATGACCTGTGGCTAAAATCAAAATTAGCTTTTTCTACAATAACAGATATTTTTCAGTTATCACGGGAATCCTTGTCCCTTCAATCTAATATCGACCTCCCCTGATAAAACTGAAAACTATCAAAAGACAGGTGCCGTCGGTTTACGTGAAGTGTGACTGTTACTTTGTAGGGTTAACGCACGTTTTTTTGTGTAACAACATCTGCAGAATCCCAAGGGATTGGTTGGTGCACGAGCCCGTAGGGCGAGTGCACCAACATAGCCCGAGGGATTCTGCAGATGTTGTTTCACGAAAAAACGTGTGTTATCGCTATTCTTGCATAAAACACAACTAAAGTGCTGGAAATATCGAAAAAGCAAGACTATTCAGCTGACATTAGCCGATCGAAGTCGGCCGTTTCAGGTTGTTATGGACACATGTTTTATTTATGCCTTTCCAGGGCATACAGAAACAGTGCATATTTTATACATGTCGAACGGACATTCTTGTTGTGGTAATTTCTTTAATATTAAATATATGTAAAATAAGCATGACTTCCCCTTTTTCCGATATATCGGTAGGAACTTTAGCTTTAGAGGCTCGGAATTATGAGAAAAGGGCATACTGTACACGGCATCCTGTCTTTAGACAATTTGCAGGTGAGGTGCCGACAGAATACAATTCTGCTTGGTTTAAATTAATAGTCTGTCCCTTACGCTTTTTAAATGTAAATATTATCGTTTAATAGAAACTGGTATCGATACTTATATTCTTCATGTCGTTAAAAAAGAAATCTCTAGGCCTATAACTAGAAAATTTTGCTTTGCACCCCACCCCATCGCGATTAAAGTTTGATAAACACAAAAATTTGAATTTTTCCAACATCGATATAATCAACTTAGATTGGATTTATAAACTCAAACATGGTTGGTGAGATCTACAAATAAATTGAAAAATATATAATAAATACCTTCTGTTCATCAAATGTTCATTAACTATGGAAAAATTCTTCAAACTTTACGCTTCGTCATGTTTATGCTTTACATTACACACCATCACTACATCAGTAGACTGCATAGATGTGTAAAGTAGACACAAACATTTTTTAAAAGTTTTAGTGTAAGATTTAAAGTTAGCATGTCAACTTTCTCGACTCAAATTAATTTGGAAAACGAAATTGTATTTTTGTAAATATTGTTTGCCTATCATTTTCAGGGATTAAATCGCGGTGTGTAAACTTACTTTGAGTCTAATACGCGTAATAATACAATAATAAGGAACGTCAATTCAGTCGCGTATCAAGAGAGGTAGCGCTTATTACAAGTTAAAGTAAAGTTAGGTTGAAAAATGATATTTTTAATAAAAATGCAGATGAAAAATCTCGGACCTTTCGACTTCGGCCAAAATTGATTCGGGATCCATAATTTGCTTACGTTGGACCCGCAACAGCATATTCAAAACGTTCACCAACAGCGCGTGCTCACGAGAATCTCCTTGTTTGTACACGTTTTTTCCCTGTTTGTGCATGCCCGAAATCGGCAAAAAACAAAGGTTTTATGCAAGAATGATCGTTTATGTGTTTGTTTGTTTGTTTGTTTGTTTGTTTGTTGGGGTTAAGTCCCGCTTTTCAATTTTTGTTTAAATTTATGTAACTGCCAGTGGTACTGGATTGTGTACCAGTACTTAACCTGTTCTCAGCAATTTACTGCCACATGTTCTCAGCAATTATTGCCAAATTCTCCACCCGAAGAAGAGATGGGGAACGAATGATTTAAGACGCAACTTGGTTTAAATAAAATCGTGTAGAACATCATCTCATCGAGGGATTGAACTCACGACCAAAAGATCCATAGATCTGCACTCTCTCTTTGGTTCATCATTGTTTATCTCTGATAGATGTGTGGAAAAGATTGATGAAAACAACATTTTCGTTATTTTTACCGCGAATATTAGTGTTCTAAACATTGCATGTCTCAAAACATTTCAGTACATTGATTGTTTTTGTTGATACTGTAACATTTGAAAGATAAAAAGAAAACCTAGACAAATGCTACTAAAATAACTTTTAAAGGGTATCAGCTCC
Source organism: Mercenaria mercenaria (assembly GCF_021730395.1). Taxonomy (NCBI): domain Eukaryota; kingdom Metazoa; phylum Mollusca; class Bivalvia; order Venerida; family Veneridae; genus Mercenaria; species Mercenaria mercenaria. The sequence goes on along the minus strand of NC_069364.1, from coordinate 32,959,429 downwards.
AAACAAAAAAGAATCAGAGGATAGGCACAATCAGGGTTCGTTATATCAATTCTGTGAACTTTCATTAATCCAACCTGATGATTTTGAGAAACTCGATCAAGCTAAATGTGGAAGTCCAGACAGACGGAAGTCCAGACAGGGATAGATGACGAAGGCAGAAACAATATGTATGCAATGCATTGGGGAAGCGCAATTAATAACGTTTTTGTAATCTAAAACTTTTTAAAAGAAAAGTTATTCTATATAGATTTTAAAGAACTCTTGATAAAAAAGAGGATGATAAGATGTCATGTTAGTATAAGCACACAGAAAGCTTGCAAAAAATAACTCACTCAGTCGTAAGATTAGTATACTATCATTCATTTAACTTGTTGCGCATTTCATCACCTTTTACGAACAGACAATGAAACAGCTTTTCTATGTTTGCAAAGGTGCTTCTTATACTGTGAGGAGACCAGCAGGATTTAGTTACATTCACAGTTCATTGTTCACATAAGCTTAAAGTGTATCACATTTTGAATTTCCGATGAATGACAAATAACAAACAAATATTCAGTTGTATACCAAAAAAGAACAAACAAAAGAAAAACAAGTTTGGTGCCCTCATAACCAACAATAAACAATTAAAACAATAGAAATTATTATATGACTTCAATGAGCTCAAGAAAACAATGTCTAGCACAACTATTGTCATGAATGTTTTTGTTATGTTACACACTACAATGTGCCACCAAGATACTTGCAAAACCAATGCATATGAAAGATTGAGAGATAAAACTAATTTAGACACATCGTGAAAAACAAATATAAAATTTCTGACAGGCGGTAAATGAGTCATGGTCTTATTAAAAGTTTGCTGTTATTTCTACCTTCCAGATCAATTTTCTTAGAAAGGCTCTTCTATTCTCTAGTTTACAACTCATAAGTTAAACCAATCTAATAAATGACTAACCTGTAAGAATTCCTATTGTTTGAATCAATTGACTCTAACAGTAGAGCCATTCACATGTAGTATTGTAACTAGTCAAAACAGATTCCTTATTTACACATATATATCGAGGATTTATCTAATAAGCACATACATTGGTAATAACATTTCAATACCTATTGTATATAACAATAATGCTAAAATATCTCCTTCAGTCGACAGTGTCTAACCTGTATAAATAAGACAGAAACAGCCAAAAGAGTTGCATTGAGACGCTAAGCTAAGTTAGATGAAATATAATAACATAACTAGGTGACCAGCTTATTTCACAGACCAAACAACATCAAATGACCAAGTTACATGTCAGTTTTTTTTTTAATTTGCGTAATTTGCAAGGGAGCTCACTGGCACCGCTTGTTTCTTTTATTATTATTATTATTATATATATAATTATGTAAAGACATGGCGGAGTTTGATTTATCTATAAACAGACGTGCAAAGGAAAGTTTAAGAAACTCTATGCGAAACATTTCATCTGGAAATAATACAAATGAGTTATAACAAATATCAAAAGAAATCAATATAACATACATAAGAGTAAAAAGTTTGTTACCAAAGAATGCACATTTTAAGATAGCAAAGCAAGACAGTAAAAAAGTAAACATTTAGCACATTGGTGATACTCTCATTAACTGTTTGATAAACGTAAGAAAGCGCTAATAACTTCAAAGATAAAGAATTAAAATGAATATTTGGGAAAAAGCACAATATTACAACTTTGGATGACAAATCAAACGCAACTAAATAAACAGAAAAAAATCCCTAGTGTTAAGGTGATTGTTTCAATTTTCAACACGTAAAGCTTATTTTAAGGTAATACACATGAAACTCCACAATTCCTGTTCATAATATAGATCAAAGCGTACATGGCTTTCCGTAAAAACCTATGCTATTACAGATGCTTAAACAGAAGCAGTTTGTATTATACTAAATATATAAACAATTTATTTGATTTAAAAGTGATGTTAGGAGAAGATGCAGTCTGTTATTTCATTTACATTTTACAAAAGTAACTTTTACTTTTGAAAAAAAAAATGAATTTTGCTTTCACTGACATTTTATGTATCTTTTCGAAAGAAAAAACATATATTTTTGACGCTACTAAAGTTATGCACATATTTTTGACGCTATGAAAGTTATGCACTTATTTCTGACGCTTTGCACTATATTTTGGTCTCAGTTGCACACACAGTAGGCAGGTTGGGACGTGTTCGTCGGGCAATTCGAGTAGATTCCCATGTTACAGTTCAGATCACACCACACATCCATGTAGAAAGCATCCGCATACAAGCCACCCCCTCTGCAGTTCAGATGCTCCTATGAAAACAGTAAAGGCATTTATACACTAAAAGTCCAAATGTAAAATATCACATTTAAAACATACAAAGAATCACCGGTTCAAGAATGTTTCATCCATCTTTAGAGAACATTTTCAAACACTTACTTGCTATGAAAAGTCTGTCACAGATTGACGAATAATTAGAAAGAAAGTTAATTGAGTGATGAATAGTTCCTAGTGAAATGCCAAGAACTGGTGGTCTGCGATCCCAAAAAAGGCGTATATATTGGTATTTGTTCGCAAATCAAGAATTTAACGCACTGAGTGAGGTTTTTTGAAACTATCTAATTCTGATTCATTTAGAATACTTAGCTTAAATACTCGGAACTTTCGACATCACAACATTCATAATCGTGTAAACGCTGAATCTCCGAAATTTCAAAAAAAAAAAAAAAAAAAAAAAAAAAACCTGACAGATTATTGACCATAAAATTGGTCTAGTTTAGTTCTATCACAAACTTGATGATTTTACCTTTTGACATACGAGGACAGCGTTTTGATTTCTTTAGGACTCTTATGGCTAACATGGACAAAATTAATGATACCTTATAGACCTTCGCGAATTATCATATACACTTAAAGAGTCATGTAATAAACCTTTATGAAAATATATGGATTTCAAAAGAAAGTGCCACATTATAATTTGATAGTATATGTTAAGACTGACCTTCACTTGCTAAGCCATATTAACAGTAATAGTTATCAATAAAGAAGCATAGAATAAACATGTGACCGAGCATTGCAGACCCCTACCGGTGGAAGACTGTGTTAGCGGTTGTCCCTTGTGGTTGTGTTAGGACTAACAAGAGGGCCAAGATGGCCCTAGGTCGCACTCCTGAGAAACACACCATAGTAGTGTAAACATGTTTGACCTAGTGATTTCATGGAAAAAAAATATTCTGACCAATTATCATTAAAATCGGAGCAAAAGTATAAACAAGTATTTTTTTTAACTGACCTAGTGACCTAGTTTTTGACCCAGATGACCCATATTCGAACTTCACCTAGATTTCATCAAGGCTATCATTCTGACCAAATTTCATGAAGATCAATTGAAAAAAACAGCCTCTATCGCATACACAATTTTTTTCTATGATTTGATCTAGTGACCAAGTTTTTGACCCCAGACTATCTATATTCGCACTTGACCTAGATTTCATCAAGGCAACAATTCTGACTAATTTTTATGAAAATCCAGTGTAAAATGCAGCCCCTATTGCATACACAAGGTTTTTCCTGGATTTGACCTAGTGACCTAGATTTTAAACCCAGATGACCCATATTCGAATTTGACCTAGATTTATTCAAAGCTATCATTCTGAAAAAAATTCATGAAGATCAGTTGAAAAATACAGCCTCTATCGCATACACAAAGTTTTTCTTTGACTTTACCTAGTCACCTACTTTTTAACACCAGATGACCCATATTCAAATTCTATCTAGATTTCATCAAGGCAATCAATATTTGAACTTAACCTAGATTTTATCAAGGCAATCATTCTGACCAATATTCATGAGGATCAATTGAAAAATACAGCCTCTATCGCATACACAAGGTTTTCCTTTGATTTGACCTAGTGACCTACTTTTTGACCTCAGATGACCCAGATTTGCACTTGACCTAGATTTTATCAATGCAATCATTCTGACCAAATTTCATGAAGATCAATTGAAAAATACAGCCTCTATTGCAAACACAAGGTTTTCTTTGATTTGACCTAGTGACCTACTTTTAGACCCCAGATGACCCATTTTCAAACTCGGCCTAAATTTCATTTAGATTATCATTCTGACTTAATCTCAGGAAGATCAATTGAAAAATACAGCCTCTATTGCATACACAAGGTTTCCCTTTGATTTGACCTAGTGACCTAGTTTTTGACCCAAGATGACCCATTTTCGAACTCGGCCTAGATTTTATCGATGGAATCATTCTGACCAAATTTCATGAAGATTAGTTGAAAAATACAGCCTCTATTGCACGCACAAGGTTTTTCTTTGATTTGATCTAGTGACCTAGTTTTTGATTCCAAATAACCCATTTTTAAACTTAGCGTAGATTTCATCAAGGTAATTATTCTGACCAAAATTCATGAAAATCAATTGAAAAATACAGCCTCTATCGCATACACAAGGTTTCTCTTTGATTTGACCTAGTAACCTAGTTTTTAATCCCAGATAACCCATTTTCAAATTCGGCTTAGACTTTATCAAGGTAATTATTCTGACCAAATTTCATGAAGATCAGTTGAAAAATACAGCCTCTATCGCATACACAACGTTTTTCTTTGATCTGACCTAGTGACCTAGTTTTTGATCCCAGATAACCCATTTTCAAACTCGGCCTAGATTTTATCAAGGTAATCATTCTGACAAAATTCCATAAAGATCAGTTGAAAAATACAACCTCTATCACATACACAAGCTAAATGTTGACAGGCGACAGACGACAGACAGACGACAGACAGACGCCGGACATCGAGCGATCACAAAAGCTCACCTGAGCAATAAAAATGCTTCAAGGCATTAAGGAGCTAAAACAAGAGCTGTCACTAATGGTGAAAAATGCCCCCGCAGCACCTTGACCTTTGACCTGGTGACCCCAAAGTCAGTAGGGGTGGTGTACTCAATAGGTACTGTCAGCATATGAAGTTTGAAGGTCCTGGGTGAAGTGGTTCGCATGTAAAGTGCCTTCATGCAAAAAGTTAACGTTGGCCCCTGTGACCTTGACCTTTGACCTGGTGACCCAAAAGTCAGTAGAGGTGGTGTACTCATAAAGTACTATCAGCATGTAAAGTTTGAAGGTCCTGGGTGAAGTGGTTCGCGAGTAAAGTGTTTTCATGCAAAAAGTTAATGTTGGCCCCTGTGACCTTGACCTTTGATCTGGTGACCCCAATCTCAGTAGAAGTGGTGTATTCAATAAGTACTATCAGCATGTGAAGATTGAAGGTCCTGGGTGAAGTGGTTCGCGAGTAAAGTGCCTTCATGCAAAAAGTTAACGTTGGCCCCTGTGACCTTAACCTTTGACCTGGTGACCCCAATGTCAGTAGAGGTGGTGTACTCAATAAGTACTATCAGCATGCGAAGTTTGAAGGTCCTGGGTGCAGTGGTTCACGAGTAAAGTGCCTCCTTTCAAAAAGTTAATGTTGGCCCCTGTGACATTGACCTTTGATCTGGTGACCCCAAAGTCAGTAGAGATGGTATACTCAATAAGTACTATCAGCATGTGAAGTTTGAAGGTCCTGGGTGCAGTGGTTCGCGAGTAAAGTGCCTTCATGCAAAAAGTTAACGTTGGCCCCTGTGACCTTGACCTTTGACCTGGTGATCCCAATGTCAGTAGGGGTGGTGTACTCTATAAGTACTATCAGCAAGTGAAGTTTGAAGGTCCTGGGTGCAGTGGTTTGCGAATAAAGTGCCTTCATGCAAAAAGTTAACGTTGTGACGAACGAACGAACGAACGAACTAACTAATTAACGAACTAACGAACGAACGGACGGACAGTTGAAAACTAATATGCCTCCCTTCGGGGGCATAAAAACATTTTAACTTAACATACAAGCATAGATCATATACGCGACGCATTGTCTTATCAAGTGGAACGTTTTCGTTCAGTACTAAGATAATCAATCAATGCACATGAACGTTATGGAGCAGAAGCAAATTTTACTAGACCTCCAATAGTGATCTTGACCTTAAACCGACAACTGCTGGTCATGTGCGCGACATATAGTCTAATATTGGGGGATTTTTCCGTGTAGTAATAACAAGAGGGTCATGATGACCATGGATCGCTCATCTGAGTAATATGAGCTACATGTTTCAAATGTCAAACTGATGCTAGAATATTAAGAAAGTAGGTCAGTAGGTCATATTTATGGTCACTGGAAGTCAGTTTTAAGATTGGTGTGCAAAACTGTACATGTAATCCAAATTTCAAGACTGTATCTTAAAAAACAAGAAAGTAGGTCAGTAGGTCACATTCATTGTCACTGAAAGTCAGTTTTAAGATCGGTGTGCAAAAGTGAGCATGTCATCCAAATTTCAAGGCTGTATCTTAAAAAACAAGAAAGTAGGTCAGTAGGTCAGTAGGTCACATTCATGTTCGCTGAAAGTCAGTTTTAAGATCGGTGTACAAAACTGTACATGTCATCCAAATTTCAAGGCTGTATCTTAAAGAACAATAAAGTAGGTCACATTCCACATGACCCAGATTCGAACTGACCTAAAGAACATCAAGGTTAACATTCTGACCAAGTTTCACGAAGATACAGTCATAAATGTGGCATCTTGGGTGTTAACAAGCTTTTCCTTTGATTTGACCTTGTGACCTAGTTTTTGACCCCACTTGACCCAGATTTGAACTTGACCTAAAGATCTTCAAGATTAACACTCTGACCAACTTTCATAGATATACTGTCATAAATATGGCCTCTAGAATGTTAAAAAGCTTTTTCTTTGATTTGACCTTGTAACCTAGTTTTTTACCCCAGATGACCCAATATCGAACTCGCCCAAGATTTTACTAAAAGTAACATTCTGATTAAGTTTCATTTAGATTGGGCTAAAATTGTGTTAACAGTCAAATTGTTGACGGCGGACGACGGACGACGACGGACGACGGACACAAGGCGATCGCAAATGCTCACCTTGAGCACTTCGTGCTCAGGTGAGCTAAAACTCCTAAGTTATGGAGCAGAAACAATTTTTTTTTGTCGTTTTAAATTTTATATTTCCAATATCCCTATACATTATCATTCATTTTCATATGATATTGATTAACCATGGTGACGTGCCAAAATTTGATTTTCCCCGCATTCAAATGTCACGCATGCGCACTTCAATAAATACAGAATATTGTGGTTCACACCATAATTTTCTTGTTCTTGTCTTGCGATAATTATTAGTACCATCTCGCCCTTTAAGCGGGTTCGAATCCCCGACTGACTGCACATTTTTTTCTCTCTACCTGTGACATTTGGAGCCAAACGTTGGACCGTGGTCAATCTTAATTTTCAACGCTTGCAATATTATGTACCTCCGGAATTCGAGGTTTGGGGTGTATGTCAAAATACAGGCTTGGCCGCGTTAAGGGAGAAGATGTGTCAGGCAGCCTGTTTGCTCGGTCGATAGAGCACTCGCCCTGTAAGCGAGGGGTCCCGGGTTCGAGCTCCGGACTGACTGCACATTTTTCTCACCCTGTGACATTTACTTGACCTGAAACAGTGACAATGACCATTAACTGACAAGCATAGATCATGTGTTGACACATTGTCTCATCATGGTGAACGTTTGTGTGTAACACAAAGATAATTCAATATGCATATAGAAGTTATGGGGCGGAAACCTCGGCCTTTGACCTGCAAGCACAAGATATGTACGTGCATAATCTACATATTGCACTGTGTTCATATTCCAAGTTTTTAGGAAAGTAGCTTGAATACTTTCTGACTAATTGCAGGATCCAGATTTGCGTACGGACAGACGGACGGACGGATAGATGGACGGTCGGAGGGCATTCCTATAGTACCTTCTAGTAGAGAGTAGAGACTAACTATTATGTGCCTTTTGACATACCGTCTTGCGAAAGAGTTGAACATGCTATATAAGCTTACGAATGGCTCAAGAAAACGACATTTGCATAATTGCGGAAGCTACACTTATCTTTTGCTCTTAATGACTATTTTCTCCTTAACTTCATTGAATTCTTTATGCGTAAATCGCATGACAGGTTAATATTGACAATAACATAGCATTTTCATCATGAAATACCCTGCATTACAGACTGTCATGTGAATTTAGGTCATACGTACATCACTATCTCAATTTGAATCGATTTTCTAGTGTGTTTGACTGATTGAATTTATTGTTCTCGCTTGTCCCTCAATTTTCTTTTGATTCTTATTCAGCAGTGGCAATGCATTCCCAGAAAGTGTAACTTACAGACATCTAAAATGGGTCACGTGGTGTGTGGGTGGTGTGTCATTCAGCACTTTGAAGTTTTTTTTAGTTTTAAATAGATTAATGAAGGTCAGCTATACAGTGTTTATTCCGGTAAAGGTCATTTGAATCGAGCCCAGATGTGGGGCATCCTTTCCTACCTTGCAGGTACCCGTGTCCTTTCTTACTTACTACCCCTGTAATGTATTTTATTACACATGTCTCTATAAAAATCGCCGGTCCACAGGTTTCGCTGTTGACAGGTGTATAGTTCAACACTAAATTTTGTTTGGCTAAAGGCAAATCTTCAAAAACACAGTATGAGAAATTATTTCTGTTGTCAGGTAATAAATAACTTATTGAAAGACTTGTCGAATTTTGCGAGCGCAACTTTTTATCGTTTCAAAATACATATTCTTTTTGTTTACCCTTTGTGGAAACATGGCTTTTTAGCCCGTTTTCAACGTACAAGTGTACTCCTTTATGGAAAAATATGACACTGGTACTGTAGTGAACCCCGCCTAAAATACCAATTTCCAGTTAACATAAAACGGACAAAATGAGCAAATGTAACTTACGCTCGCGATATCCTGACATATGCAGTGTGTATCGAGGTACGGACATGCGTTTCCCAGTTTTCCGCAGATTGAATTACACCACCAGTCCATCCCTGGTAACAATTTCCAGGAGTCGGCTGCCATACACATGTATTCCGCCTCGTCTTCCGGTTGAGTGGTTGGCGCCTGTGTTGTTGTAGTGGTCATACGATCTAAATAAAAAAAAAAACCTCGATGTAAAACTGTATGCATTGAGAAAGCTTCGCAGGTGGGTTGACGTATAGATGGATGGAACAGATATACGTTAAAAACCGGGAGAGACTAGCCTATTGACTGTGTTAGATTTATATATTTGTCTGTGTTAAAAGTCAGAAAATATTGTTTAAATGATTTTAAGTTCTGAGTACAATAGTATCCAATATATTACGGAAATATATGAAAGAAGTGCATGTTTGGAACGAGAGACCAAAACTTAAATACATGATTGGTAACCCATGCCGATTTCTATTAATGGTTCCAATGGTTCCAAAAGAACAGAGATCAGAGATCAGGAACCACTACAATATATAATAATATGTTACCAGAATTGGTTAAATTGTGTTAAAATGAAAGAAACCTACGTTACGTGTAATTTTGACCACACTATTTAAATCAAAAGAAAACCTTTAAAGTTAAAAACTGTCTTCAGCGCACATATGCAGGGTGATATAATAGAAAGAAGAAAACCGTCAGTGAAATGGTATCCACACCCCTTAACTAAAACCACGATCATTATGCAGGCTTCGCGACCAAGGTTTTATTCCTAACTGATGTTGCTGAGTAGAAATTTTTTTCTAGTTTTGTAACAGCTACCTTAACGTTGACCCTTGTGACCAGAACGCATACCCTAGTCCCAAAGAAAACTGCATATATACTCAGCTTGCTCACAATATCCCTATGCCATTTTCAAAGAGAAAAACCGAATATAGCAAACATATAACTGAGTACTAAGGTCATAACAAGTGTGTTCCCGAAGCAACTTCACTAATACTTGCAGGAATCAAGTAACGTTAACATTACACATTACAGCAGTCCTAACTATGTCTTGAATATGGCCGGACAGGAAGAAAAAAATAAACTTTAAGGACTACAATAATGCAATGCCTGAACAACTGGCAGGTACTGTTATACACATTATACGAGTATCCTTCTACAGCTGTTCTTATCGGAGAAAATTAAAGTACTGACTTTCGACATCAGAAAAAAATCACACTGAAACATACACAGTGTTCAGGATGGGACTAGTGCCTGAAATATTACCCCAAAAAGACGAAAAATGGAATAAAACATTATATAATTGTATTACTATATCTATATATTCAAACCACGTCAGGCGGACGGACGGGCAGACAGACGGACATCGCTAAAGCTATAGCCCTCCGTCTTCGGCAGTGGTAAAAAGGCCAAAAATCGTTGTGGTTACCTATTTTCACAACCAGTTCAACACAGGTGGCTCCACGGCGATGCTCCACACAAAACTGAAGAGTGTAAACTGCACTTTGTTCTTCAGACAGGTCGGAGTTGACAATTATTTTCTTACTCGTCTCTGCAGTTGTAAAAGGAATACTAGGGCACATCATGATTACTATTTCGAGGCAAAAACACACTCGTAAAATGAATAGTTTTTTTCAGGTGGGAAACGCAGTGCAGATAGTATTGTGAGAAAGTTTTAACAACTTAAATTTGTAATATAGTCAAACTTTTACTATTAAGATATTTGATATTTAAAATGACTAATTTATCTTCGTAAAATATGTAGAGCAGTTGTGAAAATTCACTAATCAAAGGATGTGAACATTTGAATGAGAGACGTTTTATACAAACCATTGTACCCAAACAGGGGTTCCCCAGTGTTAACTGAAACAGGTCCTTCAACACTGTATGTCACTTTCTCTGAATCTGCGATAATTATATCGCCTATGGTCAGTAACGTGTCACCGACTTTAGCACCGGTATCTAGGACAAGTAGGTTGCCTGGGTCTACTTCTATAATGGAGAAAGACAGGGGATTGTACAGCTGAGACCTAATAATGCTAATGGCCTGAAATGTGTCACAAGCGATCAATTTCTTACAGTAGAAATTTGAGATGTAATGGTCCAAACAAAAGTACGTCATTTCAAATGAATAACATGGATACACTAAACCGGTTTTTTTTTTAACTTGCAACAACAGCAATGTTCCCTCGAAACGTTTATGCATGCTTTTAATTGTTTTACAAAAGAATGCAAAGAAGATTTATCAACAACTTGCTAAGCCACTATGGACGTACATCTATTGTTGTAAATATAAAATTCATACCTATGATTGGGGCTGGCGCTTCCGTGACGTTCAGGATAAAACTTTGCTGAACAGCACCGTTGTAGATATAACCGGAAGCTCGGCATTCAACGGCGAGGACATAGTTGACCTTGTTGTCAAGACAACCAGGGTACCTACTACAGTCACGACATGTCTGGTTACATGCTTTCCGGTAGATCTCGATTCCTGTCACAAGATATGCACCAAAAAGACATGTGTACTTCTTAATAATGATTTATGTTTGGACTGAAACAGAATCTTTTATATAAGAAATGTTTCTTATCAAATATCACACAATTTTCATTTCTATTTTCAAGAAAGATGTAATACCAAACATATTGCCAAGTTTCATTGTGAAATTTCGAGATTTTAGAGAAATATAGACATTTAACAGAAGCCACCCCCTACCAATTTACTGGGCTAAATTTTGGCCCTATGGTCCTTTTATTGTATATTTTGGTAAAAGTTTCACTCGTTTGCATTATTTTTCACTTGGATTCTGAAATATCATTCATTCCGTCATGAATAAGACCCAGAAGGATGCATTTGTGCATTTTCTGACATTCTGGAGACAAAATATCGGCTTTTTAATCCCAGAAATCGCTGCTGAATGGGCACATCTACTCCAAATATGGTCAAAATTCAAAATTTTTCAAATTTCACTATTATTTTGCATTGGAAACACCCTTTTATACCATATACAACCGATCTATGACTATTACGACTAATTGCGATGTGTTTCGAGAAAGTCTTATTTCAGCTCTTATAGGTTAAAGGTCAGTAATTCAAAGCCTTCTTTGTTTCATATAAAAAACGACAACTTCAGGTCGTCTTTACGTATCTTTAGAGAACATCACTTTTTCCTATACCTATTTTTCATGGAAGTTCTATCACAAATTATCGAAAAAAAAATGAAAAGAAAATAGGGGGTTATGTAGTTCCTAGTGAAATGCCAGTCAGTTGTGGGATAAGGTCAGTAATTCGGTCGAAAAATGTGCATCCGTGGTGTATCGAAAGAAGTCCATAATAAATAATCCTAATTTTTCCATTTTTTGCGCAAATTCGTGTGAACGAGTGCTTTAATCACCATTTTTCACTACTAGAATACATTCTGCATGAAATGAGACGTTTTTCATGTTCATACATCCCACATGGCAATTTTGCAGATCGAAACCCGGGAAATAGGTGTTTATTGCGCGGACGAGAGCAAATATGCGCCATTTTTAGGGTAGCAGACCACAACTGACTGGCATTTCACTAGGAACTACATAACCTCCTATTTTCTTTTCATTTTTTCGTTAATTTGTGATAGAACTTTCATGAAAAATAGGTGTAGGAAAAAGTGATGTTCTCTAAAGAAACGTAAAGACGATCTGAAGTTGTCGTTTTTTATATGAAACAAAGAAGGATTTGAATTACTGACCTTTAACCTTGTGGTCTGCTACCCTAAAAATGGCGCATATTTGCGCTCGTCCGCGCAATAAACACCTACTTCCGGTCTCGATCTGCAAAACTTGCCATGTGGGATGTATGAACATGAAAACCATCTCATTCCATGCAGAATGTATTCTAGTAGTGAAAAATGGTGATTAAAGCACTCGTTCTACACGAATTTGCGCAAAAAATGGGAAAATTAGGATCTATTTATTATGGACTTCTTTCGATACACCACGGAAGCACATTTTCGACCGAATTACTGACCTTATTCCTTTAGTCACGGCTTTAGATAAAATTCAAACTTATACTAAAACTGCATGTTCATTAAACTCTGGTCTGACAAATTCCAAAGATTAATGGGAGACTTTTGAGTTGAGAGAAAATGAAAAACATATACATCAAGATTCATATATTTTATACATGTATAAAATGTTTTATGTTCTTGCTTTTTATTCTGTTCTGTATATACATGTTTCAGCTATTCCTTGTGGACCAGCGAAGGGGTTTATGTTAATGTTATCATAAATAAGAGCCAATAAGAATCTATCCTTTATGTCACATGGTTATATGAATCAATCCCTAGCTGAGTATAGTCAGTCCTTGTTTAGTTGCCGAAACTGTTATCTGTGGTTTAATTTCGTTAAAATAAAGTGCCTTTAAGTTTTAAGTATGGTTTTCTGCAGAGAATTTAATGGTGATGATGTTTTCTGTTTAGGATATAAGACGAAAACGATCCAATATGTAAAATACTGGACTGTCCGAAGCGCGTCAGCGCTGAGGACCGTCCAGTATTTTACATATTAGATCGTTTGAGGCTTATATCTTACTTAAAACATTGTTTTTATGACTTAACAAATAAGAAATTATGTACGAACCATCGACGTAAAATATTCTTAAATTAAATTCGCTTTCTTATTCACTTAACCGCATTTGATAACAATTGCTATATGATTATGAAATACCTCGTATATCCTCATGACAAATTTTAGCACGTTTTTCTCATAATGCACGATTGCGTTTTTCTCGTGTTTCTCTTTTTTCTCGCTTTCGTAATACAGGACTTTAGTTAGCTCTGGATTCTCTTGATACTTTTAATTGTGTTAACATACACGGAATAAACAGTAGTACACGAAAGGCGGCGGTGGTGAAAAGAAATTTTGTGACATTTTGGAAACAAAAACTGGATTTATTTTAATTTATGGCAAGAGTAAAGTGCTTCTTTTCTTTTTGTGTAAGCGTGTACAAGGAAACTTTCTAGGTGTTAAAATTTATAAGGGTATGGCGGATGAGGATAATATTTCACTGAAAGCGAAGATGGAATCGGACAGCTGGAGAACATGTGCACTGTATGAGAAATTGGGTGATTTGTTTACATGCCTGGCAATATACTGTTGTTGTGATTTATAAGTTCAGTGACAGTTTTTGTTGGGTTGTACATAATTTGTCCCAAAATCTTCAAATATAGTGCAAGAAGACTTACAGAACACACACTTTTGATATATTATCGGATACAGCTAATGGTAAGTCAAAACCCTTTTAAACTTGTGATATTATTTTCGTACCTGTTAATTGGTTAATATACGGCGCAAAGCGGTAAGACGGAAGCTGAAAACTAAGGAAAACTTGCTTTCGATATGAATCTTATTTGTGCACCCAAAACCACTCCTATTTAACAGTGTTTAAGTTATTATCACAACAGATGACGGTGCCTAAGGCACCCAAAATGAAAATATATTTAAGTCCCAACTGGATTACTGAAAAAAATATTTGAGCCGTGCCATGAGAAAAAACAAAGTAGTGTGTTTGCGACCAGCATGGATCCAGACGAGACTGCGCATCTGCGCAGTCTGGTCAGGATCCATGCTGGTCGCTTTCAAAGCCTATTGGAATTAGATAAATTGTTAGAGAACAGCACGCGAATGCGCAGAGAATGCGCGGATACGCAGGCTGGTCTGGATCCATCCTGGTCGCAAAGCCACTATATTGGTTTTCATATGGCACGGCTCATTTGATATCATTCACCTTGAATTTATTAGATATTTTATCACTTAAATCTCAGTCTTTCATTCGAAAATATAAAACGAAATTGTATATACAATAAAATTTTTTAAAGATAACGAGTCAAAACTAAGGTTCATGTAAGTACATATGTCCCTTATTTGCATTTTCTTCTAATAGGCAGTCTCACAGACTGAACAAATGTGAGCAAATGCTTCACACTGGCTGCGGACACACACAAAAAAATGAAGGCAATCTATCATTTTATACGTGTTGTGCTGTAAACGTTTTTATTTTGAAAGGAACACTCTTTTTTTGTATTTTTTTTTTCAACACGAATAACGCCAAGGTTTTCAACGGAAAATTTAGGGTATTGGAAAAAAATGTTTTTTTCAGGATCCAGAATAGTCACTAAAATTAATAAGCATTATGCTCAAATAAACATGAACGGTGAATTCCTATGGTTAATGCTAAAAATTACTGTCAATACGCCTTTGCTGGCGTTTAAATGAACATTTAAAAACGTGTAGTATTGTTTTCATGCTCCTCGAAGGGCGAGCATAGTTGTCACTTAGTCCGCTCGTCGGTCCGTCCGTCTATCTGGAATATAACTTGAAAATTATTTATGGCATTTTATTGAAATTTCACATAATTATAGAGGTCATGTTAAGATAAAGAGCATTGTCAAAGAACCATAAATCTACCTTACCTAGCTTTTGAATTATCTCCCTTTACTACACAAAAGAAGGCTTATTACTGACATTTCATTGAGACTTCATTTTTATACAAATAAGGCTTGTTTGGAGCTTTACTTTCATAAAGTATTAACGGCATTTCATTGACACTTGACAAATATGATAGAGGCCATTGATGGGAATTGCAGTTTCAAAGAACCTTAACTCTACCTTACCTGGTTTTTGGAGTATCTCCCTCAAGCACATGCATTGGGGAGCATAATTCGGTTTTACCAATTCCTTGTTGCAACTAAAGTACTATTAAAAGGGTAGTTAAACGTGAAAAAGCACTACAAAATTATTATGGTTGTTTTGTACTGTATTTAGCCTTTAAAGTTTCTAAGTTAATGCAACCGTTTTGTTACATGTAGAGAACTTGAGTTTGTATGACTAGAAGGCCCTCCCTCGTCTCGAAATCTAGGAATTTACCACAGTGCAGCCTCAAAGAAATATCATGCTTGGTCTTATAAAACAGCTTTTTAGCAGAAAGGAAAAAATTCTTGCACATTTTTTTAAAACTGGAAACGTAAACAATATTGACGAAATTGTTGCTCCAGCAAGTTGTCGTTTAGGAAGTAAAACTACGTCGACGCATGCAAAAAAATGTATAAAGTTATTTTTAAACTTTTGCGATTTTGTCCATATTTATTAGGCATATATACATACAACTTAGTTTTTTATATTAATTTCCATTTCATTATTAGTTTTTTTTTGTTAAAATATTAGACTGCTTTCATTTGGTTTCACTGTCTTTATATGGATTTGATAATTGCTAAATATTGGACTTCACGAGTACATTGATTCTGTATATTAATCGTTTTTCTCGTGCAGTCCAATATTAAACTGAACAGTCCAATATTAAAATATTGGACTCCACGTGGGAAATATTGTACTGCGTTCCATTGAAAGCAGTCCAATATTAAAAATATAGTACTGCGAGTACAAAGGATTGACGTCATGACAGTGTTTTAATAACTGTTAAATATAATTTACGCTTCTTTTTAAGCCGCGACCACCGGGACTTTGATAATTTTCTTTGTGTATGCTAATCTGGTCAGAAGGGTGTTTATCAGGGAGAGCGAAATCTGGGTCAATCGACAACTTCCCAGCGGCTGTTTATAGTGAGCACGTGTTGGGCGATGATTCAAAATGGCGGACCGTACGATAAAAATTCAATTGTTGGGTCATTCCTTTTTTAGAGGATTTTGATATAAATCTGTACGAGGATTTTCCTCCAAATTTAAAATTACGTGCGATTCCTTAGTACAGTACACCGGTTTCGGAGAGGGACACGTACCTACTGTAGCAGTGTTTATATAATGTATATAATCTGGAACAACTGATACGTATTAGATCTTCCTGATATAATGTATATAATTAGTCTATGATATCGATTGTCCGATTAGCTTTGTTGGTAGAGCATTTGACGTGCAAGCAGAAGGTCTCAGGTTCGAATCCTGGCCTTGGAATCCTAGAGCTAGGGTGAAGCAATGGCTGGGTTGGTCAAGAAGAATCCATGTGAGGTTTTCTGAAAAAAGGATGGAGGAGCAGTGTGTATATAATTAGTCTATGATATCGATTGTCCGATTAGCTCAGTTGATGGAGCATCTGAATTGCAAGCAGAAGGTCGCAGGTTCGAATCCTGTATCGGACTGCACATTTTCCGCTCCTATTACAATGCATTGAAACAAAATTTGGACTGCAAGATTTCAAGCCGGATTTGGTCGTTCTCCTCATCGGCACCAAATTCGGTTAGTTCTGCAATTATGGATTTAGTGGACACTGTTGTTTATTGAGCAGGTATTAATGGATCGCGATGATTTTATTTAAACGGTATTTGGTAAAATCAAAAGACAGGTAAAGCAGGTGTGTTATCCGATGTGGTAATTAGTATATTGTAGTATTCTTAAATCTAAATACGATGTGTTATTCCATAACAGATTTGTCGTCTAGTGGATAGTGTGTCGGACTTCTATTTTTTTATGTTTGTATGGCGTAGGTTCGAGCCCTTCTTTTTTAAATGATTTTTACCTATTCTACTTTTGCAGGTCTTTTTATATCGTCTTTATAGATATGTTACTGATATGTTTTAAGCGTAACATTTTATTAACCTTCATCATGTTTTTAACGATCGCAACTTTGGTTTCATTTTCCTTGCAAGAGTTTTCTTTATTCATTTTTGCAATGTTAACAGACACTGATAGACTCAATGTCTATTCTAATATGAGATCCTTTGAAAAATGTCAATAAGTACTCGGTATAAGTGCACGAGAAAATCATGATACAAATCATGATACAAATAGTTTTACCTGCATTCCTTCCCCAGGTTAAAACATGCTGGAAAATAAAAAAAAGTAGCTCGTTCTGTATTCGAACCAGCACCGTAAGCTTACAAATCATACGTGTTAACCACTAGACCACGTCGCTACTTACATCGGTTTTGCGATATAAGATATTTGTCATATAATGTGTCCACCTGATTCCCTATTTCATTGTAATGGGTTGATACGGTATTAGTAAATAAAGGCCACCGTTAAGTATAAAAGACGCAACTTGACCCCGATGGTTGACCTTTGTATTATAATACATAATAAGGCACAACCTATTATTGAAAAGGAGTGTACGTAAAACACGAGCTGCACGAGAAATAGGAAATATAAATTTGTGTAAATATAAATTAGTGTATCGGAAAGTTTTAACTGATCAAATGTAAGTATATATATATACTTTGATACTGCACTGTATACAAACTAATTCCATACACGGGTGTCCTAAGCACCCTTGATTTCTACAATGAAATAATCGATATGAATAATCAGCCTAAGGTCAACCATTGCGGTCAAGTTGCGACTACTATACGGTCAGTCATCGTGTTCCAAATATTATACAGAATGGTGAACAGACAACATAGTCATCATGTTTTGGACATTCCTTGGTTTAATGATAGAGTTTACGAAACAAAATTAATGCTCTTCTGGCACCAAAGATGAAGGATTGTCCACCAGCGAGTGCGTTACTCAAAATAAAATGATGAAATGTAACGATTAGGAAACACTTTACACATTGACATTTTCATGGAAACAAAATAGCAATAAATAAACGTGTTAACCAGAAGATAAACATAAAATAATTGTACACGCACCATTGCGAACTGCTGCTATTCCATTCGTACTCTGAACTGTACAATGCGTGCATGGAACCGTTTTGGAGCAAGTGCATGTTGCACGTTTTTCTCGTTCTTTTTCGTCGGTTTCTCTACGCCTTCGCGCACAGGGACATGACTCTTGGACGAAACACTGGCCATCAACTGTCCACAACAGTCGTTCTTGATCATCGTTCTCGTTGAATGTTAGAGCTGCTGGTGTTGGCAAACTTGAAGCATTAACGCCAGATGCATCTGAACGAGGTAAGAGAAAGAGCGCGTTCTTTAGTTATCTATTGTAATTTCATGACCGTCTGGTTGTTGCTGTTGCGAAAATACTACCTTTCGTTTGTCCGTTTCCAAAAGGTCAAATCGATCTTAGAGTTCAAATCCATACTTCATTTAAAAGTGAAAAAAATGGAAGTTTAAGCACATAATATAACACGAATGAAGAGGAAGAGTGCTATTATGTAATAATCTGACGGCATGACCCATTCAGGTTGCGTACAGTTTTCTGCATTGAACGATGAGTAAACTATTGATTATAAATAGACTCCCATAATCAATTTTGATCATAAACAGATTGAATACTTTCAAAATTTTCTCAAGGTCGTCATTTTGCCGTTTAATTTACGAAGGGCTGCTAAGCATGTCGCATTTGTTTTTGTAATTGTCACCACCTGATTTGCCCGATTGCTGCGTGGAGGCTGGGCGTTCAGCGTTAAAGTAGGGAAAATGATTGTTGTTCTTTAGTATCTTTGTGGCGTATCATTAGGAATGGGGTCACAAGAGTGATTTGATACAAGATTTTGTTTCTCTGTCGACCTCACATACATTTCTATACAATTATCAAATCTTACCGCACTGATAATCCCTGCAAACTCTGTTACCGGGGCATGCCGAGGACGACTGTGCATCACTATACGGACACACTGAAAGTAAAATACATATCAACAACAACGCGTGTCTTTATTGATCCTGCCAAATTTTATACTTCCATGGCATCCGTTGTCATTTTAATACATGTACTGCTAATGTTCAAGGTAGTTCATTTTACCTTGATATTATGTTAAATCTTTGGGGCTATTTGAATAACTTTCGATTTTGCTACCTTGGAAGAATATTTGTACGAATCGCTGGGTCAAAATCCACGGTCGTTCTTTTGGCGGGGTTTAGTATCTCGTCTTCGACTTTGAGTCTAGCGGCAATCCTCTAACTCTCCACATTTAAGTGGACTATGTATATAAGCTTTCTGGATGGTAGTAGAAACTACCTTCATGTGGGCTATATTACCTGCTCTTATAAAAGGGGATCCGTAATGACAATCGGCAATTTCCGTGTGATTACGTGTTCTCGTTAGGCAATTCGGCATTATTCGGGTTTTAAAGAATAACTGTGTTGTACATTTTATGTGTATGTTGTTTCAAAAATAAATATTGTTTAAACTAAAGAATAACTGACAGTGATATTTTATTCGGATGATGCGTTATTTACCTTAAAAGGCCATCATGTTTTTTTTCCACCTACATACAAACGGACAGCTTCAATTTCACTTGAATTAATTAAAAATACCTTACCTCCTACACATCCTGTGGCAACGCTTCCGTAGCTTCCGGCACAACACAGCTGACGAGTTCTAGTCTCAAGTCTTAGGAAGAAAAATAACATTTAATTAAAATGTATATCTTGTTATAAATTTACTTTTGAAAATAACAAGGAATAAAATGTTTACTCTGATAATTCAATCATAGTGAGTCCTGGAGTCTCAGTATTGTGTTAAGGAAGTTGTTTAATGTAAGCACAAACCCTGCATACACAAAACTAGCATGGTTTTCCATCGATAATGTATGTGTGACTGAATGAAAAAGACGTATTATTTCACCATGGCTCAAGCTTCGTAAACAAATTATGCTACACAAATTACCCAGTCATTTAGCCCCATTTTATTATTTAAATTTACAAACAAATAAAACTATTACAAATATGTACTTCCTGATGTTTCCTCGAACTAAATGTTTGTTAAATTGACTGTTTGATTGTTTGACTGAGTTTTCAACATTATTTCAACTACAAAACGGTGGTCAGTTAACCATACCAGTTTTATGGGTTCTGCATCAGAAAAAGAAACAAAAAACTATGAAGCCACTGTGGTCGAATAGTTAAGGTCACTGATTTCAAACCACCCCCTTACCCCCGTGGGTTCGAAAAACTGATTGAAAGTTAAGAATCCTTTCTGGAGACGAAGCTTACGGGGGTCGATGGTTCTGACCAGGTGCCCGTCCGTAAATACATAATGTTCGGAGGGGAAATTTAGGTCATCTTCCGCTGCGGTCAAAAACTGGAAAGTCTTCATATGTAAGACTTATAAATATGCCAGTATGCCGTTAAATCCAACAAAATAAGTAACCAACGTATTCTCCATATTACTCTAATGCAGAGGACGATGACACATTGATCAAATCGTTCAGGTGAATATACGATGCTCTCCTGGGGATCGAAGTCGCGACCCCTCTATGCAAGGCGTTGTGCTCTATTTTCGGAGCTAAGCAGTTGGGCATACATGACATACGAACTTTTAAAACTAATATGGCATTTGCTGGTTCTAACATTATATTCAGTTGTCGACGTACCTCTTTATTCATATATGGAGGACAGGGAAATCATATTTAAGAGAATGTTTCGACGTACAGTATTCACGGAACATGTAACTGCTGGGGGAAAATAATTTTGATTTTGTATACAGGATTTACGCAAGCGCAGGTTGGTATTCAAATACTAACCTAGTAGTTAGGTAAGTATCTGGTTACCAACCTACACTCATGTGCATTTCATGTTGATACGCTCAATACCAACATGCGGTAAATGTTATCTGGTTGAAGGTGCGGATCGAAATATATATGGCTCGAGGGTAACTGTTAGGCGGAAACGAGGCTCTGTCTGGTTGCCGCGAAACAGTTACCCGAGACCCACACCTTCAACCAGTGAAATATTCTTTTTCTTGCAAATTCTTCAAATATTAAAAGAAATAAAATAAAACGAATTCTATTCTTTTAAGCACTAACTAATTATAGTAGCGTGTAAATTTACGCATTTATTCATAAACTATAGCACGTGAGTCATCTTAAAGACGCACCACAAAATAACTGTCCATGATGGTAATTATACATTCTTTGCATGGAGAAAATGAGAAATAACAAGTATCTAGTTACAAATTGACAGTGACATATATCAGGTCAAAACAATGTGTTTAATGTCTAAATATATATTTAATTGATGTGGTAGTATGCACGGCACTTCATGTATTAAGGAGAGTTTAGACCACACTTTGTTTCTACAGTGTAAGATAGCTATTATTCTATGTTTATAAAACTATACCGAGAAGAGAATGTCTGAATAAGTTTGCAGATGAAGTTGTGAAAACACATTAATTCAAGGAGGGCCTAAATTGTCCTCATGCCATCCTGTAGAATAGCTGTATTATACCAGTATTATCAGAATGATTTGCACCAAGTTCATGTGGGAGGAAAAAGTAGGTCACTGGGTCATGGTGGGTCTTTAAACTAAGCTAGCTGTTCCAGCACTAGGAAAAAACACGGGAAAATCCTGTCTCTGTCAATTTGCCATTATAAATTTTCAAGATAGTACAGCAGACATTAAACATTGTAAGCCTGGAAATTACATTACTTACTTGTAAACTGTCCTTGATCGTTGACACCGGTTCCAGCCCCACCAGCCGCATTGTGCATAGTAATTTTGGTTCGAAGAAGTTTTCACGCTATATGTCTGTTCACATACTTCGCCGCTAAAATATGTGTACATATCTTTTAGTGACATTTTAATTTAAATAAAGATGCAACACTTCTATAAAGAAACGATATATGCTGCCGAGGAGATGATTGCAGGTAGCGCCGATTAGTTTGGCGTATTGCCCTAATTAGAACCCATTAAGGGCTAGGCCTGATAAACGAACAACATCTTTACCAAAAATCTACCTAACTATTAAAGTCCCGTACGATGGATATTTAAACTATTCTCAAAAATTTGTCCCACTTTAAAAATGAAAACCATTTGTAAAGAAATAAATAATTGCTGATCACTACCTCAACCTAGTCATGTGAACTTTCAGCACTGGGACATTATTGCAAATGAAATGTAATAGTTCTTTGAAAATGGTGAGATTTTAAAGGCGCTGAACTGTCCGAAAATGTGGTCACTTTATACAGCCCTTTTCCGGAATTCAATGTATGTATCAGTAAACTGAAGTTGTTGTGTAGAGTAATATATTTTTATATGTTTTATATGCTGTTAAATTTTCATGTGAAACAATCTTTTCTTTCTATGATTTGGTGCTGTTTGATTTTTTTTTCTCAAAATGTGAGGCGAAGTCTTAGGGCTAGGCCATTTTGATATATATATTTTACAGCTAAGACTTTACGATTGTTACATAACATAACCAAAAATATGTAAAGCACAACCAAAGAAATATTAATTTTGAAATATTTATTTTCAGGCGTATGCTTGATATATGTCATTGAGAATTCTGACCAT
This sequence comes from Mercenaria mercenaria, assembly GCF_021730395.1. Taxonomy (NCBI): domain Eukaryota; kingdom Metazoa; phylum Mollusca; class Bivalvia; order Venerida; family Veneridae; genus Mercenaria; species Mercenaria mercenaria. The sequence continues at coordinate 32,936,411 of NC_069364.1, read as the reverse complement.
TTTCCATTCGTTACCATTTTCCACTTGGTTAAATAAAGCATTTTTACAACAGATATCAAGTGACTACAGAAGTAATTAGCACGGCAATGAAGGCATCGAAAACCGCTTGCTAGTATTAAGATGAAAGTTCTAGAACTGGTCAGCTTGGTGGTGTCAGTATAATGTGACTGGGTGGGGTATCATGTCACGTGTCTACGGTGTTATATTTCAGTGTGGCAGCACTATAAAGTTAGGCATTGTGCTCACTACTACAAGAAGACATCGTCGTTTATATGACTGAAGAAAATTGTTGAAAAATAAGATAGACCCGAAGACAGACACACATACAAACTTTCAGTTAAATAATATTAAGTACTTTTACTATAATTGAAAGTGAAAAAGAAACTAAAAGTCTGAGATAAAAATCGAATATAATGTGAACGATAAATCTTTACGAAATAGTGCTAATTCGAAACTTTTTGGACATGTTAAACAGACAGCACGCCATCTCGTACGTTTTATATAAAGCAAAGATGATTTAGCAGTTTTAATACATGCCATGTTCATTTATTTCCTTAACTATATACATGTATACACTGCACTAGCAAATGCGTTCTAATAATTTCAAGTATTCAAACATATATCTGGTATAACTTCACAAGGGCAGTGGGTAAAGTTAAGTTAAAACCTCTAAAAAAATCTGGCTTTTGTTGAAATAAAAACTTGAAACAAACTACAAATGATGGCAGCTATTATACTTTCAAACGAACAATATAAAACAGAGTAATGGAAAGCTTTAATTACAGATAAGTTCACGAATTTTGCATTATTAAGCACGACATTTCCTCAGTTTCTGAAAATATTGGTTACATAACAAGAGCTTTCGGAGGACAGCAACGCTCGACTATTCAGCAGCCTTGCCAATTGAATGAATACGAAGTCGAAAAAGGAATAATTTTGTAAAAATGCAAAACAGGGTAATGGAACCTGTACTATGAATATTAGCTCACGACAGTGAGCAAGTGTGTGAGGTTTCAATCCATTCAGTCCATTCCCTTTAGTAGGTAGTGAGATACAAGCTTACATACAAAAACGTAACCGAAAACTGCTAAGTCGAAAAAAGAGGCATTATTTTGTAAAAATGCAAAGTAGAGTTATGGAATCTGTGCACTGCATATCAGATCATGACATTGAACATGTGTGTGAAATTTTAATCTATTCCCATTAGTGGGTACTGAGATACCAGCGTACATACGTCTTCTTCTTCTTTGTTCGCCCTACACTGTCAGACCAGTAGTCTCGATGAAAGTTCTGGTTTGCCGCAGATCCCCAATGTCTCCATACAGTTTCTGGTGGATTGAGGTATCTATCGACCAAGTCACAGCTCGCTCCTGGTCATGCCTTTTACATGTCTGGGGTATATGCTCCGTAATCTGATCTTCCTCACCACATGGACAGGTTGGTGATGGTGCCAGTTTGTATTTCTTGTACATGTGAGCATTAAGCTTGTTGTGTCCTGAGCGAAGCCTGACAAGAATCACTTGTTGGTGAATTTCCCACAGGTGTTGTTGGTTGTTCTGACTGAGCTCCTAGCTTAGCCAGTTGGTCTGCCTCTTCATTGCCTGCAAGTTCACAATGGGATGGAATCCAATGAAGTGTTACTTTGCAGGTGATACTCAGGCTTTGCATTCTCCTGGCTAGTGTGGAGCTTTATTGTTGATCCTTATATGACAAATAGTGCATCATTGAAACAGACGACTGAGAAGCTTTCTTCTGCCGAGTCTTCAATAATTGAGACGGCCTACATGAGTGCTCCTGTCTCTGCCTTGTAATTGCTGCAATGTTTTCCTGTGGCTACATGTAGACTGTTTCTCTCTTGCCAGATGGGTATAGAATGAAAACTCCTGCTCCTCCATCGTTTATGACGCATGTGGCTGATCCATCTGTATAGAAATGAGTCCATGTTTCCGGAGGATAGTCTTCATTGATCATAGCTAGTGTGAGACTCTTCCGAATACCTTCATCCTCTTGTTTCCCGCGGTCAAGATGAGGAACAGCAAGTCTCAAAGTCACTGAAGACAGATCATTCCCTACAGGGTTTATAATGTCTTACCTAGGGGTGTCGTTGGTATATTCAGCTCAGGAAAGGTTACTTTCTTGTGAGGCATTGTTGTCTGCTTCCTCCCTAGCTTCTGATAGCTTTGCCTGCAGATCTCCAACTCATCACTCCAGTAGGGCTTATAGTCCTTTTTGCTCCCCTTGGAATGGAGCTGTAAGCAGCCTTTAGTATACTGGCGTTGAAGTCTTTGACAACCCGGTTGGTGTCTCTACCTTCTACTCTGATGTCTTTACAGAGCTCATCACTCAGACTTTGGTAAAGGGTCCATCTGGCCTAGTTCCATCTGGGGATGTTGGGTGAAGTAGAGGCTATACTGTACACAGTAAGATGAAATGGGAGATAGTCGCTACCTTCTAGTTGCTCATCAACTTCCCGTTTGACATGTCCGTGTATGTCCGTGTACATAAAGCAAGGCCAGGGGATGACGTTGTTCACCAACTTCTAAAGTAAAAGGTTGGGGGATCGTCCGGCTTGTTGGTAAGGTTAAGCTTGTTATCATCTTGCCAGGTCTCCACTTCCTCTCCACGTTTATCCTGGTGGTCATATTCCCAGCTTTGTGAGTGATGAACCTGGTTTCATTAGTTGCAACTTTGTCCAGGGATAGAGCTTTGTCACTTGGAGAGTATATATTCACAAGTTTCAAGTTGAACTCGTTCCAAATCTGGATACCGAAATATCATTTAGCAATTTACGCAATTTGAATTTGCGTTTGCAAATATTATATGTTGTAATAACTAGAAAAAAGTTATGTTTCCCGTGAGAAAACTTAAAATATTTGCAATTTGTGGGTAGATATCAAAAACCTGTCAAATTCGGATGCAGAAGTCATGCATTAAATTAAACATTGACGAAGATTTCAAAAACGAAAACAACAAAAAAACCTAGTACATCCTAAATGTGTGGGTTAACGTTCCATAATTGCCTAATAAGTATGCAGTCTATACATTGTACAGGATACTAAATAATAAATAATGATAATAACAGCTTTGCTCACGGTTCGAATATGCGATTTGTTCACACGATAAGATTTGATCAGATAAGACGAGATGCCTTTATTATAGTCTCACTCTGCATGAATACAAATATAATAGGCCTACAGTTACATTTACATATAAAACTGTAATATCTTAAACAGAAGCAAAATAGTACGGTATGGTTGAACTTAAAGTAATGATGCATTTGCTCCTTGGAAACATTTTATACTATATCACATTTAATATCTAATATTATGGAAAACTATTTGCCCTTTTAGCTCGTCTGATCTTTGAAAAATCTACGAGGTATTGCCGTCAATGGTTATTATTATTTGTTTTTAGGTCCATCTTTTCTCAAAACTATAAAAGCTACAGCTTTGAAACGTTGCACATTTGTTTATAATCATTAGGGGACTTAATAGGCAAAGAACCATAACTCTGATATGCATTTTATTAAAATTTATGGCCCTTTTTGTACTTAGAAAATTTGAGTTTCTTGGTTATTTTTTTTTTTGTTTATCGTTTCAAAGCTGTAGCTCTTATAGTTTTGAGAAAAGATGGACCTAAAAAAAAATATTAGATATTAAATGTGATATAGTATAAAATGTTTCCAAGGAGCAAATGCATCATCACTTTAAGTTCAACCATACCGTACTATTTGCTTCTGTTTAAGATATTAAAACAGGTTTTGGCACTTAAAAACTACAATGTCTGTGTTTGGAGCAAATACCCAACTTTATGAGTATCAGTAAGTTCTATTTTGTATTAAAGTTTGAAGCTGTTTGTATCAGTTCTGCTCGGAAAGAGTTATACAACAGACAATGTAACAGAACATGTATTTCATCTTCAACAGAATCTCTACAGTGAAAACAGGTTCGTTCCTCCGCCGGTATACCATTATATCGTCCTAGCTCAATATACCACTTGAGTAGCAGTTGGGATTAGGTAGTTACCCTAACATTTGGCGATACACAATATGCATATGCGCGGGTCTTGGCAGTTGCACAATAAAATATATCATAGAATGACACAGTGTTTCGGTGACGCAATATTTTGAAACATAACTATATATCTAGTGTTACTGTTGATTTAAAGTGACATGCCTCCAGATCGTTCGACAACAAAAAAATGCTATATTTCTTAAGAAGGCTTTAAAACTTAATTACTGACAAACTTTATGTTACGGAAACACATGAGAATTTGCTGTTTTTACTACTTTTTACGATGAAAATCGAAAAGCGTTTGTCACGCTTTTACTCCAGGTAAACTGTCTCGATTATAAATATCTATATTTTGAAGTCATTATTCACTACTTCAGCTATAGCGCTATTGGTTACGACGACGGGGAAATGTCTTTATTGCCGCGGCGGTCCGGGGTTCGATTCCCGACGCAGTCATCTTTTTTTCTTGATTTGGAATTTTTAAAATGTTTTAGAAACAAAAATTCATATTCTAATGTTCATAATATGACCAAAACTTCAATTTGAAAGAAAGATTATTTTTAAGCCAAATCTGGAGGCATGCTGCTTTAAAGCTTTTTTTGCCCTGTAATGTATTGTTTAGAGCAATTCACATAAATCTGACTTTCAACATATTAAGTTGGCATTATTCATTTTGTTATTTATCGTTGTATCGAAGTTATAGAAGGAAATTTCTTAGATATATACCAGTACGGGCCAAGTATCGTGCCAGAGCGATCGAGCACACACTTTTCAGGGTAAAGTTACATAGGACTCGATACGACAAATGTTTATATTCCTCCAAGTATCCGGGGCTGTTCCAGCTGCAATTTTAGACACTGTCACGATCCCTGCCAGTGAGCATGCGCGGTGTGATAAACTATGGATTTAAATGATTATCTTTGTAATATGTAGTACAAATGTGACAAACAAAATATATATACGCTGGAATATAGCAAGAGAACGCATCACTTGCCGAACATGTTTCAACATTTTCAAGGGGAGGCCCCAAAAACCCAATCCGCCGCGAGATGGAGACCCCCTCCCTCACCTAATCTATACACTTCTATGTTTTGTTCAAAAGGTAAAGATAAAAAAAATCTAGTCTTGTTTAATAGCAATTGTTCATCGACAAACAAAAACCTTTCATTGCCAGGTTTGATAAAATGAAATCAAAGGCCTGAATGGCCTGAGTCGGCTAATGATTGATGTACTGACAGTATAGTCTACCAGTTTCAGTTTGTTTTTAGTTTTTTTCTTAAAATTTCATAACACAGCTCGATATTTACCCAAAATATTATATCCGGATACGATTACACTTTTCTCCAGTTTGAACAATATATTTTACAAATTGTGATGAGACGAAGACATTTAGCAGCAATTGGCAGTATCTGACATTGAAGTTTACGGTTAAATTACCTCTTACTTAAATCTTTTCATAATTTTTTTTTTTTTTTTTTTTTTTTTTTTTTTTGTTTTTTGAGGCCCCAATGGGTGACCCCGTTTATTCTCCCCGTCACATGGTTAGACATGGGTCGGGGAACCATCCCATGTTAACCTTACAAGTACATACATACAAATGAGTTAAATGTAGGATATTAGAAAAACATAGGAAAAAAAAGATTCCGTAATGACAATGTTCAGGGGAGATAACTATACAATTATGTTTATGGTCTGAGGCCTCAGCACATAGTACAAGATAAACAGATACTACAAATATATAAGTATATATAAATAGCCATATTCACGTACAGAAACGCAATTCATTATAATAATATTTATAAAAATTATATCTATTTACAATTATTGACCAATTAGCTTTTGTATAAGTGACCAGTGAGCTTTAATTTTCCCAGCTTTATCTGTTTCGCTATTAATTGAAGAGGCAAACTTTAAACTATTTCTTAACCCTTGCAGCGATGGAATTGTTTCTTTTCTTTTACACAAAAATATATATCTTTTTATTTCCAGACTCAAAATGTTAAAAGTTTCTTCTTGGTTTTTAGTATATCCTAAAATAAAAGACTTATTATCTACGTAAAATTTTACATCAAAGCGTTTAATTATATTCGTTATATCTCCAAGTAATGATTGTATATAAGTACACTCCCAGAACAAATGAAGCAAAGTTTCTTTTTCTAGTTTGCAAAAAGAACATAATTCTGTTGTGGATATCTTCATTTTATACAACAGAACATTTGTTCCTAAAATTCGATGAACAATTCTTGTTTGCAGCCATTGTAAGTAGGAATCATTACTAATTTTAAAAACCCAGCCATGAATTTCTTCCCATTCTGAATTATGAATTTCAAAAATATTCATCCATTTATCATGACAAGTAGGAATGTCTCTGTTTCTAACAAGAATATTGTATATATGATTTGTTCCTTTCTTAGAGGATAAGATAGGTTTTAAATACAGTGGTATAATAGGAAATTCACATTCAATATTTGCATCGCTTTTATTTGATTTTACCGTTTTCATTAGTTTATTTAAGATATTTCGAATTGCTGCAAATACAAGGAAATTGATATTTATACCAGTTTTTCTTTCCAATTCTACTCGATCAATTATACTGCCATCTGTATTCATTATATCTTTCACGAACCTTATTCCTCTTTGATAAAGATATTTCATGAAAACAGGTTTCTTATCGATTTGAATCAAATGATTATAAAACAGTGGCGAAGCTAGAATTTTATTCATTGTGTCAGTTGGAAAAACATCAATGAAATGAGAGTACGAGCACAGAACATCTTTCCAGAAAGGGTTTTTAATTTGTTTTACTAATATATCAACGTAATCTTTTCCAAAATTAAACAATTTTTCAAAATGTACAATATTATTTGTTAGACTATAACATTTATTTGATTGAACTGTCAATATTCTACGTAACCACGTTAATCTTAAACTTTTCATATAAGATACAATATCAACCATTTTAAGACCACCCTCGGCATAACTTTTAACTAAAACTGAACTTTTTATTTTTGGTGGGCCTTGCCAAAGAAATTCATAGAATAAGGTATGAATTTGCTGCATTATCTGTGCTGAAGGATTTGGTAAGGATGTAAAAAGATGCGTTAATAACGGTAAAAGAAGGGATTTTATTACTGTTATTTTACCTATTGGAGTAAGTTGTCGTTTCTTCCAGTATGAAATGCTGCTCTTTATTTTGTCAATTTTCTCTTTGAAATTAATTTCAATCATTTTTTCTAAGTCTATATGAAATGTAAGTCCAAGAAGTTTAAACGCATGTGTATTCCAATTCAATTTCCATTTTGTTTTAATTGATCTTGTAGTATACTTGAGAGATCCTATCCAAACAACATGTGTTTTTTCAAAATTAACTTTTAACCCTGAATATTTTGCGAATTCATTCAAAATGTTTAAAGTAGAGTTTAATGATTTATCTGTTCCATCAAGGAGTATAGAGGTATCGTCAGCAAACTGACTTATTTTATATTCAACGCCATCTATAACAATACCTTTTATGTCTTTATTATGTCGAATTTTATGTGCTAAGATCTCTGCGCATAATATAAAGATGTAGGGGCTTATTGGGTCTCCTTGACGACAACCACGTTCAATCCTAAAGAAATCAGACAGAAAACCATTTAACTGCACGGAAGTTTGCGTATCTGTATAAAACAATGAAATCCATTTTCTGAACATAGGACCAAACTTAAAGAAATCAAAAGTGTTATTAATAAAATCAAACGATAAGGTATCAAACGCCTTCTCAAAACCAATCATCATTAAAAGACCTGGTATATTATTATTTTCAGTAAAATGCATAATGTCATATATTAGACGTGTATTTTCGCCTATAAACCTTCCTTTAATAAATCCCGTTTGATCTGTATTTATAAGAATATCTAGTACCGATTTTAACCGTTTTGCTAAAGATCCTGAAGCTAATTTATAAACAGTGTTTAGTAAAGTTATAGGTCTCCAGTTTTTTAAGTACTGTTTAGGTTTATCTTCTTTAGGTATACAAATAATAATGCCTTGTTTTTGTGTAGTTGACAATTCACCTTTCATAAATGCATAGTTAATAGCTCTTACAACAAAATGTCCAACTTGCTTCCAAAAAACTTTAAAGAAATTTGTAGTAAATCCATCTGACCCCGGACTTTTATCATTTTTCATATATTTTAAAGTTTCAGAAACCTCAGTATAAGAGAGAAAACCTTCTAAACTATTTGCTTGTGCATCGTTTAATTTAGGTATATTTACACCGGTTAGATAGTCATCTAGATTTGTCACAATAATATTATCATTCTTAGCATATAACTTTTTATAAAAGGTTCCAGCTTCTTTCAAAATTTCTTGTTGATTGTATATAACAGTTTTGTCATCTTTTTCCAAGAAAGGTATAGTTTTAGAGGTATAATGGTTTTTTTTCTAAATTACAAAAATATTTTGACGGTTTCTCTCCGTCATCTATCCATTTAGCTCTAGAACGAATAAAATATCCTTGCATTTTTTCTTGTCTTAAAGTTTGTAATTCTGTTTGAAAAGTTGACAGGAGCACTTTACTATTTTCACAAAGATTTTCTTCAAGTTCTTTTATTTTGGAAATTAAATAATGTTCCCTTGTTTTACGACCCTTACTTTTGTAACTTGAATATGAAATAGTCTGTCCTCTTATCTCCATTAAAAGAATTTCCAAAAAAAGCTGATCATGTATTGTAAATTGCAAACAGTCGTTACTTATTTCGCCAATATTAGATAAATTGTAAACTGGTAAACAGTACTGTAATTTAACATCCTCTATTTTTTTATTTATACACTCAAGATAATTAATATCATATAGTAGTGAATTATTAAACTTCCAAAGACCTTTGCCGTGTGTAACTTCCTCAAAATTTAAAGACAAAATAATTACTGAGTGATCAGACCTATAGCTTATGTCAATAGTACAATTTCTAACATGTGGTAGAAAATCTTCTGTAACAAGAAAAAAAATCTAGTCTCGCCTGTTGCAGAGGATTAGTTCTTCTCCATGAAAATTTACGTATAACACCATTCAATTCTCTAAAGGGATCATATAAATGTCTCTCGTTTACAGCTCTTAATAAAACTTCTCTAGCTTTTTTATTATTATCTAAGGATCTATAATTGTAATAATCTAGGTCAGTGTTTAAAACAAGATTAAAATCGCCACACCATATGTATGTATCATTTCCAATATTATCAATACTCTGAAAAATGTATTCATAAAAAGATGGTTTATCAACATTCGGTCCATATATGTTTATTAAGGTGAAACGTTTTGAATCAATACTTAAGTCTAGTATAACATAATTACCTTCAACATCATACAATGTATTATAAATATTGAAATCTATATTTCGTTTAAACAAAATGCCCACACCTCTAGAATTTGTTTCGCCAAAGCTAAAGAAACATTCTCCATTCCATTCTGTATACAAAGTTTTATTCATATCAGCTGTAAAGTGCAAATCTTGTAAACAATATATATCAGCCCCCATCTCTTTCAGAAAACAAAACATATCAGCTCTTTTTCTACTGTCACGTAAGCCTCTACAATTGTACGAAATTATTTTTATGTTAGCCATTGTCATAAATAACACTTAAAAATTGTTTTTCAGAACCAAAGTATACATTGCATAAAAGGTACAGTTCTCTGTACATAAATATGACATTCATTGTAAAACGTAGGAAACAAGAAAAAAAATACAAAAGAAAAAAAAGTGATAGTATTTTATTTGTAAGAACCATTTACGGCATTGGAATGCGGAAACGGAATTTTAGCGTTTTACATTGATGTTTATATGCTGCATTGTGAAACTCATATTTTAACATATATAACCATCATAACAATTTATTTCCCAATTAAAAATCTCCATGAAAAAATTGCATTTATATAACTAATTTTTTCATAAAAAAGTTGTTTCGTTTCGCCAAACATAGACGATCTACTTTCGATTTCAAAAACTACAAGAAAATACAATTTAATGTTTCGCCGATTTGTTTATTTCTCGAAAAATAAGAATTAAAATCATTTTTAATATCAGTAGTAACTAAACAAACCAGTAAGAGCTACTTCTTCCGATAATTTATCCGTTTACTGACTGCAAAATTCAACCCACGCAAAGTTTATAGAAATCATACGATGCGTGTTTACGTTCAATGTGGGAGAATTAAGGCTGATCGGCTATGTTACCTAACGCATCCAGACGATTCAGATTTTGTTTTTGAAAAAGCATTGTATGCGTTTCTGTACTTTTATATACGTTTTTATACGCTTAGAAATTATTAGACATGCGTATTTGCATTATTTCTATACGTAATTTACGCTAATACGCATCTTATCTGGAGCCCTGCTGGAACTATTTTTTGTCTTTCGCTGGATGTTACCCAAGCTTTGTAAGCCTGCGCAATTCTTAAAATGCACATTTATGCTTAATGAGTTACATTCGAGAATTGCACAATTACAAGTCATAAATATAACAGATTACATCGTATATTGGTCATAGCAAAGGGAATTGACACAACTTAACTTCATTCATGCAGTGAACTGTTTGAAGTTTGAGAAATCTAATGGAACTACATCCCTTCACTGTGTTATTTGGTCCATTTAGACTTAGAGAATCGCTGGATAGCAAGGACTCGTCAAAACGATTTCATCGTTTAGCCGACTCAAAAATGAAAAAGATAAAGCTATAAATGTATTTCAATTTCTTCAATACTTCTGTTTGCACTCTATGTCTTGACATCATGTGTTCTTGACAGTCTAACAAAAAACAGCCATAATAAAAGTTCCACTTTTCAAAGTAATATGCAAGCCCAAATTAAAAAAAAGCTATGAAAATAATACAAATGGTGTTGTTGCACATGACACATCATCTTATTGAGGCAAACATTTGTGCAATACATGGCTGATTATGGCCAAGGCAAGCAAAACAGCATAGAGATTTGACCCTTGACTTCAAAGTATTATCTTGACCTTTAAGCTACCAACTTGGTTCTTGCATCTGACACATAGTTTCATTAAGGCAAGTTATTTAAGAATCTCTTGATCTATGGATAAGTTACAGCCCTAATAAACTCAGACAGACGCATGGACAGATGTACACACACCGGACCGCTATTGTGACAACTACATCAAGCTCACCGCCAGCAGGCTCATCAACAAGAGCTGTCACAGGAGACAGCGCGCTCGACTATTTTGATGCTTGATAGTGAAACTGGGCAAATCTGAGAAAACTGGAGCTCTCTGTTGAGTGTTTAATGACTCCAATGGTGGATGAAGATATTGCACAGTAGCTTTCAAAGAGTCTGTGTCAAAAATATTAATAAGAGAGCTAAAGATAAAGTGTGTCAGAACTCTTTATAATTATAATTCTAAGCAAAAAGGGGGTATAATTAATAAAATATTGGTGCAAGAGTTATGCACCTTATGTCATATGATGTGGGCGATGATATGGAACAACTGCTTCAAGTTTGAATCAAAAGCATTTCGTAATAACTGAAATATATTGAAAATGCATCAAAATTAACCTCAAATTCTAAGTAAAGGTGGCATAATTCATGAAAAAATGTGTGCCAGAGTTAAGTACCTTGTCCTGTACGAAATCTTACAGCTGTAAAATTCAGAGAAAACAAACAAACAAAAACTCTTTTTCAAGACACTTGAAAGATTCTCTGAAAGATGAAATAAACAACTGCTACGATTTTAAGCAAAGAAGTTGAATAAAAAAAAATGTTATGTTCTCAGATACTTAGTTTATTTTAATATGTAATATAATGCAAACAGAGAAAATGTTGAATAAGCTTGGGAATTTATGTTAATCATAACTGATCCGTAGCGCCAAAGAGCTGACAATACATAATCTGTCACTTTTTCCAGACCGTTTTAAAATGCCACAAAATCAATTATCACAAAAAATACCTACTTTTTTTTTGAAAAATATATAGATTGTACCATTGGGTAAGCATATTATAAAAAAGATGACTCTTGATTTGTTTTATTTGAAAATAAAAACATTACAACCCACACCGCTAATTAATTCGCTACGAATTGCGAGGTCCAGCTTTCACCTCCAAGGTAATTTGCATAATCGACTGCTCCGGATGTGACGTCATGCCGACCTGATCACCCTAGTAGTCGCTGTTTTCACACAGAATCAAGAACACATTTTTGCAGCATATTGAATCTAGTTATAGGTCACATGATCAAAACAAATGTCGGTTTCAGAATCGATCACGTGATCAATTCAAGCGTCTTTATATTCTTACGCTTAAGTAGATCTATTATCAGTTATATTTACAAGGCATTTTAGTTTTCTTCAGATACTGTTGTTAATATAAAATGTGTAGATCTATTTAATCATATCTGGATCAAAAATACAATTGCAAAACGTCAGAATTGAAGTTATGTTTGGTCAATACTTTGGAACTTGTTTTGTTTGTGTTGTCAGGTTGGTCATAAGCTCGGCAAGGAAATTGACAGACGGTTTGTTAAATCTGGGGCACTGCCCCCCAAAATAACGCTTAGCTCATTTACATTGGCATATTATCGATGTTGTGCAAATATGACTAACGTTATTTCAATGCATGGATTTTATTAATTTCTTTTTTATCCTTGCACATTTCTCGCGTTGTTTCAAGGATATCAGTTTTACATAGGAATTTTACATTGTGAAAATGGCCTAGCCCTTAAATAAACTGCAAAGCGGTTCACAAAATATTACTCTACAATTAATTCAAAATGAATGTATAGTTACCTCGCATATTCGGCCAGAAACACAAACAGGGTGACAATTACCAGCAGTTCCCTCGCCATTCTGTAATATAGAACAAAATACTTAGTTTGATTGGCTTACGGAATTCGAAAACCAATGCCATATGGGGACTTTTCAGCAAGCTGCCTGAGTGCCGTAAGCTCGGATTGACGCGGACTTCCGTAAGTCAATCACGATTAGTTCGAAGCTCTAAAATATCGTTATAAATTAAGCGAATTTTGTTAACTACAAAACGGCAACTGTTTTTCTTCCAGTCAATCATTTTGTGAGAAAACCAGCCTTTTGCATATATATGGTTAGTGGTTTTTGTCAAACTTGATAGTTCTTCATCTTTCAGTTTGACCCCCATCCCCCTCTTCTGTAGCCAAGTGGCAGAGCGTCAGCTTCGAGTTCGGGAGGTCGTGTGTTCGTTCCCTGGCTGCATTATATCATTGACTTGAAAAATGGTACTAGTAGCTTCATCGCTTGACATTCAGCATTAAGAGGATAGTACTAAGACTAGTCAGCTTGGTGTCAGTATAATGTGACTGCGTGGGGTATCGTGTCATGTGTCTATGGCTTGATATTCCAGTGAGGCTGGACTATAAAGTTTGGTATTGCGCTCACTGCTTAGTGCTACAAGTAGACAACGTCGTTTATATGATTAAAAATGTTGAAGAAGACGCTTACCCCGATTACGCACGCACGCACGCAAGCACGTACACCTTTCAATCTGTATCTATTTACTGGCTGCAGTTGTCCATTAAATTAATTAGTATAGTTACTAATTCAACGGAATTGTTCCCAGATTTGAAGGTCTTGCTTAAAATACCATGTTTCCTAACATTCCTGTAACATTATATTAAAACGATAGTATAATAATATATTTAAAGGTACTTTTAACTTCTGCCGAAGTATATCCGGAGCTTGAACATAACTCGTTTACGTAGCTCATTAGATATTACAAACGGCTCCCAAGAAGAATCAATGTTATCCGTGCCTATTTCGCACATTTGTTTGGTTGTATTTGTTAGGTTATTTACAGTGGTCACCAGAAACCTACATGCATGACTCGTCCAAAAGATGGTTAGTAATTTAATCCGTACTTTGATTCAGTGTTGTTATATTTTCTGGTCCTTTGGGATCATGGAGTTCCGCTTAAGCCGGTGATAGGGGGTGTTAGGGGTTTTGCACTTTCCACTACCTCTCATGAACAGACTCAGTTAAACCGAGTCTGCTATTATTTTGCTTGGATGCATTCTGTGCGTCCGAAGGATCTTCTTATAGATTTTATTCAATGTACAATGTAACGGTTGTAACCAATCCTGGTTCTTTAGCGTGTCAGGTGTATAGTACACATACATAGGTCTCTTATTCCAATGTCAGTAAGTTTAGGTGGAGGAGCGGGGGTTCGTACTCAAGACCCTTGGTTTCGTAGTCATATTCTGTTACCAACGCCCTAAGATTTCACAGAGGACAATACGTCTGAAGTAATTTGATCTCAAGGTTCACTATTGTTGGGAAGTTGCAAATTACTTGTGGAGAACAAGTACTAGTAAGTACTTAAAAAAAAATTGAAACACTGGCGAGGAGAAATGTCTGCCGTTTTTTAACGAATCTGAATTGTCTTGAAATCACCTAAAACATTCATTCAATTATATTCATTTATACACGTATTTAGATTTACTTTATATACAGGTGTATAGAAAGAAAAAATAGTTTAGTTTCGTATAAACAACAGTGGTGCAATAATATCAAGGGTGGTCTATTCCGCCAGACTGCACGTGCGATCTGACATCATGCAAAAAAGTGAACAAAATGTTGCCATTTGAAGAAATCTTTCAATATGGGAATCTTCCAATATCGGGCACCAAAACATTTAAATTAGACGGGCCTGCTCTTTCCTGTTCGATTTGTAAACTTCGCACTAGCCTGAAAATCGTTTTCGGTGAGCAATTCAAAACTTGTTATAGACAAGACCAGTTTGGTTTTGTTAATCATAACACAAGAACGCACAATATACAGCTACGCCTACTTAAGCTGTCACTTCTGTTCAGGAACCTTACTTCGCAAATATATCATGTCATATTAAATTATATATAATTTACAATCACAAAGTGTTATTTTCAAATTCAAACTGAAAATTGTTCTGCAATTCGAATAGGGAAGTAATTACCAGATTGTGCGCTTCAAAATTCGAAACGCGAAGTGCAGACCAACTTGAACAGCGCATTCTTTCTTAAACAAATGAATTGGCAAGTTTCCCGATTAATGTCATATTTTTTTTGAAATTCAAAATGTACTTTATTGTAAACACAACCTGATATATGTTTCTTTATTAAACCAAAAAGACTAAAGCAAAGTGTTATAACTGATAAATAATTTATAGCAAAACCGTTTATAAATAGGTTTAAAACACGGGTTTGCTATACTGAATTATTTCATAATTCATGCACTGTTTTTAAGTCACAATTATTACATTTTAGCGCGGTGTGCTGGACAAGAAAACTACACAAAACGGGCAAATATTTGGTGGATATCTTTAGAGCTGTAGATGATAGGCCTAGTTAGAATCAAAATAATATATCTCAAACGGTGATTTGCTCTTTAATAAAGTAAATGTATCGTACAATACAATGTATGTCGTTCAGCTGCGTCCTCGTGGTATAATTTGAACTTCAAACGATGAATTTATTCCGCAACAACAAATCACAGTTTCTTAATCAAACGTAAAAGTTAAGAGAGCTGTCAAACCTCTATAGATAGCGTAAACGGACGTCACATGGATAGAAAAATTGCGGCAGAAATTAATCCGGTGCTGCCGTTCTAGACTCCCGCGATCGGTGTATGGAGCGCATAAAACGCTCAATGACCGCGCTACTATCAGACATGTGCAAACATGTACAGACATGTACAGGATGATTAACGATTATCAAACAGACATCAGGCAAGTACCGGGTAAAACTAAAATTCTACGCATGAGAAACTTACAAAACTTGAAGAACATTTTTGTACCGGTTACTTGACTGAAAAAACGGGAATACTGTCCCCGCCTCTCGGGTCTCAGCCAAGCCAACACCATCTCTGCTGTCCCCTTCTCCTTCTTCTGTTGTATGCACATGCGAAGATGTTCAGAGTGGCATTCAAGTGGTCAATTTGTGCCTGGATCAGGACTGACTGATACCTCAGGCGGACTCTAACGAGATACCCCATGATGTGTTGATGAAGGCCCTCAAAACTGCAGAATGTCCTCAGCCATAAAATGCAAAAAGATAGATAGATAGAGAGAGAAAGAGAGAGGGGGGAGAGAGGGAGAGAGAGAGAGAGAGAGAGAGAGAGAGAGAGAGCCCGTTTTCGTTTTATTAAGGAGGCAGTAAACAGTTTTCAGTTGTCATAGTGTCAAATTGGCTGGGGGTCAAATTTACAAATAAAAGGCAATTTCCGGGTTGAGGTGCATATATTTGTACTTTGATAAATTGTACTTGAAATAATATTGCTAGAATTGAAGTGTCAGTGGCAAGAATTAGTTTCAGTTATTGTGTGAAAATAAATTAGCCTTGATCTCGAAATTATGACGTAGTGACTTGCAGATGCGAATACATGTCTTCGTTGAGCTAGCTTAAAGTGGAGCCGTCATTTTGACTAAGGCCTCAGGAAAATTGAAATAGTGAAAAACCGATTCGGATGGCACATACATTTGACATTTTTTCAGATTTTCAGTGTTATCGGAGTAAGAAACCGTGTAGCAGTTGGTACTATTATTTGCAGGGAATTTCCTGCAGCGATTTTGCAAATTTAACTTTTTTGTCATGAGATTTCGCAGTCTGGATGGCCCAAAATTCAGTGCTTGTAAACTGAAAACTAGATACTAGCCATGTATTGCAGATGGTTTGTAATGATACATATACAGTCATTATTTCAGGTGTTAAGTTACAGACTTTTGTGTAAGGTTTTTAAAGTTAAGTAGGCGACTGTAGACCGTGAATCTCTTGCAACTGTTTACTGCCTCCTCCTAATAAAAGAAGTGTCTACCGTTTCGGTAACCAGTAACAGGACGCCTAGCCTGCGCTTTAGCTGTTCGATGACCGAATGCATAGCCTATCCTCCAAGCCTAGGGTTTTCTAGGCTGATCACAACCAAAACAAATGTAAGCCTCCGCAGGTCTAGTCACAGGTAGTCCAAATATAAATAGTACTAATCCCTTTTCCTTTCATAGAGCATTTTCTTAATAGCAACGAAATTCAGCGGGTTGTATTTAACGAACTGTAGTTTTCTTATATAAAAGTTAACACCCTACTTTCTTTTTTTTTTCTAAAGTAGCGATATATAGTTCTTTATGGGAATATAAGTCTCTGAAACTCTGATATGCTAGAAAATGTCGAAAACCGTTTTAAAGTAAGTGGATTTTATATGAAATAAAGAACAAACGGATTTAGTGGTGTTCAGCCTCTAGACGTCTGGTACTCATGAGTCATGCAATTTGTAAATGAATAGTGTAATGAATTAATATAATTTATTATATTTTGTTTGTCCAGGATAGCAATGTCTATCTACAGCTATTGTAGACAGCATTATTCGATTGCTGTTTTTTTATAGGTAAAGAACGGGATTTTGATGAATTCAAAAACTGTTACAATAAATTATTGCAAGTTGTTATGTAAAGTGAAGATTTAAACAGGTTGATAGTATATTTATGCAAGCAGTTAGCTTAAATGTTTTCGTTGACGGACTATATAGATAATGTAGATCTTCTATGAAACAATAATATTTTGACTGGCAGAGGCGTTCCTAGATGATTTTGAACTGTACGCCAGATAGACAAGCAGCATAACTATGAGCCATTAGCGATGCTACGAGTATGGGGTAGATGAGAGAGAGAGTCTCGACTGGATTGAGTAAGGATATTCTATTTTTGTTGTTATCGTTTTAGAAATCATCGTAATGTTTAGATTTCATGCATGACTTCTACATCCGCATTTTGACAGATTTTTGATAAATGCGTCTACCCATACATTGCGAATGTTTCAGGTTTCATCAAATAACACATTTTCTAGAAAACTTAAACAACATCAGTTTTTTGCAAACGAAAATTCAAACTGCGTAAATTGCTTTCACACTTGGTAACCTGCTATGTTCGGCGCAGGATTTGAAAACTTTAGTGGTGTTAGTGTTCTTCTTATTTCAGTTATAAAAACAAATAACCAGTAAAATCACCTTACTAGTCTTATCACGTAATAAATGAAGTTTCTAAAGCCGATTTAGAATCCTGAAATGATGCCATTTTAAGCCAAAACGGTGAAGTTAAATGTTAAACTTTACACCAATTTCAGCAATTATAAAGCTTATAGCCACATTTCTTTGAAAATATTGCAAAACAAAGCAATATCTTTATGGACTATATTAATCGACCTTTTTCCTGTCATCCTTCCAAATCCTAATGTCTTGAACGGTGTTTTAGTGAAGATTTTTAAGTTTGAAATACACCATATACACGAATAACGTCGATGTTTGGCGCAGGATAAAGAAATTGTGGCGATGGTCGGGAGCAGGTTATTGTAAACTTCATCACAGATATCGGAATGACCGTTATTGACACTGTTAAGCAAATTTTTAAAACTTCATTTATTAATTGATAGGACTAGTAAGGTGATTTTACTAGTTATTTGTTTTTATAAGCCGAAATAAGGAGAATACTAACACCACGAACGTTTTCAAATCAATGCTTCGATCCTGCGCCGAACATAGCATCCTGCGACGAACATATCCGGTTTCCTAGTGTGGCTTTGGTATTTCGGAATCCTGATCTGGATCTAGATTAATAGATTGAATTGCACATCGATATTGACATTAAATGTTATATTAAGCGCAAGCTTTTTTATTTGAGTATTTTTGTTCTCCATTTGCATGCTTCAATACAAATGTTTTACTTGGGGTCTCCACGGCCGAGTGGTTAAGGTCGCTAACTTTTAAATCACTTGCACCTTAACGATGTGGGTTCGAGCCTCACTCTGGGCGTTGAATTTTTCATATGAAGAAACCATCAAGCTGGGTTACGGAAGGTCGTTGGTTCTACCCGGGTGTCCGCCCGTAGAGAGCACCTGGGGAAAAAACTAAATGAAATGTTGCCAATAGGACCAGCTTTTATCAATATATTCTTTTTTTTTGTAAACAATAAATGATTTCGAACAGGAACAATATCGAAGGTGTTACCATTGCCCGTTCCTGGGCGGTGCCATCAGTGTTCATTTTGTCATCGCAGTCTATCGTGCATGCATGTGTGCATGTGTGCGTCTGTGTTTCCATTTAAGGCGGGCCTTTTTGGCGTTATGCGGCTCTGGCTGTATTTGCCGTGCCTTATGCTTGCAAGGAAAACGAATTTGATAAATCTCATGCAGATGATACTGTTAAACGAAGACCTACCCCACTTTAGGATTTACATTTTATTGCATTTTCGCACTTAAATAAGTTTTATTTTTAATTTTCCCGGTGTCAAATTTAATTCAACCTCCTATTTTGTTTTCATTTTTGCGTTAATTTATGATAGAACTGCCATGAAAAATAAGTGTAGGAAAAAGTGATGTTCTATAATGATACGTAAAGACGACCTGAAGTAGTCGGGGTTTTTTTCATAGAAAACAAAGGATTTGAATTGCTGAACTTCAACCGTAATGACATTTTAATTAAAACAACAAATTCTTATTTTTGTTATCATGTTTGAGGCATGACATAAGCATGATGAAAGAGAATTTTCTAATATTTCTTATTTCCTTCTGACTGTATTTTTTCTATTTATATTACTTTTGAAACTTCCTCTAGACACAATAGCAACAATACCATTGAAATTCTTTTAAAATACGACAGTAACTTCTTAAGCAGCATTTTACCACAGATATGTATAAGATGTAGCTCAGCAATTTATTATCTTAAGTATGATACAGTATATAACGAAAACTGCTAGATGGCAATGTAGGGGCCATTTTACCGACCGGCTAAGCCTGCCAGTTATTCCCCAGATGTATGTCATCGGTTTGATTTTCACATCCGTTATTCGTCAGTTTCCGTGTGTTCCTTGTTAGTAATCTTCGACTGAACATGCTGTCAGTCTCAGGAACACCTCCGGTCGACCTGTTGCGTATCAGGTAGTAGTCCGGCGGCGAATCGGGTTCATCAAAAAAACGCGAACTGAACAAGAACAGGACAAGAAACCCACATGATCGGAACTAAAAGCATGCCATCGTAAAGATACCGTATATTCAGCAATGGAGTCCGTTCCAAGTTTTGTGCATTCTTAGAACTGTCCACCGGATTGAACGGACTTCGCCTGAGACTGTCGCCGAATGAGAAACGGACAAGAAACGCATGCCCACGAAGACGAAAGGATTGAAAATTTTGATCTCAGTTGGAGGTCCGTTAACGCTATCCGGAAGGGGTGACAGATGCTAAAGAAAGTGAGCGTACTCTATAATATATGTAGAAATTCTGACTGCGCTGATCACGCATTCAATCATATTTATAAAATGGAGCTCTGAATAATTCTGATTTATGACTATGAATATTTTTTTAAAGTTGCTTGATCTGATTTCAAAAGCTAATATTAAAAAGTACAACTAGGACTGAATTGAACAAAATGTGGAAATGAATCAGAACCATAAAATGATTAAAAGCCGTTTTACAGAGTGAATAACAAGCGCATTAAAAAGACATTTTGGTTTTACATGTACAGGAAATGAAAATTCCTTTTAATCATGTTTTGGAAAATTTTAACCTTTAAACTTTTATTTTCATACAGTGGAACTGCGATATATTTCACGGTTTTTATTTTAATAATTCAGTGAAAATATTTGTAATTTAAATAAAACAAAATAATACAATATACCTGAATTTCATCAATATATTATCTCCTTTAAGTTTATATTATATTGAATGACAAATTCATATAACACAATGCACGCACCCGCTTCTACTTAATTAAAACTAGAATAAACTAGATTTAAATACCCGGAAGATTGAAAGTCGTTTCAACGAGAGCAGAGCAACAAATCGGTACAGCAATTTTGTAAAAAAACAGAAGTTTCAATGCGTATAAAAATATAAGATTAACAAAAAGACTATATCTGCTTGATTTCTTTTGTATAGAAACTTACAAATTGTAAACGGTTTACGATTACTTTTGCTTTGTTAAGGTATGATCAGTTTGCAATTACCTTCGTCAGAAGGCTTTTGTTATTGACGGTACATTTTTTTTTCATTTGATTCAATTTCAGATAATTATGTATAATTTACAACGCAATTTCTGTTTCAGTCTGGTTAAGTATTAAGCGCCTGTGCATGATTTTATGTTCGGATAAGCAAAACTTTGCAAGAAAGATTTTTACAGGATTGTTCTCAAGTGTTTTCGAATCAGTCCCAGTAAGACAGCACAGCACGCTCGACTTTTCTCAGTGCTTGACTCTGAATTAGAGCTTTGCCAGTAAAAAATCCAAGTTAAAAAGGGACATAACTCTGTCAAAATTCAAATCAGAGTAATGGGGATTGTTCTTCCTGCTGTAGACTTTGATAATAAATAACAATTTCAAGTTTCAAGTCAAAAGCTTTGAAAGTAACATAGATATTTGACTTTATCAAAAACTTCAACAAAAAATTCCAAGATAAAAAGGGGCATAACTCTGACTAAATTCAAGTCAGAGTTATGGAAGTTGTTTCTCCTGGTGTACACTTTGATGGTTAATAACTATTTGGAGTTTCAAGTCAAAAGCATTAACAGTAACAGAGATATTTGATTTTATAAAAAAACTTTAATCAGAAAATTACAAGTTAAAAAGGGGCATAACTCTGTCATATTCAAATCAGAGCTATGGGAGTTGTTTCTTCTGGTATAGACTTTGATAGTAAATAACTATTTTAAGTTTCAAGTCAAAAGCTTTCATAGTAACAGAGATATTTTACTTTATCAAAAAAAAAAAAAAATAATAATAATAACAAAAAATCTAAGTAAAAAAGGGGCATAATTCTGTCAAAATTCAAATCAGAGTTATGAGTTATGGGGATTGTTTTTCTTGGTGTAGACTTTGATGGTAAATAACTATTTTAAGTTTCAAGTCAATAGCTTTGATAGTAACAGAGATATTTGACTTTATCAAAAACTTTGACCAACGGCGATGCCGACGCCGACTTCGGTGCGAGTGCAATAGCTCTACTTTTTCATCGAAATATCGAGCTTATAGATAAACGCACGCACACGCGCAAGGACGTATGTGCCAATTAATACTCACATGTATAGCTTAATGCGTGAATGTATAAAATGATTTATTAAATGTTAAATTTGCGTCCACATTCACGTATGCATGCATAGCTAATAGATGGATCCGTACCACGGTAGACTCTAGGAGTACTATGCCTACCTTACATCTGCATACTTGATGCTCAGCTGGACCTATATACGTATCTTATTTTCACATAAAGTGTCCCCCACTCTCCAGGACCTATACGCTTACTCTTCTACCGCATGCAGTGTCACGGTACTCAGGGCCTATACGCTTACCCATTTGCCGTATAAAGTTGCCCAGTTCCCAGGACCCTTACCTTTACTCATCTACTGTATAGTGTCATAGTCCCTAGGACCTATTTGTTTAGCTATCTATCGCATATAGTTTCTCACTTCCCGGAACCTATACGCTTACCTTTCTACCGCATGAAGTTTCCCAGTCCCCAAGACCTATATGCGTATCTTATTTTCACATAAAGATTCCCAAGTCCTTGCTACGTTTCGTTACCAAATTCTGTTCAGTAACCCTGGTAATGTCCAGATAAGTAATCGCCGGACTGACATGGCGATCGGAACGTATTTAGCATGAATATATCTTATAAACTCATGGCAATTGTTCAATTTCGCGTCAGATGTTCTAAAATTTCATTTTTATTATCTATAAAATCAACCTATTTGACCTACTAATTTTAAAATAATGTTTGTTTCTAACTGAAGTTTTCATATTTTACAATGGTACATATTGAAATATGTCTGGCCTTCAAGCATTTTAGATTATTTTAAATGTATATGCTTATAAAATAGGAAAAATATCTCAAACAATGATTTGTTCTATAAAGAAATCTGTATTTGTCGTTCAAATGCGTATCTTTATAACAGTCTGGCCATGCCCTCGTCATATAATTCCTTTTATTTTATGTTTTCCAGTGAATTATAGAGTTTTCTCAGTGAAATAAAAGTGATAATCCACAGTTTTGAAACAGTAGATTATCATTTTTATTTTCACTGTTTTTGCCGAACTTGATCCGGTCCTCCGTTGCAATTGAAGTCAAATTGTATACCGTGCGTTATGAATACTGGGGACCATAATGACGGTGACGTCGTTAAAATGACGTCATTTGTGTTATGCTTTCTGTTGATCTTTCCCGCGATTTTCGACATCTTTATAAATCACGCAATAGAAATAGAGTTTTACACATAAAATAAAAAGAAAATTTGTTTGTTTCAGTGAAATATCATTTTTATTTCACTCGTGAGCACCAAAAAAGGTCATTTTCACTCGTGGCTACGCCACTCGTGAAAATATCAGTTTTTGATGCGCACTTGTGAAATAAAATTGATATTTCACTGAAACAAACAAATATCCTCTATCTCATCTGAAGTCCAAACAGTTTTATTCAACGACAAAACACTGTTTTGGGTATATTTTATCATCAATAGATGACTATATGGTGTATATTTTATCATCAATATATGACTATTATTTCACTGCAGTAGTCCCGTAATATTAATCAGCAATGTGCGCATTGCCCGTATGTGATTTTCCGCATTTTCTGTTTTCGATAGAACTCTCAGTGCGAGTTGCGCTATATTTACGCACAAAGGTGCTGAACACAGAATATGCTGAGTATGTATGATCACATATTATTACAATCATGCACGTCCCTTAAGCAGTTGTTTGTAATATCACGTGTTAATAAAGTATTTTTGACCCAAACGACAATTACAGGCGACACAGATCTCAAGGATTGAAATGTTTGAAGGGTTCAAGAAGGAAGTAACCTTGAACAAAAACATTTTTCTTTGCTGTAATAGTTGAATACCTGTACAAATTTGAAATAACAACGATTTAGAAATAATCGTACTTAATTTTTAAGAAACAATATATAGCAAAACCGTGTTTTATTTCGAACGACGCATAATCGCCAAATGCATAATGCATATCTCAACGTAATTAAGCATAAAATAAAAATGATATTTGTTTGTTTTTCGTGAATATAGAATATCTCACTGAGAAGTGAGAAAATTTTCACATTTTCATTCGCGCTACGCTCTCATGAAAATACTCACTTCTCAGTGAGATATATTTAAGAAATAATTTATAGCAAAAGAGTGTTTTAACACTATTTATGCACAATGGGCGGTTATACGTCGGGCGTAATAATATCAGGAGGGCGCAGCCCGATAGAAATTATTTGTACGACGTATTACCGCCAGAGTGTATAAATAGTGTACAAACACGGTTTTTCTATAAATTATTTCGATTCTAATAATGCCCTTAATCTATAACAGTAGATAAAATATAGAAGCGCTCTTTCTTTGTCGCAACAAAGAACTTTGACGTCACCGCACGTTAACGTGACGTCAATCTAGCGTAAGAGTGTTTTAACAGTGACAAGCATACTAGAATCCATATTCACACAAAACAAACAAATATCCTCTATGTAATAAAGCTTTTTATCACATGTTTGACGTCGTGGGAGTAAATAAAGCCATTACATACATTTGATAATACACTATTGTAATAAAGCTTTGACGTTGGCGTCGTTTATCTACAGGCTAGGAGGCGTTTGTCGAATTTACTTGGTCTATAATATAATAGGTAAAGAAAAATGAAATTTTGATGTTTCAACAGGAAAAGTTTAGCCTACATGTGGTGAAAAATTTGTGTCTTTCCAGATTGAATTTATTAATTAAACTCGTTGAATAAAATGATACAAGAGGACCATGATGGTCCTGAATCGCTCACCTGTTCCCACATGACCCAGTTTTGAGTATGACGTCGTTTTTTCTATTATTTGACATAGTTACCTAGTTTTTGAGCTTATGTGACCCAGTTTTGAACTTGACCTAGATATTATCAAGATAAAAATTCTGACCAATTTTCATGAAGATCCATTGAAAAATATGGTCTCTAGAGAGGTCACAAGGTTTTTCTATTATTTGACCTATTGACCTAGTTTTCGAAGGTACGTGACCCTGTTTTGAACTTTATCTAGATATCATCAAGGTGAACATTCTCACTAATTTTTATGAAGATCTCATGAAAGATATGGCCTCTAGAGAGGTCACAAGGTTTTTCTATTTTTATACCTACTGGCCCAGTTTTTGACTGCACGTGACCCAGTTTCGAAACTGACCTAGATATCATCAAGATGAACATTTAGATCAATTTTCATGAAGATCCATTGAAAAATATGGCCTCTAGAGAGGTCAAAAGATTTTTTTCTAATTTTAGACCTACTGACCTAGTTTTTATTCGCAGTTGACCCAGTTTCAAACTTGACCTAGATATCATCAAGCTGAACATTCACACCAACTTTCATACAGATCCCATGAAAAGTACGGCCTCTAGAGAGGTCACAAGGTTTATTTATTATTTGACCTACTGACCTAGTTTTTTGAGACACGTAACCCAGTTTCAAACTTGATCTAGATATCATCAAGGTGAACATTCTGACCATTTTTATGAAGATCCATTCAAGGGTATGGCCTCTAGAGAGGTCACAAGGTTTTTCTATTTTTAGTCCTACTGACCTAGTTTTTGATTGCAGTTGACCCAGTTTCAAACTTATCCTATATATCATCAAGATAAACATTCAGACCAACTTTCATACAGGTCCCATGAAAAATATGGCCTCTAGACAGGTCACAACGTTTTTACATTATTTGACCTACTGACCTACTTTTTGACGGCACGTGACCCAGTTTCGAACTTCTCTTAGATATCACCAAGATGAACATTCTGACCAATTTTTATGGAGATCCATTCAAAAGTATGGCCTCTAGAGAGGTCACAAGGTTTTTCTATTTTTATACCTACTGACCTAGTTTTTGACCGCACATGACCCTGTTTCAAACTTGACCTAGATATCATCAAGTTGAATATTCAACCAACTTTCATATAGATCCCATGAAAAATATGGCCTCTAGAGAGGTCACAAGGTTTTTCTATTATTTGATCTACTGACCTAGTTTTTGATGGCACGTGACACACTTTCAAACTTGACCTAGATATCATCAAGGTGAAGATTCAGACCAACTTTCATACAGATCCCATGAAAAATATGGTCTCTAGAGAGGTCACAAGGTTTTTCTATTATTTGACCTACTGACATAGTTTTTGAAGGCACGTGACTCACTTTCAAACTTTACCTAGATATCATCAAGATGAAGATTCTGACTAATTTTCATGAAGATCTCATGAAATATATGGCTTCTAGAGAGGTCACAAGGTTTTTCTATTATTTGACCTACTGACCTAGTTTTTGACGACACGTGACCCAGTTTCAAACTTGATCTAGATATCATCAAGTTGAACGTTCTGACCAATTTTCATGAAGATCTTGTGAAATATTTGGCCTCTAGAGTGGACACAAGGTTTTTCTATTTTTAGATCTACTGACCTAGTTTTTGACGGCACGTAACCCAGTTTCCAACTTGACCTAGATATCATCAAGGTAAACGTTCTTTCTAATTTTCATGAAGATCTTGTGAAATATTTGGCCTCTAGAGAGGTCACAAGGTTTTTCTTTTTTAGACCTACTGACCTAGTTTTGATGGCACATGACCCAGTTTCGAAATTTTTCTAGATATCATCAAGATGAACATTCTGACTAATTTTCATGAAGATCTTATTAAATATATGGCCTCTAGAGAGGTCACAAGGTTTTTCTATTTTTAGGCCTACTGACTTAGTTTTTGACGGCACGTGACCCAGTTTCGAACTTATCCTAGATATCATCAAGATGAACATTCTGACCAACTTTCATAAAGATCCCACAAAAATGTGACCTCTAGAGTGGTCACAAGCAAAAGTTTACGGACGCACGGACGCACGCACGCACGGACGCACGCACGGACGACGGACGTCGCGCGATCACAAAAGCTCACCTTGTCACTTTGTGACAGGTGAGCTAAAAATGAAAAGACACTCATGTGATATCCTCTATGACGTCGACGTCATTTATGGTATTATTATGAAGGAGACGTTGCGATAGTAAAATTGACTTGTTTATATAGTAAAATGTGTACTTTTACACGCAACCGCGATGCGCCACCTTGATAATTCCTTCACCTATTTTTAAAGTCTACCTAAATTATATCCGAGTACAAACAACAGAAGGCCCCTATAGTCCGGGACTTACCTATAATAAAATCATAACAGGGAGCGGGATCTTTTTAAAAAGGGTACAAGGACACCAACATTTTACTTTTCATAAAAGGTTATGGTACAAGAGTGAAGAAAGAAAGAAAATCAAGCCTGAACAATTCACGAACATTGACGCTACACAATCAGACATGACACATCTGAAGTAACCAATAGCTTGAAGAAGAGCAGAAGTTCAATGATTTTGCTAAATGTAAAACATATTTTTTCTATATTTAATATGCTGTCATTTTTGGTTCATATTTGCAATTCACAAAGCCATCTTTTCAAATAACTATGTATGGTTCATTAAAACTGTGAAGGGCAATTCAAGTATTCTATTTCATTCTTTAATATGTTTGTTCTCCGTTTAAGCGTAAATGTAAATTTTCAAACTGTAGCACGGATATAGTAATATCATGATATCGTATAACGAGAGATAACTTTTGAAGAGTTATAATGAGAAAAAAACGTTTTGTTTCCTTCCCCCTAATAACATATTAAAAGAGAAAAACCTAAAACTACTGTTTATGTAAAACCTACAAATGTTCACCAATATGTACATTATAAATAATGCAAGGCAAGTGGCAGGACGTGATGGTTGCACACTTACTTCAGGCGAGCGAAATAGTTGCAAACTTGCAAAATGGCTGATATTTGCTAAAGCTTGTTTTTTCCATCAGGTAAGTGGGTTTCTATGGTATTTCGAACTCTATGGATGTGTGCATGCATCAGTTCTATGACTACGTCACACTCGGTTGTGCGTTTCAGCGTCGTAGATTTCGAACTGTCAAAGTTATTGAACGTATAAAATGGTCATGTGCGTATTTTTGATATTTTGACGGCGTTGTTTCTAGTCGATTTGTTAATTATTATGATCAAACTAGCCTGTTTTGGGGCCCTTAAACGTGACAAAACAACTATTTGTGAAGAAATTGATAAAAGTTTGGTTCTGCATGTTTCACGAATGATTTCATACTTGTTCAAGATCTTTTTTGTTGCAAATTTCTACTTCAAGCAATTTCGGACGCAAACTTTTACTTGAGTTGATTGTGTCTCTTGTACCAAATATTTCCTGATCAGGTTTGTACATTTTGATGTTTTAAAACAACAATTTGTTTGAAAAGCCTTGTCATATTTTCATGACACTTGATAGGAAGTATTGCGCGACTTACAATTGAATGTGCTGACTTTACTAAAGTATACATGATCTAATTAAACATTTATTTGTAAAGAATTTTAATGTTTTTTCCATATATTAGGTTATAGAAACGTTTCCATTATGCCAAGCTATAAAACAGGCATTGAATTTAGCAAACGAAATGTAAGAAAATGCAATAAACGGCGCATGATAAATGCATAAATGTAAGCCTCTCAAAGATACATTAGTTAAAGCAAAAGAGTTGTCTACTAATACATATACATATTTCAGGTCTAGTAAATGTAAAAGACCACGATGTATACATTGTTTAACAATTTGTGAAAGTGACACTTTTAGCAGTTCACAACATTGTACTTCTTACAAACTGAAGCAAAGTGTAGACTGTACTAGTTACAATGTTATATACATGTATTTAATAACATGTAGAATATGTAATGTACAGTATATCACACTCTATAACGTGATAACGCGACACCACAAGACACCATGACACCGGATCGGACAACGTGACACTATTTTTGTTTTGCAATAAGTATTTTCAATTTTGTCTACAAACAATGTGAATCAATAAAAACAGATGCCTTCGAGGATAGAAAGAGGCACCTAAAGGAATGTTTTCTGAATTAAAAAGACATCCAAATAACCACACAGATGGCTAATTGTTTTGGATATTGAACCGAGGATTTTTTTATCATTTCTGAAGCAAAAGCTTGGCATTACCCACAATAAAATGTCCAACATTCTATCTCTTTTTCTATACCAAATATCCCGGCGAAATCTCCATTACTTCCGAATACGAGGTGTTCAAGTCGGATCGGTAGACCACAAATGTTCAGTCTGACATCACATGATTCGCAGGGAAAGTTCTTACTGACACAAAGTTCTGTCTGACACCAGCATTTGATCCTACGTTTTCTTGCCTTTTTTTCGCTCGGTTTGCAGTGTCTTATCGAATTTACGCGTGTTTTCGGCTATATTTTCTAATGGGGGTTAGCAATTCACCGCAAGTCGGTCGAAATGTAGTCGAAAGAAGTACCCATAAAGAACCCTCAATTTTTCATTTTATTGGCACTTTTTGCTTGTAAAATTGGGGGTTTTCATACGCAGGATGTATTTTCAGTATAATAAGACAGGTTTCATGTTAATTTTCATGTGTTTATGGCAAATGATTCACAGAGAAAACGAAACTAGGTTCGTTTACTGCGCGACGCCCCGCTAAAGTGTCTGTGTCTTCAGTCTGGCGGCGTTTCGTCACAAATCGGTCTACACCCTCTTTCCTTTTCGTTAAACCCAAGAAAACAAACACACGTTTAAACTTTAAGCTCGTTTATTTAACAAATGAGAGAACACGTGGGAGAATGAAGATCCGATACGACGTAAACCCTATTGATTAAAGTACAGACGTCACTAGATAGGCATATTCAATATTTGTTTTGTTTTATGGACAGCAATTTCGACCTTTTTCAAGAACCTTGAAATCCTCTTGTCTGTAACTTGTGCACGTGTAAAGCAATCGTCCCGAAAATACACGCACTTACGATAATGATTTATGCTCATTACTGATAAAGGGTCCTTAAATCTGAAATAACAAAAAAAAAAAATCTGTTATGTGACGAAATATCTCAGGGGCCCGTTTCACAAAAGATTATAAGTTCAGTCCCAAGTTATCTCCTAAGTATGAACTTTGAACACACATTTCTTTGATAGGATATAATCGTATCGTTTTAAAAGGAGTCGTTAATTCAATTTTAGGACAAATCTGTCTTATTTTTGCGCAGTTCGGATTCTAGGAATAGCCGAAGTGCAAAAAGGTAAACGAGTTTACGGCCTTAATAATCCTTTCTTAAATGAGAAATTAGAATAACATTTTGTCATCAAAATAACTTACAATGACAATAAGTATTTAAATCTTATTACAGTAATATATGTTTTAACATTTGTACGTAAATACGCGTCTGATGTGCCAATAAATCTAACGATTAACATCCAAAGCACTTGAACATTTATGCAGTAAGTCACTATTTTAGGTATTTCAGCTAATTTTAGCTGTCGCTTTTAAACGTACCATAGTACAAAACATACTTTCATGTTCTTGATTTCCTACATGTGTAGGTGTACACGTGAACGTTATGAAATCTCATTTTATATTGGATGCGTAATGACGATCATCAGTTTCCATGCCAGTACAATTTCGGCATCCTCCGGTCAATATAGAAAACAACCAAAGAATGCCGAAATCCAGTATGAAAAATACGTAATCGAGGTCACACACGCCTAAATAGTATTCCCCATAATATTCTATTATATAGAACTGGCATTTTTAAAGAGCTTCCAAACATAGCTTGACCCATTTCAACAAATCTTTAAAGAATTATGATAAAACTGACATAAAAGGCCTGTATCTTCTAAAAGAGATTTCTCTTGTCACATTTGCTTATTGTAAAATTGACCTTTACTTCACCAAATACATTCTCTCCCATTTTTTTCTACCAAAGTGTCAAAAATGCATCCACAATGAAGTTTGATAAAAAAAAAGCTCTAATTTATACCTCTGTGGCCATGCCAAGTGAAAATTAGTGTTCGAATACCTGTTCACCATTTCGCGATTAAACCAGATGGTTCCTGTAGGCTAGTCATTTGACGACAGACATTGCGTGTCCACTAACTAAAGATGTTTTCAGAGTGAATGTATGACAACATTACTGTTCGGTTCTACAAAAAAAAATTTACATGTAGAAAAAATATGTTGACGACATTTAAACGCAAGTATATGAACTTACATGGCATACGTGGAGTTTAGAGCTTTGCACCCATGTGTGACGACGCTTCCTCTCTGTACCCTGGAAGGAAGGTGGATCAGTTTTCTTTGATTAATGTCAATAGGGGCCTTAGACACCGTCCTATTTTCATACTGCTCTATGATTAGCTTGCCTGCTTTATTCGTCTTCTTCCAGTCTAAAATAAACATCTCGCCGTAAACTTCAGCAGCAGCCATGTTCGGGAGAACGTAGATCAACCGTCCCTAAAATGTAGGGAAAATGTAAAACACGCAAAAATAATGCCACCTCATGGATGAGTAACAAGAGGACCATGATAGTCCCAGGTCTTTAAATTTTAGGTGAAAAAAACACACACAAAATTGGAGCAGGCTGATGTTCTCTTGGAAGGTCTCATTATAATGATTATCTGCATCCAGCAGTGCACGAGAAGAAGTTGTTAAAAGGTAATCTTATGTTTACCTCCAGTGATTCATAAATGGAGACCGGATACCCCCATTTGAAATGGTTAGAAGAGCACATTGCAATGATGCCACAGACCAAGTTTGATGAAGAGTCATAAAGCAAAATGAAGAAGTCGTTTAAAGCTATATATATTTTTAGCTCCAGCAGCACCTGAAAAGTGTCTTGTGCCCTCATTTAAAAACAAAACAGTTTGAGAGCAGATCTTACAATGAAGCTTCAAACAAGGTTTGATGAAAATTGATCAAACGATTCGTGAAGAGAAGTCGTTTAAAGATATTTCTATATTTAAGCTCTAGTAAGCGACCAAGAATACACACTGAAAAAAAAAAAAGACTTTAGAGAGAACCTCCGTACGATGATGCCACAGAACAAGTATGATGAATATTCATGAAGCGGTTCATGAAAAGAAGACATTAATAGGTATTTCTATCTTTAACTCTAGTAGTCCCTAAAAAGGACCAAGCTTCCCATATTAAAATAAATTTGGGAGAGGATCTTACAACGATGCTAAAGAAATAATTTTGATGAAGATCCATGAGCGATTCACGAAAAGAAATCGTTAAAATATATTTCCATTTTTAGCTCTCAAAGCCGGGTCGGAGTACATTTGAATACATTAGGGAGAGAACCAAAAGATAATGCTAAAGCATAGCTTGATAATCCAACAAAAGATTAATGAGAAGAAATTGTTTCCAAGATATTTCTATTTTTAGCTACAGTATCCCCTTATAAGGAACAAGCGCCCCATTTGAACCAAATTTGGAGAGTACATCATAATAATGCTAAACCAAGTTTGATGAAGCTCTATCAAGCGGTTCGTGAGAAGAAGTCGTTTAAAGTGTTTTTTTCTATTTTTAGTTCTAGCGGCCGCTAAAAGTTGGGGGGTCAAGCGCCCCCAACCAGATGACCTTATGATAATGCTATATACCAAGTTTGATGAAGATTCATCAAGGGGTTCATGAGTAGAAGACATTCAAAGACTTGTCTGTTTTAATTAAACTGCAAGCTAAAACATTGGAACAGACATAACAGAAGACAATGCAATGATGTTACTGACCAAGTTTGGTACAGTTCTGACCAATAATTTCAGAGGAGAAGGACGGACGGACAGACGAACGGACAGCGAGTGATCACAATAATTCACCGTTGCACGAGGCACGGCTTACTCGCAAATGAAGTTTCAAAAATCCTTTAGTTTGGTTATCAGTGCCAATATATACATGTATCCTTAATTCCTCTATATATCCTATAAATCCATGCCAATATATACATATATCCTTGAAACTCCTATATATCCTATAAATCCATGCCAATATATATATATATATATATATATATATATATATATATATATATATCTTTAAAACTATATATCCTATAAATCCGTGCCAATATATATATGTATCTTTAAAAGTCCTATATATCCTATAAATTCATACCAATATAAACATGTATCTTTAAAACTCCTATATATCCTATAAATTTATAAATTTATGAGTAAGCAACGACTTAAATGGCAAAAAAAATCTCCGCTCATGCTTAAGTGCTCCTATTCCCACCCTCCTCCCAATACTCGCCTCCTACCAATAACAACAAAAATACATGTGACTATCAAACATGACTTAAAGCAAAATTGAAGACCGAATAAATGCTGGAATATCCTAATGCCGAGCTTATTCGAGATGTTTAACATAACCAACCAGCATGTTTTCAAAATTTCTGTCTGTAACCGGTACGATGAATTCATCCATGTCGATGACACCGACATATTTGTAACCACGCAGCCGGCTTTGGCAATCGTAAACAAGAATCTGTTCATCGTTCCATGCTTGTACAGTCTTCATGCCAGGCCGGTGTGCAACTGTATCTGGAACAACACATCAACAGTCTTCCGTTATCTTCTGCGATAACATGATATTAATCTACGGAGTATCGTAAGGAAACAGAAATAAATCATTTTACCAACCAAATTCCTCAATAAAAGTGAACATATATATAGTGACACATCATACAATAAATAATATAATCATTAACATCTAATTTTTTTCTTCGATTGTTGAAATTAAACATGAAATTAAACATCGCAAGTCGATTCGTGGATTTGCCGATCCTATTCTGTCGTTCATTTCGCATGAACACCAAAACAAAAATCATTTCATTTCTTAATCATATGTCAACTCGGGTATATTTTCAGTAATATAGCAACCAGTGGCTTTAAGAAAATTACAACGTGTCTGCATGCTGATTTTATGAAAAGCGTGATCCGCATGTATTGCTTTATAAAGAACATGCTGATAAATATTGAACGATATTTTAGAAGTGTATACATTAAATGAAATATGCATCAATAACATTCCGTTTTTACTGAATACTCATTTCTTACGGGTAAAATTTCATTATCTTTCTCCACTAAGACGCGTACATTATAAAAATCAACAACGGCATTAGAAATGTGAATACCCTAAGACCAAGCAATAAGTAATAAGCTTTCTGGGTCTGAGAGTTATGAAAAAATAAATCTTATATTTATTTCTATAACAAATATCAAAAAGGATACACTTTTATAATAACGCCTAAAGAAATGACGTTTTAAATGATGACTTGAATTTAGTACCTACGATTGCGGTAATAACTTTAGTTTTGTTAATTTAGACTCCAAACAAAATATTGAAATCACGCAAAATATTGGAATTTTGTTTTTTCAAACAATTTCTGTACATTTTCTCGGACAGCTCACAACTATAGAAATACAACTACCTGCGTACGACGGCAAGCTGAACGGGATGACATCCACAAACCCCGTTGATTGGTAATACTTGAGTATTTTTGAAACCTCTGACGATATATTGTACTCGTACAAGACCACTTTGCTCACACCCATATATCTATTATATTCCATCCATTCTAAGGTCAAGGGAATGTTTATATCACCATAAATTAACTTCCCACATATAGCAAAACTGAATTTATTTGTCTGTTTTAAAGGATAGTAAGGTTTCACAAAATCATTTCCAGAAATACACACACCCGTTCTACTAATAGTTAGGCCTACCAAATGGGAATGACTGGATCGCTTTTTCAGAATAGTACTTGGGTTTGGACATTCAACTTGCGCTGTCAAGTTAAACATTTCAATCCGTTGGTTGATTCTCAAAGACCGTAGTGTTATTATTTTCCCACCGCCCATTAAATAACAACAGAATTGAACATCCTTGGCAGCCGTTTGATTAATCCACGCATTGACTGCAAATATGTCCCATTCCTTTCCTGCCGATGAATTGACTGCAATAACAGAAAATACGGGGAATTCAGGAATTCCGTAGATCTTTCGTGTGGTGTAAGTTTGTGCATTGTCATTGGCCCCTTCTGTATTAACAGACGGACGTACTACCTTGAATATACAAACAACTGAAGTTGTAATAAATGTATACGAGTTTCATATTCCTTTAGTTAATTTATCAAGAAAACAATATTAAAATTGATTTGATCTAGAAGTATACGAATTTAACCAAATTATGAAAAACAGTTACATGTTTTCTATATTTCCCTATATATTTATGTAAAAACTGACTTCCTCAATCAAATCTATTAAAATGATAAACTTATGAAACGTGTATCTTATTTCGTAAAGGCCAGTAGTTTTAGTTATTAACAGAACAAAATAACTGAAAATCACTTACCATAAGCTTAGTGGTGACTGAAACAAAATTATAAGTCACATAGAGCATTAAAAACACTATCATTAACCTCAATCGTTTGAAAACTTTACATTTCATTTTCAGCAGTTAAACTTGAAACACAAGTATGAATATATCAACATTTGTGTGATGTGATAGAAATGGGTGTACCCTGAGTGCCTTTTCATCTCCACAATTATCATATGAATACTGGTGCGTCTTGGTTGGTTTCGCATCCACAAGTGCGTATTCATTCAATAATATTTTTGCACCTCGAATAATTTCACGTCATGCATACGGATGAAAGAGTCGTTGAAATTGTTCATTTATCGGGTATTATGTTTTTCTCTATGTAATAAAGCTTAGGCTCAGACAAAAATCAAATAATCATGGACTTGAAGTTGAAGCTTACGCATTTAACATTTTCGATATCTTGTACTTTTACATTTGTTGGATGATTTATTTACTGTTTGTTGAACCACCACCGTTATAAAACAAGTTTCATCACTCATTATGGCATAAAGTCGTGGGCTAACGAAGAATATTAAACCGAATAAATGCATATATGTATACAAGTTTAGGTAAATTATGTAAAATTGTGTTCCTTTTAGTAAACCAACACACGTTAAGATAATTCGCCAGAAAATGTGTCGCTGTTTACAATTTGCTTCATCAAAAGGCTCACTTTCAAAGGTCAAAATAAACATAATGTGTCAGAGTTTTGGTTCCCGTATAACATGGAGTATTGAACTAAGAATACTGTCCGGATCATTGATCAGTAAATTATTTTCAAAGACCAATTTATTTTCGTTAATGACCCTTCTCACGTATCTTTGAAAGAACTGTGATTGATAAAAAAACATTTGTCTGGGTGTTTATTGTTTCGCTGTTTGGGTGTACTGTCTGTCTTCTATTGTTGTAAATATAAGCTAATTGAGCTGTATTCTCTTTTCAAACTGATAAGTGATGTCTAACTTATTGAAATTTCTGAGTATTTTAAAATTAGCAAGAAAATATTTCCTGATGTGTCTTTTAAAAATATCAATTGAAGCTTCAGTGAGGGTTATTCCATAATAGCCCGACTGATATACCCTTAAATAGTGGTCAATCTGATTTTGATCGAGTAATAGATTAGTCCGACATATTTATGTTCACTTACTGCATGTTAGAATTCACAACGACTACAACGAAACATTTTGGATCATCTTGACGTATGGGCTAGAAAGTATGTATGAATTAAACAAATACATTTTATTAGAAGAAAATAAGCCGAGAACATATCCCCATTCTTCGAATGTCTAATGTCATTCTTGTTTGAATGCTCAATGTCGTTCGCAATTTGAACGTCCAATATCGTTCGCAATTTGAATGTCCAATGTCGTTCTGGTTTTGAATGTCCAATATCGTTCGCAATTTGAATGTCCAATGTCGTTCGCAATTTGAACGTCCAATGTCGTTCGCAATTTGAATGTCTAATATCGGTCGCAATTTGAATGTCCAATGTCGTTCGCAATTTGAATGTCCAATATCGTTCGCAATTTGAATGTCCAATATCGGTCCAATATCGTTCGCAATTTGAATGTCCAATGTCGTTTCGAATTCGAATGCGCAATGTTGTTCTGGGTTTGAATGACCGACCTATCCATACGCACCTACCGCTTTGTCTTTTTTTTAACATTTCAATAATTGTCCGATTTTTGTTTTCTATCTTAAGGGAAAATGGAACATTGCAAGAGAATGAAATCGCACCTACGTACCTAAAACTCATTAGATTGAAATTTTAATTACAAAATCTCTTTTATGGTGACCCCCAAACACCGCCCGATCTGCGCCTAACCCGTATTTGCATAAATTCTTAATACATTGATCGATTCATTTTGATGATTTTAATAGTAATGCATTTTATTTAAAATGCACGAAATTGAACCTTCCCAGCCAACGTCATATTTTGACTTTGGTTACAGGCCTGCACCTACATTAGCCTTAAATCTCTGAAAAATAATTTCATTAACTGAACTCTAACATCGAATAGTGAAAAAGAAAAACAACCAAAAACGAACAAACCGCGGCCCATCAATTCCACATCACAAAAAGTAACTTAGGGCAAACGCAATTGACCACTGCGCAACGGTGGAATTTTCTAGGTAAGTAGATCAGTTAGGTTATGCTGCCCTTCAATTTGACCATACTGACACATTCTCTATGCAAAGCTACTTATATACAAAGTTACATTGCAATCGCTCACTCCTAACTCAAGTTACTGAACGGAAATCAAAGGTTCACGCCGTCCACACACCCCACTCCTCACCCCGCCTCCCTGCCTACGGCATCCACCCAATCTAATAACATTTTTTTTTTTCAAAATCTTCTGATAACCCTCAACCTATGAACTAAACTTCACAAAAATGACATATTGCACTTCTAAGGTTATGGAAGGTTCTTCATTTTGTGACAGACGAACTGGCGGACGGACCAATGGGACAAAACATAAGACCCTTTGATAACACTACGTTATGGCATTAATTCTTGCATAAAACCTTTGTTTTTTGCCGATTTCGGGCATGCACAAACAGGGAAAAAACGTGTACAAACAAGGAGATTCTCGTGAGCACGCGCTGTTGGTGAACGTTTTGAATATGCTGTTGCGGGTCCAACGTAAGCAAATTATGGATCCCGAATCAATTTTGGCCGAAGTCGAAAGGTCTGAGATTTATGAAATCTTTTCATCTGCATTTTTATTAAAAATATCATTTTTCAACCTAACTTTACTTTAACTTGTAATAAGTGCTACCTCTCTTGATACGCGACTGCATTGACGTTCCGTATTATTGTATTATTACGCGTATTTGACTCAAAGTAAGTTTACACGCCGCGATTTAATCCCTGAAAATGATAGGCAAACAACATTTACAAAAATACAATTTCGTTTTCCAAATTAATTTGAGTTGAGAAAGTTGACATGCTAACTTTAAATCTTACACTAAAACTTTAAAAAAATGTTTGTGTCTACTTTACACATCTATGCAGTCTACTGATGTAGTGATGGTGTGTAATGTAAAGCATAAACATGACGAAGCGTTAAGTTTGAATGATTTTTCCATAGTTAATGAACATTTGATGAACAGAAGGTATTTATTACATATTTTTCAATTTATTTGTAGATCTCACCAACAATGTTTGAGTTTATAAATCCAATCTAAGTTGATTATATCGATGTTGGAAACATTCAAATTTTTGTGTTTATCAAACTTTGATCGCGATGGGGTGGGGTGCAAAGCAAAATTTTCTACGTTATAGGCCTAGAGATTTCATTTTTTACGATATGAAGAATATAGGTATCGATATCAATTTCTATTAAACGATAATGTTTACATTTAAAAAGCGTAAGGGACAGACTATAAATTTAAACCAAGCAGAATTGTGTTCTGTCGGCACCTCACCTGCAAATTGTGTAAAGACAGGATGCCGTGTATGCCCTATTCTCATAATTCCGAGCCTCTAAAGCCAAAGTTCCTACC
The DNA here is from genome assembly GCF_021730395.1 of Mercenaria mercenaria. Classification (NCBI taxonomy): domain Eukaryota; kingdom Metazoa; phylum Mollusca; class Bivalvia; order Venerida; family Veneridae; genus Mercenaria; species Mercenaria mercenaria. The sequence continues at coordinate 32,897,614 of NC_069364.1, read as the reverse complement.
GATATATTGGAAAAAGGGGGAGTCATACTTATTTTACATATATTTAATATCAAAGAAATTACCACATCAAGAATGTCCGTTCGGCATGTATAAAATATGCACTGTTTCTGTAGGCCCTGGAAATGCATAAATAAAACATGTGTCCATAACAACCTGAAACGACCGACTTCGATCAGCTAATGTCAGCTGAATAGTCGTGTTTTTTTCGATATTTCCAGCACTTTAGTTGTGTTTTATGCAAGAATAGCGATAACACACGTTTGTTTTGTGAAACAACATCTGCAGAATCCCGCGGGCTATGTTGGTGCACTCGCCCTACGGGCTCGTCCACCAACCAATCCCTTGGGATTCTGCAGATGTTGTTACACAAAAAAACGTGCGTTAACCCTACATTACAATATTTCTGATAAAACTGTGTTGGTTTGATTGCTGGCGGAAATAAGCCGATCTGAAAAATAATACTCCTAAAAATTCATGGAACTTGACAAAAATATTAATCACAATTATCTGCGTTATTGTGAGTTGGGTTTAACGTCTCACCGGCTATTGTAGGTCATATGGTGACTTTGCAGTTTTTATGTTGGCGGAAAATAACAGATTATGGGCGGCCATCTAAAGCCACCGAACTTCTGTAAGCAAGCTTTCTTACATTAAAGAATTCTTCACCCAATGCGAAGTTTCGAACCTGCAGCGAAGAGGGGCAAGTGATTTGAAGCCAAAGATATTAACCACTCGGCCAGGGAGGTCGCCTGCGTGATACTGTACTCGACAATTGAACAAAACGATAACTTGACAACAATTTTAACTATTATATAAAAATAAGAACATAAGCCATGTATATAGGTCACATAGGTTATCTCATATTCTACGTGGACGTTCACCAGAACAATAAGACACCGTCAGTAGGTGCTCTATTTGTTAATAATAACATGGCGTAACCTTTCCTTATGTGACCCACTTGTTACTTGTCATCCAGTATATAAACAGATCTGACAGTTGAGTCTTAAAATTTTACCAACACTTTTACTCGTTTGCTTAGGTAAGTTCAGTTTTACTTCTGTTATGAGCCTTATTAGATTTAATAAGCATTTATACCTATTTTGTGTTCGACTGAAACCCTTATATTGTAAAGTTATTTGTTTGACCTCTCCCAAATTAACATTGTAATATATATATTATCCTATTGCGTACTTGTTATGCTATGATAAGATGATAGTCTGGTATATGTTCTCAAAACTCTCCCTTTCTTTTCGTTCTGTAAGATAACTTTTTAAACGACTGATGAAATGCTCGTACAATACACATGCTACGCTGTTTTCATCTGATATCATATATTGCAAAGTTTAGACGTGTTAAATATAAAAATCACGTGTAACATTTTAATAATCAAACAGTCATCGTCATCATCATTATTACTGTCATCATCATTATGATTACAATCACCATCGTCATCAACCTGATAATCTTAATCCTCCTCAGTATCATTACAACACTATTGTTGTTACCTATTATTACGATGATAGTACGCTTATTTCCGATATATTGTCTACAGAGGAAACTGATATGTAGTCAATATTATATATAATGGTATGTAGACACATAATTCGACACTTTACTCTATAACATTGGTTTTGTATTTACTTTCGACGGTCATCTATTTTGTTTTTATTGTAGAGATTTTTTTTTCTGAGTGGAAATGAGACTGCTTGTGTTTGCTTGTCTGTGTTACTTAGCAATTGCTTTTCCTAACGGAGCGCCTGACATTGCCTGTAAAGAAATGATTCCAGGTCACCTTCCAACAGAAACATCTGGAGAAAACCCCTTCAAGCTGAAAATATCTGCCACGTCTTACAAACCAGGAGATGAAATTTCGGGTGAATGAAGTCAAAATATTTACTTTGCAGTAGTATTTCATCCATTTGCACTAGATCATAGGACGTAATGCTAGAAACATCTCCGAGTTAGATTAAGCCAAGCTTTAATTACATTTTAACCTCTTCATTTGTCAAATAAACAAAACTATTAATAAAACGTTTTCTTATGAATCAGACGGCATGGTTATGAATTCAACATGCGAATTCAACAAAAGTCATGTACATTAAACCGTAAAGACACTAATAGACCGTCATTTTGGCGTCTCCCAGAACCAGTCTCTGCCAGTATTTGATTGGCTCTATCTGAGTACAAATTAGCAAGGTTGCATAAATCAGGTTTCATAAGCTTACTGGTACTTATGATAAACCCGAACAAAAAAATGAGTTTTTTACGTGTAAATTTTTTATTTCTGCAATTTGTAATCAATGGTCGGTATCAAAATAAAGCTTAACATTTGCTGCAAACCTTACATAATTCAAATTTATATTTAGTTAGCAAACTCACACGAAGTGAGGCCCTGAAAGGGGTTTGTAAAATGGGGACTGTACGAAGGTTGACTGATGATAAATTCGACCACTTTGTCATTTACAAAATTTTCTTCGTAGCATTATATTGAAACTTTCCCCAAAAGCTGCAACAGTCATTCCTGATCAAGTAGTGAAAAGTGACCCAATGTCAGGCCTTCATGTGGCGACAGTGAGCATACGCAAAAAACACCATCTTCCCCAGTAATTTTGGATAAATATTTTTATACAGATAAATGTAAGTCATTTATTTATACATAATATTTACCTTTTTTTTACCCCAGTTGGTGTTGTAAGTGGAAACTATTAGATGATGTGTTCAATTTTATAAATAACCGATTGCAATCGAATATTTCCAAGGTGATCGACTTTATCATCTGTCCGGGTTTATCATCAGTACCAGTAGATGTATTTTTAAAGAGTCCTCTATAGCTTAATTAGTTGTTGCTTCACAATCAAAAGGTGGCGAGTTCAAACAGCACAGGAGGCTGTACTCTCAATATACAAAATAAATATATGCTTTTGGTAATGCCTATAAAATCAGATCTTCATACAGGGGCAAAGCATGCAGATATTATTTATGGGAGTTTTCATAATAGAATCTCATAATATCTTGTTTAAGGAGAGAACTACTAGAAAAGGAAACGATGTAATATTTCATTTCGATTAAAAAAATGTACAGTATAAAGTTTTGTTTTAGGAGGGCGTTCCTCCATACAGAAACATCCATTTTCAAAGAAAGGTTTTTGTTTGTGACATGTAGTTTCAGCATATCTATACCATTCCATTTCAGCCTTATCATGTGTTTTGTTTTTTTAATATGCTCATTAACAGTAAAACGCTCCATTTTAGGGGAGCTTTATTCTGCAGACAACATGACGTTCAAAGGATTTCTGATAGAAGTAGGATCAGCGCAAGAAGTATCGCAAAAAGAGGAAGGTGTAGGGGAATTTATAAGCTTAGACGCCACTCTACAGAAACATGTTTGTGGAAAGGTGATTGGATAGTATTGTTTTGTAAAAATACCATTTATGAGTTTTATCATTTATTTTCATACAAAGAGCTCTGCAAAAGTCCTGGTCTGTTGGGTTCTCCTATCAAAGATAAGAATGCAACATACCATTAGACGAAAAAGATATAATGAAGCTTTTTTGCATCTCAGTGCAAATACATAATTATTTAATGAAAATTCTATTTCAGGCTGGACTTACTCACATTAGTAATAAGGACAAACAGCTCATAAAATTTACATGGAAGGCACCGAGTACGTCTGCTGGTGATTTGTCATTCAGGTAGTTCAATATTTGCCTCCTTTAAACGTTAATGTAAAAGTCCTGCTGTTTAATAGCAATGTAAACCGAGGTTCATTGCAATTCTGTTGATACTTCCTAGATCAATGTTCTTTATAATATATGCACACAGTTGTTCTATAGAATGAGACTTCTGGAACAATTTGGTATACAAATGTACACTTACCATGAGTAAAAATTCTCTCTATTTAAAGTATGAAATTTCAAAATAAAAATTCTTTCTATAGAAGCACTGGCACCAGACCAGAAAGAAAATGCCTCTGTACATGTTATATCCTACCCCTAGGTGTTCTGTTAGAACCATGGTCATGAACGAGAAAATATTCTAACTCATTTCAATCGCGCATTTCATACCTAAAACGCGCAGTTCGTTAAATGAATACTATGGATATTGAACAAGTGGTAATTTATCTTCCATTGTGTACCGGTCACGTTTCTTCAATATTTCTTATCTGAAAGAAACAACGTGTAGTTTATAATTTTTTCAACGTTACACAAAAATCTTCGTTGAACTTCCCTAGTGAAGTTCCGGTCTAGATTACAAAACCATTCTGATTGGCTGATGTGAAAATATATGTCAGTCGTCGTTTAACTACACGTGTACGCTAATATGTTTATATGCAGCATAAATGTGCAATATGAATTAAATAAACAGTACAGATGTATACCAATGTATGACTTAAAACTTAAAAATCATATATAAGACGAATTTCATTCATCATTTCGAGTTTTATTGTAAAACTGGGAATATTTTGCATTCTGGATTTGTTTATTTATATTTCGCCTAAAATATGCACACTACTGTGACCGCTAGACCGGATGCTTATTAGGGAAGTTATATTATTATTATTATTATTATACCAGATATATATAGCGCCATTTTCATGATAAACACGTTCAAAGGCGCTGTACATATAGAAGTTCACGCTTGTTTTTTTTCTGTAACGTTAACGAAAGCATAAAATATGTGGAGTATCTCTGCAATATGAAATATTGAGACAATGTGACTGGTGAACGATGGAAGATGAATTACCGCTATTTCAATATGCTGGGTACCCATTCACCGAACTGCGCGTTTTAGGTATGAAATGCGCGATTGAAATGAGTTAGTATATTTTCTCGTTCATGACCATGGTTCTAACAGAACACCTAGGGGTAGGGTATAACATGTACAGAGGCATTTTCTTTCTGGTCTGGTTCCCAGTGTACAGAAGTATGTATTGTTCATGTTCACTATGTAGCGTTCGGCATTGCATATTCTACGGAATCTGTGTTCACAAAACATTTTCAGTCTCAGCTGAGTTTGATAACGAAACTTTATTTGTCATTTATATCTAAGTAGCATGTTTAAAATTAGTCAAGTGACTAATTAGTACTAATTAGTGACTAATTAGTACTGATGGTCAGTCTCATTTGGAATTTAACCATGAAGTTTTAGTAAAACTGATATTAAAATTTCAAACTCAAACTCAGCTGAGACCGAAAAATGTTTTGTGAACACGGGGCCAGCAGTTTTTTTCTTCTACATCTGTGAAAGGCGAGAGGCGAAAACGCGATGTCCCTAACAAGATTCCGTATTAATAACACTCATACCCACGCCAACGCTATTTCATCCGCAAATCCACATGCTTGAAAATTTATTATCGTTCCATTTTATTATCTTATATCATTTTGATTGCTTATGTGAAACGCGTTTTGGTGGCAGGGTGTCAGGATACTTTTAAATCGGAAAACCTGACTCAAAACCTTTGATATTTCTATAATCATATTTCATGGTTGTGATCACGTGGACGATACGGTATTATCTGATGGTGCCATTCGTCTGTCTATTCATCTGTCAGCAATTTCGTTTCCGAACAATAATTTAAGAATGTTTTGGTATGAGAACCTAAAACTTGTCACGCCCATTACTCAAAGCTAGTGGTCCCTATTGATTTTGCGGTTAGTTTGTCAAAGATCAATGTCGTACACCATATTTAAGGACGTCTTGATTGACGATCTTTAAACTTAGTATGTGCATTGCCGATGCCAAGTGAATAAATGTATATATCTTATGTATCACTATGTTATACCAATTTTGGTCACTATCGGATTTGGAGGCACTGGGTCAAAATGCAGGGTCACAGCACTGGCAAAAAAAATGAAAAAAATGCCTCTGTACATGTAATACCCTACCCCGTAAGAACCATGGTCATGAACGGGAAAATATACTAACCCATTAATTGTGTACTATGGATATTGAAGAAGTGGTTATTTATCTTCCATTGTGTACCGGTAACATTTCTACAATATGTCTTATCTTAGAAAGTTTCATCAACGTTACAGAAAAAAAAACTGATGAATTTCCGTCTAGATTACAAAACTATTCTAATTAGTATGTCAGCCGTCGTTTAACTACACGTGTACGCTACAATGTACGTGTATACGCAGCATAAATCTGCAGTGTGAATTAAATAAACAGTACAGATATATACCGATTTATGACTTCAAATTCAAAATCATCTGAGAGTTGAATTTCATTCATCATTTTGGGTTTTATTGCCAGGTCGAATGAAACGCACTATAATAACTGAGAATATTTTGCATTCTGTCTTTGTTTGATTACATTTCGCCTAATATGTGCACACTGCTGTGACCTCTGGACCGGATGTTCATTAGGGAAGTTCACGCAAGTTGACAAAAGCATAAAATATGTGGAGTATCTCTGCAATATGAAATATTGAGACAATGTGACTGGTGTACGATGGAAGATAAATTACCGCATGTTCAATATGCTTGCTACCCATTCATCGAACTGTGCGTTTTAGGTGAGAAATGTGCGATTGAAATCGGTTAGTGCATTTTCCCGTTCATGACCATGGTTCTTATAGTATACCTAGGGTTAGGGTATAACATGTAGAGTGGTCTAGTGCCAGTGAGTCACAGTGACTGTTAGTACAAAAACTGTTTCTGTCCAATATTTTAAACGCATTGACCTGCGTCTTTCAAACATGGCATGTGTATTGTCCATAGACAGCACACTTACCACGGAGCCCTCTTGAGTTTCATTTTCTCAGTCAATGGTTATGGTCAATGCCATGCGTAATAATCAGACAATCACTCGCTGTATATCTGCCTGCTGAAGCCTTCAGTGGTTCTATTCAAAGCTGCCTTCAGGCGAGTATTCTCAGCTTAGTGGTGCTACTGTTTTCTTCAGTTTAATGAAAAAGATCTTCCTACAGTTATATGATATCTTACACTGATATTCAAGATATTTTTTTATCTTTTTTTCAGGGCTACTGTGGTACAGCAATTCTTTCCAAGTAAATACTGGTTGGGAGCCTTTTCTGAAAGGATCAAGGCCGCATGAGTTTAACGCGTGTTTTCTTATAAAATCACCATTCTAAACCATTATTTGTCCAACCTAGTTGCGTGACATAGATATTATGAACACGAAGACAAGTGCTTTGTTGTCCTTAAGACATATTTATTATCATGTTTTATTGTAAACAGTTCATAGCCTATTATAAATCCGATTCTCTTTTGATCTTGGGACAGAAGATATAACATTGTGTATCTTTAAACTTTTTTGAGTTTTAAGGTGATATCTTCCAATATTTGCAAGTATCGATTAATGATATCAGTTTGTAATAAAACAGGTTGTATTTTAGTTTCTGTCAGAACTCTAGTGCTTCCTGAGTACCTTTTTATTACCTTTCTTTGAAGTTAAGCTAGTTGGCCACAAAATTTTGGAAAGATATTGGGCGATCAAAGACCGATCCTGTCAGACGCCAAGTGTGAGCTATGATGCTGTCCTAGTCAACAAGCCCGTGGCAGTCCGTGCCGGCACCATAATCTTAAAGCTTGCTGTCCAAATATAGAGTGAAAAAAAATCAGTACCTTTGTTTGATTTCTCATAGTTTGACATATAACGTATACATCTTACATATATGCAATAAGAAAGTAAATGAAAAACGGATAACCGTTGTATTACATTAAGTTCAAATACGAATTTTGACTGACCAGGATGAACACCCATTTTTAGTAATTTTTGCAATCTTGTCGTTTACTCCCTCATTGCCCACCTTGACCAATTGTTTTATTAAGCTTTGCAATGTCGTCATCTACCCCCTCATTGCCCATTTAACCACTTGTTTTTGTAAAATTTTGCAATGTCGTCATCTACTCCCTCATTGCGCACTTTGGTCAGTTGTTTTAGTAAACCTTGCAATATCGTAATCTACTCTCTCATTGTCCATTTTGGACAATTGTCTTAGTAAACTTTGCAATGTCTTCAGCTACTCCCAAATTGCCAATTTTGACCAGTTGTTTTGGTGAACTTTGCAATGTCGTCAACTACTCTCTTATTGTTTATTTTGACCAATTGTTTAGTAAGCTTTGCAATGTTGTCATCTACTCCCTCATTTTCCACTTTGATCAATTGTTTTACTAAACTTTGCCATGTCGTCATCTACTTTCTCGTTACCCATTTTGACCAGTTGTTTGAGTAAACTTTGAAATGTCGTCATCTACTCCCTCATTGCCCACTTGGGCAAGTTTTTTGAGTAAACTTTGCAATGTCGTCATGTTCTCCCCCATTACCCATTTTAACCAATTGTTTTAATTATATTTTCCATGTAGGCATCTACTCTCTCACTGCCCACCATTTGGCCAATGTTTAAATAAACTATGTTATGTCGTCATCTATTCTGTCTATGCCCATTTTGACCAGTTGTTTGAGTAAACTTTGCTATTTCGTTCTACTCCCTCATTGCTCACATTGGCCAGTTGTTTTAGTAAACTGTGCAATATCGTCATCTACTCCTTCATTGCCTACTTTGACAATTGTTTTAGTGAACTTTGCAATGTCGTCATATACTCTCTTATTGCCCATTTTGACCAATTGTTTGTGTATGCTTTGCAATCTCGTCATCTACTCCCATATTGCCTACTTTGATCAATTGTTTTAGTGAACTTTGCATTGTCGTCATATACTCTCTCATTGCCCATTTTGACCAATTGTTTTAGTAAACTGCAACGTCGTCATCTACTCCCTCATTGTCCACTCTCACCAATTGTTCTAGTAAACTTATACATGTCGTTATCTACTGTCTCATTGCCCACTTTGACCAGTTGTTTTAGCAAATTTTGCAATGTCGTCATCTACTCCCTCATTGCCCACTTTGGCCAGTTGTTTTAGTAAACATTGCAATGTCGTCATCTACTTCCTCATTGCCTACTTTTACCAATTGTTTTAGTAAACTTTTCCGTGTCGTCATCTACTCCCTTAATGCCTACTTTTACCAATTGTTTTAGTAAACTTTGCAATGTCGTCATCTACTCCCTCATTGCACATTTTGACCAATTGTTTTAGTAATCTGTAGTAACATAACGCTATTTACATTTTTGAATGCCAAAGTACAAAACTCTGTAATGTCATATATTGTGTGTACGTCGGTAACGTCGGTCAATCAAAATTCATTTATTTATAGTTCATTCAAAATGATATGCAATTATGAACTTTTGATTGACAGTTTTTCAGTACGGAAGCAGAACGATGCACTATCATTTGGTAGCATGTGCAATGAGGGGTCATTCTGGCCATTCAGTTACTTATAGTTACTAATATCAAGATGACGTTAAAAAGACTTTTAGAGACTATTCCATTTTTACGATGAATTTGCGAACGGGTCGCTTTAATAAACACTGATATGAAGTACTAGTGCGTCACACCTGTATCAATACTGAACATATAAAAACCGTTAGCCTACGTACGAAAATATAAACGCGAAAAACAGGGAATAGAAAATTCTAAAATCTGGATAAGCGTTAGATACTGAAGATGTTGACTACAGTGTGCGTAGCAGTGATAGTTTGTGTTGGAGTTTCAGGTTTGTACTGTATTTTCATTTAAATTGTTTCTTTTAGACAATTTTCCTCAACCGCTGGCATTGTATCAAAGTTAATTATGCTAGTGTTGTTTTTATTTTTATTTGTTTTTATGTTGTTTGGTTTAACACGATTTTAAACAGTATTTCAGTTAAACTCCGTGGTATTTGAACCTAGTCAGTATTCCTGTGTATTAATGCAGTACAAACATGTTGTCAACAAGCTAGTAATTCAGCCATAACGATGAGCATAAACTTGAGCTCTATTCAAAGCTATTGCCTCTCAATGCAAAACTTGAGCTCCGTCTATTTCGCTGAACGAGACGGGCTGTGCAAAAGTAGAACTAAGTTTATTTTATTGTCATCCATTTGTTCTAGAATAAAAGAGTTACAGTGCTCAATAAAGGGTGTGTTCTACTTATACAATATTTGCCTGGTTTCAGGACTAAGTCGTATTCTGATTTATTCGTGTGCTTTATCCGGTGCGCCGCCAATGCCTTTATTGATTTACTTAAGCATGCTGTATTTCCTAGATAAATAGAGAATATTAGGTTACTGTCTGATAAATTTAAATTTATTAGGCGAGTCGAAGAAAATATATTAGGCGAGGCTCTGCCGAGCCTTATATTTTTTCGTAGACGAGCCTAATAAATTTAAATTTATTCAGACAGTAATCTAATATTCTATTTATCCTACCTGTTCAGAAAATTAGGGAAAAGTCGTTGGAAAGAGCAACAGCGTGCAGACTTGACGTCATATAATATGACGTTTGCTAGTGTAATTCAGTTTGTGGAAAATTGAAAAAATGTAATAACTTTTTTGTTTCTGGATAAAAACTTTTGATTTTACCACTTATTTTCTTAGTTAGAACATTTCCAATACAATGATAACAGTTTCAATGAAATATTCGGAAAAAAATTGTTTTCAAAATTTCCGGCTGAAGTGCCGTAAAAGTGAAAAATAGCAATAACTTTTTTGTTTCAGGATAAAAACCTTTGATTTGACCACTCATTTTCCAAATTCAGACATTTCCAATACAATGGTAATGATTTAAATGCAAAATTTTGATAAAATAAGTGATTTCAAAATTTCCCGCAAAAGTGATATCTTGACACTGACTAGATAAAGCAAAGTTTATTAGGCAGGCTGATATTGCGCTATGTCTTATATGAGGGTAGGATAAAAGAATTTACATAGCAAGTTCTTGTAGCTACATGAAACAATAATACATCAATCAAATAAGCGAACTATATGTTGTTTGTGGAAGCCTTATCATAAAACAAGTCGCATGGTACTTACCCTGTTTGTAGAAGACTGCACTTATCCTATGTTTGAATCTTTTATCAGTTGCGCTTCCAACAACGGAGGCACCTGTGATGCCGTGCATTTGCACAATGGAGTACATGCCTGTTTGTGGTGTGGACGGGAAAACTTACGGCAATAAATGCGCATTGAATTGTGCGTAAGTATTTTATAGTAAATTAACCAAGTTATTTGCTAAAAATGCAGTGCCTTTTCTTTACTTTTTGAACGGGTATGCCTTTTAAAGAGAAATAAGTTATTTTCGTAAATATTAATGTCTGCATTAACATTTTTAAAGTTGTTTTGAGTGTGGTTCTACCTGTCCTATATTCAGTCGTCCGCCCGCCCCAATGCCGGACAGAACCGAATGCCTGTATTTACGTGTTATGTTGTTTGGATGTCTCGTCCTGTTGTGACGAGGGCGACATAGTGACGGGACGAAACTGATAAAGATAAGGCGCAATAAGTATGAGTGTTTATAAGATCTGCTAAATTCTGAATAAATTGCAAATCTATATGTGGCAGTGATTTCTAGTTACTGTCTTTACTATCTAGTAACTGCTCTAGTATATTGCGGTGTATTCTGACTGGCATAGTCCATATATCAAACGAATAACATTTCTTATTGATGTCCCGCGGGTTTTAACAGAAAGTTTAGCTTGTATGTATATTCGTACGGGTTTTATGACCGAGTGGGTCCAATGACGAAACTTATCAGAGATCCCACTCGGTAATTTACTGGACTTGTGAAGGGGACCGGTGGTTCTACCCAGGTGTCCGTTCGTGACGAAATAATGCACGGAGGGGCACATGGGGTCTTCCCCCACCATCAAAAGCTGGAAAGTTGCCATAATTATGAACTATAATTGTGTCGGTGCGACGTTATACTCAACAAATTAAATTAAATAATAATTTAACATAGGCTTTGGAGAATTTTCAACCTGAGAAGAGTAACAGGTTTACAATATCCCATATCACCTGAGCACGTCCGTGTTATTCGTTTATCATATCCTGATATATTTACCAAAGAAAAAATAGCTGCAACGCCGTTATCTTATTCGATACAGGTCATATTTTTTTGTAAATTTTGTAAAAATGACCGTAAGCTTCTCAGTCTCCTGATCGTCTGTCGGTAAAGTGAACAATTAAAAAAAGCTTCTGATCAGCTTATGATCGCTTGATTGTTTGGGGTATACGGAACGGATAACACTCGGACTGTTGACATTCAAAACAATTATCACACCTTATTTTTGTTCGGACTATACTGTTTACAATGACCGTACAATAACAGGAATTGAGGACACCGGTGTCCTATGGAGAAATATCATCATCATCATCATCATCATCCAGACTGAGGGAAATATTCCAGCCGGAATGCCTAGTACCCTGGTACCATATCTAGTTTATAAAAAAATAACTGTTACCTAAACATTTCATTATTAAGTTACATACAAGTGTACAAATAGAGTACTTGACAAAAAGCAGTTTATTATTTAAAAAACATTGTGTTAAGAAGCGTGCCCTTTTAGATTTCAGAATTATGTATTTAAGCCATAAATAACATTGTAAAATTTTAAAATCAAATAACTTTTCAAAATCTAAGTACATTGTACCTGGCAATAAATTTTAAAATGTCATGATTAAGTACTTCGCAATAAATTGTTATAATTCGTCTCCATTTGAGTGGGGTGTAATTAAACCAGACAGTAATAATTCCTGGCTTGTATACTTAAGGTAACAGCCTTCACGGTGGTAGTTTAGCTTACCTTCTTACCGCAGGTAGACGAAAAAGTTAAATTAGATATAAATGCGTATATGGGATGCGGGGGTTTCACAAACCCATTTATTTTGATATTAGTTTTAAGTTTGAGATTATGACTTAATGACACGGTAAACATAATTATTATACATGTAAATGTAAATCGGTAGCGGAAGTAAACGCGGACATTACGTTCGTTCCGACATTTCATATACTGAATGGACCAATTACATCAAACTATTCGAGTGTTCGGAATTAAATCTTATGTTTATGAAGATATAAATGAATACTGGTCTTTTTTAAAGACCTCGTTCTGTTTCGTTACAATAATAATTGTATTATTGTTTATTTTAAAGCGGTGTGGAGCAAGCCCACGCTGGTGAATGCAGACCTCTGTGCGCATGTCCACGCATCTACAAGCCCGTTTGTGGACAGGATGGAAAAACTTATCCAAACCAGTGCGAACTAAACTGCGCGTAAGTATTTGCAGAGCTTTGCAATGACTTATGCATATGTCATAGGTTATAGCCGTATGAAAATGTTCGATACATGCATTTATGACGAATTGAAATGTATCTACCTTCAGGAAACGTAGAACTTGCAAAAGAGAGTGCACTCCGAGCGTGTATGTGTTTAGGGTTATTTATAGCAAGCAGTCGGTATGAGCGATTCCTCCAGAAGACACGGTGTTAGTAATTTTAGTCAGTGCATGATACAAAAGACACCCCCAAATCCATAGCTTTCCCTACCTCTTTAGAGCCACATGTGTAAAGCACCCAGTGAGTACCAAACATTACATCTTGGCTTCTTGGAACAATCATTATTTCTTTAATTACCAATGCGCTCATGCTTTGCAAGGCACAATACATGTAAACAAAATCAAAATTGTTTCTTCACATTGTGATTAGTATGCGGATACATTCCCTGTTATTAAAAGTACTGAAATGGGAGAAAAGGGTATAAATACAGAGCTACATTAACGAATAAATATAGTGTTGGAACTTTACTAGTATTTTAGTAGTACCAGCAAATGCCAGACTAGTTTGTCACGGAAGCCCACTTATTTAGCTAAGAAAGTAGAACACAATGCTTTGATCCAGAGGTCGCGGCTTCGATCCTTAGCAGCGTTGTATGTTCACCTTGTAGTGTTCCGTCCATCGTCCTACACGTCCGAGTCATATGGAGAAGGTGTTTGTGGGTTGTGTGACTTTAACGTCACATGTTAAAATATTTATAGGCCATATGGCAACTTTTTGGCTTTTGGTGGTGGAGGCCGGATAACCCCAGTTACCCCTCCGAGCAATATTTCATCACAGGTGAGAACCTGGGTAGAAATATCGACCTTCCGTAAGCCAGCTGGACGAATGTCTTTACTCTACGCCAGGTTTTGAAACCACAATGGTAAGGGATGGTAAGCGACCTTAACTTCTCAGCCACGAAGGCCCCATTGTTAGTATTATGCGGAGAATAACGACTTACGTAATTCAAAATTTCAATTTACTATATCGAAGATCAGATTTATATAAAAACATATGCCAAAGTTTTGGATGGAAGTACTGATAAAACCGTTTGGCTGAATAAAACTGAAAATTTTAGACGTTTATATATATTTATACTATTTAAGGTAATTCTGCTCGTTTGATAAACCGGAGGTTATATAGCGTAACGTCAATTATCCAGAAAACGTAGACAAAAATCTGTTCGCGAAAATGTGATGAAAGTTGTGATTTTCCCATAGACTCTCATTATGAAAAATTGCGCGAGGTCCAAATTTTTCAAATCAGTCTAGCAAAAAATCAAGCACACAACCCTATTTTTTATTTGCTGATCCACATTAGGTAGAGTTTAGATCCATATTAGGTGGAGTTAATATCCACATTAGGTAGAATTTGGATCCACATTAGGTAGAGTTTAGATCTACTTTAAGTAGAGTTTATATCCACATTAGGTAGAGTTTAGATCCATATTAGGTGGAGTTTAGATCCATATTAGGTAGAGTTTAGATCCACATTAGGTAGAGTTTAGATCTACTTTAAGTAGAGTTTATATCCACATTAGGTAGAGTTTAGATCCACATTAGGTAGATTCCATTCCTATCAGTTTAAGAAAAGACAAACTATTCGCCTTTAATTAAAAACACGTGACAACTTGATACTTACATCAGAAAACGTAAAATATGTTTATTTTAGTGGTGTAGCACTGTTTGAGGAGGGACCATGCATTGCAACTACCCCTCAGTTCGATTTTGCACCTGAAGCTCCATGTATTTGCACATTTATCTATCTACCGGTGTGCGGTGACGGCGGTGTGACGTATGGTAATGACTGTACCAGGAAATGCGCCGGGTAAGTTTCTGCTGCCATTTATGTGTCTGTACACGGGCATTATGTGTCTGTACACCGGCATTTGGCTCATTTGTTTGGTCAGTAATGCTGCATATAATACAAACACCCGTAAACATTTCATAATCAATCCAGAACCTATTTACCATAGAATATACACGCTAAAGAAAGGCACCCTATTCAGCGGTTTGGTATTTTATGACGGCCTGTCATTTTCAACCAGAAATGATATGGCCACATATCTAGAAGACATCAATGCACGTTAAAGATTCCATTTACTTCTTAGACGACAATGTTCGTTTCTGACAATAGCGTTGAAATATGTTTTATTTCTCTATCTTTTGATTAGGTACGTTTGTATGTTAACACATTTGTACTGAATGTCACATGATTTAGTGACTGTCGCTGCAGTATCCATACACAGATATATGATCAGCGGCAGTTCACTTTGTGTTAAATTTGTAGTCTATTGTGTGTTTTGTGTGTTCAATGATGATATCAGATAATTGTATTCTATAAAGTATGTATGTGCTTCTATATTTCAGCGCTGGCCTGTTGCACGACGGTGCATGTGATGGAACAGAAACAATAGCACTTACCAAACCCCCAGCGAAATAGGAATTGTTGGTGCAATGGATTCAACGAAATAGTGAAAACTATTAATATTTGGAATTCTATATTTCATTACAATCATAAAATAAAATGACTTAGTTAACTATCCAGAACTTGATGCGTATTACGTTCCGTTGACTGTCTGAACATTTTAAAGAATCAAATACAAATGAAATAAAGGAGGAATTACAATAAATTAGTTTTCATAGTGTGAACTTAACAGGATTTCAAATATTAAGAGTTGGCCTCTTTTAGGTTCAAGCATGTAACGTTATGTGTATTTTTATCACCTTTGTTCACCATTTGAATGTAATACTGCATTTTTATATGCAAATATCCATTTTGTGATAAATAAAGAACTTAGATTTCTTATTGTCTGATGAATAAAACGCTAAGTGCAACATTGAGTACCCACGCTACAAATGTAGACCTCAGCTCCAAGTATGGTGGCTGATTTCAAGTATGGTGGCTGATTTCTACCATTTTCGTGTTGTCGTGTTGGCAGGGCGAAAACACGACAAATTTTACGTGAAAACTAGACGTTTAAAGGTCGCCGACACGACAGATTTATCAGTCGAGTTTTCGTGTTGGCGGGTATAAATATGTCGTGTCGACGCCCTTTATTTGTCGAGTTTTCATGTCAGCGGGGCGAAAACACGAAAACTCGACAAATTGTGTGTGTCGTGCTTTCGTATTGTCGTGTTTTCGCCCCGCCGACACAACAACACGAAAACATGACAAATATATTATTTATGGAGTTTTCGTGTTGTCGTGTTTTCGCCCCGCCGACACGAAAACTCGACAAATTATTTATGTGTCGTGCTTTCGTGTTGTCGTGTTTTCGCCCCGCCGACACGACAACACGAAAACACGACAAATACAATATTTGTGGAGTTTTCGTGTTTTCGCCCCGCCAACACGAAAACACGATAAATTCTTTTTAGACATCTCTTATAAAATGAAGAGTACGTAAAACGAAGTTTATGTATAACTGACCCGGTTCCAGAAATATTTCATTGGGGTGCGGCAACGGCAGCGGCAGCGGCAACAGTTTAAGAATGAAGGCGGCATCGGCGTGCCAAGTGGGGTTCGGTACAGAAGTGGGTAACCCTTCATGTTAGGCGGGTCAGGGCGTTTCTGCCTTTAAATGTTTGAAATATATGTATAAAATGGTGGCCTCTGCTGCATTTTTGAGCCCAAATTTTGAGGTACGGGGGTTGTGTATTTCGTGTGAATACGTAAATCTTCATTGAGGCCCACGCATATATGTAATTATTTTTCTACTTGTACTCGGGTCCTGGGCCAGGGCCGATGGCCGTGCCACCTCCCTCCAACCCCAACGTGACCTGTACTCGTCATAGTTGCACCCAACCCAACTATTTTAGCAAAGGAAAATGTCTAATATTTTTTTCACAATTTAGACCCAAAAATGCAACAGAGGCCATCATTTCATTCCTATATTTCAAAAAAGTCCGTGAGGATACCCTCTGACCCCCAAAATAGGAGGGCATGACCCCCTAACATATCTCAAATTTTGGAAAAAAAACATACAGCAGGGACCACCATTTCATACCTATATTTCAAAAATGACAAGGGAAAGACCCTGTGACTCCACTGTCAGGAGGGAGTTACACCCCCGTACCTCAAAATTTGCAGCAAAGGCCACAATTTTATATATATATTTCAAACATTTAAAGGTAGACACGCCTTGATCCACCTAACATGAGGGGTTACCCACTTCCGTACCTAACCCCATTCGGTTCGCAGCTCCCCGCACCTCAATGAAATATTCTGGGACCGGGTCAGTAATACATACACTTCGTATTCTTAGAACGATAACTGACATCTGACATTTTATTGTACTGTTTTTGTAATCTAAAATCTCCTAATGCAGCTTTAGTGAATATAAATAAATTTTGAATTGGTGGTTCGTTCAAATACAAAAGAAAAATGCTTCTAAAACCCATTGTCACAGACCTCAGAATAACTCTACATTTTATAAGAGATGTCTGAAAAGAACTTGTCGTGTTTTCGTGTCGGCGGGGCGAAAACATGACAACACGAAAACTCGACAAATAATATATTTGTCGTGTTTTCGTGTCGGCGGGGCGAAAACACAACAAATACCTAATTTGTCGAGTTTTCATGTTGTCGTGTTGGCGGGGCGAAAACACGAAAACTCGAAAAATAAAGGGCGCCGACACGACGTATTTTTACCCGCCAACACGAAAACTCGACAGATAAATCTGTCGTGTCGGTGCCATTTAAACGTCGAGTTTTCGCGTCAAATATGTCGTGTTTTCGTGTTTTCGCCCCACTGATACGACAACACGAAAACTCGACAAATTAGGTTTTTGTCGAGTTTTCGTGGTGTTTTCGCCCGACCAACAGGAAAACACGAAATGGCAGAAACAGCCACCATATCCAAGTGTTACTGTGATACACAAAATCTGTATAATTTACCAGAATCCACATAGAACTGTAACTGTAAGACGATCTGGGTACTGTCCCTTGCGCAAAGAACTTGTCAAAATACGAGTTATATGTCCCATGGAAGTGCCTACGCCTTTGGCATCTTGAACAATGAAATGGGTCCAATCGCTAAGGTGACTATGTCTTAGACTAGACTGAACAACGTTATAGAATGTCCTTTGTTAAAACGTATAGCTGGTGAGACCAAATATCTCATACATAAATTTTCATCTGGCTACCTTGCCTAAATGATTCGTGTACCAATGATTCTTAAATGATTTCAATTGTGAGCTCGATAATTTCAGGGATCAGGCTAATCACTAAATGTTTCAAACTAACAATCTTCAATTAACAATAATTTGCTCAAACTCCTACAGGCTGGAGACTCTATACTTGACTGGTCTTTTTGTTGAAGTTCCCGTCAGACAATGTCTTTGAATCAACAAATACGAGTCCTATCGCGTAGATGCTCGGCCTTTGTCCTCTAAATTGAAGTTACAACTCTATATGAATTCCCTGACTCCCGGAATGCTCATCATATGTAGCATTCAAGTACCATATAGGTATATCCCCGATGCCTTGGCTGTACTTTGCCAATAATGCTGAACCGTTTATAAGCTGGAACTCTCCTACTATCTCAGTAGGTTACCAAACTCTGGGTCTCTGTCTCAGCTTTCCGATGCTCAGCCTATATTTGCTATCGTCTATAGCATTCAACTACCCTTAAGGTAAAACTCCTATGCGGTGGCCCTATAGCTCGAAACCTTATTGAAATTCTGCAACTCTTCTTTGGTCTATGAACTTCAAACGTTTTCTTTTTAATAATTTATCCACCCTGACAGTGTAGTTGCAATAACTTCCTTATCAAGGTACTGGGATAAATTATTAGTTGAATCCTCGATGTGTCTTCTTCTACCGCTGGATACCGAATGAACGCTCTGTCATCCATCTACCTATTTATAACAAAGTATTTTTCAACGAGTACTTCATCTACCAAATATCTGATTCCCTTTAACTATTGTATATGACATAATGTGTGATGCTGGGACCCAACAATCGACATAATGAACCCAAATCAGCCACAAATGACCCAAATCTTATTATAAACAGCCCGTCGTCCGTCCACATTTTCTTCTGAACACGATAGAGACCACATTTTGCAATCAATGTTATTCAAACTTGCACACAACTTGAATTGGCATAATAAATCGGCTCCTTTCGAAAATTGGCCAGATCCCATCATGGGTTCCAGAGTTATAGCTCCTTAAAAGGCCGAAATTTGCTATTTTTGGCTTGTAAACACGATAGAGAGCAAATTTTGCAATCAACATTAATCAAACTTGCACACAACTTGTATTGGCATAATATTTCGGTTCCTTTCGAAAAGTGGCCAGATCCCATCATGGGCTCCAGAGTCATGGCCACTTAAAGGGTCAAAATTTGCTTTTGCAGCCATAATTATAGAGACTTCATTTATGGTTTGATTTGATACAAACAACAACAATAAATCTTGGATTACATGATGAATCTGCCAGTTACGGCGCCTAACTGACCCCTGAAAGAGCCAAAATTTGTATTTTTTGTGGGCAGCGAAGCGTGACCACAGATCTACCATACCACAAATGTACGGTCAAAATTCTTATCCGAAACCGAAGAACAAGAAGTTCCATGTCCTCCATAAATTGTACGTAATTCAAATCTGTTTAACTTTCAGAAAGCTTCTGAGATTCAACTTTATCAAAAAATGTGTCGTAATCTATATTTTATAACAACAGGGGCGTCGGAAGTGGGGCCGCAGGGGCCGCGACCGCGGCCCCAATAATTTGCCCAAAAACGATTTTTTGTAAATTCATAAGTTGGAGTCGCAGGTCTGCGGACCCAATATTTTGTATAGTATATTAAATTTTGCTTCGCGTTAAACAATACACGCTGTCCAGATTAGTGTGTTACCGTGGTGACGGTGACACGATCGGGGGTGTTAATTGAAGTCATACACACGTGTCCGTGATTGGACTTAATTACGCATGAACAAATCAGCATGTTTTTAATTGGCATGTCTTTAGTCAATGGAATGTTTAAGCTATACCCAGCCGCAAAGATCTAGGGTATTAACTTATAAAATTCAGAAAAATAATTATCATGTTTTAATTTAATGAAAGAGGTAAGTGTTAAGATTTATCACACCGCTAAGATGTAAGGAATTAATTACATAAATTGTTTTTACTAAAAAAATGATATTTCAAACAAAAATAAGAAATGAATGTAACATGAATGATTATTGTTCAATACATTAAATACAAAAAAACAAAACAAAAAAAAAAACATACATGTATTCTTTGTATTGCGTTATACATTATTAATTCTGATAAGAGTTTATTAAACTTTATTTTGCTTATAGTCATGTAAATAGTAAGAAAATGCTGGAGACTTGAGATGCGATTCAGTACCCTTAAAATGCACCAGAACTCGCCATTTATGATCCTGTTTTGAAAAAATTTCAGGGGGAGGTCCCCCTTACCCCCCTTACGGGAGGGGGATGCCCCCTCCCGTACCTACCCCCCTCGCGGCCCCAATATCAAACACCTTCCGACGCCCCTGAACAAAAACAACGCGTATGAAAATGAGCATACTTGCTTTGATCACATGACCAAAACAATTCTTCATCACGTGACCATAATAAACTGTAAATAACCTACAAAAATACTATATAGTACTTCAGCACCATCCGCGTAGATCTATAATCGGTATTAAAACCAAGCTGCGTCTTTTGTAAACGTTTTAAATTAAAACTCAGTTCCTGCTAGAAAAGTTAATCGAAATTTTATTATTATAACAACACCAAAGAGCTTTGTTGTTTTGGTCACATCTAACTAGCTTTCGGATAAATTTGCACCCGTGTATCCGTTGAACTTTGTAGCATAGAAATGGGTTTATAGAAAGATATATTGCATGAAAAAAACAGAAGAGGTGTTATCCTATTTATTTTTCATAGAGAAAGATAAGATCCTTTCATAATATTTACGTAAATAATTTTTATTTGCACGACTTAGGAAAATAATTGCAGCCGTAACGGAGGGGGCGAAAAATTCGTACCTGTTTCCCGAAAATATGAACGTATGCACTTCAATTTGATTTAATATTACATTCCACCTGGTGTTTTTGACTGACATATCATTAAAGGGTATAATTAATTCGAAAGAAGCATTATTTTTCACAAATTCGCATTTTAATCGCCGGTAGATTTGTGGTGTTTTCGTCCCCAAATAATCACGTTATGGAGTACGATTTCTTCTCGGATAATTATACAATAGCGGAATTCGGAAGACTGCAATGAAATCATTTGAGATCATTCAAACTAAGTAAGAAAAATTTCAGTTTTCAATATTTGAATTTGAACAATAATATTCGTAAAAAGATCCTTTGGAAGATAGAATGCAGCCAAGAAGACTAATAGCAGACTCGGTTTGATTGATTCTGTTCATGAGAGGTAATGAAATGTGCCCCTAGCGCCGGCTTATGCAGAACTCTATTACACATATGTTGAATGGACTCCATGATCTCAAAGGACCAGAAATTTAACAACACTAAAACATGCATATTGTCATGATTATGAGACATATTATATTAATCTACAGCTGAAAAATGACTGAATGCAACCCGAAGATCATGATGTGTGCTGATATTGGAGATAGTAGTAGTTGTTTTGGTTGTTTTGGTTGTTTTGAAATTAAATGAAACATTTAATTTCGTTGTAAATATTCTTTTATGGTTGCTTTTAGTTTAAGAATAATTCTGAAGTGTCTTTTATCTATGTAATTTATGTTTAATATCTTCACAGTCTGCTATTACCAAGATGAGATCTCATTTGGAATTTTTTTTTTTTTTTTAAAATCACATGTCAATGTCACAGGGGCCTGAACATGGAAACCCGTTTCTGATCAATAACTTGAGGACCACTGACCCAGAATGTTGAAACTTCATAGGATGACTGGACATGTTGAGTGGATGACCCCTATTGATTTCTGAATCATTTGATCAAATGTTAAGGTTACAGGAACCAGAACTTTGAAAACGGTTTCCAACCAATGACTTTAGAATTATTTGATCCAGAACCTTTAATCACGATGATAGGAATTATAAAGTCGATGACCCTTAATGTTCTGGGGTCACTTGACTTAAGGGAAAGGTCACAGAGGCATGAAGATGGAAAAACTCTTTCTGGATCAATAACTTGAGAATCAGTTGACCCAGAATGTTGAAACTTCATAGGATTATTGGGCATGCAGAGTAGATGACCCCTGTTGATTTTGGACTCACTCGATCAAAGATCAAGGTCACAGGGGCCTGAACATGGAACATGGTTTACTTGAGAACCATTTGACCCATAACTTCATATGGTGATTGGACATGCCAAGTAGATGATCTCTATTGCAGCCAAACATAAGTGTCTCTTTGTCTTTCGCTACTATCCTCTATTGACTTCTTGCCTATTACGACCATGCATTGGGGGACTAGGGAGACATGGGCATCTTCTAATTTGAAATTTAGTTGCCCTCATTCGAAAGAGATGGGATAAATTGTAAATGTTAATGTTTGATGATGGATGTTGGCCAGTCTGTAAACAAATCAGTTTCCGGATGATAGCTGGAGAACGCTTGGGCCTAGGATCATGAGATCGGGAGATTTGTCATGACCAGGAAATGACCCCTACTGGTTTTGAGTTCAGTAGGTCAAAGGTCAATATCACATTGACAATAGAACTTTTTTGCCAGAAAACTAGATTATGCTTTGGTCTAATTAAGATTACATTTGATACGGTGGTCATTTAAGACTGGTAAATGGTCAGAGACCACCAATTCAAAAAAGTACAGGGAACTTACTGGGAATGAGGTAAGTGTATACCTGGGAATAAGGTAACGTCTGTGCGTTGTGATTGGTCAGTCATGTAAACAAACCCAGGAAGTGATTATTTTTTCAAAATTGATATTTTTTCACTGCATTTACAGTATTTTATTATACATTTCGACAAAATTTGCTACATTTTATGTGTATTGAAAAAAGTTGTATCAAATGAATTTCTCCCGCCACGTCAATGATGTAAACAGGGGGTCATCTCATTCACACGAAAATTACTTAAATAAAGTATCACTATTCATATGTTTTTCGTCCGATATTTTGGTAGAACTAAGATAGTTCTTGAAAATCTTGTAATTAGATATACATGTTTCGATGTATGGAAGACCGTACACGCCATAATGTTACAATGTAAGTCTATGGAAAAACAATTGGTGTTCTCTAACCAAATGACCCATGATATTGATTTAAGATCAAGACGTTAAATGTCCAGTAGGCAGTGACTAAATAATTTCTGTTCCTTGTCAGTTAATTCATGCAAGTGTTCTACAAGCTCTTGTTATAACTAGAATCTCCAAACAACACGTAATTATCAATTAGTCCATGACCTTTGCTGTTATTCCCCTTGTTCTAGTAAAAGCAGGGTGTTTACCATTGATTTGTTGAAAAATAAATGCTTATAATTAAAAAAGAAATGAGCAAAATTAACCAAACCTCACAAAATTTTCAATAAGCACACGAGCTTTGCTCATATATCATTTTATCCCCTTTGACAGAGTAAAAGCAGTATTTTACCCCTTGATCTAGTAAAAGAAAGGTTGAAAATGCTTATTAATCAGAAGTAGTTTAACTAGAATCACCAAACTTAAGTTATCGGTTCATGCCCATTACTAGAAGCTGTCAACCGCTGCCCACATCAGTCCTCTCAGTGCTTTGATTTATCTTGCGAACACGATAGTATTGACATTTTATACTTGATTTTAACTACACTTACACACAACTTAAGTCACAATAAGATCTCGGTTCCTTTCACATCATGGGTTATAGAGTTACTGCACCTAAAAGGCGCAAAATTTTCTATTTTGTCCCTTTCAGGCATATAGAGGTTTCATTTATGCTGTGTTTTTTTTTTGTGTTTTTGTTTTGGGTTTAACGCCGTTTTTCAACAGTATTTCAGTCATGTAACGGCGGGCAGTTAATCTAACCAGTGTTCCTGGATTCTGTACCAGTACAAACCTGTTCCCCGCAAGTAACTGCCAACTTCCCCACATGAATCAGAGGTGGAGGACTACTGATTTCAGACACAATGTCGTTTATCAAATAGTCACGGAACACATACGCCCCGCCCGAGGATCGAACTCACGTCCCCGCGATCCGTAGACCGGCGCTCTACCTACTGAGCTAAGCGGGCGGGTTCATTTATGCTGTGGTTTTATACAAACTTGCACAGAATGATTATCTTGATCTCTAGGCTTGGGTCGAAATTGGGTCATGTCGAGTCAAAAACTAGGTAATCAGGTCAAATCAAAGGAAAAGTTTGTTAACAATCTAGAGACCACATTTATCACCCTATCCTCATGAAACTTGGTCAGAATGCTTATGTTGATTTCTAGGCCAGTCGAAACTGATTCATGTGGGGTCAAAAACTAGGTCACCAGGTCAAATAAAAAAATAAGCTTGTTTACACCCTAGGGAGCACATTTTTTATTCTATCTTCATAAAACATTGTCAGAAAGTTTTTATTATTAAGTCTATGGAAGATTTCAAATCTGGATTACGTTGATTCAAAAACTAGGTCAAATCAAAGGAAAAGCTTGTACTAGTATACACTCTAAAGGCCACTTTTGTCCCCATCTTATCGAAACTTTGTCAGAATGTTTGTTTTCATGAAATTTCGGATAAATTAGAATCTGGGTCATTTGGGGTAATAAACTAGGTAACTAGGTCAAATCAAAGAAAATGCTTGTTTACACTCAATAGGCCACGTTTTTTGGTCCAATCCTAATGAAAGTTGGTCAGAATATTTGCCTTCATGAAATCACTAGGTAAAACATGTTTACACTGTTATGGTGTGTTACTCAGGTGAGCGATCTAGGGTCATTTTGGCCTTCTCGTTAAAGTTTTCAACAAAACAGGTAAATAAATATCTTACATTGTAGAAACAAAATGTAGTCAATCTTAAGTACTGTATATTCATTAATTAATTCAATCGAATGTTTGAACATTAGCCTCCAGTGATAATAGAAAATCCCGGTATACTCAAAGTCTAAAAAACTTATATGCATATGATGAAATATGTCCCCATTTTAAGTTTTGAGGAAATATTTTCAGAAATCTTGCTTCCCAAAAAAATCAAACGAAAACAATCTAGAAAGAAATGGTTTTACACGGAAACGTTGACTGAAGAGCATATATAACATGTATAATATTATGCCTACTCTACAAAACAATTGTCAATTTACTGATAAATACTCAGTAGTGGCCATCACATTGAAATTTGTCCCTACTGGAGCTTGATGAAATACCATAATTTATGCAAAATTCATGAAAAAAAAAAACAACAAAAACAGCACGGTAAAAGTTGTTTAAAATTTGTAACACAGGGCGAAACATGGTCAACTTTAAGAATATACCAAGCAAATGGCATTTTTAAACATTACTATTAGGGTTCCAATACCTTAAATGTGATTTCGTTTGTCTGTTTTCTATATGATAAATGATCCTATAATAAATCGCCGCAACGCAAAAATTGAAATAAGTAGGAACATCGGTGTTTGACTTCGTTTGCGACTACAAATCTTCCAATTAACATAGTTTCTAGATATATTGCTTCCTTCACTATATAATTGCAGGTATTAAAGTATATATAATAATAATAGTCTACTTCCCTTCTCTATGTTATACTGGCTAAATAGATATAAATAAAGTAAAATTAAACACACATGTACGTCCATTGATGTTCTACCGTTCTGTCAAACACGGTTGGATACTGAAAATTGTTCCATTTTTAAAGGAATTTATAAAGAATGAAAAATGAACAATTGAAAATACTTAAATATGTAAAAGCGCACCATTCTTTATGTAGTCATTTTTCTGGAATACAACGATGTACTATTGAACAGCAAAAGATCGCTTATAAAATGAAAATTTCCACTTTTGTACAATTCATCCATAATAAGTCTTGAAAAATGTAAAAACTTACTAGAAATAAAGGAAAATATGGAGGGGAAAAAATGGTCCCAGTCAAATTGAACCTACGCCCTCTTGAAAATTGCAGTCAAAGTAGGTTTAGGGTAGGCATTGAGTATTCTTCAAAAAGGAGGTACTCTATTACGGGTCCAATACCTTAAAGAAATCACAAAAATGCCTGATATAATTTAAAAGAAGAAGACAGAATATAACCCGTTGCAACTTTATTTGGAGCCATTTAAGTAATGCATACCGGCACTCAGGCTATTTCTTACAAAAATGAACTAATAAAATTTGTTTTGGTTACGTTCTTTGCTCCAAACCGATCAATAAACTCCGCCCCTTAGTTACTGTTGCTGCTTCCCACAAGCTTCTTTCAAAATGGCGGATTCATGCACATTTGCGATGGACTCACTAGAAAGTATTACAGATGATTTTTCTATGAAATACTTGTCAATTTGTGAAGAAAAACAATGCACCAAGAAAGCTGTCAAAGGTACCTAATTATTTTACTCAAGGATATGTACATGACATTAAAATTAACTTACAAGAAACCACGGTAAAAGCAAAGAAGTATAAAATACACAGAATGGCAACTGGCTGTAATCTCGCGTGATCTCGTGTCAGAGCGTGAATCGGCATTATCTTAGTCACAACAAACATCGGCGAGCATGGAGTTACAATTTGTACCTTTAAAACTACATTTAAAATACATGTTAGCTTCTAAAAACAACATTAGTTTTATGTGAAATTGTCTTAAGACACAAAATACACGTTTCTTACCATTAAAAGAAGCGTGGTCATAATAATCAAAATGTTACTGTGATGTGACTGGACTAACAATTGTATGTTTGGTATTTAAGTGTGGAGAACGCGTCGCTTCCGGAAAACGAGATCTTATTCAGTTGTCACGTTTTATTTTTATAGGTCTTTGGTAAAAGTTAGCGCTAAATGTTGGCGTTCTCAAAGAAAGACCAGTTTCCCATTCGGCAAATTTAGCATTCTCGGGATTTCTTGCCAAATCCCGCATTTTCAAAACGCGGCGCAGACTGCCAGGTCAGAACTAACTGATAATGATAATGAAACTGTATGATGTTGTTTGGAAAAATAATTTACCATTCCTATAGAAAAGTCATTGTTCTTGAGTTCCTTAAGAGTCAATAAAAATGAAACCTTTCATGTTAAGTTTTAATTTGGTCAAAATTGATAGCTCTTAATATCTTTTTGACGTTTTCTGGCCTTTCTTTGTTGAATCAGTGTCCAATTAACAAATCATTTAATAGTCTTACTATTGATGCATAGCCCTTGATAAAACGTAAATGGGCTCAAAATAGCTTATACATTCACACTTATTAAATAGTACGTACATGTGTACGCCGGTAATCAACACTGTATAGATAATCAGGATAGATAAGCATTACTTCTAGAATTTTGCACATAAATTAGCTATTTCGTAACAAATGTTTTCGTCACCATGTGCAGGTGTATTGCTGATTTTGTCCACATATAATAATTATTATTTCGTTGTGCAAATGTATTAGGAACCTGAGACGTCATAACTCGTAACCATACAAGGCGCAAGTGCCCTTAGGACTGATAGTTCTGTCCAGTTCGTAAACATTTAACTGAATTTTTTCTTGCATATCGAATAAAAATAAGCGTTTCATTCTGACATATCATTTTGGTTGCATACCGTATTTTACAAATAATAACAGAAATTTAAAAACAAATAGAAATACTTCATTTGCAACACACATTCTTATAAGGTAGAGAATGTACCCTTAGCGCGGGATATTAACGTCCGTAAGCCGAAGTGACGTCATGACGTTTCAGTGAAGCACAATAACGAATTTCGACTTTAGATTTATCGTTTAAAACATAACGGTATGTTCTTTCCGTAAAATAACGTATTTTGGACCGACACATATACTACATGTAAAAAGGACGAAGAGAAGGTCTCAGGGTACCTGATATTGTCTTAGTTCACATATACAATACCATATAATATCAATACAGCGCAAGTTGTCATTACCAGCACGACAGCCATCGCATTGGGGTGCCAGATGGGTTTTGCAGGCATGGGTAAAATCAACGGAAACGCCAGTCTGGTGTGCAAGAAACATTTTTCCATAATACACATCTAAAACTATTTCAATTGAGTTTCAATGGACTGCGATTGTGCAATATTGTACCTTATTATATACGTTACTATAAATAGTATTAATAGCCATTATGGCAAGAAAGCACAACCCAGTCGTATATTAACCTCATAGTAATTCTTCGTAAAATGATGTTTTTTTCAACCTTAAATTATGCTTTATGTAAGAGAGTACAACTATCAAAGGTATTTGATTTTACAACATATAGCTTCTCATACAAATAGTATAGAAACTGAAGTAAATGCTAGTACGAATAAAAATGCACTTTAAACTTTTCTTACAATATTATAGGTACACATGTAACAAACAGGTAAATACACAGGAGAGCGGTGCCTTTGAGTGATAATGGCCCTTGAAAAAACAATAGCCCTCGGCCTATTATCACCTTGCCAGGGCCATTATCACTCAAAGGTACAACTCTCCCCTATCTATTAAACTTTATCCTACCCTCATACAAGATATAGCACAAAATCGGCCTGCCTAATAAACTTTGCTGTATCTAGTCAGTGTCAAGATACCACTTTTGCGGGAAATTTTGAAATCACATATTTTATCAAAATTTTGCATTGAAACCATCACCATGTCCGAACTTAGAAAAGGAGTGGTCAAATTAAAGGTTTTTATAGGCTCGTCTGCGAAAAAATATGTGCTAGGCCGAGCCTCGCCTAATATATTTTATTCTACTCGCCTGATCAATTTAAATTGATCATACGGTAACCTAATATTCTGTTTATACATATTGCGGACAACGCTTTCATATCGGAAGAGGAATGTTTTCTAGACGTAGTAATGGAAATAATCGCGTGATTTGCAATATTATCGCTGCAGAACAAGTGTATATATCCGCATACAAAGTTAATAACCTACAAATATTGACGTTCCAGTTTCATATTGGGTGCGTGTCGTCAACTGTGACGTCAGTTTCATGGATGTCGCCACGTTTTTAAGTTCTTTAACTAGGACAGTTCCACTCAGGCTAAAGAACAAAATTTTTATCATTGATATATTGAATAACACACATGTAGTAATTATAAAAAGATTTTTAGATTTGCATCGAGAAATAAGCATTCATTCTTCCTAAAGTCGCGCAATATTTCTATATTTCCGCTGCAGAAAGCGTGCATATACCTAGATACAAATCTAATAACCTACGATTACATGCTCACTTCAGGTTGCTTAGTTGCGTCCTGTGCTTCAATAGGATCTTTTTACAAGCTTAATAATAATTAAGGTGTGCGCATGCAACAGTATAAGCCAACTCCCCGCCACCTCGTACATATCGCTTTCAATTAATTAGAGTAAGATATCTTGTCTTGGGAAAACCATCAAATAATAGATCTAATCAGAAAAAAAGAAAAAAAAACACGGGAAACATACTACACACTTTGAACAAAATCTGATTTTCAGTCACAGATTTGCTTATATTTTTACTCGAATATAAGTAATGTGTTAAGCAGCAAGACTTCGATGAGTGTCAGTAACGCTTGCCTGTGTCGCGTTTAGAGTTAGTAACATCATCGGTTAGAGTGAGGAACATGATATTAAATAAATATTGCTTGTTTATGATAAAGCAGTTGCAGATATCTATTTCTAAGAACTTAAAGTTCTAAGTTCTTAAAACTGATATTGCCTTTAATCGATCATTGACTGTCTGTAAGTATTGCTGTTGAAAAAGTGTAGTATATTTGTTTTATTCTGGAAACTAGCAACATGCTTCTATTTTCTAAATAACACATGACTGTTTTATAATTTAAATATTTTAATTAATTTATGCGATTACTTTTAGAATCTGAATGCATGTTCATGTCAAGACACAAGTAAATATAGTCTAAGTAATTGATATATATGAAAATAATATAAGCCGTGTCATATTGAGCGATGCCGTAACCAGAAGTCGTTGAGATATGTCACATGATATCGTTGAGACATGACTTACGTTGGAACGTAGTTCTCCCGGAGTGGTAATAGTTATTAGATATTTTGTACAACTCTTGTTTTCGTTTCCTTTTTATTATTTTTAAACAATGCTCAGTTTTGCATATACCAGATTTCGCAGTAAATTTCTATTGTTCTAGTTATCCTCGATTTTTGGAACCAGGTTTCGGGTTTTCGACATTTAATTTTAACTCAGTGACTGGAATTTGAATTAAAGTAAATTCAAACTGAAATATCGCTTTTCAATAAATGCAAAGATATCGGATTAAACCTAGCATGTAGTTAAATTAATAGCTTTCCAACCGACATGTCCATTTTATGGCAGCGGGTTTATTCTCAACTGACCCCCTCACTTTAGCCAACAAAACTATTCCCTTTTATACAGTTGCAAGTAAAATATCGTTGCGCCTTGGTGGTTAGTCTATCAGTCGTGCGAAAATGTAAAAGAAAGAAAGTTTTATTTCGCATAATCGTAAAATATTCTAGGTTGTTGACAATTTAAATGCAAGCAGTTATCTGACTATATATAGCAACATACGGAAACTTTAAATGACACCCTAAAATATTACAGATCGAAAGAACTTTACCAGTTTTCATTTTATGTTATCTTGTATCTATTTGAAAAGCGGTATGATTTTAATTAACAACAATGTAAATGTGTTTCCCGTCAATCGAATAGTTTTAGGCTTGCCTTGAGTTTTTTTTTATTCGAAAACTTAAAGTTAATAAATTAAATTATTCACGTTTTTCATCGTCTGCTAATTATTTTTGTCTCCAGTTCCCGGTAGTTATTTTACCGCGTTTTCTGCTTGCAATTCACGATTTTCTCATGTTTTCAGTGCACTATTTAAGTGATTGTTCACTGATATTCTTCACTTGAGGTTGAATATTTGACAGCATAACAAGTATTTTGATTATTTGTTTATTCCGTCCCACCCACCCTTACAGACATTTCAAGTTTCTTAAGGTACTTCCGCAAATTGAAATTAGAAATTTATGTGAAAAATCAGAATCCTCGAAACAGCTTTCGAAATGCAAGGACATAAAATATATATGATAAAAGTTGAAAAGATATATCTGTAGGTAAACTTGCGAGCATGAAAGCTACGCTGAACCCTATCTCCACAGTGCTTTGGAAGAAAATGAGTGAACATTTTTGGTGCAAAATTTTGGTATCGTATGCAACCTAAATTGCTATAAAATATTTATTTTCAAATCAAAGAAATGCCAAAATAGTGCACACGAGCGTTACTTTTTCAAGAAAATGTCGTTAAACATTCTAATGCGCAAAACACGTGCACAGTTTTTCTAAAATATTTCGCCGCCATGTTTATTTCAAGGAATAAAATATGTATAGGTTAATAAATGGGAGAGCGGTGCCTTTGAGTGATAATGGCCCTGGCAAGGTGATAATAGCCCGAGGGCTTTAGCCCGAGGGCTATTATCTTCTTCCAGGGCCATTATCACTCAAAGGCACCGCTCTCCCATGTATTTACCTGTTTATTACATGTTTACCTATAATATAGCAAAAAAAAATTGTGTCATTTTTATGGGTACTTGCATCTTCTGGCACAATAATTTTCAGCTTTTCAGTTTCTATATTATTTGTATAAGAGTCTATTTACAGTACTGTATAAAATCAAATACCTGGATAGTTGTACTTTCTTGCTTAATGCATAATTTAGGGATAAAAATACGTTATTTCACGAAGAATACACGATGTTAGGCTCAAGATGATAAAATAAAACGGAAATATTCGCTGTTTTACCTCCACGAAACGCCATGACGTCATTTCTGTTTACGGACGTTAATTTCCCGCGCTAACGCCAGGGCCATTATCGATAATGGCCCCGGGGCTTATTATGATAATGTGATAATGCATGACGCAATGCGATAATGGGAGAATTTTCAGCACAAATTTGTTACTATTTATAGGTACTCATGTAATAAATGATTGTTCTTTTACCTCAGATTTCCTTACTGAAATATGTATGTCTCCTTATTCATGGTTAGAGATATCCATTTAGTATAGTTTTTCACTGTCCATCTCCTTAATCTGTTACCGATCCTTCACATTTAAAGAATAAACGCAATGTGTAATGATAGTTTTTCGTTTTACACACCTCTCTTGGACAAGAAAGCCGTTTCACTTAAAATTTGTAAGCATCCGCTGGCAAAATATTAATGAAAGATCGGAACTTTTTCTAAAATAAAGTTGAATTTCAATCATTTTCAAAAACTGGAAATATTGCACATTGTGTTGAATTTATAAATAAAACAAAAATCCCCAAAATAAACCATTTTAGAACTTTTCCGGGAACTATACGTTTCAGCCGAACAACACATTTCAAGATGACACAAAACTGATTTCTCTTCGTAAACAATGTCAAAGTTCACCTGAGGAACATTGCTGAAAATGTAAAAGTGCTTACTTGTTTCAGTTTTACGTCCTGTAGAAAACAATCAATTTTCAACTTTAAATGCATATATGTTCTATAATTATTCCAATATAAAAAACCGTCCGATCTTTTCCCTGAGAAATAAAACGAAGCAAATTTAACTATTTGTTTACACTTCAACCATGTGAAGTTAAAGGATGTACTAACACGAGACTCCCGTGCATTTTGAACCTCGTGGTGAATAAACTGAATTTACTTTAAAGTATTGTGTCTCAGTTGAGCCAGTTATTTGTTAATTTCAGAGAACATACATTAAAGAAATATTTATAAGATTATGCATATTTACTAGTCTACTTTATATTAACGACGATAGAAAACAAGTGTGCACTCGGCAAATAGCAAGGCTATTATTTTCAGGTGTATACTGAACACTGATCCCAATGTTCGTAATTTTCAGATAAAGAACTCGTTATCCATGGTTCCGTAGACAGTCTTAGTACTGGACCGCTGCTTCCGCTGTCAACACCGCAGTAATCACTAACTAATGTAAAGTCAGTGTCCATTTCTATGCCGGAATTTCAATACACATTTATTATCAGTTTAAATCTATGAAAGTGTGAAAAAATATCATTGTTTAAGGTTTCGATGGAGGCCTTCAGAAACAAAAATCAAACAACACCAAATCATAGAAAGAAAGAGTTGTTTAACATGAAAATTGAACAGCATGTAAAACATGTATATTACTTTACGAAACAAGTGTCAGTATACTGATATAAACATTGAATTCCGGAAAAGGGCTGCCTAAAGGGGCTCCACTTCTGGACAGTTAAACGCCTTTAAAAACTCACCATTTTCAAAGAACTGTTACACATGTTTGTTTTGATGCATTTGCAATAGCGTGCGAGTGGTGAAATTTCACGTAACAAGGTGGAACATAGTTTTCAGCAATTGTTTATCTTTTTTTTCTTTACAAATGGCATTCATTTTCAAAGGGAGACAACTTTTTCTCAAAGATTACTTAAAATAATCGGGAAAAGTTGTTTCCCTTTGAAAATGAATGCCATTTGTACTTAAAATAATCAGGAACAGTTGTCTCCCTTTGAAAATGAATGCCATTTGTAAAGAAATAAAGATAAACAATTGCTGAAAACTGTGTTCCACCTTGTCATGCGAAATTTCACTACTCGCACGCTATTGCAAATGCATCAAAACGAACATGTGTAACAGTTCTTTGAAAATGGTGAGTTTTTAAAGCGTTTAACTGTCCAGAAGTGGAGCCCTTTTGGCAGCCCTTTTCCGGAATTCAATGTTTATATCAGTATACTGACACTTGTTTCTTAAAGTAATATACATGTTTTACAGGCTGTTCAATTTTCATGTCAAACAACTCTTTCTTTCTATGATTTGGTGTTGTTTGATTTTTGTTTCTCAATGCCTCCATCGAAACCTTAACGAAGAACCAAGATACAGAAAAGTTACTTTTGAGATATTGCTGATTTTAATCATCAGGTTTTCGCGTGAGAAGTTCAACTGATTACACTTTGTAAAAATTGTTTCGTAGTTATCTACAATTGTATACAAATTGTATTACCTCCTAACATATTTCATTTTGGCTGTACATTTTTTCTGCGATTTATTCTCACTGTGTTTTTAAAAATATGCTGCATAAATTTTCATATTGTATAAAAAGTCGATAGATTAAAATTGGTTAGTTTACGACGCATGAAACATCTAATAAGGAATCACTAAACATCGAACTTGTCCCGGACCAGTGTGCGGAAATACCAGATGTTTTAAGATTGTCTAAAAATATTTGCATATATCATGATAAAGCAAATATTTCGATTGTTTTTATAATTTATAAATATACAATCACGTATGTGTGAGAAAGTTACTTTAAGTAATTTCGGTAGTTACCGCAGGAAGTGCCGAAAATTCCATTTCCACCACATTTTCCGTGAGATAAGCAGCGCGTAAGTACATAAATTCCACTATAATAAATTAAACCTTTCTTATACTTGCACAATCCTTGAAAAGAATTTTGGATCGTTGCCAAATCTTGTTCACATTAAGTCTGAGACTTTTCTTACAATTTTAGGCAGTTTGGTACACCATACGTAGAAAAATCATTGTCCGCACATTGCACTACTTTTATGTATGCTGAAAATAGCAATATGTACAGATTTATTTTCGTTTTAATACATGAGGTGGTCAGATTTGAAAAGAGATTTTGTACTAAGTTTAGTTCTATTCTGTAAGACAATTCTCCTATGCACTAACTGGAACTTTGAACTAACTTATGCCATTCATGAATTTTTAATAAAGTATTTTGAAAGGATTTATAAATCTAACCAAAAATTTGGAAAAATACAGGTAAAATATCTTCTTTGTTTATTTCCAAATTTTAGTTTTACTTTTTATACAGCTACTTTTAGTTCAGGTCTTGCAAACTGAGCTGTTTTTGTACTCTGGAACAGCTGCATTTGAAAGCTTTTCTTCACTATATTTTCACACCTCAAATGAAGGTCACCCTAATTTCAAGATGGCGGAAGTACCTTAATAGTTATTGCTGATGGCTTGTAGCTGTATTCGAATAATAAAGGCAGATTTGACTTTTTGACTGTGATTTAAACAAGAGTAATCATTTAGTTCTAGAGGTTTTCCTCAGGGCAGACATTACGTCTCCTAAAAATGTTCTGATAGAAAATTAGGTTCACAGTTACGTACCTTATATTTCAAGGGTCTTTAGACATGAACAGTTCCTTGATAATTATTACTGTTGAGTATTCATGTATTACTAGAACTTTAAAGGCAGATATACATTTAACATTATATGAGAACATTTGAATTCTTCATGCCAGACTTAGTATCTACATTTAGAAAAGTAACATTCACAAGTACGCATTTACACGGTAGGCTACACAATCACGTTGTCTATGACGTCATACTATAGGTATCGCGCCAAGCATTTTTTGTCAACAAAGTGTCGATTCAAGAAGAAAATTCGTTGTAAGTATTTTGTTACGAATTTTTGTAAAATGTCTTTAGTATGTTGCAAGTCCTTTTATAGATGCGTACCTCCGATCACACAGCATCTGTCCGTGTCTGCTTTAGTTTGGCTGGAAAACGGGACAAACTGACCAAAATCTCAAAATCGTTCTTGCTATTGCTCCAAGCTGATTCCAGAACCGCATTACAACCAGCTTTCTCTTGCTGAAGTCTTCAGATGGCCGTTTTGGTTTGGTACTTTCTGTCTCAAAACATCCGCTGATTGATTATTTTTCACGTTAAAGGTGTTATTTTCAGGTAAAACCAAAGATAAAAAGATGTGCTATTGCGGCAAGTTCTGGAAGATAAATGATATCGCAACAAGCTGAAACGATAATTTTATTTTAAGTCCGTTTTCCCATCAGTTTTCATATGTAAATCAACGCATATCACTCTTTCATCTAAACACGATCTGTCAGTCAAATTTATCTTGTGTATAATGCGAGTTTATAGGCAAAACACGGAGCAAAAAAAAAAATGCCATCGCGGCTAGTTTTGAAAGATAAATGATGTTACAACAATCTAAAATTTTAACTTGGAATTTAAGGCATTGCTCCCATTAATTTCCACAATTACCGCTTGGTACTCCTTTATTGAAATACAGCTACTGGAAATAAAAATTTTAGGCAAAAACAGGGAGCTAAGATTATGCTACTGAGAAAGATCAATGATATCGCTACAGGCTTAAACCTTTCTTAAGCCAATATTGTCATATAAATCAAATATCGCATAGAAAGTAATGTACAGATTATGACAAATTTCAATGGCTAATCAATACATCTGAGAAAATAATTATTTTAAGATTCATGTATGGGGTTCCAAGAAAAAACGAAACTGGCTAAATGATAATGCAAATGCTAAATTAAGTATTTGATACTTTTATTTTAAGAAAATATAAGACTGGATTATACGAGCTATTCTTGTTTTACAGGTCCTTTTACTATCGAACTAGTCGGGAGACTGTTTTCAAGCTGGTGGATAAATATGAGCGACGAGCAGATGACAGGTCCATACAACGTGTGCCCACTAATAAACATTGTATATTGGAAGACAGGTAATACAATGCAACCTCTGTAGAGCAAGACCCTTTGGATACAAATATTGACTGTTATGTAGAGGTTATTGTTCTGGAGAGGTAAATTTGATAGTATATTTCAGCTGAGGGAAATTTTGGTATGTTGTTATAGAGGGGGTTTTGCTTAACAGAGGGCCGCTCAGGAGAGGTTGTACTGTAACCTATAGTCATTTGAAAATAATAATAACAATAATAATAATGATAATAGTAATAATAATAATAATAATACCATTACCAAAATTATTATCTATAAAGATAATAATAGGGGAAATTCTAGTCTGTAAACTCATTGAAATAACCTTTGCACCGGCAAAACAAACAAACTTCATAGGAAACGGCGTCATAGTACAAAATATTTGAATAAACTCTGAAGAGACCAGTCGAAAGCAAGACAAACAAAACCAACACTCGATTTGAGTCTGTTCATAAGGAACTATGAGCAAAACAAAACTATCAACGCCCTTGGCAACGCCGTAAGCAGTACATGTATGTATTCATTTGCTTTTGGATTAAATACGTGGCGACATGTTATAGCAGGCACACGACACGTCACATCTGCATTTATAATAAGTCTTATTTGAATCTTATAAGACTTACCAGTTTTTGTCTTTACTTTTTTGCTTGTTACAGGGACCACGACTTTGATAGCTCAAAGAGAAGTAGGGCTTTGTGCATAAAAAAGGTAGCTACTATGAGCATAGACAGGAATGCCGTTAAAAGGATCCCTTGGTGTTTCGTGGGACAGCAGTGCAAGGCGGAATGAAATTAGCGTAAGAATTGGACTCGACAACTGATGATACACAGCATGTTGGCGTGTTAATTGATATTTTTTCTTTTCGACTAAAAATTCAGACTGCTGACATTGGAAGTTTCTTTCAAAATTCTATTTCAGACATTATCATGAGTCAACAGACAAAATTTGAAGAATTTCTTTATGTTGAAAATTTTAGTTATTACACAGTTAACTCTCTTAAGCCTTTAAGGCTATGTATCATGATGTAGATTGAACTTTTCGTTTAAACATTTGTAACATTTTACAATTAACACATTCCAGAACTGTCAGCTTCAATTTTATTATTTTTAAAGACATGTAACTTCATGTATAGTAATACGTAAACAATGATTGTAAAATAATGTATTATATCCCGAAAATTCAGAAAAGTCAGAAAATTAGATAGTAACATCGATATTTGACTTTATCAAAATCTTTAACCAAAACATTCTTAGTTGAAACGGACTTAACTCTGTCAAATTCAAACAAAGAAGCAGGAATTGTTTCATTGGTGTAGACTTTGATAGCAAATAACTATTTTATGTTACAAGTCAATGGCTTTGATAGTAACAGATATTTGAATTTGAAAGCCGCTTAAGAACAAAAAAATAGAGAGGCACGAGGGTTGCATCATGCCAAAAATGCTATCTGACACAATGACCAGAATGTACCACTAAAAATTCGAGATCAACATGTCTTCATCAATTTTTCAAAGTATTCACTGGTTTAAATTACACACACATTCCTGCGACGTTGCCTTATATCCCGATTCAGGAATGGCCTGTGCTTATTCAATGCAGGCAGACTCCGGTTGTCTTCATGACTGCGCATGTGCTCGGTGAGTTCGTAACGGGTCACCACCAGATAGCCGCAAATGTCAGAACTGAAAGTCCGAGGATTGTTCCCTCTCCTGTCGTGATCGTTTAAGTGTGAACTTATGTTCTCTTCATCTGAAAATTAATAGAAATAATGCTGTGATACTTTCCAAATTTTAAATAAAATATATTATGCACTTTTGTCGTAATTATCTGCATATTTGGGAACCATGTCATAGATACATACCAAAATTATAGTCATTTTCTTCAGAATTGTTGTATTCACAAGAGGAGAGGCCAAGAGCTTGTATGGCGGCCGTCCTCTGAATGTTGCTGATGCTGATGCAATTGAGCATAGGTTAAACAGATAAAATATTTCGTAAATACACTCAAAACACGTAAAGGATCAATTGATAATTTTCCATTGATTTACAAGTAAACTGTTTCATTTTTAACTAGCTGTAATTTCAGTATCTATTCTCCTGTAATAAACTGATTCATACACTACAGTTCTTCGGTCATTAAGTTATTCCTACATGAGTTTAGTGTGTCACACGTCTTCGAGAGTCCAAGGTATAAAATTTATAAAGTTATAATTTTAAAGAAAATGCACATTATTTTCAAAAGCTTCTGAATGTTATCAAAACTAAAAGTTCAAGCTTCGCATATATGGCCCATTTTCTGTCCATTTGCTACACAGATATAAAATTACAGAAAATAGTTACCAATGCCTATCGAGAGCTGAAACCCCTAGGGAAACGTTTCTGTGTGACTTTTCTCGAGCGTATGCAAATTTCGCCTCTGGCGGAAAGCCTTGCCACGCTGGCTGCACACGTTTGTCCTAGCTTCATCAGCCATTCTGCGTTTGAATCTGCAAATAAAAAACACCGTTAGCCATCTTATTTATTATTATTGAGAAAAATAAAGGTAATTTGGAAATTGAATACTAAAGCTGTAAACTGGGTTGATTTTGCGTTGGTAATTTTTTCGAGATTTTTAAAATTTGAATATTTAGCGGTGCGTTAAGCAAGAAATAATTATTACGCTTGTGTCTTGAATGTGTGCTTAAGTGAAAATCGCGTATATAAAAAAATAATAGCCTCGCGAATATACCGCTCTATATTAACACATAAACAAATTTATTATGCTTCAAAGCCTTTGTTTTATCCTGAAAATCTAGCTCAAACCTTTCAAGCCACCGTCATTGCACATAAAAGTTTCAGCTTGTTGCGATAGCAGTTATCTTTTAGAACTTGCCGCAATATCATATCTTTTTATCCTTGGTTTTTACCTGAAAATAACACCTTTAACGTGAAAAATAATCAATCAGCGGATGTTTGAAGACAAAAAGTACCAAACCAAAACGGCCATTTGAAGATTTCAGCAAGAGAAAGCTGGTTTCAATGCGGTTCTGGAATCAGCTTGGAGTAATAGCAAGAGCGATTTTGAGATTTTGGTCAGTTTGTCCCGTTTTCCAGCCAAACTAAAGCAGACACGGGCAGATGCTGTGTGATCGGAGGTACGCATCTATAAAAGGACTTGCAACATACTAAAGACATTTTACAAAAATTCGTAACAAAATACTTACGACGAATTTTCTTCTTGAATCGACGCTTTGTTGACAAATAATGCTTGGCGCGATACCTATAGCATGACGTCATAGACCACGTGATTGTGCACCGTGATTTAATTCTATATCAAAATATTTTATGTCGTTTTTCCCCAGGCAATGTTATTCTTTCGTTATCAAGTGGAAATTGCCGTTATCCTCTTTTGAGCTAGTTTTCATTTTATTTTGATTTTACTTTGAAAGAATGTTATGTTTTACACACTGCACATTTTTTCCCTTTATTTTGTGGTTATTCAACGAAGCGGAGAGACCCCAGAATGGCCATCTCATATGCTGTTTAACTATTCTAGATCAGATGAGTTCAAGTTATTACATTTGGTTCATTCGGGACCTAATAGAAAACAAATTTTACAGTTTAGATTTTCATGTACATCTGATTGTATGTTAGCCTTAAATTTTGATAGTATGTTTGCAGGCTGACTGGTGTACAAAGATAGAGATAACCACATTTATTCCACTTCTACTGATCGATCATCACCACATCGCACAACATCGTACCATCTGACAGTCGCAAGACAAATATATTCGTATTTTTTGTACATTGGAATGCTGTCAAATACTAAGACCTGTATCGTATATTTTTGTTTGTTGTTTTTGTAGTTAGGAACATGACATTAGTGAATAGTTGGTTTACTCACGACATGGAATGAGTAAGTTGATATTTTATTAGTATATCACAATTTTCTAAATGCAGATGCATCTAAACATTGCTTTTACCCCATTTTGGCAGTTTTATACACTGTGTGAATTTTCTTCTACAAATGCATCGCCAAGACTCGCTTATTCGCCTTATTGAC
Source organism: Mercenaria mercenaria (assembly GCF_021730395.1). Lineage (NCBI taxonomy): Eukaryota > Metazoa > Mollusca > Bivalvia > Venerida > Veneridae > Mercenaria > Mercenaria mercenaria. The sequence continues at coordinate 32,856,878 of NC_069364.1, read as the reverse complement.
TTTACTATTCAGTTATTATAATTACTTACAAATGAAAGTACTTTTAAAAGAGGCATACATCAGGAGACATTTTCCTGCTTTAAATAAATACTTGCTAATTGGTCACAGTAATCAGAAAACCAACCTGATGTCCATCAAGAAGGACCGTCCCACATGCTGTCAAGATCTTTATCATATTCGAGCACAAAAAAGAGAATTAATTGAATCATTATGTATATAATACCAAATTACATTATAGAGTGTTGAATGTCTTTTTAACCATTTAATCAAACACATCTTCTCATTGTTTGCATTAGACATTGTCGACTTAAGTTGATGTGGACAATGAACTGTGAATGTGCTGTAAATCCTGGGGTCTCCTCAAGACATACCTGCATTTCATTCACTGTTACAGTAGCTGACTTTGTTCATAAAAGAGCGCCATTCAAGTATTATATAAACAGACTGAATGAAACTGAGTCTTGGTTATGTTCTATGCTTGTAAAGGAAGTAATCAAATTTGGGACAATTTAAACGAATGTTAGTATAGGAATGTTCTCATAAGACATAAGAAGAGTTGCTTTAACCAAGCATGAGTAAAGTGTTTTATCAAGAGCTCTCCAAAATATACATGTACTTAGAATGAGATTTCTTTTTTTTAAAAAAAAGATAGTAATTCTACAAAAGTTCCATACACTATGTTTCCAATTTCATTTTATACATTTTGTTTCTGCCTTCGTCATATGTACGTTCGTCTGCACGTCTTCATATAGCATGATCTAGCTTCTCAAAATCCTCTGCTAAGATTTAAACGGAACTTCACAGAAAATATGAAGCCTTGTTGTGCGTATCCTTGGTTTTTTCTGTGGAGTCAGGGTCCCTTAAACTGCTTTATAATTAGCGGGATTTGAAAACAATTTCTTTGGAATGATCCGTACAAATTCTAGCTTAGCATGTATTACGAGGTTCATATTTAAATGACCTTGTATTGAGTAATCGCATTTTGATTATCATATATAAAGTCTATGAAGAGTTTTTTTTCTGTAATTCATCTCTAAATTTCATTGAAGCCTAAAGGATTTATTGAAATAAGATGTGCATATCGTTGGTACATACTGCTCTAAATATTTTCTCGGACTTATAAATGTCCATTATCTATTTTACTGATAAAAACGTTCGGACTACTTCTCCTAGTATATTGTTTGTGTGGTTTGACTAAAACGTCTTAGGAATGACAGTTGCAGGTCTATATTATTCATAAGGTATGGATTGTACGTTGAATGATTTTACAAATTAGTTGTATATCATTATTACAAATAGAAATTATGTAGACAGGTAATTTTTCATCATTTTGGGAACGCCATCAACACCAGTGGAATTGGAAAATGCTCTTGAAAATTGTTTTACATGAGAAAATTTGCAAATAAACAAAATCTATGTAAAGATATTTTTGTGTGAAATATTAATGGACTGCGTTTCAGTAATTGTTCAACAGTATAACTGTTGTTTTAATGACCAAAATATACATACAAATTAGCAAAACTATTTTAAACCAGCAAAATTCCCAAAAGGTTACACTAATTTGGGAATGCTAAATTTAGAATTGGGGAAAAATACTTTCTTTGCTTTGGGATTACCTCCTTTTACTGGATTACCTCCTTCTACTGGAGGTAGATTTATTGGGGAAAAAAACCCTGCTAGAAATTTTTGTCAACGCTTCATTTCAAAATTCTAGTCCAGATTTCAATGATACTAGGAAGTGCTTGGTATAAAGCCTTGTTGAGCATGTCATTGGCACGTCCACTCGAAATATTGTTTGCGGAGTTATTACTCTTAAAATCATTTTTTAATAAAATGAGTAGCAAACCTAGGTACGGGTCCTGCCGTTAAACAATTTTCACTGATATATGATCCTTAATTTTTACACTAAAGTTCACATAACACCATTAAAAACTTCCACAAAACACCGTTAATTAACTTCATAGTATTCAGTTACAAAGGTTACAGTATTTATTATACATCGTTTTTAGAAACTTACATTTATATACATTTCATTCCAATATTGTGAAAGGTAAATAGCAATACATAATGCTCTGATCTTTCTAAAAATCATATTCTATAAAATAATAGTAAATATAGGCAAGTTGGCGGGCGTAGCGAGCCGAAGAAAAAAGGATGGACATTCAAGGGTATTTTGATATAATGAAAAATGGAAGCTTTACGGAGTGCGATCGCACCCGCCGCTCCATCTCCCTTCCCCCTGCTGGCTACACCCTTACAGTATATGTTTCTTTGTTGTAAGCTAACATTACCTTCCCCGTTTTATTTTCTCAGCAAGCGAGAAAAATCGTTTTTGAAATATCTCTCAAGCATGATTATTAATTGACGAGCACTTTCATGTATAAAAGACTGTCGAGAAATAATGTAAACAAGAGATCACTGAGTGATCTTGGCGCCCACCAATGTGCCATTTTTGAGTGTTCCAAATTTCAAGACCTACTGACTAGCTCAAGGTCAAATTTCATTTCCGTACACAACACTGTGCCTGTGGTCCAAATTCGAAAGCTGTAGCTTGAAAAATGTGGAAGTAGGTCACTAGATCAATTTCAAGGACAAAGTTCTTTGTACACAAAACTATGCATGTGCATCAAGTTTGAAGGCTGTAGTTTGTGAAATTTGAAAGTAGGTCACTAAGTCAATCTTAAGGTCAAAGTTTATTTCGGTACACAAAACTATGCAAGTGGTCCAAATTTGAAGGCTGTAGCTTGAGAAATGTGAAAGTAGGTCACTAGGTCAACATCAAGGTCAAATTACACTTCAGAAAACAAATCTATGCATGTGGTCCAAATTTAAAGCCTGTACCTTCAAAAATGTGAAAGCAGGTCACTAGGTCAATGTCAAGGTCAAATTTGTTTCGGTACCCAATCCAATGCATGTGGTCTAAATTTGAAGCCTGTAGCTACAGAAATGTGAAAGTAGGTCACTAGGTCAATCTTAAGTTCAAAGTTCATTTCAGTAAACAAAACTATGTAAGTGGTCCAAATTTGAAGGCTGTAGCTCGAGAAATGTGAAAGTAGGTCACTAGGTCAAAATCAATGTCAAATTTTATTTCGGAACACAGAACTATGCATGTGGTCCAAATTTGAAGCCTGTACCTTCAAAAATGTGAAAGTAGGTCACTAGGTCAATGTAAAGGTCAAAGTTTGTTTCGGTACACAAAACTATGCATGTGTCCAAATTTGAAGGCTGTAGCTACAGAAATGTGGAAATAGGTCAATATGTCAAAATCAAGGTCAACTCATGTCAAGGTTCATCTTGCCACTCAAAACCATACATGTGGTCCAAATTTGAATGTTGTAGGTTATTGACAAGAAGACTTTAAAAGTTTTTCCCTATATAAGTCTATATGAACACTGTGAGCCCCAGGGCGGGGCCGTATTTGACCCTAGGGGGATAATTTGAACAAACTTGGTAGAGAACCACTAGATGATGCTACATTACAAATGCCAAAGCCCTAGGCTTTGTGGTTTGGACAAGAAGATTTTCAAAGTTTTTCCCTATATAAGTCTATGTAAACCATGTGCCCCCCGGGACGGGGCCATATTTGACCCTAGGGGGATAATTTGAACAATCTTAGTAGAAGACCATTAGATGATGTCACATACAAAATATCAAAGCCCGTGGCCCTGTGGTTTTGAACAAGAGGTTTTTCAAAGTGTTTCCCTATATAAGTCTATACAAACCATGTGACCCCCGGGGCGGTGCCATATTAGACCCCAGGGAAATAATTTGAATCATCTTGGTAGAGGACCACTAGATGATGCTTCATACCAAATATCAAAGCCCTAGGCTCTGTTGTTTTGGACAAGAAGATTTTCAAAGTTTTTCCCTATATAAATCTATGTAAATTATAGAAATAACCAAAGGGCCATAACTCATTAAAAATTGTTGAACCAGTCTGATTTTCAGAGGGTCACACCTAGGGAACCAATACATCATTCTGACAAAGTTTGGTCAAAATCCCCCTGGTAGTTTCTGAGGAGATGCGATAACGAGAAATTGTTGACGGACGGACGGACGTCCGGACGACGGACCACGGACGCAGAGTGATTTGAATAGCCCACCATCTGATGATGGTGGGCTAAAAAGAGGATAATTTGTTTAGAATTGCGCACTTTCAGCACGTGAAAATGAAATGCACGGCTTCTACCAGTTTCATCCACTATGGATACACATTTTGACAGTTTAAAAATTTCTACACTACCTTAAAGTGAACTTCAGATGATCACCAAACTGTAATTACATGGTCTCCGATCAGTCTAATTTCAGTAATGGGTGAGATTTGTCAATGTGATAAAGCAACTTAAAAATAGTTTGCTCGTTCTCGTTACATTTTAACATTTTCCATGAAAAAGTCAGACTTCACATAAACCTATTAGCACTTTAGTGCGAGTTTTAAGCTTTTACTTTCACTGATAATATAACGAATATGTATAGAAATGAAGTTTTCATTCATTTCATTATGGAACCAACCGGCAGGAAATGTGTGAAGAAGTCTTTTAAAAAATAAAACCAAGCATAAAAATCATTTTTTCAGATATTTTATAAGAAAGAACGATTATTACAATATATCATATGTCCACCCAGCAGTCTGCGCCTCGCATGTAACCACGGAATGGGAAAAGGGTCTATTGAAAGTCTGGCGAGAAACGGCGTTAGCCAAACACAATGGTTATCAAATGAATAAGTGCAATAACTTATTTATTTCATGGCAATACAATTTGCGATGTATCTCATTGCAGAGTTGTAGCGGCCTTCTGCTCATGCCCGGAAGTGATTATCAATTAACGCGCATGGCAAAAATACGCAACTATTTGCATGTTTGCTCGCATTTAGTGTATAATATGTATGATATACTGACTAAAGATTAGGGTTAGTATCACAATGGTTACAAAATATATACATTTAAAGTACTTTTAGTTCAAATTGCTTGAATCCGGTATATACCGGAGTCTGTAATTTATACCGGCGCTCCAAGTCTGCATTGAGTCACTGTCATACATTTATTATATGGAATCCCGGTGCGACATGCTTTTTGTTGTTTGCTATATGCGTTTTGCTTTTTGCACTTATGTTTTGCGACTTGCATTTTGCTATTTGTCTTTTGCTAGTTTGCTTTTTAAAAAAGTGTGTGACTATAGCAATAAATAATAAAATCTTAAAAAATATCCTTTGGAAGCAAAGAATGCAACGAAGAATAATAGCAGACTCGGTTTGACTGAGTCTGTTCATGACATGTAATGAAATGTGCAACACCTCTTACACCCGCTAACACCGGCTTAAGCCGAACACAAGAAATCAACGTAAAGCATCTTTTAAAAATATTAAATTGGTAGTATTTTGAATTTCTATAGCAGTGAGATCGGCTGCTTATTACGAAATCCCTATACACACGGGGGAGGAACTGTTACACGAGCCTCTGTTGTGGAGGATATCATGTTACAGATTTAGGATGCTTCTGTTACAGTATTCCTGGATAACGATACAGCATTCGGAGGATAATAATAGCTGTCGGTATTTTGTTTGCCAAAGATGTGGTAAAAATGTATCTCTTTTTTCCAAAAATAAAAATTGTTTTTCTAGATCAGTGATATGCACGTCTGTTGAGACATGGCTTAACCTGCGAAACACAGTATGTTAATGTCAATCAAGCGTTTTACGACAAAATTCGAAATTTTGATAGAAAAATATCTAAAAGAAATTGATTAAAAGATATTCCAACTCTATGTCATGCAAATTTGCATTGATTAAAACCCTCTTCAGACATGGACTTATAATACGAGGTAGAAAAATTACTGTTGGTCTAATATTTCGTAGTTTTATAGAATGTTGCAGTTAATCAGGATATGTTACAGTTGTAGGGTGCTGCTTCTGAATGTGTTACAGATTTAGGATGATACTTTTTCATTCTTCAGGATTCTGTTGTTAGATGTAAATACTGCTAAACAACATTTATTTTGTCATTTGCTGCAGTCAGACATGTACTAGAGTGGCGTTGCTGTAACGACGTTTAAAAACGCAGGAAGGTCCACCCAACGGGAGAAAATGTCGGTTGTGATATGTCAAGAACACATATAATGAACAGTTGATGATACAAGTTATGCAGAGCAAATCTCCCATCCCTTTTCCATGCAAACTGACCGATCGTTTGAACAATCTCTAAATACATCGGTTGTTAAATGTTTTTCATAACGTCTAAATAAATCACCAAAGATATTGCGGAGCGAAATCAAAAAATGTTTTAAGTGTGTATTTATTTATATTCACATAGATTAATTACTTTCGTTCAAATCTAAAAAGAGAGTGAGTTAGTATGTTTATAAGGTAACTCCTAATTTTTGAACAATCCGAATTTAATGTGCTCGTGCTCGTGCTCGCGTTTACGCAATGCCTACAGTCCTGAGACATGCCTTCTAATAGCGCACAGTCCTGAAAAGCCCTTGACACCGTCATATACACAAAGACAAAGACGCATATATTTTTAGATGAAAATCCAGAAACATTATACATTTTTACTATGAATTGCGTATAAAATCCTCTGTTAAATGATATAGGCTCCTAACTGTGACCAAACATATTCAACGCTTCAGATTAGCCTATTTGATTGTGCATGCTTGCCAAATCTTCATTGCGCAGATGCATATCTGCTTGTAGGCAGCTACGCGCCTGCAAGCAGACTATGATTCGATGGTTGTTCCAAAAGTAAACACGTATACATGTTTAACAAAAAAGAATCTTTTGTTATTTGAAATAAATTTAATTGCACATGTGCGAGTTGTTGTGAGAAAAGCCAATTAATTTCTTATGTTCTCCATTACCGATTCCGAGAGGATATTTTCTTTAAGCTTATTAGTAACTGAAATCGTTGATAAAGACACGCATTGCCAATCTCTTCTGAAGCTATATGTAGCATAAACAGGTACTATTTATGAAAGAACAGCTTATTAAAGTGCAAATGACGATTCAATGCGAATTTGTGATTATGGTATCATATACATTGGATATAGAACACTAGCTTTCCACTGAAAATGGTTATATATCATTTTATTATATATAGCTGTTGAATCAGATTTAGAATTTCGAAATTAGAAAAAAATACACTTGGTATAATATATTTGTTACATCTTACAAAAAATCCCGCATAATTCATGATATCTAAGTTTTATTTGCTATCCTGGTATTGTATAGTGTCAAAATGTATTCCAAAAAGTATCAACCTAAATCTGTAACGCATCCAGAAGAAGCAACCCACAACTGTAACATTCTATAAAACCACGAAAAATTAGACCCACATTGATTTTTGTACCTCGTATTATAGCTGCATGCCTAAAGAGGGTCTTTATCGATGCAAATGAGCATAAAATATTGTTGAAACATATTTTAATCAACTTCTTTTAGATAATTTTCTATCAAAATTTCGGATTTTGTCATTAAACGCTTGATAGACATTAATATACAGTGTTTCACATGTAAAACTATGTCTCAACAGACGCACATACCATTGATCTAGAAAAACAATTTTTAGTTTTGCCAAAAAAAGAGATAAATCTTTACTATTTCTTTGGCAAACAAAACACCGACAGCGATTATTATCCCCCGAACGCTGTAACGTTATCCAGGAATACTGTAACAGTAGCATCCTAAATCTGTAACATGATATCCTCCACAACCGAGTCTCGTGTAACAGTTCCTCCCCCGTGATACAATGTTTTATTCTTTTAGCGTTTTGGTTTTATGGTATGTTTGCGTCTTGATTCTTGATGTTTCGATTTGCTGTTTGTGTTTTGCTTCATGGTTTTTGCTTTTTGCGTGTTGCCTTTTGCGTTTTGGGTGTAGTATTTTCTAACATGTACATAACTGCATAATATGCAATCCCGGTGCAAAAAGCAAAACGCAAATCATGTCGCACCAGGATTTCTACATCTGAGAATAACGTCATTTCTTGCACACCGGACTGGGATTTCCGGTGATTTTACCCATGTCGGCAAAACCCATCTGGCGCCCCTACGCCAGATGACCCTCGTGCTGTTAAGGAATACTAGCGAGTCTCATAAGATGATAAATTTTTTATGCAACATATAACCTATAATATATACTTCATTTATTTATTTGGGTTTTACGCCAAACAGGACTACAAATTTTGGTTCCACATCTCATTTACACCGAAATATATACAGTGTAGTTTAATTATACACAAGTATGACATGTAACAATATATTTATATATAAACATTGAAATGAAAACTAGCGTAATGTCGGGTAATACCGACAGTCGTCAGTTATCGACACCCTAATGCCAGTCTTTAATATTTTCTGTGGTGTTTTTATGACGTCACAAGTTCTTCTTAAATGTCTGTGAGTCCAAACGAAACTCATGTACACTATCGTTTTACATCAAGATATTGCTCTTACTGACAGGACGTATCTCCCACAGTAATATTTGGTTACTGCAAGTCGAAAGGTGGATAGTGTTCTCTCCCTTAAAATTGCTTTCAAACATGCAACACGAGGACAAGTGGGAAAGACAACAGTTATGGAAGAAAATATTACCTAGATGCCAAGGACAGAATGGGGAGTCGATATCTGCCGACATAAAAACATTTTGTCGGCAGTTTCCGACCCCATTAGAAAATTCATAGTAGATTGTTTCCCTAACCTGTCGATATAGATATTTTATGCTTCCTTCAGAACGTAAATTCTATAAACAAAATCAGTTATATTATGATAATGCTTAAGGTATCGATAACTGCCGACATTGCTCTATTATAACATGAACAGGCCACTCTTAAAAGCTTCCCTTACGGAATTATTATAGCTTGCCGCGAACACTTGCTGCGATCATGCCGCGAATATCCGGCAAACATGCCGCGAACACTTTTGATACAATTGGTGTAATTGTTCGCGGGATGTTCGTTTGGTGTTCACTATTTACATGCAAATTAGTTTTGCTGCGAACAAGTTGCCGCGAATTTCCCGCGAACTAGTAGCTGTGGATTTCCCGCGAATAAGATGCTGCGATCATCCCGCGAACTAATTGATGCGATCCATCCCGCGAATTAGTTGCTGCGAACATGCCGCGAACTAGCTGAAAACGATCACCACAGAAATTGTGTACAAAAAAGCATGTACAGAAAAAGTGCAAAAACAAATTAATAGGAATCAGGGATATAAATTTATTGAATAAACTTGAACACTGAATGTAACAAATTCAAATTGTTAACGATGAACTTTTTCATATCATATTTGGAGCGTTTTGGGTTTTGATGATAAAATATGTTTGAATTCTGTTAATTGTCATTTCAATAACAGTGTCTGAGTGCATGTATTTATTTCATCCCAATGATATTTCTTGCTTAAAAGTTATACAATGTACGTATCACTACAAGTCTGTCATAGTTTTACATGTTATCAGACTTATAAAGCTTAGAAATTGTCAAATTCTTTTTAGATAATCTGATACAGCTCTGCAAAAGTTTAAGCATACCTATTTCATTTTCAAAATCCTTATGTTTATTGAGATATATGAGTATAGATATTAAACATAAATTTTCTGACTTAATTACCACAAAAAGAATATATTCCTATCAGCCTCTAAGAATCACTCATGAAAACTGTCTGTAATGCACATAGATTTCCTCCTAAACCTGTCCAGAATAGCAGGTTGTAATAAACTTATCAGACTCATACTGTGACCTTACAGATAATGTTACAAATTAATTGATCTACAATAACCTGATCTTATAAAAGCTCTTCATGAACAGTTTACCAAAAGATTATAATCTTCTAAGTTCTTCTCGCGAACATGCCGTATGACTGGTCTTCCTGCGAACTAGTATCAAATCAATTGCGGCATGATCGCGGTAGCAGCGAATATCCCGCGAATACTTTCTGCGAATAGGTATTTCGCGGCATATTCGCAGCATGTCCACGGTATGTTCGCAGCTTTCTGACCATTCCGTAAGGGTTGGCATAAGTGTGGTCATTGAAATTCGCGCAGGGAATACAATAGTTGTGGTCGCAGTTTTTGAACACCTGTTTAATAACAGGTTGGTCATGAGGCATACATTTGTAATTATAACTAAAATGGTCATAGAAAATTGATTTACATATCTGCCAGCTTGATTCGTTTTTCGTTAATACCGAAAAAACATTTTCAGGAAGCAGACAGGTGCCTGATTTTAATTTCTTCACCAGACTTTCTTTACCACCATAGACAGTTATATAACCAGAGTCGTGCTTTCTCTTTCTGTTATAAGCCATATTATCTATTTTGAATTCTGCATCAACGTCTGCAGAAGTACTATTATTAGATGCTTGATCTGATATATGCAAGTAATTCCCCTTGTTTGTATTAGAATTTGCATAATCTGCTCCTTTGACATTATGAGGCTTGGTGATTTGACGTACACTTAGTAGCTGTGAATTTTTTCTTAATGACTCGGTTCCGATATTGGAGTCGGCATATTTTGAAAACAAATCTGTTTCAAATGGATGGTCACATATATCAGAATTGGTTTCTTTTACCATTTTATCAATATCATCAGTTACTAGTTCTATTTTTACAAGATCACTAGCTACTGGCGAGCACGCTTCTATGTTTGACTGCTCTGCTTTTATCATGACGTCTGTAACAAATTTATCTGGAGACGTCGTAACATCTGAAAATTGGCCATTTAAGGACATGGGCGGGCATGTGTCTTTGTCCTGCGGCTCTATTTTTACCTGGACATGTGCAGCTAAATCTACAGTCACACAGTTTTCTGGCGGTGAATCTTTGTCAAGATTTGTTACACTCCTATCACAATTTATTTCATAGGTCAGTATATTTTCATTTGGTAGCTCTACTTTAAGAATATCACTGAGTATTTGAGGGACTTTATCCTGGAGTTCTGCTTTAAGCTTAACATTTGAATCGAAAGATACAGAAGATGTACATATTTCAATCTTATCTTGCGTTGAGCCATTTTCTGAATTTGTATTATACAAATAAATTTTTTTATCATTTGTTAATACTTCATCATTTAGTGGTTCAATTTTCACCAGATCAGTAGATAATATAGCTGCTGTGTCTCTGTTCGTTTGGTCTGTTTCAACCTGAACATTTGAAGTAAAATTTTCCTCTGAATACTTTATCATTGAGTCCATTCCTTGGTTTGTATCAATCCTATCTGAATCTGCATTAAATTTTACAGAGGAAACACAAACAGAATCTTCAGTACATATGCTATCACATTTGTCTGGAAAGTAAACAGACCGCTCACTTTCTAAAAACTGACTCTGAAGATTAGAGCCTACTGGTACCTGTATGTCTTGGTTTTCAGTGTCTTCTATTACTGAGTAAAAAGTCCTGTGATGTTTGTTTGGGACAAGAAAAATCGGTGAAGGATAAGGACTGATTTTCTGCGCTCCCTCTGAATCTAAATTGAATTCTTCATTTTCATTCCTACTTTGTAATGCGCTTTCAACATCATGGCTAAATGGAATGCAAACAAGTGGGTTAGCGGTCTCGGCGCTCTTGTTTCTATTTGTAGTGTTAGAACAAATGGTTTGATTGCTTTGTGTGCTAAGCTGTTGTTCGACGTGATTTCGAAGACCTGGCGAATTTTCCAATACATGTTCCGGTTTTAATCCTTTCACATGCCTATAGCAGTCGCTTGTTCCCTCAGACAATATAAAATATGGGAACCTTTCTTTAGTCGAATCTGAGCTTTCTTTCTTTTTTCCTACTCCATTTATACAAAGGATTTCGTTTTCAATGATTTGGTCTAAATCAATCATTGTCTTAGAAGTAAACTTTTCAGAATTGCAATCTTTAGAAAGCATGTGTTCCTGGTATGAATGACTTGTTTTCACTGTGTCTTTGTCGTTGACACAGTAGGTACTACTATCACTATCAAATAATTTTGACGAGTTTTTTGTGGTCTCTTTAACAGTTCTATATTTTGTTTGTTCTTTTGAAGATTTACCTATTTCTGACTTTACGGATGAAGCAAGTGATGGATTTTTTTCAGAAAATATGTCTTCAAGAACATCACTAGAATTCAAAAGCGATTTTGCACATATTCCATTTACAGTTTTCGCCGTGGAGCTTGTCGATGCTAGCGGAGCAGGCGGATTTTTATTTAATGACACCGTACCCGAAACTGCTCGAGAGTTTAAAATCGCTGTTTCTTGAATAACCTTTGCCACACATGGGGCGGACGTCAATGCAGCAGAAGAAATATCATATAACGGTTTCTGCACTGAAGCTGTGCTTGGACCTGAGAAAGGGGGAATATTAGCCATCAAAGGTGCGGCAGATTCTACGTTTGTAGCTGCAGTGACTGAATTACATTTAATATTTTCTGCAACTCCGTCTTCTGAAAGTTTCACTATAGGGTATATTATGTAACGACCGTTTGTGTCAACAACAATAGCCCGAAATCCATCCCGACAATTTTTGTACGTAATAAATCCATGATTTAAGAAATTTGCTACACTCGGACTTGTTGTGCCTAATAGAGGTTCACTTCTGTTTAGCACACTCGTAGTGTGCGGTTTAAAAGGTGGTAGGTAGTTCTGTTTAAAGCAAACTGGTGTTTTGGGCAAATTAAGCTGCAAAGCCGGTCTCTGCTTCCATCCTAATGCACTATCCGTGTGCCTTGCCGATGCTGCAACTGATTTAACATTCGCTGATGTAACAGAATCAAACAGTGTCTGGCCAGATAGAGATGCTGCTACTGGCTTTCTCGTGAAATCTTCACCTTTTATGTTCGTCTGGACTTTCTTTTCAGAACAGACGGGTGTATTTTCTGTTGGCTTTAACGGTACGAGACCTGTTGCAGACACTAAAACTGAAGGAACGTTAAATGTTTCATGAGTCACTGTCGCAGCCTGAAATGGTGCTGATGGAACAAGATGTAATGTTGACTGAGCATGATTTAATGGTGACTGACTAGGATAAAATGGTGCCTGAAGCCTAGAAACTAAAGGTGGATGAAGCTCTGAAGGTTTAGTAACCATGCCAATATTTGAGACAGCTTGGAAACTTCTCTGTAAAGGCTCTTGTAAATTTGAATGTACTGCTTTTCCGATAACAGCTGAACTTTTTGGGGTACTGTGTATTAAGACTGACGTCATTGTTTCTCCCAATGAAGGTTTTATTGACACTATTGTATTATTTTCTTCATCATAAGAATGCCTTCTTTTCAAACTTTCATTCAAATATGTCTCACTTTTTGTATGAATATTACTTCCTGATTTATTCAGCAATTCTCGCTTGTCTGCATTTAATATAGCATTTTTCATTCCAGTAGTATGATCTATCTCATTCGACGAACATATTGCTGTTTTGCTTACAATAAAAGGAGATTGAAACACTCTATTAGGTAGATTAAGAAGGGGCTTCGTGTTCACAATATCTGTAGTTATTATCATTTCATCAGAATCCGAACGGTCATTTACATCAGTTATGCTTGATTTTAAGTGTCTGCTAGAGATACATGTGCTTCCTGATGAAGCCGAAATGTCGAGTATGGCGTTTTCGCTTACATCCAAAGAGGTGTTTACATCTTTGGTTACACTTCCCTCACCTGAAGTCTTTTTCAATATTTTCAAAACTTTCTGTTTTTCTGCAAATACCTGTTGTTGATTTCGAGGAATTACAAGTACTCTTGGTGTATCCTTTGATGTCAAGCACCCACTATCTAAGTCCGAAAAACAAGGAGTGGTTGTACATGACTCCGTGATAGGTAATTTACCCATCTGGTCAACAGGTCTGCTTGTTGAAATCACACTGGACAACTTTTGGGCCATGTTTTAATATTTTCTGTTGTTATTCGTCAGTCTATAAGTCGTGTTTGTTACAGTAATTTAGTCAGAACTTCCAAGAGTCTAGATAAACATTATCTCAAGATTAAATCCGGGATATAAAATATACTGTTAAAATTGAAGCAACTTTTTTACAGTTCCTCGCCTTTTTTGCAGCCGACGTGAAGATAAATCTTAGCACAGTTTGAGATTTTCTGCTCTGTACTATTACAGCAACTCGGCTTTGCTTATAATCTTGTTTATCATCACCAAGACTGATTGCATATTAACTTTAGTCCATATTTTGTATCTGCCAACGTCAGGAAATTGTAAGGCCGTGACAGTAGTTCCACCTGGAAAATAATAGATTAATTGAATAAAGACCAATGTTCATACATAATTAAGTTTTTACATCGAAATTCATAGATAGTTATCCAGAAGTTGATTAGAAAACATCTGAAGGTTAAAGGTCAGTGTCCTATTTTAGGTCTACTGATAGACTATCCCATTATAAACGAGGCCCTAAGCCTATCAGGAGGTACATGAGGAGAAGTCTTTAATGGTTTTTTCTACATTTTCTCTGCAAATAAAAGACGTAAGCGGGACTATTTAAACAAACTTGAGAGAGATCCATTACGCGAATCGCAAAAGAAGTTTATTTCTATTTTTAGCCCTGATGGCCCAAAGTGTCATCAAGCAAAACTATCCAATATGTTTAAGAAAGATTCAAGACATACCGAGTTTGGAAAGGGTCAAACTCACATGCTATTTTTCTATTTTAGCTCTGGTGGCCTTTAAGTGCATTCAAGCGGAACATATTGAAGATTCTTAAAAACAAAACTTAGCACTGAACTTAATATTGCGAACACATAATCAAGTGGTTTATGAGAAGATAGACATTTAAAGGAAAGGCAATGTTATTCTTATGTTATTTATCACATCGTTTAAAGAAGTGAAAGAATTTTCAAAATCAGCTTAAAGATGAGAAAGTTATGAACATTTAAATATTTTATCAAAATGGCGGCCATTTTGTTTCCATGGCAACAAAAAACACAACAAAATGGCGGAAAAATTAAAGTCCCAAATACATATCTCAACTGTATTTACCTATTTCTGAAAAATAATTTGTCTACATTTTCAAGCTATAATGAAAGAAATTACCATGTTTTACATCTTACACCCAAGAAACATGAAATTAATCTATTTAAAAGGTTGTTTGCTAAATAAAGAATTCAGTAGTGGGTACATGACGTCATAAACACACTAAAATCGATCGTAATGAAAGGCTTGAGGATGACTTTCATAAAAAATTAAGTTACTATCAGGCATTCCTTGTCCTTTAAAGTTGTTTTATATTTGTAGCGCAGGGTGACCATAAGTACAGTCAAGCGGAACATCTGAACAAACTTGAGAGATGCAAAAGAACAAGATAAATGAAGCCTCATCAAGCGACTAATAAGAAAATATTGTTAAAATATTAATGTTTTTTTTTTCTCTATCTGAGTGAGATACATACAGGGATGCTAGTGACCAAGTTTTGTGAAGATCTATGAAGTGGTTTATAAGAAAAAAGAATGAAGATTTTTTTTGTATTTTTAGCCATGGCTGACCCTAAATGCAGCCAACTGAAACCATTTATACAAACTAGAAAAAAAGTAATACAAAGATAATATGGATGATATCTCTAAGTGTTAGAAATGTTATTATAACTATTGTGCCAAGTGTAACTATTTCAACAAACTTGACTTGAGGGAAGATTTTTTACAGATTTTATTATATCCATATATCCGGTTTATGATATCGTAAAATCACATACATTTTGAGATATCCATATCTGAGTTATGATTTACCGATATAAAATTTATTTTACGATATCATAAAATCAACTTAGGATATCATTACATCGAATTATAGGTATAAACAAGAGCTGTCACAGGAAACGGCGAGCTCGACTATTTCCATGCCGGATCCTAATATATGGCACAACAGAGGAAACTGAAGGTGTCACTGGTTAATGACTATAACGTTAATGATGATATTGGACGACAGTTTTAGTCCAAAAATATGTCTATAAACGAAGCTTTCGAAAAACATTAACATGAAAAGTATATCAAATTGGTCACCTTGGGTATAATGGGCCCAACCCCAGCTCATACTTTGTTTGTATGCTGGACAATGTTTATGTCAAGTTGCAGTAAGATATAAGTAACAGTAATAGAGATATGACAGAACAAGAGCTGTCTGATGACAGCGCGCTCGACTATTCGAAGAATTGATTGAAGAATGGGGTCAAAATATTTCTACGGATATTCAGACAAAAGAAATAAATAGATTAGACAAACAATGTTCCTGTATTACTATGATTTCGATACGTCTTGCACTAAATGGCAATATATGAGGCAATTTCAAAGTCCAGAAAGGGCCATAATTCAGTCAAAATAGCTATGTACTCTTGCCTACAGATGGAAATCATAATGATAAACAAGTGTTCAAAGTTTAAAAGCCATATGTCAAATAGTTTTGACAAAACATGGACTTGTATGAAAACAGAACCAATTTCAAAGTCCAAAAAGGACCATAATTCAGCCAAAATAGATGACAGAGTTATATTCTCTTTCCTACAGATAGAGACTATTATACTAAACAAGTGATAAAAGTTTCAAAGCCATATGTCAAACACTTTACAAAAAATATAAACTGGTACGAAAAACTTAACCAAGATTTCTAAGTCAAAAGGGGCCATAATTCAGCCAAAATCCTTGATGGAGTTATGTACTCTTGCCTATAACTGGACATGGTGATGGTAAACAGGTGTTGAAAGTTTCAAAGCTTTATCTCAAAAGACTTTGTCAAAATATGAACTGGTACGAAAAACTTAACCAAGATTTCTAAGTCAAAAGGGGCCATAATTCAGCCAAAATCCCTGATGGAGTTATGTACTCTTGCCTATAACTGGCCATGGTGATGGTAAACAAGTGTTGAAAGTTTCAAAGCTTTATCTTAAAAGACTTTGTCAAAATATGAACTGGTACGAAAAACTTAACCACGATTTCTAAGTCAAAAGGGGCCATAATTCAGCCAAAATCCTTGATGGAGTTATGTGCTCTTGCCTATAACTGTCCATGATCATGGTAAACAAGTGTTGAAAGTTTCAAAGCTTTATCTTAAAAGACTTTGTCAAAATATGAACTGGTACGAAAAACTTAACCATGATTTCTAAGTCAAAAGGGGCCATAATTCAGCCAAAATCCTTGATGGAGTTATGTGCTCTTGCCTATAACTGGCCATGATGATGGTAAACAAGTGTTGAAAGTTTCAAAGCTTTATCTCAAAAGACTTTGTCAAAATGTGGACTGGTACGAAAAACTTAACCAAAGTGTGACGCCGACGCCGACGCCGACACCGACGCCGACGCCGTGGTGAGTAGGATAGCTCTACTTATTCTTCGAATAGTCGAGCTAAAAACAAAGGTTGCCGAAAAACTTTAACCTTAAAAATAACCTAAGTATAACACCTTGGTGACCTTGACCTTGCGTATAATTTGTTTGCATGCTGAACAATGTTAATGTGAAGTTACAGTAAGGTATAAGCATTAGTACAAAGAACAAGAGGGCCATGAAGGTCCTGCGTTGCTCACCTGACCTGTTGGTCATTCTAACCAGGTTTCATTAAGATATGGTCATAAATGTGGCCTCTAAAGTGTTAACTAGCTTTTCCTTTGATTTGACCCCACATGACCCAGATCTGAACTTGACCTAAAGATCATCAAGATCACCATTTTGACAAAGTTTCATTAAGATACGGTCATAAATGTGGCCTCTACAGTGTTTACTAGCTTTTCCTTTGATTTGACCAGATCCTGGTGACCTAGTTTTTGATCCTACATGACCCAGATTCAAACCGGACCTTAAGACCATCAAGATTAACACTCTAACCAAGATTCATGAAGATACAGTCATAAATGTGGCCTCTACAGTGTAAACAAGCTTTTCCTTTGATTTGACCTGGTGACCTAGTTTTTGATCCCAGATGACCCAATATCAAACTCATACAAGATTTTATTGAGGGTAACATTCTGACCAAGTTTCATTAAGATCGGGCCAAAATTGTGACTTCTAGAGTGTTAACAAGCTTTTCCTTTGATTTGACCTGGTGACCTAGCTTTTGACCCCAGATGACCCAATATCGAAATCACCCAAGATTTTACTGAAGGTAACATTCTGACCAAGTTTCATTCCGATTGGGTCAAATTTGTGACCTCTAGAGTGTTAACAAGCTTTTCCTTTGATTTGACCTGGTGACCTAGCTTTTGACCCCAGATGACCCAATATTTAATTTATCCAAGACTTTATTGGGAGTAACATTCTGATCAAGTTTCATTAAGATTGGGTCAAAATTGTGGCCTCTAGAGCGTTAACAAGCTTTTCTTTTTATTAAACCCGGTGACCTAGTTTTTGACCCCAGATGACTTAATATCAAATTTTTCTAAGATTTTATTGAGAATAACATTCTCACCAAGTTTCATTAAGATTGGGCCAAAATTGTGACTTCTAGAGTGTTAACAATCTTTTCCTTTGATCTGACCTGGTGACCTAGCTTTTGACCCCAGATGACCCAATATCGAATTCGTCCAAGATTTTACTGAAGGTAACATTCTGACCAAGTTTCATTACGATTGGGTCAAAATTGTGACCTCTAGAGTGTTATATAACAAGTTTTGCCTTTGATTTCACCTGGTGGCCTAGTTTTTGACCCCAGATGACCCAATATTGAACTTATCTAAGATTTTATTGAGAGTAACATTCTGACCAAGTTTCATTAAGATCGGGCCAAAATTGTGACTTCTAGAATGTTAACAATCTTTTCCTTTGATTTGACCTGGTGACCTAGTTTTTGACCCCAGATGACCCAATATTGAACTCGTCCAAGATTTTATTAAGGGTAACATTCTGACAAAGTTTCATTAAGAGTGGGCCAAAATTGTGACCTCTAGAGTGTTAACAGTCAAATTGTTGACGACGGACAACGGACGACTGACGACGGACGGACAGACGCACGGAAGACGACGGCCACAGGGCGATCACAAAAGCTCACCTTTGAGCACTTTGTGCTAAGGTGAGCTAAAAACAAAGGTTGCCGAAAACCTTTAACAAAGAAAGCTCAGGCTGACGCTGACGCCGACACCGACGCCACGGCGAGTGGAATAGCCCCACCATTCCCCGAATAGTGGAGCTAATCAAAGCACTGAAGTACTGAAGGGGCGATTTTCTTGTCGTTCTGAGGGAAATATTTGGTTCGAACCGCGCTACCAACCGAACTGTTAATTATTATGGTCTAGTCCTGTTCCTTCTCTAATACGATGGTTAGGAAAATTGACGGACCCGTAATAGTGTACCTCCTTTTTTGAAGAATATTCAATTCCTACCATAAACCTACTTTAATTAATTTTTCAGGAGGACGTATTTCAAGCCCCGCTAAGACCAAACGTTTTTGTTTGTTTGTTTTTTCATTATATTTCTTTTATCTAGTAAGATCAACTGTTTTTTTCAAGACTTATTATTGAATTTTTGTACAAAAGCGGAAACTTTTCCTTTGATTAGCCATTTCTTGCTGTTTAAAGTGAATTTAACCTCTGATACAGAAGGGTGAAGGTTTAATCATCTTTGAAAATATTGAGTTACACGTGATAAAAGTTCTTTATTTTGCATTTATTCATTAGTTTACATATTGTGGAAGAAATATAGGTAGGTTTTACTTCTGCCCTATGTTTATTTTTGAATGCATAGAGCAAGGCCATAATTTTTCAGTGTTGGAGCTTAATTTCTGTCCGATTGAATAATTTTACTTGAGGATCCCCCAAAATAATGTTATCGACAATTTTGTTTTGTGTTTTATCATTACTGCGCAATACTTTGAGGTTTCTTTTATAAAACTGTTTGGTATAATGAATTCTCTAAGATCGTTTTGCGCAGTGGTTATCACTTTGAAATTTGTCTCTGTTTGAGCTTGAGGAAATAACATAAATTATACAATATTAAAAAAAACACACAAAAAAGGCACGGTAAAAGTTGTTTAAAAATGCAACACAGTGCAGAAACAATGTTAACTTCAAGACTGTATTAAGTAAATGCAATTGTTAAACATTACCATTACGGGTCCACTATCTTAATATAACCTGAACCTGAAATACAGCTGAAAACGGGTGTTTAAACCCTCCCCACCCCCACCCTCACCCCCGCGAAGAGCACTTTTTACAATATTACTTTCAGCATTCGTCAGATTGCTTCTAAAACGAACTTGTTTAGTATAAAAACTGCCAAAAAATTCAAACAAACTGCCGTTAAATATTATAGTTTCTATTGTAAGTGTAAACATTATTTCTGTAGCAAAATATAACATGTACGCTGTCGTAGATTCTTCTCACGTTACTGTTGCAATTCCACGCAGCGCTTACCTCCCCTAGAACCTATAGGAACTGATCTGGAAGAATTTATTTTTAAAACTTATGCTCTCCTGTTACATTATTCATATTTTGTGCTCATTATTTATTGTATTATATGCAAAGTCATACCTAGTAAAAGTAATACTTTTATTAAACATATAATTAATAATGCGCAGTATAGTTTGTATCGACATTTGTTATGAATGAAACTGTGCTCGAAACCAGTGTTTGTTTGATGAATTATTTATAGACCGAGGTGATAAGTTATAACGAAGTGCACCGTCGTTTATATGACTGAAAAATTGTTGAAAAAGACGTTAAACCTGAACACACACACACACACACACACACACACACACACACACACACACACACACACACACACACACATTATCTAAGTATTTCGATAAAATCTTAATTCGGTGTGTTGTATATTTTTGTTAAATACGTCTTACATTTCGCATGACTTATTAGCTTTATCTCTGCATATTATACAGTGTGTGTATTATGTCATTGAATTTTACCTTACCAAAGACGAAAAAAGTTCCATTCATAGGGATATTTCATTCATAGGGGGCGAATTAATTTACTTTCATTATGTAATATTTTCTAATGTTATCTGAAAGGATAACAGACGGCTGCATGACATAATCATTTACAGAATCACGTAGAAATTATAGTATTCTGTGTATTTTGGACAGCTATACATTATTAATTATTGGGTTTGTTACTGACCCTCTTCGGAAATATGTAGGGTCAGTATATTTTATAGAGGGCGAGGCGAAGCCGAGCTCTCTATAAAGCATACTGACCCTACATATGTCCGTAGAGGGTCAGTAACTAACCCAATAATTGATTTGTTTTATCGACCACTTCATTACTTCTCGAAAAGTCTCTGAAGGTGGTAAAGGATCCTTCTGAATTTTTAAAATAATACATGTAATGCTAATTTTATGGTCAACATCACGCAATTTTGAATTGCAATTCTCATGTAGGGTCACCCACTGACCCGCTATAGAAATATGGAGGGCAACCACGTGACACTACTCAACCACTGAAAGGGCTAGAATCTGGTGGGAGGTAAAACAAATTTATATGCCATACATGTAATTACTGTTCTGCGAAAATGTTAGGACTATTTCGGGGGCGATTGTTTACTGTTGCTTGTAGGCATATGGTATTAACAGAATCTTAACCGTATTGTTCATTCTGGGGATAATCGTCCCAAAAAGGGGACATGATTCATAAGATATTAGCACCAGAGTTATGAATCATGTGTCTTATAATGATGACGAGAATAAGAAAAAATATTTTAAGTTTGAATCAAATTCACTAAGTGCAACATGTAATATCAAAGACATAGTAAAAGTGTATCGAAATTGAAAAGGGGCGCTTACATGAAATACTGGTCAAAGTGTTATAGTCTTTATGTCATATGATATGGGTGTTAATGTGGAATATCTAATTTAAGTTTGAATCCTATCCATACGGTAATAACAAAGATATAGTGAAAGTGCATCAAAACTTTATCCTGATTTTTTTTTAGTTAAATAGGGATTGATTCACAAAATATCAGTGCCTGAGATCTGTGCCTTGTGGCATATGATGCAGATGAAGTTTAACTGAATCAAAACCCTTCTGATATTATAAAAGAGACAGGGTTTCTAAAAGTTCACAAATGGCGAAAAAAATATAAAAAAGTGTCGATTTTTTTTTGCCGTAAATGTGTTGTTTTTTATAAATGTGAAAGAACTCTCCATCTAGCCTAATAATCAATAATACCCGCGGCCATTTCCGTTCATAATACACAATACAAAGCGGGTCACCAACATTAATGTTCAATTCACATCTTCATACTATTCCCGCCATCCCTTAACTGCCGAGTGACATGTTGTCCTAAAACGATATTGTATTCAAACGCTGCCCTTTGACTTCAGTTTAAACATGTGATAAACAAATGGCATCTTCGTATGTTTATTTGTTCGTATGTAAGCGTATTTATAGTCGCCACCGGTAATCCATACGGGCGAGTCCTCCAGAAGACTGTTAGTCATGTTAGTCGGAGGATATGACGCTCCAATTCCAGGAGCTTCCCTTGTTGTTTAGCGTGCCATATGTAAAGCACCAATACAGGACTCTTATCCCAGTGTTAGTTATTCTTAGCTGGAGGAGAGGGGATTTGTAGTCAGTGTTACCACCGCTCTAAGCTTTGGATGTATATTTTATCGGCAAAATTATTTGGCTCCGCCTTTACAACTGGTGACATATATGTCATCGAGGCTGAAGTAATTAAGTATATAATCCAAACGAAATATTTACCGTTATCGTAAAAGAAATGAAATCATGTTTTACGGACTGAATTAAAAGGCAATGCCAGGTATTAAAATACACATCAGTTATCAATTTCGCGGCAATGTTTTTCGTATGTATAAATCTCTGATTTACCCATTATTTTTTGTGAGAGGAATCATGAAAGTTTTTGTTTGTTTGTTTTGGGTTTAACGACGTTTTTCAACAGTATTTCAGTCATGTAACGGCGGGCAGTTAACCTAACCAGTGTTCCTGGATTCTGTACCAGTACAAACCTGTTCTCCGCAAGTAACTGCCAACTTCCCCACATGAATCAGAGGTGGAGGACTAATGATTTCAGACACAATGTCGTTTATCAAATAGTCACGGAGAACATACGCCCCGCCCGAGGATCGAACTCGCGACCCCGCGATCCGTAGACCAACGCTCTTACCTACTGAGCTAAGCGGGCGGGCTTGAATCATGAAAGTAGTGTCAATTTATTTATTTTGTTGGGTTTAACGTCCCATCGACACAATTATAGGTCATATGACGATCCAGCTTTGATGGTGAAGGAAAACCCCAGGTGCCCCTCCGTGCATTATTTCAACACGAGCGGGAATCTAGGTAGAACCACCGACCTTTCGTAAGCCAACTGGTTGGCTTCCTCACATGAAAAATTCAGCGCTCCCAGTGAGGCTGTTGTGCTCCGAGTGAGTGTAACAGACTGTTTCTTCCTTTAATTGAAATATACAACCTGTGGCAGAAGCTGAAGAATAATGGAGGGCATTTAAGACCACGATTTTTTTTTCAAAGATTGTTATAATAACTGTATATTTTTGTATTTAAATTTCCATTTTGAACCTGCCAAACGAGTAATTTAAACCAAAATAATTCTAGGGGAGGATCCCGTGGATACGCCCCCAAAAGGAGGGGAGTCCCTCATGCATTCTCTCCTTGCTGCCGTTGGCATCTCAGATTTTTACTGCAACATGCCTTCCAAAATTTCTGGCTAGAACCCTGGACTTTGCTTCTGTATATATATAAAACTGGAAAAAACAACAAGAAAAGCAAGAGGATTTGTGAATATTAGATCATTCAATGTTTCTGTATTGATAGGTAAGAGTTTTTATTTATAGCGGATAGCAAGGCCAGAAACAGAATCGTATGATATCGAATGAATTTAGTGTTTCAATGATTTGTATCAAATTGCTGGTATTATTAGTTTTTATATTGCTTACCATCTTGTTTTAAACTTGTGTTGACAATGTATACACTTATAAATATTAATAATAAATAAAAGTTTTACAGCGTTTTCAGTTATTTTTTATTATTTATCAAGAATGATATAAACAACTGACCCTAAATATGTTAAAAGTAAATAATGAAATAAACTATGAAAATTTAAATTATAGAGATACAGTGAAATTACATCAAAATTAACTTAAAATTCGATTTAAAAAGGGGCATAATTCATGAGAAATTAGTATCACTGTTAAATACCTTTTGTCATATTATGTGGCTGATTATGTCGTACAACAACGTTTAACTTTGAAACAAATCAATTTAGTAATAACAGACACAGAGTGAAAGAGCACCAAAACTTTAACCTGAAATTCTAAAAAAAATGGGTGGATAATTCGTGAAATATTGGTGCGATAGGTCTTGCCCTTAAGCCATTTGATGTTGGTCATGATGAGAAATAATTATTTTAAGTTTGAAGCAAATCCGTCACGTAATTACAGAGATAAAGAGAAAGTGCATCAAAACTTAAACTATGGTGTGGACATTGAACATGCACAGTCATGGACACTAGGTCGATTAGGATAACTCTCCATATCTTCTTATAGATGAGCTAAAATATTAGTATTTAGAAATTAGTGTTAAGGTTTATCAAAAGTGTTTGGAAACCACCACTCATGGGAATTTTAATTTTGGAAATTTATACCTCAGAGACCATAACCACTTTTAATAAATATACTAAATTGTTCTGAGGAAGTAGGAAATACTTTATTCAAAGATAAGTTTCTTTGGGAATATGTATTTTGTTTAATATCAGCTGGAACAACTGATACGGGGACTGGAATGCGGCATTTATCTTATCTTATCTTATGCTGTCGTCCAATCGAAGCGTATGCCATAGGTTATTTCTGCTATTACTCACACACTTACGCCTTACAGTTTAACTCATTCTTTCAGTGAAAATCTGGGAGAGCATTTGTTTTTTTTGTTGAAAACAAAAAGTCTGCCATGAAATCATTGCCTGCATCTGTTTTTAAATGGAAAATATCTACATTAATGTTACTTTTCGCCATGTGAAAATGGCTAAATCTAGGCTTGTCTTACCCAGAGAGAAAGATGTCGTTTTTTACATGATATTTGCCTTGTTGATTCAGAGTATTTAGAACAATAAAATTAGGACATATTTTAATGAAAATAGCAAGCAGAAACTGTAAACTGTTGCCTGAAAATATTTGTTTATGATATTGCTTTGTTCTTCCCCATGTAAATGCGTGTTAAACCTAGATGATTTTCTGCAGTTTTATCTAAAAGTTCGGAATACTAATACTTCGTTGTCGGCCTTTTTTTTTAAATTTCATTGTTATTTTAATTTAAATACATGTACATTGTATTTTTCACACAACAGTTTTAACATTAAATTAATTAAACTAATCTTTGGAGTTTAAACAACAATTTCGTTTAAAAACATTCTCTGCGTTCAAGAAGAATGTTTGTTTCTGTATGTAGAAATCTGACATTATAAACAATAATTATAATTATGGCTCTACAAGATTAAGTAAAGTGTCAGCTTTCTGTTCTTCTTTTTTTTTTTTTTTTTTTTTTTTCGTTTTATTTATCCTCTAACAAAAATCGGTCCTTTGATAAAGGTTTGAAGTTACGTGGTAAAATATTTCTTCAGGGAAGTGAGCTCGAGTTAATTCATAATAATAAGGCATATCACCACATGCAGTCGCATGCTGTTTTTCCTTCAGAATCCCTTTAGATCAATCACTGATCATCTAATTATCGCCACTTAACATGTGACTGGTAAACCCTTTGAACAAAAAGTGTTATAGCTCCATGATTAACATGGGGTAATGTGCTAATTACACGCTAATCGATAGTGGCGAAAACAAAATATCGATCGCAAACGACTGGTCGATATTTACAGGTATGGACGTCAGCCAATCTGACTAAAGTACGCTACGCATAGGATCTGAAAACGACCTATTCATTGCCTCGTTCTGACGGCTCTTTCACTAGCCAATCAGAGCCTAGCTTACAACATCTTGCAAATCTACATGTAGCATTGACTTTTGATATTTTCAATTCTTATGTCGTAATGTATCAGATAGCCGGTTAGCTCAGTCGGTAGGCCACTTGCTTTGTAAGCGAGGGGTCCCGAGTTCGAGTCCTGGAATAACCGCATATTTTTCTTATCCTTTGACAATCGAACAATCCAGATAGAAGACATGCGTTGGCCCAACGTTGGGCCAACTACAGACACTTCGTTGGCCCAACGAAGATTTCCATCGTTGGCCCAACGCCATTTTGCTAATTGGCGCAACGTTGGCCCAACGGTTGGTACACCGTTGGCCCAATGACTGGTATCCTACACTTATCGGTGGCCCTCCACTGGGCCAACTACTGGTATCCTGCACTTACCATTGGCCCTCCTGCACTTACCGTTGGGCCAACAACATTTTTTCGTCTATCATGGTTGGTCCTACGTTGGGCCAACTCTGTTTCTTTGTTGGCCGAAAGAAGGATGCCAACGCTATCCCAACGATTACAAATTTGAAAAAAATAGACTAAAACTAAAATTATTTAGTACTCATTTTATTTTCAAATAATTGTGATTTTGTTTAACATTTAACAAGAAGAAATCTAACATTTGTTTGCAAGTTTCCTGAAGAAATATAACCGAATATTTCATCACTACAACATGTCAAATATTTATTTCAGCCATTTATAAATCTATTTATCTTTTTTTCAGTCACTGATTAAATCCTATTAAAATGAGTTACTGTCTGTATTTTAACTAATTACATATCCAAGTTCTGTCTGATTGTTTTCTTTTCTCACTGAAGTTGCCGCTTTCTATCTTTTTTTTCCTATGCCCCACAGTGCTAGGCGCTCAATTATTACTCTCTTGAACAGCATCCTGTAAAAAACGAAAATCATAATGTTGATTAAACCATCTACGTCATATTGATATCAATGATTATACAGATGCACATAAACCTCTGGACATAAACTGTATGAAATTTATTTTTGTCTGTATTTAACCGAGAAAAATATGTTAAAATTAACAAGAATATGAGGTATTTTAATTACAGTGCCATCCGCCAGCTTTAGATAAAAGTATTCAACATAGATACTACATGCATACAGGCTATAAAAAGAAATCCTCTATAAGATTCAACAACTTTATCAAAAAATATTCAAAAACTTCTACTTACAGTTTATAGCTAGTAGACCGGGTTTTTGTTAACATGTATAATAGTTTCCTTTACTTCGCATGCCTATGCAGCTAGAAATCTCGCCAAGAGAGTAAAATTAACCACATTTTCTTGGATTTCTTACATAACTCGGGTTAACGAGAGTTCATGTTCTGGAATATGCAACAGATTTATTGTAAACATTTTGTGATTGTATAAAATTAGATATTTGTTATAGCCGTTTTTTTTTCTTCAATATTTTTTTCACAAATTAGATTCTTCGGGTAGTAGATCTGAAATAGTTCAAAATATCATTACGGCTGCAGATAAGTATTAAGTTTAATTAGTCCAAACTATCAGATTACGAATTGGTGCAGAAAAGTATTTAATTATTAATTAAATACTGCATGTTACACCTACACAAGGTGTTTACCTGTAGGAGCTTGTGATAAAACAGTGATCTGTAAAATATATAATTATTATATCATTACTTCTAATGGGCCAACGTTGGGCCAACGATGTTTTCTCTGTGTAAGTCTTTCCCTGAAAATCAGCATTGGGCCAATGCAGAGATATCTTTGACTGAAATTTAAGGTTGGTTCAACGTTGGCCCTACCGCTGTATTTACAATACTTATTAATCATTGCTGGGCCAACAGTGGCCCAACAACGATTATCCTTTGACGATTTTCCGTCGTTGGCCCGATGACTTCATGTTTACAGGAAGTCGTCTGATTGGATAACATAAAAATAGCAATAATGGAAATCCAAAATATACAGGAGACGAATGTGAATAGGTCGTTCTCAGATCTTCGTTTAGAAGATCAAGAACTTTAGTCAGACTGGGACGTCAGCATAATACAGATAAATGTATTGATTTATACGGAGTGTCTACTCCCCGTATTAGACCTTCCTGATATCAGATGTAGGCCTATTTCGACTGTAAAAGTTCTGTTTCGAAGAAAATATCAAACTCCTTTTTTCAAACTTAGTATTTTTTCTTAAACTTTGTTTTTATATCTAGGTACTCCCAGTAATGAAATATGGTTAACTTACATATTTTTTTGAACATAACAGTATTTCGTCATTTTGACAGCTCTACTTTCACATTCATTTTGCAACTTTTGCAACGTTTTGAAATATACAGATTTTGTAACATTTTCAAAACTGTGAGTACCTGGAGAAATATGTTAAGCACACAATACGTATAGACATAATGTCAAAATAATTTTGAAAAGGAAGTTCGATATGTTCTACAAGAGAATGTGGACGAGTGTGTGATATAAGAGAAAAATTATTATTCCAAACAAAATAAATTCTCTTGAAAGACACTTTTTCTTATTCTGAACAGTTTGGTATACATTTTATGGGGGAAAAAAGGCCTATGAGGCCTAAAAACATAAAACAAAAATTCAACCTGGGGGGGGGGGGGGGGGGGGGGGGGGGGGGGGGCAGTTTCAAAACACTTCACATGAACCTTAAATCATGCACAAAATACATAACACATGTAGGTACTAGATGCTATCTTATAATTACTGATATCATTAAGTAACATGATTAAATGATATCATTAGATACATTTAATGATATTATAAAGTAAATTAACGATACAGTATCACAAAATGAATTAAAGATATTAGTCACAAACGTGAATAAATTGTAAATCGGCACCCCATAGAAGTAAATTCTACTTCCATGTATTCGATAAAAAAAATCAAGTACACATGAAGTAAATAATTATATTCTTAAATATATACCAGTTTTCGGATACTTGCATTTTGGTGGCATTCACTCAGGAATGTCCTCTTAATTTTCTACACCAGTCCAGCCAGTCGGTTTAAACAGGAGTTGTGTCTTACAAGATACAGCCCCATGGTTTAAATCGACATATGCTTTTATACGCGGAAGGCCCGAGCGAGGCCAAAGGCCCCGCGAGGGCTTATGTGAAATATATGAAACAATTTTGAAAAATAAATGAGAAAAAATATTTTCAATACCATGCAAATGGAGTTTCGTTCAGCTGACATGGGGGCCGCCATTTTGAAGGTCTTGATTATATAGGCGCTTATTGGTTAAAGTGATACCCGACCGTAAAGCGGCTATTGAGTAAGACCGGAAATAATTGACGATAATATTTACGACAAACTATATATTTATCATTTTAAACAATTTTATCAACCTGTCTCCGTTCTGATTTTATATGGCGAATTTTTGCTTGAAAAATGAACGAACTACGACGTGAACACTACAAAACAAATTTTCTATATTACGTCATCGGCGTCTGCGGTCCACTATTTAGGTCACACACCAGTAAATAGTATTCCCTATACATTCTATATAAAACTGACATTTTTAAAGAGCTACCAAACAAAGCTTAACCCATTTCAGAGAACAAACCCTTACCTCATTTTGAAGAGTTATGATAAAACTGATATAAAATGAAAAGAAAAGTAGGGGTCATGTATCTTCTAAGAGAGATTTCTCATGTCACATTTGCTTACTGTAAAATCACATCAAAAACACACTGCTGTGACCTGGAAGTACTACTCATACTAAAATTGAATTTCACTTCACCAAATACAACCTCCTCTCCCATTTTTTCTATCAAAATGTCTAAAACACTGTACATCCACATAAACCAGATGTCTCCCGCGCTGGGTCCTTTTCTATACTTAGGCCTTTATACGACATAATACACCTGAAAGGCACTGAATTATTTGATTGTATTCAAATTGAAACGTCCTTTATTTACTTGCCTACTTAACTACATGTTTTTCACTTACAAACAGTTGTAAAAATGCAGATCATACAAATATCCTAACAGTATCAAAATGCCAAAAGTTTTATTCTTAATATATATTCTAAGTACAAGAGAATGGCAGTTGTATGGGGTGCTGTGAACTATTTTCAGACCTTTTATACTAACAATAAAAAATTCAATGTCTACATATCTTCTTGATATCAAGAAAGGAGCCTTACTTTATTCTATTGATTCTCAGACAGCAAGAAATAGCTTAGTCTGTAGACTTCAAACTTAGCATTAAACCAGTTGGCGCTAAGGTCATCATTCTCGCATACCAGAGCTCTACCATATGGTCCCCCGTTCGTCTCGGGTACCATGTCGAACATCTGATGAATGAGAGTGTAAGGTCATGTGCAGGGTGCAAGAATCAGGTTTGTATGTCAAAGTTCAAGGTCCCAAACTGAACTTAAAGGTCTGTTGTATTTCGTATCTGGAGCATAATTCAATTACCATTCGAAGTATTGTCTTTAAATTTAACATATATGTAGGTGGCAATAAGACGATGTGCAGAACTCATAAACAGGGCCATCAAAGGTCAATGTCACTAATTTCGAGTGTAATACTAGCAAAGGATATAGTATCATTGTTCCGCTTTGGATGCAAAACTTCAGAGGAAAATATAATTGTGCTGTCATACTAAGAGGCGAACCAATATAACTTTTTTTCTGCTAGCCTCAACGATCTCCTTCCCTCGACTCCACTGGTTATGGCTTAGAATAACTTAGTTTTAATATGTTCTACTTACCCAATTCCTATACAAAAAAACATGTATTTCTTACAATCTAAACAATCGTATTTACATATTTTTTTTTTGTATAAAAGATAGTGTCTAGATCGTGTCTACGTAAAAATGTAATTTTCTGATTTTAAAATATCCAGATAAAGTTTTCACAACGTAACTTCAAAAATCTAAATGTCAAAAGAAAGCTGACACTTTTCTCACTCAAAAGGTGTAGATTATAAGTATAGCAGTAAGTATAGTAATTATTGTTTAGAGGCATTCCTTTTGCGCTTAGAGAATGACGTAAACGAGAGTGTTGTTTAAACTCCAACTGGAACGACGGTATTAGATCTTCCTGGTGACAAGAAACAAGTAGAATCTATTTATAAGTCTTTAATCCCGAGAAAAGTACGATCGCAAATTCGATAAATAATATTTTGTAGCAATTTGTACACAGTAATCAGAAGCTTTTATAAAATCCTTGCTTTTCTCGGGACTGATAAATTTAAATTTAAATAATAAACTGAATGTTTTCTTTAGTATAGGAGAGATCCGGCGTGTTGGTATACAAATCCGTTGTGTTTTCTATTTTAAAAACTGATAAGACAGTGATCGGATAGGCAGACGCCGAACATCCATTTTTTTTGTGTAAATAAAATGGATTCATTATGAACACTGAACTAAAAGTGTTTTTCTAAAAGTTTTGAACATCACTACGCCGCTATTAAAATTATATGTCATTTTAAAACGGTTATTCATTAAAAAAAATATTTGAAACACGAAAATATGAAAATTGTAAGTATCTTAAAACTTTTTGAATTTAGAAAATCCATAAATGAGCGAAAAAGTTACTAAGAATTAAGAATTCCGATCCCATGTACACAAACGATGTTAAATATTTGTTTTGCCCACCACCAGGTAAACAGATGCTAATTAATGCGTGACGTCACGGCGATACATGGATTGTGCTCATGAAATGTTGAATTTGTTTTACTGCTTGAGTAAATAAATAACGGTGACTACCGGAAAACGCTGTTAAAATTTCATATAGATTTGCCTCGAACCTCTCGAACCCAAGTAAATTAAAATAAAATGGAAGGGTCTTTTCACCCCAAGACACCTAAAAAACAATAATTATCCAATTGTTTAGTATCAAAATGTCAAAATAATAACATATTTTAATGTTTTAGGTGATAATTTTCTCTTTTTCTTAATCATAAAAAAGGAAACTTTAGAGCAAAATAATTCAAGGGGAACAATCCAAAAAGCTTAACTATGATAAAGCCTAAAGGATATCCAATTATTTCCCTTCCATTCAGAAGTTATTTGTGTTTGTAAAATATGTTAGTAAATTTGATTAATAAGCAAAAATGTTTTAACTGTAAGGGCGTCAGGGATCTGCAGAATGACTATATCCATGGGAAACAAATAAATATGAAATAAATATGTAATTTACATAGTAACGTTGGCTTTACCTCCCTTTCACATTAATTAAGAAATAATTTACAGCAAAAGAGTGCTTTAACACTATTTATGCACGATTGGTGGTTATACGTCCGTCGTGATAATTATTTGAACGACGTATTACCACCCAAATGTATAAATAGTGTTAAAGCACGCTTGTGCTATAAATTATTTCGATTCTAATATGAACTTAATCTCAAACATTAGATAAAATATAGAAGTGCTCTTTCTTGGTCGCAACTAAAACTTTGACGTCATGGCACGTAAACGTGACGTCATTCTAGCGTAAGAGTGTTTTAACAGAGGCAAGCATATTAGAATAACAAGTTCATTTCAGCTGATGTTCTTAGATGTATTTCCTTGAACAAATCTACTCTGAAGGTTATCTTAACTGTATTAGCATGTCTTTAAGATATATATTTTTGATAAATGATACAAATAAATTAATATTCTAGGTGTCTTGGGGTGTTTTGGTGTGTCTTTGGGTGTCTTGGGGTGAAAAGACCTTTCTTACAAAAAATGTAATAATTGCATCTTTGTAACAACTAATCATAACTTTTTCCAGCAATTACCTTACTAGTATATACACACTAGGAATACAGTACATAATTTAGTACATATATATTGATTACTGGACCTCTAGACTCCGGGTCTAGAGGCCATAGCCACTTCCTAACTGCATACCTTTTAGGGCACTCAAATTTTGAAAGCCCATTCATTATGCTTGGACATTTATATTTTTCAAAGTTTGCATTTGTTGCGGGGTATCTTGGCACTTCTGTCAGCCTAAATTCGTCATTCACATTCATATTTACAATTCACCTTCATATTTACAAATTTAATTGCATCCTAATACTTTAATTAATTAATTACCAATAGTACGTTCATGACGTCATAAGTCTGCAAACGTTTGTAAGTGATCTTTCATATGTCATAATGAGCCGTCATAGGTGTTCATCATGTTGAGCCGTATACGTACTGTACTACTGTAGTCTATACATTTTATTCTCTCGGGAAAAATACGGCCTATGACTCCGACCTGAATCCCAGAAATATGTGTAGGCCTGTTTAAAGTCCGAGTATAGATAGGTTACGGATACATATGATCTAATTTAGAGAGAAGATCTACTTTATTTTAAAACAGTTGCCCCATATAACAATTCTACTCGCTTAAATCTGGAATCAATTCGATTTGAAAAATGCATAAAAGAAGTGCATCACTAAAGCAACAACTGTCGACAGCAACAAAAAAGACGTTTCTTTCTTAAATTTGTAAAGGTTACTTTGTGAAATAGTTTAATTCTCTGCGATATTGTAAATTGCTTCATATTGTTTGCATAGAATCCTTTATTATTATATCATTTAATTATTTTCATTCAAGAATCATTGTATTGCATATTCGGATCACAACCAATTTCGGATAATATGTCAGGCCTGGCAGTGCAGTTTCTGAACTTCAAGACTTCTAATTCTACAATTTTGAAGAGGCTTTAACCTTCTTCTTCGCTGTACAGCACTTGTACTTAAGTTAAGTGGTCCATAAGATAAACAGAATTTTAGCATGCTTTGTGCACCTTTATGCGTAGTCCAAATAATTGTACTCGAGAGTTGAATATCGTTATATTATTTTGACTTGTCGATATCCGCCTCCGAGTACAAACCAGAAAAGGTAAAGAATGTGGTAGCACTGTCCTCTTCTTTGCGTAAGTAACACCCAATGGAATCCGTTGGGCGGGAATTATGTTACAATAATGCAACGGATAAAAAAAAGAAATACATACATAGAAAGCCTGTAATTTTTCCTTTTCAATGATGTATATATTACCGAGATTTCTTGAGAAAAATTCAAACTATGGCAGTTAAAAAAATGCCAAGGTTTAACACGAGTGTACTACATATTGGAAAATGGCCGATCACCGGTAAACACATTACTACACGAAGCGTTTTCATTGGTCACGCCTCCGACCGCCATTACATGAAGACGATTGAAACGTTAGAGGTTTAAATTTTTTACAACAGAGATTCTTGATAAATATGTCCTGTTTTTATGTTTTTTATTTACTATTTATGATTTAAAACAACAGGTAAGCAGTTAGGGCTAAAGAAAAATCGTGACTACTGATAAATCGTAATTTCAATTGACCACAGTTTCCACCACAGTTTTGATTGTTTCTGGTTGAGACCTCTAGGTAGACAACGTAAAATATCAAAATGTAAAATCGGTCTGCCCGAGGTCTCATTATTTAGACTACTTTATGCGCTGCAGCTACACAAAGTGCACCTTCCTATTCGGTTAATCACCAGGTGGCTTTTGGTTGCCAGTTACATTCCACAGGAGTCTGAGATTCTATTATAAGCCTCCAGAAGTCTTATCTTTAAAATATTATGGGCATACTACTGTACAAAACATGGAGTGGAGTCGTGGAGTGTAGTCAAATTTGGAGTAGCCTTACTCATTTGGCTTATCGGGATTAATTATTTTATGATCTGATATTTTAGCCCTTTACTCCATACAGATACAATAGTATTGATTATTGATACCCAATAGCACATTTTCAGATTACAGGTATCACTACGTCACTCTCAATGCGGTCATCCCTATCATTAGTAACAAACACACATGGCAGAGAGATTTTCGGACAGTAGAATTCTATAGCACATAGAGTTAATTACTGTAAGGATTGCATTTGCACATTCTTATCTCACAGTAAATGATGTACCTGGCCAATGTTGCAAAATTTGTTTATATTTAAGGCACTAAAATGCATATTAACTGAGATGGTTGAATATTTGGTGCATTTTGTTCATATCTTTTAAAATAATCATGAATGGAATACACATGTAATAATTGATCATGTATACATATTTATGAGACTTATTCTTAGTAAAAAAACTGCTTATAAAATGTCTTAACAATTGGCGAAATGGGCAGTTAAAATAAGAACATCTGCATGATTTATACATATACGAGTGTTTAACTTAAAAAAATTAATGGGTTGTAATTTTATAGCCCATTTTAAGCTACTTAATTAATGTACCTAGTAAAGGTGCTGGACAAGCTTTTAAACTATTATTTTCCACGATTTTATTAGATGATATTTGTTAATTGTATTTTGTAACTATCTCTGCTTTAGTTTAAGACGGAAAATTAAATTTGCATTTAGTAACTTTTACACATAATAATTATTTATATAATCTTGAATGATAGTAAAAAAATGCAGAAAAATATATTGTTTTTAATTTTTGTTACATAATATAAATTTTTAACATTTGTTCTGACAGATTCTACTTGTATTTTTTTTTGTTTATTGTTTGTTCCACCATTATTATCATTTTAGTTCTATTTGGGCTATGTATCATGAGTCTCTGAAGTAATATAAACTGTCATACAACTTCCCCACAAAATTTGATTCGAGAACAAATTATTTCTGATTTACTCTCTCTAGTCAATTGTCACCGAGATCAAACTCGCAACATCTGGATTAGTCACGCTGAGTTGGCTAAAATACAGAATATGTTTTAGTTTAAACAAAAAAAATAATTTTCTTACAAAGTGAAGATACTTGTTCATGATCTCCCCACTCTGGTTCTCAAAAAAAGGGAAAATTGTTTTATACTGACAAATCACATTATGTAACTTTCATATTAATATGTATATTTTTTTATATAGATTTCAATCTAAGGCTTCAATAACAGATGGTTTATTTTCTTATCGGTGTCATCTGTTGTTTACATTCACCAATGTTAATACAGAACAATATGTGATTTGATTTTATGATAATCCTAGTTAAAACCAATTTTTAATGTTATTTTTTATTCATTAAGTTTTCCTGAATTATTATTTGTTATAACTAATGTCATAGCTCTCAGTATAGTCGATCCAATTAAATTTCAACACGAATAAGATATACTAGTAATCTAATTTGGTGTGAAAACAGTTTACTGCATGTTATAATAACATCAGGTAAAGTAAATGTTTCTGTAATATTCAGTCAACAGAGTTCTAGGACATGTCTGAATCCATTTAAGTTATTAAACAGAAAAAATAATGCGTAAAACAATATTCAACCATCACATAACATTCATTGAATCTATATAAATAACACACATCTCTCTGAATGTTTGTCCGAATCCTAAAACCATAAACCTGGGTTTTATCAGGTCATTCTAAAAATAGACACAGGGGCTGATTAGAGAATGTGCTATACACTCAGTAGCATTATCTGTACACTATCTCCATACAGGTTATTGGAGAAAATGCAAAATTTATACCTGTGTTACTCAGATCAAAATTAGTCTATGAATACTTGTTTTAACCATTTAGTGTCCAACATAATTTATTTTTAGAATTAAATTTCCTTTCTGATGGTATATTTTTCATAATTTTGTGATAAATATTTTTCACAATAGAAAGCCACAAACCTAAGACCTTAGAATATTATTCTAATTTAGCTGTTTTATGCATGTGATACAACAGAAAAGAAATATTTTTACTGTTACAAATGCACAATTTTATTAATTGAAGGTAAATGAAAGACTAGAAAGGTCTATATTAAGTGATTTTCAAAATAAGCAAACCCTTCATCATTAAAATCTACACCCCTACCAAACTTACAGAACTTCATAGATCATAAAATTAATTAATTACATAATGTTTTGATAAGAAGCACTGATCAAAGACACTTTCTATAAAATTTGTTGATCCACATTCTGAATAATGATGCAAACAACACCCTAATTGCTTTGTTTTGACAGCTGTGCACAATAAACACACTTCCAAGGGGTCCAGGTCAATTAGCATAAATTCCATAATGTTGACAAGTGATCTATGGATTTTAATGGTTGTTATGGTAACCACACCTTTTATTGCACCAATCTTATGTCTCACTTTTACATAATTTGCCATAGTTGAATGATAGAATGCAAATAATAACTTGTTTTGGGGTCACATATGTACTTTTC
Source organism: Mercenaria mercenaria (assembly GCF_021730395.1). Taxonomy (NCBI): domain Eukaryota; kingdom Metazoa; phylum Mollusca; class Bivalvia; order Venerida; family Veneridae; genus Mercenaria; species Mercenaria mercenaria. Next base: position 32,819,930 of record NC_069364.1, on the reverse strand, counting down.
CATCCATCAATAGCTGTCCTAATATATATAAAGTCAGTGTGATTTTCAGAAAATGCCACCTGAATTAAAAGTGATAATTATCAATAAATTACAATTATAACCACAAGTTTTTCTGAAACTGATCTTTTATTAACAGTTTAAACTTCACAAATATGCTTTTGTGGGCTTCATTGCCAATATATTTTATTGGTATTTTACATTTAAACTATCAATGTAGTAGAATGCGATAAAAGGAGTATCTATGGAGTAATGCATAGATGCGTTAAAATGAGTATCTATGGAGTAATGCATAGATGCGTTAAAAGGAGTATCTATGGAGTAAAGGGAATTATTAAGATAAGATTTATTTTGAGTCAGCAAGACATTTACAAATAACATAAGCTCTGAAGAGCTTTTTTAATCGACTATGTAACAAGTGTATGCTAACAAAAGTAAATAAGCTACAAGTAAGAAGGATAATTTACAACATAAAATCAATGAGAAACATGCTAATCTTACCATATTAGGTTTAAAACTGCTTAAAAAGATGAAATTAGTTACAAGTTGACCAAAAATATGGGGCAAAGGTGCCATAGTTAAGAAATATCTTAAAAAATCAGAATATCACCAGGCCTTTTTTTCATCAATTTGGGAATGCCACCGACACCAGTGGAATTGGGAAATGGCTCTCTGAAATTGTCTTAATTGGGACAATTTGCAAATTACCAAAATCTACATAAATGTGTTTTTGTGTGAAATATTAATGAATTGCATTATAACTTTATCATAACATCACAGTACATTAGAGGTTCTAATTGACCAATCAGAGAGTTGCATTTTCGAGTACCTGCCAGTTTCCACTAGAGTATAACGAAGTATTTTTACAGTGAACATACAGTGACTTTAGAAATAAATATCACACTATTTAAGAAATCAAATAAAGATTTTTCACTGCATATGCCCCAGATGATGCTACAAACAATAAAACTTGGAAGTTTCATTTAATTATTATATCGATTTAATACCTTTATATTAGTTAAAAGTTTGAGATTTTACACAGGGAGTCTATGATAAAGTCCAAGTAAAATGTAATCAATACCCAAGTGAAATAAGTATCATTCCGCAATGTTTTGGACATGTTAAAATTATGAATTGTTCAACAGTATTATAATTTACCTAAATATACATACAAATTAGCAAAACTATCTTAAAACAGCAAAAACCCTAAGAGGTATGATCATTTGAGAATTTTAAATTCAGCTTTGGGAAAAAAACATTTTTGCATGGGAATACCTCCTTTTACCGGAGTTAGATTTATAGGGGGAAAAAGCCCTGATCACTCAAATCAGATTTGAAAGTGACCTGATTAGCATCTTTTTCATAGGGTAAATCAATATTCATTCAAATGAACATGATTAAATAACACAGGAATATAGATTTGTATTATGGTTAAAAATTTACTTTGTTTAATTAAGAATTTGCATACAGACATGACATATAAGCTCTATCATTGGATTTTCCAATAGACAGGCAGGGTTCCAAGCAACAAGGTACTTCACATTAAAGTTAATAGGTACACAGACATGTTATTTTAGTTCTATCAAAGGGATGTAATTACAATAATCACAAAAAGAATACAACATGAACTAAAGCATAAAGGCTTTAAAGCATAAAAACAACATTTGAGAAACAAACACAAGTAGGTCTCAATTACATACAAAACAAACATTTAGCTACAGCAAATTCAGGAAGACAAAAATCACACTACACACATCTACAGTAGACACAATAGCAGTAAGCAGACTACAAAGGCAAAATGAAACACAGTGCTTGAAAAAAATATATATAAAGCGGCAATTTTTTGCATTTATTTAAACAAATTTAACAGCTTAAAATACTTTAGCAGTACCCCTCGTCTGACATTTTTTATGGAAAAATCGTTCTGCATGCTGCTATTATTCCTATGGATATTGTTGAAATGCAAATAAAAAGCCGAAGCTGTGTTCCTTAAATAGAACAGTGTCAACGCTTTTGAATTTTACTTTTAGATATGTAGGTCACGGGCTTCGTTTCCATGGTAACATCAATTTAATTCAAGAAACCATTATTTTCTACTGAAATTTGAACAATTTTAGAGCTTAGTTTTAGTATATAAGAACCAAATTATCAACGGAAACTGAAAAATAGGTATTGCAAATAAAACTGTCCAATTTTTATTTGAAAATGGCCTTAATAAATAACCTTTCACCCAACTGTATTCTCAATAACATCAGATCGGAGACAGGTTCATGATTTTATTTCAGTAGAATGGGTATACAAACACATTTAGTTTGTCGTAAACGCAGTGTTCGAAATTCGCGGTAGTCCGATAGCCTGTGGCTACCAAATTTCAGCTCGGGCTACCGATTTTCCACAGATACAAGCCCGACCAGGCTACCGAAGTTTCCTTCTTCTTGTCGTTCGAATCTACACTGTCAGACCAGTAGCCTCGATGAAACTTGTGGTTTGCCGAAGATCCTCAATGCCTCCATACAGTTTCTGGTGGATTGAGGTATCTATCGGCCAAGTCGCAACTCGCTCCTGGTCATGCCTTTTACATCTCTGAAGTATATGCTCCGCAGTCTGATCTTCTTCACCACATGGACAAGATGCCGATGATGTCAGTCTGTATTTCTTGTACATGTGAGCATTGAGCTTGTTGTGCCCTGAGCGGAGCCTGACCATCATCACTTGTTCAGACAGATCGAGGAGATGAAAAGCATCTTCCTCCATCCTTTGTCTCGTTAGTGCCTTGATGATGGTGACTTTCTCCTTGTAACTCACAGGTTCTGTTGGTTGTTCTGACTGAGCTCCTAGCTTAGCCAGTTTGTCTGCCTCTTCATTGCCTGCAAGTCCACAATGGGATGGAATCCACTGAAGTGCTACTTTGCAGGTTATACTCAGGCTCTGCATTCTCCTGGCTAGCTGCTGGGCTTTATTGTTGATCAGAGCTTCCATGACAGACAGTGCATCTGTGAGAAAGACGACTGAGGAGCTTTCTTCTGCTGAGTCTTCAACCATTGAGACGGCCTTCATGAGTGCTTCAGTCTCTGCCTTGTAATTTGCTGCAGTGTTTTCCTGTGGCTGCATATAGTGTTTCTCTCTTGCCAGATGGGTATTGAATGAAAACTCCTGCTCCTCCATCTTTGACGGCGCATGTGGCTGATCCATCTGTATAGAGTCCATAATTCCGGAGGATAGTCTTCATTGATCATAGCAAGTGTGAGGCTCTTCCGAATGCCTTCATCCTCTTGCTTCCCGCGGTCAAGACGAGGAACAGCAAGTCTCACAGTCACTGAGGACAGATCATTCGCTAGAGGGTTTATGATGTCTTCACTACCTGGGGGAGTCGTTGGTATGCACAGCTCAGTTTTGAACTCTCGGTTGAGTTTCTTTGCCTCATGTACGAAGCTGCTACATTTGAGCCAATTCTTTGTGTAGCCATCTAGCTTGGCTTTCATGGGATGGTCTTGAAAAGACCTGAACTTCTCTGCTTGAAGCAGAACCTTTGCATGTCTCCTGTCTTGCAATGGCTGTGTGCCTGTTAGCTTCTCCATGAAGGAGATTGGTGTAGACTTTGTAGCATCTGTCATGATCCGCAATGCTTGGTTCTGAACCTTGTCTAAAGCCTGTTGGTTAGTTTTGGCAGTAGTGGACCAGGCAGTTGAGCTATACTCTAAATGGGGTCTCACTGTTCCCTGATATACTGTCTTGAGTATTTGCTCATTTGCTCCCCACGTTGTTCCAGCAAGTTTGCGCATCATGGCAAGCTTCCTACGGGCCTTCCCTTCTGCTTGACTAATGTAGGGCTTCCAGGTTAGCCGTTTGTCAAAGGTCACTCCAAGGTATTTTGCCTCGTCTGCTTCAATCAGTGAAGTATTTCCCATTTTGATTTTACCCGCCCTCTGCTTTGACGACAGGGAGAATAGTGTGGTGGACGATTTTCTCTGTATTGATCGATACACACCAATCTTCAGCCCAAGCTGAAAGCTTGTTGATGGCTTCTTGCATCCTGTATGTGGCTGTAGTGGCATGTTCTTCCTTACACCATAACACCAGATTGTCAGCGTAGAGAGCAGCCTTAACTCCTTTCGGTAGTTCAGACACCAGATCATTGATGAAAAGCAAGAAGAGTGTAGGGAATAAGACTCTGCCTTGTGGTTGTGGGACACCATGATGCAACAGGAACTTCCTGCTGCTGGCATGTTCTAAACTGACTCTTGCTCTCCTGTTGTGGAGGTATGACTTAATCCACCTCAGCATGTGACCTCCTACTCCAGTCCTCATCAGCTTGATGAGGAGTCCACAGGTCCAGACTTTGTCAAATGCCCTCTGCAGATTAATCCATGCTGTAAGCATGACTTTCTGCTCTTGGAAGGTGTCCTCTATCTCTTGCGATAGATAAGTGGTCTGGTCCTCAGTGGAGCGGAATTGTCTGAAGCCAGCTTGTTGCGTTGCAAATAGGTTGTTAGTCTCCATGTGCCACTTCAGACGTGCATTCACAATCCTCTCCATGGTCTTTCCAACACAGCTGGTTAGGCTGATTGGGCGGTAGCTTGCAGCCTTCTTTGGATCCTTCCCTTTCTTGTGGATGGGGATCATGACTGCTTCTTTCCTTATCTGTGGAAGCAGTCCTTGTGTCCAGCTGTTGTTGTAAATTTCCAGGAGTTTGCAAATTGCTTCAGTGCCTAGATGGGTCAGCATTTCATTTGTGACTCCATCTGGTCCAGGAGACTTCTTTGTCTTCAACTGCCTAAGAGCTGTCTGTAGCTCATGCAGTTTAAGACCCTGCTTCATGCATTCTGGTGTCACTTGGCTTGTCTGCCTTTCCCTTTTTTCTCTTCGGGCGTCCCTTTGCCGTTCCCTGTTGATGTGGATGTTGGAAACATCTTTGTAGTTAGAGGCAAAAGTGTTTGCCGCTTGTTTACCCGTTAACAGTTCACCATTCTCTTTTAAAGTTACTGAGCCTCTTCCTGTTTCTTCATCATTCAGCTGTCTCGTCAATCTCCACAGCTTTTGGCCATCTCGCTCTAGGTTGAGCGACGGCTGTTTTGTTTCTCCAGCTCTTCCTCTGTGCTTCCTGTTTGTGCCTGAGGAATTTGGCCTTGGCTTGCTGTAGAGAGGGGTTATTTTCTTGTGAGGATTGTTTTCTGCTTCTTCCCTGGCTTCTGATAACTTTGCCTGTAGATTCTCCAACTCATCACTCCAGTATGGATTATAGTCCTTTCTTGCTCCCCTTGAAATGGCGCTGTAAGCAGCCTTAAGTATATTGGCGTTGAAGTCTTTGACAACCCGGTTGATGTCTCTACCTTCCACTCTGCTGTCTTTACAGAGCTCATCACTCAGACTTTGGTAAAAGGTCCACCTGGCCTTCTTGTAGTTCCAACTGGGGATGTTAGGTGAAGTAGAGGCTATACGGTCCATAGTAAGTTGGACTGGGCGATGGTCGCTACCTCCTAGTTGTTCATTGACTTCCCGCTTGACATGTCCATGTATGTCATCAGTACATAAAGCAAGATCAGGGGTTGATGTTGTTCGCCAGCTTCTGGAGTAAAAAGTTGGGGAATCATCTGCCTTGTTGATGAGGTTTAGCTTGTTATCATCTTGCCAGGTCTCCACTTCCTCTCCACGTTTATCCAGGTGGTCATATCCCCAGCTTTGTGAGTGACTGTTAAAGTCTCCTACAATGATGAACCTGGTTTCATCAGTTGTAACTTTGTCAAGGGACAGAGCTTTGTCATTTGGAGAGTATATGTTCACAAGTTCCAAACTGAAATCGTTCTTTCTGAGGCTCAGAACTTGGAACTCGGAGTCATCCATATGCGTGTTGGTCTGGACAGCGCTGATGTTGTTCCTAACCAATGTCATGATGCCTCCTTTTCGTCTGCCAATTCTGTCACAGCGGAAACACTGGTATCCTCTGACTTTGAAGGATTTCTCTGGCTGTAGGTGAGTTTCCTAAATGCAACAGACATTGATGTCTTTCTCATGGAGGATATGCTGAGTTCAGCTTTCTTGTTGAAGACACCCTCCGCATTCCAATGCATCAGCCTGAAAGGTTGATGCGGTTTGGTTCTTCTCCTTGGTATGTTCCTCCTTCTCTTTGCATGTTTTGGATTGAAGGAGGGACCCCCAGTAGCTGTGGGTGGACTCTGTTGAGGCTCAGAGCCCGGCACTAAATCCCCCTGGAGTGACCTCAGAGATTCAGCACCACGTTGTTTAATACCGGATGGCTGTGTAGACATAGCGATATTGCATGGTGCTGTGGTTTGTTAAGAGAGTGCCAATGGCCCAGCACCTCTGTCTTCAACTCTCTAGGTTTCTTTCGGGGTTACCTCACCCTTAGTTCCGAGTTAAAACCCTATCCTGGGAACACAGGAGCTTAGTATATAATTTGTCCCATAGCTGGGGGTCTGTTCATAGGCATCAGGGCGTGTCCACACACCGGTGGGCCTGGCATGCCACATATCTGGGGGCAGACCTCCTCCGAGTCCCCTGCAGTTCTGCCTGAGGCCGCAAGGTGCTCAGTTACCGTGTGGCGCCAACTCGGAGGCACTGCAAATGGGCTTGTCTGCAGAGAGGCTATGTACTGGTAGGGAAGACTTACGCACTCGGCTCCCTCTTCACCAGAAGGCTAGCCAGCGGTGGAGGCTGAAAGCGGATGGTGACAAGCACACAACACACAGCACACCACACTTGATTGATCAGCAGACCAATTGCCACACCGAATTTTTCCTAATTTGATTAAAAAAATCATGCTAATTAAACGAGTATAGCATTGTGATTTCATATGATCTCCATTAATAAATGCTAGGAAGGCATCACGCATCGTCCAGACTGAGGAACGCTTATTGAATTATTGTTGTTTTTTTGCACTCTCACATGTTGACAATCAAACGCAAAGTGTCAAAGACGTAACCGCAGCGCTAACTGGCTGAATACAATCACATCTAGTGTAACGGATAATTTGATTAGCTTTCACACTTCTCGCAAAAATCTCACAAGTACCTGCAGTAGGCGGAGCTTAAATTATGCTATCAGCTTGTGTGACATCTTGCAAATTGTCAACAGTCCGAGGTAGCAGTAATTGGCGAATGCGGATCCTAAAAAATCGGGCGTTACAGTTTAGATTTCGTTTGGCAAGGAGTGTCATGTCCGATGCTTTTGGACTCTGGCGATGCTGATCTGGACTGGAGTATTTAGAGATAAATTTTTTCGAAAACATGGCAAACATATACTGTATGTCTTTTTTATTCCTTCAAACATGCATAGAGATGTCTGTAAAACAAAATGTTATATGGTGCAAAAATTATGTATTTTAAGATGTTAAAGTTCGGGCTAGTGAAATTGGTGTCGGGCTTGGAAAATTTCCTATCTGGTAGCCCGAACAGGCTAGTGGATTCTAATCTGAATTTCGTATACTGTAAATGTCATCATAAATCATCACTTTAGCTTCCAGTTGGGCATGCGCACATACAAATATTAAGGTAACCTACCTCCTTAATAAATTCAGTATCATTTCTAGAGCTCAAAAAGGGCAGGGTGCTGTCAAAAAGGGGCATGGGGCTGCCAAAAAGGAGCAGGGTTCTGTTTTTAACAGGAAAGTTACCGTAGTTGTGTTCCAGATGTTTATAGTTATGTATTCATAACATTTATGATTATTGCACACTTATCAAAGAATAAAGTGGTAAATGATATCTTCCCAAAACCAGTAACGGAGTTTACCAATGGGTTTTTAGCTCGAAGATTCAAAGAATAGTCTAGCTATTCTACTCACCCTGGCATCGACGTCGGCGTCACACCTTGGTTAAGTTTTTGCATGCAAGTACATACAGCCATCAATTAAAGGCATATAGCTTTGAAACTTATTTTTTCTTTTTCTAGGTCAACTACCAACCTCTCTGGGTCAAGTCCCATAACTCTGACATGTATTTTGAGCAAATAATGCCCCCTTTTGGACTTAGAAAATTTTGGTGAAAGTTTTACAGGCAAGTAACTATCTCCAAAACTAATGCAGATCTTGATTTGAAACTTCACATGTGTCTTCGGGTTATAAAACTAGTTGATAGCAGTAAGTCCCATAACTCGACTTCATTTAGGCCAAATTATTCCCCCTTTTGGACTTAGAAAATTCTGGTTAAGTTTTGCGTGCAAGTACATACAGCATTTCTAAAAGGCATATAGATTTGAAACTTATTTTTTCTTTTTCTAGTCAATTACCAACCTCACTAGGTCAAGAACCCATTTTTTTGACATTTTTTTGAGCAAATTATGCCCCCTTTTAGGGCTTAGAAAATTTTGGTTAAAGTTTTACATGCAAGTTATTATCTCCAAAACTAATGCAGATATTGATTTGAAACTTCACATGTGTCTTCAGGCTTATAAAACTAGTTGATAGCAGCAAGTCCCATAACTCTGACCTTCATTTTGGCCAAATTATGCCCCCTTTTGGACTTAGCAAATTCTGGTTAAAGTTTTGTGTGCAAGTACATACAGCCATTACTAAAAGGCATATAGATTTGAAACTTACTTTTTCTTTTTCTAGATCAATTACTTATCTCACTGGATCAAGTTCCATAACTCTGACATGTATTTTGAGCAAATAATGCACCCTTTTGGACTTAGAAAATTTTGGTGAAAGTTTTACAGGCAAGTAACTATCTCCAAAACTAATGCAGATCTTGATTTGAAACTTCACATGTGTCTTCGGGGTTATAAAACTAGTTGATAGCAGTAAGTCCCATAACTCTGACTTTCATTTTGGCCAAATTATTCCCCCTTTTGGACTTAGAAAATTCTGGTTAAAGTTTTGCGTGCAAGTACATACAGCTATTTCTAAAAGGCATATAGATTTGAAACTTATTTTTTCTTTTTCTATATCAATTACCAACCTCACTAGGTCAAGACCCATAACTCTGACATGTATATTGAGCAAATTATGCCTCCTTTTTGACTTAGAAAATTTTGGTTAAAGTTTGACATGCAAGTTATTATCTCCAAAACTGATGCAGATATTGATTTGAAATTTCACATGTGTCTTCGGGGTTATAAAACTAGTTGATAGCAGCAAGTCCCATAACTCTGACCTTCATTTTGGCCAAATTATGCCCCCTTTTGGACTTAGAAAATTCTGGTTAAAGTTTTGCGTGCAAGTACATACAGCTATTTCTAAAAGGCATATAGATTTGAAACTTATTTTTTCTTTTTCTAGATCAATTACCAACCTCACTGGGTCAAGACCCATATTTCTGACATGTTTTTTGAGCAAATTATGCCCCCTTTTAGACTTAGAAAATTTTGGTTAAAGTTTTACATGCAAGTTATTATCTCCAAAACTAATGCAGATATTGATTTGAAACTTCACATGTGTCTTCAGGCTTATAAAACTAGTTGATAGCAGCAAGTCCCATAACTCTGACCTTCATTTTGGCCAAATTATGCCCCCTTTTGGACTTAGCAAATTCTGGTTAAAGTTTTGTGTGCAAGTACATACAGCCATTACTAAAAGGCATATAGATTTGAAACTTACTTTTTCTTTTTCTAGATCAATTACTTATCTCACTGGATCAAGTTCCATAACTCTGGCATGTATTTTGGGCAAATTATGCCCCCTTCTGGACTTAGAAAATTCTGGTTAAAGTTTTACATGCGAGTTTCTATCTCCAAAACTAATGCAGATATTGAATTGAAACTTCACATGTGCCTTAGGGGTTATAAAACTAGTTGATAGCAGCAAGTCCCATAACTGATATGCATTTTGGTCAAATTATTCCCCCTTTTGAACTTAAAACTCTTTTTGATATTTAACCTTTTTAGGTAATATTTTCCTGCCTCTGGGACAATATTTTGAATAGTCAGGCTTGGCTGTCTTACGGACAGCTCTTGTAACAATATTTTGTACTTCTGGTCATAACGTTCAAGCCTTATTCTTAAAAATGTCACCAAGGATGTCAACTTATTCATGTGAATATGAAATAGCGGAGGTGTTTATATGCATATAAGCTTGAAACCATACAGGTCACATTGTAAACTAATATTTATCAAAATTCATGAGATGTTTTTCTGTTTTCGGGGTACAATAAATGCCTGTCAGTCGGACTGCATCCGGATTAAGAAACAGTGGACAGCATCGAAATTTTCCACCGACGATTTTCTGGAAGTCTGCTATACTGATACACAGTCTGCATTTATATATTGTGTAAATAAGCACGTGCTATAAACATTTTGACATGTGCGTTGCAATTTGCAGACAATGAGTGGAAAAATTATCTGCCTATAAGCAGCTATTGTTTTGTTGTAATCATGATTTATCATAGGATTTCATTCCCTTCATTATCTTTTGACTGTTTAAAAAGTAACTTAAAAATGCAAATTTTCATTTTTAGCTCACCTGTCACAAAGTGACAAGGTGAGCTTTTGTGATCGCGCGGTGTCCGTCGTCCGTCGTCCGTCCGTGCGTCCGTGCGTCCGTAAACTTTTGCTTGTGACCACTCTAGAGGTCACATTTTTCATGGGATCTTTATGAAAGTTGGTCAGAATGTTCATCTTGATGATATCTAGGTCAAGTTCGAAACTGGGTCACGTGCCATCAAAAACTAGGTCAGTAGGTCTAAAAATAGAAAAAACCTTGTGACCTCTCTAGAGGCCATATATTTCATAAGAGCTTCATGAAAATTGGTCAGAATGTTCACCTTGATGATATCTAGGTCAAGTTCGAAACTGGGTCACGTGGGTTCAAAAACTAGGTCAGTAGGTCTAAAAATAGAAAAACCTTGTGACCTCTCTAGAGGCCATATTTTTCATGAGATCTTCATGAATATTGGTCAGAATGTTTATCTTGATGATATCTAGGTCAAGTTCGAAACTGGGTCACGTAGGGTCAAAAACTAGGTCATTAGGTCTAAAAATAGAAAAACCTTGTGACCTCTCTAGAGGCCATATTTCTCAATGGATCTTCATGAAAATTGGTCAGAATGTTCATCTTGATGATATCTAGGTCAAGTTCAAAAACTGGGTCACGTGGGGTTAAAAACTAGGTCAGTAGATCTAAAAATAGAAAAACCTTATGACCTCTCTAGAGGCCATATTTTTCACGAGATCTTCATGATATTGGTCAGAATGTTCACCTTGATGATATCTAGGTCAAGTTCGAAACTGGGTCATGTGGGGTCAAAAACTAGGTCAGTAGATCTAAAAATAGAAAAACCTTGTGACCTCTCTAGAGGCCATATTTCTCAATGGATCTTCATGAAAATTGGTCAGAATGTTCACCTTGATGATATCTAGGTCAATTTTCGAAACTGGGTCACGTGCGGTCAAAAACTAGGTCAGTAGGTCTAAAAATAGGAAAACCTTGTGACCTCTCTAGAGGCCATACTTTTCATGGGATCTGTATGAAAGATTGGTCTGAATGTTCATCTTGATGATATCTAGGTCAAGTTTTGAAACTGGGTCAACTGCGGTCAAAAACTAGGTCAGTAGGTCTAAAATTATTAAAATCTTTTGACCTCTCTAGAGGCCATATTTTTCAATGGATCTTCATGAAAATTGATCTGAATGTTCACCTTGATGATATCTAGGTCAGTTTCGAAACTGGGTCACGTGCGGTCAAAACTAGGCCAGTAGGTATAAAGATAGAAAAACATTGTGACCTCTCTAGAGGCCATGTTTTTCATGAGATCTTCATGAAAATAGTGAGAATGTTTACCTTGATGATATCTAGATAAAGGTCAAAACAGGGTCACGTACCTTCGAAAACTAGGTCAATAGGTCAAATAATAGAAAAACCTTGTGACCTCTCTAGAGACCATATTTTTCAATGGATCTTCATGAAAATTGGTCAGAATTTTTATCTTGATAATATCTAGGTCAAGTTCAAAACTGGGTCACATGAGCTGAAAAACTAGGTCACTATGTCAAATAATAGAAAAAACGACGTCATACTCAAAACTTGGTCATGTGGGAAGAGGTGAGCGATTCAGGACCATCATGGTCCTCTTGTTATGATCATGTTTATGAAAATCTAGACATGACACAAGCATGTTAATAGGGAATATTCATTGGCATTCTTACTAAACAGCCAATAATATCTTACAGCGTCATAAAGAAGAAAAGTTTGCTATATCTAGATTTGTTATAGGAAATATCTTTATTCTGTTACAGATTCTGCATATTACAAGTGTCTTGATGCTTGCAACATCTATATTGTATCATGAATGCCAGTTCGATAAATCAGGACGGAAGGTTTTACAAGGATGTACTGAAATATGTTCTTCGAAAACAAATACAGACGCTGGTGTGTATATTGTATTGTAATAAATTGATGGAAATTCCGAAATACCAACGATTTGAATGTGGCCTAAATTTTAGACTGTAGTTGATTGAAAATTTTGTAATTATATATCAACTCAGGAGAAAAACTGGCAGGAAGATATTTAAGAAATAATAAGTTACCATGTGTGGTTTATCTTAGAATAACCCGTGTTTTGAGTTCTAATGCATAAAAATATATCACGAAGGCCGTAGGCCTGAGTGATATATTTTTCGCATAAGATCGAAAAATGGGTTATTCTATGATAAATCACACTTGGGAACTTTTTTCGATTCTAACACAACATACTAGTATCAACAGTGTTAGAAAAAATGGTAACTACTTCTTACGACCGTGCTATGCACCTGGATCGGATGACGTCATTGCACGCAAGTGGTTTATTGCAGAATAACCCCAGATAGATTTTACTCTACATGTATGTAGGTTATTCGCTGGTCGTGTTAGAATTCTTTATAACTTAATTTCAAAATTAGATAACATTTTTTATGCCCCAGAAGGGAGGCATATAGTTTTTGAACCGTCTGTCTGTCGGTCTGTCCACAATTTTCGTGTCCGGTCCATATCTTTGTCATCCATGGATGGATTTTCAAATAACGTGGCATGAATGTGTACCACAGTAAGACGACGTGTCGCGCGCAAGACCATGGTCCGTAGCTCAAAGGTCAAGGTCACACTTAGACGTTAAAGGTCATTTTTCATGATAGTTGGGCATGTCCGGGCCATATCTTTGTCATCCATGGATGGATTTTCAAATAACTTGGCATGAATGTGTACCACAGTAAGACGATGTGTCGCGCGCAAGACCCAGGTCCGTAGGTCAAAGGTCCTAAACTCATCGGTTCTGCAATAATACAGTGGGATTACTGATCATAACAGCTAATTAGTGACTAGATAGACAGGCCTGCAACATATAAACTATTGTATATTGTAGGACATGGTGTCAATTAGGCAGTGTGGCAGTTGCTATCAAAACACAATTGAAACCCTTCCATGAAAGGATCTAGGTGTTCACAGCAATTTTTTATTAAATTATTTATACCAGCAAAAATAATTAGAAATATCACTTGTTAATCAAACACTTACAGCTACAGTTCATGAAATACTTTCTACAAATCAAGTTCAGATAATTCAGCAGTTTTTCCACTTATTGTGACATTTTTGTAGAAAAATATATCTTTGTAATCTAATCTAGCAGAGAATTTTTAATGACCAGTATCAACCAACATTGACCAATTGACCACTTCTGACCAATTTGGGAGTATTGATTTGGTTGCTTTAACTAAATAATGATGACTGCATTCACCTAATTCAAGCCCCAAATGCTCTTAAACAGTCAATATAAACTCTGCAAAATATCTTAGCAGTCAGTATTGACCAATTGACCAGTATTGACCACTTCAGGGAGTATTGACCAGGGCGGCTTTAACCGGTTGAAACTGCTGGTTAAAACTGAGGGTAGTATTAACCGCCCAACATTGCTGCAAACATGAATTATTGCCCCTTATTTGTGACAGATGTACCAGTGGGTGGCACACCCTGTGTCCTACAGACACATTCTAGTTTTAAATTTTTCAACTCTTGATATAACAAAAATTGGGGGCCAATATTGCTGAGTGGCTAAGGTCGCCAACTTCAAACCACTTGCCACTCACAAATGTGGGTTGAAGCCTCACTTGGGGCGTTGCTGTCTTCATGTGCGGAAGCTGTCCAGTTGGCTTAAGGCAGGTCGTGGGTGCCTGCCCTTAATGAAAAAATACCCGGAGAGGAACCTAGGGTCTTCCTCCACCATGAGACCTATAACTGTGTTGATGTAATGTTAAACAAACAAAAAAAAATCAAATATTGTTAAAACTTTGTCAGTATGTCATTGACTTGATTGTATCACAAAAACATGGAGATATGAAGATCAACAATGATGACACTGCATTATTCATTTCATTACAGCTGGATGTCAGGTTTCTTCAGTATATCTTTTGATATATTTTATCCACTTTTAAATTATTTAGGTAAATCCACTTTTACATTATTTAGGTAAATCAGTTATTGGAAGAGACTGGCGATGAAACTTTAGTACTGTCAGCAAGTCTAGGAAGTGGGTTGGTTACCCAGATAGGTTCAGAGAGGGCCAAGGCATTCATGATCAAAGATTCTTATGTGGCTACAAACTTTCTTGAGTTCCTCCAGAAAGGTATTTGAATATTATAGTTTTATAGGTACTTTTTTTTCAAAATGCGGAATTTGCAAAACTTAGCCGTAACAAAAATGATTGTTTGTTTCCGGTGGCCTGACCTACCCTATTTTTTTACCGCCGACCCTAAACTTTTTTAGCGGTAAAATCGGGCCGCATATTTTTGCAAATAAGTATATTATTATTTTTATAGCTCTTTGCACGAATGGACTACTCCACCGATCGGGCGAGTGGTTTTTACGTGGTAACTTTACCAAATTGAGAAATTAATACATCAGGCAAAATTACCTGGATTGACTGGAATTTACCCGTGAATCGTAAAAATATCAAAACGTCATGCTGGTAATTTTCCATTCCACAAACACGTGCGCCCTATCGTAATATCTTATTTACATCGCGGTTACTTTTGACACAATAAACGCGCGTGGTGCATTCATTTTTCAATGTAATCGCTTCAAATTTTCAACACCGCTTGAGAACTAATACAGTTTGAGTTCTATAACAATTTTAATTAGATATCGACAGGAATGTAGGCAAAATTCTTTAAAAACGATCAGATTTTCATATAATGTTTTGTAAAATTTCAAACAGCGCGATCTTGATTATTTACTGCTTTCTTAAAGTAAATAAACAGTACATACTATGGTAATAAAATTCAGACTCTTGACCAGAATGTACAAAAAACACAATTAAAAAATCTTAAATAATGAAAAAGCGGCAGCAATTTAAATACATGGAGTAAAACGATTTTTGGCAAACAGATTTCTGTTAGCACGGCAGAATAGGTTACGTGACCTTGTGAATGTAAATAGAAATGTGGTTTTAAAATAAAGCAGTATGATGTTGTTGCGGATTTTAATAAGTTTTAAATTATTCATAGTACATGTATTTTTTGACACAATATTTTGTTAGATATTCTTTTCAAACAATAATGTAAATTCCTTGAGGGCAAATAGGTCACAGAGGTAGGCTATCCACTATCATCGTTCACGACACATTTACATGTCAGTTTATTCGGGATATTGCACCTTCGCTTTTAAAAAAAGATAAAGAAAAAACTTTTTTATTGATTTCTTCTCAACAATTTAAGGAATCGAGAAAGTACGATCAGACAGTGATGTGTCACATGGCGCGAAAACATGACGTAATGCCATGACAATCTTGGGCAACTATACCGCTTTGATCTCCACTTCAGATATCATAATAACCGACACACTTCTTTTAGCTCTTAGAGGGGGTGTTAATTGATGATGAAAACAAGGCTAATTACGTAGTTTATCATCAGAATAATTACCGATAATTATTAATGTTTTTTTTTTTTTTTTCACTTTTAACACGGGTCGACGTTGGGTGGATGATGATTATTGTGTCCATATTTTGGGACACTTTTCAAAATAATTATTTTTCGGGATAACAGATTGCTACAGTCTTCCATTTTTAATTATTTTAGAAATAAGTCCTGTTTCTTTGAGTCATATGAAGTTATGACGTCTACAACATCAATTTATGTGATAGAATTGGAGGTCCACTAAAGTCTGAGCAGCTCTCCTAGATTTCAGCAGTTGGTGGACCTGCTGAAAAAAGTTAAGGTCGAGGCCTGCAGAGTCTTGAAAAGTCAGGTTTTAGATGGGATTTACAGGGTTTTACCTAGCCCCAAAAAAGGTGGTAAATTTACCACTTTTCGTGGTCCATGTCCCACTTTTCTTAGCAAAGGGGGGCATGAGTTTTCCCAAAAAAACAATTTTTCAAATTAATTAAAAGTTAATTTCAATCAATTTAAACTATTAAAATCCCAAAAGAGTATCAAAGTATTCAAGCAAATCCTAACATGTCCCCCAAAATAGTCTCTTTTTTCCAGAAAAATAAATTTGGGGGGACATGATGTCCCTCAAAATAAATTTCCTAGGGAAAACCCTGGATTTATAGTAGTAAGACGTTGAACAACCACTTGCAGCTTTATTAATTCACAATTTGGGCATACCAGTCAAAACTCCATTGTCTAGCATTTCCAGTTAATCCAGAATTTTAGACTTGGGTAGGGGGTGATGGTATTAATCTCAATGCAGCTCAAAGATGCAAATCATATTCCTGGCCAGTGTGCTTTTACTTGGTTTTAGTTTGAAATATAAATGTTGGTTGTTGAATAATATTCAATACTAAAATTATTATTTAAAGAGAGAATCCACAGCAAGATTTCTTTCAAGTTTCATGTTTAATCAAATATAAACCATGTTCTCCGCAAGTATTAAATTGCCAACTTCTCCACATGAATTAGCGGCGGAGAATGAATGATATAGGACACAATGATCCTATGACCACTTGATCCGTAGATTGACTGCTCTATCTATTGAGCTAATCAGATGGGCTACTCTGGAAATGAAAAAACAACAACAACAAAACACAAACATAAAGCATATATTTATTTCATAATATTTAAATACACAATCAAATGGCATTTTATATTGCTAAAACATCATCAAAGTCTTTGTACATTCTGGTGTAAATCAAACATAACAATAGGATGCATGTTTATAAGGTTTATAATCTCCCTGTTTGAAACTAGGGTGGTGTTAGGTTTAAAAAAAAAAAAAAAAAAAAATGCCTACCTACCTACCCTATTTTTTTTGGCCATGTCACTGGAAACAAACAATTTTTTTTGTTAGGCCTTAGTACAAGACAAGTTTTCATTGTAAATGAAATATTAATTACTGAGTAAGTATACGGACAGTGTAAGATTGTTTCCAAATGTTCAAAGTTTCAGAATCTTAAACAGACAAAAAATAACATTGAAATTATTAGATAAAAACTTAGAACCAGAGAAGGGGATACCTGGATACAAAACCTGGTAAAAAAAAACCTGGAAATGTATTACACTGTTGGAAAGTAGTTGAACTGGTAATGACAGAAATGCTATGGCTATAGTGGCTTGATTGCTGAATCATAGGTTAAGTGCATGCTTTCTATTACATTGAGTTAAAATTGATACAAATTAGATTTAAGGTACCCAGCCAGCCATGTTCAACTACTTGCATCTAGTCGAAAAAATTTAGAAATAAGGCACTGGTCTGCCAAATTCTGTATGTACATTACATGTATAAAGAACAGCAGTAAACTCACATAAAGTCTTCCCGAAAATTTGCATTCTGCATCAACAGTCAAACTTGGTTTGCTCAAATATTTCACTTTTATTTCACTGGTCAAAAGTCCTGTATAATCTAGATTGTTCTGCCTGGTATTGCCCGAACCCTGATGCCTGAAACTCCAGTTATATTATAGTGTATGACCATAGGTCACACCTTTTCTCTTTGAAGGAGTGACCACTCTCAATTACTGACAAATCATTTCACAGTTGCATATTTCAGCAGTGCTAACTTTCTACACTTTGTGATATTGGCAAATAAAGGAACAATAAACTATCCATAATTAGACCTTATTTTTCACCCTACTGTTTGGTGCTTTTCAGTTTTTGAAATTGTTTTAGTAACTGTCATATTATAACTAATAAAAGCCTGCACAGTGCAATCATAAATAACTGTAAAAAATGAAGTAAAGAACATGTACTACATGTTTGTCTCTTATTTTAGAAATTTGCTCACAGCTTTTAAGGTAGTTCTGCATGTTCACATAAATTCCTTTTTAGCTCATCTGATTTTTTGAAAAAAAAATGATGAGTTATTGTCATCACTTGAGCGGTTGTCGGCGTCGGCGTTGCCTGGTTAAGTTTTATGTTTAGGTCAGCTTTTCTCCTAAACTACCAAAGCTATTGCTTTGAAACTTGGAACACTTGTTCACCATCATAAGCTGACCCTGTATAGCAAGAAACATAACTCCATCCTGCTTTTTGCAAGATTTATGGCCCGTTTTGTACTTAGAAAATATCAGATTTCTTGGTTAAGTTTTATGTTTAGGTCAACTTTTCTCCTAAACTATCAAAGCTATTGCTTTGAAACTTGCAACACTTGTTCACCATCATAAGCTGACCCTGTACATCAAGAAACATAACTCCATCCTGCTTTTTGCAAGACTTATTGCCCCTTTTGGACTTAGAAAATCAGTTTTCTTGGTTAAGTTTTATGTTTAGGTCAGTTTTTCTCCTAAACTATCAAAGCTATTGCCTTAAAACTTGCAACACTTGTTCACCATCATAAGCTGACCCTGTACAGCATGAAACATAACTCAATCCTGCTTTTTGCAAGATTTATGGCCCCTTTTGGACTTAGAAAATATCAGATTTCTTGGTTAAGTTTTATGTTTAGGTCAACTTTTTCTCTTAAACTATCAAAGCTATTGCTTTAAAACTTGCAACAGTTATCACCATCATAAGCGGATGCTATACATCAAGAAACATAACTCTATCCTGCTTTTTGCAAGAATTATGGCCCTTTTTAGACTTAGAAAGTCATGGGTAGGACAATATTTCTATTATACAAAAAAAATCAGATGAGCGTCAGTACCCGCAAGGCGGTGCTCTTGTTTATGCCTCCCTTCCAAGAAGGAGGGGTATATTGTTTTGCAGATGTCGGTCGGTCGGTCGGTCGGAATGTAGACCAGGCCTAGGATCCTGAAAGTTGATAGGAAAGCAGATGATCCCTATTAAATTTTAGATCTGTATGTCAAAGGTCAAGGTTACAGTGACCCTAAACAGTTAAACGGTTTCCGGATGATAAATCAAGAACGCTTGGGTCTAGGATCATAAAAGTTGATAGGGAGGTTGGTCATGACGAGCAGATGACCCCTATTGATTTTGAGGGCAGTATGTCAAAGATCAAGGTCACAGTGACCCGGAACAGTTAAACGGTTTCCAGATGATAACTCAAGATTGCTTGGGCCTAGGATCATGAAAGATGATAGGGAGGTTGATCATCACCAGCAGATGACCCCTATTAATTTTGAGATCAGTCGGTCAAAGGTCAAGGTCACAGTGACCAGGAACAGTAAAATGGTTTCTGGGCGATAAAAAGGCTTGGGCCTAGGATCAGGAAAATTGGTAGGAGATTGATGATGACCAGTAGATGACCCCTATTTTTTGGGGTCGTTAGGTCAAAGTTCAAGGTCACATTGGCCAGAAACAGTTAAACAGTTTCTGGACGATAACTTCAGAACGCTTGAGCCAAGGGTCATGAAAGATGATAGAGAGGTTCATCATGACCAGCAGATGACCCCTATTGATTTTGAGGTCAGAAGGTCAAAGGTCAAGTTTACAGTGACCCGGAACATTTAAACCATTTCCAGACAATTACTTGAGAACGCTATGGCCTAGGATCATTAAACTTGATAGGTAGGTTGGTCATGACCAGCAGATGACCCCTATAGATTTTGAGGTCAGTAGGCCAACGGCAAGGTCACATTGACCTTGAACAATTAAACTCTTTCCGGACGATACCTTGAGAACGCTTGGGCCTAGGATCATGAAACTTAATAGGGAGGTTGATCATGACCAGCAGATGACCCTTGTTGATTTTGAGGTCAGTAGGTGTAAGGTCAAGGTCACACTGAACCAGAACAGTAGAACTTTTGTTTACAGTGATCATAAAATTTCTGTTCCTTGTGCAATTACAGAATGCATCAAGGGGGGCATTTTGTGTTCTACGAGCTCTTGTTTATATAAATCAGAATTAGATTAAACCCTGATTTTTCAAAACTTCAGAATATACATAGAAAATTCTGCAAATAAAAAAGATAGGGTTGTGTGCTTGATCTTTTGCTAGACTGATATGAAAATAAGGTTTAAAAAATGGCCATGTCCCTGTGTCTGACATGTACTTACTATAGGCCTTTATATAAGAACCTTGATATTTGGTGTGCAATATCGGATTTGTGATTTCTACTGTAATTGTTCAAATTATTGCCTTAGGTTCAAAAATGTGTGTGACATGTATATAATGTAGGCAAACGTAGAAGAAACCTAACTCTGTACTTTATACAAACACACTTGAAGCCTAGTACACAGGTGAGGATTTTAGGGTCAGTGACCCTCTTGTTTATTATTAACATTTTAGCTCACCTGAGCACAAAGTGCTCAGGGTGAGCTATTGTGGTCACTCACTGTCTGGCATCCATCCGTCCACACTTTCTTTTAAACAACATCTCCTCCTAAACCACCAGGCCAATTTTGATGAAACTTCACAGGGATGTTCTTTGGATGGTGTTCAAAGAATTGAATTCCATACAGAAGTGTGGTTGCCAAGGCAATCGAAAGGAAAAATCTTCTTGTCCAAAACCACAGGTCCTAGGGCTTCGATATTTGGTATGTAGCAATCTAGAGGTCCTCTACCAAGATTATTCAAATTATCCCCCTCCAAATACGGCCCCGCCCTGGGGGTCTAATGGTTTACATAGACTTATATAGGGAAAACTTTCCAAAACCACAGGTCCTAGGGCTTTGATATTTGGTATATAGCATCATCTAGTGGTCCTCTACCAATATTTATTAAAAGTTTCTGTTGCATCTATCTCAAAAAAGTATTTTAACTAGCATTATGAAACATTATAGGAATATTATTATGTCTTATTTGGGGGGCTGAACATAGAAAACTCTTTCCAATCTGTAAGTTGAGAACCACTTGACCCAGAATGTTGAAACTTAATAGGATGATTGGACATGCATTGCCCTCTTGTATATTCATATTTTCACTTTTGAAAGATAGTTATGATTCTGTTTAATAAATTTAATCATGAGTTGCCATTAATTCATAAAATGGTATACGTTTCCATTCTCTGAGTCAAGGCTTTATTCTACGGTAACCGGATAAATGAAGTTATGCCATTATTTCTGGTTTACCAAATGTGCAGAACTACCTAAACTGTGAGCATGATCTGTTTTTAGCTCACCTAAGCATTGCTCAAGTGAGTTATTGTGATCGCTCAATGTCCGTCGTCTGTCTGTATGTCAACATTTAGCTTGTGTATGCATTAGAGGCTGTCTTTTTAGCTCACTTGTCACATACATGTAGTGACAGATGAGCTTTTGTGATCACCCTTTGTCCGTCGTCCGTCCGTTCACAATGTCCTTGTGAACACGATAGAGACCACATTTTGTATTTGATTTTAATCAAACTTGCACACAACTTGTATTGGCGTAATATCTCTGTTCCTTTCGAAAACTGGCCAAATCCCGTCATGTATTCCAGAGTTATGGCCCCTTAAAGGGTCAGAATTTGCCATATTTGGCTTGTGAACATGATAAGAGACCACATTTTGCAATCAACTTTAATTAAACTTGCACACAACTTGTACTGGCATAATATCTTGGTTCCAATGGTCCAAAATTTGCTATTTTGGCTTTTGCAGTCATATAGAGGCTTCATTTATGGTTTGATTTAATACTAACTTACAAAATATCTTAGACAACAATAAATCTTGGATTCCGTGATGAATCTGTCAGATCCAATCATAGGTTCTAGAGTTATTTTATATATGATTACCTCCCCTGATTTTAATCAAAATGGATTTATATCAATAAGTACTTATAGGACTCATTTGAAATTTCATTATTGTCATCAGTTGGACTCAGACAATCAAGGTATATAACTATGGACTGATTTTATGTCAAATTACCTCCCTTTATTTCAAATTAAAATGTGTATATCTCCGTAACTAATGAAGATACTGATCTGAAATTCCATTTACCGTATGCCATCAGATGGACTTGAACAATCATTGAAGATACATATTGACTGAATTTATTACAAATTACCTCCCTTTATTTTGTATGTAAATGAATATACCTAGCAGCTTCTAATGAGATTGGTTTGAAATGTTATTTATGTCTTCCATGGTAAGAAATTTCTACTTTTACTTACTTTTTTAATATATTGTTGTAAAGGCTTGTACTCTATCTTCCACATGCATATACCAATGCATGATTTCCGTCCCTGATTTTAATTAAAATGGATTTATCTCAGTAAGTATTTATAGGACTCATTTCAAATTTCATTACTGTCATTAGTTGGACTGAGACAATCAGGGTAGATAACTGTGGACTGATTTTATGTCAAATTACCTCCCTTTGTTTCAAATTAAATTGGATGTATCTTAGTAACCAATGAAGATACTGATTTGAAATGTCATTTATGCCATCAGATGGACTTGGACAATCAGGGTACATTTGACTGAATTTATGACAGATTACCTCCCTTAATTTTATGTAAATGAATATACCTCAGCAGCATCTAATGAGATTGGTTTTAAATGTTATTTAAGTCTTCCAGGGTAAGGAATAGTATTGCTAGTACAAAAATGCAGCATTTGAGCCTAGGACCCTCAAACTTGGTATGGAGATTGGCCCTGACTAGTACGTGACCCATAGGTCAAAAGGGACTGTTACAAGAAAATATTTATCCTGATGATATTTAAAGTGTATGCCTATGTGATCTATGTCAAAACTTGATCTTATCATTAAGAGCAATGGTACTCAGGTGAGCGATATAGGGCCATGATGCCCTCTTGTTCAATTGATCTTCATGAAATTTGGTCAGAATGATTGCATTGTTGAAACTTGACCCAAGTTACTTGAGTTTGAATACGGGTCCTCTGGGATCAAAAACTAGGTCACTAGGTCAAATCAAAGAAAAACGTTGTGTATGCAATAGAGGCTGTATTTTTCAACTGATCTTCATGAAATTTAGTGATAATGATTGCCTTGATGAAATCTAGGCCGAGTTTGAATATGGGTCATCTGGGTCAAAAACTAGGTCACTAGGTCAAATCAAAGAAAAACCTTGTGTGTGCAATAGAGGCTGTATTTTTCAATTGATCTTCATGAAATTTGGTCAGAATGATTGCCTTGATGAAATCTAGGTTTAGTTCGAATATGGGTCATCTGGGGTTAAAAAAAGTAGGTCATTAGGTCAAATCAAAGGAAAATCTTGTGTATGCAATAGAGGCTGCATTTTTCATTTGATCTTCATGAAATTTGGTCAAAATGAGTGCCTTAATGAAATCTGGGTCAAGTTTGAATATGGGTCATCTGGGGGTCAAAATCTAGGTCACTAGGTCATATCAAAGAAAATACTTGTTTGAGTTTAAAGAGACCACATTTTGGTCCAATCCTGATGAAAATTGGCCAGAATATTTGTTTCCATGAAATCACTAGGTCAAACATGTTGACACTGTTATGGTTTGTTTCTCAGGTGAGCCACCTAGGGCCATCTTGGCCCTCTTGTTTGCCTGGTGACAGATACTTTTTACACATCTTACAATTATATTGCATTGATAGTTTTGAATTAATGGGAAAAAGTAAAGTAGAATAGAATAAATTTGTGACAGAATTTCCCTCAATGCCTTAATTAATATGCTAATTCCAGTACAAGAATTCAGTACAGCTTAAGTGTCATTGATGTTCCTGTGGTTAGTTTCATCTAAATATACATTGTATATGACACTAGTATCAACTACGTTGGCTGAGACTATCAATGACTCAAACAAATTTCCATGAGCCTCATGAGTTCAAGCGAACAAAGGTGATTTGTGTAAAAAATTTAACAGTTAAATGAAATAACAGTTAACTAAATACAGTGCTTTCTCTGTCTCATTTGGGAATTTGGACACTGTGATGTCAATACTGCTTTCATTGTAACACAAGTATTTGCGCTTCCAAAGGATTTTTCTGAAATGTTATATTAAACTTTTTGAAGAAGATTGTTTTAACCGGTGCTAGGGGATGTGAAAGGTATTGCAGATTGCATTACCTCGCATGACCAGACTCTGTCCAACTCAATTTTCATTAAATTTATGCAGAAGAGATATGCCTATGACAGACTTTCAAACTTCACCTGATTATTACCTGTGGTCAGGTGTTGACTGTTAAAATCTTTAGGGCCTGTATCTTAAAAGTAAAGATCTCGATGTGCTTGAGGCTGACAACTGTTTCAGATCTATAACTTAAAATACATCTTCCTATGACTGTCGGGCTACATAGGTTTAATGCCTGAAGTCAGTACAGGACCCTTATTGTTATACCCCCAGATACAAATATATTGGGGTCACAGAATGTCTATTGGCCTGTCTGTCTGTCTGTCAGCTGTGCCCACTCTATATCTTCTAAGCCAGTGGGAATATTTTTATAAACATTATAACATCAGTTATTCTCTTCATCAAGACAATGATTGTGCTGATTGTGCAGAGTGCACAACCCTGGTCCAAGGTCAAGTTCATACTTTGAGGTCCAAGGTCAGTGAGTGAGTGAGTTGGGTTTTACGGCGAATCAACACAAAATGGTCGTGTATCGCCGGAGGTCCAAGGTCAAATAGCTTAACTTACATCTGTGCCATATTTTCAAAACCACCTGGAAGACTTTCATAAAACATTAGTAGCAGAAATTGTTTACCTCATCAAGATGATGTGCAGAGTGTATGACCTAGATCACAAAGTCCAAGATAAAAAGTCTCACTAAGGAGATCAAAGGTCAATAAGCTTAAATTTATATCTGCTCCATATCTTCTAAATCTGTGGGGAGAGTTTCATAAAACTAGCATCAAATTACCTCAGCAAGACATTGGGAAAAACACAATACTTATTTCTCTAGGTCTATGTTTAAAGTGTTAACAGAGTTTGTTTTGTGTCAGGTCCAGAACTATACCATCCATTGAGGGATTATAGTATTACATGGCACAATTGTTTCCCGCAATCAGACTATGTGACATGTGCAAACCCATTCTGCCTCTAGCTCAAAGGTCTCTCAGAGGAGAGGGAACAGCTGCCCAGCAAACAAAGACGCAACACTGTCCATGCTTCATCTATCCTCGCAGCAACACCCTATGCGCAATTCCCTTGTGGCATATACTGTATTTTACAACACACAATGTCTGAATTAAAATTGGCATCTACAGTAACTGTTGTTGATTACTTATAACTACTATAAATATGAAAAAGGGTCTTCATGAAACTTAATACAAATATACATCTGTATTGGGCAATGACGCACATTCAACTTTCGTCAGGATCTCTTCAGTTACTGCAGAGATAGTGCCTTTTAATTGTTATATCTTTCAAAATAGAGTCCCCTCATTCACAAAACAACCTATTTGGTGGGGGATATAAATTCACTGAATTTGCTTGTTTATTCATACTTCAGATTTCTTTATAGATCCAGGTAAATACTCAGCAGCCCCAAAAGACTCCTTCAAAAGTAGAAATGGAAGTAAGAGAACACAAGCAGCAATAAGTCAGATTGAGGAGATACAGTCTCCTGTAAAGCCAGCAAAACTTTTTAAAGTTCAGCCAAAACAACATGAAAAAGACTGTTCTTCCAACAGTTGTTCTGACAGTAGGTTAAGCAGTCAGTCTGAGAAAAGGGATGACAGTGGTGGTCTAACACCCCAACAATCAATAGATGAATTTGATGGTATTAGACCCCAACATGTGGAACTAGAGGGGGTACCAGAATCTTTGAAAATGAGTGCATATACAGAAGAGGAGCAAACCAGTTTATTAAACAGGCTAGAAATAAAGAATGAAATGTTAAGTTCTCAGGAACGTAGTGGCACGAGTGTGGAAACTGCTACTGATAATCAAGAGTTTGGATTAAAGAACACTGTTCAGGTGAATATAGAATGTGCATTAGCAGAGCCTAATGTAAATCAGCCAGTAAATGAGACCATTCCAGAGGAGGGTAATGATTTAGAGGTCAATTCGGATTCTGATGGTAGCATTCAAGGTGAAGATAGTTTTGATAATGTTATCATAAAAACTGAACCTTTTGATTTTGGTGATAATGATAGCATGGAAAGTGCTGTACAAAGTGTGGATAATTCAGATATTAATGTTTATGGTGATCTGCCTACCCCGGACTGTAGTGGAACAACCCAGTCTGGAAGTAAACATGCTAGCTCTGTTAGTGACAGTTTAGTCAAATCAGGAGATCAACCTACATATAGCAGTGAAGGTAAATCTGATGTCAGAAGCTCTGAAGATAAATATAATACAGTTAAAGGTGAGCCATATTGTTGTATGTACAAATGTTGGGTTACCCACACTTCAAGTAAATTTAATTTAGAATTTATTTGAAGATCAAAGAAATAGCAAAACAGCAAAGAGGGGAAAACAAAGAAATATGAATACTGCAATAAACAAATACATTTATGCCCTCTTTAGAAGAGGAGGGGTTATATTGTTTCACTGGTGTTAAATGTCTGTATGTTAGATTTCTGTGTTGGTCTGTCATCCAGTCTGTTGGTCAGTTTTGTCAGTAGGTAGACACTTTGGGTTCTTATCAATATTTGGAAAATTCTTTGGCTTCATTGAATGGTCAGTAGATGACCTGTATTGCTTTTGGAGTCAGTAGGTCAGTGTCAGGTAGGCCACAGGTAAAGTTTACAGGGACCCCCGAGAATGGAATCGGGTTCTGATCGCCAACTAAAGAATGTGTGTAGAGGTCAGACTTCATAGGATGATGTCCTGCAGTTACATAATGTAGGTGGCCCCTATAGTTTTGGGAGTAGGTCGGTCAAACTTCAGGGTCACCAAGACTTGATAGCATCATTTCTTATTGTCAGCAGAATACCCCTATTGTTTATAGGGTCATTAAGTCAAAGGTCTATGTCAAAACTAGGGATGGCAATGAATAGCATTTTTGGTATTCAAATATTTGGCCAACTTTCGAATATTTAGTTATCAACTGATCAACAGTCTTGTCAGATGATCATGTGAAATACTCTCAAATGACAGAAAGTATAGATAGTATTTGACAGTAGATAAACGATATAACATGAACAATATTTTCAATCAAATGAAGTATATTAGACTTGGGCAGAGTCTCATGAGGGCAGGTATAAATGAATATTCGGCATAAATACACTGCTTAATTTTAATGTTAACAATGTGAAATTCATTAATTCTTTATTTTGGGTAAATGATTTTTGACTTTCATATCGATTGAATAGTGCAGTTAACTTCAAAAATTAATATGCATTACATTTGTCTTGTTTTCCACTCTTTCCAGCATTTTTTTCCCTTAAATTTATTGCTGATAGACTTTCAGATTTAAATCTGAGTCATTAGATCAAGTGCTGTTTAATGTTTATTTAATTACTAGAAGTTCACACCTACTGAAAACAAGGTATTTTGTAACAGTTTCAATAGCAATTAATGGTGTTAACTTCAGGGTGTGCTGTCATCACCATGATGCACCAATATACACATGTCTGACAAAGGCTTAAGCCATTTTTGTTCATGTGGGTTTTGGCAAAAGTTAATGTTCTGGATTTTTCTTTTAGATTTTGTTTGTCATGATTTTTGTCTCACACATTGTGGAATGTAGACTAAGTGATCCAAATTCCTGCAGCAGCATAGGCGATAGCATCAACAATTGGATTTCTTTTAAACCTTGTAGGATGATTTAGAAACTTACTTTACACCCCTTTGGTGAGTTCTGGCACCCTTGTGACCTTGACCTTGAAGAAATTAGCAGTTTTAGCTCACCTAATCACAAAGTTAAAAT
The DNA here is from genome assembly GCF_021730395.1 of Mercenaria mercenaria. Classification (NCBI taxonomy): domain Eukaryota; kingdom Metazoa; phylum Mollusca; class Bivalvia; order Venerida; family Veneridae; genus Mercenaria; species Mercenaria mercenaria. Next base: position 32,791,955 of record NC_069364.1, on the reverse strand, counting down.
ACGTTAAAATATTGACGTAATTTTGAAAGTAACTGTTGCACACACTTTCAGAAATGGCGACGTCAGATAAGTTCTTGGTTAAGTTCAAAATTACGTCACTATTTTAACTAAGTGACGTTTAAGACTTGAAACGCAACATAATTACGTGCAACACGTTGCTGTTAATGACAATAAAAATTTTAATCCTGTAAAATGTATAATGATAAGGCAGATATTTAATTTTAAACTCTATAGTTCTGTCAAGTATACATTGAAATAACATCAGTTAAAATAATTATTTGATGCGTCGCTTATTTTTAAAATAATAAAAAAAGTTTGCGATTTACTGGGACAACCCTGATATGTCACCCTCTACTAAGATTGTTCAAATTATACCGATTTGTTAAGAAACATGGCCACCAGGTGGCGTGGACCCTTTTCCCTATTATGTATATAGTAGAAATTTTAAAAATCTTCTTGTATGAAACTGATGGCCCAATTTTAAAATAATTTTACACAAATGGTCCTTGTGTGACCCTCTACCACAAGTGTTCAAATTATTTTGATATGTGAAAAAGCATGGCTGTCAGAGGTTGTAGTCACTTTTCCCTATAGATAGTGGAAACTTTTAAAATCTTCTTAAGACATGTGAAACTGCAGCCCTGATTTTAAAAGAATTTTATGCAAATGGTCCTTGTGTGACCTTCTACTAAGAATGTTCAAATTATTCCGATTTGTCAAAAAACATGGCTGCCAGGAGGCATGGTCACTAGTATATTGTAGAAACTTAGAAAACCAAAATTTTTCAGTTGTATAAATCTGTTCAAATAATTTCACACAAATTGTCCTTGTGTGACCTTCTACAAATACTGTTAAAATTTTTCTGATTCATCAAAAAACATGGCTGCCAGAGGGCGTGGTCAATTTTCATCAACAATTTCTTTAATCAACATCTCAAAAACCACTGAATGGATTTTAATGAAACTTTACACAAATGATTTCTGTGGAGCCCTCTTTCAAAATTGTTAAAATGGTTCCATTTCATTGAACATGTTGGTCTTTCTGGTTAAGAATAGAGTAACCACATAATGACTGTACCATAAGAATGTCCATCCATCTGTCTGAATTTGTTGTGTATATCCTAAAAAGTATTTGACTTAAAGTCACAAAATTTCACAGGATTGTCATTCAGCATGTGAAGCTGTGAACCTGATGTTTAAACTGGGATTTCACACAGCCAGACAAGAGTTATGGCCCTTGACTTAGCCAAAAATATGTGTTAAAAGGGTCTAAAAGTTTGTGTCACATGTATCTCAAAAAGTATTTTACCTAGGACTATGAAACATTATTATTGGAATAATATTCAGCATGTCAAGTTGTGCACCTGGGGTTTTGTTTGAGAACACTCAACATGCTCAAGGGAAGTTCATCCAAGTTTTTTCTGTAACATTGATGATTGCATAAAATATGCAGTCTCTCAGCGATATGGAATATTGAGATAATGTGACTGGTGCATGATAGAAGATAAATTACCACTTGTTCAATATATATAGTACCCATTTACCAAACTGCACATTGTAGGTGAGAAGTGCGCGATTGAAATGGATTTTCCCATTCATGACCATGGTTCTTACAGTATACCTAGGGGTAAGGTATAACATGTGCAGTGGCATTTTCTTTCTGGTCTGGTGCCAGTGTGGAGGATAAACAAAACATGAAGTTTACCTCAAAGGAATACTAAAAGTGTACTGAGGAAGCACTGATATTATTTTGAACAATAACACTGTGATTATGATTATAGTACACTGCATACCAGATTTCATCTCTATGCGAAGTTAGAGTAATATAGATTTAGCTTTGCCTATGTCATCTGAGCTCATTTGAAGTATATTATCACTACTGCCTGTATGGTAAATGGAAAAAATACCAGTAACTTTAAGGGATAAAGTCTGTCCATCTTTCCGCTTATCAGGAGCCTTATTTAAGAGAAGTTCGTTTTTATGGGTTCATCATCACACAGTAAAGTTATAATTATTATGTTATATGTTTACTTTCCAGCTTATGATGGTGGAAGGAGACCATAGTTGCCTCTCAGGGCATTACTTTATGTACAAGCCGACTCCTAGGTAGAACCACTGACCTCGAACTTAACCAGCTTGTTGGTTTCCTCACCTTTATATACCACAAGCAAGGTTTTGAACCCACAGCAGTGTGGGGCAAGTGTTTTGAGCTCAGTGACCTGGGATTTGGTTAACAGCACATGAATTCAAGTAACTGGGAAGAAATGTTAACTAGAAAAGATGCAGCCTTTAAAATTAAATCTGAGTTCTCAAGGAACAAAAGAAGTATGACCCTTGGAATTTTTATGGTGTTTACCATACAAAGTGTTTTACCATACAAAGTGTTTTACTAAATTACAAACCACATAGATGTTTACCATACAAAGTGTTTAATTACAAACCACATAGATCCTTGTCTGCAGTGGATGAGATATTTTGACCAAACTTGGGTGTACTCAAGTGTGGCTTGTTTAAAGACTGAGGTATGCATTTTGGTCTCTGGGATTGATGTAGCAGTTACATAAGTTTGGAAAAAAATAGGTTTAGAAAAACAAGATGTATTTACCTATGTTATGGCGCATACATCTGTCCACCATATTCCATGTCCAGAGCATAACGTAATTAGAAATGTTAAGGTCGCAAATAAAGCTGAGAGGTCATATCTGTCTCATTTTGTAACATAAAAACTTTTCAAGATATTGACTTTATAAGCTTGGAACATAGGTTGTGATGAGATGAGTGCTACAAGCTACATTAATCCTCCTTACCTCCACATTAACCCACCTCTCACAAATACCCCTTTCCCTCCCCTCCTACCCACGACCCCCCAAAAAGGATTTTTTTTTTTAATTTGCCCTCAAATTTTTGAGAGTACACTTAGATGTGCCATCTGCATGTCTGTCCATCACTTCTTTTTGTCCTTCCATCCCTTTGCACATTAGAAGAGTTATGTGGCAAGGCAAACAATAGAGAACAGAAATTCTATTCATTCTGTTTCTTGGCTAAACTTCTTTTACATGACGAAAAAGATTAATAAAGAGAACAAAGGAGTAGCTACATAACTAGTCCTGACCGATGTGGGTTAGAGCCTCACTCGGGGTGTTGAATTCTTCATATGAGGAAGGTTGGTTCTACCCAGGTACCTGCTCGTGATGAAATAATGCACGGAAGGGCACCTGAAGTCTTCCACCATCATCAAAGCTGGAAAGTCGCCATATCACCTGTAATTTGTCTCAAAAAGTATTTGACCTAGAGTCATCAAACCTAACAGGATTGTTATTCAGCTTGTGAAGTTCTGCATATTGTGTTTAAATTGGGATTTTACTTAACCAGATTAGAGTTATGGCCCTTGACTTAGTCAAAAATATGTATATACATAAGAAGGGCCCAAAGTTTGTGTTGCATCTATCTCAAAAAGTGTTTGACCTAGGATATAATTCTAGTATTATTGAAATATTATCCTGGGTGTGTGCACCAGGGGTTTTGATTGAGATTTCACAAGACCAGTGTTATTGCCATTGACTAAGTCAATATAGGCAGAAAAGGGCATAAAAGTTTGTGTCACAGGTATCGTAAAACATACTTGACCTAGGGTCAGGAAACTTGATAGGAGTATTATTCAGCATGTTAAGTTGTGCAACTGGTGTTTTGTTTAGGATTTCACTCAATTGGCCCTTCACTTAATGAAAAATAATAAAGTGCTTAAAAGACTGTACTGCATATGTCTTAAAAAATATTTTACCTGGAGTTAAGAAACCATGTGCAGTGACAGGAGTGGGTGGGGGAACCTGTGTCCAATGAACTCACATCTAGTTATACCCCCTTAAACTTTCTAGGAGTGAGCTTGTCTGTCTGTCTGTCCATTGGTTTTCATGGTTTATGGACAATAACTCATGAAAGGCTTGACAGATTTAAATAAATTTTGGTACACTTGTGTAACATCATGAAATACAGGTCAAGTTTTACTTTGAGATCAGTAGGTCAAAGGTCAAGGTCACAATGACCTGGAACAGTTAAAAGGTTTCTGGATGATAACTTGATAATGCATGGGCCTAGGATCATAAATTTTGGTACACAGGTGAACCATCATAAGATACAGGTCAAGATCACTTTTGAGGTCAGTAGGTCAAGGGTCAAGGTCACAATGGCTCGGAATAGTTGAACGGTTTTCGGAAGATAACTTGAGAACGCTTGGTTCTAGGATCACAAAACTTAATAGGGAGGTTGATCATGACCGGCAGATGACCCCTAATGATTTTGAGGTCTGACTTTGACATTGGCTGACTTCTGTGACAAGGCCGTATTGTGGGGGTATAATTCGTCACTCCTGTGACAGCTCTAGTTTTCAGTTCACCTGAGCACAAAGTGCTCAAAGGTGAGCTTTTTTGATCGCCCTGTGTCCGTCATCTGTCTTCGTCCGTCCGTCGTCAACAATTTGACTGTTAACACTCTAGAGGCCACAATGTTGGCCAAATCTTAATGAAACTCGGTCAGAATGTTACTTTCAATAAAATCTTGGACGTGTTTGATATTTGGTCAACTGGGGTCAAAAACTAGGTCACAAGGTCAAATCAAAGGAAAAGCTTGTTAACACTCTAGAGGCCACATTTATGACTGAAACTTTGTCAGAATGTTAATCTTGATTATCTTTAGGTCAAGTTCAAATCTGGGTCAGGTGGGTCAAAAACTAGGTCACCAGGTCAAATCAAAGGAAAGTTTGTTAACACTCTAGAGGCCACATTTATGAATGTATCTTCATGAAACTTGGTCAGAATGTTAATCTTGATGATCTTTAGGTCAAGTTTAAATCTAGGTCAAATAGAGTCAGAAACTAGGTCACCAGTTCAATTCAAAGGTAAGGCTTGTTAACACTCTAGAGGCCACATTTATGACCATAACGTAATGAAACTTGGTCAGAATGTTAATTTTGATGATCTTTAGGTCAAGTTTAAATCAGGGTCAGATGGGGTCAAAAACTAGGTCACCATGTCAAATCAAAGGAAAAGCTAGTTAACACTCTAGAGGCCATATTCATGACCATATCTTAATGAAACTTGGTAAGAAAGTTAACCTTGATGATCTTTAGGTCAAGTTTAAATCTAGGTCAGGTGGGGTCAAAAATTAAGTCACTAGGTCAAATCAAATGTAAAGCTTGTTAACACTCTAGAGGCCACATTTATAATAATATCTTCATGAAACTTGGTCAGAATGTTAATCTTAACGATCTTTAGGCCAAGTTCAAACCTAGGTCAAGTGGAGTCAGAAACTAGGTCAAGGAAAAGCTTATTAACACTCTAGAGGCCACATTTATGACTGTATCTTCATGAAACTTGGTCAGAATGTTAATCTTGATGCTCTTTAGGTCAAGTTCAAATCAGGATCAGATGGGTTCAAAACCTAGGTCACCAGGTCAAATCAAATGTAAAGCTTGTTAACACACTAGAGGCCACATTTATAACAATATCTCTATGAAACTTGGTCAGAATGTTAATCTTGATGATCTTTAGGTCAAGATCAAATCTAGGTCAAGTGGAATCAGAACCTAGGTCACCAGGTCAAATCAAAGGAAAAGCTTGTTAACACTAGAGGCCACATTTATGACTGTATCTTCATGAAACTTGGTCAGAATGTTTTACCTTGATGATCTTCAGGTCAGTTTGAATCTGGGTCAAGTGGAATTTGACCTACTGACCTACTTTTTTGTTTTTTAAGATACAGCCTTGAAATTTGGATGACTTGTACAGTTTTGCACACTGATCTTAAAACTGACTTCATTGACCATGAATGTGACCTACTGACTTACTTTCTTCAGTTGAGCGATACAGGGCCTTCAGGGCCCTCTTGTATATGATTCATAGTTGAACTGATTATTATAAGGTTCTCTCCAGAATTTTGTCAAAGGCATAGTGCTGGATCTTCTTTAATCTAAAATATTTGGCGTATATTGCCCCCACTTTGTGGAGCTGTTGTTTGAATTTTAATTTTAATTATATATAGGTTATGTGAAAATGGACTTCACAGATGCATCAATAGATTTGTCAGGACAAACTTTGCCAGATGAAGAGATAGAGAATAATAGGTTAGTGCCGTAGATGAGAAAGTTTATCTGGCGAGGTGGAGGAGGTTATCGGGTGAGCCGAAGGCGAACCTGATAACGTCCGGAGCCGAGCCAGATAAACTTTCTCCATCTTAGGCACTAACCTATTATTCTATTTATCTTGTCATTACTTCATTTTCCGATATTTGGCAATTTATTTTACAAAAATAAGTGTGCGACAACCGCTTTAATGACGTCATATTCGTAATGACGTCACTTATATATCCCGGTGGCATCTCTTTCTGACGGTATAAGCAAACAAACGGAGGTATTTATAGCACAAACCTTATAAATTAAAAAAAAAAACTGTAAAACTGTAAACAACAAAGTGTCCTACCTATATTGTTTGAATATCTTCCTGAAAACAGGTTTCCATCCTTATCAAATCAAAACAAATATGGCGGCACTCACATTAGTGTAATATGTGTATGACGTCATCACTTTCCGCCGATATGATGTAAGCTACAGTCACTGCCCAAAAATACGGCAGTACATGTTTTTTCTTCAAAGTTTAAATTTGACACATGTCCAACAGTAGCTAAACACTAAATTTGTAACGTTTATCACTCTTTAGGTTTTTAGCAGTTTTTTTTATAAATGTGAACACAACAGAACACTATGTACAATGTAATGGCAAATGTTAATGTTACAGTTTACTCCTCTGTACCTGTGCACTTTGGACACAGGAAGGAGTCACCTCTTCTAATAACCCTGACTGGGGAACAGAATCCAAGGTGTACCCAGCCATTGCATTTATCACAGCATGCCCAAGAGACTATGGTTAGACTGATGCAATTCTTGAGCTCCTCAGGATGGAATTTTTGACAAATGCAGCACACATCAGTGTCATCTTCAGATTCAGAAGAGGAAGAGTATTCTGTCTGGGCTGCCTGAATACCAGATGTACTCGGAATGGGTTCAGTGACGGTATGTGTTTTCTTTAAGTTAGTTTTCTTTTTATCTGCTGCTACAACTCTTTTCCCTGGAGCAGTTTGCTTTTTTTTCAGACTTGGTTTGGCATTACTTTTTACATGTTCTTTGATTTTTTTTATAGACAATTTGTTCAGTAATAGGTTTCCACTCACAACTTTACTTAAGGTATTTCTTACCTTTTTAACTGGAACATGTTTCAAATTTCCCCACCTCTCTTTTCCAGGAAGAGCCTTGCATCAGTATTGCAGTCATCAACAGCCAGGGCCTGTTCTTGTTCATGGTTCTCTGTGGTATCAGGTGCTGGTCTAAAAACTGAAGCAGGTGCAAGAGCAGAATCTGGCACTACATTTGGGTTAAATGGATATACCCCACAATGTTTGAAGGCGGACTGGATGTTACTTGCAGAAAGAGAAGAAGTGTATGCCTTACAGCCAATCTTGCCACACATCAAATCTGGTAATCAAACAACCTCCAGACTGTCGAAGGTGTTGATGACAGGCATGATTCCAGGCAATTTCAAAAGGCCCGTAACAACTTACGTCCAGAGGCTGTAGTAAATGGCTACAGTGAGGGGGAAGAACAAACAAAACAATACCATTCTTCTGTGCCCACTCAATCAGCCCCAAGGAAACATGACTTCTGTGACCATCATACAATACGAGCACCTTACTGCCGTCAGCCCGAGAGGGTAGATGTGGCTCTAGATGCTCTGTCATATACTTTGTGAACACTTCAGTGTTAGACCAGCCAGATTCTGATACTGTTCCAGACGTGCCAGAAGTACAGCCTTCAAGTAGACTGGAAGCATCCTAACACCAGGAAATACGAAAAGGGCGGCACCTGTATAAAAAATGAAAGGGAGGTGATCAATAAAACAACATGAACATTGTTTTATCATTTTATATGATATTTATAGACAGATTACCTAATTATAACCAGTCAGTTATAGATTACCTAACTATTATTAGTCAGTTATATTAAGAATTTAGTATTGCAACAACTACATTTTTTGCATCTAACAAATTGTTTGGAAAAATTATACATAATACAAAATTTAAAAAATCTATGTATATATGATTGTGTATTTCATGTATGTTAACTATAAATAACAGTATGCATTAAAAATTTGCAAATTCTTAAGTGAAAATATCTTAATTAATAGTGCAACATAAAAATACGTTATGTGAAAATTTACTTGGTTTCCAACAGCATTTCCTCCACCAATCACAGTGACTGTTTTCGACTTTCCACATGTAACAGCCTGTGGTTTATAATGAGTACCTGTGACAATTTTTGGTGGCTTATGTTCAAGTGAAAGACCTTTCTCATCAATATTATAAATGCAATGTGGTTTATCTTTTAAGTTGTATTTGGTGAGAATTTTGTTTAGTTCATTGAAGTACTGGTCAATAGCCGGGCGGGTTGCACTTCTTGCTCTTGCCATCTCCAAAGATCTAGGTTTCACAACTTTAATGCTAGGCCATCGGTTCAGAAGTTATAAAACCACTGTTTAGAAAGAGGTTTGTCTTGTTCTCTTAGGCCAAGATGCACAGCATAATCTGAGGCTAAGTTAATTGTTTCCTGCCGGGTATATCCAAAACCAATCTCAGCCATTGTAATAAGGTGCTGACTCAGAAATGCTTCCTGTTCTTGTGAGAATAGAGGAGGAGTACCAGACTTAAGGACATCTACTGATGTTTTTCCTCTTATTCTATCTTTTAATGTTGTAATTGGTATGCCAAACTGTTTGGCAACACGTTCCACAGGTAGATGGTGTTCTTTTACCATGTTATATGCATCTGTAACATCCTGAGGGGTGTAAGTAGTTCTGTACTTCCTCTTAACAGTACTTTGAAACTACAAGAAAAAATACTACCACTCATAAGAAGGTAGGTAAAAATGGATCGAATTTTTGGAAACACCCTGTACATGAAACACAAAAGTTGATGACGTCATCAATGCATATGATGTCACAATGCAGACGAGGAATGTTTTGGTTATTGAAAAAATACTTTATAATGATGAATTTTATGATTTTTTAATTGGAATTTTTGGAATTAACAAAAGAACATGTAAGAAGGTAAGTTATATATTTTTTAGAGTAGAATTACCTGTCTTATTTCCATTTTTTTATCCGGCTGTCAAAATGAACGAAACTCCTCCCCTTGTTTACAGTGCGGTCAAATCAAGCGTGAAATATCGTCTCGCGAGATTACAGAAAGCCCTAAATGCCAACCGTCAGAAAGACAAGTACGTCGGAAAGAGATGCCGAAGGGATAATGACGTGATTACCGGCAAAATCGCAATAACTTCTTCCTTTTTGAATAAAAACTCATTATTTGACCACTCATTTTCTTAGTTCGGACATTTCCAACACAATGATGATGGTTTCGTTGCAAAATTTCTTATGACAACAATATCGACCATAAGGTCACATGATCAACTGACCGTATATCACTGGTCACATGATCAACTGACGGTATATCAAGAAAGATATACGGCACCCTGATATCGGGTCGAAAATACTGCAAGTGACAGGATAAAATGAAAAAATATATGTTTGTGGCATCTGTAACTATTCAACAGACTATAAATGCAATCTCAAAAGGCATGTGAGTGTCCATAGAGATGTACCAATAACCAGCATCCACAAGTCCAAAGAAAAGGTGAATGAGGAACCAAAGCCTACAAAAGTTATTTGTGATAAGTGCGGTAAAAACTATAAGACCAAATATGGACTCAGTCTGCACAGAAAGAAACATGAACAAAGGTTTAAACATATTTGCAAAGTCTGTCAGAAAGGATATAACCAAACAGTGCAGTATAGATTTCACTGCAATAAGCATCACAAACATACTTCTGCAATGTGTTCTTTCTGCAAGAAGGAGTTTAGAGGACTCTTCTCTGCATCGCCATGAAAATTTGTGCATTATGAATCCAAATGGTAATGCAAAAACCAGTAAATATACATGCGATGATTGTTATAAGGTTTTCGCTTCAAAGGAAAGATTGACGTGTCACAGAAAAGGAAAACATGGACCTGACCACGCTACGTTTGCGAAAAATGTGGGCAACCTTTTTCATGGCGTTCCTCTTTAACCTTTAGCATGCTAGATAAATTGTCGTCTGCTGGAAATGTCATCTGCTAAAATTGAAAAGTTCATTCAATTTGCACCAAAATTGGAAGAAATATTGTCAGAGTAGCAAACAGCTTGGAACCTGATCAGACGCCGATTTTATCTGGTTCCAAGCTGTTTGCAAAGGCTGTTAAATTCGCCTGCAGCAGGCTAAGGGTTAAAGGTGCATACCTCCTGTTGTGACTCAATTGTTGATGGAAAATTTATCTGAGCTAGGCTGAATGTTTTTAGCTCACATGTCACAAAGTGACAGTGTGAGCTTTTGTGATCGCGCAGCGTTCGTCGTCCGTCCGTGCGTAAACTTTTGCTTGTGACCTCTCTAGAGGTCACATTTTTCATGGGATCTTTATGAAAGTTGGTCAGAATGTTCATCTTGATGATATCTAGGTCAAGTTCGAAACTGGGTCACGTGCGGTCAAAAACTAGGTCAGTAGATCTAAAAATAGAAAAACCTTGTGACCTCTCTAGAGGCCATATTTTTCATGAGATCTTCATGAAAATTGGTCAGAATGTTCATCTTGATGATATCTAGGTCAAGTTCGAAACTGGGTCACGTGCCTTCAAAAACTAGGTCAGTAGGTCAAATAATAGAAAAACCTTGTGACCTCTCTAGAGGCCATATTTTTCATGGGATCTGTATGAAAGTTGGTCTGAATATTCATCTTGATGATATCTAGGTCAAATTCAAAACTGGGTCAGCTGCGGGCAAAAACTAGGTCATTAGGTCTAAAAATAGAAAAACCTTGTGACCTCTGTAGAGGTCATACTTTTGAATGGATCTTCATGAAAATTGGTCAGAATGTTCATCTTGATGATATCTAGGTCAAGTTTGAAACTGGGTCACGTGCCATCAATAACTAGGTCAGTAGGTCAAATAATAAAAAAAAACTTGTGACCTCTCTAGAAGCCATATTTTTCATGGGATCTTTATGAAAGTTGGTCAGAATGTTCATCTTGATGATATCTAGGTCAAGTTCGAAACTGGGTCACGTGCGGTCAAAAACTAGGTCAGTAGGTCTAAAAATAGAAAAACCTTGTGACCTCTCTAGAGGCCATATTTTTCACATGATCTTCATGAAATTTGGTCAGAATGTTCATCTTGATGATGTCTAGATCAAGTTCGAAAGTGGGTCACATGCCTTCAAAAACTAGGTCAGTAGGTCAAATAATAGAAAAACCTTGTGACCTCTCTAGAGGCCATACTTTTGAATGGATCTTCATGAAAATTGGTCAGAATGTTCATCTTGATGATGTCTAGGTCAGGTTCGAAACTGGGTCACGTGCCGTCAATAACTAGGTCAGTAGGTCAAATAATGAAAAAACATTGTGACCTCTCTAGAGGCCATATTTTTCATGGGATCTGTATGAAAGTTGGTCTGAATGTTCATCTTGATGATATCTAGATCAGTTTCGAAACTGGGTCAGCTGCGGTCAAAAACTAGGTCATTAGGTCTAAAAATAGAAAAAGCTTGTGACCTCTCTAGAGGCCATACTTTTGAGTGGATCTTCATGAAAATTGGTCAGAATGTTCATCTTGATGATATCTAGGTCAAGTTTGAAACTGGGTCACGTGCCATCAATAACTAGGTCAGTAGGTCAAATAATGAAAAAACCTTGTGACCTCTCTAGAGGCCATATTTTTCATGGGATCTGTATGAAAGTTGGTCTGAATGTTCATCTTGATGATATCTAGGTCAGATTCAAAACTGGGTCACATGAGCTCAAAAACTAGGTCACTATGTCAAATAATAGAAAAAAAACGACGTCATACTCAGTTCAAAACTGGTTATGTTGGGACAGGTGAGCGATTCAGGACCATCATGGTCCTCTTGTTATCATTTCCATGTTTGCAGTGCTCTTTCTTTTCCTTAAAGGCTCTGACCTCCAGATTTTGGCTAAAAATTATGAAATTAAAGTTTGGTCAACTGCTAGCCCGATTTTAAAATAATTTTACACAAATGGGCCTTGTGTGACCCTCTACCAAGATTGTTATGTATATAGTTGAAAGTTTAAAAATCTTCTTGTGTGAAACTGCTGGCCCGATTTTAAAATAATTTTACACAAATGGTCCTTGAGTGACCCTCTACCAAGATTTTTCACATTATTTTGATTCATCAGAGGGCGTGGTCACTTTTCCCTATATGTATATAGTGGAAACTTAAAAATCTTTTTTATGTGAAACTGCTGACCTGATTTTAAAATAGTTCTGCACAAATGGTTCTTGTGTTACCCTCTACCAAGATTGTTAAAATTTTTCTGATTCATCAAAAAACATGGCTGGTTGTGGTCACTTTTCTTCTTGGAATTAATAATAGCTAGAGCCTTGATATTTGGCGTGTTATATCAGATTTGTAATTATACTATAATTGTTCAAATTATTGCCCTAGGTTCAAAAGTGTGTGTGACATGTATGTAATATAAGCTAACATAGAAGACCTAACTTTGCTCTTATACAAACACACTTGAAGCCTTGTACACAGATGAGCGCTTTAGGGTCAATGACCCTCTTGTTTATTTTTTTGTTGTCGTGCGATCTGGAGGCCAGTGCCATAAAGTATTGTAAAATCAGTTAATTTCATGGGCATGTTGTTTTGGAGTTTGGGTCAAACCGGAAATGGCTATTTCATGTGGATATGAATTTGTTGATTTAAACCGTTGAACATGTAAGTTATTTTTCATTATGGTTAAACTTAGAAAGGAAAATTATAAAAATTTGGCTGTCACAAATACACATGATTTCACAGTAATAGATCACCATTCTGCTAACATGCTAGTACAGACATCATATAGAATTGTAGGTCTTGAGTACTAGATGAAATTTTTTCATACTTTTAACAGAACAGTGTCACTTATTAATCCCCCACTGTGGCGGAGGGATTATAGGAATGGTCTGCGTCCGTCCTTCCATCCGTCCGTCCTTCCGTTCGTAACAAAATCGTGTCCGGTCCATATCTCCTAAACCCCTTGAAGGATTTTCATGAAACTTGGGTTCAAATGATCACCTCATCAAGACGATGTGCAGAACCCATGAGTCAGCCATGTCGGCTCAAGGTCAAGGTCACAACTCTGGGTCAAAGGTTTGAGCCTTCCATTTTGTGTCCGCTCTATATCTCTTAAACCCCTTGAAGGAATTTTATAAAACTTGGGTCAAATGATCACCTCATCAAGACGATGTGCAGAACCCATGAGTCAGTCATGCTGGCTCAAGGTCAAGGTCACAACTTAGGGTCAAAGGTTTGAGCCTTCCATTTTGTGTCCACTCTATATCTCCTAAACCCCTTGAAGGATTTTTATCAAACTTGGCTCAAACGATGACCTCATCAAGGCGATGTGCAGAACTTATGAGTCAGCCATGTCGGCTCAAGGTCAAGGTCACAACTGAAGGTCAAAGGTTTGAGCCTTCCATTTCGTGTCCGCTCTATATCTCCTAAACCCCTTGAAGGAATTTTATAAAACTTGGGTCAAATGATTACCTCATCAGAACGATGTGCAGAAATTATGAGTCAACCATGCCAGCTCAAGGTCAAGGTCAAGGTCACAACTAAGGGTCGAAGGTTTGAGCCTTCCATTTGGTGTCCACTCTGTATCTCCTTAACCCCTTGAAAGATTTTCATCAAACTTGGGTCAAATGATCACCTCATCAAGAACTCATGAGTCAGCCATGTCAACTCAAGGTCAAGGTCACAACTGAAGGTCAAAGGTTTCAGCTCTGTATTTCCTAAACCCCTTGAAGGATTTTCATGAAACTTTGGTCAAATGATCACCTCATCAAGACGTTGTGCAGAATTCATGAGTCAGCCATGTCAGTTCAAGGTCAAGGTCACAGCTAAAATCAAAGGTTTACCCTTTCACTATCCATAGCAGTGGTGGGGGATTTAGCTGTCTTTCACACTGCCTTGTTAGCTCACCTGAGCACGAAGTGCTCAAAGGTGAGCTTTAGTGATCACCCTGTGTCCGGCGTCCGTCGTCGTCCGTCGTCCGTCCGTCCGTCCGTCCGTCCGTCGTCAACAATTTGACTGTTAACACTCTAGAGGTCACATTTTTGACCCAATCTTAATGAAACTTGGTCAGAATGTTACCCTCAATAAAATCTTGGACGAGTTCGATATTGGGTCATCTGGGATCAAAAACTAGGTCATCAGGTCAAATCAAAGGAAAAGCTTGTTAACACTCTAGAGGTCACATTTTTGGCCCAATCTTAATGAAACTTGGTCAGAATGTTACCCTCAATAAAATCTTGGACGAGTTCGATATTGGGTCATCTGGGGTCAAAAACTAGGTCATCAGGTCAAATCAAAGGAAAAGCTTGTTAACACTCTAGAGGTAACAATTTTGGCCCAATCTTAATGAAACTTGGTCAGGATGTTACCCTCAATAAAATCTTGGACGAGTTCGATATTGGGTCATCTGGGGTCAAAAACTATGTCACCAGGTCAAATCAAAGAAAAAGCTTGTTAACACTCTAGAGGTCACATTTTTGGCCCAATCTTAATGAAACTTGGTCAGAATGTTACCCTTAATAAAATCTTGGACGAGTTCGATATTTGGTTATCTGGGTTCATAAACTAGGTCACCATGTCAAATCAAAGGAAAAGCTTGTTAACACTGTAGAAGCCGCATTTATGACTGTATCTTCATGAAACTTGGTCAGGTTGTTAATATTGATGATCTTAAGGTCCAGTTTGAATCTGGGTCATGTAGGATAAAAAACTAGGTCACCGAACCAAATCAAATGAAAAGCTAGTTTACACTGTAGAGGCCACATTTATGACCATACCTTAATGAAACTTGGTCAAAATGTTAATCTTGATGATCTATAGCTCAAGTTCAAATCAGGGTTAGGTGGGGTCAAAAACTAGGTCACTAGGTCATATCAAAGGAAAAGCTTGTTAACACTCTAGAGGCCACATTTATGACTATATCTGCATGAAACTTAGTCAGAATGTTAAACTTGATGATCTTTAGGGCAATTTTGAATCCGGGTCATGTCGGGTCAAAAACTAGGTCACCAGGTCAAATCAAAGGAAAAGCTAATTAACACTGTAGAGGCCACATTTATGACCATATCTTAATGAAACTTGGTCCAAATGTTAATCTTGATGATCTTTAGGTCAAGTTTAAATCTGGGTCAGATGGAGTCAAAAACTAGGTCACTAGGTCATATCAAGGAAAAGCTTGTTAACACTCTAGAGGCCACATTTATGACTATATCTTCATGAAACTTAGTCAGAATGTTAAACTTGATGGTCTTTAGGTCAAGTTCGAATCTGGTCATGTCGGGTCAAAAACTAGGTCACGGGGGTCAAATAGAAGGAATAGCTAGTTAACACTTTAGAGGCCACATTTATGACCATATCTTAATGAAACTTGGTCAGAATGTTAATCTTGATGATCTATAGGTCAAGTTTAAATCTGGGTCAGGTGTGTTAAAAACTAGGTCACTAGGTCAAATCAAAGGAAAAGCTTGTTAAGACTCTAGAGGCCAGATTTATGACTGTATCTTCATGAAACTTAATCAGAATGTTAATCTTGATGATCTTTAGGTCAAGTTTAAATCTGGGTCATGTGGGGGCAAAAACTTGGTCACCGGGTCAAATCAAAGGAAAAGCTAGTTAACACTTTAGAGGCTACATTTATGACCATATCTTAATGAAACTTGGTCAGAATGTTGATCTTGATGATCTTTAGGTCAATAGGTCAGGTGAGCGATACAGGGCCTTCATGGCCCTCTTGTTTTTACTGTTGTGCACTATAAAGTAGTGCAGTTTTACAGTATATATCTTATTCCAGTTATTATCTTTTCCAGAAATCACTAGCTTGACTATACCAAGTATAGGAGGGCTGTCTTTCTTCTGTCAGCGTCAGCATCCACATCCACACCTTGTCAGTTTTGATGTGCTTTCACTTAAATTGTCTCTGTTATTACTTGATGTATTTGCTTCAAACTTAAAATAGTTATTCCTTATCATCATCCAAATCATATGAAACAAGGGTCATAACTCCCACACCAATATTTCATCCTTTGTGCTCCTTGTTACTTAGAATTTTAGGATAATTTTGATGCGTTTTCATAATATCTGTTATTACAAAACGGATTTGATTCACATTTAAAATGCTTATTCCACATCATCACCCACATTATAAGACACAAGTGGTCTGACTCTAGCATCAATGTTATATGAATTATTCCCCTTTTTACTTAAAATCTTAGGTTAAAGTTTTGACGCATTTTCATTCTATCTCTATTTTTACAAAATGGGTTTGATTCAAACTTGAAATAATTATTCCAAATCATCACCAACATGATATGACACAAGTGCTATAACTCCTGTACCATTTTTTCTTGACTTTGATACACTTTTGGTACATCTTTGTTATGACTTAATGGATTTGATTCAAACTTAAAACCTTTCACATCATCATCCGCATCATATGACACTTGACTGGGTTCTTCACTCTTTCACAAATATTTCATAAATGATGTTCCCTTTTTAGCTCACCAGAGCCAAAGGCTCAGGTTGAGCTATTCTGATCACTCGCTGTCCAGCGTCCGTCCGTAAACTTTTACTTTAAATGACATCTCCTCATAAACCGCTAGGCCAATTTCATCCAAACTTCACAGGAATGTTCCTATGGTGAAGCTCTACAAAAAGTATTCAAAGAATTGAATTCCATGCAGAATTCTGGTTGCCATGGCAACTGAAAGGAAAAACTTTAAAAATCTTCTCAAAAACCAGAAGCCCTAGAGCTTAGATATTTGGTGTGAAGCATTGCCTAGTGGACCTCTACCAAATTGTTCAAATTATGACCCGGGGTCAAAATTGACCCTTCCCCAGTCGTCACTTGATTTTACATAGGAAAGTCTTAAAAAATCTTCTTCTCAAAAACCAGAAGCCTTAGAGCTTAGATATTTGACATGTAGCATTGCCTAGTGGACCTCTACTAAAATTGTTCAAATCATGACCCTGGGGTCAAAACTGACCCCGCCCCAGGGGTCACTTGATTTTACATAGATTTCTGTAGGAAATTGTTCAAAAAAAATTTTAAAAATAAACCAGAAAGCCTAGAGTTTAGATTTTTGACATGTAGCATTGCCTAGTGGACCTCTACAAATTTGTTCAAACATGACCCCTGGGGTTGCCAGGGGTCACTTGATTTTACATAGAAAAATCTTCAAAAATTTTCTAAAAATAAACCAGAAGGCCTAGAGCTTAGATATTTCACATGTAGCATTGCCTAGTGGACCTTTACAAAATTTGTTCAAATCATGACCCCCGGGTCAAAATTGACCCCACCCCAGGGGTCACTTGATTTTACATAGGAAAATCTTCAAAAAATTTCTAAAAATAAACCAGAAGGTCTAGATCTTAGATATTTGACTTGTAACATTGCCTAGTAGACTTCTACAAAATTTGTTAAAATCATGACCCCCGGGGTCAGATTGACCCCAAATTGACCCCTCCACATGGTGTTACTTGATTGTACATATAAAAATCTTCAAAATTTTCTTAAAATAAACCAGAAAGCCTAGATCTTAGATATTTGACATGTAGCATTGCCTAGTGGACCTCTACAAAATTTGTTCAGATCTTGACCCACCAGGGTCAAATTGACCCAGCCCCAGGGGTTACTTGATTGTACATAGGGAAATCTTCATAAATTTGCTAAAAATAAACCAGAAGGCCTAGATCTTAGATATTTGATATGTATTATTTCCTAGTAGACTTCTGCAAACTTTGTTCAAATCATGACCCCTGGGTTAAAATTGGCCCCGCCTCAGGGGTTACTTGATTGTACATCGGAAAATCTTCCAAAAAATTTCTAAAAATCATCAGTTTGACATTTGAAACATGTAGCTCATATTACTCAGGTGACTGATCCAGGGTCATCATGACCCTCTTGTTACTTACAATATCAGTTTTATTTTGGTGCAGGGGGCCTCTGTGGTCGAGGGGTTAAGTTCGCTGACTTTAAATCACTAGCCCCTCGTCAATGTGGGTTCGAGCCTCACTCGGAGCATTGAATTCTTCATGTGAGGAAGCCATCCAGTTGGCTTACGGAAGGTTGATGGTTCCACCAGTGTGCCCGCTCATGATGAAATAATGCACGGAGGTGCACCTGGGGTCTTCCTCCATCATAAAAAACTTGAAAGTCGCCATATGACCTATAATTGTGTCGTTGCAGCGTAAAACCCAACAAAATCAATTAATTAATTAATTTTGGTGCTTTCTCACACACACATATTACTTAGAGATGGTACCTAAAAATTCAAACTACATCTGATAATACTTTCTGTTGAAAACTTAATACAGAAGTACCTCAATTATGTATTGGTTTTACTATTATACTTCAGTTTTCATGCTGAAAGGAAATATTTAATCCGAAAAACTTGGTCCTACTTGGAAAAGTGAAGCCAGTCACAGATAACTCTTCTAGGACTATTTAGATATCTGAACAACGTTTGCATTGATTCGGATGTGCTTCCCAAAATTATAGTTTACTTCAAAGATCTATGAATAATCATTGAAACAGAAAAGTTGAGCATTATCTTTTATTCTCAAACAAACTTATTCAAAGACAATTTCTTTATGTATTACTTTTGATAATTTACAGGTATGATATAATCATAGGAAAGAAAACATTATTCGTGAGAAAGAAATATATACAGACTATATGAATTTTACGACATCGAATTCCTCAACATTTACAAAATTCATTTGCAAAGAATAATCAAGGCCTCAAAATGTACGATTTAAAAACAGAACGATAAAAAATGAATATTCTATCTGATGGTCGCACCAAAACCATTCCAAAAACTGTGCCTAAAGAAGTTAATTCACTTTTTTTGACACGCACCTTGTGTTGATAAATGTACCTAATTTGCATACTGACCGAGGCGTGCAGAATTGCATTTACCATGCAGAATCTGTCGTTACAGAAACTTATGTTATGTAATGCAGACTTTCTTTAGTATAAATAAAATGGTTGTGTTACTTAAAAAGAAATGACAAGCACCTTTCTTTAGCTAATCGACAAAAACAACGAAGCCGATGTCACTGTCAAAAGTTCCTGTATTTACTAGTGTGCGAAAAGCGATATGCACTTCAGTTTTGCATTTGATTTGTTGTTGTTGTCATTGAATACGTACCCTTAGGTACCATCTTTACATTACTAGATTTGATTCAAACATCACATGACACAAGGTCTACAACTCTGGCAGCAGACAAATTATCAATTTTGCCACCTTTTTGAGTCGGCTAATGCTGAAAGCGTTCAGCGATTGCTTGCTGTTGCCAGAATTCTTGTTAAATGGACTGAACAGCACAGTGCAGCAATGTAGTTCCATTGGAATGTTTCAAAAATCAGAGCTCTAATTGCTTATGAATGTAGTAAAAAATTCTTCGGTATAATTTGCAGTTTTCATTAAATGGACTGGACTTCAGTTTGTCATATATGCATTAGAACATTGTCCTGTCATCCAAACTTTAGTGATGATGAGTGTAAGGTCAGAGGCCTATATATGTTTTGTTTGTTTTGGTTTTAATGTTGTTTTTCAACAGTATTTCAGTTATGTAATGGCAGGCAGTTAACCTAACCAGTTTTTGTTGAGCTTGCTGGCGGTGAGCTCGAAATAGTTGTCACAATTTTGGTTTGGTGTATGTCCTTCAGTGCCTCCGTCCGTCTGAGTTTGTACGGGTTGTAACTAATATCAGTGGATCAAGGGATTCTTAACTAACTTGGCACATATTTTTGCCTCAATGACACGGTGTGTCGCATGCAAGAACCAGATTGGTAGCTTAAAGGTAAAGTACTTTGAGGTCAAAGGTCAAAACTTGGTGCTGTTTTGCTTGTCCAGGCTCTTAACTCAGCCATGGATTGAGAGATTCTTAAATTATTTGGCACAAATGTTTGCTTTGATAAGATGATGTGTCATGTGCAACAACCAGATTGGTAGCTTAAAGGTCAAGGTCATACTTAGAGGTCAAAGGTCAAAACAGTTTTCCTTGTCCCGGGCAGTAACTCAGCCATGGATAAAGGGTTTCTTAAATAACTTGGCACAATTGTTTGCCTTAGTGAGACAGTTAAAGTAAGTAGTTGAAAGGTCCAGGTCACACTTCGGGGTCAAAGGTCAAAAGTTGATGCAGTTGTTCTTGTCTTGGCTGTAACTTAGCTATGGATGGAGATGTTCTTAAGTAACTTGGCAGAAATGTTTGCCGCAAACAGTTCTGTCGCCACCATATAGCATTATAAATGCTGGTCTTTTTGACAGCTGGTGGGCTCGACATGTTGCCCGTGGGCATCTTGTCCTGGATTCTGTACCAGTACAGATCTGTTCTCTGCAAGTAACTGCCAACTTCCCCACATGAATCAAAGGTGGAGGACAAATGATTTCAGACACAATGTCTTTTATCAAGTCGTCACGGAGAACATACAGCCCGTCACTGGATCAAACTCGTGACACCTCTATCGGTAGATCTGTGCTCTACCTGTTGAGTTTAGCAGGCAGGTTAGGCCTAAACATGTATACAAATAGCATGTCTGTTGGGTATCTGGAGATAGGAACGGTATTTTACAGTTAAAAAATGAGTGATTCAAATAGAACTACCTCATCTACATTATGATTATTTGGAGGTGCCCAGCTTCATGATTAATCCCCACGTGTGGTGGGGGTTTATAGGAATGGTCTCCGTCCCTCCCTCCGTCCGTCCGTAAGATTTAGTGTCCGCTCTATATCTCCTAAAGCCCTTGAAGAATTTTCATGAAACTTGGATCAAATGATCACCTCATCAAGACGATGTGCATTCAGAATGTGCTTATGAAGTAGGTATTGTTGTTAGCTGAGTGACAGGAGAGCTTTTGTGATCACCCTTCGTCCGTTGTCCATCCATTGTCCGTCTGTTTCAAACTATCTTGTTAACACGGAAGAGACCACATGTTGCAGTTAATCTTAATCAAAGTTGCACACAACTTAAATTGGCATTATATCTCGGTTCCTGTCGAAAACTGGCCAGATCCCATCATGGGTTCCAAAGTTAACCATCATGACCCCAGTCTGTAAAAAGGAGGAGGCAACTCTATCAAGTATTTTGACTGAATTATGGCCCCTTTTCGACTTAGAATATGCTTATTGTAATGTTAAAGTTTGCGTACAACCCCAAATATTTTCATAGTCCATTGAGATATTGCTTTCATATTTTGCATACTTATTTACCATCATGACCCCAGTCTGTAAAAAGGAGGAGGAAATTCTGTCAAGCATTTTGACTAAATTATGGCCCTTTTTCGACTTAGAATATGCTTATTGTAATGTTAAAGTTTTGCTCATAGCTTATATTATACTATCAAGCACTGAGAATAGTCGAGCGCGCTGTCATCTGACAGCTCTTGTTTAGCTCGGCTATTCACAGAATAGGTAGAGCTGTTGGACTCAACCATGCGTCCGCGTTTGTAAGCTGGTATCTCAGTAACCACTTGTGGGAATTGATTGAAACTTCACACACTTATTTACTGTGATAAACTGACTACATTGCACAGGTTCCAAAACTCTGTTTTGCTTCTTTTTAGCTCACCTGTCACATAGTGACAAGGTGAGCTTTTGTGATCACCTTTCGTCCGTCGTCAGTCCGTCCGTCCGTCCGTGCGTCAACAATTTCGTGTCTGCACGATAGGGGTTTCATTTATGATTTTATTTTAACCAAACTTGCACACAACTTGTATCACCATAAGATCTCGGTTCCTTTCTTGAACTTGCCAGATCCCATTATGGGTTCCAGAGTTACGGCCCCTGAAAGGGCCAAAATTAGCTATTTTGACCTTGTCTGCACAATAGCAGCTTTATTTATGATTTGATTTTTACCAAACTAGCACACAACTTGTATCACCATTAGATCTTGGTTCCTTTCTTGAACTGGCCAGATCCCATTATGGGTTCCAGAGTTATGGCCCCTGAAAGGGCCAAAATTAGCTATTTTGACCTTGTCTGCACAATAGCAGCTTTATTTATGATTTGATTTTTACCGAACTGGCACACAACTTGTATCACCATAAGATCTTGGTTCCTTTCTTGAACTGGCCGGATTCCATTATGGGTTCCAGAGTTATGGCACCTGAAAGGGCCAAAATTAGCTATTTTGACCTTGTCTGCACAATAGCAGCTTCATTTATGATTTTATTTTAACCAGACTTGCACACAACTTGTATCACCATAAGATCTTGGTCCCTTTCTTGAACTGGCGAGATTCCTTTATGGGTTCCAGAGTGATGGCCCCTGAAAGGGCCAGAATTAGCTATTTTGACTTTGTCTGCACAATAGCAGCTTCATTTTTTATTTGAATTTAATCAAACTTGCACAAAACTTGTGTCACCATAAGATCTTGGTTCTTTTATCGAATCGGCCAGATCCCATAATGGGTTCCAGAGTGATGGCCCCTGAAAGGGCCAAAATTAGCTATTTTGACCTTGTCTGCACAATAGCAGCTTCGTTTATGATTTGATTTTAACCAAACTTGCACACAACTTGTATCACCACAAGATCTTGGTTCCTTTCTTGAACTGGCCAGATTCCATCATGAGTTCTAGAGTTATGGCCCCTTAAAAGTCCAAAATTTGCTTTTTTGGCTTTCGCTGCCATATAGAGACTTCATTTATGGTTTTATTTGATACAAACTTCCAAAATATCTTCAACAACAATAAATCTTGGATTCCATGGCAAATCAGATCCAATCGTAGGTTCCAGAGTTATTTTATATCTGATTACCTCCCCTGATTGTAATCAAAATGGATTTATATCAGTAAGTATTTATAGGACTTATTTGAAATTTCATTATTGTCATTAGTGGCACTGAGCCAATCAGGGTAGATAACTATGGACTAATTTTATTTCAAATTACCTCCCTTTATTTCAAATTAAAATTGGTTTATCTCCGTAACTAATGATGATACTGATCTGAAATTTCAATTTTGTCAGCAGATTTATTTGGCAGATCCTTCTTTTGTTCACTTACAATAATTTTCATTTTAATTACCTCCCTTTTACGTTACTATAAATAGCTTATTTTTAGTAACTTTTTTATTACTGGCCGTAGGGAAAAACCGAGACCACTTTTCTGTGGTACAACATGGATGATACCTCCAATTTTTAGGTGTATTTTGACATATCTGTACCTTGTAAGAATTCTTTTTCTTTTTGGTTAAATGTCTTTCCTTTGTTGTTCCTGTCCTTTGGACTTAGATATTTTTTCAGAGGACCTTCTTGTCCTCAAGTGCAATGATAACAGGTGAGTGATATAGGGCCATCATGGCCCTCTTGTTCAACTTTTTAGCTCACCTGAGCAATGCTCAGGTGAGTTTTTCTGATCGCTCGATGTCCGGCGTCCGTCGTCTGTCGTCTGTCTGTCGTCTGTCTGTCGTCTGTCTGTCAACATTTAGCTTGTGTATGCGATAGAGGCTGTATTTTTCAACTGATCTTCATGAAATTTGGTCAGAATGATCTCCTTGATAAAATCTAGGCCGAGTTCGAAAATGGGTCATCTGGGGTCAAAAACTAGGTCACTAGGTCAAATCAAAGAAAAAGCTTGTGTATGCGATAGAGGCTGTGTTTTACAATTAATCTTCATGAATTTTGGTCAGAATGATTATCTTGATGAAATCTAGGCCGAGTTCGAAAATGGGTCATCTGGGGTCAAAAACTAGGTCACTAGGTCAAATCAAAGAAAAAGCTTGTGTATGCGATAGAGGCTGTATTTTTCAATTGATCTTCATGAATATTGGTCAGAATGATTATCTTGATGAAATCTAGGCCGAGTTCGAAAATGGGTCATCTGGGGTCAAAAACTAGGTCACTAGGTCAAATCAAAGAAAAAGCTTGTGTATGCGATAGAGGCTGTATTTTTCAATTAATCTTCATGAATTTTGGTCAGGATGATTATCTTGATGAAATCTAGGCCGAGTTCGAAAACAGGTTATCTGGGGTCAAAAAATAGGTCACTAGGTCAAATCAAAGAAAAAGCTTGTGTATGCGATAGAGGCTGTATTTTTCAATTAATCTTCAGGAATTTTGGTCAGAATGATTACTTGATAAAATCTAGGCCAGGTTCGAAAATGGGTCATCTGGGGTCAAAAACTAGGTCACTAGGTCAAATCAAAGAAAAAGCTTGTGTATGCGATAGAGGCTGTATTTTTCAATTAATCTTCATGAATTTTGGTCAGAATGATTATCTTGATGAAATCTAGGCCGAGTTCGAAAATGGGTCATCTGAGGTCAAAAACTAGGTCACTAGGTCAAATCAAAGAAAAAGCTTTTGTATGCGATAGAGGCTGTATTTTTCAATTAATCTTCATGAATTTTGGTCAGAATGACTATCTTGATGAAATCTAGGCCGAGTTCGAAAACAGGTCATCTGAGGTCAAAAACTAGGTCACAAGATCAAATCAAAGAAAAAGCTTGTGTGTGCGATAGAGGCTGTATTTTTCAATTAATCTTCATGAATTTTGGTCAGAATGATTATCTTGATGAAAATCTAGGCCGAGTTCGAAAATGGGTCATCTGGGGTCAAAAACTAGGTCACTAGGTCAAATCAAAGAAAAAGCCTGTGTATGTGATAGAGGCTGTATTTTTCAATTAATCTTCGTGAATTTTGGTCAGAATGATTATCTTGATGAAATCTAGGCCGAATATGAAAACGGGTCATCTGGGGTCAAAAACTAGGTCACTAGGTCAAATCAAAGAAAAAGCTTGTGTACGCGATAGAGGCTGTATTTTCAATTGATCTTCCTGAAATTAAGTCAAAATAATAACCTTAATGAAATCTAGGTTGAATTTGAAAATGGGTCATCTGGGGTTAAAAAGAAGGTCACTAGGTCAAATCTAAGAAAAAACCTTGTGTATGCCATAGAGGCTGTATTTTTCAATTGATCTACATGAAATTTTGTCAGAATGATTGCCTTGACGAAATCTAGGTCAAGTTTGAATATGGGTCATCTGGGGTCAAAAATTAGGTCACTAGGTCAAATCAAAGAAAAACATTGTGTATGCAATAGAGGCTACATTTTCCGATTGTTCTTCCTGAAATTAAGTCAGAATGATTGCCTTGATGAAATGTTGGTCAAATTTATATATGGGTCATCTTGGATCAAAAAGTAGGTCACTGGGTCAAATCAAAGAAAATACTTATTTATACTCAAGGTTTTTGCTCCAATTTTAATGATAATTGGTCAGAATATTTTTTTCCATGAAATCACTAGGTCAGATTATGGTGTGTTATGGTGTGTTTCTCAGGTAGGGCCATCATGGCCCTCTTGTTCCTCTTTTATATTCATTTAGTTGACAAGATTGTTGAATAGTCTAGCATTCCTGTCCTCTGACAGCTCTTGTTTTCTTTATGGTTCATTACTCTGCCATCGATCAAGGGATTTTAAGTTTTTTTTGGCACAAATGTTTTCCAGAATGAGGCAACTAATGTCATTTGCAACACCTAGACTCCAAGCTCAAAGATCAAGGTCACAATCTGAGGTCAAATGTCAATTGATTTTGTTCCCTTTGAGGTTCATATAATATAGTTTACAAGAAATCTAACCAAATATTTACCCAGATTTTACATATCAGTTATCACTTCCATTCAAATGAAGTAGTATAGAGGGGCATGCACTTTTTTCAAAAGTAGTTTCTTGTTTGTTTGTTTTTTCTTTCTTTTTTGCAACTTGGTGTAATTTAAAGTTAAAAACAGTTGTTCCAATTCCTGGCTGTACATATTCCAGAGTAACTGTGGAAAAACTGCGGACAAATGCAAAACTTCCATGGAAAGTAGGTACTTTCCATGGAATAGTCCGGAAAAGTCACCTGTTATATAACATGTCCAGTGTGATTGCAAATGTTTTTCACGGACATCTCTGGAAATTACTCTGGACATCTATCAAAATGTTCATGGAATATTCACCGACACTGCGGAAATGTGGCACTTTGAAAAAATTCTGGTCATTTAACTCTGGAAAATAACTCTGTCATTTTCTAAGGGATTTTAAACACATCAGAAAACAATTAGCACCAGACTGGGAATACCATGTGATCAAGCTCAGCCAATTAGATGAACTGATCTTACAGAGGAATTTTCAAAATGTGTAACTGGAAGTCTGATGTTAACATGTTGTGTAAAACTTAGTGAAACTTTATTATGTGAGGTAATTCAGTTCAAAGTTAATATTGAGGATTCTAGAAATTGCTCAAGTAAGTCTGTTTACATAATTGACCAATGAAACAATACATACATTTGTACTAATGCTAATTAACACATGAATGTATATTTGTACATCAGTCATTATATACAGGGGAAAATATTAACTTTTTTCAGCCAGGGGCCACCTGGGCCCCTAACTTTTAAAAACTAGGGGCCCAGACCAAAAGTTAGGGGCCCAGTTAATACGGTCAGGTATCTGTAGTGAAATATTGCATTTCAGGTTGCTCTCATACAAACCGGGTACATGTATGTTCAGTTGATTATCAACATTTACAGGGGATTAATTGATACAAGCTAATGCTTGTTTTATGTAATTGTACAATTGTATTTAATGGAAAATAAATTAAAACCTTTCAAAACTCAACAGGTTAAAATAAACATATTCAAAATACATTCAACATGTGATAGTGTTAAACTTTTCAACTTTAAATGTTTCTCATGTCCCCCAACAGCAAAAACTGCAAATGAGACCATTATCAGTATTTTGCAACCAGAGCCTGTTTTCTTCCCATTTTTTGTTAAAGTTCCTGGACCTTTTGTTTTTTTCATAATCTTGATAATATTTTCGCTTTTCGGCCGCCGTTTGTACTTGCTTTTCAGCGGGCTTAGTAACCCCATCAAGAAAATGGCACATTTTTTCCTAAGTTTACTGGCTTCGCGTACATCACACATAGGGCGCCGCCATTACAAGGGAGATAACTCGCATCGGCGTGGTATGTCTAAAGTTCATTCCAAAAAGCTAGCAGTTCATCGGCATCTCTACACGAGATGTGTAAATTAAGTTTGTGGTTCCGATAGTAATGAAGCACATGCAACAGTGAAAACAGATGGCCACTTTTGCGAACCACGCTTTCAAATATTGCGCCACATTGGGAGGAAGCATTGCGCCGCACATGGGGTCACATGGCGTCGCAGTTTAAACGTGTCCGGTATAGACCGGTATAACGGACTTTCTCTTGACAGACCTCCATTTCTAAATGGAGTCGGCTACGTTTTTGAATGATTCATACTATTGCAATCCATTTCCCAGTAGACATAAACATATAGTCCAGACAGAGCAACTCATTATATTCCTTTCAGTTCCCAAGAGAACTGTGAAAAAACGAAAAGAGGCAAAAAACCACCGAATTATGGAAAAAAACATTTTTTCACCCTGGTCGCCTCCTGGGCCCCTAACTTGGGATTTTTAGGCGCCCAGCCGATTTTTTGGTCGCACTGGGCGACTGGGCGACTGCTAATATTTTCCCCTGATATAGCATAAAATAATGAATGCTAAAGTATAACCAAAGGCTTCACAAAGATTTTATAAATAATATGCATATATGAAAGCAGATATCTTTAGGTACTTTCTTTGAATGATTTCATCATTATTTAAGTGTAACTAATCATTGTTCAAAACTATGTATATGCTTAAAAGATATTCTAATCAGTCACTTTTAAGTGGCAAAGATTCATTTTCCTTGTTCATATATATCATATAGTGTTTGAAACTGCAAAAGTGATCACATGCAATAAAATCATATTGCTTTTACTGAAGTGTTATTGCTCACTACACATGTACTGCAAAAAAGTCTATAAATCACATTTATTGCTATTGAATAATACTGTCAGCAGAACTTCCTGGACGACTGCGGAATAACTCCAGAAAATTGTTCACGGACGTCCGTGGAGTCACTCCGGAAAATTGTCCATGGAAAGTTCTCCGGAAATCCCTAGGCATTTTTCCGCAGTATTCCATATCAAGCTCCGGAAAGTTTGTCTGATTACTCCAGAGTCCTGACTTCCATGGAAATTCAAAGACATTCCATGGAAACTTCTGGAATTTTGACAGCCGGGAATTATTGTCAATGACATGATATATAATGAAGCCCATAACTAAGTTTGGAATAATCTTTCATGAATTGTCCCACTTTTTACTCTGAATATTTTCCAGTTCACATGTCTTTGCCTGTTCAGTAACTTTTCAACCTGGGATTAGGGACTTGAATGAACTTTTATTTTTTGATAGATGACAGTTATATGAATAAGTTAGTATAAAGGTAATAAATCTTGAATAATTACTGATTTTCTATCTTTAAAAAAAGATCAAAATGGGAATGTGTCTGTCCCTCAGACTGCTCTTCCACTGATTTTGTTCACCTCCAACAACATCTGTTGTCTGCTGTAAACTCAGCAATATATATTTGAAGAAATGTATGTAATACATTGTTTTTATTTTTTCTTCAGCATATTTACAATTTAACCATGGACTTGATAGAATGCGAGTGCCTAAAGCTGATGGAAAAGAGCCAGAACAGCCTATCAAGCGCTTTAAACCATTTGAAAATGCATTTGTGAGCAAACAAAAAGACCAAAATACAGAGGAATCAACAAGAAGTCAAACAAAATGGGCTGTCTCTATCCTTAAAGGTGGGTAGAGACCACATTTTGCAGTCAGCTTTAATCAAACTTGCACACAACCTGTATTGGCACAATATCTTGGTTCTTTTAGAAAACTGGCTTGATCCCATCATGGGTTCCAGAGTTACGGCCCCTTAAAGGGCCAAAATTTGCTATTTTGGCTTTTGCAGTCATATAGACTTCATTTATGGTTTGATTTGATACAACCTTGCAAGACATCTTCAGCAACAATTAATCTTGGATTCCATGATGAGTCTGTCAGATCGAATTATAGGTTCCAGAGTTACGGCCCCTGAAAGAGCCAAAATTTGTTAATTTGTATGTTGTGAACACAGTAGAAGTGACATTTTATATTTGATTTTAACCACGTCTACACACAACTTATGTGACAAGAAATTTCCTTTCAAAATCTGGCTAGATTCCATCATGGGTTCTAGAGTTACTTTTTTCTATTTTGACCCTTTCAGCCATACAGAGGTTTCATTTATGCTTTGATTGGATACAAACTTGCATAGAATGATAATCTTAAAGATCTCTAGGCCTGGATCGAAACTTGGTCATGTCCGATCAAAAACTAGGTCAACAGGTCAAATCAAAGGAAAAGCTTGTTAACAACCTAGAGGCCACACTTATGTCCCTATCTTCATGAAACTTGATCAGAATGTTTATCTTGATGATTTCTAGGCCAAGTTTGAAACTGGGTCATATGGGATGAAAAATTAGGTCACCAGACACCTGGTCAAATCAAAGGAATGGCTTGATAACACTCTTGTTCATTTGATGTGCATGAAATTTGGTCAGAATGTTGCCTGCATGAAATATCGCATGAATTTTCATCTGGGTCATGTGGGGTCAAAAACTAGGTCACTAGGTAAAATCAAAGAATAAACTCGTTTATACTGTAGGGAACACATTTTTACCTCAACTATTTGAAGAATAGTCTAGCTATTCTACTCACCCTGGAATCGGCGTCGGCATCATACCTTGGTTAAAGTTTTGCATGCAAGTACATACAGCTATCATTTAAAGGCATGTAGCTTTGAAACTTACTTTTTCTTTTTCTAGGTCAATTACCAACCTCATTGAGTCAGGTTCCATAACTCTGACATGTATTTTGAGCAAATTATACCCCCTTTTGGACTTAGAAAATCCTGGTTATAATAAGTTTTACATGCAAGTTACTATCACCAAAACTAATGCAGATATTGAATTGAAACTTCACATGTGTTTTGGGGTTATAAAACTAGCTGATAGCATCAAGTCCCATACTCTGAGCTGCATTTTGGCCAAATTTTGCCTCTTTTTGGACTTAGAAAATCCTGGTTAAAAGTTTTGCGTACAAGTACATACAGCCATTACTAAAAGGCATATAGATTTGAAACTTATTTTTTTCTTTTTCTAGATCAATTACCAACCTCACTGGGTCAAGTCCCATATCTCTGAAATATATTTTGAGCAAATTATGCCCCCTTTTGGACTTATAAAAATCCTGGTTAAAGTTTTACATGCAAGTTACTATCTCCAAAACTAATGCAGATATTGAATCGAAACTTCATGTGTCTTCGGGGTTATAAAACTTAAGTTGATAGCATCAAGTCCCATAACTCTGACCTGCATTTTGGCCATATTATGCCCCCTTTTTGACTTAGAAAATCCTGGTTAAAGTTTGCGTGCAAGTACATACAGCTGTTACTTAAAGGCATATATATTTGAAACTTGTTTTTTATTTTTCTAGATCAATTACCAACCTCACTGGGTCAAGTCCCATAACTCTGACATGTATTTTGGGCAAATTCTGCCACCTTTTAGACTTAGAAAATTCTGGTTAAAGTTTTGCGTGCAAGTTACTATCTGCAGAACAAATGCAGATATTAAATTGAAACTTCACATGTGCCTTCAGGGTTATAATACTAGTTGATTGCATCAAGTTCCATAACTCTGACATGCATTTTGGTCAGATTTAAATGTCCCCTTTTAAACATAAAACTTCTGGTTAAAGTTTTGCATGCAAGTTACTATCTCCAAAACAAATGCAGATACTGGATTGAAACTCGTTAGATATTTTAACATTTAGGGTAACATTTTCTTGCTTCTGGCCCAGACGTTCTGGGACAATAATTCGAATAGTCGAGCATTGGCTGTCTTTAATGACAGCTCTTGTTAATTCTATCTTCATAAAACTTGATCAGAATGTTATCATGAAGTCTCTGATGATTTCAAATCTTGGTCACATGGGGTCAAAAACTAGGTCACTAGGTCAAACCAAAGGAAAAGCTTGTTTACACTCTTGAGGCCACTTGTTTGCTCCAACCGTCCACAAATTTTTTTAAACCTTCCATGAGCATGTGAAGTTGTAACCATATCCACTCCTCCACCCTGCCACCACCAATGCTTCAGATTTCTTACATGTTAAACAGCGAAACTTGGTGCCAAACTACTTGTATACAATATTTTGTTCTAGTTACACTTCAAGCTCACATTTCAAATAACTCCATATAATTCTGAAAGCTAAGCTTATTACAGTAAACATATTCCATTCAAAATAATTTCATTTAAGTCAGGATCAGAACGTAACATACATTTATTATGTACACTTAAAACATTTATTTTCTGTTAAATTGATCCTGACTAATGAAATTATTTGCTTTTTAGTAACATCCTTAACTTTTTGCCACATATATTTCTTTGCCATTCCTCACCACAAACCCATATCTGTGGATACCAGTTCATCGAACTTACTTATTGATACGGATTTCTATACTGATCTTTAGTATTCTTAACCCTGACCTGCTGACCTACTTGTTTTTGAAGCTACAGCAAAGAGTTTAGACCACCTGTATAATTTTTAGCTCACCTGAGCACGAGTGCTCAAGGTGAGCTTTTGTGATCGCTCTGTGTCAGTCGTCAACAATTTGACTGTTAACACTCTACAGGTCACAATTTTGGCCCTATCTTAATGAAACTTGGTCAGAATGTTACCCTCAATAAAATCTTGGATGAGTTCGTTATTGGGTCATCTGGGGTCAAAAACTAGTCACCAGGTCAAATCAAAGGAAAAGCTTGTTAACACTCTAGAGGTCACAATTTTGGCCCAATCTTAATGAAACTTGGTCAGAATGTTAATCTTGATAATCTTTAGGTCAATAGGTCAGGTGAGCGATACAGGGCCGTCATGGCCCTCTTGTTCATAAAGATTTCAGTAGTTGTCTTGAATTATCTTTACCGTTTACTACTTACCTAATTTCTTTAAAAAAAGTCTTCAAAACCAGGAGGCAGATTTACACATTTATTTAGTTGAAACTTTTAACTGTTCAAGCAAGCAACTTAACTCAGGTGAGCGATGTAGCGCCATCATGGCCCTCTTGTATGATGTTTTAGCCACTTCTGTTATATAACAGTGTAGATTTTCATCAAACCTTACAGGCATGATCAGTGCCAAGTCTTATTATTCATATTATCGGCATGTTCGGATTCAGTAATTTTCAGCAGAGTTATGGCTCTTGATATGTCAAATTTTACAGTGTTTACACTATTTGCTATGTGCAATTACGCTGAAATTACACTGAAATTCACCAACCCTCACAAGTGGTTAGTGTGAAGCATAGTTGTGCATAATTATCATTCTGATCTTATCAAACCTTGATCTGTCTTTTAACTATGCCACTCCTCCTGTACTACCACTTCTTTGAATTCCACTAAACAGGAGTTACCACTGCTAAGCCTATTTGTGTATATCTTTGGAATGGTATGGTTCAGTGATTTTTCTTGAAGTAATATGGCCTTTAATTTGTGGCATTTTACAGTTTCTGCATCTAATAGTAAGTGTTGGGAGACGTATGTTTTCTGTAAAAAACAACCTCTATTATTAGTAATGATGTTTACTCTTCTCATAAGTATGCTGTTTTCAAAATCTTTACCTGAAACCCTTGATTCCATACCTCATGTTTTTATTTCGATGTAAATGAGATGTGAAACCAAAATTTGTAGTCCTGTTTGGCGCCATATAACCTATACTGTGTTGGTGCGCCGTAAAACCCAAATAAAAAAAAATAAGAAAATTAACCTGAAACCCTTTAAAGCGATAATATCGACTACCATCCAGTTATAATACGTCCGAAGGTGCGTATTTTGTTATGACACTGATGTCCATCTGTCTGTCTGTCTGTCCGTTCGCAATTTCGTTTCCGCTCTAACTCTTGAACCCCTGGAAGGATTTTGAAGGAACTTTACACATTTGTTCACCACATGGAGATGATTGCAGAGCACATGTTTTGGATGGCTTGCTTCAAGGTCAAGGTCACACTTAGGGGTCAGAGGTCCATTCTGTAACTCTTGAACTGCTTGAAGGATTTTAAAGGACCTGGCACAAATGTTCACCACATCAAGACGATGTGCAGAGTGCATGTTTCGGATGGCTCGCATTAAGGTCACACTTAGGGTCAAAGGTCAGACCTTCGGGCATATATTGCTCGGCATTGTGATGCTCTTGTTGTGGTATGGGAAACTCTCAGATATTATACTGGATAGACGGTGGCTCGAGAGTTCCACATTGGTTACCACCAACATGAATGTTTTTAATTTTGTCAAAGTCACCTTCATTGACATTTTGCAACAAACATAACCATTTTAAACTTTAATCATTGGACAGACTGGTCAGTTTATTAATCTTTTGATGTTATAAATGGATATTCGATGTTCTTTTCAGATGACGACAACTGAATCTTAATTACAATATCAGAACAAAACTAATCCAGATATGAGCAGAGGTCACGTTTTATTAAGTGTAGAAAATAATATTAGCACCTTACTACCCTTATTATTATGTATATTTCATAAATATATGCATTACAAAAATCTTCCTAATTAAATTTTCGAAATGCATAGATGGAGCATTTTCCTTGAATGTATGTCATTTTCACTTTTTAGCTCACCTCAGCCAAAGGCTCATGGTGAGCTTTTGTGACCGCTCAATGTCCGTCATGTGTCGTGTGTCTGTCAACATTTTTGTCGAGCCCGCTTGCGCAAGCGAAGACATAGTTGTCCAAATGGCTGTTTGGTGTATGTGCGTGCGTCCGTGCATGCGTCAGTGCATCCGTGCAAGCGTCCATCAGGATTTGTTTGTCCGGACCATAACTTTGACATGCCTGGAGCAATGTCATTTATATTTGGCATGAATGTTAACCTTAGTGAGACGGAGTGTCATGCGCAAACCCCAGGTTCCTAACTCAAAGGTCAAGGTCACACTTAGAGGTCAAATGTCAAATTCAATAACAGTTTTGTCCGGAGAATTGCTTCTTCATGCATGGAGGGATTTTAATGTAACATGGCACAATTGTTCACCATCATGAGACGGTGTGTCATGCGCAAGAATCAGGTTCCTAGATTTAAGCTCAAGGTCACACTTAGAGGTCAAAGGATACAAGAATGAAAACTTTGTCCGGAGCATTTCTTCTTCATGCTTGGAGGGATTTTGATGTAACTTGGCACAAATGTTCACCACCATGAGACGGAGTGTCATGCGCAAGAACCAGGTCCTTAGGTCTAAGGTCAAGGTCACACTTAGAGGTCAAAGGTCAGATACAAGAATGACTTTGTCCGGAGCATTTCTTTTTCATGCATAGAGGGATTTTGATGTAACTTGGCACAATAGTTCACAATCATGAGTTGGAGTGTCATACGCAAGACCCTAGAATTACTTCCCTTTGTTGTTACTATAAATAGCTTATATTGTAACTTTTTTATTACTGGTCGTAGGGAAAAATCAAGACCACTTTTCTGTAGTACAACATGCATGTTACATCCAGTTTTGAGGTGTATTTTGACCTATCTCTACTGGTAAGGATTTTTGTGTGGACTTAGAAATTTTTTTAAGATTTACTTCCCTTTGTTGTTACTACAAATAACTTTATTGTAACATTTTTAGCTCATCTGATTTTTTGAAAAAAAATGATGAGTTATTGTCATCACTTGAGCGGTTGTCGGCGTCGGCGTCGGCGTTGCCTGGTTAAGTTTTATGTTTAGGTCAGCTTTTCTCCTAAACTATCAAAGCTATTGCTTTGAAACTTGGAATACTTGTTCACCATCATAAGCTGACCCTGTATAGCAAGAAACATAACTCCATCTTGCTTTTTGCAAGATTTATGGCCCCTTTTGTACTTAGAAAATATCAGATTTCTTGGTTAAGTTTTATGTTTAGGTCAACTTTTCTCCTAAACTATCAAAGCTTTCGCTTTGAAACTTGGAATACTTGTTCACCATCATAAGCAGACCCTGTACATCAAGAAACATAACTCCATCTTGCTTTTTGCAAGAATTATTGCCCCTTTTGGACTTAGAAAATCAGTTTTCTTGGTTAAGTTTTATGTTTAGGTCAGCTTTTATCCTAAACTATCAAAGCTATTCCTTTAAAACTTGCAACACTTGTTCACCATCATAAGCTGACCCTGTACAGCAAGAAACATAACTCAATCCTGCTTTTTGCAAGATTTATGGCCCCTTTTGGACTTAGAAAATATCAGATTTCTTGGTTAAGTTTTATGTTTAGGTCAACTTTTTCTCTTAAACTATCAAAGCTATTGCTTTAAAACTTGCAACTCTTGTTCACCATCATAAGCTGACCCTGTACAGCAAGCAACATAACTCCATCCTGCTTTTTGCAATAATTATTGCCCCTTTTGAACTTAGAAAAATCATTTTCTTGGTTGAATATTATGTTTAAGTCAACTTTTCTCATAAACTATCAAAGCTATTGCTTTAAAACTTGCAACAGTTTTTCACCATCATAAGTGGACACTGTACATCAAGAAACATAACTCTATCCTGCTTTTTGCAAGAGTGATGGCCCTTTTTAGACTTAGAAAATCATGGGTAGAACAATATTTCTATTATACAAAAAAAATCAGATGAGCGTCAGCACCCGCAAGGCGGTGCTCTTGTTTTTTATTTGGCATAAATGTTTGCCTCAATGCGACAGAGTATCGTGTGCAACTCCCAGTCCTTTTGACAGCTGACGGACTCGACATGTTGCCCGTGGGCATCTAGTCTAAAAGAATCTTCTTCTTGAAAACCACTGGGCAGAATTACATGAAACTTCACAGGAATGGTCCTTGGGTGCCCCCTCTCTAAATCATTCAAAGAATTGAATTCCATGCAGAACTCTGGTTGCCATGGCAACCAAAAGGAAAAACATTAAAAATCTTCTTGTCCAAAACCGCAAGATGTAGAGCCTTGATATTTGGCATGTGACATCATCTAATGGTTCTCTATGAAAATGTTTATAAATTATGCCCCTTGGGTGAAAAGAGGCCCCGCCCCGGGGTCCCAAGTTTTACATAGACTTATATAAGAAAATACTTTAAAAATCTTCTTGTCTGAAATTACAAGATCTAGGCCTTTGATATTTGGTATGTAGCATTGCCTTGTGGTTCTCTACCAAGATTGTTCAAATTGTTACCCTGGTGTGAAAAGAGGCCCCGCCCCGGGGGTCCTAAGTTTTATATAGACATATGTATAGGAAATTTTTTTAAAAATCTTCTTGCCTGAAACTCCAAGGCCTAGGCTTTTGATATTTGGTATGTAGCATTTCCTAGTGGTCCTCTACAGAAAATTTTCAAATTATGCTCCTGGGATAAAAAGAGGCCCCACCCTGGGGGTCACTTATTATATGTGTCATATATAGGAATAAATACTTAAAAAGTTATCAGATCATATTTCCTAGACTACTTAATTATAATTACCTGATGACCCAAAGTGATTAGGGGTCACTGGACTGTGACCTTGACCTGCTGACCTACTTTCTTGTTTTTTACAGCCTTGAAATTTGGATGACATGTACAGTTTTGTACACCGATCTTAAAACTGACTTTCAGTGACCATGAATGTGACCTACTGACCTACTTTCTAATAT
Organism: Mercenaria mercenaria; assembly: GCF_021730395.1. Classification (NCBI taxonomy): domain Eukaryota; kingdom Metazoa; phylum Mollusca; class Bivalvia; order Venerida; family Veneridae; genus Mercenaria; species Mercenaria mercenaria. Next base: position 32,755,212 of record NC_069364.1, on the reverse strand, counting down.
TCCAGCATCAGTTTGCCATTTTAAACATGTGGCTCATGTTACTCAGGTGAGCGTTTCAGGGTCATCATGACCCTCTTGTCCATTTTTAAGCCTGTTCAAGTAGTCAAGCACTATGTCCTTCCTTTCTGTTTCATAATCAATTTAGGAAAAATATTTTAGGACAGCTGAGAATATAAGCTTTTAATATCAGACCTCATTGTTATAGTTATATTCTTTTTTAATCACTGCAGAATGGATGAAAGAATCTGAAATGGATTGCAAGGGATTTGAACTGTGGCCTGAGGAGCAACTTGACAACTTGCTAGAAATGTTTTATTCCTGTGTCAGAACCAAGAAGGGTACGGAATATTCACGATCATCCTTGATTGGGATACGATCAGGAATTAACAGATACTTGATAGACCCACCATTTTCAAGGAACCTTTCCCTTATGAAAGACAGAGTTTTCATGGGCTCTAACCAAATTATTGAAGGGAAAATAAATTATCTTAAAAGGGAACAGCTTGATGTCAGTGAACACAGAGAGCCAATCAGTGAAGATGACATGAAGAGACTGTACCAGTCAGGGGTATTTTCCACAGAAAACCCCAAAACCTTACAACAGAAAGTTCAGTTTGAACTCATGTTACAGTTTGGCCAAAGGGGCAGAGAAGGATTGCGTTATTTGAAGAAAGACTCCTTTAAACTTGAAACAGATTCATCTGGTGTCCGCTATATTACTATGTCTGATGAAGGAAATAAAAGCCATCATGGGGTAGACAATACGGAGACAGTAATCAAACCAAAAATGTATGAACAGGTTGGGGACAAGCACTGTCCTGTGTCTAGTTTTCTTAAATATGTTTCTAAACTGAATCCAACATGTGACGCATTCTTTCAGAGACCAATGACTTCGATTGTAAAAGAAAGTGATAAAGTTTGGTATGGTAACCATCCAGTAGGAATTAATACACTGAATACATTAATGCCCCGTCTGTCAGCTGATGCAGATCTTAGTAGCCGCTACACAAACCATTGTATAAAAGCGACTACAAGTACTACCCTACAACGGGCTGGTGTATCAAAGACCGCTATAATGTCTGTGACTGGTCACAAAAATGTGAGAAGCCTTATTTCTTACGTAAAGGCAACAGAAAAAGACATAAGTAAAATTCTGTCTAATCCAAATAACAGTAGGGAGCAGAACTGATAATGCTAAAAGCTGGCACTATGTCAGCTGTAATAAATCAGTCAACATTCATTCTAATGCTTAGACATAGAAACTGTTTGTTATGTTCGAATATATTAAAACTTGCTTCTGCTGTACATTATTTCAAAACTCAAACTGATACCTGGTTTGATAGAAAACTGTTAGAAGGATTACATTTATAGTTCATTCATCCCTTTGTCCTTCCATTGTTATAGCCCGCAGAAAGTGGAGGCATATAGAGTTGGCATTGTTCATCCAGTTGGTCTCTTACCATTCAAAATTAAAAATGCTTATAATTCAAAAAGTATTTTAGTTCGAGTCAGCAAATCTCCTTATTTAATTAGCACATGACCTTTGCTCACATGTAGAACTATCCTCCTTGGCCAAGTAAAATCAGAGTTTTTCTTTTTAATTTGGTAAAATGTAGGGATTTTTAACTCACCTGAGCACAGAGTGCTCATGGTGAGGTATTGTGATCACGCTGTGTCCGTGCATGCGTCAAGTCTTTCGTTGTCAACATTTGTGTTTAAACGACATCTCCACCAAAACCACTGAATGGATTTTAATGAAACTTGGCCATGATGTTCCTTGGGTGGTCCTCTATCAAATTTGTTCAAACGGTTCTGCTTGGTTACACATAGGGGCTGCCAGAGCTAAAAATAGAGAAAACTTCAAACGACATCATTCTCCTCCTAGACCAATGGTTCAATTTTGAAATAATTTCACACAAATGGTCCTTATGCTACCCTCTACCAAGATTATTCAAATTATACCGATTTGTCAAAAAACATGGCCGCCAGAGGGCATGATCACTTTTCAATATATGTATATAGAGGAAACTTTTAAAATCTTCTTATATAAAAATGCTTGTCCGATTTTAGAATAATTTTACATAAATGGTCATTGTGTGATCCTCTACCAAGATCGTTCAAATTATTTTGATTTGTCAACAAACATGACCGCCAAAGGGCATGGTCACTTTTCCCTATATATATATATAGTTGAAACTTTAAAAATCTTCTTATGTGAAACTGCTGGCCCGATTTTAGAATTATTTTACAAAAATGGTTCTTGTGTGACCCTCTATCATGTTTGTTCAAATTATTTTGATTCGTCAAAAAATATGGCCGCCAGAGGGCATGGTCACTTTTCCCTATATGTATATAGTGGAAACTTTTAAAATCTTCATATATGAAACTGCTTGTCCGATTTTAGAATAATTTTACACAAATGGTTCATGTGTGACCCTATACCAAGAGTGTTCAAATTATTTTGATTCATCAAAAAACATGGCCAACAGAGGGCATGGTCACTTTTCCCTTTATGTATATAGTGGAAACTTTAAAAATCTTCTTGTGTGAAACTGCTATCTCGATTTCAGAACAATTTTACACAAATGGTCCTTGTGAGACCCTCTACCAAGATAGTTCAAATTATTTTGATTCGTCAAGAGGGCGTGGTTACTTTTCCTTATATGTACATGTATATAGTGGAAACTTTAAAAATCTTCTTGTATGAAAGTGCTAGCCCGATTTTAAAATAATTTTACACAAATGGTTCTTGTGTAACTCTCTACCAAGAATTGTCAAATTATTCCGAATCATCAAAAAACATGGCTGCCAGGGGACGTGGTTACTTTACTTCTCTGAATGAATAATAGCTAGAGCCTTGCTATTTGGCATGTGATATCAGATTTGTAATGTCTACCGTAATTGTTCAAATTATTATACCCCCACAAAACGAAGTTTGCGGGGTGGGGTATATAGGAGTGAGCTTGTTGGTCGGTCTGTAGTCTGTTGGTTTTCATGGTTTCTGGATGATAACTCATGAAAGGCTTTACTGATTTAAATAATTTTTGGTACACAGTTGTAACATCAGAAAATACAGGTCAAGTTCGACTTTGGGGTCAGTAGGTCAACGGTCAAGGTCACAGTTACCCTGAACATTTAATTTCCGGATGGTAACTTGAGAACGCTTGGGCCTAGGATCATAAATTTTAGTACACTGGTGTAACATCATGAAATGCAGGTCAAGTTTGACTTTGAGGTCAGTAGGTCAAAGGTCAAGGTCACAGTGACTCGGAACAGTTAAACGGTTTCGAGATGATAACTTGAGAACGCTTGGGTCTAGGATCATAATTTTTTGTACACAGGTGTAACATGATAAAAGACAGGTCAAGTTCGACTTTGAGGTTAGTAGGTCAAAGGTCAAGATCACAATGACACAGAACAGTTAAACGGTTTCGGGATGATAACTCGAGAGCGCTTGGGCCTAGGATAATGAAAATTGATAGGGAGGTTTGTTTATATGACTAGCAGATGACCTCTAACGATTTTGAGGTCAGTAGGTCACAGGTCAAGGTCACAGTGACCTGGAACATTTAAAACGGTTTTCGGACCATTAATTCAGAACGCTTTGGACTAGGATCACGAAACTTAATAGGGAGGTTGGTCATGACCAGCAGATGACCTCTATTGATTTTGAGTTCCAAAGGTCAAAGGTCAGAGTGACCCGGAACATTTAAACATTTTCCGGACAATAACTGGAGAACGCTCGGGCTGAGGATCATGAAACTTCATAGGGAGGTTGATCATGACCAGCAGTGACCTGTATTAATTTTGAGGTCAGTAGCAAGTTCAGCTTTGTCATTGGCTTAGTTCTGTGACTAGACCATATTGTGGCGGTATAATTTGTCACTCCTGTGACAATTCTAGTTACCCTAGGTTCAAAAGAAACCTAACTCTGTACTTATAGAAACACACTTGAAGCCTTGTACACAGGTGAATGCTTTAGGGTCATTGACCCTCTTGTTTGTTTTTATCTCAGCTAAATTTTGACAATGACAGATTTGAATGAAATTTGCGTGTCCGCTCTGTATCTCCTAAACCCCATATAGGAATTTTATAAAGCTTGGGTCAAATGATCACCTTATCAAGAGATATGCAGAACTCATGAGTCAGCCATGCTGGCTCAAGGTCAAGGTTACAGCTTAGGGTCAAATGTTTGAGCCTTCCATTTTGTGTCTGCTCTTAGGGATTTTTCTAGACCTCCAAAAAGGGCAGGGAGCTGCTAAAAGGGGCAGGGTGCATTTTGCGCGTCGCGCAACTTTATCTACAATGATCTTAAGGTAGATGTCCATGGTTGTAGATAATGCAATACAGTCTTTATGCAGAACTTAACAGTTTATGGTATTTTAAATCTAGAAGACAAAATAAATGCAAACATAAAGCAAACTGCATGTATTTATGAAGATAAGCATGTTAAATATACAACCATTATACATTCATTATAATACTGAACATATACAAACATAAAAATGTTTATGTTTTTTTTTTCAGAACAGAAGCCTCACTAGTGCAATATAATAGACAACCAATATACACTCATTATTATACTGAACATATACAAACATAAAAATGTTTTCTTCTAGAACAGTAGCCTCACTAATGCAATATAATATAACAGACATCCATTATACACTCATTATAATACTGAACATATACAAACTTACAAATGTTTTTTTTTTCCAGGACAGTAGCCTCACTAATGCAATATAATAGACAACCATTATACATTCATTACAATACTGAACATATTTTACAAACATGAAAATGTTTTGTTTTTTTCAAGAACAATAGCCTCACTAATGCAATTCTTAAATGAAAAATAAGATGCATATACATGTAAATCAGCATTTGTTTCAGTTCTTAAACATTTTATATCATAATTATATAGTACTGAGTTTATTAGTATTTCTACCTGATTACCAGTTTTTCCTTTGAGATTTTCTTCTGACTGGTGTTTTTGATTGTTCTGACTGAGTGTTTGGTTCACTTTCTACTGGTTGTGCTGTGGAAGTTGTCTGAACTAGTGGATTGCTTTCACTAAAAGAAAAATAAATATGTCAAGTGCTTTGGTATTAAAATTATCTATGAAGTCAAGTCAAATATATTATCCATACACACACCTTTCCTACCCAGTTTTTCATTTAGTTATGTATTTTATGGTAGCCAGCCTTTCTGTACTTTCAGTACTTTGATTTAAATTTGGTTGCCGTCGTAAAATGAATGAAATTATATCATCGCATCAATCGATTTGGTTAAACTTTCGACATTTTATTAACAACATATGTTTATAAATGTGTGAAAAATACATATTACATTTCTTGTAATATGAAAGATACAGCCAAAATGGAGAAATTGACAGTTTTGTATTGTATATCTTTTGTAACTGACGGGCGGACGGACTGACTATACATAAAGTCAAATTTGAATGATGTGCAAAGTCTTCATATTGCCTTCCGTCTGTATAGAAGGTTTCATGAAAAAAACTTCTGCACTTTTTAAGTTACGACAGGATCCGGAATTTGCAATTGTGTAACTCCCCCATCATCATTTCTATCAGATTTCCGTTTTACTGATCGCTAATCAAACAAAAACATATTTTTCTTTCAAAGAAATATTTATTACCATAAAAAACTTTAGTTCAACAGGTTTTACTACGTTCAAATCATTTGAATTAAATGTTTTCTGCCCACGCGTACATGGCGCGGGAAAAAGCGTGGACGCTTAAGAAACCATCGGACACGTGCAAAGAATCTATTTGATTTCTCTCAATAGTTTTGGACTTACGTATGTTAGGAAGATTTTCATACATGTACAGCTAATGCAGCAGCTGCTACTGCTACTGTTGCCATCGCTACTGCCAATTTCACGTTTTTGCTACTGCTGTATATTGCCGTTACTCCTACTGCTGCTGCTGCTATTGCTAATGCTTCTTCTGCTATTGCTACTGCTACTACTGCTACATCTATCGATACTACTGCTAGTCTGCTACTGTAACTACTGCTACTTCTACTGTTGCTACTTCTTCTGTCATGTCTTTGCTAGTGCTGCTGCTGCTACTCGCGGCTGCTGCTTCTGCTACTGCTACTACTGTTATTGCCAATTTCACGTTTTGCTGCTACCATTGTTGCTACTTCTACTATCATTCCGTCTGCATAAAATATCGCGGCAGAAGACTTTCTGTTTTTCGCCGCGACATTTTAAGAGACCGTTATAGAGAAACAAAAACTTAATTTTTACCCTGGACCCTTTGTAGAATTTTTACTCAAATTGCAAAATAATGTCGCGGATTTTTTTTCTGTTCCTCGACTTTTTTCAGACTGTCGATGGTGGATAAAATGTTGAGTCAAACAATGGACGCTACCGGCCACCGGAATCGGAATGTTCCTTGTTTTCTTCCATCAAGAATTATAAAATATCGCGGTTTGTATGTTCCTCGCGACTTTCGCAACGATTTTGACAGAAAATCTTGCAGATTTTTAAGTTGCCCGCGACATTTTATACACAGACAATAAAACTTGTCACGGGTTTGAAATGGCCGCTACTGGCCACCATATCAACCACTATATTCATAAAGTATTAGTGAGGTTTGATTCTCATTACAAATAAACCATAAAGAAGCCCGACATTCCTCAAAATAATGGATATCACAGCTAACTGCTTTATCTACATAACAAATTATGATTTGTACCGAATATATTGGTAAATACACATGACAAGCTATTAATTGTACAGAACAATCTAGTGAATGTACATCACAAACTAAGAAATGTACCGGACAAACTAGTAAATGTACATAACAAACTGCTTTATCTACATAACAAATTATGATTTGTACCGAATATATTGGAAAATGCACATGACGAACTATTAATTGTACAGCACAAACTAGTGAATGCACAGCACAAACTAAAATATGTACGGGACAAGCTAGCAAATGTACATAACAAACTGCTTTATCTACTTAACAAATTATGATTTATACAGAATAAATTGGAAATGGCACATGATGAACTAATAATTATCACGTAAAGGCAGTTTAGGCTTTCCATAAACATTAGACAATTACTTGAGATTCGACATTTCTCGTCATCCCTTTGTACAAACTGTCTCGTAGATACGGTGACAATAAAATCACTTGGCTTGTCAATACTAAATTACTTGGCTTGTCAATACTAAATTACTTGGCTTGTCAATACCAAATTAACTTGGAGTTCAATGCATTACACTGGATTTAGATTTTTCAATGTGATGATTCAATGTAATTTGTCCTTCTGTGCCTGGCATGTAAATTCCGGATACTCTGAGCCCCTGAACCTCTGTTGGGGAGTCCTTTTCCGGAGCCCTGAACCTCTGTTGGGGAGTCCTTTTCCGGAGCCCCTGAACCTCTGTTGGGGAGTCCTTTTCTGGAGCCCCCGAACCTCTGTTGGGGAGTCCTTTTCCGGAGCCCTCGAACCTCTGTTGGGGAGTCCTTTTCCGGAGACGCTGAACCTCTGTTGGGGAGTCCTTTTCCGGAGACGCTGAACCTCTGTTGGGGAGTCCTTTTCCGGAGCCTCTGAACCTCTGTTGGGGAGTCCTTTTCCGGAGCCCCTGAACCTCTGTTGGGGAGTCCTTTTCCGGAGCCCCTGAACCTCTGTTGGGGCGTCCATTTCCGGAGCCCCTGAGCCTCTGTTGGGGAGCTGATACAGTTTCATCTTGAGCAGCTAATGCAGCTGAACGTCTGTACAGGAGCTAATGCATTTTATTCTCTGTTTAGCAGATTTTATGTTAAAGCTCTGTTTAGAAGTTGATGTAGCGAATTCGATGATATATGAATTTCAGGAAACCGGGTTTCTATTTCCAATGGGATTAACGTACCTTATCGAATGGCTCATTTACTTTACAGAAAAAAGTTGCACAGTGGCAGGGATTAATTTGAATAAATGATGGAACCATGGTAAAATAACTTTAATGCGTTACCACCAGAAAAATCAAAATAGGCCGTATGTACATAATAAAAAGTTTTATCTATGATAAAAATGAAACTTTAAGGCATTATAGGCAGACACATTAGGAAATGTATTGCCTTGTACGACACAGGGAAAAGCAACAGAAAAAATCTTAATACACTTGATAATCACATCTAAATTATCTTAATGCACAGCTCACGCCTTTATTACATGAACCTCATTGCTTCTTCTTTTATTCAAACATGTATAACTTGATGTAACACTTAAACAATGATAAAATAAATCCCGGGAAGCGTTGCCACTAACAAGATTCCACTCCAGGAACCTTACTGATCAAATATCGACTGTTTTTGTCCCCATCATTACAAACTATATATTTTAATTTACTGCCTTTAAGGTATTAATTATTGATAACTTCCTTGTAAATGAATGGATTATATAATTTGATCTAGAATTTTATCAACATGTCAATAAATTTGCGTATTACTTGATGCTGATCAACACCCGACATTCCAACACGAAGTCTCTCATGTTACTTGCTAATCGGAATTGTCTGTGTGAAGGAGTAAAAACTTGATTTAAAGGTCACCAATTATTTCATATCTTAGACAAAACAAATACAGTCGATTTTGAAAAGAAAATGTTCATTTTCTATCGTGACAAGTTGACATAGCAACTATTTTAACTTCACTACTTTAGAAGTATTTACTCTGAAAGGTTTTAAAAACAATGAAAATTACATGTAATTTGTCGGGCAAATGAATGCAAGAATAAATTACTTAATATGTTATCATAAAACTGACTTTGTTTATTGAAGAAATTCATTTGAATTACCTAATAATTGTAAGAGCAATTCGGGGTTGGTTTTACAAATGTCTAAGATGCAAAATTATATGGTATTTCATTGCAAAAAGAGCCGGTACGGTTCTAATGATTCTAATGGTTTATGAAAATGTCACTATAGCTTTTGGTGGTCTAACTAGTCATTGCCAACTTAAATGGTTATTCATAAAGTTTCCTCAATCTGACAAAAATCCATCTACCTTGTATTTCTTGCGAAAAGGTACACCAGATTATCAGTAATAAAGTCACAAAGCCACTTTCTCAAGGAGGAAAATGTGTTTTCAGACTCAATTTAACTGAGATTGTAATTGTTTGTTCGGTTGCTTTTGGTGCTTCGAAATGTGTTTTTGAAATTTGGTAATAAAAGATACCATGAGGACATGTGCAACATGAGAGCAAATTGGGATTTCATTTACCTTCAACAAAATTACGGATATGAAAATACCGGTACCTCTCGAGTGAAATAAAAACAATCATATTAAAAATATAAACAATTTCACGACTTGATGTTTAAAATGATGATATAATATGTCGTGAAATGATAGAACGTATGCATTTTTCAAAGGTATATGATAAAATTGTAGGGAACGTTATTTAATATGTGTTGACCTTGGTAAAGCATTTCTTTCCGAGCCAATAATGAGGTGTGTCCCTTTATGTCGAATTTAGTATGTGAGATAACGTGATTGTAAAGCATTGCAAGATGTCCTTGAATTACAGCACTGGGTAATTAGAAAAGCGTAAAAAAATATTTTAGGAACCGGCAACATGTTGTAAAGATTAAAAGACAAAAAAAAAAATATGATCCAAGCAAAATACATAATTATGTTTTCTTGTTTTCAATGATGGTATTTATTATATTTGATTTAGAGTCTACCTTGTTATTACAGTTACAAGTTATTGAAAAGTAAGAGACTAAGACACATATGTATCTATAAGCTTTTTGAATCTATGTAGCAGTTAGCAAAGGGCTTTGTTTATGTAGTAAAGATTTGACCAATTTCTTTTTATTCAAAGTAAGGAAATACTGAAGAAAAGAGATAAAATAACAAAGAAAGGGCATAAAATTTGTTCAATTTGCTGACATACTTTGCATTTGTTACAAGCACAACATCAATGTAATTATTACGTAACAGACAATAAATAACAACTATACGAACAATGCACTTAAAATGCCATCTTCTTATATCAGGGTCATCACTTTTAGACACAAAACAGAAGTAACATCTATGTAATATCCCTATAACATCCTTGTAAATTCTTTAGAGCATAACGAAAAATGTTTCTGGCCGAATTTAAGAGGTGGGATGTTACAGGCGTAACATTTTGACTACAAAATGTACAAATAGACACCTCTTCTCAGACACGTAACATTAATAAGATTAATGTACCACCCCTGTAACATCCTTGTTACATCTATATAGCACAACTAATGCCATTTTTGGTCAGTTTTAATAACTTTGATGTAACATGCGTAACATTTTGACTACAAATAGACACCTCTTCTCAGACACACGTAACAGATGTAACATACCTTTAATATCCTTGTTCCATCTATAAAAAACAACAAATGACGCCCTCTGGACGAATATAAAAATGGGTGTAACACTAGTATGTGTAACAGTTTGACTACAAATAGATATCTCTTCTCAGACATACTTTACATAAATAACATCCATGTTACACCCTTGTAACATCCTTCTTACATCTATATAACAGTACCAAGAAGGTTGTCTGGCCGACGTTAAGACATGGGGTGTAACATGAGTAACATTTTGACTACAAAAAGACACATTTTCTCAGATACATGTAGTATAAATAATATCCACGTAACATCCCTGTCAATCTGACTTAAGTACTTGATCTTCTAAACGAAGATCTGAGAACGACCCATTCACATACGCCTTCTGTATATTATGGATTTCCAATATTGCTATTTTTATTTTAACCAATCAGACGACTTGTTCCAATGTCAAAGAGTAAGAAAAATGTGCAGTCATTCCAGGGCTCGAACCCGGGACCCCTCGCTTACAAAGCAAGTGGCCTACCGACTGAGCTAACCGACTATCTGACACATTCCGACATAAGAATTGTAAATATCAAAGATCAAGAATACAGATAGATTTGCAAAATGTTGTAAGTTAAGCTCTGACTGGCTAGTGAAAGGGTCGTCAGAACGAGGCTATGAATAGGTCGGTCTCAGATCCTATGCGTAGCGTAATAGGAGATGTACTTTAGTCAGATTGCATCCCTGTAACATCCTTGTCACATCTATATAACACTGCTAAGGACATGTTTTCGTCCAATGTTAGAAAACGGGGTATGACATGTGCGTAACATTTTGACTACAAATACACACCTCTTCTCAGACACACGTAACATAAGTAATATCCATGTATCACCCAAGTAAAATCCTTGTTACATCTATATAACACTACCAAGGACATTTCCTGGCCGAATATAAGAAATGGGATGTAACATGCGTAACATTTTGATTAAAATTTTTTAAAATAGACACCTCTTCTCGTACACAGGTAAAATAAGTAAAATCCATGTAACACCCCAATCTCCAAGCAGAGTTGTCGTTCGTTCCTCACCATACACTAGGTCAAGATCAAGGTCAACTCATGTCAAGGTTCATCTTGCCACTCAAAACTAAACATGTGGTCCAAATCTGAATGATGTAAGTTATGGACATGAAGATTTTAAGTTTTTCCCTATATAAGTCTATATGACCCCTGGGGAGGGGCCATATTTGACCCTAGAGGAATAATTTGAACAAACTTGTTAGAGAACCACTAAATGATGCTACATTACAAAATATCAAAGCCATAGTCTTTGTGGTTTGGAGAAGAAGATTTTCAAAGTTTTTCCCTATATAAGTCTATGTAAACCATGTGACCCCCAGGGCGGAGCCATATTTGACCCTAGGGGAATAATTTGAACAATCTTAGTAGAGGATCACTAGATGATGTCATATACAAAATATCAAAGCCCTAGGCCCTGTGGTTTTGGACAAGAGGTTTTTTAAAGTTTTTTCCTATATAAGTCTATATTAACCATGTGGCACCCGGAGTGGGGCCATATTTGAACCCAGGGAAATTATCTGAGCAATCTTGGTAGAGGACCACTAGATATTGCTACATACCAAATATCAAAGCCCTAGGCCCTACGGTTTTGGACAAGAAAATCAGAAACTGTTTAACTGTTCCTGGCCAATGTGACCTTGACCTTTGACCTAATGACCTCAAAATCAATAGGGGTCATCTGCTGGTCATGATCAACCTCCCTATCAACTTTCATGATCCTAGGCCCAAGTGTTCTTGAGATATCATTCAGAAACCGTTTTACTACTCTGACAATTGTCAAAAAATTCGCTCCATTTACAAAATCTTTCGACTACGTAAGCTGTGGCTTCCGGCTTCGTACGATAAATAAACATCGCGTAATGAATGTGGGAACCAGCTGGTTCCAGTATTCACTGCGTGAAAAATATTTACCATACGAAGCCGGCAGCCATAGCTGACGTAGTCGAAAGATTTTGTAAATGGAGCGAATTTTTGATAATTGCAGAATTCCTCGCGTATTCTGTTGACAGCACTGAAAATTCAGTACTATCGTGAATATCATCTTGCAGAAAAATATGTACTGTACTGAAGAACATCAAAATTCTATGGGAAAGTTGCAAAAATAGTAAACATGAGATGATTTTTCAAGGTGGGTGTGCGAGATATTTCTGGCGAGCTTTTATATCTTTTGTATGTTTGAGCTAGTGAGAGATTTTATATATTTTCAAATTAGTTCAAATAAGTTTAATATTGCTTGTGTGATTATAGTCTGTGCCTGGATATACAATGATGATGATAAAATATATACAGGTGCGTAGTAGTTTGGGCTGGAGGGGTTTGGGGTTCCAGATCCCAAGTGTCTGTGACTTCAACTACTCTTAATTGAACTTTATTTTTAAGTTCGACTTTTAATGATATTTTAATGTAAGCTAATCGCGACAGGCTGTAAGTTGTAAAGAAATGGTCCATACAAACATTTTAAATGGATAGAAAATATCAATTTCTCATTTTCCTTTTACCTAAATTTGTCGAGATGAAAGATCAATATTGCTGTAAAATAGTTAATTGCCTGTTCATTATAAGTCCCTAATTATCAGTTATAATGCGCATTAGCATTAGCAAGGCAGTTGTGGATGTACACAGATTTACACATTTTTTTCTTTGTCCAGCAGTGGTAATTTATTATAATACAGACTCATATTGATCGAATAGATTGAAATGTTACATATCTTTAACTTAGTTTACATTGTGCGGTCATGTCTTTTTGCCCTACATAGAGTGCGCATGCGCGAAATTTTACTACCGTTGCTAAGGATCGCGCAAAGTGTAAATCCATCTTTACTGAACAGTCTCCAAAGACCAAAAATATGTTTGTCCATTGTAAAAACTGGGCAAAAACACGTTTCGATTATTTGGAAAGTTAACGAAAGTTCTTAAGAATGATGTATAATAGTAATGGTATTGTCTTACATTTAAAGAGAAAACAGAGATTAATCAGAAGCTATGAATATTTCTTTCAAAACACAAAGTAAACAGTTAAAAAAATGGCTATTGTCCAAGCTCGTTACCTTAATTGTACATGTTTTAACATTCAAAAGTTAGACAAAAATATTGGTTGAAATGTCACCAGTTGCAGTATCTCACTAACTTCTGACGGCATTTGCAGTTTTTAAATGATCAACAGATATTGGTGAATGCTTTAAACATGGAGACCACATGGAGGTCGTTATCACTCAAGGAGCAATGCACTTTACAAAAACTATATAGTATGAACATGAAGTAAACGCGTGTCAAGTTTTCAGATTTCTTTGTATGGTTAATTTGAATTTTACATGTTGTATACCTTTGGTATTTATGTGAGATTTGAGAACATATGGTTAGTCAGCAAGAAGTCATTATGAGACAACCTCTGTTGAAAACATTTTTAAAACGGATATTCCCAGGAAAGAGGAAAGGCACTATTAAAGCTAGGTATTTGTCGCGAACTATTATTCTGTAAATGGTTGTACTGTAGATACAATTCTTTGACTTGGTTGTATATTTTTTTATGTAATCCCATGACTTAGATTTATATCTTATTGTTCACTTGTTTTATCCTCCAGTCTCCTCAGAGTGTTTACAATTTCCGTCAATTTTGAGTCCATAATTTTCATCTTTGCCTTCAGTTTTGTTTCCGCTGTTTTCACCTTCATATCCAGTCGGGCTATCTCCCTTGAAGTATCCTCCTACAAGAGCAAAGAAATTACACTTCGATCTATTAAATAGTTTTTTTAAGACGAGTTCATTTGACATTGACTGCTAGAAAGCATTTTCAAAAAGTCAAAGGGTCGCCTTTTATGGTCCACAAACGTTGCAAATTAGCAATTTTTACTTTTGGCTGTTAGAACTTGTCTACCTGTTTACGAAAATGTTTGACACCATAAAAGCAAGATGTAAAATTAGATGTGGAAAATTTTGTAACAGTTTTTATGATGGCTAAAATTAAGTCATTCAGTTCGGATTATATAATTGTCTTAATAAAATATACTTTCTTATTTTATCAAATAGTAACTTCTATTCTATAAATGAATCCTCTTGTTTTTATTCTGTAAGTGATTTTAAGATTTATTCTGACATTCTGTGAAAAGGTCTTTTGAAAGCACAGAACGCATATCAGACTTGGTTTTGATCCGTGCAGCACCCCTCACATTCCCTAGCTCCGCCTTAAGCGGAATTCTATTACAGTGAAATTAAATGCCTGCCTGTCTGCAAGCTACTTTCTATATGTATCTGGGGTACCTGTTTAAGTATTTTGATATTTTCTAAGCATTAAAATCGAAATTAATCATGAACGCATTCAAATTTAGAACCATTGGAATAGGATTGATTGTCGTACACCAGCAATGCCTTTTCGAATTTTGTGAAGGGATCAGTTGTCTTTTCTTCAGTTAAGTGAAAAAATGCATGATAAGGATTTTAAATAGTCTGTTCAAAACGCCTTGTTGAAGGGGTTTAAACTTAAATTTCAGCTACCATGCAAGATGCTTACTTTCTCAGTGTTTAAGGCCGCTTCTATGTCCCTTGAAGTTAGTTTCCATGACTGTCCAAATTTCCTCTGTAGCCAGTTTTGTTTATTTGGATTTATAACCTCTTTCGTTTCCCCCAACGTGCATGCACACACTTTTCGATTGCAAAAGAGAAACGTCAGTCCTTTCCGAAATGTCGGAGACGTTGCAAGTCTCTCTAATTCAAGAGCAAACTTAACCTGTGTAATAGAACCGCGCATTACATTGTCATGTTGGTTACCAATAGACAAACTTTTTAAATCACTTTAGACTGCAAATGATACAAAACGGTGCTCATAGACAGTTAAACACAGAAGCAGTCAAATAATTAATTACATCAAATATTAATGTATGGTTATATATATATATATATATATATATATATATATATATATATATATATATATATATATACTCTTTTTTTTTTTTTTTTTTTTTTTTGTTTTTTTTTTTTGTTTTTGTTTTGAAGGAGTAAGAGTTACTTTGGTTCACATCGGTCCTCATGTAATGTAAACATCTGTTGGAGGCCAAAGTAACAATACTACGGGTGCTTTGACTGATTAGAATGCAATTTAATATCCTTTAAAGTTCTTATTAGGCTTTTCGGGTTTTCTGGTGTTTTAATGGATCCGTTTTATGTCAGACTAGCATATACTCCAATGTTTGCTTTCATAATCGATATCTAAGTAACACAACTAACAAAATGCCTCAGTATAGTAACAGGTCTGATGATACTTACATTTGTCTAGCACTTGGTGTTTACCTATATTTTATTTCAAACAGTCATACGTATATTGTATGACATGTCTTTTTTTCTTTAGAAAGAGGAAATATTTCTTTGTCGTTTTCCTTTCTTCTTTTATCTTTTTTGTTTTTATTTTCCATATTCAATGTATCTTATTTCTGTTCATTATCATTTACAATTATCTAACTGTAACGAAAAAAATGCTTTTGAATTTGTATTTGCCATGTCCTGTTTCACTGCATCTGCCATAATGCTTTGGAACTGATAGATGAAATGTAACGACTTTTCCATATATTTTTATATTTTGTCTGTATATTTATGTTGGCAAAATAATATTCCTACATAATTATTAAAGAAACTAAATTCATTCATGTCCGGAAACTGTATAACGATATTTTGAGTTATGTAAATCATCACTCTCCGAAATAAATCTATGTAAGCGTTTGAAAGTATAAGATACCGTGTATACATATTTCAGAGTTTCATCAGCAGGAACTGTGCTCTACATTACAATTAATGCACTATATAAGGATCATATCTATTTGCTGCTTAATTTTATGCAAAAACTCTATAAGACATAAATCCACATATACAATATCTTACCTGCATTTCCTTTTTTGTTAGACCGGCTCTAGTATGGAATTCCTGTATATTTTCTACAGCTAAACCAACCTAAATATAGATCAGAGTTCATGGAAAATGTTTGCGTTACAAACTCCCTATACTAACAACAATTTGTAGAATGTATTTAGAAACAAGTCTCAAGGTCAACGTTGAAATCACTTCCATTGTATCAGCTTTAGAATTCTGTCAGCTGCTACATTTCACAGCTCCATGCATTTACTTTAATGCCACCTCTTACTGTGTGCCATTTTTGATAAACATACCTTAGACTGTGCATCTTGTCAATTTCTAACTTGCGAGGAAATGCCTGACACAGTGTCATCTTTTTAACAAAGCAATTTGACTTTGTAAGTGTGGTTGTTCAGAAGTTATAAATATTACATATGTCAATACATACTTTGCGAGTGAAAAACAAATTAGATTAAAAATGGCGTCATAGAAAATCAATAACAAATAATTTTGTGTTTCCAGTAGTTGCAAAATAACACTTATTAAAGATGACACAAGCGGGGCACACGTGACAGTTGATGTCATGGAAAATCAGTTACTTATAGATAGTGTACTGTTGCAGAATATACAAGAAATTTGATCAAAACAAACTACATTAGTGGGACATACTATAAAACTATGAACGCGAGCAAGTCCTATTTTCTTCTGGACATTCTATCCATAATACTCCGAAATATATACTGGGGTTACACTTTATATTGTGCATTACATATTGCTTGAAATTAACTCTAGTACGTTCAGCCAGAATTTTGACAATAATATACTCACTAATGATCACGTCACTTGAAGATGGGCTGTATACAGTTAGAGAAATACTCAAGTACACACCAGTAGATTGATAATAACAATGTAGTCAAAACACAAAAAGATAAAAGACAAGTATGTCAATAATGATGACGTCTCATGAGGATGACGTCACATGATGATGAACTTAAGAATAGTATTAAGATGCATACCAACAGATTGATGACAACAATAGACATAAACAGCATGAAGCCATAGAAGAACACGTAACTGATGACGTCAAAATACACCTCTCCGTCTAGAAATGTTGTACTAAAGTCAAGCTCTCCTATCATCATTGCTGTAGTCTTCACCAGGGAGATCCAAAATGTTCCAAAATTTTCCTAGAGATAAAGTAAAGGAGAATTCAACGTTAATTAGTGTTTACAAAATATACAGTATTTAAAAACACACACTTTATGTTATGCTCAGAGATTCAATAATAATTTTAGACCAGAACAGTACGTTATTGATGACATTTAAAATTTCAAGAGCATCAAGCCATATCGTCATAATTGTAAATGTCTTCATTTTAGTAAAATCTGTAAAGAAGATCTGATGTAAGCATAGAGTGCAATTAAGCAAAACAACAGCAGACTCGGTTTGACTGGGTCTGTTCTTAAGAGGTAATGGTAGCGGAACTCTATTACATTGATAATGAATGCACGCCATAGAAAATATATACTAACACTGAATTCAAGTACAGGGAGCATTTTTACGGCCGCCTCACGGCACTTAAAGATTGTTGCTGTGATAGTTAATAAAATCTGTAAAAAGAGCCTCTGGAAGCATAGAACTTCATTCACAAAATTCACTCAAAGACGCAAACAATGTATGTCTGTACTAACTAGGAAAAGCGTAATAAGGGAAATAAATGACGAAACAAACACTATCTAAAATAGCGTTCAATATTTAAAATATTCCTGGCATATATCTGTTTCTGATGTATTACCTGATTTCGAAAAAGGCAGTGAAAGGAAACGGCAAATGCGACGATCAGAAGTGAGAAAACAAGAAAAAACTTCACAAACACTTTGACGATACTGTACAGCATAACGACATATATTCCAACCCATTCGAACTTCTGGATAAGGAATAGTAGATTTATCCATGCCAGGAAAACAGAAATTGTGCCGCAGGTCCACTGCCATTGCTATTGAAATAAATGTACACATTATGTTGATAGCACCATGATTTAAAAATACCTTCATTATACAGTGATATCGTTTAGTAATAAAGAAAGTCAAACGTTTACAATACAAACAATAAAGGTGCCATGACAATGGATTTGTTAGTCTTATGTTATTCATACCATCAATATATTACAACAAAACAAAGATTGATTCGATTTCCGGTTAAATGTTTTCTAGTTATTTCTGCAGAAATAGTTAACCAGTGAAGTTTGCCCAGGCTTCTCTCATTTAACTGGATAGATTTCAAGAACAAGGCTTTTCATAATCATCCAAAAGGTACATAATTATATATGATCTACACTATAAGCGCTTTTCTAAAAATAGAAACATCATACAGGCCTATATCCAGTATCGCTACAACCACTTGTATTCATTACAAACAGTATGGATGTAATGCATGTTATCCACTCCAAAACATTTTCCTTTTCCATAAAATAATACCACACTTTGCAAGAGAATATCAGTTTCACTTCCAATATCTGAAAGATAAAAGTTATAGTTTCACTTTGCTTCGAAGACGCCCCACAAAATAACTGTATTCTAATGTACATGTATTTCCATGAAGGTAATTATACATGATTTGCATAAAAAAATTGGAGATATACAAGAATTTAGTTTCAAATCGACAGTGAGTTACTTTAGGCCGAGACAATGTGTTTAATGTTTTAACATTTAAATGTAGCAATATGTACATTAATCAGTGTATTTAGATAAATTTCAATCACATTTTGTTTCTACAGTGTTAGATAATTTTTCATCTATTTTCTTAAGGCTATGCTTAGTTTAAACATATTTATTCCATATATATGTACATATAGTTACATAAGCATATATTACATTTGTATGGACAGGATTAGAACGAAAGACAATGTCTTATAGAGTTCTTCTCCTATGTCTGGTATTTGTATTTTATTATTTCTACTGCCCTGAGCTTTAAGATTAACGAAATATGGAATATCTGATTGAAAAAAAAAATGAAAATGACCAAAACTCTAACGAAAGAAATTCTTTGCAAAACGTATGAAAGTGACTGAAAGTGGAAAGGAAAGAAAGGAAGAAAAGAAGAAGGGAAAAGCAATGCCTCATTTCCGGTGAGTTGGATAGGTTTGAATCAGTTGAGAAATCTCTTGCTGCTTGATATATAAGATTGTACTAATGTAAAAATGAGAGAATTATCTTGATCTGAAAGAGCTGGGTCCCCAAATAATAGTGTATCCAGATTAATATTAAAATTTTGAAGACTGCCAAGCAGAATTGTACGAATGTCATTATAAAACCTGCAGTCGAAGAAAAAGTGAAAGTTTGTCTCAATTTCACCACAGTTGCACAAAGGTGTATGGGATACGTTTTTCAGAAACAGATGATAGTTGAGAGAACTACATTTTGTACGAAGACGTGTGTGAAGGACCTGTAGTCTTCTAGTACCTACATAGTAGTAGGATGGGACTTTGTTTTTGTCTTTGTTCAGGTAACTTTTAAATGAAGAAAGTGATGCAGATTGTCGAACATTTAGAGGCAGTAAATTCCAGTCCCGAATTACCGAAGGTAAAAATGAATTAAAATAAAGTGTGGTTCGAGCTTGAACTCCGCGGACATCTTCTGAGTTTCTAAGGTTATATCGAGACTCATTTGAGTGGGGAGCAAGAGAAGAGAGGTAGTCGGGTGTCTGATTATTAACCATTTTATAGAAAAGATGAGTTTATGCTTATACCTTCTTTCTGCAAGGGATTCCCATTTTGTTTCGTTCTTTAAGTTTTCTAAAGAGACAAGTTTTGTAGCTCCAGTCGAGATGCGGGCGCTATGCTTAAAAGAGATTGATTGAATAAGTTTGCAGATGAAGTTGTGAAAACAAATTTATTCAGGGAGGGCCTAAATTGTCCACCTGAAAACTTGTAGTATACCTGTATATTACCTGTATTATAAGATAATAGGTAAGGGTAGATTTCTCGGAAGCACAGAGCACCAAAAACACAGCCACAGAGTCACGCATTTGTATAGTAGGCCCACAACAAAAAGAAGCTGTCATGGAAAACTATTTCAGACGGGTTGCTGCAAACATCCAACAAGTACATATTAATTTATGCTAAATATAGATGGAGGGAAATGGTAAGGGGCAAAATGGGGTCGAGGCGGGGGGACGATTTTCATGAAGTTTATGTGGGTGAAAAAAAAACGGTCACTAGGTCGTGGTGGGTATTTAAAGCTGCTACAATCTCAAGTTCATTTATTATTTACGCTTCAAGTACAGTTTTCTTTTAGGTTGGAAGTACATGACCCTCCAAAGTTATTTTCTATTGAAAAAAAAAGGACAGTATAGTTATTTAACACTTTTTAGTGTATTTCGTAGAAGTCTGTGTAGTTGATAATTTTATTAGAATGCGCGTCACATTTTCGACGGCTTCAGTGCCCATTCTCATCATGACCAGAATGGAATATAACGGGAATTTTATGAGCAGGATAGCTAACACTTTACATGGTATTCTTTTTATCTTAACTGGCAACAGAGATGCTTGAAATATGTTATATTTTGTTTTTGATCGTAATTTCTTAGAAAAATATAAGATAAAGTTAGCATTCTCTTTTTTATGTAGCTATGAAACATTTTATTTCAAAGTAAGTAACATTTTCGTTTCATTTGCATTTATTTAAACAAATATCAAAGCTTTAAATACTTACAGCAGTTCTCCTCATCTTTATGATGATCTTACTGTTTTATGGAAAAGTCATTGTGTTTGCAATTATTATTCTCATGGATAGTGTTGAAATACAGATAAAAACTGAATCTTTGTTCCTTTCATAGACCAGTGTCATCGTCTTTAAATTTTACATTTATATACATGTGCTTAGGTCGCGGGGCCCGTTTCCATAGAAACATTTATTTAGTTCAAGATATCACTACTGATTAGTATACTGTGTTGGTGTGCCACCGTAAAACCCAAATAAATAAATAAATAAATAAACTAAATTATCCTCGCTTGGCGCTCAGCATTAAGGGGATAGTGCTAGGACTGGTCAGCCCGGTGTCAGTATAATGTGACTTGGTGGGGTATCATGCCACGTGTCTACGGCGTGATATTCCAGTGAGGCAGCACTATAAAGATGGGCATTGTACTCACTGCTACAAGTAGACACCGTCGTTTATATGACTGAAAAATTGTTGAAAAAACGTTAAACCCGAACACACACACATACTAAATTATGAACAATATTAGAGCACAGTTTTAGTATATAAGAACCAAATTATCAGTGGGAATGGAAAATTAGGCATAACAAATCAACCCACCAAATCTTTATCGAAAATGACCGGAATAAGTAACAATGTACCCAGCAAAATTCCAAATAACATCAGTAACCGTCAACCATTTTTTTTACATTCTAGATCTACATGACATTTCAATACAAGTACATAAAAGCCGAAAATACTGATCATTCTTCAAAGTGAATGACTCGTAAAAATATTTCAGCAATTTATGGCTGTTTTAAAAAAAAAGCCTAAATAATGTAAAATTATCAGAATTAAGTACTTTCAAGATAAAAAGCTGTTAATTTTGCGCGGTAACTGACACGTAAAGTCATGACGTCGATGACGTAATTTTAGCGCAACAATGATTTGTAGCGTTTATGAGGTATAAATTATTATTTAAGAATTATTTACCATTCTAACATGATCCGATTCATTTAAGAAATAATATATCTCATTTAATGATTTGTCGCTGAATAAATCATTGTTTGGAGTTCAGATGCGAAGGAATTATATCACGAGGGCGCAGCTCTTGATTTTATTCAAGAGCAAATCACTAAATGAGATATATTATTTCGATTCTAACACGTTACCAATGACTTTAAAGTACATCCTTGACGGCATTCGTTAAATATTTGCCCGTTTTCAATCGGTTTCTTTTCCAGCGCGGCGCTATTCTGTTTGACGCTATGACGTAATACATGTGACGTCAGAAAAGTGAATTGTTGGATAACAATTCACTGTTTTCAGCCTTCTCTGTTTAATGGGAAAATGAATCGGATCGTGTTAGAATTTCCTATTAAACAAAGAAGGCTGAAAACAGTGAATTATTATAAAACAATTCACTGTTCTGACATCACAATTATTACGTCATAGCGTCAAACGGCATAGCGGCGCGCTGGAAAGGAAACCGATTGAAAACGGGCCAATATTTAATGAATGCCGTCAATGATGTACTTTAAAGCCCTTGGTTACGTGTTAGAATCGAAATAATATATCTCATTTAGTGATTTGCTCTTTAATAAAATCATTGTTTGTCGTTCAGATGCGTATTATTATATCACTCGGGCTGCGCCCTCGTGATCTAATTCCTTCGCATCTGAACTCAAAGCAATGATTTACGTCGTATTCAGCGATAAATGAGATATGTTATTTCTTAATTAAGTAGCAGGACAGACACAGGTTAATGATTTTGTTTCAGAAGAATGAATATACAAACGCATTTATTTTATCATAAACGTTGTTGTAAAACCTTACATTAGCTTCCAGTTGGGCATGCGCAAATACAAATATTAAGATAATCTACCTCCTTAATTGCTACACAATATCGAATTACATAGGTTACTCTAAATTTTATTCCCTAAAATGAACAAATGAATTTAGCTGCGTAATCATTAGCAAGACAACACTGCGGCAAAAAAGCCAGAATCTTATCCACAAAGCTTAAGTACTCTTGTCAGTGTCAAACATGAAACTAAATAGAAACTATATTTAAGAAATAATGTAAAAAAAACTTGTTCTAACGTTATTAATGCATGGAAAGAGGTTAAATGTCCGCGGGATAATTTCACGAGGGCATAGATCGAGCGAAATATTTTGGCGACGTATAACCGATTTTGAGTGCATTAATTTAGGTAAAACACGGTTTTGCTATACATAATTTCGATTCTTATATATGCCCTTAATCTAAAATAATGGATAAATATAGTAGCGCTCTTTCTTGGTCGCAAACAAGCATATCAGAATAAAGTTTCAGTCTGGTTACTCGTAACAAATGGTGATTGTCATTTGATGAACAGCCACATAGAAACTGCAACAGAACATAGTTACACATCTCTCAATTGCGTTATCACCACAGTCCCGAGAAAAGGATGCTTAAATGACGATGATAAACACAAGTTTCACTGCGTCTGGGGGTGTTTATAGCAACATGGTGTTTTTTACGCAAGGAGCGCATTTTATGCCAAAACGGGTTGCTTAAAACGCTAAAAACATGTTTATCACTGTGCTTAAGTACGTAAAAAATGGCTTAAATTACGCAGGTAAACATGATTACGATGACATATGTAACCCTTTATATAACCATGAATAGACATTTTACCCCGAATGAAATCCTTAAAACGCACAAAATACGATTAAAACTATGTCTATACGATGACGCACGATAAAATGTAACACCGCCTTCTCTAAACATTACATTAAAATACAACCGCAGTTTTACAGAAAGAGCCATGTTTTAACTGAATTAAGGGTTCGCGCTTTCATTGGAAACACGTCATTGTGTAGACAAAACTAAGTGGACTTCTCTGTCGACTGCACAGCAAGCTTGGCTGACAAAGATTATTGCAAGATATTCTGAATATGAGATTTTCATTTCTTATTGCTGTTGACTAGGCAATAATAAATATATAATCAGCAGCCTTTCTTCGAATATGTATGAAGAAAGATCAGTTTTCAAACTAGAGAAGCATTTTGCAGCAAAATAAGAATAGAAAAGGAGTTCACAGTACAAACTTTATGATGGTTTCAGACTGAGAGACAACGTAAGGGTTTGTGCGCTTTGGAAAGCCGGATTGTTTATTTATTGGCAGTTCAATAACTTTAAAAAATATGTCTGACTAGTACCTCTATGAATAATTCTACAACAGCAATAAGTATGACAAAGTATTTTGCAACTGCTGCAAACTCTGGAATCTTGTAACGTGTAGCATGGTCTGAACAAACAGCTGACGAAATGCTGGGGAAAAAAACATTGTATACAGTTTATTATTTCTTATTTGAATGGGTTGCTCCTTTTCCAAAAGCCAAGACAGCTTGTCAAGATAAAAGTACAAGATAAAATAATAGTAGTCTGTTAATATTTTGATCTTCATATTAACAAATGTATTTTCTGTTTACATTTTTGCATTAATATTCAGTTTGTGTTGTATATTTTCCTAAGCAAAACCTTACCCCACCACTATCAATAGCCATATCCATATTTAAAAGTATTTTATTATTAGTTTTCACTCCACCAGTGCTATTTGTCAAATACCGCGTAAAGGCGGAATATACGGTGTCCCTTTATTATTTTTTTTCGTAGTGTAGATTCTATATTTTTTTACTTTATTCTCACCTACACCGTTGTAGGTTTTTCCTTACTTGTGTGCAAAACTGTATCTTAGAACAAACATGATGTGATACATTCTGGTGTCATCCCATTTGTCTAATAATCACAGTCAGTGTTGTAAACCTAAGCATAGGCCTCAGGAACGTATCAGATATATCTTATTTCATGCCCTTGTTAATATGAATACTTACTTTGTGAATTGAAAAGGTGCTTTTACATCAAGGGCAAAGCCAGTAAGCATTGCAAGATACAACGCATAAAGCAAGAAGTTGAGGAGATGGCAAATCAGACCGACATTGGTCCATTTCTTTTTTAGAAGTGCAGAAACCAAAGGATGGTCAAGGAGTTCTTTTCTTTCTGACGTCACCTGTGAAAATTATGAAACATTTCTACAAATGTTTACTTTTAATTTATCAGCACAGGATTCAGTTCCATTTCATCAAATAATATTTCTAACGGCACCAGGTCCAGCTTACATGTGTCATTGACGATAATATAAAATACACGATACGAGAGAAATCAAGCTAAACATTCATCAGTTACATTGTATCAATGTTTTCTCCAAGATACTCTTATATCATAGTAAATAAAAAGGACGAACGCGTTTTCTTGCAACATGAATCCTGGAAGTGAATGAAATTGACAACGAAGTCCGATGTATGTTCAGACGCAAAAATACATTTCAAACACACAGAGTGAAAAATTTCTTTATTTATTCAGGAGCTTCCATCACCTGGTGGTTAAGGTCGCTACGTTAGAATCACTTGACCCTCGACGATGTTGCTTCAAAACATCACATGTGAGGAAGCCATCCAGATGGCTTACGGAATGTCGCTGGATCCCGCCAGTGCCGGAACAATGCACGGAGTACCCGGTGTTTTCTGCCACCGTCACCGTGCAATAACCTAAACCTAAATCATATCGGCATGGCTCTAAACCCAACAAAAAATCTTTATATAGAGATCCAAAACTAATTGCTCTTTACTTAATCAGCTAGTCTTAAATTCTTACTTCCTCACCATGAGCATTAGTGGGTGGTTGTTCTTAATCAAGACGGAGTCTCTTGTGTATGGTTTTTCTTCTGCAATGATAGATATATAAATAAATTCTTATTGCATTTCTATATAGATAATTACTCAGATATGTACACTACGAACAAACAATGTTATGTACAGAATGCAAATGCAATTTAATTTACTAGTTGACTAACATTTTTTTTATTTCAAAAACAAATGATTTTATGATGGAATCGCAGACAAGCCCCACTTCTCATTCAGATAAATAATGATTAACTACCTGTATTAGAAACTAAGAATGAGTCATATTTCACTGACGCAACTCTTTTGTAGTAACCAATCCACAATTGGTTAAAGAATCCATTGCTGATTTACAAAGCGTTTGATAAGGAAATTGTTATATACGCTGTTCTCGGGGATCGATCTCGTGACTCCTCCATTCATAGTCTTGTGCTAAACCTATCGCGCCAATAAGGCGGTTACGGAAAGTAATTACTAAGGTTTATTAGGATTTCTATGTATTTGTTTTATAGACGAAACTCGGTAACTTGCTTTTACCTCTTACTGGTATATATACACTATCAATATACACTTATTACAGTCGTTCTATATGAATTTGCAATTCAGTATGAAATATTTATGTGACTTTCTAGGGTAACGGATGACTTAATGGACTTTTTGTGACCCCCCCCCCCCCCCCCCACCCACACACACACACCCCGGGGCATATAGATTTGCTCTTGTCCGTCCTTCTGAGAATGTTGTGTCGCGCCTACCTCCAAAAGTATTTGACGTAGAGACACAAAACTTTACAGAAATGTTGGTCAGCATGTGTAGCTGTGCACCTGGGGTTTCGCGTCCGGATTCATTCAGTCGTGTAGGAGTTATGGCCCCTGACTTTGTAATATTGGTCATTTTAGTGTTGTGTCGCGCCTAGCTCCAAAAGTATTTGACGTAGAGTCACAAAACTTTACAGGAATGTTGGTCAACATGTGTAGTTGTGCACTTGGGGTTTCGCGTCCGGATTCATTCAGTCGTGTAGGAGTTATGGCCCCTGACTTAGTAAAGATTTGGTCATTTTAATGTTGTGTCGCGCGTAGCTTCAAAAGTATTTGACATAGAGTCACCAAAGTTTACAGGAATGTTGGTCAGCATGTGCAATTATGCACCTGGGGTTTCGCGTCCGGATTCATTCAGTCTTGTAGGAGTTGTGGCCCCTGACTTATTTTGTTTTTGTCGAGCCCGCTTGCGGAAGCGAAGACATAGTTGTCCAAATGGCTGTTCGGTATATGTGCGTTCGTGCGTGCGTGCGTCCGTCCGTCCGGATTTGTTTGTCCGGACCATACCTTTGACATGCATGGAGCAATCTTGTTTATATTTGGCATGAATGTAAACCTCAGTGAGACGGAGTGTCATGTGCAAACCCCGGGTTCCTATCTCAAAGGTCAAGGTCACACTTAGGGATCAATTCAATAATGACTTTGTCCGGAGCATTTCTTCTTTATGCGTGGAGGGATTTTGATGTAAGTTGGCAAAATTGTTCACCATCATGAGACGGAGTGTGGTGCGCAAGAATCAGGTACCTAGGTCTAAGGTCAAGGTCACAGTTAGAGGTCAAAGGATACAAGAATAACAACTTTGTCCGGAGCATTTCTTCTTCAGGCATGGAGGGATTTTGATGTAACTTGGCACAAATGTGCGCAAGAACCAGGTCCTTAGGTCTAAAGTCAAGGTCACACTTAGAGGTCAAATTTTTTGTGTGGACTTAGAATTATTTTTTTTTAAGATTTACTCCCCTTTGTTGTTACTACAAATAACTTATATTGTAACTTTTTGCAATCTTTTTTTATTTGGCATAAATGTTGGCCTCAATGAGACAGAGTGTCGTGTGCAACTCCCAGTCCTTTTGACAGCTGACGGGCTCGACATGTTGCCCGTGGGCATCTAGTTGAATTTTTTCCTTACACAAGACCAGACTTCTTGTCCAGACTTACTCAAAAAAAAAAGTTTGTGAAACATGTATGTTAAAATGTACTTGACCTAGAATCATAAAACATTAGAGAATTGTTTTATAGCCTGTGAAGTGTTCTCTTTAGGATTTTACTCAGCTAGGCCAGAGTTACGGCTAACTAAGTGAAAAATACACATAAGGTTCTTAAAAGTTTGTGTTGCAAACATCTTAATAATTATTTAACCTGAGTCATAAAACCATGTTACAGTGGCAGGAGGGGGAGGTGGGCGGGGTCGGGGCACCTGTGTCCTATGGACACACATCTAGTGTATATTATATTTTTCAAATATTATGAAATGTTGCAGGTTCAAACCGTAGCTACTCTTTGTATTTCTATCAAACATTTTATTCAATAGTTTCTGTGATTTATTTTTACTTACTGTTACACTTGTTATTACTGTTTCTTGTTTACTGTATTACGTTTACTAAGAAGATGTTGTTTCGTATTTACACATCATATACAAGAAGTTCCAAACATTCGACTTGTGTCTCATGTGAATTATTATGCCATACTAAATCATAGGACAATGTATCGCTGAACGATATGAAATATGTAAAATTATTTCTTGCATCAAACATGAATCCCTACTTTTCGTTTGAATTTTGTTTAGCACTGGCAATACTCTTCAAGAAAATGTAAGTTACAGACATTTAAAATGGGTCAAGATGTGTCCTGCAGCCATTGGAAATAGGTCAATTTTATATGGAATAAAGAAGAACAGCTACATAGTGTGTTGTAACCTATATTGTGAAGGCTTGATCACTACCAAATCAAGTAGTCCAAATATAAATGGTGCTATTTTCATTCCTTTCCTCGTGCTCTTTCTCGATAGCATCGTGTTTTCTTTTACTCTATCGCGTTTCAGTATGTATGTGTAGTATTTTATCGAAATCGGCATGTTCCTGTTACATGCTAGATAAAAAATGGGTGTTAAGAATTTTATGTCTCGAAAAGAGACATTAAAAGAAGCAAAAAGGAGTAAATTCCAAGGGTTGTTTATAGGCTGTACATTTTTAGCTCAAGCGGCACCTTAAAGGGGCAAAGCGCCTCCATTTTAATAAAATTGTCAAAGCACCTTATAATGATGCTACATACCAAGTTTGATGAAGAGGCATCCAGTGGTTCATGAGAAGAAGTCATTTAACGGAATTTTAGCTCTAATGGCCCCTAAATGGGACCAATTGCCCCCAGTCGAAGAGATATTGGAGAGAACCTTCTTATAATGTTACAGACCAAGCTGGATGAAGGTCCATGAAGCAGTTAGTGAGAAGAAGTTGTTTAAACGTTTTTCTCTTTTTAGCTCTGTCGGCCCCTAAAAGGGGCCAGGGTTAAACATTTGAAAAAACTTTATAGATTTCTATGCCAGGATGCTACTGACCGAGTTTAGTGTAATTCTGGTCTTTCAATGAAGATATTGAAAGTAAAATTGTTGATATATCAACTGATACGCAGTAGATGTTCCAGTGGTCAGATCCGACAGATTATGTTAAAGGGGGTTTTATGGTCCATTTAAAGTAAGTAATTTGCGTTTTTAAGTCATATTATTTCTTTTTGAAATAAAAGAAATTCCATAAAGTTTGAAGTCGGATTAAAATCCACGAGAGATTGCGGGTTTGGGGAAAATGATGCACCGACTCTTGCATTTTGTTTTCACGAATCCACAGTTACTAGTGGTTTCTCCTACCTATGCGTGATATCATTATAATTTTGTTACATCTCAATATCAGTTTAAAAACAGTTTTCTCTTTAAATACCTTGACTTTTTTGTTTTCCATCCGTCTCTTTCCACTTTCCAAGGAGAAGTGTGTCGTCAAGAAATTCATAGTTAAACTGTACTTCGAATTCTTTGTCAATAACTCTAGTTTGTGTGCAACGATCAAATACCTCTTTAGCAGCGTCTTGCCATGAAAATATAAAAACAAAATCCAAAAATGTTTAATTTGTTATTTGATTAAGTAGGCCTTAACTTAAGGTATGAAAAACAGTTGCCATATCGTTTAACGTTTATACTGAATAGAGATAAAATGTCTTAATAAAACTTTAATAAATGTCTAGAGGATAGCAGTTGGGTGGAGTTTCATTACTAAAAATGTTTAAAGGATTGAATAAGATACTATGACTCCAAGTTCAGTACTAAAACCGAATCATTCCTATTCTTTGTATCACACATGTATAGGCCTTAGATACAATTAAAAGAAAATAAACATTCAACCTGGACTTTGATACTACAAACAAGTTAATAAACAAAAGTTATCTGGCTTTAATTATTCTACTAACAAAGTCAGAAATAAACTAACAAAGTCAGAAATAAACCTGTACAGAATAAATTTCTACCGTTGTGTCGGCATTTTATAGTATTCATTATAAAACCGTAGTCCGTCTTTGTAGAAATAGATGAAAGCAAACTACGGAGTCAAAATCGAACATGATCTGTACACAAAAAAAAAGCATTGCGTCAATTATAACTGTAATTACGTTATATTAAAGAACTAATATATCTCATGTTGGAGTTCAGATGCGAAGGAAGCCATCGTGATATAATAATACGCATCTGAACGACAAACAATGATTTTATTCAAGAGCAAATCACTAAATGAGATACATTATTTCGATTCTAACACGTTACCAAGGATTTTAAGGTAGATCTATACATCCTTGGCAACATTCATTAAGTAGGCTATTTGCCTGTTTTCCGTTGGTTTCTTTTCCAGTGAGCCGCTATGCCGTTTAACGCTATGACGTAATAATTGTGACGTCAGAAAAATGAACTGTTAAAGAAATAATATATAGATCTAGGCCTAGATCTACCAAACACTGATTTGTCGCTGAATAAAATCATTGTTTAAAGTTTAGATGCGAAGGTATTAGCGCAGCCCGAGTGATATAACAATCCGCATCTAAACGACAAACAATGATTTTATTCATGTGCAAATCACTGTTTGAGAATCAGATATAGGCCTATTATCTCGATTCTAACACGTTATCAAGGACTATTATGTACATCCTTTACTATATCCATAAAATATTTGCCTGATTTCTGTTGATTTCTTTTCCAGCGCGTCGCTAGATATAACGTAATAATTGTGACGTCAGAAAAATGAATTATTGACTAATAACACACAGTTTTCAGTATTCTTTGTTTATCATTAATAGGAAAACAAATCGGGTCGTATAATAACGCAGCTTTCAGCCTTTGGGTCGTGTTAGAATCTCTGACAACGGCACACTACATGAAACGTTTCATCGGGCAAATGTAACATTACAAAATCCAAAGGAAATGTCTGTCTTTACTTTTTATATTTTATATTTGATGTACTGTTGATAAAGAATACAATTTCGATGATTTGGTACGTTGGCATATTGTTCTCGCGAACGTGCAATGCCATTTTATTACGGTGTATTGTGGTTTGCATTCCATTTTGTTTCGCATATACCTTCAGTACATTTTATTATCCCCCGCCGAAGGCGGAGGGATATGGTTTTGGCGTCGTCCGTCCGTCTGTCCGAGCCCACATTTGCATACTTAAGTGGCTATAGGAACAATAGGTAACTGTACTTTTTCTTTGATGTCATCCATTCCGTAAGGCCTTTATGTGGCTATTTTTCTCTTACGTGGCTAAAAGAACAATAGAGAGAACAAAAGAGTAGCCACATAAACACCCATATGTAGGAACGTCCGTCCTTCCGTCCGTCTTTCTGTCTGTCCGTCCGGAGCCAGATCTAGGAAGTGGTTTGGAATATTTAAATGAAACTTCACGTATATGTTCACGACTATAGGGAAATGCGGCCCGTCAAGTTTCAGTCAGATTGCCCAAGTAACACAAGCGTTATGGCCCTTAGTAGTTTCTAGTGTTTTCATAATTATAGGGTACTATAAATATGACAAATTCTGCTTTATAACTTGTGACATATTTGACTTAGAACTATGAAACTTATATCGAATTTAGATCACCGTAATGTGGTAGTGCACACACAATTTCGTCAGGATTTCTTTAGTAACTTCAGAGCTATTGTCCTTTAATTGTTTAAAAATCCACATATTTGTACATAACAAACTAACCAATTGGTAGAATTTCATTTAACTTCTTTATTTTTTTCCATGAACATTTATTATCAACATGTGAAGTTGTGTACCCACATCCGGTCACCCCCACCACATATTTGTACATAACAAACTAACCAATTGGCAGAATTTCATTTAACTTCTTTAATTTTTTCCATGAACATTTATTATCAACATGTGAAGTTGTGTACCCACATCCGGTCACCCCCACCCTCCCTATCCCCAACTCCCTCACCATTTATTAAAAAAAGAAGAAGAAAAACATCCTTTTTTTAATTTTTCCAATCTTCCATGAATATTTAACAACATGTGAAGTTGTAAACCCCCACCCCCGTCACCACCCGCGTTCCAGAATTCTTACTTCAGGACTTCTGTTCTTTGAAGTTCAAATGTAATGGAATTATTTGCTGCTTCATAGTAACATCCTTAACTTTTTGCCGGATATATTTCTTTGCCATTCCTCAACACAAACCCATTCGGTGGGGGACACCAATTCATCGAATTTGCTTGTTTATTATAAATTCTTTTTAAAGACGGTGTTTAGAAACTGAACTGATATTGCTTCAGTGTTGATGTAAATTTTATCCTGGGTAGGTGAATAGTCTGCTTTCAAAGAAAAATGGTTATGGGACCACACTCGCACGCGCGCGCACACACACGCATACACACACACAGACACACACACACACACACACACACACAGACACACACACACTGATTTTCTTATAGTTGTCCCTGAAAGTTCAAATATTTATTAAGAATAAATAATTTTCAGACCAATTGCATATACGATTTAACTTTAGGAATGCTGACTTTTCGGTATAAAAGTTTCTTTTAAAACAACATATTTTGTATATTTTTCATGTTTGAATAACATAATAATGATTTTGGATTTCCAATAGTCAAGACATTGACATATATATATATATGATACCTGGCATATTGCTAATAAGCTTTCGCATCGGGGACTGAAACTCGCTCGTTTGGTTACGCAATACATCCTCCCATTTATCACTTTTGATTATTGTGAAAACAGTATCCCTGAAAGAACAAAGAAACACTTCATAACTCAATTTTGTCTAAGTCTGCAAAACGGACACAGGATATCACAAAGTCATTTTCAAATAACTTCTACACATTTATGTTTTGATCATTTTCATCTGGTAGAAATTATAATTCTTCACAGGGTAAATTCTATTCATTTTTGCGGATGATGACAGAATGTCGTACTGATATCCGAGTGTACCAGAATAGAGCGGCTGATCAAAGCGATGTTTGTTTTATACCTCACTTAATCAGGAATATCAATGCAGTAAGTAATTATTATAATTCATTACAGTCAGAGTTAACTAGAAATATGAATTTTGATTCATATGTATTCAGATGGTTTTTTATAAGACATGTAATTGACACCAGCATGAAGGAGTCCAAGTATTGTGTGACTTTCTACGTCTGGCGTACGGCACTTAAAGATTTCCGAGGTAATCAAACATCTATGACCGGTTTAAGCAAAATCATGCAATACTTTTTCTTACTTTAATAAACTGTGATTTAGCTGTACAAAATGATATGGCAGCATCACATACACATAAATGCATTTATATCAAGTAGTTTGTAACTAGTTGAGTTATATATGGAATATAGCTCACTAAGGTGAGAAAATTTCAAATATTTTCAGGAATGCGTAGAAAGTGAGATATATAATATATTCACGAAAAACAAACAAATCAGTTTATTTTATCTGAAAATATGTTTATAAAGTTTGTGTATGTAATTCAAGCACGTTATATCATACGTTTCACAAAAGCCAGATGTTGAAATTATAAAACTGTTTAACGTCTCTGAGATATTCTAGTTGACGAAAAACAGTGAATTATAAGCCAACACCTTCAGCTGTTCGAACTATGAACATAAAAAGTCTAGATCTTACTTTGGCATGGATATCATAAATGATTACCAGATAAAATATTTCGCATGTTTAGAACTATAAACTCAATTTATACCGACAAGACATTATTTTCATTTAACGGATTTTTTTTTTGTAAAAAGCGGTTTGTAAGTTCTGTTTTGCCATTTAGATTAACCATTTGCCATTTAGATTAAGCAATAATAGTATATTGTATAGCCGTAGGAACTTACACGTGGTTGTTATCAATCGCCAAATCCAAGCAATTGCCCTTGTCATGATCAATACTTCGTCGTGTAAGATCTGCATTTTTCTCTGTTACAAGGATATGAACGACTTCAGAATGACCGTTTACAGCTGCAACCTGAACAGGTGTCATCTAATAATAAACAATAATAAAAACAAAATAAACAAACTTAGATTGATGAAAATATCTAAATATATGTAAGGAATGGATGTTAACATTTTCTTTCTATATGGATGGAACTATATCATAACTACACGCTGAAGTAAGGACAGAGACAACAAAATAACCCGAGTCAAAGAACGGGACAGCGTACAATATAATAATAAAGCAAGTATAGATGAAATACAACCATATTTTTCCGCGTTTCTTCTTTTTCTATTCCTTCCAAATTTATGTGTGCATCGTTGCTAAGAAGTAATCTGGTACATTTCACAAGCCCTTGTTCTGCTGCAAAGCTGATTGGGGTGCTGTTGTCTGTGTCTCTGTTTAAAAAAGATCTTATATTTTTATTACTTAGTAGTTTTCCAGATCAATCTGTAGATTGAAAAAGTAGATGTTCATTATCTTGCATAAGTATGTTATTGTTATGACTGTACGCTCAGACGGCAATCGGAACCACAAATGTATAAAGTGATGCAGTCACGCGTATTTCTTATTCTGTATAAAGAATATGAATTGCAATGTCTATATTAATGCCAGTTTTCAACAGTTATTCAATTTTGTGGCATAATCGTCACGTAGAACATTCACTTTGAGGGTTTATGTAAAGTTTGACTTACTGCAGAATAAATCATGTTCGTAACCATACTATATAATTAACATGCATCAATGTGAGACCGGTAAAGAAAGTAATACTTACAGAGCATTGACACTGGCACCAGCTTGTATCAGAATCTCTACTACCTTTTTCTGATTGTGTATAACAGCATCGTGGAGGGCAGTTCTACCGTCTATGTCAGTCAGAGATACCAGCCCTTTCCAAGATTTTAGTAGCTGTGCTACTATACTAAAAATTGATAAAGTATTCATTACAATTATCTTAATGTGAGTATTAGAAATTGTAATCTAAGCATTGGCTTATCTTTGCAACATTTTACGTCATATTTGTTTACATATAGGAAGACATTTTCACATATTGATTATTTCAATAAAAAAAATCAATTTACTTATTATCATCAGTGATTTATAATCGATTTTATGTACATGTATTTTAAATTATTATAACAGTTTGAGATTTACTCTTAAGCAAGCATGCTTATATCATTCAAAAGAGAGAAAAAAAATTATTTTTACATTTTAGCTCTTCGTATGTATTAGACATTAATTAAAAATAAAATTTATTGTAAAGAACAGTATAAATCTGGTATAATATATAACGTTCATGGTGAAAACGGATCTCACTTAACAGCGAACAATCATTAGAGAGTACTATAGTAATCATCAAGAAAATTAATCATTAATGTATTTGAGTTCACCATTTTATCTCATGTAACACAGTTCTTCAGAAATATTTTGCCAACCTTTTGATTCAGATTAGTAAACGAATGATTCAGTACATTCAGATTGTTGTCAGATCAACATCTGTGTACTTAAAGAGATGACAAAGCCAGACTTACTAAACAACAGCTAGACCTTACTGATAAGAAAGACAAGTGTTAATTTTGTAAATAAAATCAATATCCATTATCTATGAAATCGAACATTTAGAGAAATGATGTTCTCTAGGTATTTTCCTTATACTCGTTAACAATGTAGAAAGTTTGTCATGAAAAACAATTATATAGATAGCAATCTCAAAAGACTTGTTGAGAAACTACTTTTGTTTTAGTAGCAAGCTACCATAAAAATATAAATAAGAACTGAATGCTATTTTCTTATGCGTTTATTCTAGTATAAACAACATCGGGACTTCTGGCAAATCCATGAATCGCGCTAGGTCCAAATGTGGGTTTTACTCGTAAAAACGAACAAAAATAGAATTTACTTTTTTAATGTCTTCTTTTGTCTATAATTAATGCAGTAGTTTTGTCACAGTAAACCTATTAAATAATCATCGTCCTTTAAAAAGCGCTTAATAGTCTTAATGAATATTAATGCATATATTCTCTATCAATGTGAGCTACACTAGGTTCTTACATGGCACTAGTACTGTTTTTCTCTCCAGAAGATGCATTTAAATAAGCCTGAAGCTTTCATAATAAATTAGTATAAACTAATGCAAATCATTTTTCTTGGTAGCCGTCATCCTTTATATAAATATGGAATTAAGTTTAATCAAGTGTATTTTCTATAAAGCTGTGTGTCTTTTTTCCCGTCAATGCAATGATTTTGAAATACAGTTAAGTAGCCAATTATGGTACATTAAGCAACTCTAGTTGAATACTTTAACCCTTAGCCTGCTGCAGGCGAATTTAACAGCCTTTGCAAACAGCTTGGAACCAGATCAGACGCCGATTAAATCGGCGTCTGATCAGGTTCCAAGCTGTTTGCTACTCTGACAATATTTCTTCCAATTTTGGAGCAAATTGAATGAACTTTACAATTTTAGCAGACGGCATTTCCAGCAGACGACAATTTATCTAGCATGCTAAAGGTTTAAAGTACCTGTTGCTTATTTGTCAAAGCTTTGTCATAGTAAAATCTATTAAGTACCTATCGTCTTTTAAAGTACATAAGTAACATTCTATAAAACTTAAAAGCTATTTGTCATGAAATAGTAAGGTATATCTGTCAAAGTAAAATCACACAGCCAGCATGTTAAAGTTACATGTTTACTGAGAATATTTTCATGTTAACTAAGAAAGTCATAAAGGTTTACTCTGTCCATCCCTCTGCTGCAGCAAGGTGCAAAACTGTTTTCTTCCCTTTGCATGTATGAAATACGCCTGCTCCATTCTTTATCAAAATCTGCAAAATAAGATTTGCAAATAGTTACATAATATATGTTCAAATATGTTTATAAAGATAACTGGTAGAAAAGATCATTGATAAGATTCTAGTCTATTAACACAATATACACTCATAGACTTTTATAATCACGTAACTGCGATAACTTCGATAATATTTAAACACGACTGAAATTTTCTCGATCACCTTTGTTCCCATAATATGCTATTTAATCGTGAGGGTATTTTTCCATTAAAATGACTTAAATCAACCATGAGTGGTATATACTTGATTGTTTTATTTTCAACGTAGTCTTAACGAAATATATGAAAATCATAGGTGGCCGATTATAAATGTCTATGAGTGTACATTCATTCATTGTGGTATGTAACACTTTTATAATGATTTCAAGATATCAGACAGGCTGTATGCTTCTGTCTATTTCAATTTAGGATCGTCCCAGTTATGAAAGATCGGGTCTTGTATATTGGACGAAGCAGATGAGTAAGTGCAGGACATTTTTATTAAGACATACCTGTTTGACGAATGAACAATAACCATGTTGTTCGTCCAATCCATTCATAAGTTAAAGAAAAGGGTCCATGAGGTCGATTACAATAAAGAAGATAAAACGAAATGGTACTGCACCATACACTGCATTGAAATCCGTCGTTACATCAAGGATTATCAAATTCCTTTTAGTAATTTCAAAGTTATTGTCTACACAAAAGTGTTTATAAGTACGAAAACATAACACGGGAGATAATCAACAATTATTCCAAGGAAGATTTACGGTTCTTGCATTCTGCATCGTTGCCATTGTGTCAAGTTTTATCAAATTCCCTTCAGTACTGCAAAATGTATTATTCGAATGAAGAAAATAACGGAAAAGTTTCATTATGAATAGCCACATTCCAAGAAAGCAGTCTACCTAGAATGCACCCCTCCAGCAGTCTACCTAGAATACCCTCCAGCATTCTACCCAGAATGCATCCCTCCAGCATTCTACCCAGAATGCACCCCTCTAGCAGTCTACCCAGAATGCACCTCTCCAGCAGTCTATACCCAGAATGCACCCCTCCAGCAGTCTACCCAGAAAGCACCATTCCAGCAGTTTACCCAGAATGCACCCCTCCAGCAGTCTACCCAGAATTCACCCCTCAAGCAGTCTACCCAGAATGCACCCTTCAAGCAGTGTATGTATGGATATGTAGGACGGATTACACCAAACCGGAAGTGACTACTCAGTGTTACATGTGAAGTAGTCCAAAATGTAGTTCCATGCTATGGATGAAATCTGGTATAATGAATGACATGAGGAGGTGACAGTTAAATTTTTGGCTTATTTTTATTGCTTATTGTATTGAGAAAAGATCTAGACCATTTTCATTGTAAATTTCCTGGTATAAGTTTTATTCTTTGCGAAAAATGTCTACCTACGCGTAATTGCTAAACGGCTGTTTTCATGGGGGTGGGGGCATTTTTAGAGGGCGATGTTTCTCAGAACAGATTATTTTTCTTATATACAACATAACATGTCAATATTTTTCTATTTTTGATAAGAAGACATGTTATACTAAATGACCATATATGGTTTTCATATCCGCATTGAAATGCTCTAAAGTGCTGAAAATGAGGTCTGAATGTTTTGTTATTAATATGAAATAAATAAGGAATTGAATTAGCAGAAGGTAACCTTACTTTAAGGACGGATTACACCAAACCGGAAGTGACTACTCAATGTTACATGTGAAGTAGTCCAAAATGTAGTTCCATGCTATGGATGAAATCTGGTACAATGAGTGACATCATAGGAGGTGACAGTTAAATTTTTGGCTTATGTTTATTGCTTATTGTATTGAGAAAAGATCTAGACCATTTTCATTGTAAATTTCCTGGTATAAGTTTTATTATTTGCGAAAAATGTCTACCTACGCGTAATTGCTAAACGGCTGTTTTCATGGGGGCATTTTTAGAGGGTGATGTTTCTCAGAACAGATTATTTTTCTTATATACAACATAACATGTCAATATTTTTCTATTTTATGATAAGAAGACATGTTATACTAAATGACCATATATGGTTTTCATATCATTGAAATGCTCTAAAGTGCTGAAAATGAGGTCTGAATGTTTTGTTATTAATTTGAAATAAATAAGGAATTGAATTGGTAGAATGTAACCTGTACATGATAGACATCTACATAAAAAACATACACAAAGGGGAAAAATAGGAAACGAGGACAAGGAACACAGTTTGCCCGTCCCACACGCTCTCTCATTTCAAGACTTAGTATAATGAATATGTTCATACACGCACAGAACAATGCGTTTACACATCTGTAGGAATTCTGGTGCACCTCACATCCATTTTTTGGGGGATGGGGGGGGGGGGCACTTAAGAGTTGCTCTTATTCGTCCGTCCGAATTTATGTCATTCTTATCTAATAACGTATTTGACTTAGAGTCATCAAACCTCATAGGTTTGTTTTTCAGCAATGGAAGTTGTGCACCAGGGGTTTTAATTTGGATCTCACACAGCCCTTGACCTGGTCAAAAATATAAAAATAGGAGCTTGTGTCGCATGTATCTCTAAACGTTTTTGACCCAGTGTTATGAAAGTTTACAGGAATATTATTAAGCATGTGAAGTTGTGCACCTTAGGTTTTGTTAAAGATATCACTCAGCCGGACCAGAGTGATGGTCATTGACTTAGTGAAAAATATGCATAAAAAGGCATGAAAGTTGTGTTGCGCTTATCTCAAAAAGTATTTTACTTCGGGCCATGAAACATCATAGGAATAATATTCAGCATGTGAAGTTGTGCACATGGGGTTTTGTGCGGGACTTCTGCCAGTCAGACCAGAGTTATGGTCCTTGATTGTCAAAAATATGCATAAATGTGATACAAGTTTGTGTCGCATGTATCTGACTTAGATTTATTTGACAGTATTTGACTTAGAGTCATTAAACATTAGGGGATTGTTATAAAGCATGTGAAGTTGCACACCTGGGTATCTGTTTGGGATTTCATTCAACCAGACTTGAGTGATGGTCCTTGACTTAGTACAAAATACACATTTAGTGCTTAAAAGTTTTCGTTGCATATATCTTAAAATATTTCACCTAGAGTCAAGAAACTATGTAGGAATATTATCAAGCATGTAAATTTGTGCACTTGAGTCTTTTTTTTACTTTGGAAGACCAGAGTTATTGTCATTGACTTAGTCAAAAAACAAAAGTTTATGCCCAAAAAATCTCAAAATGTACTTAACCTAGAGTCATAAAACATTAAGCATTAGTGGTTTGTTGTTGTTGCTGCTGTTGTTGTTTTCTTGTGGAAATCGTATCCTTAGTATCCTTAGGAACTATCTGACTATATAATAAAATATATCATTTTAATTACATACATTTAGGCATTGAAGGTATCCATTGTGTGCGGCAACGTGAAGCGGAGTTCTTTCATCATCATCCGCCATGTCCAACAACTTTTTAATTTCTGTTAAACGAAATGTAGCTTCTTCGTCATACTTTAGCAATATCTGGAATACGCCAATAGAAAAGTACTGACTTTTTTAGCAATATCTGGAATACGCCAATAGAAAAGTACTGACTTTTAAAGCAAGCAAGATTTGGAATACGCAAACAGAATACGCAAACAAAAAGCGTTATTCAGTTATATCCAAAAATAAAAAGCTGAATGGAATTCGTTTTCAGTGACAATTGTAAAATAATCGTTTTTGAATATATGCAATTTACGAAAATGTGAGACCTATCGTGTCAGCAATATATGAAATGTAACATACTAAAATAATAAGCTTCAAAGTAATTATGTCTAGAAGTAATTAGCAACATCAGCAATATATTCGCCTTTGCTTTCCCTCTAAAAGATTCTTTCACTGGTTGTGGGTGCAGATGGAAATTTCCGGCCTCGAGGGTAACTGTGTAGGCGGTAACGAGGCTCCTGCCAATTTACCGCGTAAACAGTTACCCGAGAGCCGGATATTCCCATCTTCACCTACAACCAGTGACAGAATCTTTTTCTTGCATACCATATTCAAGAAATAAAAATAGAAATAAAATCAATCGAACGGCTTTCTTTTTAGAACTATTTCTTATAACCGCGTATTTAAACAAAGCGCGGGAAACCAACGTCCGTAAACAGGAAAGACGTCATGACGTTTCAAAGACAAATAACAATGTTTAGTTCCGGTTCTGTTTTATCAGTTGCAGCGTGACATTATGAATTTTTGATAAGGTAACGTTTTTTATCGAGAAATATAGTATCAGGAACAAAGAGGAACTGTCAAGGTATCGGATTTTATTCCGTTTTATGAAATAAAATGTAAATTACTACATAATTCTTCTACGTATATGTAGTTCGTAAA
Organism: Mercenaria mercenaria; assembly: GCF_021730395.1. Classification (NCBI taxonomy): domain Eukaryota; kingdom Metazoa; phylum Mollusca; class Bivalvia; order Venerida; family Veneridae; genus Mercenaria; species Mercenaria mercenaria. Next base: position 32,714,053 of record NC_069364.1, on the reverse strand, counting down.
ACGTCATTTACAGCACGAGAGTCATCTTACACCCCGGGGTGTAAGATGGATTTTTCCAGCACCGGTAAAAATACCGGAAATCCCCGTCTGGTATGCAAGAAAAACCTGTTGCACACTGACATTGAAGGACGAATTTGGTTGCTCATCTGCTGTTGATTGTTTGTGTGTGCTTCTGTGAAAAGCGGAAAATTTGCAATCGACAACATTACTGAAAATATCAAAATGTACCTCAAGTACATCCTTGTTGTTGTTTTCTGTAGCGTAATGAAAAACGGATTTCCCTTTTTCGCCTCTAACATCTGTTTTAGCTTCTTTCTCTAAAAGTACATGAACAACTTGTGGACTATTATATTTGGCCGCAGTAAGAAGGGGTGTAAACTTTGCTGTATCTTGTAGGTTTATGTCATCCTGCCTGAAAAAAAATAGAAACGCGGTTTTGTGTATAAACTTTAATATACGCGGGTTTTATACTGCAAAACATCCTGTATAGTTTTCAAAATATGTGCAAGTAATGCCAATTTGCTTATTTTTATAAAACATTATTTTCCTCTTATAGTAAGTACGTCATTTCTTAGAAGGTTTTACATGTCATGTAAATACAGAAGAAATTTCTTAGTCTGTTCACTTAAGAAATGAAATGATTTTTTTTTTCGGTATTCATGCAAAATGAACGACAGAATAGGATCGGCAAATCCATGAATCGCTGGCGTGATTCATGTTTAATTTGCCGATCCTGTTCTGTCGTTCATTTTGCATGAACACCGAAAAAAACGTTTCGTTTCTTATATTTACATTATATTTCCTTTCCATTTGTAAACAATATAATATTATAAATTGCACATAATTTGTGGCATTTAACACTAAAATCAGCTTCCCGGCCATTCTGTTAACCAGACAGAACAACTGCGACGTCATATAAGGAACGTTCTCCCTGACTATACGCGGACGTCGTCAAAACAGCGGTCGGTTATCACTAAGCTGCGATGACGTATCTTTCGCGCCTTTCCTTTTGCAGTTCATCCGAAATGAACGTCATAATTTTCAACTGAAAAGAATAGGGCGAATGTAAATATTTAACCATACACACTGTCGTTCTAAAAGCGTCCAGTATAACCGCTTTAATGCAGAATTGTTACCATTAGTACACCGATGTTACATAGATCTACATCATAAAATAAAGTTTTATTCACGTTCTTTAGAAAAAGGGTTTCGCTTAATCATAAAAAAATCTAACTTATATTATAATAAACAAAATCAAAGCAACTATTTTCAATCCGTAATTTCTAATTGAATGCATCTATAATGAGCAAGAGGGTCATGATGACCCTATATCGCTCACCTGTTAAACATTCTGACCAAGTTTCATGAAGATAGGGTCATAAATGTGGCCTCTACAGTGTCAACAAGCTTTACCTTTGATTTGAGTGGCGACCTAGTTTTTGACCCCACATGACCCAGTTTCTAACTTGGCTTAGGAATCACCAAGATAAACACTCTGACCAAGTTTCATGAAGATAGGGTCGTAAATGTGGCCTCAAGTGTTAACAAGCTTTTCTTTTGATTTGACCGGGTGACCTACTTTTTGACCCTAAATGACCCAGTTTTGAACATGGCATAGGAATCGTCAAGATAAACATTCTGGCCAAGTTTCATGAAGGTAGGGTCATAAATGTAGCCTCTATGTGTTAACAAGCTTTTCCTTTGATTTGACCTGGTGACCTAGTTTTTGACCCCACATGACCCAGTCTCTAAATTGGCATAGAGATCATCAAGATAAAGAGAACCGGTCATTTTTTCTGATTAAAGTATGTATGACATGAAACCGTGCCTCGAGCGTGCCGATATCAATTGAGCCCAACGTCTGCGTGGCTTCCATGTAAAAATAAATTCACTTTACTGCAAAATCAATCAGTTAATACATAAATCAGAGCTAGAATATTTCTTAGTACCGAGACCGTTTTTCTAAGAGTTTGAACTTGATTTTGTTGAATGCTGATTTTACTAAATCTCCAAGAAACAACCAAACTTTGAGCAGAGGAAACAATTCCGTATAGCAAATACTCTAAAATTAAATACTTTCGCGAAACCAAAAGATCTCAATATTAAAAATTGTATTCGAATCGCGAAGTAGAATACGAGCGATATACCTCAAAATACTGAGGTAACAGGAATAACATTTTCACGTGTATATATTTTCGCAAATACGGTCAGTTAACGAATACAGCGAAAATAAGTCCCTCGCGAAGAAGTTGAACTTACTTATCCATTAGCATCTCGGCCACCATTACTTCGTCGTGTTCTGCAGCAAGATGCAGTGGCGTTCTTCCCCTCTTGTTCACTTTGTTCACGGTTTTCGAATTCTTCTCAAGTAACATCCGAACAATCTTCAAACACCCTGTGCTAGCAGCATAGTGAAGAGGGGTGTTGCCCTCTTCAGTGTCGTCTTGAATAGAAACATCCACTGACGGATTTTTCAGAAGTCTTTCCACTTCAGCTTCATTCTTTTGGATAATGTTCTATATCAAAGACAAAATTATAATCACTTTGTCTGCCTACTAGAGCTAGTAATAAAAAATGAAACATACTTGTACATAGCTGCGACCTTACAACAGTCGAGTAAACACTGGGGAGTTAGTGAAGGGAAAATCGAAATTAGCAATTTTCTTATATATTGATATTTTTATGTTTTATAGATAATGCGCATTCATTTAAAATTGTAGGAATTTGAAATGTCTGCCAATGTTTAGTTGACATCGTCGTAGCCAGTGGATGAATATTCTAACTAACCATTTAATAATCGTAAAGCGTGATGTGTTCGTATCTGAAAGGCAACTGATTTTGGAATTCTAAACGTATATATAAAAGGAATACACTCAGCTAAAATGTTGAAGAGTCTCTAATCATCTTTGAAGGTCAATCTTAAAGGAAACCATGAGTTACAGTAACATACGTTTAAATCGCAAAAATAAATTCTGTGGAGCTACTTGAAATCTATTGTTCAGCTATCAAAGTCAAGAAGTTTCTGTCTTGAAATGAAATAACTGGTTGACACCTTCACATCACGAATCATATTAAGCCCTCAAAACACTTTAAAGTCATTAAACTATGGCAATATCGTTGTCAGTGTTGAAGATCTAAACGCTAACCTAACAAAGGAACTGAGCTCGAGCAGAATTAAAACAAGATTTTAAAAGCAGTACGTATTAAAATTCATATTTTCTTCATTCTTTTTAGAGTTCATTATTTCACTAGGTTAGTCAATTAAGAAAAACAAAATTTAAAAAGGCAATGGTTTTAAAATTGGTACAAAATATACATATAAAAGGGGATTTAACCAATTTTTATGAATTTTTGTCCTGCAATTTCATTATGTAATTTTCATGGCATTTCTTTGCATAGAGTTTTACACATAATTCCCCTTTAAGCGTACCAGGTAGATTTTTAAAACACCACGAGAGTTTAATCTGGGTGGTTGAAACAATATAAAACACTCAAATTCCACAATTGTATCCTCTGACAATGTAAAAATACCTTACTACATCGCACATATATTTTATTTACATAAGTACTGCTTTACCACAACACGATGCGTACTACAGACATGACGCTTTAAAATTTGTAAAGATAAAACATAAACACCTTGTGTAAAGCAAACTTGTCTTGTGCTGTTCCTGCCGCCATTTCTGTTTTCTGGAACTGAAACGGGACAAAGGATAACATGTAATAGTAAATGACCTACTGTCGAGTGACTTACTGTCGAGTGACTTACTGTCGGCCTACTGTCGAGAGACTTACTGTCGAATGACCTACTGTCGAGTGACTTACTGTCGAATGACCTACTTTCGACCTACTGTCGAGTGACTTACTGTCGAATGACCTACTGTCGACTTACTGTCGAATGACCTAATGTCGACCTACTGTCGAGAGACTTACTGTCGAATGACCTACTGTCGACCTACTGCCGAGAGACTTACTGTCGAATGACCTACTGTCGACCTACTGTCGAGTGACTTACTGTCGAATGACCTACTGCCGAGAGACTTACTGTCGAATGACCTACTGTCGACTTACTGTCGAATGACCTACTGTCGACCTACTGTCGAGTGACTTACTGTCGAGTTTTAAAACGATAAAAATGATATTTAGTATGAAAATATCTACCTATGATTTATTTCAACGTTTTAAATGATTTGACAAGGCAAAAAGGGAGATAATTTGAAATAAGTTTTTTAAAAATGCTCATCATTCAGTATTGCTCAGTTCAAATTGGGAGATAACAGATCTGTTTGGATATCCTGATATAAATTGTTTATCAAAATATTGTATGTACTGGGAATATTTAGAAGTAGACCAGTTGACCACGTTTAGTGTCACTATGATTATGAGGAGATGAATTATTTTTATATTTAATAAATTCAAACTTTATGATGATTATAAAAACAAAGAATGTTTAAACAATTACTTGTCATAGAGTCCGTTTTCTATCACAGAAATATGTCGGATCGTCCAGTCAAAAATTATCATTTAAACAATATAATGATGATGACAGTGGTCTGAGCTCATAATGTAATTGAATAATGATAATATGTTATTTTTAAAACAACAATATGCGTATTGTGAATAGACATTATACTGAAATAATACAAACTAACATTGATAAAAAAAAACTACAAAATTAGTCAATTTCATATGACAGACAGGCAGACGTACTTGCTGAAATCATTCAAACTGTAATTTTAGTAAATGTGTTTTAAAATTTGTTTTAAAGACAAGTAAATATGTAGATTGTTTTATATACGTGTCATTCCCGTTAAAAATGGAAAAGGAAATCATTCGTTAATAAGCTCGTAGAGGATTAAATTGTTTAAAATAATACCAGGTTCTAAGTAAGTCATAGGACGCAAATAATATTATCTACATGAAACATGTCTTAAATGCATTTATTTACCTATTTTATACTTTCAGGAATGTATTGTAGTAGAAACTATTTGTTGTCACGTAGTTAGCAGTTAGTAGTAGTCAATAGTCAGTTCGTAGGCCGTAACATTACAATCGTAGGCCGTATCACTTGCACTAATCCAGAGTTATATTAATTATCTCCCTTGGTCCTTCCCATGAACCCTTTGTTATGTCATCCGCCACCATTGTTATTGTATGAACAATAAATATACATTGTCTTAATAAATTATTATATATATTTACAGGTATGTTCTGATGTTCTAATATATATTGTTAGTTACATAAATATGTGTTCTAAATAACTAAGGCTTTCAGATGTAACTGATATGTTGTTTTAAAGTACATTTGATGACATTTATTGAACACCGTTGACATATGTGTAATGAACCCTTTGTTATGTCATCCGCCATCATTGTTATTGTATGAAAATAAATACACATTGTCTTATTATATTTTATATATTTACAGCGCCCATCTCATATACAAGAACCCGCATGGACCAATTAGCCCCATGACAACTGGCGCCCAATTATGGATATGAGATCTGGAAAAAGACTTGATATTATTGTGTTTGAAAATGTCAACACCGAAAGTTACATATAATGCAGCCAATCAGATGGTAGTTGTAAAGATTGGACCAATCAACACAGAGTTGTAAACATAGTAACCAATCACGTATGATAAACATGGTGACGTCGCCGCCCCAGAATTCATTCATAGGCCTACTACTACGAATAGACCTTTATCACGGACACGGACATGGGAATGTAAATGTAAACGTACTCTGTACTTCGTTCAAATATGGGGGGTTTTCTCAAACATATTTTAGGAACTATATTTGATAACAAATAAAAGCGCATAGTGAGATAAAGGTTTAGTCCAGTAAAGTCGCATTTGTATAGGCTTACAGAAATTTATTTATTTATTTGGGTTTTACGGCGCACCAACACAGTATAGGTTATATGGCGCCAAACAGGACAACAAATTTTGGTTGCACATCGAAATAAAAACATGAGGTATGGAAAGGCTTACAGAAGGCTTACAGAAAGCACTCATTGTGGTAGAAAAAATACAGATCGTTCACCTATTTGTTATTGTGTGGGAAAGGGTAGGCTGTAAAAAAAAAGAAACGCAAAGAAATGAAAAAGAAAGTAATATGAATAAAAATACAATGAATAACTGAGGATAAGTGTAAAAGTGTATCGGGGGCGGGAGGCTGGGGGAGGGTGAGGGGTTTACGGTCTGTGTGTCTGGAATTATAATAAAAAAAATATTCAAATCTATCATGTTTTAGTGATCAGCGTGGGATCAGTGTGTTGGAGGAAAAATAAAAACTTAGAAACAAAGTAAGCTGCAACACGGCCTGTAAACACTGGTTTTGGTGGCAAATGAGGTGAATCGAAAAAAGAGCTAATGATACTTCCGAGGTGGCGCTAAGTTATAAAGAAAGTCTACTTTGTGTATCAACATGAAACAGAATTTCAGTTAAACGGGCAGTCGGTTCCATATATGTAGAGCGATTTGCAGAGATTACTGTCTAACTTAAACGAAAGTTGAAATAGTACCGAAATAGTTTGGTAAGGAGGAAAATAGAAAAAATAAATTAGAAAAATAAATTATGTAGTTTACTGATTGTATTGTTTTGACTTGTCTATTTCCGTTTTTTGAGATGCCAATGCCACTTGTGTAGGAGTTAAAAAGTTGGAGGATACGAAATCTTTACCCCCTAAACAAAATCAAACCTTAAGTAATGCTTTTTGATTAAGAAGGTATCGAGAAGCGTGATATAAATATCTAACCAACATTATTGCAAAATATGAGATTTGATAATCATAGGGGCAGTAGAATGTGAAGTTTAGAAGGTGACCAACTTTTACCCAACGCCGGTGTGATAACAATATAGCGCTCCTATTCGTTTAAATTGATTGGGCCAAATAACTGTAAATAAAAAGGAGATATTACGGTAAAACTTTGTTGATAGGAAGTATACAAGATTGAAAGGCTCGGATGTATTGGCAAGTGCAGCTAATTTAAACTTATTTGATACTTAAAATAGAGACAAAGGTTTGAGGTTAAACTTGGGATAATACATGCATATAAAAACTCCAGCTTAAGATTCATTTCAGGTTGTTTAGATCAAGATTGCTGTGTCTAAAACGATAAATTTTGTTCTCCGAATTACTGTACTAATTTGATTGACCTAGTTTGACCAAACTTGGTTATTATGCAGAGGCATAGCTCTGGGCTATTTGAATTGAGGTCAAATTTATGGCACCTTAACAAAGAAACAGCCACCGGTAAATGAATATAGTTCTGATTGAGACATATTGACACAAAACTTGGTGTATTGCTAATGTATATCAGGACCCACCTTAGGAATATCAACCGTTCAAAATTTGTTTTACTGATTGCGTTAATTGTTGTCAAACTGACAAATTAAATATCGTGAATTTACAAAACTAGATCTAAAAGAATATTTTATCAGATGGCAGACAACAAGTAAAATTAAAGGAAAATGACGTTTTATTAAACTGAACCTGGTAATTTTTCGTAAGATGTAGATATATGTGTTCCTCTATGTTCTTACACGGACAAGATTTATTCACAGCAGGGTATAACACTGTCAAGAATTATAGAAGTATGCTGTGTCCTTAATTTTGGGCAAAAACTTCGGTGTCCTAGAAAGTAAACGCATCTCTGCGGTTATGTTTTTCGATTTTTATGCTTTGAGAAACCCCCCGGATTTTGACCATAGTACATAGTACGTCTACATTGTAGGTGCTTATACCTGTCATTATTGGGAGCCTGATCACCTCTTCAAGACAGACATCTCTTTTAGAAGGAACGCCATCAAGAAAGTTTAAAAGTGACATTGACATTTGGAATCTTTATATTCAAGATTCTTGTGAGTGGCAATAATATCTAGCCTTTTCTGTGTGTGCATTGTGTGTTTATATTCATGTGTATTGGTCAACGGTGGTATGTACCTTAGTTAATTTTAATATAAGTGTATAGTATAAATGTACAGTCGAGTGATTTTTTTTATAAAATTTCATTGATTTACTTTTCACTCTACTATACACTTTTGAGATTTTAATAATTATGTATTGATTCAATATTTTTCATACTTTAGGTATATGAGAACTATCATAATATAACGCCTAAAATGTTCAACTCTATAGCATTTCCTATATAAGTCTTATAGTAACAATTCCATATACTAACTAACAGTATATTTAGGCCTACGGTATATAATGTGCAGATTATAGGTCATATTCTACAGTCCATAAAATAAACAAACGTGTTTGTATACATGGACGGATCCAAACAGAAGGGGAAGAAGCATTTTGTAGAAATATTTCGATGGCAAAATACAATACATATCGTCGTCCTGACCAACCTATAAACATATAAGTACAACAACACGGTTGACCCATTTAAACGAGCTGCAGGTGAAAAATGGTGTGATTGATATTTAATTGAATAATTCTTGTTCAGCAATAAAAATTGAAGAACAACCTCTGGAAATTATAGAAAAGTGACACTTAATAAAAGAAATATTTTACTGGCGAGGTAAAATTTATCCTGTCAGTAAAGTATTATTTTCTACAGTCTGTAAGTGTGTATATTGTTCAAAGTGTTCTTTGGTACTAGTGACAGAGTATAGTATTGTCTTGTCCTATTTTATTTAACTGTCAAATGCATATTGATTAAATGGGCGGTGCATAGAATATTTTAATCTTCGATTGATTTTCGGTACATTCCGTTTAGTATACGAAAAGTAACCAGCAAATAAAATGATTTATTTTTAAAGCGTGTATACGCAAGTCACAATAGCTCAGTGGTCATCGTCAATAGCTTGAAACCTGGAGTTCGTAAGATCGATACCGTTCAGTATCTGAGGTTTTTTTCCGACAAATTGCAACAAACACTCTGTACATGTACATTTTTATCCAGTATTTCCTTAATTGTATTTTCACAAGTATTTTTTTTTTATTTTTATCCCTTTCATTAATTTCTGATTTATATATATATACTTTTTTATGTATTTTTTTCACTGTTCATTTCACGACTATACAAATTTCATAAATATGAATTACAACTAGCTAAATTCATCATTCAGTTTCATTCGCGGTGTGGGTACTGCACGGCCTGTAAACACTGGCTCGTCCTCTTTGAGGAGATGAGTTGAAAAAAGAGCCAACGATACTTCCGAGGCGGCGCTAAAGACCGGAACTTTAAGCAGAATGTAAACAAAGAAGAAGGGTGAGTTGATTGTTTCCTTTCTCAGTTAAATGTAAGGCCCTATTTAAAAAAATAGCCAATGTAGTTCCACTCAGAAATGATTATACTTTTTACATATGCAGGCCATTTTGCAAGGTAAATGCATTCCTTGACGTGAAACTTTTGAAAATTGGAAAATGGGGCAAGTTCGAACCAGAAGTGGAGATTTACCAATATATTTCGCCCTAATTTACACAAATAAGGGTAGACATACATTGTACCAATTTTTCTCATAATGGTATGATAATTTCTGAATTATTTATGTGTTTTAACGGCGGGTTATATCCCTCTATGCTCAATTTTGGCTAAGAGGAGGAGCCAAAGCCTTGAAGGAGGCGCAAAAGGCCGGAGTGGGAGCCATTGACCAGTTCTTTCTCTGGGTGATTAACACTCGTATAAAGCGTTTCCGTTCTCGCATTGTTATATCTATTCCGTTTTAATGTTTGTAATTTGATCCTTGAAATTGTATTATACTACCCAAATGCACATACTCTACCTAAAATAATAAGTCTTAGGGCTGTCCGTAAGACAGCGCATTCGACATTTCTCAGTGCTTGACTTTGAATTAGAGCTTTGCCAGTAAAACTTTATAAAACTTTAAACAAAAAAAGTCTAAGTTAGAAAGGGCATAACTGTCAAAATTCAAATCAGAGTTATGGGGTTAATTTCTCCTGGGGCAGACTTTGATAGTAATTAACTATTTTAAGTTTCAAGTCAATAGCTTTGATAGTAACAAAGCTATCTGACTTAATTAAAAACTTTTACCAAACATTCTAAGTTAAAAAAGGGGCATAACTCTGTCAAAATTCAAATCAGAGTTATAGGGATTGTTTCTCCTGGTGTAGACTTCGAAAGTAAACTATTTTAAGTTTCAAGTCAATAGCTTTGATAGTAACAAAGATATTTGATGCTATCAAAAGGGTTAACCAAAAATTCTAAGTTAAAAAGGGGCATAATTCCATTAAATTCAAATCAGTGTTATAGGGATTGATTCTCCTGGTGTAGACTTTGGTAGTAAATAACTGTTTTAAGTTTCAAGTCAATAGCTTTGACAGTAACAGAGATAATTGACTTTATAAAAAACAACAACGCCGACGTCAACGCCGTTGCGAGTGCAATAGCTCTACTTTTTCTTCGAAAAATCGAGCTAAAATATATGCGTATATATCAATGCAACGGCTACACAGTTTTATGACAAATGGTCAATTTTAATGTAAATGTTTGAAAGGAATCGCAAAGAAAGGATTCTCAATTCTGTATGATATTATTCCTTTTGTTCGTTCCAGGTGGATCTGTTTAAAGGCAAACGTAGGAAAGTGTTATCATTGACAAAGAAAAAGAACGACGTAACATACAATTGTAAAAGAAGTGACAGTAAAACACAGCAAACCACATCAAATTTACACGAACACTTTAGAAATGTAACCACGAGCACCCAAAATAAAAAGAAGCGCAAGGGAACGCAGCAATAAAGTGAATACATTCAGATCGCCTTTGCACAAAAAAATGTAAAGTATTATCGCCGATTGTTCGCTTGTACAATACACACCAGGACCGGAAATGGTAATACTTCTTGCGGAAATGATGGCGATTTATTCTGCAAGGCCATTAATCAGCTTAGTATATCTGTAAATTAAGCAAAACAGTTGTGCTATTTGACATTTGGTTTTATACTTGCTACTAAGTAAAATGTTTGATTAAACTTTGGAGCGCTATTTCTGGGTGCATACATGGCGCTAAATACAACGTCCACGTAACGTAAACATAATATCGTTTTGACGATTTAAGCATTGCTAGTCATGTTAGAATGTTCACTTTATTTATAAAACTCCCTCAATATTTTTGCTAATCTGTTGTTGTTTTTTCTATTTTTTCAGTATATTTATGTCTTTTCTAATTCATTGAGAAACAAATGTTTTTAAGAGTTGATTTGAAACCATAAATAAAATCGAGTAAGGTAGTGACACCATATGATGTAAATATAAGAAATGATATTTTTCGGTATTCCTCAGAATAGGATCGGCAAATCAATGAATCGCGCTAGCTGGAAATTAAGTATCAACATACATGTTTCCTTACAAACGTTATTTAAGTAAAATTAGAAAACTGTATTTATAATTCTGTAACTGTAAGCTCAGTAACGATCAATACCCATTCTTACTGCGTAGCATTAATTAACAATAAAGTCTGACAGCAAATATTGCCTCAACAGACGCCACCCTATTTACAAACTCCCAGTACTAAATTATAACTCAGTATGACTTTGACTGCAGAACGACTGACAAACGGACGAGGATAAGACAAAGCCTATATAAAACGTGCGGTTCGACCGGGGAATAAATATCTAACGTTTTCAGTTTCATTGTTATCGTTAGAATATCTGGGAGAAGTATTTTGAGTGTTAGCATTTTCATATATATGTAATCGAATTAAGCAATTTACAAGTAAACAAAAATATTTATTTAACATTTGTAAGTACCCAGTGAAGCACATATTGCAATTGCATTTTAAGACTACTAAAAAGTTAACACTAACTATTAAAAATTTCAAAATGCGTTGGACACGAAAACCGCTGTGCATTAGGAAATGTCCTTTTCATAAAAATATCATAATTATACAATTTCATACGCCATGATAGCCCATTATTAGACAAGTGAAAAAGAAAAGCAAATACCTCACAATACATTCTAAGAAAATGAATAGGATGTTGTTACAATATCATCCATCAGATGTTTGTCACAATCAAAGGGAACCATGATAAAGCTCTGGTATGTCAGAATTAATGATACATTAAAAAAATCTCAATTTCATAGTGCTTTGGCTCCCACTCCGGTTCTTAGCGCCTCCTCTGCGTCGATGGCTCCTCCACATGGTGATAAATGGACATGTACGGGATAAACACGCTAGTAAACCACATAAATCATGCAGTACCAATATATGCTTTTCAGCAAGATTGATGCAGTGACTATAAAACCTTAAATTTGTGTAAATTAGGGCGAAATATATGGGAAAATGTCTACTTTTGGTTTGGACATGCTCTATTTTCTAACTTTCAAAAGTTCTCACGTCAAGGAATGCATTTACCTTGCAAAATGGCCTGCATATATAAAAGGTATAATCATTTCTGGGTGGAACTACATTGGCTGTTTTTTTAAATAGGGCCTTACATTTATCTGAGAATGGAAATAATCAACTCACCCTTCTTTTTTGTTTACATTCTGCATAAAGTTCCGGTCATTAGCGCCGCCTCGGAAGTATCATTGGCTCTTTTTTCAACTCATCTCCTCAAAGAGGACGAGCCAGTGTTTACAGGCCGTGTACTGCTGTCATCGAAGTCATATTAATCATATAAGTAGTTGAAAATGAAAAATAAAATATGTGCTCGCTAATGGGCTCGAACCAGCGATTTCCCGCATTCGAGCCAAATGCTGTAACCACTGAGCCACAGATACGATCGATGAGAATGTGTTTCACTTACAATACTAATAATGATATTTAGACAGTTTACCAAAAATTCTTTCCGTAAAACATACGGATAGCACCGAAGTTGGACCGAATATTATAATATCGAATGCACAGAGCGTGTAATGTATGCATATTTGACAGGTTAAAGAAATAGCACAATAACACTTGTAAAGGTTGTACATTGTATTTTGTTTTAGGACTTATATTTATTTCATTAAGTTACAAAATTATTTGGCTGGTACTAAGTTGTTTGTAAATTTCGCGAGATTTAAATATAAATTTATATTTTCCGGTTTTGACCGCGGGCGACGCTATTACGAATCGTGTCGATTTACTGACCTGTACATTCAATATGCGGCTTTAGCTTAGTGGTTAACGCGTTCGGGTTAGAACTCCACAGAATTGAAAAAAAATCATAGGAATTAGGTTCGATCCTCAGACAAGATAGTATTCATATCAAAATCTACTACTGATTACAGAAATCTCAGGTTTATTCCGTATGCATACCCATTACAATTATTTGAAGGTAAACGTGAACGTCGTAATATGTATACTTTGTGTATCAAATATCAATTTTTAAATCCATTTTTGAAAATGTAATCTGTAAGCATACCTGGTTTAGTGACGGTTAGCAAACGCATGTTATCGCGTATCGCTACGTCAGTTTTATGGTGAAAACTTAACGGTTCGCACGATGTACGGGTATAGTATAGCTATTATATTTAACTTAATACTTGATTAAGCTGATATTTTGTAGAATTGACTTGACTTAAAAAAGAAGCAAATTCCCGGAAGATTATTTGCGTTTCCGTTCATTTGTTTTTTGTTTATTTCATTTTTTGTCTGGTGTGCGTGGGCTATTTACAAATTACATAGATGTTCTTGAAATGAACGTACCAAGTTTATTGATGAATTGAGCAATTTCAACTTTAATCATGCAGACATTATTGACATCGATTAGCACACAAAAGCCGATATAAAAATTCTTTTAATACCTCAGTTAGGACCTGAGACGTATATATTTTTTCATACTGAGGTTAAACATAAGATGCAAAACGTCATTTGTGACATCATTTGAAAGTGTATTGTTGCGTTTAAAGTTTATCTATTAAATTTATGGCAATATTTTCATTTTTATTTTAGCAAAAGAACAACTTTACTTCATGTATATGAATATTAAAAGAGCAATACAGATTAGAGAAATATGCTTTCATTCTTTTGCAAAATCGTATGTGTTCCTAAAGTCGCACAATAGATTCTATATCCGCCGCAGAATTCGTGTATATTGCTAAATACAGAGCTGAAACCTATAACAAACAATACTCATTTAGTAAAAATGAAACCATGATATTTTTCCATATTGACATGTAAATTTAGTATAAGTCAATAGTGGCATGCATGGCATTTTACTGTTAAAAAGCCTTGTTAAAGCAGGAAATAATGACCCCGTGCAGAAGTACGATAATAGCTTAAAATTAGTATATCGTTTTTATGCCCTAAGTGTACTTGTAAATAAAAAAGTAATAAACTTATAAGGAACACAATATTCGATCGCTGATAATAACTGAGCTTTCTGAAGTCGCGAAAATAACTGAGCAGCGCTCGTTGTTGTAACAGCCTTAGCAAAATAAGGACATTCCAACTGTAGTGAAATTTATCACCAGTAGATCTTCGACAGGTTATACAAATACGCCTATTCAGTGATTCTAGTTTCTATTGGCAGGTTGCTATTTTAGTTCTAATTTTGATAGTAAATTTTAGATTTTTAAGAATTCTCAAGATAATTTTCAAATTTGAAAAGTTTATAGTTTATGGTTCATAAATTTACTTGATTGTTTTACAGTAGAATGTCAAGTATGACAATTTCTGTTTTACTGATATTGTCGAACATTTATGGTTAGGAAAGTCATGTTTATTTCCAAGTCCACATTGAAATGAAATATTCTGAACACATTTCTAATTCTAAAATCTTAATCTTGATACAGTTCGACAATTCTTAAATTTGCATTAAATTAGCAACACGTCAATTCGGGATATCTTACTATGGCTATATTATACCAATACGAGATAATTTTGCACTGAATATATTTTGATAGTTTCACCAAACTCTGTACAGTTGGGTGTACTTGACTTTAAACATTATATGTATTTCAAAAACTTACACTGACTTTCAATATATTCAATAATTATTACCATACTGCCATATTTCGCAACCTATGTAAAAATATAACCGAGAATGTAAAAGTGATTAAAAATGTCATGCAAGCATACATGCTAAAGATAAATAAACTACATAGGCAATCATTCCATGTTTTAAACGAACTAGAATGATGGCCTTTAAGGAAGATACGATTTCGCATTTTTGATTTCTCCTACAGTACATAGAGAAGTTTGCAGTGTCGCATTGAATCGGTCTCCCTTCATTTCTTGTCTGTTATAGGCTTATGGTTTATTAAGCCAGTAGAATTCTTTAGGATATTTTTTGCCTTTGTGAACTTTGGTCTTAGTTATCATAGTCACAGTGAGCTTAGACCGTCGGAAAGCCAAACTGTTACAAATCTAGACTGTAAAATGTTTATATCAGACATTTGAGATCAACAAAAGACTTTGGCTTTGAATGGGTATGACTGGACTTACACGTCTTTTAAGCTGTTTTATTATGGCATAGGTTTGGCATTTGAAAATCATTCAATGGCTGACACAAAATACTTCCTATATGGACTTTGATCGCACAATATGACAGGGAACTCGAATCGACATGACTGAAAAATGTATTCTTCTCCCCCCCCCCCCCCCCCCCCCCTTCAATATAATACTGCAAACATTTGTGCAAACATATCTGAAAATCAGCCAAGAGAAAAAAAAAGATATGGCCCTAGCGCAAAAAGCCATTATGATATTTGACCTGGAACGCAAATGTCCGCAAAATAACGTCCTGCCAATCGTTTATTTATGGCAATTATAACGATGATGACAGTGGTCGTAGCTATTCGGTGTTGTAATGATAATGATAGTTAATAAATGATAAGAATAATAATAATAATAATGATAATGTTAATAATAATCATAATAATAATAATGATAATGTTAATAATAATAATGATAATAGCAATTATAAACACGTCAATTTATGAGACATATGCTTACTGACAACATGTAATTCAATAATAATAATAAACAAAATGCGTAATGTGAATAAACAGTATATTGAATCAATACTAACTAACATTGATAAAACCTACAAAATTAGTCAGTTTCATTAGACAGACAGACGGACGGACAGACTTGCTGAAATCATTCAAACTATAATTCTAGTTAATGTATTTTAAAATTTGTTTTAAAGTCATGTAAATATGTAGATTGTTATATATAAAGACTTTTCTAAATGGCGTGTCCTTCTCGTTAAAAAGGGACATGGAAATATACGCGTAGATGATAGACATTCAAGCAGTATGGCCATCAAGAATGAACTTCTCACTATCACCAGATTTCGATAGGTTTAAACATATCCATGCTGTTATTGCATAAATCCATGCTGTTATTTACAAGTGTACATTGCAAGTTTATGGGTACAAGTTCCAGACTCTGATTACAAACTTCAGTCTCTACACTGTTTGAATATAGCGTAAAAGGTATAAATAAACATAACAGAATGTTCAAACGTTTACATTTAGGTATGAATTATGCAGGCTACATGTAGAAACTTTTGATATAGTGACTGAACTTCGATATATGAATGAAAATACTTTGTATCAAACTTTACTTGGAAAACTCATAATGAATGCACATAATTGAGATATGCAAAAGAACTTCCTTATTATGTCACGTAAGTACATTATTAAATGTTTGTACATCAAAGCAAATAGACATGTTTTCTGTATTTTCACTGGTTTTCAGAAATTTCCGGAACTATGTTAGTATTCTTGGGCAGTGACTTTGGTATCATTTGAAGTGAAAACAATTATATGAATAAAGCAGACAATCAATTTTTTATCTTGAATGAAGTTTTTATTTTCCTCTCGTGGTATGAAAGGAACATATTTCACTCATGGCTACGCAGCTTGTGAAATATTTTATTTTCATACCATTCTTGAATATCCTCTGTGTATTCTATGCTTTTCATTGAAATACTGGAATATATCAGTGAAATACTGGAATATATCAGTGAAATAAAATTGATATTTTCATTGTTTCAAAGCAGTGAAAATATTAATTTTGTTTTTCACTGGTATGGAACTACACTCGAATTCGAGAGAATATGAATTATAAATAATTGGAAATTCTTTGCAAAATGTACTTCTATAAGAAACAGCTATAGATGTGTATATATACCTATACCAACATAAAGATGTACCTCCATCACAATAGAAAAAAAAAAGAAATCTGGAGATTTCATAGAATTCTTTCACTTTTCTCGACATATATGTTGTGATGTCTTGACGTTGCGCGGGTAAAATGGGTACAATTGGTTAAAACTATTGAAAATTATAAAATAAAAAGAAACTTTGTTTGTTTTACATGGAAGATCGAAATATACTCACTCCTAAATATTTTCAACATTATCGTTATTTAAATAAATAGCGGTTATATTAGGCCATACTTAAAGTATCATATGACCTATGATTGTGTCAGTGTGACGTTAAATCCAACAAAAGGTACCCTTAAGTATATCATTAAATTGTTTAAAGTAATACCAGGTACTAAGAATATCCAGTATTCATATCAAAAGCTACTACTTATTACAGAATTCTCAGGTTTATACCGTGTGCATACCCGTTCGTATACTTTCAGTCATATAAAATATCAACTTTTAAATCCATTTTCAAAAAAATAATCTGTAAACATACCTATTTTCAGTCACAGTTCAAGTATACGGTTAACAACTTTTCATATTGCAGGCAAACACATGTGACCGCATTTCGCTAGATCAGTTTTATGGTGAAAACTCATAGTATAAAACTTTACGGTTCACATGATTAAATGTATGTCGGGTATAGTATACCTATATTTAATTTAATACTTAGTAAAGCTTATATTTTGTAGAATAATTTACCTTCATAGAATTGAATTAAAAAGGAACAAATTCCCGGAAGCTTACTGGCGTTTCCGTTCAATTGTTATTTGTTTATTTCATTTTTTTTCTAATGTGCGTGGACTGTTTACAAATTACGTAGTTTTTTCTTGTAAAGAATGTACCAAGAAAATCGCCGGAATTTATGAATTGAGCATCTTCAACTTCAGTCATGCAGACATAATTTACATCGATTAGCACACAAAAGCCGGTAAAAAAATCATTACATACCTCATTAAGGACCTGAGACGTAAATATTTTCCAGATTGAGGTTAAAATGCAAGACGTCATTTTTGACGTCATTTGAATGTGTTTTGTTGCATTTAAAGTTCAATTTATGGCAATGTTTTCAATTTAATTCAAGCAAAAGAACAACTG
Source organism: Mercenaria mercenaria (assembly GCF_021730395.1). Taxonomy (NCBI): domain Eukaryota; kingdom Metazoa; phylum Mollusca; class Bivalvia; order Venerida; family Veneridae; genus Mercenaria; species Mercenaria mercenaria. The sequence continues at coordinate 32,695,896 of NC_069364.1, read as the reverse complement.
TACCTCATTTACATAACATTAAAAGATAAATCTGGGTTAAAGAAATATGCTTTCATTCTTTTGAAAAAGTCGCGCAATATATCCGCCGCTGAATTCGTGTATATTGTTAAATACAGAGCTGAAACCTATAATGAGTAAAATTGAAACCATGATATTTTTTTCATATTGTCATGTAGATTTAATGTAAGCCAATAGTGGCATGCATATCATTCTAATGTTTAAAAAAAAGCCTTGTTAAAACAGGAAATAATGATCCAGTACGATAATAGCATAAAAATAGTATATCATTTTTAAGTATACTAGCAAACAAAAATGTCCTTGCTGTAACGGTCTGAAGAAAAATAAGGACATTCAAAATGTAGTGAAATTCATCACCAGTAGATCTAGGTTGTACAAATACGTCTATTCAGTGATACGTCATTCCAGCTTTCAGTTTCTAATGACAGTTTGCTTTTTTATGCCCCCGAAGGGAGGCATATTAGTTTTCAACTGTCCATCCGTTAGTTCGTTCGTTCGTTCGTTCGTTCTTTCGTCACAATGTTAACTTTTTGCATGAAGGCATTTTACTCGCGAACCACTGCATCCAGGACCTTCAAACTTCACATGCTGATAGAAATCATTGAGTATACCACCCATTTTGACTTTGGGGTCACCGGGTCAAAGGTCAAGGTCACAGGGGCCAACGTTAACGTTTTGCATGAAGGCACTTTACTCGCGAACCACTGCACCCAGGACCTTCAAACTTCACATGCTAATAGTACTTATTAAGTGCATTACTCCTACTGACCTTGGGGTCACCAGGTCAAAGGTCAAGGTCACAGGGGCCAACGTTAACGTTTTGCATGAAGGCATTTTACTCGCGAACCACTGCACCCAGGACCTTCAAACATCACTTGCGGATAGTACTTATTGAGTACACCACCTCTACTGACTTTGGAGTCACCAGATCAAAGGTCAAGGTCACAGGGGCCGACGTTAACTTTTTGCATGAAGGCACTTTACTCGCGAATCACTGCACCCAGGACCGTCAAACTAAACGTGCTGATAGTAATTATTGAGTACATTACCCCTACTGACTTTGAAGTCACCAGGTCAAAGGTCACGGTCACAGGGGCCAACGATAACTTTTTGCATGAAGGCACTTTACTCGCAAACCACTTCACCCAGGACCTCCAAATTTCACGTGCTGATAGTAATTAATGAGTACACTACCCCTACTGACTTTGGGGTCACCAGGTCAAAGGTCACGGTCACAGGGGCCAACGTTAACTTTTTGCATGAAGGCACTTTACTCGTGAACCACTTCACCCAGGACTTTCAATATCCGCATGCTGATAGTACTTATTGAGTACACCACCCCTACTGACTTTGGGGTCACCAGGTCAAAGGTCATGGTCACCAGGTCAAAGGTCAAGGTGCTGCGGGGGGGGGGGGCATTTGTCACCATTATTGACAGCTCTTGTTAGTTCTTATTTTGATAGTACGATTTTAAAAAAAATCCTCAAGATAATTTTAGTCTGAAAAATGTATATATAAAACAGTTGAGATCAACAAACGACTTTGACCTTGAATGGGCGAGACTGGACTACACGTTCTCTAAGCTGTCTTATTATGACACAGGTTTGGCATTTCAAAACCAATCAATGACTTTAAATGATATGAACTTTGATCGCACAATATGACAGGGAACTCGAATCGACATGACTGAAAAACTTATTCTGTCGCAGAATTTCGGGAGACATATTCTACGCTGTTTTATAATGAACGCAAGGGAAGATAACCGCTGTGAGGAGCTTGACGCTGCAACTGATAAAACAAAACCGGAACTAAACATTGTTGTTTGTTTTGAAACGTCATGACGTCTTTCCTGTTTACGGACTTTGGTTTCCCGCGCTTTGTTTAAATACACTGCCATAAGAAATAGTTCTAAAAAGAAAGCCGTTCGATTGATTTTATTTTTATTATTAATTCTTGAAATCGGTATGCAAGAAAAAGATTCTGTCACTGGTAATAGGTGCAGATGGAAATATCCGGCTCTCGGGTAACTGTTTAGGCGGTAACTCGGCTACAGCCAGTGAAAGAATCTTATAATCTTGTTAGTTTAAGTGGATTCAAACAAACCACAAACATGTCAAAGCTCCGATAAATGTTTTTACTATTTTCGAATGAAAAAATTAAGTCACACACGATGAATTGGTTACGTATGTTTTTTTTTTTTAATAAGCTAACCTACCTGTTAAAGTCCCAGTTAAACAAGGTAGTCAGGTACTACAGCAGGTAGAGGGTTCGCAGTATCGTCCACAGAATAATGCAAATATTCACGAACATTTAAAATCGTAAATTAACCAGTCAATATTGAAGTTTATTCATGCTTTGATGGTGCTCTGTAACATGTAAGACCTGATAAAAATATTCCTTCAACGATGATATTAACTGATTTTAAAATAACACACGATGTTAATATACAGCCGATACTCGAAGGAATGCAATAATCATCCGTATAGTCGATATTGTAAAAGTCATTTTCGCTTCTTGGTAGTGCGTCTCAATTAACTTCCTTGTACAGAAATATACACTTACCTTATGTGGTTAACGCGAAAAGATTTTTTTTCATTAATTATAGAATATATCCAGCTTTTAAAGGGACTAGATCTAACCCATACATTTTCGGCAAGAAATAATTTCTGTCAGAGATCCATAAAAAGTGAGAACTCTGAAAGTGACTAGTGGTACAAACTGACAAGGTTTTTGGAGGATATTCTTATATTAAATGACCAAATATGTTGTGACCGTTGCAACGCTTTTGAAATAATGCAGGAAATCTACACTCTTTATACATTTTTTACCAATATCTAACTTTTATTTTCACCAACTTTATCATTTATTCAGTGTCATTCTATGCCAAACTTGATGGAAATGAACATGTTGAAAAATGAGGTACCACCATAGTTTATGTTAGATATATCTACATTTTGTACGTTATTCTCAGACACGACATAGGCCGCTTTTGTTTTACTAAGTATTCAAGCATCACCCGTACTAGGGTTATTTTATATGTACTTCTGCTTCTTGTCATAAAGTAAACTCAATTCATAGTAATTCACTGCGTCATCTTTCTAAGATTATTCAGTAATTTGATTTGATGGTGTCAGTAGCTTTCGTTGTAATGTAAATTTTAACAAAAACGGTGTATGGTGTTCCTTTGTATTTATAGATAAATCCTTGTATGGGTATGGGACAGGTTACTGGCAAGTTACTTTCGCGGGTTTTCCTGGATTAATTTTTCAGCTTTTAACCCAAAAGTTATGTAACTGGAAAAATCTACTTTTACCGCCAGAAGTTATAAACCTTGGGAAAGAATCTTCTTTTTGCTTACAAGTAGCATATGCAAGTTTTCGCAAGCCGGCCTATGTGAAAATGGAATTTAGTCCTTATTTGTATGTTCTTATTAATTTGTGTTACTCAGACTGTAGTCAAGAGGTACGTTCTGTATCATATATAGACCACTGATATATCCACATCCAAGAAATCAATTATATATCTAAAATACCAGTAGCCTCGTATCATCGGCGCCGTGGAAAATATACTTTTATACAAAAGAAAACGACAAGACATTTAAAGTTTTGTATTTAAATTTTTAAAGATCTAGAAATATTTAACCTTTTTTCTAATGAATCTGTGTACATGTCCTTTGCAAAATCTAATTCCCAATGTCCGTGCCTTTTTAGACACCGGCCATATACATTATTGTTTGCTGCTACGGACGCGCTGCCTGATCTTAAAGAATGAGCTACAGAGTTAAAACATTCCCTTGCTCTGGTGTAACTGTATGGATTAATTTAAACCTGAATTAGATTTAAACGCAGGTTTGAATAAAAAACAATCTGAACAAATATACCCCATAATCGTATATACTTATGTAACATTCTAACAGGACAGGCGGAAGTAATACCACTTCTTACTAAAACTTCATTTCCGAATCTTTATTGATCCGTTTTACTCTTTCTTAGAATTTTTTATATGATTGTTTTCAATGGATATATCTGTGAATTTGATATTACTCAGTTCGTCGAAACGTAAAAATCCTGCATAAGTTAATGTTATCATACACACATTTCTAACAACATTTGACATTTTGTATTTGTCACAAAGTTTCATAATAAGTTCTTCTTTGCGATACGTTTGACGATCCTAGTAAGTTTTTCATAAATGTACTTTAGTTACATCTTCTAAACCGATAAGTTCATGTGCCCATTTAATTCTGTAAAAGGTAGTTGACACAGAATGATACGAACTTCCGGAATCTAATTGTTTAGTTAAGGTGGTTCGCGAGTTTCCTACGAAATATAAGCTATGTTTGCTAATCATGAAACATTAATTTATTAATGCATCTAAAACCTGACTAAAATAATTGATAAATAAACAAGAGCTGTCCGTAAGACAGCAAGCCAGCACGCTCGACTTTTCTCAGTGCTTGACTCTGAACCAGAGCACCACCAGCAAAAAGGGCAAAAATCTGTCAAAATTCTAATCAGGGTTATGGGGAATGTTTCTGATGGTGTAGCCTTTGATAGTAAATAACCACCTTAAGTTTCAAGTCAATAGCTTTGATAGTAACAGAGATATTGGACGTTATATAAAAGTTTAACCAAAAAATTCCAAGCCAAAATAAGGGCATAACTCTGTCAAAAACCAAATCCAAGTTATGGGGATTGTTTCTCTTGTTGTAGACTTTGATAGTCAATACTATTTCAAGATACTATTACCAGACACTTTCTCGTTTTGGACTTTGTCTAAAACTTTACCTGCCAATCTAACCAAGTTATGCCATCGTTCCAAGTTTGCTCAAAAGCGTCTATACCTTCGCAGCCCAGACACCACCAAACCTATATTTAAAACGTTTATAATGTGCTATGTGATTCGATGAAAATCTGTCCACTACAGTATGTGGGCCCACAAACTATAACCAACATGATAAAAACCTATGTTTTAATGCTCAAGTCATCATTTGTCTTACATACGACTACATTCGTCCGCTACAAGATTGTTTTGTCTTGGAATCCATTCTAAAAAAGGCACATTTAATTTGTGTTGCAAAATAATTGAACTTCTTCCGCAACTAGCCCGCCCGCTTGGCTCAGTAGGGAAAGTACAGATCTACGGATCGCGGGGTCGTGAGTTCGATCCCTGGGCGAGGCATATGTTCTCCGTGACGATTTAGTAAAAGACATTGCGTCTGAAATCATTCGTCCTCCACCTCTGATTCATGTGGGGAAGTTGGCAGTTACATCCAGAGAACAGGTTTGTACATCATATAAGTTATTACACATATATTAATCATAAAATAGGCATATGCATTAAGTATATAAATACATGTTAAGACCTGTGAGAGTTGCGCTAATCTTGACCAAGGGCCTAAATACTTCTCTAAAAAGTAAATAACATAAAACCTGCAAGAAGAAAAGGACACAAATTGTGTATATTTAAGAATTTTTTTTTAAAAAATCAACTATTACCTCAAATCAGATTTGAGGTAAACTGATTAGCACTACTCTCCCAGGGATTCAATAAGAAATGTTGCATTACAATAATAGTAATATTAAAGTTACAGATTGCTGGCTAGTACATAAATAAAAGTACTTATCCTGTCACTTGCAGTATTTTCGACCCGATATCAGGGTGCCGTATATCTTTCTTGATATACCGTCAGTTGACACGTGACCAGTGATATACGGTCAGTTGATCATGTGACCTTATGATCGATATTGTTGTCATAAGAAATTTTGCATTGAAACCATCACCATTGTGTTGGAAATGTCCGAACTAAGAAAATGAGTGGTCAAATAATGAGTTTTTATTCAAAAACGAAAAAGTTATTGCGATTTTGTCGGTAATTACGTCATTATATAAGTGACGTCATTACGAATATGACGTCATTAAAGCGGTTGTCGCACACTTATTTTTGTAAAATAAATTGCCAAATATCGGAAAATGAAGTAATGACAAGATAAATAGAATAATAGGTTAGTGCCTAAGATGGTTAAAGTTTTATCTGGCTCGGCTCCGGGCGTTATCAGGTTCGCCTTCGGCTCACCCGATAACCTCCTCCACCTCGCCAGATAAACTTTCTCATCTACGGCACTAACCTATTATTCTCTATATACATGGTCAGGCTAAATCAGAGCAAAATTGGGAATGAAACAAAGGAAAGCTTAAAAAACAAACAAAAAACAATAAACAAACAAACAAAAAACAACAACAAAACAAGAGGGCCAAGATGGCCCTAGGTCGCTCACCTAAGAAACACTCCATAACAGTGTAAAACATGTTTGACCTAGTGATTTCATGGAAACAAATATTCTGAACAATTTTCATTAAGATTGGACCAAAAAATTGGTCTCTTGCGATAAAACAAGCATTTTCTTAGATATGACCTAGTTTTTGACCCTAGATGACCCATGTTCAAACTCGACCTAGATTTTATCAAGGCAATCATTCTGACCAAAATTCATGAAGATCAACTGAAAAATACAGCCTCTATCACATACAGAAGTTTTTTCTTTGATTTGACCAAGTGACCTAGTTTTTGACCTCAGATGACCCATTTTCAAATTCGACCTAGATTTCATTAAGGCAATCAACCTGACCAAATTTCATAAGTATCAACTGAAAAAAACAGTCTCTATCGCATACACAAGATTTTTCTTTAATTTGACCTAGTGAACTAGTTTTTGACCTCAGATAACCCATATTCAAAACCGACCTAGTTTTCATCAAGGCAATCACTCTGACCAAATTTCATGAAGATCAATTGAAAAATACATCCTCTATTGCATACACAATGTTTTTCTTCGATTTGACCTAGTGGCCTAGTTTTTGACTCCAGATGGCCCATTTTCGAAATCAGCCTAGATTTTATCAAGGTAATCATTCTGGCTAAATTTCATGAAGATCAGTTGAAAAATACAGCCTCTATTGCATACACAAGGTTTTTCTTTGATTTGACCTAGTGACCTAGTTTTTGACCCCAGATGACCCATTTTCGAACTTGGTCAAAATTTCATCAAGGCAATCATTCTGACCAAAATTCATGAAGATCAATTGAAAAATACAGCCTCTATCGCATACACAAGGTTTTTACGTGATAGACCTAGTGACCTAGTTCTTGACCCCAGATGACCCTTTTTTCGAACTCGGCCTAGATTTCATCAAGAAACATTCTGACCAAAATTCATGAAGAATCAATTGAAAAATACCGCCTCTATCGCATACACAAGGTTTTTCTTTGATTTGACCTAGTGACCCAGTTTTTGACCCGAGATGACCCATTTTCGAACTCTGCCTAGATTTCATCAAGGCAATCATTCTGACCAAAATTCATGAAGATCAATTGAAAAATACAGCCTCTATCGCATACACAAGGTTTTTCTTTGATTTGATCTAGTGACCTAGTTTTTGACCCGAGATGACCCATTTTCGAACTCGGCCTAGATTTCATCAAGGTTATCATTCTGACTAATATTCATGAAGAAGAAATGAAAAATACAGCCTCTATCGCATACACAAGGTTTTTCTTTGATTTGACCTAGTGACCTAGTTTTTGACCCGAGATGACCCATTTTCGAACTCGGCCTAGATTTCATCAAGGTTATCATTCTGACCAATATTCATGAAGATTAATTGAAAAATACCACCTCTATCGCATACACAAGGTTTTTTCTTTGATTTGACCTAGTGACCTAGTTTTTGACCCGAGATGACCCATTTTCGAACTCGGCCTAGATTTCATCAAAGTTATTCTGACCAATATTCATGAAGATTAAATGAAAAATACAGTCTCTATCGCATACACAAGGTTTTTCTTTGATTTGACCTAGAGACCTAGTTTTTGACCCGAGATGACCCATTTTCGAACTCGGCCTAGATTTCATCAAGGTTATCATTCTGACCAATATTCATGAAGATTAATTGAAAAATACCACCTCTATCGCATACACAAGCTAAATGTTGACTGACGATAGACGACGGACGACGGACGCTGGACATCGAGCGATCAGAAAAACTCACCTGAGCATTGCTCATGTGAGCTAAAAACATGCAAGCCATACTGAAAACTAGCTAAAACAAAACAAAACGACGAGTGGGAACTACGAGCAAAACGAACAGGAACAGCTATCACCGTTCCAGGCATTTATCATTCTTTTGAAGTGATGAAAGTTTGTCTCCTCCCTGAAATGCTGAGATTTTTGGTGCACTGGAACGAAAAGAGCTACTACCGTAACTTTTAGATCTTACATGAGGCAACATTGCTGTATAAGTGTACCTAAAAGAATAAGAATTTTCTTTGATTTTAACTAAGTCATGCAAATAGGCCGGACCGTGTTTGTTTACAATTTTTAAAACCTCCAGAGCCATTGTCTTCAGCCTTTGTATTTTCAGTGTTGGCAATTTAGATTTAACAAGGAGAGAATTAAAGTCCAAAAAATAGTCATCATAAATGAAACGAAGAGCTCGTTCTTGATTTTTTTTCCAGTTTTTTTTAATATTAGTTTCAGAGCAAAAATGCCAAGTCAGAGGACAATAGTTGTAATTTGAAAGGACAAATTCAACCTTCACACAATTGATGACTTTTCATTCATGCCCATAGAACACATAAATGCTGATTGGAAATGTCTTCTGAGGGAGACTTACTGGATGCATGAGTTTGACACAGTTTATCCAAATGGAATGAACTCAAAATATTAATTTTGTACTAATAATTAATTTAAGATTTTTAATCTTTATGTTTTACATTTCTTACATTTTTCTCTGTATAATCAGTCATTTCTATAGACTACTTTTGATATATAAAATACAGTAATAAGCATTATAAATGTTCAAGTTTTTTCCAGACTTTTAATATCCTTTTTGCTATCTGCATTTTCTCTGGATATAATGTATCTTCATAGATCCTTTACATTGTGCATTTCTGTATTATATGTATAATGTTTTTGAATGTTAAATTACGCGATGCTGTTGCATACGTTTTGACGTCGTTGTTATGACGTCAAATTACGCCATGCTGTTGCATACGTTTTGACGTCGTTGTTATGACGTCATGTTCTACATGACGTCATCAACGTTATTGATTGTAAACATTATACCCCTGATGAAGGCATTGAAAGCCGAAACTAGTTGGAAATAAATTAAAAACCAGTTTGAAGTTGTTCTTCCATTTTCAATTGTATTAAAGGACAAATGATAAGTTTTCCTAATTTACAAAGATATTTACCTATTCTCTTTAATACATTCAATTGTCTTAGTCTCTAGGCCCTAGAAGCTTTTTTTTACATATATTTGCTACTTGTATATCAAATTTTAGCTTAAAGTCAATAGTCACACCTAGAAGTTTTACATTATCTGCACAGTCTATCTTATTACCATCTAAATTGAAGCCTATATTCTTTTGTTTACATTTTTACCTATTGCTGTAGCCTGGAACTTGTCAGGGTTTGCCTTCATTTGATTGTCAGAAAACCAATTAATTAAGGATGCGCTGTCTTTTTCCAAATTATCTCTTATATATTTTGAACATCATCGTCTATACAGGGCAGACTATTGTCATCAGCATAGTTATATAAATCACAGCTGGATACAAAAGTTAAATAACCCGCCCGCTTAGCTCAATAGAGACAGCGTCGGTCTACGGATCGCGGGGTCGTGAGTTCGATCCTCGGGCGGGGCATATGTTCTCTGTGATGATTTGATAAAAGACACTGTGTCTGAAATCATTCGTCCTCCACCTCTGATACATGTGGGGAAGTTGGCAGTTACTTGCGGTGAACAGGTTTGTACTGGTACAGAATCCAGGAACACTGGTTAGGTTAATTGCCCGCCGTTACATGACTGAACTACTGTGGAAAAACGGAGTTAAATACAAAAACAAACAAACAAAAGTTAAATATATCATTAATAAAAATGTTAAACAGAACAGGCCTTGGAATTGATCCTTGAGGTATAAACATCCAAGAAAGTACTACTAAAATTACCAATTTTACTATTTTTTCTATTAGATAAATAACTTGAAATCAGATTTAATGCATTTTCAGAGACACCATAAAATTTCAGTTTCAGTAGTAAAAGGTCATGAGGCAAACAATCGAAAGCCTTAGATAGGTCCATTAAAATGGCTGCAACATATTTGTTTTCATCTAATGCTTTCTTCCAGTCTTCTATAACCTTAATTGAAGTGCTCTGACAGCTGTATCCTGGTCTCAAAGCCCATAAATACATGTTAAAATGTGTGTTAAAAATTCTGTCAATTGTGTATTAATTGCTCGCTCAAAGTGTTTAGAAATTATAGGTAAAATGCTAACAGGACGGTAGTTGCCTTTAGCTAAAATACTTTTTTTTTTATGACCTGAAGTTACTTGTGCTATTTTCAAATTGCCTGGAAATATACATTTTGAAAATGACTTATTAACAATATTCGTAAGTGGTTCAGTAATTGTTGGCTTGGCTATCTTCACTAGCTTTAAGTTAGGTGATATCCTATCATGGCCAGTAGCCATTTTTATACACAGTTTATCAATTTGCTTTAAAATAAAATCATCACTTACAGGAGTGAAATCTAGATCAGGTACACTGACTTTTTGAGCATTGTTTTTTATAGCCTAAATTTTAGGATGATTTTCATCAACTTTTATTGAGTTTTCTCCAATATTTTTTTTGCAACAGTGACAAAAAAGCTATTAAATATACCACAGTTTTGTTCCTTGTCATTTATTAATTTTCATCTTCACACAATATTGTATCTTTTTGAATAATTGCACCTTTGTTTGTTAACAAGGGGTTGACAGTGGGCCAAAAAGACTTATTACTGCATCCACCCACACATCTATCACAGAAATACTTACTTACAGATTTTCTTTTAAGGCTTGTAATAAGATTTCTTTTTCCAAATTTTTCCCAATTACTAGATGTTTTATATTTATTAAATTTGTTTTGCAACATTCTTTTCTTATAGATAGCTTGTTTTAACTGTTTATTCATGTAAGGAACTTGTTTCTCATACATTCTTTTACTTTTCATTGTACTGTTGCATCACTAAAATTGTTATAAAGCAAGTTTACATCATCAGTTTAATAGTCTATCTTACTGGTACTCTCATAAGCTTGGAAACCATAAGACCTGCAGTGGATATACTGACGGAAGCACGTTATATATACGGAAATGCTTGCCGTTTTCATTTTCCCACAAGAAACCCAAATGTCCTGTATGATCTTGAAATATTTGTATTATATGATAGGCATACTTTAAGTCAAAAGTGAAAACAAAATTTCCTTTTTTTGTCTGTAGCAACTTAAATTTTACCAAATGCAGATTTATGTGGCGCCAGGCTTTCCTGATTTTCCGAAAGCTACTGACTGTCGGAATTCTATTCAGTTTTGTAATGCAGCCTTTTTTTCAATATTGTTTGTGAAATCTGGATTTTCTAGCCACCAAATGTATTATGAAATAAAATTTGCCATAAATGGACATTGAAACATATCTAATTACTTAATAGCACATGCAAACATTTATTTCTCTAATAATATCAGTATTTAGCACTACTTTTCAAGATGACAATAATAAGCATATCCTACTGTATTTGACCATTATTTCTCTGATTTTTACCTAATCAACATTATGCAGCAGTTACTTTTCCCTAATAAATTTTTTGAATCTAACCCGAAATAGATCAAGCAGTAATCTTGATAAGTCAAATACTTTATAACCCGGCCATTATTCAAGTATGTAGTTACGTATATTTGAATAGCTCAATAATTTTACTTAATAGTTTTTTGGTTTTTTTTTTTTTTTTTGCTTACCCTGCTAGCAAAGTTTCCGCTTGTTTTCACCAGTCTAAGGTGAAAGAACTCTACCGAGGTCATGCCACCCTGTCACTCCCAGTGTATATTTAGATTTGACAAAGTCTCTCATGCAGTCCGCCAATTGGTTCGACAGTGCTCCCATGCCACCCTTCTATTCCTAGTGTACTGTTTGAATCGACAGTGCTTCTTCCTTGGCTCCGGTATAATAGCATATATTCAACAGCACAACTACTTTGACAAGAGGATGTAGAAGCTGCATACACAAGCATCTAAACAAAAGTAAATCAAATATCAAATTTATTTATTTATTTTGTTGGGTTTAACGTCACGCAATCAAATATCTAAAGAACAGAATTACTATACAGTTATTAGGTATTCATGAATGATTTCGTTATAACGATAATGTCACAAAGCGCACAGCCCTAGTTTTGGCACTGTGGACGAAAATTATTAACTAGATTGTGGCAGTAAGATATAATACTGGTGCAATATTCAAGAATGTTACTGTAATTCACGCGCAATTAAGCCATTGGCAGTATAATACGGAATATTTTCTTACGTAATACATGCATGCACACAGACAACACAGAGTCGCAATTCGAAAGCAAAATTTGTATGACATATGCCGTTCAATTCGGTTCGATCAATTTAACTTCCGTAGAAAATCCGATTTTATAAAAGTCACAGCAAAGCAGTTTAATAACAAGTGTTAACAAATCAACGTGAAGTTGGCAGTACAGCAGTTAACTGCTGCTACTGCCAGCAGTTACAGCAGTTAACTGCTGCTACTGCCAGCAGTTACAACAGTTAACTGTTCATACTGCCAGCAGTTACAGCAGTTTATTGCGTATCGCAGTCAACTTCCAGCAGTAACAGCAATTCATCGTGTGTACTAACACCAGTTAACTGCTACCACTGCCAGCAGTTACAACAGTTAATAAAGCTGTATTACCAGTTAGGTGACGAGAATGGCATAATATAGATGTATAATAGGCCGTCAAACCTACCCTTCACACATACATTTGTCCGTATCGTATACTGAAGCGTTCTTAATCTATTTCTTTCTTCAAACTTGTAAACGAAGTCTCGTGCGCGTTCAGTTGTTCTTATTAAATTTAATGTTATTGGATCGCGCAAGTGCAACGTCCAAGGATATTCATTTTTTTTTTGTTACAAAATTACTCAATGGTCTTTTCTTTTACGGACAAAAACTTGTTATGTTCTGTTGCCAAGTGTTATGTGCAATGATTTTACATCTGTGCTTCTTCCACGAGAATGAGGCGGGAAAAGTGCCGAGTCGGGATTCGAACACTCCTCAGCCCGTTACAGATGTTATCGCCAGCAGGTAAATGATGTTTCTACGACATGCTTTATCATTTCTTTGTGTATGTCACTGCCAGCAGTTACATATTGTCACTTACTACAGTTTCAGCTGTTTTCTATATGTTTTTGACAGCTGTTAAAATATACGAATTTTTGAGTTTTCTATATTTCCTATAAACATTATATTATATAATGATAGCAGTTAAATGACGATATCTGATATCAGTGTCAGATAAATGTTACTGTCAATAGTTAAAAGTTGTTCCTGCGATTACCTTCATCAGTTTCATGTATATGTTACTACAGGTAGTTAAATGATATTTTTAAGAGCAGGATATGCAACACCCAGCAATAAAACAGTATTAACTGGTATATACGAGCAGTTTAAAATTCTCATATAAATTATGTAAGACCAGCAGTCTAAATTATGTTTGTGCCAGCAGTTAAGTGGTCTATGAGAGCTGTTTACCAGACTTCTGTTACTTCAAGCAGTGTAATGACCAATGAAAGCAGTTTCCGAGTTTTCTTGTGTTACTGTTAGCAGTCAAATGGTTTAAAAGAGCAGTTTACCAGTTTTCTACGCATAACTACCAGCGGTTAAATATTTTTTGAAAGTGATTTACCAGGTTCCTGTTACTGCTAGCAGTAAAATTGTTTATGACAGCAATTAACAAGGTTCTTGTTACAGCCAACAAGAGCAATAAACAAGTTTCGTATATATTTCTGGTGTATTTACTGCTGAAAGAAAGCCACTCCAACCACACTCCGCCCCGATTTCTTAAAAACAAGAGTTTTCCGGCAAACACAGCCCGACCTGAAACCAACTTTGAGACCCGCTCGCGAGTAAACAAGAGTTTTCCCGGAATAGCCACTATGCTGCCCCCCCATAGACCGCCACCCTCTACAACGGCCACCCGGTCTCAACCCTAGATAAAGGTCCCTATTAACTGCTGGAACGATTTTAGGCCACCACCGACCCACCCCCGCCTCACACCTCGACCCGGGTTCCTCCCAAACAAGAGTTTTCCCGGAATGGCGGCCACCCGTGCCTGGTGGGGGACAACCCTCTCTACAACGGCCACCCGGTCCGATCCGCTAATAAAGGTCTGGGGCGGAGCTGGGGGCGTCCAAACTGGAAAAATTGAAAAATTCCGAGAATGGCCTGAAACCAACTTTGAGACCCGCTCGCGAGTAAACAAGAGTTTTCCCGGAATAGCCACTATGCTGGCCCCCCATAGACCGCCACCCTCTACAACGGCCACCAGGTCTCAACCCTAGATAAAGGTCCCGTAGGGACCTCTTATTAACTGCTGGAACGATTTTAGGCCACCACCGACCCACCCCCGCCTCACACCTCGACCCAGGTTCCTCCCAAACAAGAGTTTTTCCGGAATGGCGGCCACCCGTGCCTGGTGGGGGACAACCCTCTCTACAACGGCCACTCGGTCCGATCCGCTAATAAAGGTCTGGGGCGGAGCTGGGGACCCCCAAACTTTGCTCGTTTGTTAAATCTACCTTGTGCGAAGGATTGATACATAAATCTATTTCATTGCAATTGTCTATACGGAGCCAGGAAATCCGATTTTATCGCAAGCAACTTTTTGTCAAAATTGATTCATATCTTCACTTCAATAATCATTAAAGATAATCCAATGAATATTTATGCCTATAAAATACATTTATTCATTTTATTAAGAAAACGTACCCGGGCCACTTACGAAACCATTTACATGTAACTGTCTGGAAAATCGTGATTTTTCTACTTTCATTTTCATAACGAGTAAATCAGGGGAATTAATTACATCAAACTTGTTGAAACTTACTTTACCATGTGCGTAGGAGCATGGGTGTGGGGACAGGGAGCGCATCCCTCTGTAAAATAACAGTAAATAAAGGGAAAATGGCAATTTGAGACAGCATTTTGATGTACTGATATGAATGTCTATTGTGAAGAAAGGGAAACAAAATATCTGATGTCAGTAACATAAACTAGTGTAACAACTTATTAACTGCTGTAACTGCTGGCAGTAGTAGCAGTTAACTGCTGTAACTGCTGGCAGTAGTAGCAGTTAACTGCTACTACTGCTGCTACTGCTGTACTGCCAACTTCACGCCGATTGTTAACAAAGATATTACGGACATAAACCAATGTATAGTCTTATCATATATAGTAGAACAAAACGGACCAAAAACAACGTTTTAATAAGACTTAAATTTTATCTTCCGCTTTTCGACAACCACAGCAAAATAGTTTTAATAACAAGCGTTAACATAAATAATTTGGTCACAAACCGATTTTGACTGTAGAACAAAAGGGACCAAAGACAACGGTTTAATAACATTTACCTTTTACCTGACTACTTACCTTCAGGTATTGCTACCAAATAACATATTTAACTACTTTACCCAATACCAGCATAAATTTCTATTGTCCACATGTGTGTTTTTCTTTTCCCAAGGCCCAAAAGAAATTTCCTTTCAATACCTGCTTAAAATAAAACAAAACAAAAGATTGTACTGCTGTATACTGAACAAAGTGTGACACAATCTTATTTAATACATGATCAATTTTTAATTCCCGTTTCGGAAGGTCAACATAGTATTGCTGTAATTATCACCCAATGTACAGTAAAATGCATAGTCTAATCATCATCATCATCATCATCATCATCATATTTTACTTTTGTGTTTAAAAGTATGATTAATACCTCACCGTCGTCATCACCATCATTATCATGAGGATACCATCAAAATGGTGGAATAGAGCAATTAGTAAATAACAATAATATTATATGTCTTAAATAACAACGTCAGTAATAAAATTGATAATCATAGTGATCATCATCAAAATCGTCTATTCCAACATCATCATAAGAATCGTCTTGACCACTAGTCGTGTTCATCAACACCATCCTTTTCTGTACATAAATCTACTAAATCCGTTCTAGTATAATTTGTATCATCACCATCTGCAACGACAGCAACATGACCATAATGGACAGCATGATAAATTATCACGCTTTCAAAGCATTCAACTGAGTAGTAGCAACAACCACAGAAAGATTCATTCATTCATTATCGAAATAATCTCTCGATTTTTCAATAATTTTTTTTTAATTTTTGCATTTCATTTGTAATTGAGTGTATATCTAAGTCAGTTTTGTGTTTATTTTGGGGTTAACGCCGTTTTTCAACAGTATTTCAGTCATGTAACGGCGGGCAGTTAACCTAACCAGTGTTCCTGGATTCTGTACCAGTACAAACCTGTTCTCCGCAAGTAACTGCCAACTTCCCCACACGAATCAGAGGTGGGGGACACTTTTTCACTTAAGGTATTACATACCTAATAGTGCACCTCCTTTTGAAGAGTGTTCAATTCCTACCATAAACCTACTTTTGATTTAAATTTTTCAAGGAGGCATAGGTTCAAGCCCCATTGGGACCAATTTCTTTTCCTTATATTCCTTTTTTTTCTAGTAAATTTTTACTTTTTTCAAGACTTATTATTGATTTTTTGTACAAATTTGAAAATTTTTGATTTGATAAGAAATTTCTTGCTGTTCAAAGTGAATTTGCCTCTTGGACATCTTTAAAAATACGGATTACATGCGGTAAAAGTTCTCTAATTTGCCTTTACTGTTTAGATTACATGTTGTGGAAGACGTGTAGGTAGGTTTTACTTCTGTACCAAGCTTTTTTTTAATGAAGTGACAAAATTTTAAACAGTCCCGCAGGACTCGATTTACTCGAGGTACCCTAGAAAAAATGATACTGACAGTTTTATCTTATTCAAGGTTCAGGACCGTTGACCTATTTATCTCAAAAGCTATTGGGGTCATCTACTTAATAGGCCCAATCATGCTATTAAGTTTAAATGTTCTGGATCAAGTGTTTCTCAAGTTATGTAGGAGAAACCGTTTTCAGTGTTCAGCTACCACCTGTAACCTTGACCTTTCATTTACTGACCCTAAATTAAATAAAAGTCATTTACTTGATAAGCCCAATTATACCACCGAATTTGAAGGTTCTTGGTAGTGTGGTTTTCAATTTATTGGGCGGAAACTATTTTCAAGGTTTAGGCCCCTGTGACCTTGACCTTTGATCCAAAAACATTAGGAATCATCTACTTTATAAGCCCAATCATGCTATTAAGTTTGAGGGTTCTGGAGTGGTTATCATGTTATTAAGTGGAAACCTTTTTCAAGTTTCAGGCACCTGTGACTTTGACCTACTGACCCCAAAAATAATTGAGGTCATCTACTTTATAACTCAAATTATGTTACCAAGTTTGAAGGTTCTGAATCAAATGGTTCTCAAGTTATTGGGCGGAATCTGTTTTCTAGGTTCAGCACCCTGTGCTTCAGTCTAATGAACTCAAAAGAAACAATAGGGATGATTTCCTTATTAAGTTTAAACACGCTACCAAGTTTGAAGGTTCTAATTTTAATGGTTCTCAAGTTATTGAATGGTAACCGTTTTCAGTGTTCGGGTCCCTGTGACCTTGACCTTTAATCTACTGAAGATGCATCACGTTATAAATCCAATCATATTACCAAGTTTAAATATTCTGGGTCTAGTGGTTCTCAAGTAACAAGATAGAAACCGTCCGCTCTACCGAGAGACGGACTGACGGACCGACAGGTGCAAAGTACACATACCCCCTGAATTACGCTGTAGGTCAGTCATTCAATTTGCCACTCCCTAACGGAAGTTTAACTTAGTCGGGGAGTAAAATTTTGTAACAGTAGAAACATGGTATGAAAGGGCTTCATTCAATATATATTCCATACTGTTTCAAACTATAAAGCTACTTAAGATCAATCAATAGTCTACACCGGACCTTTGAATAATCGGGATCTCGAATTATCGAATTATCATGTTTTATAGCCAGTTCACTAGCCAAACCTCCGACAGGGAAGTTCCCGTATGCCATCTATGCAAATGTGTGTACTTTTTATAAGGTAGAAAGTACTAAATTTCTACGATATTATTTTCTTTGTAAAAAAAACCCAAAACAGTGTGTAACATTTTTATCAGCATTTCCAGCTTTTCACTTCTTGCTAGCAAACCCTTGTCTTAATGGTCTGTCTATAGCAATGAAAATACCAAATGTCACAAAATGCTGCTAAACTGTGACAATCTTTCAACTGCTATAAGTTGTCTTTCTTTTCTTTTGTGATTTTTATTTCAATTACTTCAACTTTAAGGCAAAGGACCCCGTTAAGAACTTTTACACTGAAAGACGACGGAAAACACGTATCTGACAATAGTCAGATTATTTCTGGATCAATGTCATGTCAGTAGAAGTCTTAATTAATAATTGTGCAAATACATGTTATCTTTGTTGTTTGTGCCTTCTATAGCTTGCCAGTTATTTGCTAATGAAATTACGACTACCAAAATTTCCTCAAAGCAATTATCAAAATTTAAAGAAATAAGTAAGATTCTTATCTGCAATTGTTCTAAATTTATATTGCATTTTAAATTTTTTATTGATTATTCAGAAAAATGTCTCCCTTTCATGTAGCCATTCATCCACTGACCTCAAATGTCTACAACCTGGTATTTTATCACTAGTGTAAGAGTTCATCTCAGCTGTGAATTATTTTATTTATCTCTTGTCTTCCTAGTTGCAGATATGGGCATGTCCCAAACACGTTTAAACACTCAGTTTCCTTTATATAACGTACTGACCGTTCAATTTTCAATCTGGGTTTTGTTCATTACGTTCAGTGTGTTATAGATATCGTCACGTATGTTGGTAATGTTACTTCCCATCGCTTTCTAACTTCACATCCCTCTTTAGGCCCCAACAATTTATATCCAACTGCTTTTTAGCTCACCTGAACTTCAGGGTGAGCTATTAAAATAGGGGGATGGTCCGGCACCCGTCGTCCATCGTCCTTCGTCCTGCATCAACACTTTTACTTAAACATCTTCTCCTCTGATACTACTGGTCAGAATTATACCAAACTTGGTCAGAAGCATTCTGACATGGTCCTCTATCAAGTTTGTTCAATGGTTAATCTCGGCCCCATATAGGGGCCGTCATAGATAATAATAGAAAAAAACCTTTAAACAACTTCTTCTCATGAACCACTTGATGGGTCTTCATGGCGGGTCTTGGTGGTCTGTAGCATGGATATAAGGCCCTCTTCCCAATTTTGTTCAAATTGGGGCACTTTGTCCCTTTTAATGGCCGCTAGAGCTAAAATTATACCTTAAATGCCTTTACGTACACTACTTCTTTTCATGAACCGTTAAATGGATCTTCACCAAACTTGGTCTGTAGCATTGTTATACGGTATTCTCTCAAATTTATTAAAATGGAGACTTTCAGCCCCTCTTAGGGGCCACTAAAGGCTAAAAATAAAAATACCTTTTCTTCTCTCGAACCGTGAATCTTCAACAAACTTTGTCTGTAGCATTATTATAAGGTTCTCTCCCAAATGTGTTCCAATGGGGGCGATTGGCCTCTTTTAGAGGCCACTAGAGCTAAAATTGAAAAAAAACACGTTAAAATGCCTTTTTTCGATGAACTGCTGTATCTTCAACTTGGTATTTACCATCATTATAGGGTTCCCTCCCACTTTTATTCAAATGAGGGCACTTGACCCCTTTTATAGGCCGCTAGCGCTAAAAATAGGAATGTCTTTAAATGACTTCTTTTCATGTACTGTACGGTGAGTCTTCAGCAAGCTTGACATGTAAGGTCCTTTACCAACTTTTTTCATTGGGTGCACTTGGCCCCTTTTAGGTGCTGCTACAGCTTAAAACAGAAATATCTTTAAATAAATTCTTCTCATTAACTGCTTGGGAGATCTTCATCAAAAACATTTTCTTGAGTATTATTATAAGGTCCACATCCAAATTTGTCCAAAAGGGGGCAATTGGTCACTTTTAGGGACCACTAAAGCTAAAAATAGAAATTGGTTTGTAGCATCATTATAATATATGTCCTCTCCCAAATACCAGACTTTTTAATCCCCAATATACAAGATCCTGTCTGGTCCAGTCTGATAAGGGTCCATAAAACCCTCGTAGACTTGATCTGTAGCCTAATTATTGTCAGAGAATCATAAATTTTATTGCCTACAGGTAAATTGGTCATTTCCTGTGTTTTGCATTTTATTAATTGAAATGCTGTTTTTTTTTTTTAGCCTTTTTTCAGAATGTACACAAAATTATTTTAATTGATAAGATATTAATTTTGATTGCTCAGTCATGTTGAGTAATGTCCTGGCCAATTAAATTATAACTCTTATAGCAAAGCAATTCTCACTATAAAATAATTATTCAAAACTTAATAAGAGAAATTACAAGTTTGTTTATTCAATGATTATGATCTTTTTATCAAAAGTAACAAAATAAAAACGACAAAAAAAATAATTGCTGGATTTTATTAGAAATTAAAGAAACGTTCAGTTGCATTTTTAATACATAAAGAAGGTATATAAACAGAAGGATGTTATATATTAAAAATGCTTAATTCCTCTTGTGTTGTCTAGATAATGTTAACTTTCTTTTATGTATAATAAAATCCAGCAATAAAGATATATCATTGTTCAAAATACACAATAATTTATTACTTCTAAAAGGTATGTGCCTTAATGCATTTTTTATATTTTTGATAATAAAAAACAGCAATAATGAGATGTAATTATTAAAAAACTTACTTTATTAAAAATATGATAAAAACACTGTTGTATCTTATCACTTTGTTTATTTAGCCCTTATTCAATCAAACTTTCTAAACTCGTTATAAAGGTGAGAACTGATTTGCTATAAAGGTGAGAAATATCACCTGCAATTTATTTACTGCACAGTAGCTATACAGTAGCTTATTATAATAAACAGAAGCAAGTCTACCAATGGTGCTGACTTGTGTATTGGCCCTTATCGCCAATACGCAGACCTTATCATCTCCATAGACCACATACCAGGCATACCAGAATCAGTGTCTTTAAGGGGCCGCTAGAGCTAAAAATACCTTTTAACTACTTCTCATGAACCGCACAATGGATTTTCATAGCATTATTAAAAGGTCCTTTTCCCTTTTAGGGGCCACTAGAGCTAAAAATAGAAATGCCTTTAAATGACGTCTTCTCATGAACCGCTTGTTGATGTATTATCATCAAACTCGGTTTGAAGCATCATGGCAAGGCCCTCTCCCAAAATTGGTCTGTGGTGGTGTGTGGCCTTTTAAGGGGCTGCTAGAGTTAAAAATAGTAAAAAAGCCTTGAAGCGACTTAAGCTTCTGTTAAACAGCTGGTTGGATCTTCACCAGACTTGGCCTGTAGCAGCATTGTAAGGTCCCTTTCCCAAGTTTGTTCAAATTTAGGCACTTTGCCTCTTTTAGGGGCCGTTAGAGCTAAAAATAAAATAACATTTTTATGACTTCATCTCATGAACAGTCATAATGGATCTTCATCAAACTTGGTTTGTAGAATCATTTTGAGGGTTCTGCTTGGTCCCTTTGAAGGAGCACCAGAGCTGAAACTTCGTGTCATGAAGTTTGTTGTTATGTTTATGCATTTTTGGGGTGTCAAAGAAAAATATAGAAAGAAACTTCAAATAAAATTTTTAATGCACTACATCAAATGATTTTCACCAAACCTGGTTAGAGGCAGGTCAGAAGTCTTCTTCTGGTGAGCGACTTAGGCCCATTTGGGCCTCTTGTTTACTTAGTATACTACCATGCCCCATTCCAATGCCCTTGTCTGTTGTATGTGTGGTTCTAGTTGTGTTTGCTGTACTCAGTGTTTGCGATGTGTACTTCTGGTTGTGTGTGTTGTGCTCTTTGCTTGCGATTTGTGGTTCTAGGTGTGTCTGTTGTGCTCAATGTTTGCGATGTGTGGTTCTGGTTGTGTTTGCTGTGCTCAATTTTGCGATGTGAGGTTCTGGTTGTGTCTGCTGTGCACTGTGTTTGCGAGGTGTGGTTCTAGTTGTGTCTGTTGTGCTCAATGGTTGCGATGTGTGGTTATGGTTGTGTATGCTGTGCTCAGTTTTTGCGAAGTGTGGTTCTGGTTGTGTTTGCTGTGCGATGTGTGGTTCTGGTTGTGTTTGCTCTGCTCAATGTTTGCGATGTATGGTTCTGGTTGTGTTTGCTGTGCTCAATTTTTGCGATGTGGGGTTCTGGTTATGTCTGTTGTGCTCTATGCATGCGATGTGTTGTTCTGGTTGTGTCTGCTGTGCTCTATGTTTGCGATAAGTTGTTCTGGTTGTGTTTCCTGTGCGATGTATGGTTCTGGTATGTGCTCAAAGTTTGCGATGTGTGCTTCTTGTTTTGTCTGCTGATGTGCTCAACTTTTGCGATGTGTGGTTCTGATTGTGTCTGCTATGCTCAATGTTTGCGATTTGTGGTTCTGGGTGTGTTTGTTGCGCCAAGTGTGGTTCTGGTTGAGTTGGCTGCGTGATATGTGGTTCTGGTTTCCTTGCTATGCGCAATGTTTGCGATGTGTGGTTCTGGTTGTGTTTGCTGTACGATGCGTAGTTCTTGTTGTGTTTGCTGTGCTCAGTGTTTGCGATGTATGGTTCTGGTTTTGTCTGATGTGCTTAATGTTTGTAATGTATGGTTCTGGTTGTTTTGTTTATGCTCAATTTTTGCGGTGTTTGGTTCTGGCTGTGTTTGATGTGCGATGTGTGGTTGTGCTTCTGTCTGCTGTGCACAATTTTTGCGATATATGGTTCTGGTTGTGTGTGTCTGCTGTACTCAATGTTTGCGATGTGCGGCTCTGGTTCTGTCTGCTGTGCTTAGTTTTTGCGACGTTTGGTTCTGGTTGTGTCTGCTGAGCTTAATGTTTGCAATGTGTGGTTCTCGTTGAGTCTACTGCGCTCAATTTCTGCGATGTTTCCTTCTGGTTGTGTTTACTGAGCACAGCAGACACTGCTGTGGTTTTGTCTGCTGTGCTCAATGATTGCAATGGGTGGATCTGGTTTCGTCTGCTGAGCTCGATGTTGTCGATGTGTGGTTCTGGTTCTGTCTGCTGTGCATGATTTTTGCGATGTGTGGTTCTGGTTGTCTGTGTCTGCTGTGCTCAGTGTTTGCAATGTGCGGTTCTGGTTGTGTCTGCTGGGCTCAGGTTTTGCGACGTTTGGTTCTAGTTGTGTGTGTCTGCTGTGCTCAATGTTTACGATGTGCGGTTCTGGTTGTGTCTGCTGTACTCAATGTTTGCAATGTTTGGTTCTGGTTGTGTCTAATGTGCTCAATTTTTCCGATGTGTGGTTCCGGTATTGCCTGCTATGCTCAGTGTTTGCGATGTGTGGTTCTGGTTTTGTCCGCTGTGCTCAATTCTTGTGATGTGTTGTTCTGGTTTTGTCAGCTGTGCTCAATTTTTGCGATATGTGGTTCTGGTTTTGACTGCTGCTGTACTCAATGTTTACGGTGTATAGATTTTGTTTTGGCTGCTGTGCTCAATTTTTGCGATGTGCGGTTCTGGTTTTGTCTGCTGTGCTAAATTGCGGTAGGTGGATCTGGTATCGTCTGCTGTGCTCAATGTTGGCGGTGTGTGGTTCTGGTTTTTGTCTGCTGTGCTCAAATGATTGCGATGGGTGGATCTGGTTTCATCTGATGAGCTCAATGTTGTCGATGTGTGGTTCTGGTTCCGTCGGCTGTGCTGAATTTTTGTGATGTATGGTTTTGGGTTTGTCAGCTGCTGTGCTCAATATTTGCGATGTGTGGCTTTGGTTTTGTCTGCTTTGCTCATTTCTGCGATGGATGGTTCAGGTTTCGTCTCCTGTGCTCAATGTTGGTGATGTGTGGTTCTGGTTTTGTCGGCTGTCCACAAATTTTGAGATGTGTGGTTTTGGTTTTGTCTGCTGCTGTGCTCAGTGTTTGCGATGTGTGGTTCTGGCCTTGCCGGATGTGCTCAAATTTTGCGATGTGTGATTCTGGTTTCGTCTGCTGTGCTCAATTTTTATGATGTGTGGTTCTGGTTTCGTCGGCTGTGCTCAATATTTGCGATATGTGGTTCTGGTTTGGCTGCTGCAATGCTTTTTTTGCGGTGTACGATTCTGGTTTTGTCTGTTGTGCGTAATTGCGATAGGTGGATCTGGTATCGTCTGCTGTGCTCAATGTTGGCGATGTGTGGTTCTGGTTTTGTGCGCTGTTCTCAATGTTTGCGATGGGTGGATCTGGTTTCGTCTGCTGAGCACAATGTTGTCGATGTGTGGTTCTGGCTTGTCGGCTGTGCTCAATTTTTGTGATGTGTGGTTTTGGGTTTGTCAGCTGTTGTGCTCAATATTTGTGATGTGTGGCTTTGGTTTTTTCTGCTTTGCTCAATTTTGCGATGGATGGTTCAGGTTTCGTCTCCTGTGCTCAATGTTGGTGATGTGTGGTTCTGGTTTTGTCGGCTGTCCACAAATTTTGAGATGTGTGGTTTTGGTTTTGTCTGCTGCTGTGCTCAGTGTTTGCGATGTGTGGTTCTGGCCTTGCCGGATGTGCTCAAATTTTGCGATGTGTGATTCTGGTTTCGTCTGCTGTGCTCAATTTTTATGATGTGTGGTTCTGGTTTCGTCGGCTGTGCTCAATATTTGCGATATGTGGTTCTGGTTTGGCTGCTGCAATGCTTTTTTTGCGGTGTACGATTCTGGTTTTGTCTGTTGTGCTAAATTGCGATAGGTGGATCTGGTATCATCTGCTGTGCTCAATGTTGGCGATGTGTGGTTCTGGTTTTGTGCGCTGTTCTCAATGTTTGCGATGGATGGATCTGGTTTCGTCTGCTGAGCACAATGTTGTCGATGTGTGGTTCTGGCTTGTCGGCTGTGCACAATTTTTGTGATGTGTGGTTTTGGGTTTGTCAGCTGTTGTGCTCAATATTTGCGATGTGTGGCTCTGGTTTTGTCTGCTTTGCTCAATTTTTGCGATGGATGATTCAGGTTTCGTCTCCGGTGCTCAATATTGGCGATGTGTGGATTTGGTTTTGTCTGCTGCTGTGCTCAATGTTTGCGATGTGTGGTTCTGGCCTTGTCGGATGTGCTCAATTTTGCGATGTGTGATTGTGGTTTCGTCTGCTGTGCTCAATGTTTGCGATGTGTGGTTCTGGTTATGACGGCTGTGCTCAATGTTTGCGATGTGTGGTTCTGGTTATGTCTGCTGTGCTCAATGTTTGCGATTTGTGGTCCTGGTTATGTCTGCTGTGCTCAATGTTTGCGATGTGTGGTCCTGGTTTTGTCTGCTGTGCTCAATGTTTGCGATGTGTGGTTCTCGTTGAGTCTACTGCGCTCAAATTCTGCGATGTTTCCTTCTGGTTCTTTTTACTGAGCACAGCAGACACTGCGATGGATGGATCTGGTTTCGTCTGCTGAGCTCAATGTCGTCGATGTGTGGTTCTGGTTCTGTCTGCTGTGTACGATTTTTGCGATGTGTTGTTCTGGTTGTCTGTGTCTGCTTTTTTTCAGTGTTTGTAATTCGCGGTTCTGGTTGTGTCTGCTAGGCTCAGTTTTTGCGACGTTTGGTTCTGGTTGTGTGTGTCTGCTGTGCTCAATGTTTACGATGTGCGGTTCTGCTTGTGTCTGCTATGTTCAGTTTTTGCGACGTTTGGTTCTGGTTGTGTCTGCTGTACTCAATGCTTGCAATGTTTGGTTCTGGTTGTGTCTATTGTGCTCAGTCTTTGCGATGTGTGGTTCCGGTATTGCCTGCTATGCTCAATGTTTGCGATGTGTGGTTCTGGTTTTGTCTGCTGTGCTCAATGTTTGTGAGGTGTGGTTCTGGTTTTGTCAGCTGTGCTCAATTTTTGCGATGTATAGATTTTGTTTTGGCTGCTGTGCTCAATTTTTGCGATGTGCGGTTCTGGTTTTGTCTGCTGTGCTAAATTGCGATAGGTGGATCTGTTATCGTCTGCTGTGCTCAATGTTGGCGATGTGTGCTTCTGGTTTTGTCTGCTATGCTTAATGTTTGCGATGGGTGGATCTGGTTTCGTCTGCTGAGCTCAATATTGTCGATGTGTGGTTCTGGTTTCGTCGGCTGTGCTGACTTTTTGTGAGGTGTGGTTTTGGGTTTGTTAGCTGATGTGCTCAGTATTTGCGATGTGTGGATCTGGTTTTGTCTGCTTTGCTCAATTTTGCGATGGATGGTTCAGGTTTCGTCTCCTGTGCTCAATGTTGTCGATGTGTGGTTCTGGTTTTGTCGGCTGTCCTCAAATTTTGAGATATGTGGTTTTGGTTTTGTCTGCTGCTGTGTTCAATGTTTGCGATGTGTGGTTCTGGCCTTGCCGGATGTGTTCAAATTTTGCGATGTGTGATTCTGGTTTCGTCTGCTGTGCTCAATTTTTATGATGTGTGGTTCTGGTTTTGTCTGCTGTGCTCAATATTTGCGATATGTGGTTCTAGTTTGGCTGCTGCAATGCTTTTTTTTGCGAGGTGTGGTTCTGGTTTTGTCGAGTGTGCTTAATTTTTTCGATGTGAAGTTCTGGTTTTGTCTTATGTGCTCAGTTGTTGCGATGTGTACTTCTGGTTTTTGTCCGCTGTTCTCAATTTATGCGATGTGTGGTTCTAGTATTGTCTGCTGCTCTGCTCAATTTTTGCGATGTGTGGTTCTGGTTTCGTCTGCTGTGCTCAATTTTCGCAATGTGTGGTTCTGGTTTTGTCGGCTGGGCTCAATTTTTGTGATGTGTGGTTCTGGTTTTGTCTCCTGCTGTGTTCTATTTTTGCGTTCTGGTTCTGGTTTCGTCTGCTGTGCCCAATTTGCGCAATATGTGGTTCTGGTTTTGTCTGCAGTGCTCAATGTTTGCGAGGTGTGGTTCTGGTTTTGTCTGCTGTGCTCAATTTTTCATGTTGTGTGGTTCTGGTTTTGTCTGCTATGCTGAATGTTTGCGATGTGCGGTTCTAGTTTTATAGGCTGTGCTCAATGTTTCCGATGTGTGGTTCTGGTTTTGTGTGTTGTGCTTATTTTTTTTCGATGTGTGGTTCTGGTTTTATTTGCTGTGCTTAATGTTTGCAATGTATGATTCTGGTTGTGTTTGCTATACTCAATGTTTGCGTCTTGTGGTTCTGGTTTTGTCGGCTCTGCTCATTGTTTGTGATGCGTGGTTCTGGTTTTGTCTGCTGATGTGCTCAATTTTTTGCGATGTGTGGTTCTGGTTGTATGTTGCTGTACGATGTGTTGTTTTTGTTGTGTCTGCTGAGCTCAATGATTGCCATGCGTCGTTCTGGTTGTGTCTGCCATGCTCAATTGTTGCGATAAGTGGATCTCGATTTGTCTTCTTTGCTCAATGTTTGCGATGGGTGGTTCTGGTTGTGTTTGCTGTGCGATGTGTGGTTGAGGTTGTGTCTAATGTGCTCAATGTTTGCAATGTGGGGTTCTGGTTGTGTTTGCTGTGCGATGTGTAGTTGTGGTTGTGTTTGCTCTGCTCAATCTTTGCGATGTGTGGCTCTGGTTTTGTCTAATGTGCTCAATGTTTGCAATGTGGGGTTCTGGTTGTGTTGTCTATGCTCAATTTTTGCGATGTTTGGTTCTTGTTGTGCTTGCTGTGTGATATGTGGTTCTGGTTCAGTCTGCTGTGCACAATTTTTGCGATGTGTGGTTCTTGTTGTGTATGTTTGCTGTGCTCAACGTTTGCGATGTGCGGTTCTGGTTGT
The DNA here is from genome assembly GCF_021730395.1 of Mercenaria mercenaria. Taxonomy (NCBI): domain Eukaryota; kingdom Metazoa; phylum Mollusca; class Bivalvia; order Venerida; family Veneridae; genus Mercenaria; species Mercenaria mercenaria. The sequence continues at coordinate 32,668,144 of NC_069364.1, read as the reverse complement.
GTCTGCTGTGCTCAGTTTGTGCGACGTTTGGTTCTGGTTGTGTCTGCTGTGCTCAATGTTTGCGATGTGCGGTTCTGGTTCTGTTTACTGTACTTAGTTTTTGTGATGTGTGGTTCCGTTTGTGTCTGACGTGCTCAATGCTTGCGATGTATGGTTCTGGTTTTGTCCGCTCTGCTTAATATGTGCGATGTGTAGTTCTGGTTTTGACTGCTGCTGTGCTCAATTTTTGTGATGTTTTATTCTGGTTTTGCCTGCTGTGCTCAATGTTTGCTATGTGTGGTTCTGGTTTTGTCTGCTGTGCTCAATTTTTGCCATGTTTGGTTCTGATTTCGTCTGTTGTGCTCAATGTTGGCGATGTGTGGTTCTGGTTTCGTCGGCTGTTCTCAATTTTTTGCGATGTGTGGTTCTGGTTTTGTCTGCTGTGCTCAATGTTTGTGATGTGTGGTTCTGGTTTTGTCTGCTGCTGTGCTCAATGTTTGCAATGTATGGTTCTGGTTTTGTCGGCTGTGCTCAATGTTTGCGATATGTGGTTCTGGTTTTGTCTGATGTGCTCAATTGTTGCGATATGTGGTTCTGGTTTTGTCTGCAGTTCTCAATTTTTGCGATGTGTGGTTCTGGTATTGTCTACTGTTGTGCTCAGTTTTTGCGATGTGTGGTTCTGGTTTCGTCTGCTGTGCTCAATTTTCGCAATGTGTGTTGTAGTTTTTGTCGGCTGGGCTCAATTTTTTGGATGTGTGGTTCTGGTTTTGTCTGTTGTTGTGCTCAGTGTTTGCGATGTCTGGTTCTTGGTTCGTCTGGTTTGCTCAATTTCCGCAATGTGTGGTTTTGGTTTTGTCTCCTGTGCTCAATGTTTGCGATGTGTGGTTCTGGTTCTGTCTGCTGTGCTCAATGTTTGCGATGTGCGGTTCTGGTTTTATCGGTTGTGCTCAGTTTTTGCGATGTGTGGTTCTGATTTTGTCTGCTGTGCTCATTTTTTGCGATGTGTTTCTGGTTTTATCTGCAGTGCGTAATGTTTACAATTTGTGGTTCTGGTCGTGTTTGCTGTACTCACTGTTTGCGACGTGTGGTTCTGGTTGTATGTTGCTGTGCGATGTGTGGTTCTGGTTGTGTCTGCTAAGCTCAGTGATTGCCATGCATGGTTCTGGTTGTGTTTGCTATACTCAATGTTTGCGATGTGAGGTTCTGGTTGTGTTTGCTATGTTCAATGTTTGCGATGCTTGGTTTTGCTTGTGTTTGCTGTGCGATGTGTGGTTCTGGTTGTGTCTGTTTTACTCAATGTTTGCAATGTTTGGTTCTGGTTGTGTCTGCTGTACTCAATGTTTGCGATAAGTGGTTCAGGTTGTGTTTGCTGTGCGATGTGTGGTTCTGGTTGTGTTTACTCTGCTCAATGTTTGAGATGTATGGCTCTGCTTGTGTTTGCTGAGCGATGTGTGGTTTTGGTTGGGTGTGCAATGATCAATTGTTGCGATTAGTGGTTTTCGTTTTGTTTCTGTGCTCAGTGTTTGCAAAGTGTGGTTCTGGTTGTGTTTGCTGTGCGATGTGTGGTTCTGGTTGTGTTTGCTCTGCTCAATGTTTGCAATGTATGTTTCTGGTTTTGTCATTGTGCTCAGTGTTTGCAATGTGTGGTTCTGGTTGTGTTGTCTATACTCAATTTTTGCGATGTTTGGTTCTGGTTGTGTCTGCTGTGCGATGTGTGGTTCTGGTTCAGTCTGCTGTGTACAATTTTTCATGATGTGTGGTTCTGGTTTTGCCAGCTGTACTCAATGTTTGTGATGGGCGTTTCTTGTTTTGCCTGCTGTGCTCAATGTTTGTGATGTGCGGTTCTGGTTTTATCGGCTGTGCTCAATATATGTGATGTTTGGTTCTAGTTTTTTTCTCCTGTGCTCATTTTTTGCGATGTTTGGTTCTGGTTTTATCTGCTGTGCTTAATGTTTGCAATGTGTGTTCTGGTTTTGTCTGATGCGCTCAATTGTTGCAATGTGTGTTCTGGTTTTGTCTGCAGTTCTCAATTTTGCAATATGTGGTTCTGGTTTCGTCTGCTGTGCTCAATTTTCGCAATGTATGGTTATGGCTTTTGTCGGCTGGGATCAATTTTTGCGATGTGTGGTTCTGGCTTTGTCTGCTGTGCTCAATTTTTGCGATGTATGGTTTTGGTTTTGTCTGCGGTGCTTAATTTTTCATGATTTGTGCTTCTGGTTTTGCCTGCTGTGCTCAATGGTTGTGATGTGCGGTTCTGGTTTTATCGGCTGTGCTCAATTTTTGTAATGTGTGGTTCTGGTTTTGTGTGTTGTGTCCATTTTTTGCGATGTGTAGTTCTGGTTTTATCTGCTGTGCTTTATGTTTGCAATGTGTGGTTCTGGTTAGGTTTGCTGTACTTAATGTTTGTGATGTGTGGTTCTGGTTTTGTCAGCTCTACTCAATTTTTGTGATGCGTGGTTCTGGTTGTATCTACTGTGCTCAGTTTTTGCGATGTGTTGTTCCGTTTGTGTCTGATATGCTCAATGTTTGCGATATGTTGTTCTGGTTTTGTCTGCTCTGCTTAATATTTACGATGTGTGGTTTTGGTTTTGTCTGCTGCTGTACTCAATTTTTGTGATGTTTAGTTATATTTTTGCCTGCTGAACTTAATTTTTGCTAAGTGTGGTTCTGGTTTTGTCTGCTGTGCTCAATGTTGGCGGTGTGTGGTTCTGGTTTTGTCGGCTATGTTCAATTTTTTGCGATGTGTGGTTCTGGTTTTGTCGGCTGTGCTCGATTTTTTGCAATGTGTGGTTCTGGTTTTGTCTGCTGTGCACAATTTTTGCGGTGTGTGGTTCTGATATTGGGTGCTGCTGTGCTCAATTTTTGCGATGTGTTGTTCTTGTTTCGTCTGCTGTGCTCAATTTTCCCTATATATGGTTCTGGTTTTGTCGGTTGTGGTCAATTTTTGCGATGTATGGTTCTGGTTTTCTCTGCTGCTGTGCTCAGTGTTTGCGATGTGTGGTTCTGGTTTTGTCGGCTGTGCTCAATTTTTTGCGATGTGTGGTTCTGGTTTCGTCTGCTGTGCTCAATTTTTGCGATGTGTGGTTCTGGTTTTGTCGGCTGTGCTCAATTTTTTGCGATGTGTGGTTCTGGTTTCGTCTGCTGTGCTCAATTTTTGCGATGTGTGGTTCTGGTTATGTCGGCTGTGCTCAGTTTTTGTGATGTGTGACTCTTGTTATCCCCCGACGAAAGTTTTGGCGTTGTCCGTCCGTCCGTCCGGAGCCATATCTAGGAAATGGTTGGGAATATTTATATAAAACTTCATATACTTATTTACCACTATGATTTCTTGCGGCTCTTCAAGTGTCAGTCAGATTGCCCTAGTTATACCAGAGTTATGGTCCTTAGAAGTTTTTAGTGTTAACTATATAGGGTACTATAAATATGGCAATTTCTGCATCATAACTTTTGATATATTTGACCTAGAACTATGAAACTTAAACAGAATTTAGATCACCATACTGTAGTTGTATACACACAATTTCGTTCGGATTCATATGTAAATTAAGAGCAATTGCCTTTTAATTGTATAAAAATCCACATATTTGTACATAACAAACTTGCAATATGGTAGAATCCATGAACGTTTATTTTAAACAGGTGAAGTTGCGCACCCACACCTGGTCACCCACTTGCCTTGGTCACACCCCCCCCCCCCCCCCCCCCCCCCCCCCCCCCCCCCCCCCCCCCCAACAATTTTTTTTATCATTCCTTATTTTAGATTTTTTTCAAACCTTCCATGAATATTTATCAACAGGCAAGTTGTACCATTCCCCCACCTCGCTCCTCCACCCAGTCATGCCCACCACTGATCATGCATCCTCTGCAACCCCACCCCCACCACACACACACACACACACACACACACACACACACACACACACACACTCCATTTCTTTTTTTTTTTTTTCATTTTTAATTTTCCATCAATATTTATAATCAACATGTAAAATTTTGTTTCCTCACCCGTTCCCCCGCAGCCCCACCCCCTAAAAAATAAATATATACATATATCTATATATATAGATATATATGTTTCCATTTCTTTATTTTAAACGTTCAAACCTTCAACATGTTAAGTTGTGACTGCACAAACCTTGGCACTCAGCCATGTTCAAAATATCTTACTTGATTGTGTTCTCTTAAAGGTGTTCTTTTAAGTTCAAATGTATATGTTAAACAGCAACACCTGGTGCCAAACCACTCAAAGACAATATTTTGTTCCAGTTAAACTTCAAGCTCACATTTCAATTAACTGCATTTAATTTTAAAAGCTAAGCTGTTGTTCTTGTTTCGTCTGCTGTGCTCAATTTTCCCTATATGTGGTTCTGGTTTTGTCGGTTGTGCTCAATTTTTGCGATGTATGGTTCTGGTTTTCTCTGCTGCTGTGCTCAGTGTTTGCGATGTGTGGTTCTGGTTTCGTCTGCTGTGCTCAATTTTTGCGATGTGTGGTTCTGGTTTTGTCGGCTGTGCTCATTTTTTTGCGATGTGTGGTTCTGGTTTCGTCTGCTGTGCTCAATTTTTGCGATGTGTGGTTCTGGTTATGTCGGCTGTGTTCAGTTTTTGTGGTGTGTGACTCTTGTTATCCCCCGACGAAAGTTTTGGCGTTGTCCGTCCGTCCGTCCGGAGCCATATCTAGGAAATGGTTGGGAATATTTATATAAAACTTCATATACTTGTTTACCACTATGAGTTCTTGCGGCCCTTCAAGTTTCAGTCAGATTGCCCTAGTTATACCAGAGTTATGGCCCTTAGAAGTTTTTAGTGTTAACTATATAGGGTACTATAAATATGGCAATTTCTGCATCATAACTTTTGATATATTTGACCTAGAACTATGAAACTTAAACAGAATTTAGATCACCATACTGTAGTTGTATACACACAATTTCGTTTGGATTTATATGTAAGTTAAGAGTAATTGCCTTTTAATTGTATAAAAATCCACATATTTGTACATAACAAACTTGCAATATGGTAGAATCCATGAACGTTTATTTTAAACATGTAAAGTTGCGCACCCACACCTGGTCACCTACTTGCCTTGGTCACACCCCCCCCCCCCCCCCCCCCCCCCCCCCCCCCCAACAATTTTTTTTATCATTCCTTATTTTAGATTTTTTTCAAACCTTCCATGAATATTTATCAACAGGCAAGTTGTACCATTCCCCCACCTCGCTCCTCCACCCAGTCATGCCCACCACTGATCATGCATCCTCTGCAACCCCACCCCCCCCACACACACACACACACACACACACACACACACACACACACACACACACCATTTCTTTTTTTCTTTTTTTTCATTTTTAATTTTCCATCAATATTTATAATCAACAAGTAAAATTTTGTTTCCTCAGCCGTTCCCCCGCAGCCCCACCCCCTAAAAAATAAATATATACATATATCTATATATATAGATATATATGTTTCCATTTCTTTTTTTTTAACTGTTCAAACCTTCAACATGTTAAGTTGTGACTGCACAAACCTTGCCACTCAGCCATGTTCAAAATATCTTACTTGATTGTGTTCTCTTAAAGGTGTTCTTTTAAGTTCAAATGTATATGTTAAACAGCAACACCTGGTGCCAAACCACTCAAAGACAATATTTTGTTCCAGTTAAACTTCAAACTCACATTTCAATTAACTGCATTTCATTTTAAAAGCTAAGCTTATTACAGTAAGCATATCCCATTCAAAATAAATTCTTTAGTCAGGATCAAAGTGTCATACATTTATTATGTACTCTTTAATTAAACATTTGTTTTCTGTTAAATTGATTTTGACTAATGAAATTATTTGCTTCTTATTAACATCCTTAACTTTTTGCCGGATATATTTTTGTGCCAATCTCACCACAAACCCTTTCGGCGGGTTACCAATTCATCGAATTTTCTTGTTTTGTCTGCTTCTAAGGAGTCTACTCGGACATTTTAATTTTTGGGTTTCCATCAATACCGTGTTTGAAACAATTTCTGCGCAGAAATCAACAATATACCATGAATAGCATAATTAAAACAATAGATTTAATTTCCACACAAAAATAGAGATCATGGTCTAACAACAGATAAAGAATGTGAGTATAGAACACCCCACCCACAACGCTTGTCAAATTTGACCGCTTTTGCACCCCCCCCCCCCCCCCCCCCCAAAAAAAAAACCAAGGCAGTTACATATTTTTTTTTGTCCTACAAAGGTATTTTATTATAATACAGACTCATGATGACAAAACTAATAACTTTAATGTAGTTTACATTCTGTCTTCATGCGATTTAATTCTGGACCGAGACGAAAACACGCTAATTACCGAAGGCCTGGGGCGAAAAGACGAGCTTTTAGAAACAATTGCGTGATCGTGGAGCAAAAGACGCTAATAAGCGTTCTGTTTACGTCAACTTTTCGTCCCGCGACCCCACCGTTTGAGTTCAAACATCTCAGTTTTTCGCCCCTCGCCCGCGCTGATTTACGCATTTTCGTCGTGCGCTCCCATTGTTTAGCGAGTTTTCGTTCCGCGCCCTGACATTTCAGCTTCTTAAATTGGCGGGGTCGCGGGGCGAAGAAACGAAATAGCACAAATCAGCCACGATAGCTGTATAAGTAGTGTCTGTGTCGGGATATACAATGATGATCAAAAAGGTTATACAAGTGCGTAGTAGTTAGGACTGGGGTGGGCGACAAGTGCTACACACCTAAAGTGTCTGTGCCTCTACCAACCAGAATTTAAAACAATCCTAACACAGCCATTAATATGCTCTTTGAGTTGTATGTCATTCTCTTTAGAGGTGTGTTAAGAAGAGAGCAATTATGATGTTGCATATACCCGTATTCTTATACATAGACAGATTGTGAATCCTTAGCTTTCAGAGGTACTGTGCCACTTATTGCTGTAATGACGCCAAACATTTACGTCACCTAAGTGTCCTACCAGCGAAAAACAGTTACCTGCATTGGCAGAAAGTAACAGTTAATTAACCATTGTTTGCGCCGAGATGATGATCGTTCAACGGTCTTACCAATTTTTAGCTCGACTATACGAAGTATAAGGAGAGCTATCCTACATGACCCGGCGTCGGCGTCTTTCCGCGTCCCCACTTTGGTTAAAGTTTTTTTACACTTTCTCTTTTTTCAACTTATCTCTGTAATTACTTGATGGATTTGATTCAAACCTGAAATATTTTTTCCTCATCATCATCCACATCATCTGACATAAGGGCCATAACTCTGGCACCATTTTTTCATGAATTATTCCCCCTTTTTACTTAGAATTTCAGGTTAAAGTTTTGGTGCACTTTCACTCTACCTCTGTTATTACTGAATGGATTTGATTCAAACTTAAAATAGTTGTTCAGCATCATCACCCACATCATATGACACAAGATGCATAACTCTGGCACAATTTTTCATGAGTTATTCCCCTTTTTACTTAGAATTTCAGGTTAAAGTTTTGGTGCACTTTCACTCTACCTCTGTTATTACTGAATGGATCTGATTCAAACTTAAACAATTGTTCAACATCATTACCCTTATCATATGACACAATGTGCATAACTCTGGGACCAATTTTTCATGAATTATTTCCCCTTTTACTTAGAATTTTAGGTTAAAGTTTTGATGCACTTTCACTCTGTCTCTGTTATTACTGAATGGATTTGATTCAGATTTAAAATAGTTGTTCAACATCATCACCCACACCATATGACGCAAGGTGCATAACTCTGGCACCAAGTTTTCATTAATTATTCCCCCTTTTTACTTAGAATTTTAGGTTAAAGTTTTGATGCACTTTCACTCTGTCTCTGTTATTACTGAATGGATTTGATTCAAACTTAAAAATAGTTGTTCAACATCATCACCCACATCATATGACACAAGGTGCATAACTCTGGCACCATTTTTTTATGAATTATTCCCCCTTTTTACTTAGAATTTCAGGTTAAAGTTTTGGTGCACTTTCACTCTACCTCTGTTATTACTGAATGGATTTGATTCAAACTTAAAATAGTTGTTCAGCATCATCACCCACATCATATGACACAAGATGCATAACTCTGGCACAATTTTTCATGAATTATTCCCCTTTTTACTTAGAATTTCAGGTTAAAGTTTTATGCACTTTTACTCTATCTCTGTTATTACTGAATGGATCTGATTCAAACTTAAACAATTGTTCAACATCATTACCCTTGTCATATGACTCAATGTGCATAACTCTGGGACCAATTTTTCATGAATTATTTCCCCATTTTACTTAGAATTTTAGGTTAAAGTTTTGATGCACTTTCACTCTGTCTCTGTTATTACTGAATGGATTTGATTCAAACTTAAAATAGTTGTTCAACATCATCACCCACACCATATGACACAAGATGCATAACTCTGGCACCAATATTTAATGAAGTATGCCCCTTTTTGCTTAGGATATACTTATATAGTGTTTTGATACATTTTATCTTTACCTCTCTTATTACTTTAAGTTGATATTTTTGACATAGACTCAGGCTATTGTGCAATATCTTCATCCACAATTGGAGTCATTAAACACTCCAGCGATAGCTCTAGTTTCCTCAGATATGCCCAGTTTCACTATCCAGCATCGAAATAGTCGAGCGCGCTGTTTCCTGTGACAGCTCTTGTTAAAAACATGTTTAAGATTAGTAACACTTCTGGTGTCAGACAAACATTCGGAGCAAATTTGTCACCTACGTTTTGCAGTACGTAAATCAAGAAACAAGTGTTATGTCATACAGCACTCGGAAATGTAAAAGCCTTCAAAAGTAAAAACAAGGAGCTGCGTTCAAATAAACGCTTGATACCCCCGGTGGCATCCTTGTCGATACAAAGCAACCTAAGTCCAAAACGAGGTCAAGGTCAGACTGAGGTCAGGTGATGTTTGAAGATGAGGAATGGTCATAGGTTACATATGTATTAGTATCAATTCATTCTTGTAAGTGGTATTAATGCTAGACGAAACGGTCCCATTTGGTTAACCAAGAGATGCCCCATATAAAGCAACCTAAGTCCAAAATGAGGTCAAGGTCAAGGTCAAACTGAGGTCAGGTGATGTCTGAAGATGAGGAATGGTCACAGGTTACATCTGCATTAGTATCAAGTCATTTTAGTAAGGGGTATTGATGCTAGACGAAACGGTCCTATTTGGTTAACCTCGTACGGACGGACGAACGGACGGACATGACGATCACTATATGCCTCCCGCATCAGTAGATGCCGGGGACATAAAAAACCATCTTCAAAATCCTGAAAATCATACATTTTCACGGGCTTAAAGATTTTAATTTTAAATCTATGATAAATGGAAACCTGTCGTGGATTCTGTTTGTTCATTGGGTTTGAATTTCAAGGACTGGTCCAATTAAAATATCACCCACATCAAATAACACATTTCTTGTTACAGTGTAAATAGAAATGCAAATAGTTCTAGGATAATATTTATATCAATGATTAATAATAAACTGTAGCATGACAAACTAGCAACACACAATCATTTTCTATCATATATATTTTTGATCATTTACATCACAAATGTGTAATAATACAGAATGGAATTTAGAATACCATTTCGGCTGGACTTCAAACAGAATATTAAAGTACAATTTTTAAATAAGGAAGCGAAACTACGTTTTCAACCAGTAAACACTGTATCTATGAATATCAAGTAGACGCACGGGTATTACGAGTAAACCATAACAACAACCAAAAATAGCTTCAGTCATCAAGATTTTCAGTAATTAAAAAGACATGGACCCAGATCAACACAACAAAAATTATAATAAAAACAGGATTGTTACCACGTTCAAAAATATAATAAATCTTAAATGAATGTTATTTAAGTCGATATTAACGCTGTGAAGTACCACTGAATTCCTGCTGTTTTATGCTTACTGCCTCACATTTGGCAGATATATGGAAACATGCCCCTTTAAGAAACTAGATTCAGATCATAGACATGCTAAACTTTACATGACAGTCTACTGCAGCGGACACTTGTAACATAATTTCCGCAATAGAAGCTTAATATCGTCGTCTGTTCCTATTCAACATTGTCTGTAAGAAAGATAATTGTCTTATGCATTGGGCTTTTTTCATATACGAGTTCATTCCCTTTGACATAAAAATTCGCATCACTTGCGTTAGGAAAAGTAAAAAATATATATACATGAACGTAATGTACATATTATGCAAGGATATAGGCAGCAATAAATACGTCATTCTGAAGTACAACTGACAATTTTGTTTTTAATCCGTCAAGTAATTTAAATATTTTGGATCAACAGACTTAAAAAATAGTATGGTCCAATATGGAATTCTACAATATGAACACGTAGCCGGGACGCACTGTTACTGACTATTGCACGAAATAAAGAATATATCAAAACAGACGCCAGTACACCAAATGATTTTAAAAGAATGTAGAAAAAAGTCAAAACACTTCCAATACAACAATTCTGATATTTCAGGAAACAAAACTTGCATTTTTACCCTCTCATTTTTTGAGCTCGCCAACAGAAGTTAAAAGGCACCCCCTCTCTATCTTACTTCTCCCCCTCCCAATCCAACCCTATTCTGAGAATATCAGCACATAAAGATAAAATGCATACAAGACAAAAATGTGTTACAAAACTGTGATAACTTATCAATATTCGCTTTTTTACAGATCTAGGCAACCAATACAATATAAATAGCAACATGAAATGGAATCGTCGAGAAATAAAAAATGCCTTCAGGAAATATGATAATGTGGAGGCTACCGTCTGTCGTATATCTATTATAAACACATCTTCTCATAGCACCATGAATCAGTGACCTCATAGCAAAATAATTTTCATATTTAACAGTCAACATTTATATATATATATATAAAGAAATATATACATGAAACATTCTGATCTTCAAAATATGCTCTAAATTCATTGTTAATAAAATGCAATTTATAAACTGGATCTCTGACTCAAATACTGCGTAAGCTGACGTCTGTCAAAACTCAAGTCAAAACATAATGCTTCAGGCGAAAACAAATGTACAAAAGACAATATTCAATGCTTTCACTTTTCTTTGGTGCCATATAAATAATTACTTTCAGTGTAATAACGTCCGAGACAGCACGTGAGCAACCTCGCCATGTTTCAGAGATCAATGACGTCACAAATGTCACGCCAACGATATTTACCATTTTTCAATGACAGAACTTATCTTTATCACTAACATTTCAGTAAAGATTTGTTCCTATGCCACTTTTTTTCAATATGGCCGCCAAACATTGCCATTATCGCCATTGTTTCGACCGCGCGGCGGGGAATGACCAGGGGCGTCGTGAAGCGGCGACTGATTCGTCTGCATTTCCGTGTGTTGGTTTCTATCGTCGTCACGTGACTGTAACTGAGTACTCTCGAGGGCAAGTCTCGTGGGTGACAAAAGAGGCCTATCCATTCTCATCTGTATATCAGCTTGCCGTGGCGCCATCATTTCATTTGGGCGCTGAGACAAATAATGACCTGCAGGCCTTGTTCCTAAAATTTCGTAAGTTCGCACTTCACCGTCTGGCAAATAAATACTGTTCTGCAGGTTTTGCTGGGCACCAGAGGAGTGTAAGTGTGGATAGATGAATCCCGAAGACAGCTGTGGCGATACAGGTATAGTAAACGATGATGCAAGTGTTGACTGTGGATTCATGGAGTTATATAAATCAGAGGACAACATTGGAGTGTATGTATTTGAACCAGTGTTCGTTGGGTTCGCCAGGGTTGAAATGGCTCGACTTTCTTCTAAAATTGCAAGATTTGTACTTGTACTAGCAAATGGCACTGAAATAGTACTGTTTAGATGTCGCGGTTCCGTAAATCTCGGCTCTGGAATTCTCTCCGGATACCGTAAGTCCGTTGTAGTTGACTGGAACCGAGGCGGTAACATTAAAGACAGACTAGAGCTACCGGGATACCTAGGTTCGAGCGCAGAAAACTCAAGGCGGTGAGGTTCTGGCAGTAGCGGAAGCTGACGTTCAAGTGCCGTGACATCTTGTTGTGACGTTGCAGGCACCTGCAGATCTGATACGTTTGCCAGGCGAGACTCTGATACATCCATCTCGGGTGGCGATAGTCTCTGGCCTGCAATAATATAGAATTACAATTTGATAATTTTACCTACTATATACGTCATATCAAATTTTACATTTAAAATACTGTACAAAATTCACTTTCCTTTTAAATTTGTTGCGATGTCTTATCTGACATAGAAATATCTGGATGGATTCAAAAGTTTTGATTCGTCTGTCATTTAAATTTCTCCAGAGTCATTTTTAATAGTCGTAAGCAGTTATGGATCTGCGCGAGATGCAGCCGTTAAACAATCTGACAATGGCGTGAATTAACATGTTTATAATATAGGCACATCTGTGTTAGCTAAATATAGTATTACGAATATGAAACCGAGCCTGATAGTGGAATATTCTGAACAGAAACACGTACCGAGGTTAGGTATAGGGGTTATAATGGTGTTTTGTCCCTGTGAGTATGAGGCTACAGGGTGTGATACAGTGCTACTTGACTGGAATAACGCTTCTTTTGTGTAAGGTGTCAGTGACTCAAAACTTCCCCATGGACTCCGTCGGCTTTCTGAAATGTCAAATATACACTGTATATAGTGTTCTATCAATGTCAAATACACTGTGTATATAGTGTTCTATCAATATCAAATACACTCTGTATATAGTGTTCTATCAAAATTTACACTGTGTATTATAGTGTTCTATCAAAATTTACACTTTGTATAATTGCAACGACAGTTGATATATTAAATTACAGTTATTTCATTTCAAGTAAAGTTCAAGTTAACTGAATCTTGACTCGTGTATTTTATACACAGATACAATATTTTAAAATCTTTTAAAAAAGTATATGAATAATAAAGGCCAGAATTGCTTTTAATGTTATGTTGTTGATACTCGGGGTTCGCCACTCTGGCAGAAAATAGTACAGCACGAATCGTATGCTCTATGTTTACGAAACAGTGTAATTGTCTTACCAGAGGCATGAAAGCCGTTCGTATCTGCTGACGGAACAAGAATACGTCGGTTATCCGCTGTTTGTGTACTTCGTCGGAGATGCTCGAGCTCAACTGACGGCGGGAATCGTCGGCTGTCACACAATGGATCTGTGTGGGGTCTTTCCATTGGTATATCGAGGGGTCCACGGTGAATGATACGCCTGTCATCTGTGCGCAACTCTACAAGGTAAGATCAAATTCGCTGTTGTTATTGTTACTTCAATTTGCAGGACTTAGAAGATGGTCCCATTCAACGTGACATATCTCATAGAATGTTATCATTAGTTCTCACAACCTGTATAACCTGGACTTGCAATGATTTCTAAAATTGCTGACTAATTGACTCATCAAATTTGAATATAACGAGAACGAGACCACGTCTGGAGCTCTCGACAAGATTCGAACGCAAACTGCGTACGTTAGTCCCTTACCCAACAATCTCAGCTTCGTTTGCCGCTTGTAACTATATATGCTGTGTATTTCATATCAATAATAATACGTATATATTGCCTTAATCAAATCGTAATTTATAGGATAATCTCAGGAAGCCTTGGCCTTCAACATAATAAACATAGAGAATGGGAAATAAAATCGGCAGACAGTTTCAAGCAATACATTTACAGCGGAATTTCTATGCTAAAAGTATACTTTTTTTTTCTTAAAGATACTGATCTTACATCGATTATCTACGCCTTTCTTTTCTTATTCATTATTTTAACCAATGCAGACGCCTATATATAAAAGAATTATGAACATTTATATCATATTTCTCTGTAAGCATGATTTATAAAAACGCCTCTGTATTGTACCTTTTCCATAAAAATGAATAAAAGAGTTATTTTCTGTAAGAAATGACATTATCTAGATAGTTCCAATTATAACATGTACGAAATGGTCATATGATAAGGTTAAATGGCATACACGCCTTCGCAGCGCTAAAACAGTACTACATAATTCTTTATTATCACACAACGTGTAGGTGAACATTCGATTATATATTAGGTAACCAATTATTTGTTTTCTAGATTATAATTCTCTGTTGCTGCCTTAATGTACTGGCGTGGCACGATGCCAATCCTTACAAACAGTAATACAGTTAATGTTCCTACAGAAATTTCTACAGTGCCCTAACAAGGGTTGGAGCTAGGGGCTTATTTCTACTTATCTAAAACCAGGAGCAAACAGAGTTGATTAGCTGCGTCAGCAATTTTTCAAAACTCTGCAAGAAGGTTCTATTTGGTTTTATGTAGCTATTTACAATCTTATTAACATTGCAGAGACAATTATATTCCATTCCAGAGTTAGCAGATCGAAATCACAGAGAAAGTAAGATTTCTTCGCCTGGGGGAATATATGCTACTTACATAAAAGCTGTTAAAATTTAAAACCGTACGTTGAATTTCTTATCTTTTAATATTAACTAGAACAATGATATTTTACATCCGAACTATGTCCTCTCTGTACCCAAACCCCGCTAGATTGCCATAAAGATAGAACTGTTCCTTTCTCTCCATTGCCGCAGGGGCTTACTTGGTGAGTTGCATGATGAAAAGACTTGTGAGAGAAGATGGGGATGTAATTATAAATATTAGCGTCAAATGCGTCGCTTTCTAAAATTTAAACTGATAACTTACTAGTTTTACTTCTGGCCTCCCTTGGTCCATCGACTGTCACTTTGATAGCCTTCGTGTAGGTGGTGATTTGTGGTGGGTGGGTGGCAACGATAATTGTCAGAGTAAAACTTTTTCCTGTAAAAAAAGAAAAAGTCAGCTTTTGAATAACCTGGTAACTGTCTTTCTAAAACCATAGCACCCTATTTTAAATAGTTTGTGACATGACAGGTCGCACGGTATTGCTGCTCTTTTTGTGCATGTGCACCCCTCATGCTCATTTTATACAAATATTTCTAAATTATTCGTAATAGCCATTGCAAATAAAGTTTGTTTCTTTGTTTTGTGCTTTAGATTGTGAAACGATTTTGGATTTTATTCAGATTCAGTTATGCTACCGAATAACTTGTTATTGACCTAATGCCCTCCCTGATTCATTCTGGCATCCGCCAAACAATCGCACCTTGACCATGTGTCGAAATTCCAAAAAACAAGGGCACGACCATGTCAAGGCCGAGTTATTTGTAACCTTCGCCCACGCGAATTCCCACACACGCTAGCTATTTCATTCATAATCTTGAACCTACGCTCAACTTGTTATCCCAATGGTGAACTACATAAAATCGGGTACCAATATAATCCGTTAAGCTTTACTGGTACCTATTACAGTAGCGTAACCGATATAGTGACATTAGTAAGACTAGGAAACCAGCTTTGTTTCATTCATAATGTACACACATCAGCGCATTGGTATGTGAAGTATATACATGATCTGATAGTAGTATCAACTTTGAACCTAGGATTGTTAATAGCGTTTCAAATTGACAAATAGCTTACATATCTCACATACTTGCATTAGGCAGAATTTATTTTATTTGCCCCGACGTTTATCAACAAATACAATCATGATTATGACAACTTAACAATTATTTAGGTCTTAATATATAAGCTGGAGAACCGTTCAGCCATGCCAACAGTAACAACTTCATACAGCCCGAACTATAAGATCAAAGGGTCGTGAAAAATGGACACAAAATGTATTTTATTCAGTAACTTGAAAGTTCATATTATTAATACACTATGATCATACCAAGCAAAAGTTGTGGTTTCCAAACAACAGCTGTTTCGTACACTGATTAATAGCTATGTACTTAGTGCCTTTTTACAAGTGTAGATATACATTCAGCACTAAAAGTCTCGCTTATTTGTTCAGAATCAGTGCAACGAACGCCGCTACCGTTTTCGAAAAGATTCCTTGCTGTGTTTTGAATCATTGGTAATGAAATAGCGTAATTCGGCTTCAAATTGTTCATACAAATCTTCAGTAACGAGTTTCAGTTTTGTGGTCGACTGTTTTGTTATAACACGTGCGGCTCTATTGAAAATTGGGGTCGTAAACTTTTTCAAATTAACGCGCTTTTAAAGCAGTTTAAATGCCAAGTAAGATTAAAAAAGAAATCAAGGACTCCGGGTTAACATTTATCGATGTGATTGGGTAATCAGTATTCGATACAAATCTTTTGTAGACAACCTGATGTATTACATGTTTTCAGTGAATTATCAAAATATTAGAGTGAAAAATATCTGGTATTTTGACAGTGTGAAAAATATCAATTATTTTTCTTTGGTAAGAAACTATAAAATGTGTAAATTTGTTTTACATGTAAGACCAAATTTAAATATCTTTCACTCATGAACACTATATCTTACATTTCCACTCGTGGATATGCCACTCGTGAAAATATTGCATCTGGTGTTTACTTGTGAAAGGTATTTCAATCTTACGCTGAAAGAAACAAATATCGTTTCTGTTTTGCTTTTTTCTCGTGCAAATTATGTGTAATCAAAATTTCACACCCACTTTAACTGAACTTTACATTTAATCCATTAATATTTAGACTTTAAACTTAATGATATAGTAACTATTACATTATAATCCCATTTTTATGATTTATAACGAAAAACACAAAAATTAAATTAGAAATAGGAAAACGGAATTAGTATGAATTCCCCCGTGTACAAACATTAAGGATGGGACTTAACTTTAATGTTGGTAATTTTGAAACACGATGGTACGACTTTTGGGATGGTGTTGGCGTTCTGGAGAAAACAACTACATTTATATACATGTATGTAAGATTTTATATGCTAATCACGGTTCGACTTATCCGAGAACTGTGTAACTTTTAAAAACTATTTCCATCCTAGAACATTATCACAGTATTACAGATACAATCACTACTTGCAATTTAACAAAATAGTCTGTCACCTGTTAATTATATATACACCCATTTAGTGCACATCATACGATACACAAAGGATTGGCATTTCACTTTGAAACGTTCAATATCGCTAAATTTTGAGTCAAACATAAATAAAGATGTGTTAATCCGACTGTACCTTTTTAAATTAAATGTCGGTTATGTTATTGTATTTTGTCACTTTGTACTTTTGAAATGTTCTGATTTCTTCGTTGTGTTCAACAGTACTGCAGCTATGTACATGACAGTTACCTAGATTCCTTACCCGTCTGAAGCTGTTCCCGCTAATAACTGAAAACTTCCCCGCAATTATCAACGGTTGAGAACGAATGACATTATACGTTTAAGACAATCATAACGGACAACATCGGCCGCACCAAGGGTTCGAACCTAAAGACCTTACTGGATGTCTTGTGTACTACCTACTGAGCTCGACAGTCTTTTTAAAATTTAGTTAGATGAGGGAAAAATCAGGCTCTTGATGTATGTTCTTGTAACTGAAGCCTATATTATCTTACGATATCATGTAATAATCATGTTGAACATAATAAAGCAATTATAACAAACATGTATAACAGAAATCCGTCACATAATTTCTATATAAACGCCCATTAACGCATGTTTCCGCGAATTCTTGCATTTCCCGGATTTATAGTCGTGAGAAAATGCATGACAAGTATTTTAATTACCATAAAGTGTCTCAATTACTTACGTCCGCATGCGTAATTGACAGCTAAAACGCGCAGCGAATAAAATCTGTTCAAAACTGAAGAAAAATAATACGTAAAATACGTCAGCAGTCGTAAACCGTGATATAATAAACCGTGATATAAAAGTACGGCACGTTCGTTGGGACGCGTCAAGGCTAGTACGTTTCACGTGAGTGATGTCAAGCCTTCTGGTGACAAATATAGTATGCATGTTTTTATTACTCGTTTCTTTTCTTAGTTTTGACGACTGACCAATCGTGTTCCGTTTCTGTGTGACTAATTAACGAACAGTCATCTACTAATTTCACAATTGCGAAAAAACAAGACATCATGGGATGGATATAACAAATTTTACATCATACTTTTAGGCCAAATGATGCAAGGTCATGTTTCCCTGTAAGCAAACAAAGAAAAAAGAACTCACTAAAAACATTCTCGATTTCTGATAATACTCGTTTCTATACAGTGTTTTTCTAATGTAATCGTGTTACCTGTGTATCTTCTTTCTCGTTTTTCAAAGAAAATAACTGTAAATTTTTTATTAAAAACTAAGCATCATTAAACTATTGTAGGACATCCTCGCCAGTCTGATTAAGGAACTTATAAACGTAAATCCGTTTTATCTGCGTTATATTTTGGTGCATTTTAACACGGAAACGTCACAACTTACCTTCCTTGAGTCAGACAAGGACATTGCAATATTTCGTAAAGTTTCCTCATAACTTAGCACATACACTGTATCCGGCCCATTTTATCTCTAATAATACATGTTCACAAATAAAACACTGCTATTAGCTGTTAGTGATTACGGAATTCTCAAAGTTGTTGTTGTTTATGATGATGGTAACTTTATACGTGGTGAAATTACAATTGTTGTTGCAGCAATTTGTGTTAATGTTGTTGCTGTTGCTGTTACTGATGATGATGGTGATGGGTGTGGTGGTGGTGGTGATGATGATGATGATGATGATGACAATTGGCTATTATAATCATACTGATTACGATGATGTTGTTATTGTTGTTGCGCTTTTTCTAGACAATAATGATGATCCTGATAACACCAAAGAAGAAAATGTTTTGTTCTCTGCCGATGATGAAAAGATTGAATGTCCGTTTGTTGTTGCTACTGATGTTGTTATTTTTGACAATAGTGTTTACGCCGACGATGATGATAACTGCAGTGGTGATATTAATGAAAATGATGATGATTGTGACATCTACAATATTCTAATTCAAAATAACAGATCACCACGCGTTCTTTGTTCAGGTCTTTCTTGCAATTGTTATTCTATGACTACTTTGTATTAGTTGCTTATAAATTAAAGATTGTGTTTCGATAGAATACTTGAAATTCCAAACATATCTGAAAAGTTGACAATTCCCTTTGTGAAAAATTAGATCAATGAATTAATCATGTTTGACGAATTCTTGAACTTTAATAGATCCTTGCATAATAGAATTAAACATTAGGTAGGCTAAACTATTTTCAATTACTGTGTACAGAATAGTCAATAAATGTGATATAAACCTGTATTAGTCATATCCTATAGGACTTGGTCCGTAATACTGGACAAAGAAAATACCTTACGAGGCAGGTTTTTGAAGAGTAAAGACTAAACAGAATATACACAAACATGGAAAGTTCTCAAACTATTTAAAGGTTACAGAGTACACTCGGCACTCCTAATCTACATCCTTTTCTCGCCCATACTTTTCTAAAGTAAACAATACCCCCAAAATTGCGATATGTTAAATTATTCTAAATTATTCTTTCTTAACTCTTTTCATTAGTGACGTTCCCTTTTAAAGTGACCCCTGCTAATCTCCATCATTGGAAGAATTTTGGACCTTCCTTCTCTAATTATTTCTGCAAATTCCTTCTTCCTATCCCCTAATTGTCTGCCAGGAGCTACCAAAGTTCGTATACTAATTTATTTAGTCCTAATAAGTTGACCACCCCCACCCCACCACCAACATCGGCCAGCTCAAATAGTACAAAAGAAGGACGACTTTTGTGTACATGACAATGATGCCTGAAGTGTCCTTTATGGTGGAGCAAACAAAGGAAGTTTGTCAATTTAGCAAAAAGATATGCAGGAGTTGTTACAGCAAATTGAACGATATGGTCAGATGATACGGCATGATGTAAAACAACTGGCACCAGTCCATGTAATCCAATGAAGAAACATCAACACTTTATCTGCGAAACTTCTCTTTTTATTTGCTTGTGGTCAGTAGCTGACCAATGTAATTGTCTAACAAATAACAATGCAATGAACCACCTTTATACGTGGGTGGGATAATTACTTTCAACTGTGACAACGGTCTGCCAAATACCCCTAATTACATGTTGCATTCTTCTCCCGTAAATGTTTCGAAATTAGGCCTTACAACGTTTGCCTTGTCTGCGTAAGATCCCGGAAAACCTCGCTTCATGTCTGCAGACGATATATTAGTAACCACAGATACTTGCCACAGAAATATAAAAGACAAACAGAAGTTTTCTGGTAAAGTTTACTTTAATGAACTACCTTTCTCTGACCACACAGTTTTTCGTGGTCAACCAACGATAAATATATCGTCGAAGATCAAACTGTTCAAATATACATAAAATGATGACAGTGCGTTTTTTATCAAAACTCATGAATCCAGTCAATCAGCATGGCAGTTAAGGCACCCATTTTAAAGTAACAAATTAAACAAGAGGGCCATGAAGGCCCTGTATCGCTCACCTGACCTACAGATCTAAAGATCATTAAGATTAACATTCTGACCAAGTTTCATTAAGATATGGTCACAAATGTGGCCTCTAAAGTGTTAACTAGCCATTCCTTTGATTTGACCCTGTGACCTAGTTTTTGAACCGACATGACCCAGATTCGAACTTGACCTAAAGATCATCAAGTTTAACATTCTGACTAAGTTTCATGAATATACAGTCATAAATGTGGCCTCTAAAGTGTTAACAAGGTTTTCCTTTGATATGACCTAGTGACCTAGTTTTTGACCCCAACTGACCCAGATTTAAACTTGACCTAAAGATCATCAAGATTAACATTCTGACAAAGTTTCATTAAGATATGGTCATAAATGTGGCCTCTAAAGTGTTAACTAGCTTTTCCTTTGATTTGACCTGGTGACCTAGTTTTTGACCCGACATGACCCAGATTCAAACTTGCCCTAAAGATTATCAAGTTTAACATTCTGACTAAGTTTCTTGAAGATACAGTCATAAATATGGCCTCTACAGTGTTAACAAGCTTTTCCTTTGATCTGACCTAGTGACCTAGTTTTTGACCCCATCTGACCCAGATTTACATATGACATTAAGATCATCAAGATTAACATTCTGACCAAGTTTCATTATGATATGGTCATAAATGTGGCCTCTACAGTGTAAACTAGCTTTTCCTTTGATTTGACCTGGTGACCTAGTTTTTGAGCCTACATAACCCAGATTCAAACTGGACCTTAAGATCATCAAGATTAACATTCTGGTTAAGTTTCATTAAGATTGGGCCAAAATTGTGATCTCTAGAGTGTTAACAAGCTTTCCCTTTGATCTGACCTAGTGACCTAGTTTTTTACCCCAGATGACCCAATATCGAACTCGTCCAAGATTTTATTGAGGGTAACATTCTGACCAAGTTTCATTAAGATTGGGCCAAAGATGTGACCTCTAGAGTGTTAACAAGCTTTTCCTTTGATTTGAACTGATGACCTAGTTTTTGATCCCAGATGACCCAATATCGAACTCGTCCAAGATTTTATTGAGGGTAACATTCTGACCAAGTTTCATTAAGATTGGGCCAAAAATGTGACCTCTAGAGTGTTAACAGTCAAATTGTTGACGACGGACGGACGGACGGACGACGACGGACGACGGACACAGGGCGATCACTAAAGCTCACCTTTGAGCACTTCGTGCTCAGGTGAGCTAAAAAAAACTACTGAAATTCGTCTAAAACTGCTATGTACATTTGGCAAATGATAACAGTGTGTTTTGTTATTGTTTTTGTAGTTGTGTAGGGAATGAGTGTAATTTAAGAAATAACAGGTTCGTAAAAGAAGTGTTACAGAGATAAATTTAGTCTATATATTTCCCCTATTTATTTTCAAATCAGCCACAGAAAATGTCCTCGTCATCCATTAATGGGATCCGGCGGCAAATTCAAGTAAACTGTGACACGAACGTGTGCATATGATACAAGCTTTAAGCGACTAGTTTTTAATGATTAGCATAGAAACACCTCCTTAAGTATATCTTTTATTATAATTGATAGCTTGAAACGTGATGTAACATGTGGTATTTTGTCTGAAATATTACTCGCCTGTTAATACTAGCTTCACGGTTGATTAAAATACATCTCGATTTCTCGACGTGCACCCTATCAAATCTGTTTTACCCTTACCTTTAAATTGATATTTTGTCGAAACAAAAACTGATGCAAAAACCTGCGTATTTTTTTTTCTACCCGTTAGTCGAAAAAAACAACTTACTTCCTTGAATGAATGGATCAGCTATGACTGACACAGCAGAATAAACATCAAAAGTTAGTTTTAATTGTCAATTTGATTTTAATTTGATAATTAAAAGTTGTAGACAGTAAAAGCTATCGTCTGCTGTCGGAGCCCGACAAATAATGTCATATTTTTTAGATACGCGTGCAGAATTAATGTTACTAATGCAGTATCAGCCAATATATAAAAAAGAGGGAAAGAACCCAAGGTTAAGTTTTATACCAGTCAAATGACAAAGCATTTCTAACAAAGAGAGAATTACTAAGCGATGCACAAAACAACAAAACTACAAAGTAATGGTGACTTTATTTATTATACCGCTCCCGAATCCCCGAACAGCAGACGACATATTGAAAAATCAACAGACGACAAAGGATGTGATTTACACGAATAAAGGTTATAAAAAGGCATTTAAATTAATTATCTGACAACTTCAAAAACGAGTGTTTATAAATGAAAAATATGAAAAGAAATTCTATTTTTGGATTTCTTATCGGTAGACAAAACCCAGCGTCTCTTATTGCGGTTTGACATAATAGCAATCACGTTCGATAGTCTTATGCTACTCATTATTT
The DNA here is from genome assembly GCF_021730395.1 of Mercenaria mercenaria. Lineage (NCBI taxonomy): Eukaryota > Metazoa > Mollusca > Bivalvia > Venerida > Veneridae > Mercenaria > Mercenaria mercenaria. The sequence goes on along the minus strand of NC_069364.1, from coordinate 32,645,387 downwards.
AGCTAAGTACTGTTACCATTTTTGGATTTGCGTGGTATCCACTATAATTTCTAGACCATATTAACAAGAAACCTCAATAACAGAAAATGGAACGCTAGAAAATCATTATAACAACTTGCTAGAGGTAAACTATACATGTATATCCTAGATTTTCTCCAGCTCTACTGCTCTGGAGACTTTCTTTTCTCTGAAATACAGTAAAGCAATATTGCCAGTGGAAAGTAGTCGTGCTGACATTAAAAACTGCTGTCGCAATCCTATTCACCAGAAGAAACTGCTGCTGCTGTTGTTGTTGAACTGCACGTAGAATCCATGGAGACCAACCACCCCTTGGAGTGAAAGAAAGAGTTACGTCACTGTGTCTTTAGTTGGCAGTGTAATTTACAGTTAAAAATGCCTCATTTAAAGGATAATGAACTTTTGTACGATTCCAATTTTTGTTCACTGTTACTGAAGCTCTTAGTCTTTAATTAAATGGTGTAGAAAGGAAAAAAATGTGTGTATTCTCTACAGACCAACTGCGAGCAGATAAGCGATACTATGACCCTAGGTTCGTGTCACGTATCTGCTGCAACACTAATGTAATTGTCTAACAAAAGTTAACGGAGAACGCTACGGATTTATGATATCATAATGCAATCAAGCGTCTCATGAGAAACTCTCAGGAAAACAGTAATGCAGTTAACTAAACACCTGCACATTTCGAGTGTTTTGTACAATCTGAAGTAAACCACCAAGCGATTGGTACTTCAATGCCGGAAAATATTCTTGATACATTACTCACTAAAACTATACACTTAGTAACTAATTGCGACCTTTTTGACACACATTTTCTTTTGACACGGGTGTCAACGCATAAAAGAGAAACGAGTTGATTTTTTTTTCTGAAACAGGAATACGTGTGTCTTTTTTCCTACAACCGGACGACTGACTGATGTCAGAAATTTGGCACAAATTATACCTCATTAGCCTTCGTGGCATACAAATTTGAACTGTCAAATTAATTGCCTTATTTGCAATGTTAAACCCTTAACTTTTACCTACGCTCCTTTACAAAACTTTGTCTAGATACCGGGGTTTCAGTCTGTTATACCAAAACATTTCCTCGAATTTTCATGAATTTCTCAGACACAGAATGATTGACATAATTGTAAAGGCTTTTTTTTTGTCGGCATCTTCACTAAGGAGAAAATTAATCCATTTTACGATGACAACAAAATACTCTCGTGGTCTGGGCCTACAAAAGACCGTTTCGTGGGAAATTACATTTGCTAAATTCAATTCAGTTCTTAGTTTTGATTTTTTAAGAAGACGAGTCTTAGTTTTAACAATACGCTTCCACTTTTCATTCGCAGGCCCTCCTAACACACTAATGTTTAGGCAGATTGCTCATTGGAGTCAAAAATAGAATCAGGGAAAATATGGTACTTAAAAATTAAAATTCATTACCATGCTTCAATAAACTGAATAGAACTTCTAGTCAAATTTCAGGATTGAGAGCAATTTTATGCGCCCAGTCTACCAAGGTTCGCCGCATTAACCATAAACCTCCCAATGCGCGTGCCGCCCGCGTGCACCTCAATTTTCCGGCACAGAACACAAAACAAATTCTACATAATACACCGGGTCAGGCAACATTGCATACTAATAAGAAGTTCGTACGCATCATGCATGTCCCGAGAAAATGGCAATTATGCCGCCAAGCCTTTCAAGAATATGGAAAGACTGATGAGCAAAAATCACTTTAGACAGATTGAATATAGCTTTCACAGATCTATATTGTTCTCACTGTTTTCAAAAAGTCTAAATGCTCCGTTTTTCAATTTTAACTTTAATTAACGAAAGATGCAATCAGATTTAAAAAATAATTTAAAACGTCTCTAGCAAGGCGCACGTGTTAATATCCGTAGTCAATAGATATTTGTTACGGGGATCATATCGCGTTCTGCCTATACAGATATATGCTAAAAGGGTACCATTTTCGAAAAATTAATGTTGAATGCGTTATAAGTGTATTATTTTTAAGCATTTAATCTAAATGATATTAAGAATAGACGACATTACAAGCAATCTTCGTATCTACGGATGTGTGGTTCAGTTTTAAAGATTAAGACAGAAGATCTATACTAAGTCAGAGTAAAATATACAGTACAACTTACATTAAGAGATCACCCAAGGAAAGGACAAGAAGTGGTCAACTGGGTCTCTTATACAACAAAGTTTTGTTCTTGAATTGAAAAAGTTGTCTCTTAATGCAAGTTGTCTCTTAATGCAAGTTTTAATGCAAGTTGTCTCTTAATGCAATTTGTCTCTTAATGCAAGTTTTAATGCAAGTTGTCTCTTAATGCAAGTTGTCTCTTAATGCAAGTTTTAATGCAAGTTGTCTCTTAATGCAAGTTGTCTTTTAATGCAAGTTGTCTCATAATAGACGTCGTCTCTCGAGCAAGTTTGACTGTATATGCAAATCTGTAACAATTATTAAATGTTTGCATGACATTCGTGATTGTGGCAACCGTGGTCTCGTAAAGACCGCCATATCTGTACTGCCGGTCAAATTACAAGGTCTTTAATCTCCGTGTTCTGCAAACGTTGGTCCTTATTTCCTGCTACACGTCATTTTCTGAACCATGTCAGCCTCGCGAATCCATGACAACCCAGGTCACGTGCTGTAAAATAGCACAGTAACCAAGGCAAGCACGTGTCCATGTCAGATTCCGCCATAAAATTCACAACATATTGTTGTAAACCCCTAAGCTTAATGCATCTTTCTTCATTTTCCCCCACAACTTCAATACCCTCAAACAAAGTGACAGCCGGGCAAGTATCGAATTTTGTGTCTTTAAGAAAAAAAATGTGGCGAAAAGACCCTGTTATTAAGCCTTTGTTTGAGGTTAGTTTTATTGCTAAAAACTACCATTTGGTTCCAGAGCTTTTGGTCATACGATAACGAAGAAGGCCGCTTTCGGTTCTTTGTTCCACAAGAACCCATTGTGGTGATTTAATGACGGCAGATTATGAGTTTCTAAGGAAATATTCAAATTAGCGTTCTATCATAATAATTGCATCTTTCAAAACGAAATGAATTAAGCCCCGTCGCTTATTGATTTTAAAAACACGGAGCTCTGAAAAGCATCTCGTTTCGGCTTAGCCCTAATTGAAATCTTTAACAATAAGCGCAGAAACATAAAATTAAGAAAATTAATGCCAAAATCTGTAACCGTGTATGACAAAGAAATTTCGTTTACGCATTACTTGTACGCAACTTTAACCTTGTTCATGGTTTACTCACTAAGGACTTTATCAACCCATGCACACAAATCCATGGAAGAATGTTAATAGAACATAAGTTTAAAAAGTAAAATATCTACAGGTACTACTTTTATTCAACCTACGCATTACCATATATGGACATGTTTACTACAACTTCATTGACAAATTTTATCGTAGTAAAATTGACCTTGTAAATTACCTGTGCCACGTCACTTAGTAAACACACCTGAGAACCAATCGCGGTAAAGCAGCGTGAAGTATAATTAGAATAATAAAACATTAACTTGATTGTGCTACTGTCTGGCTAATGAACAAACATACTACGCATTTCGAAATGCCTGACGGACCTTTTAACATGTTATGTAAGTTGTAAACACGAAAAAATTCTACATTCATACATTTCAAGAAACAAAACATTTCATATACACTATGCGAATGCTGTTTTCAACTGTTTTTGCTATTGTATTGATACTGAAAATGATGAATGATTGTGCCAAAGCTTATAGAATTAAAACAAATACGATAAATGAATACTGAATAATGATAAAGTTACTGATGATGATGTTGATGTTCCAAAAAGAAAAATGACAACAAATATGATGATGATGATTGTGGTAAGGATGGTGGTGATGATTGTGGTAAGGATGGTGGTGATGATTGTGGTGATGGTAATCATGATGATGCTATCTGCTATCCATGATCCTATTGATGGTGGTGGCGGTGCTAATGGTGATGATTATATAGTTTCTGCTATTAGCGATCCCGGTGATGATGTTGATGATAAGGATGATGCTAATAACACAGTTGCTGCTACTGCCTACCCTAACCATGATGACGATGATGATAGTTGTGTAAATGATGACGTTGTTTAACTGTCGTCATGATCATGATCGGATAAAACATTGCATCATCCTTGTCAATATATTTGTATATAAGCTAATGAATATAAAAATATATATATATAAGAAATAATATATATTGTTGTCTGTCAATATCCTATTAGTGTATATTTAACTGTAAATAAACACGCAATACCATATTAGATACAGAGACATTAAGTGACGTATGTCGCGCGCGCGCTGTCTACCTTCAGGGCAATTATGCAAATTAGGAAATATAAACTACATGAAATACGGGGAAAGTAAACGAACTTCCACGTATATGATTAATTGCGAAATACTAATGTATAAACCCTAATGACGACAAGATGGATACTACAAAGTACATATTTATGATATTGTTTATGATGTATTCACGAGAGGTTTTCTTTTTCATGTTTATAAATTTGTATTTCAAGCACATATATATCTGTATTAATATATACAGAAATAATCGTGATTATGTTACAAACCTAAATAATGTTTTATAAACATATATATAATTTAATTGACGCATCTGAATTTTAAGATGACGAAAGCAGGTGACAAAAATAAGGACTAAGGGGACATAATGAGACTGCAAGTTATTGGTAACTACCACGATAATTATTCTGCTATAACGATATGCAAGCTTCTAAAATCAGAAAATGTACAAAATGTACTTGCTGAACTTAATATACAGTCAAATTCGTGACTGTATGATGTCATTAAGTACACTTTTCTAAAGAAAAAAAAACAACAAAAACTGCTGTGATACATTGAGACACTCATACACCATCTGATTGGTACATTTACCTATATACGAAGAAGAAATGTTTACCTGATGGATTAATTTGAAACAAAATGCGTAAATAAAATGCTGTTGTTTCAGTACATTATGAATCAGGATATACACGCTACACGGATGTGTGTATGTGTCAATTTGAATGTAGAATAGCTGTAGTAGTTATAAATAATATATACGATAATATTAAATGAGAACTTAACATTTCCTTAAGTCCATCTATGATCTACCTGTAAGATGTTATAATTAACGTCGTTGTGTTTTGAAAAGGCGAGTCAAATTAATTTACAAAACTAATAGTACATTTTACGTAGTTTCGTTACCACTATTTTTAAACCACATGTTCGTTTTTCATTGTACATTGTTATTAACCACTCCTCATGTTTACAAGTAAAGTCAGATCTAATCGCTCAACTATACCATTCAACACTGGGTGGTTTATGTATATTTATGGATTTAATCTTGTCCTATATCTAATTTTGATTACCGCGATCTTTACCACCACCCCTGGGTCGTTTCGGTTTCGAGTCTCTACCTGAATCATTTCCTATTTTGGCGTCACTGATATGAAATTGTGAAAACGGTATCTAACAAAGAGTTAAGTAAAATGTACTAACTCACCTCTGCCACTTCGTCCAACGAATCGAAGATCGTTGAATTTAGCCATCTGGTTCTTCATGTAAGCTGTACTATTCCTCAATTCTCCAGTATAATTTTCATCATTTCCACAGGCTATTGTCACTTTAGTTCCATCCTTTATTTCTCCAAGTGCTATCACTTTGAACGGCACGGGTAGAGTCTTATTCGATCTCCAGTGAGACGGCAGCTTGGTACACACAAAGTTAGGACTCCCCGTCCTCACCAGCTCCCCCGAGTGTTCCCCGAGGACGGAACTCAAGCTCTTGTCCCCAGGGAAAACGTCCACTTGGCTCATTGTAGCATGTGGATTATCGGTGAACGGCGTTAAACCGTTCAAATCTGCCGGTAAATGCATGCGGTTAATAATTTAGTAAACACACTTATTTCAGTTATACTTTTACTATGTAGTTCGGTTAATACAACCGATATCGAGGGTTGCGGTTTTATGAATGGTTGGAAGTATTAACTATGTTGGTTTTTACACAGAGGACACTCCTTCGATATGATTGGCTGACTGACTCAGCGGTGTTCGCTGAGGTGAATCAATATTACTACGCGTCGCGTATTTTTATATCGCCTCGCTATCTTGCGTAGGTATATCATATTATAGCCAAAATACGTTAATCGTCATTAAAACAATCATCCTAAGCTTAGTAAATTTGATTTCCGTAAACGGAATTTACCGTTTTCTTACATACAATAGAATTCCATACATATACATGTACATCATAAATGTTGGTGTTATCATCATCATCATCATCATCATCGTCATTATCATTATTATTATTATTATTATTATTATTATTATTATTATCTGGGTTACAATTAAGCACTGTACGCGAAACAGCCAATGTGAAAAGCATATCTATTAACAAGTCTATTAAATAAACTTAAATGTACTCGACATATGTTAAAAAGGTGCTGGTATTTTGTGTTTCAATTTTTGAAAGTAGTGTTAACGCTCAATTAATTTTGCACTTCTTATGAAACGCACTATATAACTTTGCTGCACCTTGGTTTTGCACTGCACTGATTTACCAAACTGTATTTTTTTCTTTTAACACTTAAACCTACAGATAAATATAAATATTTGTGTACAAATTAAAACTCTCAATAATATATCGTTTCTTAAAGATATCCAGTGCTATTGTTCTATCTATACATATTTACTGAAATGTAGGAAAACCTCTTCAAATATATTTAACTTTAATAAAATGTATATCATTTTTGTATCTATATAGAGCTACATTTATAACCAAATGTCATGCAGTAACAGTCGATGTTTAAACCACGTCCATTTCTTTTCTCACTCTCTCTCTCTCTCTCCTTTTTTTGTGGTAGTATGCACTTATATTGTGTTTGATTATACATGCATTATGTGTGTACTAGTTTAAACATTATGCATTAGAACTGTTAATGCACGTCAATTTGTTAATTTTATGTCTGTTTTCGGCAATTTGTTCATATTTTCAAATATGAAATATGTGTCTAGTATGCCTTTAAACCATTAAATAAAATATGTAATAAAACAATAATAACAAAAAAGTACTTTACATGGAAACGTTACTTCCTAGATTTGCAAAAGACGTCAAATTCCAAGTACCGCTTCGGTAGAATTTTCTCCTATATATGGAACTACAAATGAATTTTCTGTTTTATCCGCTGAGAATTTTGCTGCGAGTGTCGTCTGCTTTGCAGAATTATCAGAACAGTGGCGGAAGAAAATATGCCCTTTTGAGAGAAAACGTCGGCTCATTTCTCGCCAACAGAAACGGTTTTCTTGCTTTTAGTGCACATGTATCTCTTCGTGCAACCGGGTGTTCACTATTGGTTATATGTTTGTACTGTAAATCAATTGCTTACAATAATGCCATATATTTTGTTTAGTGACTTTAAAGTCTCATAATACTTTTGCTTAAAACATGACTGCCACATTTTTCGTTATGAACATAAAATACATTAATTTCTTGCTTAAACCTACTTCCAATAATTGTTTTCTCTTATACTTATCAAAGGTTAAAATATTGATGACCATAGTAGAAAGATTTCTTGAATCTATTGTTTTTTATTACGCCCCCCTCCCCCCTTTATGGCTCTAACTGTAAAAGTAGAAGTAGCGCTTTTCTAACCAGATAACTTATGTATAATATCTATTTAGACACTTGATCCATCTGTTTTTAAAATAAAATTTAAAGCCTTATGGAACTTTGATATGATCAGAATAATAAATAGCAATATACAATGATAGTCATTAAAAATATTTTTGTTACTGACATTTTTTCTTCTGCGTGTCAGTTCGGAATAAATTCAGGTTTTAGAAACACGAGTGTTATTTACAGGTAAAATAAATCCAACAAACTTCTAGAATTTTTCGTTTATTGCGATTTTCTTTTATTCGTTGAAAAATACCCCTTCTTATACTACTTCTTCGTGCATCATTTCATTACTTCTGTTTATTTATTTTTAATCTTACACCATTCCAAGTTTTACGACAATTATAACGCGGGGAAAGTAATTTAATACTGAACTGACCAAGAAGGCCATGCTAGATTCGGTATCATTCGCGGTAAGTCAACAATTTGAAACTAAAACTAGCTGCTTCTGCTCTATCGATATGTTTCTGCTTTTCCAATATGCTTCTGCTTTACCGAAATGCTTCTGCTCTGTCGATATGCTTCTGCTCTATCGATATTCTTCTGCTCTAATGATATACTTCTGCTCTATCGATATGCTTCTGTTTTACCGACATATTTCTGCTCTATCGATATGCTTCTGCTTTATCGATATGTTCCTGATGTACCAATATGATTTTGCTTTACCAATATGCTTCTGCTCTATCGATATGCTTCTGCTCTACCGATATGCTCCTGCTTTACCGATATGTTTCTGCTCTATCGATAGCTTCTGCACTATCGATATGCGTCTGCTCTATCGATATGCTTCTTCTCAATCGATATGCTTCTGCTTTATCGATATGTTCCTGCTTTACCAATATGATTTTGCTTTACCTATATGCTTCTGCTCTTTCGATATCCTTCTGCTTTATCGATATACTTCTGCTCTATCGATATGCTTCAGCTTTACCGATATGCCGATATGCTTCTGCTCTATCGATATCCTTCTGCTTTATCGATATACTTCTGCTCTATCGATATGCTTCAGCTTTACCGATATGCCGATATGCTTCTGCTCTATCGATATGTTTCTGCTTTACCGATATGCTTCTGTTCTATCGATATGCCTGGGCTTTATCGATATGCTTCTGTTCTATCGATATTTTCTGCTCTATCGATATGATTCTGCTTTATCATATGCTTCTGCTCTGTCGATATCCTTCTGCTCTATCGATATGCTTCTGTTTTATCGATATGCTTCTGCACTATCGATATGCTTCTGTTTTATCGATATGCTTCTGCTCTATCAATATATTTCTGTTCTTTCGATATACTTCTGCTTTATCGATATACTTCTGCTTTATCCATATACTTCTGCTCTATCAATATGCTTCTGCTTATCATATATTCTCAATGCTTCTGCTTATCGATATACTTCTGCTTTCGATATGTTTCTGCTTCTATCGATATGCTTCTGCTCTATTGATATGTTTCTGCTCTATTGATATACTTCTGCTCTATTGATATGTTTCTGCTCTATTGATATGCTTCTGTTCTTTCGATATACTTCTGCTTTATCGATATACTTCTGCTTTATCGATATACTTCTGCTCTATCAATATGCTTCTGCTTTATCGATATACTTCTGCTCTGTCGATATGCTTCTGTTCTATCGATATGCTTCTGCTTTATCGATATGTTTCTGCTCTATCGATATACTTCTGCTCTATCGATATGTTTCTGCTCTATTGATATACTTCTGTTCTTTCGATATGCTTCTGTTCTATCGATATGCTTCTGCTTTATCGATATGTTTCTGCTCTATCGATATACTTCTGCTCTATCGATATGTTTCTGCTCTATTGATATGCTTCTGCTCTATCGATGAAATTTTCTTTAATAAGTTTCTGTTGATACCCACTAGCCGAAAAAACCCTTCAGAGCCTGAAAATTCTATAAATTACAGTGAAAGTATATAATATTCCTGAAGATCCGTTTGAACGGTGAAAACGATTCATTTGTTGACCTTTATCACAAAATAAATACAAGAAGATATACGAGGGACAGTCATTAAGTTCCTAGTCTTTTGAATAAGTTTGTTATGCTTTAAACGTATTACTGCATCGTATCTGAATTCGGTCTCTATCAAATATGCAGTTTTGATGACTATACTGGTAAGAAAAGGTAGGACGATTCATATATACAGAGACCTGCATGCAGTACGTCAAACCTTAAAATAGCTACCGCCCTGTCCCACCTAGACGCTACTGTTTGGACAGCCATCTTGAGCTCGATTCTAACTTGATTCCGCCTAGATAAGCTTTTTTAATCCGCAAATGTCAATATTCTAGTTCGTCGTACAGACTGACCCCACATCAATTATACAATATTGAAACCCGCCATTCATCCATTTTTCCTTATCCTAGTATATTAATCGAAACATCTAATGCTTCCTGGATATTTTTGGCAATATCTTTCATAAGTCTGAAAGTACATTTATAAAATTTCGTACACTTTTAGAAAATTGTGTTTGTGATAACATATAAAGATTTCAACAAAATCGAATAGAGTGAAAACATTATTTCATTTATTTTACGGCCCGGGCCAATTTTTCAAACGTCACAGAAATACCCATTTTAATAGTGGAACAAATGTCTATTATCATGATACAGAAGTGTAGATATTGACGTCTCACTCGTATATGATCAAAAATTAAACCTTTAAATTCATTTTGTGTAGTATATGACAAGATAAAGAAGTTATTTTATTTTGTTGCGACTATCTTTCATTCTTATTGATGATCTTTTAACGCAATCAGCTACAGTGGGCTCCAAACTAGGACTGGTTTTGGATTATTTTTAATGCGCGTCACTATTGTCAGGATTTCTATTATATTTAAAACCGAACGGTAACATTAGAAGAACAAGGAAATATCATAACCTCTGTCTGGGTGTGGGCGATTGATAGAAGAAAACAATACAGGAGAAATATACCTTTCGAATAGGCGGCAACAAGACTTAAATATCAAGTGTTACAAGCCAGATTACTGTGGTAATGGAAATTTCTTCACATAGAAAAAAGAAGTACAGGTTGTTAAAGCATCTTTGTATATTGTGACGTCATTTGTTTTATTTTGTATTTTGTTGCATATAACGTTTATGTCTGATAGCAATTTTGTGGTACAGTAAAGAAGCGTTATATGTCTTAAGCTTATAACTAGGAATTATTTACTGCGTTGTGTGTCATGATTTTTCTCTACTGGAAGAAACGGTGTCACATAATATCTGTGTTCAAATTAATTTTATGCCCTCATATGTGCACTAACCATACAGAATGTTATAAAATTGGAACAATTTATTTCAAAATCTGTGACATGCTTCCCAAGTATAAAATACAGTAAAATCTAACTGCATGTATACGGGGAAATCTCTAGCTTTGAGCAATCTTTCATTCTTAATGATGATCTTAAATGCAGTCAGCTAGTTTTAGAAAAGTGGAAACACAGAGACAAAACACTGCCACTATCTGTAAATTGCGGAGATATATTTTTTTTGTTATTTTCAGCAGAAATGATGATTGAATACAATGACTTTGTAGTTGGTTTGAAGTGCATTACTTCTTTATTTTTACAAGTCTTACCGTTAAATTTCCTGGTGTTTTTGAAGTTTCCTGACATTGTGGCGGTTAACCTAAATGATACTGGGAAAAACGCCTTACTGATGATGATGTTAAGGAAATGTTGAATTGTTTTAATGTGGACATGTACTGTTTTATCCAGTGGGTGTTTCCTTTTTTTTTTTTTCAAATAATTTCCGACATTATTGTTTAAGTTGGAAGATAAAAAGCGAAAAGACCTCATTGCCATATTTTTGTATAAGAGATGTTTCATATCTTCTATTACATACAAAGATTACAGCAATATTCTGGTTAATATGAAACCAATATTGCTGATTTTAGAATGGTTCTCTGCTTCATTGACACTAATGTAATAGACTATAAAGCGTTGAAAAATAAGAATAAATTTTACATAAATTATATCAAGGTCGTCGATTGTAATCAAACGGTATTTTCGAAAGCAAATGGTTTCATTTGTGATGTGACATACGAGGGTGGGTCGATAAGTAACCGGCCTCTGCTGCTTAACAACAAACTATTTCGGCAATTATGGCTTCAATGCGTAGAGTAGTGTTTATCAAGAACATTTTACGGCAGAATTTATGAATATTAATCAATGTTCTTTGAAATACTGTCACTTGTATACACCCATCCTCCAAACTCTCATTTTCGCCGAAAAATTCTGCTTCAGGATAAACATATTACAATTTTAGAAATATCCTTTTTACATTAATGTACTGAATTTCATCATGATTCGTCAATAATTGGGTATTTTATTAATGTTTAAATTAATGTGGGGAATAGGAAAATTCAATGTTTGTTAGTTTCGGGATTACGTCGTCTATCTTTGGATGCAGTTATCTTTCCAACAAAATGATGTAAAGTTGTGAAGATACCTGCTGTATATTGCCAAAGAATTGTGTTGAAGAGCCATAAAAAATCTTCATTTCTTTGACCTCTTATGGCACTCACATTCATGTATATTTTATACAATTTTCAAAGATGCCGTGGCCGAGTGGTTAAGGTCGCTGACTTGAAATCACTTGCCCCTCATCGATGTGGGTTCGAGCCTCACTCGGGGCGTCGTATTCTTCATGTGAGGAAGCCATCCAGCTGGCTTATGGAAGGCCGGTGGTTGTACCCAGGTGCCCGCTCGTGATGAAATAATGCATGGAGGGGCACCTGGGGTCTTCCTCCACCATAAAAGCTGGAAAGTCGCCATATGACCTATCATGTGTCGGTGCGACGTTAAATCAAAACAAATCAAATCAATCCAAAGATGCAGGAGCTTGAATTATCTCCCCTTACCACGGGATATTCATCAATCATATCATTTATGCTTTAGAAGACGTACGATGCACCAACATATACTTTTAAATAGGTAGGATGTTGACACATATTATTTCCCTGACGGAATGCATCATTTAAGTGAGATCTTTCCCTTTTAAATATTCGAAATATGGGCCCGGGGGTGGGGGTAGGTGAATATTATATCCCCGTATAATATCATAATTGCACAAAATATTTATTCCTCCATACAATAGTCTCAAGAAAGACTCCTTAAAATATAAGTATGCATAAAGAAGTTGAAATCAGACCGGAAGTGGTCTGGGCTGGATATATATATTAACCCGCCCTCGTATTATTATTAGGTTATTTAACATTGTTCTGTACAATACGGAGATATATTTGGATGAGTACCCAGCTGAGTAGAACCATACTGGACGAGCCGCTAGGCGAGTTCAGTATGGTTTTCTCAGCTGGGTACGAGTCCAGATATATCTCGTATTGTACAGTACAATGTTAAATAACCTTTTTATTCTATATCTATTTTATCTTACTATAATAATAGTTTAAATTAAAAATGTTTCACTGAATATTGTATTCCTGCCTTTTCTAGTTTTTCCCAGCTTGGTATGAGTGGAAATATATATTATACAGAACAATGTTAGACCTTAAATAACCTTTTTTATTCTATATTTATTTAACTTCATACGTAATATACGTAATTCATTGAATGTTGTTTTTTTCTGCGTATCATCATTAAAAAAAGTATATGGTGCAACCTCCCTACAACAGCCATTTGGCGATTTGGGTGGTAATAATACTTGGCTGAGATATTATGCCAACAAACATTGTCAGCAAGTTTGGTGAAGATCGGATGAAAACTGTTCGACTTAAAAGAGCGGACAAGGCTAAATTCCCCGTTTTTCAAGTAATTCAAGGACTATAATCAAAGAGTGCCCGGTACAATTTGGCTGGTTATCGAAATTGACCGAGATGTAACGGCTTCTTTTAACGACTTTATCTGATGATCCATTTTACTGTATTTTTAAGTTCTTTATTATTAACGAACGTTTTTTTTATATCTAAATCAGATAGCATTGTTATCCCTTGAATCGTTTTTTTGTGTTGTAAACAAAAAAACTCAAATTAAATCCAGATTTCAAGACGCATAATCAAACTCTGTACATAGAGCGCCTACTTGATCCAATTTACATTCGGAACATTTTCACACGTTTCGGGCTTTATCCTTTGTTTAACATGGGACTGATGAACTGTCCAAATACAGAAAAATACAGGATTTTTTTGTATGCGCGTGCGTCCAAATACAGACAATACAGGATTTTTGTACGCACGTGCATCCAATTATCGTAATATATTGTACGGTCACGTGTTGCAAATGAACGTTCGCGATTGGATAGATAAAATTGGTATAGAATAATATTTAGTATTGTGACCTATTAAGTGCATATTAGTTTGGAACGATATGTGTTTAACATTCTTTGGGCTAAAAAGGCAGCAGGGGTTTTCTTTAAAGTGAGAAAGTTTTCTTCACAAAACAAAAATGTCACTACTTAATTTTGTTCATATAGATGGACGGCATGTTCTTTGTTATTGAAATGATGCAGTATACTGTCTTTTGAAACTGTAATATCATCATATTTTCTCAGGTACTTCAATTATTAAAGACTGTACGTGTACATATAAATTTCACAGAACTTCTTTTCATTTTTCCAAAAATGAAAAACGCAACGGGAATAAGATTCGTAAAGTGTCTTAAAACCATCGACAAGACTATGTGTTTGTTATACATGCATTTTAATAAGTTTTCACTCGTGAACTTCAATTTTTTTTTTACTAAATTCAGTCGTGGCTACACGTCTTGTGAAAATATGGCATCTGTTCAGTATATAATATTTCGATGAACATAATTATCAACGATATATTTCATATCATGTCCTGATTAATATATACGTTTTGAGTCCTATGGCCTCAACAGTGATGAACCCTTATCTGTTAAAAGACAAATAGATATAGTAAAATATTGGATAAAGATATGCAACACTTCTCATGACAATATGTTAAGGTTATTTATAAATTATTGAAAAGAGAGTCAGATTTAGGAAAAGCAAACTGGGTTTCCAATGTTAAGACACTATTGTCTACTTTTGGGTTTTATGATATATGGCTAAGTCAAGGTGACTGTAATCAAAAACTGTTATTATATAATTTCGAGCAAAGAATAAAGGACATATACATACAGAATTGGAATACAGAATTAGAAGAGTCCTCAATGGCATTGATTTATCGCGATATTGCTAGTTTTGAGTTCAAATCTTACCTAAATATTGTTAATGTTTATAAATACAGAGTTGCTTTAACCAAACTTCGATTATCTTCACATAGGTTAGAAGTGGAAACTGGACGTTGGAAAAGACCTAATACAATTTACAATGAACGTAAATGCAATATATGTAATACTCTTGAAGATGAATGTCATTTCGTATGTGAATGTGAACTTTACAAAGATCTTAGAAAACAATACATTAAACCTTATTTTAGAATTCATCCAAATTTTGTTAAATTCATAGAACTAATAACAAGTGAAAACACAGCATATCTAAGATCGCTAGCAGGTTATGTATATAAAGCATTTGAAAGAAGAAGACAACTATTGAATAATTTTATATAATATTAAATAGCTCATTATTGTCTCTCCCTGTAAATGTTGTTTATATAATGTTCTGATGCTTAGTAGTATTTTATATGTGTTTCTGTTCGCCATCTGACCTGCATGTCATACTAGTATTTATTATACATGTTAACATGTTTTGTAAATGTTCATGGGCCTGAAATGGCTTATTACGGAAATAAAATGTTCAAAAATGTTCAAGATGAACGAATAAGCTTAAATGGTTTATAAACTTGTACAAAATGTGCAGCTACGACTTTTCAATATCGTCAACCACTTTTGATCAAACGTCAATTTTCTGCAAGTGTTTCTTTCGCAATTTATTACTTCTACTCTATTCACCACTGCATCGATGTGTTATGATGGTATTGGAACTAACGGTAAAATCTTAATATTTATCAATGCCATGATGTGGTTAACCAAAACACCTGATTATTCCTACTGAATGTCCCGACTTGATTATTTGAGCCGTGCCATGAGAAAACCAACATAGTGGCTTTGCGACCAGCATGGATCCAGACCAGCCTGCGCATCCGCGCAGTCTGGTCAGGCTCCATGCTGTTCGCTAACAGTTTCTCCAATTCCAATAGGCTTTAAAAGCGAACAGCATGGAGCCTGACTAGACTGCGCGGATGCGCAGGCTGGTCTGGATCCATGCTGGTCGCACACCCACTATGTTGGTTTTCTCATGGCGCGGCTCATTTGTGTAATAAACATAATGGACAGGTTTTGATACTCGTTACGAAAATTAGTCCGTTCCAAATGTTGTCGTTGGTTTATAGAAAACCATTATACATACCAAGAACATGTCAGCAAATTTGGTTTATGACTAACTTTATTCTTTCAAGGTAGAACTCTACTGTTGGCTCCAAAGAATAGCATTTTTATATGATGAAGATATTTACTATCAAAGTTCATCTTTGTATAATTTAAAACATAGAATACTGATTTATGGTTAAGATAATGATACTGTGAATATGACGAAAATAAGTGTTTACCTGGTTTTTCATTTTTTGTTTTAGATTGTGAAGCATTGTCTGTCGGAATTCTGAATCCACTTTTGATATCTGTAATGCCCTGAGGTGGGTTGCATATCATAGACTCCTGGGATGATAAGCTGAGGTGGTCTACACATAATGTTGTCCATGTTTGAGTCTGATCTAAAAGACAAGAAATAAGTACATAGTGTTAGAGAAGTCAACGATTATTGATTTTGATATGAAAGACACTTGTAATAAAAGCTAGTTCCTTCTCAAAGCATGTTTTATAACGAAAAAAAGAGTAAAACGTTACTTGTTTAAAGTATTACCGGTATGCCATTAGTAACTATCTAATCAGGATGATAGAATGTTGATCATGTTAGTAGCAAGGCGATGTCTTTATGATTATTATTATTGGGTCTTTTATTGTTTTAAAATATCTGGGATATAAACTTTTCTTCAAATGATGAATCATACGTTGGGATAAGATGTTTTTCGTCTTCACGTGTATTATCATTACATACGAAACAAGGAACATTTGTGCATGAAAAAAAAAACATTCGCACTTTTAATCTCATATCATGGTGCAGGATCTTAAGTATAAAGTCCTTTGTCACGTAAACTGATATGTTTAAGGTACGTTGAATGAATCAAGTAAAAAGTGTCAATTTAAAGGAAGGTTTGACACGTACTGCTCTTGGTGCATTTAAATGAACCTGATATCGTATTGTCTTTGTTGTAAGGGTAGCTACTCACAGAAAAACGTTGTTACAAAAACAGGCAAGTTATTGTAGTTTTCCTTTATTTTAGTAGAATGAGGACGGAATGAACGAACATTTAGTTGGCGTTGTCTTTTTATTTATTTTATGTACTTTCTGTGATCTTAAGAATGCGTTCTCCTTTAAATCGTTGTACAATGCAACTGAATGCCGTTTACACAGTTTCGGACTTATTTATGTAACTAATGGCAAGGTATACAGAGAATACATGTATGTAAGCTGTTTATTAGGCTGAAGGAAAACACGGCTCTTACAGAACTAGGAAAAGAGTTCGACTACCTTTATTTTGGCTGAGGTTTTCTATAACCACATCGACGTTAATACAATAAAACATACTGACACAAGTGACGTTATCCTTTTTATGGATAGCTGTTTCATTTATTTGATAAATAATGATTACATGAAAGCATATAATATAAATGATATTTAAAAATCAGTCCGCTGTAAAAGCTCCCTGACATTTATGTGATTTTCTGTGTTTATGTGAAAATTTTAAGTTCGTTCAACTTTTATTCAATATTTTGTCAATTTCAATGTTTAAAAGTGTATGATTTAATAAACCACGTTATAATAGTTCTTTGATGAACGCTTCTCAAGACTTAAAGCCACCATATACCATGGTCATTCATCGTGATCAGTTATTTACATTTATTTAAGTATTTACTTTTACCCTCTTAAAATATTGTTTAGAAAACTGAAATCAAAATTCATGCTCCGTCTTATTTAAAATAACTGCTTTTAAAATGAGTCTTTTAAGGCGCCTTTTTACAACAAAAAAATGTCACGATATCTTTCGGTTTGAAGATTACTTTTATAACAGTAAAAGAAATATTTTACATGAAACGTTTAGTTTTTGGATTCAGTGTTGTTATATTTTCTGGTCCTTGGGGGTCATGGAGTCCATTCAACATATGTGTAATAGAGTTCTGCTTAAGACGGTGCTAGGGGGCGTGAGAGGTGTTGCACATTTCATTACCTTTTATGAACAGTCTGCTATTACTCTTCTTGGTTGCATTCTTTGCTTCCAAAGGATCTTTTTACATATTTTATTTCAAATTCGAAGCCATAATTAATAACAAAAGGAATTTAATTTCTTGCTCTAGTACTTCCCTGACATTGCCAAGTTGGTATTGATAGTGTTACTTGTCCTAATACCAGTAAGAGCATTGTTCTTGAAACCTCGTTAACGCTGAGCCATTGAAATCTAAGAACCTTTCATTGTTTTAAACGAAATTCAAGATACAGATACTTGAGCTGTTATGGGTATGAGATTACGGGGAAGTTGGTAAACGTTTGTTTCAGTTTAAACAAGGAGTGTCAATAATTAACTCAAAAAGGCAAAAATGATGTAAAAACTATTTTCGTCTTTGGTAAGCGTGATCATACTATTAGCACGTGCAGAGGCGAGCTGAGAGATGTGATTCCATTTATTTCCTTTTTTCTAATTAATGTTATATTCTTAAGGACGGCATTCAAATCGGTTAAGATTCACTACAAAATTATACTTAGTATTACTACCAATAAAAACAAGATTGAATATTCAACAGGGAAAGCCACGTTCCAAAAACGCAGCCTCCACAAACGTTAACACAGCACACTGACACACGACCAATACACATGCACTCACACAAAGGCAACACACTAGGACAAAACGAACAAATAAAGGAACAGAGTGGGGCACCGCCTTGGAACGGTTAGTGGCAGAACCATCACTGGGGAAGATAAACCGGTTTATGGAGCACCTAAACTCTCTCTTCGCCCCCCCCCCCCCCCCCCCCCCCCCCCCCCCCCCCCCCCCCCCCCACACACACACACCACCACCATGTTCCAAAGTCACAGGACAGTGTAAATAAAAGTTATCCCCGTAAGGTGAAATCCTAACATACTCAAAGGCAATATAAGGCATGTCATGTAAAACACAAAAATGCTCTTGTATATTTATATAAAAAAGCAATCCTTAAGAACCTAAAACGCATGTACTCAATGCCTTTGCAGAAGACAGAGTAACAAGGGAAACACCCTTAAGGCCTCGACAAAACAGGCCAGAAGACAGAAATCAAAACAACTAAGGCCCTCTAATTATCTATCATAGAGTCATCCACCTGTTCCGTCAGATACAATTAAAAAGAAATGCATAGCGTCCAACTGTAAAAGGGTTGAATACCAAACATGCGGTGTGTCTCAAAACAGTTGGGTCATAACCTCTTTTGATTAAACGTTTAATAACTTTATCAAATATATTTGGACAATTGCCATGACCCAAAAGTTTATAAACCACATCCCCATAATAAACGGGTTTAGATATACCTTCTCGCAGAAGTGTTTTAAATTGCTATTATATTTTAAAACCAAATCTGAATAACTATAGTAAAATTTGGCAAAGTATTTACGTAATTTATAATTGTTGGAGAAGCTTATTTGTAATATATTGATTACGTTCATTGAAATCCTCAACATGACTACACGCTCTTGCAAACCGAATTAATTGAGAAATATATGTCCTGGGGTACATCCCCATCCAAATGGGGGAAATTTACAATACTAAAATTAAAATCACCCGTCTTGTCATAAATGTATGTATAAATTGTAAATCTAGAAATGAAGCAGTAGTAAAGCCTTATTTCTAGTTCATTTTAACATATCTATTTGTTGCATTTAAAGTAACCAACGAAATATCATATCTTATTCTAAAGAATTTTGATAGAAGGCAACTTTTAGACACTTTGTATAAACTAACAAGTGCGTATTTTACAAGACTTAGTGCGAAGTCTGCAAGTCTTTGTCTGGACTGATTCAACACCGAAGAACGCAACTGAAGTTACCAAGTGCTTATCAGACAATGGTTTTCTGAAATAGAAAATAAAAAACAACAGCAACTGCTAATTCCAGGTTTTTGGAGATTGGATTATTAGTTTATCTAATTGTAAGAGCAGATGTTTTAGTGATCTTAACAGTGCAAACACATAAAGTAGTGCGGTTACCAGTGTTATAGTAATTGCATTAGCTAGTCAGGTTGTTTTACCTTGTCATATCAAGTGATTTATCTAAGGAGAATAGCAGGAAAAAACAAAGAAATGTAACTTGATGGGTATTAAAATATTAATTGCACTTCAATCTGTACTGGATAATGCTTTTTCATTTAACATTTTTGTACCCGGGATTCCATCAAATATCGATCGACGATTTACATAAAATGGAACTCAATGTAAACAACAGTGTGTTATTTAGGCACGTTAATCGATAAGACAGTTTTATGATTCCAAGATTATTTCACCGAATAACTTATGGTAAATTCCTAAAATTATCTTACACTATTCTTCCACCTTTTTCCAATTACTTATAAGTCTTTGTTATGTTTCTTATTAATGGTATGATTTATTTTCAAGGTTTCTGTGAAATGTGATTTTTACGAAAGAAAAAAACATGTTTTGAATGCAACTATTTATTTATGACCACTATCTGCACCTTCCAGTTCACCAAAGTAAATTTTAGTTCCCATATATATATATGGGGTCAGTAGATGATCCTTATTGCTTTGGGGTCAGTAGACGATCCTTATTGCTTCGGGGTCAGTAGATGATCCTTGTTGCTTTGGGGTCAGTAAATGGTCCTTATTGCTTTGGGGTCAGTAGACGATCCTTATTGCTTTGGGGTCAGTAGATGGTCATTATTGCTTTGGGGTCAGTAGACGATCTTTATTGCTTTGGAGTCAGTAGATGATCATTATTTCTTTGGGGTCAGTAGATGGTAATCTTTGGGGTCAGCAGATGAACTTTATTGCTTGGGGTCAGTAGATGATCCTTATTGCTTTTGGGTCAGTAGATGATCCTTATTGCTTGTGGTCAGTAGATGATGCTTTATTGCTTTGGGGTCAGTATGTCAAAGGTCAGGGTCACTATGACCTTGACACTGAAAACGATTGTTGCTCAATAACTAAAGAATTCTCTGGTCTATAGTCATCAAGCTTCGCACAGTGTTTGCCTGTGATCATTCTCTGGTCTATAGTCATCAAACTTCGTACAGTGTTTGCCTGTGATCATTCTCTGGTCTATAGTCGTCAAACTTCGTACATTGTTTGCCTGTGATCATTCTCTGGTCTATAGTCGTCAAACTTCGTACAGTGTTTGCCTGTGATCATTCTCTGGTCTATAGTAGTCGTCAAACTTCGTACAGCGTTTGCCTGTGATCAATAGATGACTCATTACTTTGGGAGTTAGTAGGCCAAAGATAAAAGTCATGCTGACATTGAGACTAAAACAGTTTCCACTCAATAACTAAATAACGCTTTTATTCACAATCGTCGAACTTCATAATATGACTGTATGTGATCAGTAGATGACTCTTACTGTTTTTCGGGGTCAGTAGGTTAAAGGTCAAGATCATAGTTACCTCGGTCTGAATATGGTCAGTAACTTAGAAAGCCTTTGGCCTTACGACTTCTCATTTCATAGGATTATTGTCTGTGGTTAGTAGATGGCCCTTATTTTATTAGATATTAGTAGGACAAAGGACTCAATCAAAGTGATCTCAATACTAAAAATGGGACATGCCATCACGAGGGGCATACGTGTTTTACAGACAACTTTTGTTTAAAGAATTCAATAGAAAAAATAGAATAATTAAAAATTACTACATAGCTGCATGTATAACTAATCATGAGAAATATATATAAGAACTCTGATTTTGTTTGGTTTAAATTTGGTAAACAATAAAATTACCTTTAGACTACAAAGGTAATGTTCAAAGCGTGTTTTGTTCATTTGATTTTCGAATGCAAATTATACTAAAACATTCGTTTACGGATAATAGGAAATGATAAAACTGAAACGGTTGACAATTGCATGAATTATGTAAATAATGTTGACAGACTTTATTCTCTTGTATATGCAAGTGCAAGTTTTATTTCTCGGTTTTAGACAAAGAGTATTGTTGACTAAATGATGGATGAAGAGAATATTATCATTTTTTCCTTTGAGTGCATCTATCAAATATTTAAGCTGTATCCTTGTTATGCAAACAGAATCCTTTGTTTTAAACTCGTGATCTGTTCACATGGTTCATTAGTATGTTGGTCCGATAAATAAAGGTTTACTAATTTAGGTAAAGGTGTGATTATTTATTAGAAATAGTCGGATATGTTGTCAAAATACAGCGCCGTAGCCACACTGAGGCAAACCGAGGCAGCTGCCTCGGTTAAAATTTGAGGAGCCAAAAAAAAAGTAAAAAGTATAGGCCTATCACACTGATGAAAAATTCAGTTAAAATTCAGGATATATCATAGAATCTCATTGCTCCCATAATTCCTTGAGCTAGTGGGTCAGAAATCCTGATGTATTGATAGACATCCAGCTTGGCCCATATGTCCCATTTTGCTTTTAGTGACATCTTATGCTATCAAAGTTAATCCTATTGTTTATTAATCTTAGGTCAATAATTTAAAAGCCAAATGACCACCAGTGGACCACTTTTCATAGATATTTTCAGCTTTTCAGAGAAGAGTCTCCCTGACCTACACTGAAAACGATGTTGCTCCATACTAACTAAGACTAAATTCTGCAAGCAAGTCCACATTTTGCTGTATTCATTTTTTTTAGTATGCAAACTAACCCTGTAACATCTGGGTCTATTCCCAATGTCATGTACCTACAACTTTAACCAAATCACAATGTTGCCTGTGATCATTTCTGTTATCAGTATTCAAAATTTTCCTGGATAAGAGCACCTACTGAGTATACAAAGATAAAATCCATACATTGAATAAATTCTATACCATACCTGTATTTCAATGTTCTATTCAGTAGAGAGAGACCACGTTATTGGTCCTAGTTAAGTCACTCATAATCAATAGGCAAAAAAAGCCTTGGCCACACTCTCATTTTAGATTTCGGTAAATGCCTGTATTTCATTAAATTTAGAGAAAAGCGCCAATCAGTGCTCATACTAAAAATGGGAAATCCCCACCATACTTACAGACATTTTGTTAGACACAGAAAAAAAAAATACCATTAGAAATTTACTACATGTATTTCAAATAAATATCTATGAGATCTCTTTTTGTGTTAAATTTGTACCCAAAATTACCTTACACAAAGGTAAGTCAAAGCGTCTTTTCTATCCTATCCAAACTTTCGTCCTAATAGAAATAAAAACTAAACGTTGAAATTGTGATGTAATAATGTTCCTTTATTCTTTATTGCGTTCAATTTTATTTCTCTTTATTACAAAAGTATTGTTGCCGACATATGATGAAAATTGTTATCAATTTTTCCTTTCATTAAAATATGAAAGTAGTACCTTGATTAGGCAAACAGGAACGTTTTAAACTGTATCTATACACAGTTCTTAGATGGGTCCGAATAAAGAGCCTTCTGAGCTAATTTAGGGGAGAGGTATGGATATTTCTCTAAAATATGTCGGTATGGCAAAATACCTATAATAAGGTTTAATTGCATTCAGTTATTTCATGTCAAAGAAGACGTAAGAGGCAGTACTTTGAATTCCATATTTATTTAAGGATAGTATTATAATATATGTTGAAATAAGTTGAGGACAAGTGGCTCTGCTTCAGAAAACTAGTGGTAACAGTGACAGAGCAATAAAACATTTCAAATATGAAGTTTGGTCTACTGCTGAAACAGCTTTTCCTCTTGTTTGTTTTAATAAGGTTACAATTAATAGACAATAAACGATATTTTGCTTACATAAATTTACATATTAATTGCCTTTTTACATTGAACTCAGATCCTTAGAAGGGCGTGCTGTGTGTCTTGTAAACATACGTAAAAAGACGCTATTTTTATCCTTGGTTTGAAATGGTGGTTTCCCCAAAAAAAACTGGTTACCGTGACAGCCAATCACGTACTAATTAATGCATAAACATGGCATTGTTTATCTACCGTCTTACTGTTATTTAAAGAAAAACTAAAAAAGTGTACCGACGTTATATGGACTAGTATTTACTTACTATCCGTCAAGAAACAAATTTATTCCCTTACAGTTTCATTATTTGTTTTGGTGATTTATTTCGTATTTTTATACACACCTCGAATCATTTGTGTTGTTCTTAAATCAGTTAGAATATTTACAAGCAAATAATTGATATATAACATTACTATTCAGTTTATCACCCCTGTGTATTATATGAATGTAAACACAACAACCGTTGATATTTTATAGAACCATGCTGATGAAATACTTTTTTGTATTGTTATACGATAGTACATGTACTAGAAAGTGCAGGGGGTGTCCATCTCGTAAGGTTTTATAGTTTATAAGAAAAATCTTTTAATTAATGGATCAAAGCAAATAGTCGTCTTTACTTGAAAAAGCATATAACGTTAGGTTTTTTGATGATATAGATAAATTGTGCGCTTTTGAAACTAGTTAAAAAGGAAAATTAAGTAGATTAATAAAGTTTGGGATGAGGACATTAAATGTTATCGGTTAGACTGATGCAAGTATTGTCCTAATAATTAAATTATAAATCTTAAGGTGAGTTCGCATTATTTACCGAGGGTTTTCCAGATTAGTTTGCAAAAACTATTGTTGGAAAGGAAGATATAACGACGTAATAGAAGAATGAGGAAATCAGAATCGCGGAAACACGTTTTTAAAAAGGTTTATTTCCGCTTTACGTGAACGCGAAGAAATTAGGTCTCATACGTGTCGTATGTATTAAAAGCTCCAACACTTGATGGTTTCCGTTCCTCCTCAAACTTCCAAAGAACATATATATTATACAAAATACGGTTAGTTTATGCAAGGGGTTTCGCTTAAAAATGATTTCATATTCTAGGATAAAACTACTGTTATTGTTGTTTTTTAGGGTTGTCTCAACAGAAGTGTAATCGTTCCACGTTGAATGTAGATGCGTTCCATGGAGATAACACATAACATAGTTTAAACATGTCTAAAAGGAAAGTAACGCTTATATATCAGCAATATTCATTTGATTTAGTTTTTACACTTTTTACAGCAGAATACTTGTAGCTTTAACGGAAATTTGTTTACAAGCAGAATCAGTGGCCTTGTCCTAATTGACTATGGCAACGGCAACAACCAATCCATTTCATTTCAAAAACGTATATCTTTATCATTTAGTTTGTGAGTGTATAATCTAAAACTTCAATATTTTGGCAAAATTGTAATAGTTTCTGAACCATTTTTGTATAATCAGCAAATTCTTACTCAAGTTCGTATTAAGTGTGTCAGAGGTCAATTAAACAGCTGCTATGCTAAATGGTTTAGTTTATGTTAATTTCCATCCCAGACGTTTGTTATTATAAGACAGTTTAGTATTCATTTAAAATTTCATATTAATGTTAAGATGGTAAAATAGTATTTTAGGTTATTTATTCTATATAAAACTACAAACTAGCCAACCGTATGTACAATTATTCTATTGTTTACCTTTCCTAGAAGAAAAACATAGAACAGATGTATTAAGAAACGCATGTCATTTATTGCTTATATAATTATCATAATTGCTTGACATTTATTGTGCAGAATACTGACAGCGTTTTACGGAATTATGTACACAAAACATTACACGTCATAAATGCGTATTATATCGTAAACTATGACGAGTAGTTAGTCGCGTGTCGACGACATCAAAAGTTCACGTTTACATAATAATTTCTGTTAATTTGACAATTTAATATTTTGAATAATTATTTAAATGAAAAACATATTAATAAATGCGGGGGCATTTGTAAAGTGTGGGAAGCGTCTGTAGTAAAAAAAAAAATCAACATGACCTAATTTTCTGTACACGGTTTGCGTAAAATAGTATGCTGGAAGTTTATTTTACTTCTTTCTTTCGTAACAAAATCTACAAGATATCTACAAAATGTGAAAGATCCTTTTTTGCGGATATAAGGTGTCTATATTGCTGGAAAGAGACCATTTATATTGGGTTTATGTCCTTGTAGTTTGCAGAGACATCAGAGGAGCATTTGCTGACTCTTACGTCAAAAATGTTCAGTACCAAAATGTTATGTGTTCTATAAAATTAATACCGACTGTTTCACTGGATAAAAAAGTTTTTTTGTTTTGTTTTTCTTTTCACTCTTTAAATAAATGATTTAGATATAAAGCTTAAACGTCAAATCTTACAAAAATCTAATCAATTGTATTTAGCTTTACTAAATATATAAATAATGTTTGCATATAGAGCTACGTTCTTTTATTAAATGTCATTGCTAAAGCAAAGGGTTTTTTCTTTTGGACTTCCATATGAGGCATTTACTAAATTATATGAAACTACTATTAATACAGATGCTTTATTTGTATGTGGAACCGACATATTTACATGTAAAACTGTAGTTTGGAATTGAGCTGCTTAAAAGTTTTAAATATTGGTAGATATACCCCAAATACAGTGGTCTGTACGGAAATCTGACTTAACCAAGTAACAAGAGCATGTTGGAAAACTGTAGTTATATGATATAATTATGGTGACTTTCCAGTTTTTTCATGGTGTGGCAGACTCTACTTCACCTTGTGGCTTATTTCTTCACGGGGGACACCTTGGTAGAACCACTGACCTGCCATAAACTAACTGGATGGCTACCTCACATTAACTAATTCCATACCCCAAGTGAGGTTTCGAACCTGTTAGAAACAGTGGTTTTACTGTTATCGATATGTTTTATTTTAGTTGAACCAGTCAGCTGAGGACATACTACATCTAATTTGCCTTGGTTAAAATTGTCTGCCAGAAGCTTACAGAATCAATAATTATACATTCCACAGCTTTAAATGATACTGCGGAATGTAGAGTTTTTGCTGACAAATGCGGAAAATTATCTTGTTATTTGCCAAAGCCTGTTTTGTATTTTAAGCAGAAATCGTTTGGTAATGATTATGTATTATGATAATTATGTATATAATAATTGTAATATTTACGTAAGGAGCATTTATTTGGTCCAGCAATTCTATCAGTTTTTACGACTTATAGGAAGTGTGTAAATGTGAGCAAATTCTTAGTTTTGGTCATGTAGTCGATTGTGTAGGGCTTATTTAGCAACATGTGAATAGGTAACAGTCTCATATTTCTGAGAAAAAATGTTTGACGGTTTCTATATGAGATGTTGTTTTATTCTACTTACTTTGTTTTATTGTACTTACTTTGATTTATTGTATTTGAGTATCATGGAAAGTGAGATTTCAATAAACTTACTTCATACTATTTACGTTTTATACAGACTATGAACATTCAAAAGCAGGCACAATCCTCAGATTTTAGATTCGGCAGTTTTAATGCTACTTTAAATTTTGCTAATAATGGCATTACCGTTAAGTAAAAAGTACAAACTACATTACCACTGAGAAAGAGTTATAACAGGAGACTTGTCACAATAAAACAAGTCACATTTTACTATAGAAACGATAATGACTAAAAGAGAAGAAGATTAAAAGTCCTTATACGCTATTGAAAGAGAAAACATTATTTACACCTATATCCTATATATTATATACATATTTATTTATTTCAGTCTCATCCACTTACATTTATACAGTTGATACATGTAAAAGCATATATACAAAAAGTAAGATAAAATGTAAATGGTCATTCTATTTAAGAATTATAAGAGACTGTTATTAACGACAATATGACAATATCACATATTAATAACATTTATTAAAAGTTAGGTTATATATTACGAGCGATATTGTTTATGTGTTGAAATCCATGTTAATTACGACGATCAGTCAAAAGGAAAACAAAATTTTTATTGATAATAATTAGAGTTCATAACCACATCTCATGCCGTAAACAATAAACATTTTATGTTTAAAATAAATATACAAAGCACTGGTCATAAGTACACACATATCTACACTCAGTAATCGTTGTTGAAATTACAAATATTACGGTGACAAACAACGGGTAATTCTACATTTACCTTGATGAAAAAAGATATTCATGTAACAGTGTAAAGTACTCGTGCACATGTGTATACAAAGGTCAGATGTACTTTTAGAACAGTCATCCAGTTGTTTCCTAATTGACACACTTCAGTTGAGTTGAAAATTGTTTCATATATCATATAACTGTATAACGAACCAAATGCACCGCATTTCAACCGCAGAATGTACTAAACACACTCCCTAAATGTCGGATATGATCTTAAATTGCTCTACTTTTCGTTACCTAATTCTTTATAAACCGGTAACTTTTTTGTGTCTCATGATAACAACGATGACTGCTTTATAAAACTAGTTAAATTTAAATCTTTTGTAGCATTGACTTAAACTTGGTTTTGATGATAATCGCATTTAACCAATTTTTGTTACAGAAAACATTTTGCAGTTTTTTTTTATATTTTGCACTATTAAATATCACTTAAGCAAGTTACATAACTACCTTGTTTTATATATATATATATATATATATATATGGACTTTATATTGAACGTGGAAGCTATTCTCAAACGTGTATGTAGACACTGTCATTTAGAAAGTTGAAGTCCATAGCCTGTGCTATGGGCCAGTCTATATTTCAACGCAGGTGCGCTGGGCTAAAGTCGAATTTGGAAGAAATCGAATATGTGTATATCATGTATGAAAACGCTTTTTGACATCGGTCAATAGTTTTTATTATTGAACAACCAGCCATTCAATCCGTGTATGATATTATTCAAGTTGTAAATAAAGTAAGTTGTTTCTGGTTTACATCTTGTTTCTTTTTGTGGGCATAATTCATGGAATCATTGAGTATTTTTGTTTATAAATTTATTTATTTATTTATTTGGGTTTTACGGCGCACCAACACAGTATAGGTTATATGGCGCCAAACAGGACTACAAATTTTGATACTGTGTCAAAAGCTCACTGAATTACATCATTCTTTTACAGTTATTGTGACAGCCTGATCACTTCGTTTGTACCCTTTTTACAATAACAAAATTGTGAATGCCTTGTCTAAATTTCGAAAAATACACATCTTAAAAATTTAGAGGAATTCCTGTTGAAGTGGAGTTAAAATACATTTACAGCAGGACACGAACTATAACGTGCATGACCGGATTTGAAAATAAGAGGACCGCTGAAATATCTAATTTTACCGGATCAGTTTTTTTACTGCCTACGCTAGCATTAATTTGCAAATGTCTGTAAATATGAGATCCTCAATGTAATTTTTATACAAAAATTCTTGAGAGGTGCACAATTTCAAAAGGATGTGGTTTAAAAATCGCTCATGGTGTAGGAAATATATTTTTGTAGCATTGGTTGGTCTATATTTAAACAATTATTATCTCAACATAAAACATTCAACAAGGGGGCTTTCAAGAACAATTGGGGCGCTTAATAACATCTTTTATATTAAGAGAAACTATTCAATATGGTAAGAACTATTCGAGTAAACTTTCAGTTTGCCCTCTGGATTCATAGGGTATGTCATAAATCAAACTTATCTAAGTTATGTAGCCCACAACATTTTTTAGCTCACGCCTTGTCTCAACGAAGTACGCCAATCAGATGCAAGGATTTATAAATCTTACAGATCCCAAATAAGTATATATGGAAAGGCTATTACGGAAATGGTAATAGGTATAAGTCTTGGAATTTTCTCCTGAAGGCGCATGGCGTCCATTTTTATCGAAATTGGATTACTTTGAAACCTGAAGATCAAATTAAAACACCGTTATTCCAACTCTCAAGGTTAAATGAAAACTGCCCCAATGAAGGTAACAGGGAAAATTGCACAATATCCTTACGCCTTTTTGATATATTTGGTAAGGATTTATAAAAGACTGGTTCAGTAAAGTTAAGTAATATAAAGCGTTATGTCATAAAAACGTGTTGTACATATAAAATTATGTTTTAATATAATACCTATGAAGTTATTCGTTTGTATCTCTTACATTTCGTTTCGGTAAAGGCGAACAACTAGTGTAAATATAAGTACATATTTTGTATAGGAATTGAGGTGTATTTGTTTTCAAGAGTATTATGCCAATCATACAATAAAGACTGGGAATTGTTACCAGGTACATAGTTTGCCGATAGACATATTCGATTTATGTATGATTACTAAAATAAGACTTTATTATCATTTGAAATTAAAGTGGTTTTTTTTCTCTGTGTGTGTATGAATATTTATTAGCTTGACAATTCATTTTCTTTCCAAAAATTGTTACTATGTACACTGATGAGTGATATATGTTTCGAAAAGTAACACATGTTTAACTGAAAGTTACAATTTTGATATACGTAGTCAGGATTTTAATTGTATATGTAGATCATTTACTTTGCTAATATGTATATATGTATGCACTTTGATATAACCGTTGTTGTCTGATATTGTATTTATATGTGTATTTTTCATATATTTGGAGGATGATAAATTTATAGTAAAATTAAATTTCTTTAAAACATTCAATACGGAAACGAAATAAATGTTCATTCAAACTGGATTTAGGGAAATGACTATAATTATGTTGTAAAGAGAAATGCATTTTGTTGGTTAAATTTTCGATCCTACTTACATTATTCGAAACACTCTTTTATCTGATAGCTTATTACGTGTATTTCTTGCCATTTTATCACTGATGTGTGTATGAAAACGAAAAAGGTTAAAGTTGATAATATTATACATGTATTTATTATTCAGAAATATTACGAAGATGTTTTTCATCATTATTTCCTTAATATGTACTTTCGTGTTCCTGGGTTATTTTTTCTAATGATACTCAAGGCAGTACCTTATAGAACGTTTCATTTATCTCAATTTGCTACTTTCTTTTACCAACATAATTCTATACTTCTTTTCTATATTTCAGCTGCAGTCACTTTAAGTCTGAATTTTTAACTGCCATTACCATATTAATACTATAAATAAAAAAAGGTTGAAATAGTTTAGTTGTGGACTACCACTCATGTTCTCTTGTCGCATGGTGCAACGGGGTTTTTTGTTCGTTGTTAATGATCAGACAAAGGATGTTCAAGATAAGCCATCAAAGGAATATATTTTCAACCTTAATCCGTTCAGCAGCATTCTATATGCGTATGTAAAATATCATGATTCGTGATTATGAATATCTTCTTAAGTGGAAAATATTCGAAATTTAGGAAGATTCTAGTTGATATTTTTCCATGGATGCATCACTAACTGATTCTTCCTTTTCTCCCATTTACGCGTAAAATTAAATTATACAAATATTATGCATTTTGCATCATCAACATACCTAAAGCCTGCCACAGCAAAACCGCCATTTCAACAATTAGCCCCTTTGAACAGCATTTATTTTTCTTTTGCACTTGATTGTCATATCTGTCAATGGTGTTTCTATTTTAGTTTTAGCGTAAAGTTAGTCTTGACACATACTCTATGTCAGCTTTTCCTTTGAAGCCTTGTATATTGGCATTAACAGAATTCTCCCTTTTATAACTGTGACAGAGAAACACTGTTGTTGATTTTATTTTAATTACGAGGGGTATCCCAGGATTATGTAAACTTTTGCTACAACTTAAAAACAGTATTTGGTAAAGACAAAACAAAATCTCCACTACTGGGTTTGTAAGCCTTGTGCGCTACTCGTTATTGAATTGGTAGGCATTTGAAGAACCTAGTGGTACCGGGGACTAGTGGTACCGAGGGCAGGGCAGATCATTTTGATGTTACAACGTCAAGGTGAACGTTTTGTTTGACTTTGGTGTTCAAATTTTCTTGATAAAGTCACCATTGCATTTCATGCACTTCTCGTCTCTCTTGATCCATTGCTAACAATTCCCTTGTACCAGTGTTGGTCTAAACAAACCAGCCACAACGGTCTGTGTGGCCAGTGACAGTTCACAAAAGTAGTCAAAACTTGCTACATTTCTACGCGGCGTCCACAAAAGGAAAAACGAGACAGTCCGTGGACGCTACGTCTGGTGAGTAGAGGGCGTGCTCAGTTATTTAGAATTCCAGCAAACTCATGTCAATCTGAGTGGACACTGTATAATGGCTCGGACATGGTCTTGTATACTCTATCAAACGCTATGGCAGTCTCTTCCATCGTAAGGCTCATACTACATCTCTCCTATATAACATATTTTTTAATTCACACTTTTACATGGATTTACTTTTATTCATGAAATCAAAGGAAATGTTTACTAGTATTTTATGAATCAACTACAATGTAATAAATGTTTCGTTTACCTTTGAATAATAGCTGGCTTTCACAGGAGGAGCAACGTACCAAGTACCAAGTATCATCCGACCTCTCAATGAAGAATATGTACGCTTGTTTCCCAATAAATTTGGTCTGGTATGCCAATTTAGAATGGACTGAGAAATCTATCTTCCATTGTTTGGAATGTCCCTTGGTCTCGGGAATTATAGAAAAATACCCATGATTCATCTGTAGTTGATGATTCTTTCCCATTCCTTATTAACTGGGGGAAGGGGGGGCGTACGGGGGGCAGAGAACGTCTTTGAAGTTTTTACTGTTCTTTCCAATTTGTCTTCCGTTAATCATTTAGACTAAGTTTCCGCATGATCAAATGCTATGTTAAAAAGCGACGCACAGACACTCGTCCCTTTCACATGTCACATGTATTTCGCATAGTAACTCGCCACTCCTGGTCCACAAAGTCTTTGACAGCTGATTTGACATTGTATCCAACGTTGACTTTCGCCCATGACTCTTATCATCTTCAACGCTTTCTCGCCCATTCCTCAATACTGTGTGCCATAAAAAAACTAATGCCCTTAATACTGGTGGTCGTACTGTTGCTGATGCTAGCAATTCATGAGTTTCATTTGACTGGTGTTTTCCCTGGATTCACACATACTTTGATAATTTTGCTATATTCTGAATAATCAGTTGACGTCATTTTTCTGATAACATTGACAACCAACGTTTGCATGTTTTGTATCTCAAAACTACCATTACAACTGTTATAACGTCGAATCTTGGAACGAGCTTTCACGCCAACAAGTGTACAATAGCCACAAAGCGTCGGACTACTATTGTGACACAATGGAGGAAGATATGGACAGTGCAATGTTAGGATACTTGTGCATATTTTAACTTGCTTCGCCTATAGAATGATTAGTTACTATAGTAACATGAAAGCATGTTTCAGCTATTTGAATATATGAAAGCTGCTAAAGTTTGGAGACAATAGGTTTAATATTGTTCCAAGTAAATTTCGTCAAGATCTTTTTTATAAATAAAAATATTGCAACAAAAGATTACGTTATTCTTGGACACACCTCGTACATACTAATTTTACAATTTTCATTGTCGTGGTCCTTTTCCGTTTCACACTCTACAAGTAGCGAACTTTATTTTACTTTGTTTGCTTTTTAAAGTTATTTTTAATGAAATATAACAAAAACAAACTTTTTCTTTACATATTGCGTGTAATTCATCAACAATATTTCTCAGCGCATTGTTCACTTTTATGGTACTTTCTGTTTTACCAAATATGCTACTTACATGATTTTAAAGCCATTTTCGTCTCTAAGTGGCCTGTTACTAGTTTATTTTGACCAAAGCAAATGTCTTTTAAATTTCATTTCCTTCGAACATTTCATACCATTTTTTCAACAACGCTGATGATTTTTACTTTTCATTAGAAATCAATACATCATTGGTAATTTCACTCGACATATAGGTTACAATCGCCTTGTTACATAGAATATATATCCTGACTATAAAACTATTTCATTCAGTCACAGTTTCACGTATAAAAATGCTAACTCGCATGTAAGTTTGTCGTAACATACCTAATTGATATTTTTGCCGTTAAGCTGTATAATTCTGTCACAGTGCCATCCATTAAAGGAAGCTTTCCCATGACAGCAATACTTCGAATAAATCTTTTGCCATTGCACTGAACTATTCAGTGACATTTTCCCAAGTGAACTATGAATTCCGATTGCATTTTTCCCCATTGCCCTAACCCAGCAAGTGCATTTAGTGTTTCATAATAGCATATAACTTGACTTATCCTATCAAGTAAGTAAAATTGAAAAATCGTTTTATTTCAGGTAACAGAAAACAAATCATTTTGACTGGCCTCAATGCCGTATCAAAATTCAGAGAAAGAAAAAAAAATAACACTTACTTAATCTCGTCATGAAGTTAATACAGTGGTGTGCATTTTATTTCGAAATATTACATAGTTATATTGATAAGTTAACGTAACTGTATACCAATTACACCGAAGACTCCTTAGCCTTTTGTCTTTTTTATGTAAACGTACACTTGCGGATATTTTCCTTTGCATTAAGCTTGCCCTGTCTGTGTCTCGCTGATAGGATTTTTTATCCATTTACCTGTACAAGCCAACGGGGTTTCCAGTACTCCTTTACCATTGTATTCATTACACTTTCTATCTGCATGGTATTTTTGTAATTGCATTGTTCTGCCCATTCAAATCGTCCCTTGAACTGGTATATTTTCAAGTATTTGGCTCCACAGCTCAATACTAACTTACTTTTTGTTTTGTTTAAACACCACTGGTAGACACTGGTAGACCTATCTTCAAACCCTACGCAGAAGATACGTATAGGTAAGAAGTTCTGATAACCGGGCGAAGCCCGGTTATCAGAACTTCTTACCTACTTATTGGCAAATATGTGGGGGTGAAGAAATCTGACCTTCCTAATTAATCATGAAATTGCTGTTGTCAAACAAATTTGTGTCTTCAGAAGTAAGCTGAGTGCGAATTACGTCATTTATTTTGTCTGTAATTTTTGGTGCCAAAACAAATGTGAATGTCTAGCAAAATGGTGGACCGTTTTCAGTTTGGTTCAAAGGATTCTGCTGAGCAAAGAATTAAATGTTTAATTAAATATTTTCACACTTCATATCATAATATCAGTATGTCATTGCATTCCTGTACTACCACAATAAATGAGTCTGATAAATACCTGATTGTGGTCTTATCATGACCTTCCCAATTAAACCTGTCAGTTAAAAATTACGAAATAATAACCGGGTTCTTACTGAATTTTTGGGGAATCATGAAGAACACACCATTAAGAGGCAGTTTGCCAATAAGTGACCATATTGTATAACATAAAAATACACTGGAATAATACGGAGATGTAATAAAATCAGGCTTAAAATCTTGTATTTAATCCTGTGGAAATGTTGGTTTTAAATCATTTATGTCTAAGGTCAATTAATATTCAGAAAGGCCAGAGGCCTTAATGAGTTTCTAAATCCGTTGTTTGACGTTTTTTTGGAATTTATTTATTGTAATAATGTAATCTAACTTAACATTTTCCTCGCAGCTTTATTACGAGTTCTGTTTTATGTATTCTAAACATAAAAAGGACATAAGTAATTACTAGTGAACGTACACTTGTTATTTTTTATTTTTAATGCTATAGACAAAATATAGCTTACATGTCTGCCTGTGATTTAGAGATGTTTTCCCAACCATTGGGACAGCAGGGTCAAAAACCCTCCGTTCACACTGTCCCTCGTATAGGGAAGTCCCTGTCTTACACATGCAGACAAAATTCATGCCGTACTGATCCATACTTCAGCATGTATTTATTTGAATTTATGTATCCTCAACTTCTTTGAAGTGTACACATATATTTTGCGGAAATAAAACGAAAAAAATGCGGAAAAGTATATGTAATTACTTACATTGATTATTATAGACTGAAAACCGTCTCATATCAACAGTTGTAGCTCACATTCAATATATCTAAATTAATGTTTAAATATATGGAAAAAAACTTATTTCCTGTTCCGGGCATACTTCCGGGTATATTTTTACCATTTTCTTTGTATACATGGAGTAATAAATCAGACTTAATAATCTTTACCAAACGAAATAGAAGTTTCAGAAGAACCAAGTGTGATCCTTTAATGGGTTAGGTTAGGAAGGCACTGATTTTTTACTCAATTTCATATAGATATGTAAGGAAATAGAAATGACACGATAGTTCTTACACCTCTGACTCAAATTTATTGGCATATAGTACACTACAGATCCATGTACTTGTTAAAATACTCCTGTAAGTTTTCGAAGTAAATTGCTCCCCACCCGCCTTAACGTGAAATAATAATATTTTTACAAAAAGTGATACAGTATTAAGCTATGTGTCGTAATATACCGAATTTGAAATGACAGTTAGGCTA
This sequence comes from Mercenaria mercenaria, assembly GCF_021730395.1. Lineage (NCBI taxonomy): Eukaryota > Metazoa > Mollusca > Bivalvia > Venerida > Veneridae > Mercenaria > Mercenaria mercenaria. Next base: position 32,609,252 of record NC_069364.1, on the reverse strand, counting down.
GTCAAAATGTTTATTCCATTATACTTTCTTTTCTAAAACAAAAGGTCCAAATGAAACTTCATTTGCTCTTTTTCTAATTTTGAACCTTATTATAACTTTAATACAGCTCCGCCAGTATCAAACGGGTATAATGGATATCGGCATATGAACAGAAAAAAAGATATTGGACCATGGTAATAATAAATATTCATTTTAAGATGTCAAATTATTTTCCATACGTATTTAGTGTAAACTTCCCTACTTGTTACACATAAAATCACAAAGTTGCATAAAACAACCACTAGCCTACAAAAAGCACGTGTGGGAAATCACAGTGGTTAGGATATGTTGCAGTGTTGAGTGTACAAAATAGGATTGTCTGTTGACACATGTGTATCGAAAAGAGTGTCTGTAGCCAAAAAATGAGATAAAACTATTGCATCTTAAATTCATTTCAGGTGGTTTAATTGTACTTTATTTAAACACATTAATAATTGTTGTGTGTAACCACCAATCAGCAATTGTTTTGAAATGGTATTATTTCACGTACTCGTACTGGAAAAGTGGAAATCGTATAGCAATTATCTTTGAGTTAAATGAAGTATGACATTGAAAAATGAATATTCATTTATGATAATGACTTATTATGTACAAAATAGGACATCCAATTCTATCTGTGTACAAAAACCGGGCATGTGACACAGGTACCGTCATATTTGTATAATCTTTCCAATTAGTAAATAAGTCTTTGTTGAAGTAATAAACAAAAGGTTCACAACGATGTAATTTAAGCCAGAACTTCTTTTACAGCGCTGGTGTCTTAAATTTCATGAATACTGACCATGCACATTGAATTTTCAATTCTGGTTAATTAAATATATAACTCGGAAGTAGTCAGTTGTGTGTCTATTTCCTTCTTTTGAGCATTCATCTTCTTGATAAAATAACATTCAAGTGAGAAAAAGACCAACATTTAGTTTAGTTTACTTTATACTGATTTATTTTAGCTCAATTGTGATTATTTGAACCACTCTCCAGTCCGCCTCCTGGAATAACCAGCACTGGTGTCATATGAGAAGTCATGGTCGTGACCCCAGTGAGGCTTGAACCCACGACTCTCGGGTTGAGCGGCCGGCACCTACGTGACCAAAATCAAAATTCTTTCGGAAAAATAATTCTTGTTTATAGAAAAACTGTAAGCCTTTAATTAATATTCAAGTACATTAAATGCAAATATTAAACATAACTGCGCGTAACCAACAAGCACTTGTTGCTCTGAACTATAGTGCACTTTTAAAAAAAATTCTTCGGCAGATATTGCGGTGAAAATTAAATCAATAAGGACAGCTACATATGCCTATTTGAAATTAACTAAAGGATCGTTAACACCAAAGAAACTTCCCCAGATTTGGCCTTGCTTTTACACTAAGTAAAGACATTTATGTTTTAAAGTTAAAATCATATACAGTGTATAATAATCCGTCCTGTTCCAGCCAAGTACACAATGTTTAGAAATTTTCAACTTCTTATTTCTAAAATTTCGTGCACATCGTTTAGTGACATACGTAGCAATGTCAGTTTCAACGATTGGAGTCATCAAAATATGCGCATTAATTTTAACACCATTAAAGAATATCAATTACTTTGTAATTTTCAACCATATTAAACACATTAAAACAGACTTGCGTGTAGCCACTCCACACTTGTTGTTTTGAACTAATAGTACATATAGAAAGTTTTATGGCAGCGGTATTGCTAAAATATGAAGTAAGACAAGCTACACATCACGTACAAATATCTATATATAATAACCACACAATTTACGTGGAGTGTCTTTGTTATATGCTGACATAGCCAATCCTACATGTGTACAAAAATACAGACATGACACAGGTAACATCATTTTTTGTTTCTGACAAAGAAGAGAAAACATTTACACTGATATCAGATTTATCAAAACAAACTGAAAATAAAACTACCATGAGCTGCGTTCCTTCCTTCTTCATGAAACAATTTACTAAGAAAAACGATTCTAATTACACAAAAAACGTGTACATTCGTTAGATAAAGGCGTTCAAATTTTCGACAAGTTCTCCTTCCAATAGAGTGAACCAGAACTCTTAAACATCTATTAGATCAGTGTATTGAATACGGTGCCCGTGGCATCTTCTGTACTTAACTTTTAATTCTTAGTTGCATTACTTAGATGTCGAATGGTTGAAATACTTACTGTCATGCGGATTAGAAAAATAGTTGCGTGTAACCAACAGACACCTGTTGTTTACAAATTATATGGCTGGAAAATCTAGTGATAAAATCATTAGGGTACGCAATACAATAGCTTCCTTTCTTTATTTAAATGTAAAAGATACACGAGAGAAGTATTTATATTTGTGTATTTACTCATCCCATTATATATATATTTCTTGACAATTTGGCACTTTCATTAGCAGGAATATTAACCAACCGTAAATTTGTTCAGTGGCTTTTATTAAATATACACAAACATTTACATATCGAACTTTTGTTGTTTCTGTCTAAAAGTATCGTTCACATCTTCGTGTTAAAACAAGATTATAAAACAAACTAAATACGTGTACAAATATGACTTATAATCATAACACAATTAACATGAAATACCTCTATGTAAATTATATAGGTTCAAATGCTTCAAGGATACTGATCCGGTTTGTGTAAAAAGAACAAACATAATGTATGACGTTTAGGTCTAAACATTACAATAAAACCGAGTCGATCGGTAAACGGGACAGAACAACCGACCTTCCGCAAACTAGCTGGATGGTTTCCTTACACGAAAGAATTCTACTCCCTCTCCACAGCGGTGAGGCATGTTGCTTCATATAATATTCAGGTCATAATTTTAGTAAAAGCAAAACAAATGGGACCGTGTGCGAAACACAAAGAAACTGTCCCCATTCTTTCATTTGACTTTTACTACTAAAAGCATTGTTAACAAAAAGTGTAGTTTGTCTTAATTCTGAATTAAACGTGTAAATATACTAATATTTCTCTCTATATATTTACTTTATATGTAAAGAATAATTATTACAAACGATGTCTTAACTCTATATTTACTCAATATATATGCGCTCTTGAAAATGGTATAGCTTCTTATGTATTTATATGTTTTTACTCTAAAATATTTGCAATACACGTTCATGCCACTAGTCACGGTAGGTTTTGACAGTTGGAGGTAATAGAATATTTTTATCAGTTGTGATATATATCAACAAAATATATATAGTTTTGTATTCATTGCTCAGATAAATCTCGAATGCATGCGGGGTAAGTTCTTTTTCTGAAGATATTCATAACGATGTCATTGATGTCACGATATATTTACAAAATTTGCTCAAAGAAGTAAATTCATGCAAATTTTGTTTTACTTTCATATCTGACTTGACAGCCAATATTAATACTAATTAACTGAATTAAAAGACAAACCAGTATTTCTTGAGTAATAAGAATATCAATTTAATGTTTTGTTGTTGTTGTTTTTTTTTTATTCAAAAGACTAAATAACACCAAACCGCATGAATTATAATCATATGATCAATATGCATTTAAATGCATATCTATACATCTTGTTATTATCAAAATACAAACGAAATAACCGACTTCATATACTTCAAATAATTCTAAGTCAGCAGTATATGTCATTTTTAAAAATACCAATCATTTATCATTAGGAGATGCGACCATATACTAATACAATTTCTGCATTATTTCTTTTGCTTGTTTTTTTGTTCGGTTTAGAGTCACACCAACTGAATTTAGGTCATATGTCGACTTTTCCAGTTTTTGATGATAGAAGAAGACTCCGGGTTGTTCCAGGTATGGTTGGGCACAGAACCAGCGACCTCCCTGGCTCTTCACATGAAGAATTTGACACCACAAACAGGGGTTTCGAACCTACATGACTGAAGGGCAAGTGATTTGAAATCAACGACAGTATCCACTCGGCAACGGAAACCCCGATGCATTACTTCAGTGACATAGTTTCAACAATAGTAATGGATATTGATTAATTAATAATTTGAATAATTAATTGATTCATTAATAACCGATAAATTTGTTAAAAGTATTGGGCAGGTTGAAAAATTTTCAAATGTATACTGAACAACTAATTTGCACCATTTGTTCTTTTGCCCACTTCTAAATGTTATCAAATGTACTATTTTGAAGCATGATGTTCGCTCGAAACAATATGTTGATGTTAAGGTTTTAGACTTTCAACAAAATTTAGCTATACCAATTTTTAATATTATGACTTCAACTCATTTTCAAGAGTCACAAAAATATACAAAAATTACTAGAATTTAAAGACTATCGACAAATGTTATGAAGAAAAAAAAGTGGCAATAAAAACAAAACAACGCCGTAAAAGAGCATTTAAAATTTGTATGATATTTAACCCTTTTCTAGACAAAAAAAAAATCTACACTTCTCTATTTTTATAGATGGCATTCACTCGTTTTTAATAAACACAAACATCCTTTTTTCTTTGACTTAAAAAATGGGTGTGGTAGTAAATTTGATAAAATTCAGTCTTTTCGTAATTCGATGTTTTTGATATGTTATTACCAAAATACTGTTCTAAATTTATGCTTGATATCGCATGTATACTTTTAGTAATTATTCAGATATTATAGTATATTATAATAGTTAAAATAGCAAATGGAAGGTTAGCTGTTTTGTTCAGTATATATTCAAACATAATATATCAATAAAAAATTTATACAGTATTCATACAATACTTGACACATTAAATCAGCAAGATATAGATTAATGTCCTACATACATAGATTTAAACAATAACAGTTGAGATTATTTGGGCTAGAATATAAATGACGTTTGAGAAAACAACTGATTATTATATCATACTGGAATAAGAAAAATGACCTTTCTTGTTTATTCTATGCTTTTGCTTTTTGTTACATACTTAGTTTCATATTAGGAGGATTTACATATTCAGGTTTTTTTTCTATCATTTGTAGACAGGGAGATTCTAACAACGCATTAGTTATGATGGATAAGATGCAAAACATATAAAATGAGTAAATATCAGGTCAGACTGATGATGTAAGCCACATAATATTATTCTGATTTCAATATTGTTGCATCGTCAAGTGGCAACATTTTCTGTCTTTTCCTTTCGTGTTTCCACTAAAATGGTACATCATAAAATAGATAAAATAATTTGAACATAACTACATTTATGAATTGAAATAAATAAGAAAATATTCGTGTTTTTTTTTCTAAGCTGAAAATCTTATAATTCAAATTATTAACCTTTTCGCAAGAAAAGTATTTATAGAATAAAAGAGTAGTACTTTTTATTGACCCAGTTTAATTTTCTTACAAATAGATGGTTTTCGGGTTATTTCTTGTTTTTTTTTCTTTAGCTTTTGAATATCTGAGTAAGAGTAGGCTATAGCTAGTCTGAAATATGGTCCTTTAACAACGATTTGAAAATTCTATCTTAAGTATGTCACAATGCTACTGAGTACAATTTAGTGCAAAACAAATGAAAGAAAAATTGTACATTTTAAGTGTAAATAAAAAGATAAGTTTTATGAAATTTATCACATTTGTTGCATTTATGCTAAAGTCTTTCAATTAAGCCTTTGTTTCTATTTGAAAGTAAACTTTTACATTAATATTAGTGTTTATTATTTTAAACCGCACTCTATAAACAACATTTTGTAAAATAAAAATAAAATCCTACTTTCGGGTCACGAATGCACCTTCCATGCTTTTTTGAGTGTGTTTTTATGGTCTGTGAGAATTATATACCACCTGGCATAATTAAAGAAAATGATCAAATTCATTCCAAATAGAATATGCCATTTTTCTATATAATGTGATTAGTTATGTATTACTAAGTCTCAATTAAAAATAATCGGCATACAAAAAAGGTATAAGAATAAGAAGAGGAGTTACTGTTATTGTTGTTGTTGTTGTTGTTTGGTAACAAAAATATTATTAGCGATAAATCTTTATACCTGAAAAAATAGCTGTCTATTACTTATAGAATTGCTATTTTACATCTTATTTATTAACAAATTAATTTAGTATAATACCGCAAGAATGCATTAATTGGCAAATGGTTCTCTTTGCAACATCGTTAAGTGTTGTAAGCGCAATATGTAAACATAATTATGCTTTCTGTAAGCATGTAATCCATCAATCCATGTTATAATTCATTTGATCACATATATCATTGAATCTTACTTTAATTATCTTTCGTTTTGCGTTTTTAATTTCCCCGTAACAATCACAAAACAATCTGAACCGGACAAATATTACACATAACACAGAATAGTGCTCCTTTGACACACGAATAATTTCCGCCACTTGAACAAATTACTGAATGCAAGTGAAAATAAATCTAAAAGATATAAATATACAAATAAACCAAATTGACCACATATATACAAACTGACCGCATTATTAGCAAGAGAAAAACCACGTCATAAGAAAACCTCCACAAAGACTAAGTATGAATCACCCTCGATGGCGCGTTTTTCGGGGAGTGTTCTTTCAGTAAGATTTCTGTTGATCTTGTTTTAACGTGTTTAAACTATGTCAGTTAATGAAAAAATTAAAATAGTTACCATTTTCACACAGTTGTTCAAGGGAATCGAATTTTGGTAAATCCACGTGGTTAACGTTATTATTATGCTTAAAATCCATTGTCGCCACCATGTTTTTTCACTGTTAGCTTCTTCATAACTAATGTTTGTGGGATAGATAATCATGATTTTTTGTGGTAAAGTCACGTGACTTGCCATGATCATTGCCGTAAACTCATGATTTTCATATTTTAACATATATTTACATCTATAAATAATCATTTAAAACAGATATTGACTGATATTAATAATTTTAAATTTAGATATGGATATTATCATGTTATTTAACACGTAGTTAAATTTCCTTGTATTTCAAACTAACCTCTGACGAGCACCTTTATACTTACGGGTGTTTTCTTTTTACTTTTGGAAAAAATAATAACACAAAACAATTTAAATCAGACTTGACGTTGCTCAAGCCGGCTGCCGTCCGTATCTTTTTTTTTCTCATAAAAGCCGTTTTCTGAAAACGTTAAAATATTATGAAAATGTGCAAATGATATCATATTCAGGTAGTACATGTACTTTGAAAACGTAAAATTCTAGTAAAGCGTACCTATCGCGGATATTTGGAAATTCCCCCAGAATTTACATATACATAAGGAGTATATACATAACAGAGATGTATTTCTCAAGTTTCATATTATGTTGAGAGGGTTAGAAATGATGTAGTATCCCTTATTTTTAAATACATTTTTATCAATTGATAAAATTGTTCAAACAAATCTAACTCATCAATAACATAGATATCTAAACTAACTTTTTCGATAGCTTATTCTTCCAAGGAAAGTTAAAATGATAATTTTATTTGTAACGAATGGTGTCAGAGCTTGGAAATCTTTTTCGGGTGTAACACTGTATAGGTCTGTCACATTAAATACATAAGGAGCAACACATTTACTAATTTGTAATATTTATGTTTTGCAGATTTGAACGTATAAGCATTCCTGTTTTTGTTGGTTTTTTTCTTTAATTGACATATGCCTGTTGAAAAACCAGGGGACTGTTCACTGAACATTCTCGCATACCAGAGGTCTACCGTGGTTCCCCGTCTCGGGATTTTGACGAACCTCTGATGGATGTGAATGTTCACTGAATGGTTCGGCCTTTTTCAGTTGATAAAAGGAGTATTCCCAACTCATGAATGACCGCACGCTATGGTATTTTAAACGGGATTAAAAGTTTCAAACCCTTTCCCGTCCTCTGAACAAACCAAAAACTACACTGAACTTTGAGCACTGATTATTAGTGTTTGAATTTATTCGGGTAATTATTACTAAAGATTAAATTCATTCTGACATCTCTTGTACTCTCTTGCGTAAGTCTTGCGATAGTCATTTGCGGAAAAAATAAAACATTATAAACAATAATTTTAACAAGATGTTTTATTGAATACTTTACGTATAATTTCCTTATAAAGTAAATTGCAAAAGGAAAATCGTGACTTTAACAATATTCCCTCGGAGCGGTTTGATACTATGATCAATATCAAAAATTAGATTATTCAAAATAAAACTTAAATGTAGTTAAAAGACGTAAAGCTAAAACTAAGACGTATGTCTCATAATATATAAATACCATATGGCAGCGTGTGTGACATTGATATTGTCAACCCAAGGGCAGAATGTCACCCGAGGCGAAAGCCGAGTGGTGACATTCTGTTCCGAGGGTTGACAATATCAATGTCACACACGCTGCCATATGGTATTTATTTTATTATACCGAACAAAACTAAACACATAAAAAGTTTTTAAAATGTTTTTGATTCATTTAATAAATTCAACAGTTTCATCTTTAGCGCGGTAATCAGTTGTGTACACATTGAATAGCGACGTCATTACAGTACGACAATGTGTACAAGGGAGGCAATCATATGGCTAAAAACCGAGGCAGTTATTTGCCCTTATATGACATTCAAAATATCAGCGCGGTCACATGACCTGACAGTCACTTTCGCTTGGTCACGTGTCGAAAAGGTTGAAAATGTTTCTGATAGTCAAAATATCTCTTTTTCGGGTAATGGGATTTTACCATTGTAGACAAAAGTGAGGTATAATAATTATAGAGTTATAAGTTTATGTAAAAACAACAACCATGCGGAATAGATTTCTGAAGAATATTTTCAAAGCTTTGCAAAAACTTTAAACAAAAATGTTGCTTTTATGCTAACTAGATATAAAAAAAAATTATAATAATTCACTTATTATTAATTAAAAAAATAAAATTTAAAACTTCAAAAAAAAAATATGTTGGTCATGTGCCGTTTTCTCTCTATTACATCTACATCTACATGTTTTTGCCGAGCAATCGTTCACGATTATGATTGGGAGGCGCTAATGGTTATGTGCAAAGTTAAAACTGTTAGTATAGAACAGTATAAGGTGTGCTAAAGAAGGATAAAATCAAGGGGAGACTGAGCTCTTGTATGTGATCGCCGCCAGCCTGTGGAGAAGACATTTCGCCTGGGGCTAGACTGAATATATGTGGGAAGAGCATTCCAGTATCTGATGGTTCTGGGGAAGAAAGAATTTGAGTGATACTGGATGCGTGACTTGGGTATGAGAAAATCTAGGTCCCTTGTTGGTATCAGGTGATTGTGGTCAATAAAGACAAGTTTATACTGGATTTTATATAAAAAGTTAAGAGGTTTGAATCAAGGTTATATATAACCCAAAAAGCAGTCCCATAGAGTAAGGGGAACGTGTCGTGTTTGCTGCCATAGGAACCACACTTTATAACAAAATTTTCCATGGGCCTATTCTCCAAATAACCTTTCATTTCAAGAAAAAAATGTCTCGTCCGTTGACGTTAATGAAGGATATATCATTTTGTGACTGAGGATGGATGAACAGACGGACGAACGGAAAGGAAAAAGAACGACATGTGTATTCTGCATATCACATCCTTTGTACCAGGTTTTATGACAATTCTCTTTTACTTTTAAAGTTATAACAGAATCCGCCATTCCCCGCGTTTTCTTCTACCTATTTAACAAATTTTGTCTTACCTTTTCAATTATTGAAGAATTAACAGTTTTCATGTTTTTGTTACAACAGAAACAAAATAAAAGGATGTGCATATTTTCCACAGTGACATCAATCCATGTATCAAGTTTCATGAAATATATTTTGCTTTTTAAGTTATTACAGGATCCACTATTTATGACTTAGAGGAGGACAGACAAACAGAGAATAATGTGCATGTGCTCGACATTGTCAGCTATTTATTCACTTACTTTAATGAAAACATCTTAAAGTTACCCGCCCACAGCTTATGTGAAATTTTTCAACATGTTCATTTCCACCAAGTTTGGCATAGAATGTATATATATATATGGCAAAAATTTTATGTCAATAAGTTTGTACCGTCAGTCACTTTCAGAGTACTCACTTTTTATGGACTTTGAGAGAAATTATTTTTCGCCTAAAATGTGTGGGTTAGTCACTTTAAATTATCGCAGAATGTACTTTTTTCGCATAATAAGTTTATATGTTTCCATAGCAAAATAAAAGGACATGCAAATTCTCCGTAATGCCATCTATCACTGTACTAACTTTCACGGATATAGCAGGATCCCGCTTTGCAGGACTGACGGACTGACTGACGGACAGACTGGGGCAGCAATACCTAAGTCCAAGGAACACACGTAGGGGACTAATTACAGCAAAGTTATAACCCTGAAAGAGGACTGGCATACTTTGTATTATCTGAATTCTCATATCCAACTTGGTCACCAGCATACACAATAGTACTCAGACTGAGTCTGCTATCAACGTGCATAGTTGCATTCTATGCTTGCAAAGGATCTTCTTATAGATTGTGATAACAGATTCCATTCAAATTGCTTTGGTGGTATTTTTTTGTAAGATAATTCATAATGACATTAAAGAAAAATAATACAACTATGTACTAGTACGGAAAAATAACAAACTCCAAATCATTTGAAAATGTCAGCCATATTCCTAATGCACTTTTAAATTACCGGCATTTCAGCTCAGGAAATATTAAAGTCTGTCGCCTGGTGGATCAATATTACTCTATTTAGCATGCAATTTATGCTATTACAATCATGCTGCTAAATATCTTTATCAACTTCTGTTATGAAGAGAGAAAATAAGTACCATTAGTTCTCCCAGAAAGATGAAAATATCCCTAACTGAAAACTTAAACACAAGAAGCAACAAAACTAAATTAAGGAACAAGCTTTTTTCTGAATAAGTTCCTTTTTTAAAAGTCTACCGTTTGGTAAATGATATGAGTAATTTTTGTTTAAAAGGTAGTATCGCAACATCAGCAATTCGGGAAACAAAATTGATAAACTTTTACAGAAGGAGAAAATAGCTGTGGTATCTATTAGTGCAAGGTTCTAACATAAGTAACAAGTTGGCTGTACGTACAGATTTCGAAACATTTCTCGAAATAAAACTGGTCACATCTGCGTTCGATAAAAGAAAATATTTTTATTGACATATCATTACATTTTCATTGACATTTTTCCGCATATTGGTGCACATTCAGTGTTCTAATCATTTGGGAAGTCATTCAGAAAACTGCACTAGAAGTTGTTAAATTGCAAAATATCACGCATTATTTTATTGCTGCCATAATTTCTTAGTTTCATTTCTTTGCACTTGCAACATTTATGAACCGACATGTCCTTGACATTAGTAAATTCTGATATTGTCTGTAAACAAATAGAAGTAGATAAGCCATAAAAATGAAAAGCATGCATTTTGCAGACATTCATAAATAGTATCTGAGGTATTAAGTTTGCACTAACAGGGTTAACATAACTGCTTCGTTACGGATTATGACCTATTCGAGTACAATCAGATGATGTATACTGTTGTATCAGTGGAAAACTGGTCTAAAGAAAATTTGTAAGGATGAACATGAATTATCTATATAATAGCACTGTAATTCTGTAATTCACAATGGCGTTTGAAATGCATCTACCTTTACAGCATTCTGGGTTGACTGCTATATCTGATGTTTATGGGCCATACCAAAGTATTCCTTGAAATACATCACGAATTCATATTATAAACTGGGCTTTAGATGTTTAAAGACTGAGTCTGACCTGGCAGGTCTACGTATATAAGTCAGATGCATCTCATAGATTGCTTTAGCGGTTGTCTTTGATCTATAAAACTTTAGAGAAATATTTTTTTTTCTAAAACCAGAAAAGGAGTCCTAGTGTCTTATGATAAATGTTTACAGCTATTGAACTGACGTAATAAGGCCAATATCAGTCTTTACATTAGGCAAACCCCTTTCGAGGACATAGACTTCACCCGCGTCAACTGGCAAAGAGAGAAATTGACTAAGGCATAAAAAGAGAGAGTAAAATACAGATATTGCATTTGAAAACAAGTTAAAAAACAGGTCAGGTTTCTGAGGAGACACATTTTCAACCTGTCGGACTGCCTGGCTGAAATGATTGGCTCCAAGAGCAATAATTAATATTTTCTGGGAGTGAGTTCCAGCAGACAACAGTGCGAGGGAAAAATGAATACAATGTACTAGGCTATGGGTGATGTTATAAAGCATAGCCAATCATTGGTCAATACGACGCAGACCAGGTCGTCTTCAGTTTAAAGTGGTCAACATGTCAGTTACACCGGAGGTATGGCTATAGTTGCGCATTGCCCATCGAGCAGCCTTTCTTTGCACAGACACAATTTGTTTGATACACCAACTGGTGTGTGGTGTCCAAACAAAGGAGCAATACTCGACCTGGGGCCTCACATGTATGTTGTTGATTTTAGCGTTACTGAGTTTGCTTTGATTTGTGTCTGGGGAGTCCTAATGTTTGATTTGCTATCTATGTATTTGCTCCATGATAAGTCTTTCATATTGTTGCACCAAGATATTTTGAGTATGAGCTGTTGTTAACGTGTTGAAGTAATTGCAGTCAACGGGCATGCATTTGCTATTAACTACGCTTTTTCATATTGAAAAAATATATTCATAAACATCTTATTATTTTAATTTAGATGTCTATTTAAGTGGAAAAAATTGCGCGTTTATTATGGATATAGAATGTATTTAAACGTAATATAATTTCTCAGCACGTCCACAAGAACCAAGCTACCTTCATTAGTATATATTGATCAGTGTTTCACGAAAACTTCATTAAAATTCAAGTATTGCTCGCATCATTCTATCACACTGTAATGTACGCGATAATGCGCATGCTTATGTATTTTCAGCTCTGAAGAGAATCTTTAAGTTTATAGAAGAAGTTTGCAGACGTGTTAAATTTCAGGTATTCAAAGGTATAGTCTCGTGTTACCGCTAAATGGCATTCGTTACTGAGATACACAGTATCCTAAACAGATAAACCTGTGTTTAAGACCTCTCGGAATAAAGGCTAGTGGTATAAAACTAGCCTATAAAGATTAATTAATTAATAAATTTAATACTGTACGTGTACCTGTGCTGAGGGATTATTTATGTTTTTGTTGGGTTTAGGGTCACACCGACACAATATAGATCATATGCCATTGTTTTTCCATCTTTTGATGGTGGAGGAAGACCCCAGGTGGTGTTCAGTGCATTTATTTCATGCCTCGAGCTTCCGTAAATCAGATGGACAGACGGTCTCCCAACACAAGGTGGGTGTCCGAGTTGTTAAGGTCGTTGACTTCGAATTACTTGTACCTCATTGATTTGGGTTCGAAACCACGCTTAGCTGGTAGAATTTTTTCTCAAATTTATATATATTGTGGATAATCATTATAGAAAGGAACTAAGATTCCCTGTAAAATCAGTGAATAAAATCTTTTGCTAGACAGATAAACTACTTGGGCTGTCTGCAGGATATGCGGCTTACCCTTGGATAAGTTGACCGCGTGTAATAACAATAGTTAATTTCTGTTCGATTACTTTTTCTCAGTATGCGTTCTGTGAGTGTTAAGGAAACCATTGCTCGTTAGAGCTACATTTACAGCCAAGTAATATCGAAATACGAAACTGTACGGAAATTGCTGATTGTCACTTCAGGTCCATTACCTTAACAACTTTCATGTTGTAATGATATACATTGTTTAGTTTGGAATTGTGCTTAGTTTCTGACATAATTATGAGGTCGTAATGATACATTGTGCTTAGTTTTGAACATAATTATGAGGTCGTAATGATACATTGTACTTTGTTTTGAACATAATTATGAGGTCGTAATGATACATTGTGCTTAGTTTTTTATATATAATTATGAGGTCGTAATGATACATTGTGCTTGTTTTGAACATAATTATGAGGTCGTAATGATACATTGTGCTTAGTTTTGAATATAATTATGAGGTCGTAATGATACATTGTGCTTAGTTTTGAACATAATTATGAGGTCGTAATGATACATTGTGCTTAGTTTTGAACATAATTATGAGGTCGTAATGATACATTGTGCTTTGTTTTGAACATAATTATGATGTCGTAATGATACATTGTGCTTAGTTTTGAACATAATTATGAGGTCGTAATGATACATTGTGCTTAGTTTTGAACATAATTATGAGGTCGTAATGATACATTGTACTTTGTTTTGAACATAATTATGATGTCGTAATGATACATTGTGCTTAGTTTTTTTTATATAATTATGAGGTCGTAATGATACATTGTGCTTAGTTTTGAACATAATTATGAGGTCGTAATGATACATTGTGCTTAGTTTTTTTTATATAATTATGAGGTCGTAATGATACATTGTGCTTAGTTTTGAACATAATTATGAGCTCGTAATGATACATTGTGCTTAGTTTCGAACATAATTATGAGGTCGTAATGATACATTGTGCTTAGTTTTGAACATAATTATGAGCTCGTAATGATACATTGTGCTTAGTTTCGAACATAATTATGAGGTCGTAATGATACATTGTGCTTAGTTTCGAACATAATTATGAGGTCGTAATGATACATTGTGCTTAGTTTCGAACATAATTATGAGGTCGTAATGATACATTGTGCTTAGTTTTGAACATAATTATGAGGTCGTAATGATTCATTGTGCTTAGTTTTGAACATAATTATGAGCTCGTAATGATACATTGTGCTTAGTTTTGAACATAATTATGAGGTCGTAATGATTCATTGTGCTTAGTTTTGAACATAATTATGAGGTCGTAATGATACATTGTGCTTTGTTTTGAATATAAGTATGAGGTCGTAATGATATATCTAAATTGTGCTTAGTTTTGGACATAATTCAAAAACGTACTAAACATTTTTTTATGGTCAAATCGAAATAATTCCTAAGCTTTAATGGTCAATAAATAAAAAATCATGAATGTTTTCTTTCTTGCGGTAAAGAGGCAGTGGCCGATGGTACCTAAATAACTAGATTTGCAGAAATATACACTAATTGTTATGAAAATTATTACGCTGGCAGGTCCAGTAAAGTATGCTCTGGAACGACTATTAGACCTCCCTGGTATGATAGATTAAATAAATCTTATAAACTTAACGTGGAGATGAATCTTGAAAAAAACAAACTGTATATTGATAGGATCAAACAACAAACTTAAATCCGTATTTTCTTTGGATATTGAAATAGAAAATACAACAGTTTAACAAGCAAAATCGCAGAAAGTAATAAGGCATCGTAACTGCAGAAAATATAAGTGAAATGTACAAATACAACATGAGCCATGCCATGGGAAAACCAACATAGTGGGTATGCGACCAGCATGGATCCAGACCAGCCTGCGCATCCGCTCAGTCTGGTCAGGATCCATGCTGTTCGCTAACAGTTTCTCCAATTCCAATAGGCTTTAAAAGCGAACAGCATGGAGCCTGACCAGACTGCGCGGATGCGCAGGCTGGTCTGGATCCATGCTGGTCACATACCCACTATGTTGGTTTTCTCATGGCACGGCTCACATGTGTTTTCAGCGATAAAGAATGGAACTTCTCTCTAGAAATGCATCTCTTACTATTTGATAGCAGATTTATCATTTACATATTGTCTCTTGTTTTGATTATTGATATATTATTTAGGCCAAATGTAATAAGAATGATTTTGAAAAAAAAACTCAGAAAAAGAGCTGTCAAATTTATGCTCTAGTACAGAAACCAATGAAAAGTTAAAGGACTTCAATTGGATAACTTTTAGAAATGAATATTCATATCGTATTGCATAGATGGTTTATAAATCTGTTAAAAAGAACTCAAACATAATTATAGTTGTGATCTTATAAACTCTCCAAATAACGAATCTTACAGGTTGAAAAGTCGTAATGGGTATGTGTTACAAAATATGATAAAACGCATTTATCTGCCTCAAACATTGTACGCATGATATAGTCGGTTGTAAAAGCTCATAATAGCTGTAGTTGATGTCATTTTCACATACTGTTTTTGTAGACCGTGTTATATATAAGACAGGATGTTATGATTATCATTATTATTATTATTATCATTATTATTACTATTATTATTATTATTAAAGTGTTTATTATTAGCATTATTGTTATTATTATTATCATCATTATGTTAAACTGATGTTGTTAAAGTATACAGACTGGCGCGAAAAAAACTGGTATCGCATAATGGTGGATTCAAATAGTTCTAAGTTTCTTTACTTTGTAGACTCATTTTTTTTTTGTTACTTTTGTTGCATTTTTCCTGAATTCACATGACAGATCTATGCTTGACATTTAGGTAGCATTTTCATCATGAAATAATGGCATTATAGAACGTCATACACCACCACAATTTGAGGTCTCAGTTTTAAATGATTTTACAAACGGTATTTGTTTGACTGAAAATATTTTTCTTTCCTCTAATTCTTACCCCATTTTTCTATGTTTTATTCAGCGGCACTGACAATATTCTTTAAGAAAATGTAAGTGACAGACATTTAATTGGGTCCATATGTATACTATATATAGCCATTGGACGTTTCTTGATTTTATATATCGTAAAGAAGACAAGCTATTTTGTGTGTTTATGCCTTCACAAAACTGAAAAAGGCAATATTTACTTCTTCAGGATATATTTGAATATTTTACTTTATCAATATTTTATCTTTTCTTTCAAACTTGTTTGTATGTACAAGTCAAAAAAATTATTTCGTGAAAATAGCTAATATTTTGTAATACTTTTCACGTTTACTAATGCTGCCCTCTGAGTCTGTGAACTGGTGACCAGGCTCTACTGTTATAATAATAATATAGATCTGCATGCGATTCTTTCTACCTGTCCTGATTCGAATGACAAGGGAGGTCACTGTGTAGGAGTAAGCTAAATGATAAACTGCTTTATTTTTATTATTAAATAGATTTCTGAATTACTCCCCTTTATTCTTATTTTATCCTTATTTTTGTACAGCTTTTATAATGACCGATTCATATTATTTATTATTTAACATTTTATTTTATCGTTTTAATATCTTTGTACGATTTATGTAAAATTAAGTCAAAATATTTGTTTAAGATTTCCTTTTTATAAATAATTATAACTGTAGTATATTAATTACTATAATATTCCACTGTAATACGGGGTCTCCATCCCTCCGGAGCGTGCTCGTCGCGGAGAAGGCACGGGGCATCGACAGAAGTGGAGCCAAGACAGCTGTCGGTGTCCTGACTAATCCGGAGGGAGTGGCCCTGCAAAGGTTGGGACGACGAGGATGGGCCATGCAGACTTCCAACAACTCTACCCGGGGGAGCCAAACTATTCAACTTCGGTTGTTTTAATAACAAAAGGCTTTGGCCACCCGGCTCCATTCAACTCGGGTGGTAATGGTGGAACTCCTGCATGGCGATAGATGGCAAGACAACAACAGAACGCTGCGACAGGTCTTCGCGGGACACTTCTTGGTGGCACAGATGTGTAGACCAGAGAGAAGACCTGCCAGTACTTAGAAGGCATGCAGAGAAGACCCCGAGCCACTGAAACTTCACGCTCAACGTGAGGGGCGAGTGCGGAGAGGCATCAGCACCAAGGGAGACACCTTGTGCCAGTGGCCCCAACCGCCCTTTTAAGGGCAAAGCTTGCCACACCTTCTTGAATATTGTCTATTGGCTACCATAGGGGAGCTGTCATTTAGGTCTCATTGGCCGCGACAGTGACCCACTTTTGGCATCAAAATTACTTATCTTTGGCATATACTCTACGGAAATTGCGTAGAGGTAAATTTTCACCATTTTGGCTTCAAAAAGCATCTTTAACGGCATGCCTGGTGACATGCTGGGGGTCCGTACTCTTAATTAGCGAAAGCTATGTTGTGCCTTTTCGGGCGGATGGACCCTAATTAAACTTAAATAGTCAGTCAGTCAGTCAGCCACTGTAATACGGAAAGCTACGCGTTAAAGGTTAAGCAAATGGTCGTGCTGCATATGCACGTCTGGTTAATTTACATATTTGTCTCAATATTCAATGTAACATCCTATTTTAGTACTTACACATTCCTTGCAAATCCTGAATATATTTAGATATTAGCGGTACTTTACTATGACTTTTAACAACATTACATCAGTTCCGGATTTGTTTTTTAATTGTTGAATTAATTAACAACCTATTTTAGTACTTACAAGATAAATAATTGACATTCCTTGCAAATCCTGAATATATTTAGATATTAGCGGTACTTTACTATGACTTTTAACAAAGAGCTATAAACATACTATATTTTATACTTCTTTGCTTTTAACAACATTACATCAGTTCCGGATTTGTATTTTAATTGTTGAATTGAAAAATTGAAAGTTGTCATTTTGATAAACGGTAATAAAATAGGGTAAAAGCTACAGAGTTTTTAAAATAGATTATTAAGCAAAATAGAATCAAAGCAGTACATAACGAGAATTTATAGTCGGTTAAAAATCTCATCAGAGCTTATGTTACTTGTAATTGTCTTTCCGACTCAATTAATAAATCTTATCTTAGAATATCAAATGTGGGTGTTTGCCTGATATGAAGTTCCTCGATGTTGGCCTACATATGTGCCCCCAATAAATGAAACTGTTTGATTTCATTTAAGCAAAATTGAATCAAAGCATAGCAACGGGGCATTTGCGTCTTCTCCCGACGAATTTCATGTGTATAGTTCTTTTTCTTATCTCAAAACTGCATATAAGTCGAAACAGCAGGATCTTGGGGTAGATACAGGTCTAGTTTCTAGCTTGGTGGACCCCACTGACTTCTACTGTTGTTTTAGCAGGGTCGGTCGTTTGTACAAACATTTTTAACAAGGTAGCGGAGCTTAAAGATAACAACCCATGAATTAAAGAAGTAGGATTGCAACATTTTTACTGTTTTGGTGTCACGATTACTTAAGTCGTGACGTCAATACATTTTATTTCTAGGGTCGGCTAAACAAGAAGTTGATTTCGCAGAAATGTGTAGAATTATACAAACCTTGCTCCAAGAATTGTGAAAGTTGATGTATTAAGTGATATCGTGTTAAATTTTGAAAAATAATTAGATTTTTCTATTCTACTCGATACTTTGAACCTAGCTACATAGAAATACTTTTTAAAGCATGTCTTCTAGCTTATAGACTAAGTTAAGAATAAGATTCTTATTTGTCAAAACATTATTCTATATATCTAAAAATAGTGTTTTTGATTTGTGGAAGTCGACAAAATGGCCCTTCTTAATAAGTAACCTTATTTTTTAATACATAACGATTTGTCAAGAAAACATTCACTCAAACATTATATGTACAATAGACTGGTGAACATAGAAAGTAGTATTGATTAGGTCAAAAATGTGTATTATTTGTTTTTGCCTGCTGCCAACTGTAGATTTGTTCTTTAGTTTTCGAAACGCTATTACATACTGTAATCCAAAGACCGACACGCAGAGGTACATCCAAGATGGTATACATGTGTAGCTTTTGAATTCTGAACCTTTCTAGAACAGTTCTCACGTATATGCCAATCCTGCTAGAACAAATCATAATTTTCGTTTAATTAATCTATCAAGCCTCACAATTTAGCAACTGTACAAAAAAACTTGAAACCTAGCAAACAGTCATGGGAGGTGAGCAAATTTAAAATCTTGGCGATCTGATTACTTGGAGAATGATCTTGGAGTTTAACTTTTGAGGTGTTGAATGTTTGGAGTTGAATTTTTGTGTGTGTTGTTCCTGCAGTAAGTGCATTCTGATACTGTACGATGTGCATTGCCTGTAGTCGTCTGATTTTATAATATTATTTTCATATCCTTCTAATTTACGCTTGATAATTCTTTTGATTTACTAATTTATCACCACAATTTAGCAATTCTTGGAAATATGCTTCAACTTACAATTATAGAAAAAAAACTTGACACATAGCAAACATAAATGATATTGGAGTTGAACTATTGGAGATCTGATTACTTAGAGACTAGCATTTGATACCCTGGCGAGCAGTAGGACCACAATGACACTTTTGTTTGTTTTATCTTTCTTGAATGATAAACGCAGTTTGGAAACAAGGGACGCGCATTTATGTACACAATGAGTTTGTAGTTTCTGTTGAATAAACATTGTCTGGAAACGCAAATATGGTATAGGTAGACAGCAGGAAATACAAACTTTACTTTAACTTTACCAAACAGCTTCGACTAACTTTTTGAAGCATATAACGTAGCTTAAAACATCAGCAGACATTCTTCTTACAAACAAGCATAAATAAGCTGATATTTGACATGAAAATAGGTTTTACTAGTCGGGAAAAATCTATTTATATGGACTAAATTCGAGTAGACCATGGTGGCATATCCGGCGAAAAAGTACCTTCATGCCTTAAGTACCAGCTCCTGTGAAAGTGAAGGTTACATACACACTTCTTACTAGTTCGATAAGTAAACGTCGGACTTTAATATTTTACGATTTTGACATTTCATATAGTCCGATGTTTTATCGAAGTTTTTATAAATTTATAACTTTCGGAAGGTTTTACAAGTTCACGGTGGAAGTGACTAAAATGTGATAGGTAAATACCAACAACGGACAAAGAAAAGCTATTTTACACATCCATTGAACATACTGTCTTACTGAAATTAGCGAAGACCTGTCCTCACTTTGAAAGTGAAATTTACATCCATTCGCTTTTTTATCACAACACGAAACTGGGCATTTTTCTTTATTATAAAAATGATTTTAGACGCAAAGTATTCTCATGGTCGGATTTTATAAAAAAAGATGCGGCCGGTTACTAAGGTATTGTCTGTGTAGTGTGCATATGATTAAAGTTGATGGGTGTAACCAGCATTTATTGGTTGTGATAAATTAAAATTTATTTCATTAAGTTATGAGTTCATACAAAAGCAGTTTAAAAATCTAGTCTAAATGCATTCAACAGTACAAGTGCGTTAAATAATGGCCGCAGATTTTTTTACTAGTGCATTGTATTGTTCATGATATTTAATTAAATTTCGCTAGAATAGTCTGTGCTATATGTCGGGAAAGTAATTCCTGGCGCAGTTTAAATTACGGTAAACCAATATATCACGTGTTTGAGAGTTTTCCTACATTACACTTTAATAAAATATGGTTGGAATTTTTGCTGTGTAAATGGCTGTCATTCAGTTAAACTTGACATAGGTTAGTCATCTACGTCCAAATATTAAAAGGCGCCCTGTGCAAATTTAATGTTATTGAACTAACTTCTTACCAGAACCACATGTTTTTCGAAAGGTTTCAACCTTTCTGTGCTTTCAGCGCTTTGATTTATTTATGGTCTGGTTTCAAACATAATAACATTAGCTATGAACAGGTATTGGCCTACTTGAATGGACATCTAAAAGATTATTATCCTTCTAAATGGTGCACAATGCCCTTCATAAAAGAGTGGTAAAGGCTGCTGACTTCGAATGACTTATCCTTACTTCCGTATTAAAATTGGAGTGACTCGACTCGAATAAAATTGAGGACGAAACAGAAAAAGAAAAATGGCGGCGGCCATGGAATGCAAAGCAAACTAATTTCGTCCGGAGTCCACTCCATATTTACAATCCAGTTTCACTGATTCTACATTAATTTATGTTACTGATATCATGAATTACAGGTGTAAGTTGAATTTTCCTTCTTTCACGGCAAGTTACCGGTACCATAGTGTGCACAAATCGGATACTAGTCAGTATTCGGATCTATCTTTTTTCTAATAATTTTCTGTCGAACCCCTTGCGAAGATGCTGACATTTGGCGGGTCAAGTCACTAAGGATGTTAAAAGAACAGTAAAATATACCTAATCAAGTTAAAAGAAAAAAGTCTGTAGAAATATAACGGTCTCTGGAGTGTGGGGGGGGATTCATTTGGTTCACATGCCTAACCATAAACATAATTTTCAATATCTAACCATAAAGTGACGTTGCACTTTGTTTCACATGCCACACGATAGAGTGATGTTGTACTTTGGTCCACATGTCTAACCATAAAGTGATGCTGTACTTCGGTTCACATGCCACACGATAATATCATAAAGTGACGTTGTACTTTGGTACACATATGCCTAACCACAAAGTGACGCCGTACTTTGGTTCACATGCCTAACCATAAAGTGACGTTGTTCTTTGGTTAACATGCCTATAACCATAAAGTGACGCTGTACTTTGGTTCACATGCCTAACCACAAAGTGACATTGTACTTTGGTTCACATGCCTAACCACAAGGTGACGTTGTACTTTGGTTCACATGCCTAACCATAAAGTGACGCTGTACTTTCGTTTACATGTCACATGATAAAGTGACGTTGTACTTTGGTTCACATGCCGAACCATAAAGTGAAGCTGTACTTTGGTTTACATGTCACATGATAAAGTGACGTTGTAATTTGGTTCACATGCCTAACCACAAAGTGACGCTGTACTTTGGTTTACATGTCACACAATGAAGTGACGCTGTACTTTGGTTCACATGCCTAACCATAAAGTGACGCCGTACTTAGGTTCACACGCCTAACCATAAAGTGACGTACTTTGGTTCACATTCCTAACCACAAAGTGTTGCTGTACTTTGGTTCACATGCCTAACCATAAAGTGACGCAGTACTTTGGTTCACATGCCTAACTATAAACTGACGCTGTACTTTGGTTCACAATCCTAACCATAAAGTGACGCTGCACTTTGGTTCACATGCCGCACAATAAAGTGATGCTGTATTTTGGTTCACATGCCACACGATAAAGTGACGTACTTTGGTTCACATGCCTAACCACAAAGTTGTCCAGCATACAAAGAAAGTATGTGCAGGGGCTGGGCCCATTATACCCAAGGTCAAGGTCACCAAGGTGTTATACCTAGGTTTTATTTAAGTTTAAAGTTTTTTGGCAACCTTTGTTTTTCTGTCATATCTTTCATTGAGGAGGAAGTGTTACATGAAGGACGGAGTTCTTCTGATAACCTGTCATGTTTTCTTCTGATAACTGTTACTGAGTTCCTGGAAAATGTTACAAAGTTTTTCTGATATATGTATGACAAAACAAGGAATCGGTCGACAAAATGGTTATTATCAATCTTTAAAAAGAGAGAATGGGGTGTAAAACTAAAGTCTGGGGATCAAGGTTGCCTAACGTTTTGTGCTATGCGTTAGAAAAACTGTTAAGTCTAATAATCAGCGCCACTTCTTTGAAATCAAGACATTTTGAGTAAAATGTCGAAATCGTTTGCTTATTCATACATATTAATCTACTCATTCACGTTCTTCATCCACACCACATGCAATAGCCTAATTTTAGTGCAAAGCTGAAAACATAAACTACTATCTAACAATTTTATGCCCGATTTTTCAAATGTTACGGAGTTCAGGTGATAACTCTGAAGATGTCACAGTGTTCTTATGATAACTTTTGTTACTGCCAGGGTGTTTCTTGAGCTATGTTAAGATACTTTTTAGCTAATTTTATTATTTAGAAAGGGTGTTAATCATGTTCTAATGTAATATGTTTATCCACGGCACAGTATTGTTGTTATAAAATGTATGATATGAGTCTTTTGTGAAGTTTAAAACGATGTGCAGTATAATGACATATTATAGTAAAATACGAATAGGTAACAAATGCAGTAAATTGTATTGTTCGTTCTATCAATGGATGTCTACGGATCGCGGGGTCGCGAGTTCAATCCTCGGACGGGGCATATGTTCTCCGTGACGATTTGATTAAAGACGTTGTGTCTGACATCATTCATCCTCCACCTCTGATAATTCATGTGGGGAAGTTAACAGTTACTTACGGAGAACAGGTTTGTACTGAAGTGGTTTATTTGCATTAGGGTAGAGAACACCTGTTGTTTTCCCATAGACTTCCATTATAACATTATGGCGTGTACAACCTTCCATAAATCGAAACATGTATATCCAATCACATTTTTTTCAAGAACTATCTTAGTTCCACCAAAATATCGGACGAAAAAAACATATGAATAGTGATACTTTATTTAAGTAATTTTCGTGTGAATGAGATGACCCCCTGTTTACATCGTTGTCATGGCGGGAGAAATTCATTTGATGAAACTTTTTTTCAATACACATAAAATGTAGCAAATTTTGTCAAAATGTATAATGATATACTGTAAATGCAGTAAAAATATTCCATTTTGAAAAAAATAATCACTTCTTGGGTTTGTTTACATGACTGACCAATCAGAATGCACACATGCTACCTTATTCCCAGGTAAACTCTTACCGCATTCCCAGTAAGTTCCCTGTACTTTTTATACCCCCACCAAACATGTTTGAGGGGGGTATATAGGAGTCAGTTTTGTCGCGTCCCGTCGCGTCCCGTCCCGTCGCGTCCCGAAATCTATTATCTTAGTTATTACCAAATGGATTTGATTCAAACTTAAAATACATGTTCCACCTTATCACCCACATCATGTGACACCAAGTTTTCATGAATTATGTCCCCTTTTACTTAGAATTTAAGGTTAATTTTGTTGTATTTTCACTATATCTCAGTTATTACTGAATGGATTTGATTCAAACTTAAAATAGATGTTCCACCTCATCTCCCACATCATGTGACACAAGGTGCATAACTCTGACACCATTTTTTTATGAATTATGCCCCTTTTTACTTAGAATTTAAGGTTGATTTTGAGGTATTTTCACTATATCTCAGTTACCACTGAATAGATTTGATTCAAACTTAAAATAGATGTTCCAGCTCATCACCCACATCATGTGCCCACATCATGTGACACAAGGTGCATAACTCTGACACCAAGTTTTCATGAATTATATCCCCTTTTACTTAGAATTTAAGGTTAATTTTGTTGTATTTTCACTATATCTCAGTTATTACTAAATGGATTTGATTAAAACTTAAAATAGTTGTTCCACCTCATCACCCAGATGATTTGACATAAGGTGCTTAACTCTGACATAAATTTTTTATGAATTATGTCCCCTTTTACTTTAAATTTAAGGTTGATTTTGATGTATTTTCACTATATCTCAATTACTACAAAATGGATTTGATTCAAACTTAAAATAGATGTTCCACCTCAACACCCACATCATGTGACACAAGGTGCATAACTCTGACACCAATTTTTCATGAATTATGCCCCTTTTTACTTAGAATTTAAGGTTACTTTTGATGTATTTTCACTATATCTCAGTTACTACTGAATGGATTTGATTCAGACTTAAAATAGATGTTCCACCTCATCAACCACATCATGTGACACAAGGTGCATAACTCTGACACTAATTTTTCTTGAATTGTGTCCCCTTTTACCTAGAATTTAAGGTTAATTTTGATGTATTTTCACTATATCTCATTCTGATTGGCTTAGAGCCAAAGGGAAGTAACTTTTGTACTGAGTTTCTTCCCCTTAAATTCCAGGAATAAGTCTATTTTTAGAAATCCTATTTTTAGATTTTCAATATTTTAGGTATTTTTCTAACTTTTTTATTATGTCCTATGTAAAAAGTAAAAACATTTTCCTATGGTAACATGGGTCGGTAAGACACTTTTTTGTATTCACTTTTAGTGTATCTCTAATATTAGATATTTAATATATTTACTAGTATTACTATACTAGTATTATACTAGTATTACTTATATGTGGAGGCCCAGGATGAAGTACTCCAAAGTATTTTTAAGGTTTCTTATGGTTGCCATTCTTCTGTGACAAGACCGTATGGTGGGGGTATGAGTCACTCCTGTGACAGTTCTAGTTTGAATTGGTGGTCTCTGACCATTACTATGTATAACTGCTGTTGGCATCTCATGCGATTCAATTGCTTGTCTTGTTATGCATATTCATATTATGACCTTTACGTTGAGTTGCTATGTGGTAGGTTGGAAAGGCCAATATGCTAGGTAAAGCTTTAGATAATTGTCCTTTTTAGCTCACCTGAGCCAAAGGCTCATGGTGAGCTTTTATGACTGCTCAATGTCCGTCGTGGGTCCGTCAACAATTTCTAAAAAATCTTCTTGAAAACCACTGGGCAGAATTACACCAAACTTCATAGGAATGATCCTTGGGTGGCCCCCTTTCAAAATTGTTCAAAGAATTGAATTCCATATAGAGAACTCTGGTTGCCATGGCAACCGAAAGGAAAAACTTTAAAAATCTTCTTGTCCAAAACCACATGGGTAGGGCTTTGATATCTGGTGTGTAGCATCATCTAGTGGTCCCCTACCAAAATTGTTCAAAGTATCCCCCAAGGGTCAAATATGGCCCCGCCCCGGGGGTCACATGATTTATATAGACTTATATAGGGAAAACTTCGAAAATCTTCTTGTACAAAACCACAAGGCCTAGGGCTTTGATATTTGGTATGTAGCATCATCTAGTGGTCCTCTACCAAGACTGTTCAAATTATCTTCCTAGGGTCAAATATGGCCCCGCCCCGGGGGTCACATGGTTTATATAGACTTATATAGGGAAAACTTTGAAAATCTTCTTGTACAAAACCACATGGCCTAGGGCTTTGATATTTGGTACATCATGTAGTGGTCCTCTACCAAAATTGTTAAAATGATCCCACTAGGATCAAATATGGCCCTGCCCCGGGGGTGCCAAGTTTTACATAGACTTACATGTATATAGGAAAAAAAGTTTAAAAATCTTCTTGTCTGAAACCAGAGCACTTAGACCTTTGATATTTGGTTTGTAGCATTGTCTTATGGTCCTCAACCAAAATTGTCCAAATTGTACCCCTTGGGAGAAAAGAGGCCCAGGCCTGGGGGTCCGAAGTTTTATAAAGACTTATATAGGAAAAAGCTTTAAAAATCTTCTTGTTTGAAACCATACAACCTAGGCTTTTGATATTTGGTATGATGCATTGTCTAGTAGTCCTCTACCAAAATTGTTCAAATTATGCCCCTGGGGTGAAAAGAGGCCCCACTCTGGGGTCACTTAGTTATTATGTGAGTTACATAGGAAAAATACTTAAAAAATTATCTGATCCTAATTCCAAGACTGTTTAATTATAATTACCTGATGACCCCAAATTATATGATGTCACTTGACTGTGACCTTGACCTACTGACCTACTTTCTTGTTTTTTAAGATACAGCCTTGAAATTAACATACACAGTTTTGCACACAAATCGTAAAACTGAATTTTATTGACCATGAA
Organism: Mercenaria mercenaria; assembly: GCF_021730395.1. Lineage (NCBI taxonomy): Eukaryota > Metazoa > Mollusca > Bivalvia > Venerida > Veneridae > Mercenaria > Mercenaria mercenaria. Next base: position 32,582,084 of record NC_069364.1, on the reverse strand, counting down.
TGTGACCTACTGACTTTCTTAATATTTTATCATCATTTTGACATTTGAAACATGTAGCTCATATTACTCAGGTGAGCGATTCAGGGTCATCATGACCCTCTTGTTAGCTCACCAGAGCACAAAGTGCTCAGGGTGAGCTATTGGGATCGCTCACCGTCCGGCGTCCGTCTGTCCGTCCGTCCATCCACACTTTCCTTTAACAACATCTCCTCCTAAACCAACAGGCCAATTTTGATGAAACTTCACAGAGATGTTCCTTGGATGGTCTTCTTTAAAAATTGTTCAAAGAATTGAATTCCATGCAGAACTCTTGCTGCCATGGCAACAGAAAGGAAAAACTTTAAAAATCTTCTCCTCAAAAACCAGAAGCCCTAGAGCTTAGATATTTGGTGTGAAGCATTGCCTAGTGGACCTCTACCAAGTTTGTTCAAATCATGACCCCGGGATCAAAATTGACCCTGCCCTAGGGGTCACTTGATTTTACATAGGAAAATCTTAAAAAATCTTCTTCTCAAAAACCAGAAGCCCTAGAGCTTAGATATTTGACATGTAACATTGCCTAGAGGACCTCTACTAAAGTTGTTCAAATCATGACCCCGGGGTCAAAATTGACCCCCGCCCCAGGGGTCACTTGATTTTACATAGGAAAATCTTCAAAAATTTTCTAAAAATAAACAGAAGGCCTAGAGCTTAGATATTTCACGTGTAGCATTGCCTAGTGGACCTCTACAAAATTTGTTCAAATCATGACCCCCAGGGTCAAAATTGACCCCGCCCCAGAGGTCACTTGATTTTACATAGGAAAATCTTCAAAAAATTTCTAAAAATAAACCAGAAGGCCTAGATCTTAGATATTTAATGTGTAGCATTGCCTAGTAGACTTCTACAAAAAAATTTTCAAATCATGACCTCCGGGATCAAATGACCCCGCCCGAAGAGGTTACTTGATTGTACATAAAAAAATCTTCAAATTTTTCTAAAAATTAACCAGAAGGCCTACAGCTTAGATATTTGACATGTAGCATTGCCTAATTGACCTCTACAAAATCTGTTCAAATCATGACCACCGGGGTCAAAATTGACCCCCGGCCCAGGGGTCACTTGATTTTACATAGGAAAATCTTCAAAAATTTTCTAAAAATATACCAGAAGGCCTACAGCTTAGATATTTCACGAGTAGCCTTGCCTAGTGGACCTCTACAAAATCTGTTCAAATCATGACCCCCGGGGTCAAAATTGACCCCGTCCCAGGGGTCACTTGATTTTACATAGGAAAATCTTCAAAATTTTTCTAAAAATAAACCAAAAGGCCTAGATCTTAGATATTTGACGTGTAGCATTGCCTAGTAGACTTCTACAAAAAAAATTTCAAATCGTGACCCCCGGGATCAAATTGACCCCGCCCCATGGGGTCACTTGATTTTACATAGGAAAATCTTCAACAAATTTTCTAAAAATAAACCAGAAGGCCTAGATCTTAGATATATGACGTGTAGCATTGCCTAGTAGACTTCTACAAAAAATTTTCAAATCTGGACCCCCCAGGATCAAATTTACCCAGCCCCAGGGGTTACTTGATTGTATATAGGAAAATCTTCATAAATTTGCTAAAAATAAACCAGAAGGCCTAGATCTTAGATATTTGATATGTTACATTGCCTAGTAGACTTCTACAAACTTTGTTCCATTCATGACCCCCGGGGTAAACTTGGCCCCGCCCCAGGGGTTACTTGATTGTACATCAGAAAATCTTCCAAAAAATTCTAAAAATCATCAGTTTGACATTTGAAACATGTAGCTCTTATTACACTGGTGAGCGATCCAGGGTCATCATGACCCTCTTGTTTTTAGGATGTGACAGTCAGATGTAAATACTGTCACAAAAGATTCCGAAGCAGTTGCTCATGTTGTAAATATTCATCCTGAAAGGAAAGTCGTGATTACAACATGGAGGCCATGTGGCAAAATTAAACCATGCCTGACCATGCTATGACAAGAAGTAAATGATTCTAATTTAAAATTGTTATTTGATGATATTTGTTGATTAGGGACCATAGTTTGCCACGCGATAGTAGATTATACTCCATAATCAACAAAAATCTTACAATAACTAATTAATACGGCGACTATGATTATACTGACATTTTCGTTATTGACCAAATTTGATGACTATCCGAAGCTTTGCATATGTGTATACAGTTTTATCATATCATAATTCAAAGAATGTAATAATGTATATTAGCTACTATTATCAGTACATATTAACTTCCCATTAATTTATCCTTTAATGTACGAGATTTTAAAGTTGCGTGAAAGAATACAGTCACAATGCCACATTACACAGAGGGTGAATTTAAATGTGACTGGCGCAAATTCTGCGATAAAACTTAATTGGTATTGTCATAGCATCTTACAGAATGCATATAATTTTCAGTGCGCTGAATACTGCGTACCAAAAAGGGGCTTGTCATCCTCAAACATGCATATACTATTTGTCTTAAAGAATATCATAATGCATACCGTCATCCTACGAATATAACACGCACATCTTTTACCAAGATTCTGGTCTCGAAGGACCGATGTGTTCTATAAATGGGAATAGGAAAAGACCAAACATTTCCCTCGACTCAAAAAATCGATCTTTGATTACACCGCCATACCTTTATATTGAAGAGAATTCAAGGGGAGTAAATACCAATGACTCGGGCATAGCTAATAGCCGGTATCGGGACCTGGCGTCATAAATTACTTTTGTATAAAATGTAAAATTTAGAGCTCACGTAAAATCTTAAGATATCATAAATAAATGCTGTTTTTCATTAAAATATATTTTACAATGCATTTCTGTAACTGATCATTAAGTTTTTATTAAGACCTGTGTAAAACTTTCCCAGCGTGTTTTCACACATTTTGCATAAAAATATTTGAAACTCTATATCAGGTAGCCCGGAAATCGATTATCTAGTGTCCAAACATAATTTTGATAGTTGTCTATAATCCTCTTGTTCATCGAGAAATTCACACCTGAGGCATTACTTATCTTACACCTACTGTCACAATCTGCAAACAATTAACCGTTTAATCATACTCGGAGGCAATTGTAAACATGTGCATGCGATATTTTAGACTGATCCAATATGATCATAGTCACTGATCCGTAATGTTCAAAATAATTTGCAAAGCAATCTTAAAATTACGTCATTTTACCGCCACGTGCCAAAGTGTACTTTCGTTTTCACTGGCGTCAATATTCATTGAGTCATCAGAGAATGAGGCAGTTTAGTGCTTACACAGAGTTTATGCTTTTCAATTTAAATACTTGCACAACCTGCAAAAATATCGACAATGATTTAGCAAAAAACAGCGAGTTCGTAGAAACTATAGCGAATTTTGGACAAACATCAATTCGGATAAGTGATAAGTGGGTATAAGCATTTTTAGCTCGACTATTCATAGAATAGTAGAGCTATTGGACTCGCCCATGCGTCGGCGTCCGCATCGGCGTCCGCGTCCCGATTTTGGTTAAGGTTTTGTATGTAAGCTGGTATCTCAGTAATCACTTGTGGGAATGGATTGAAACTTCACACACTTATTCACTGTGACAAACTGACTTACATTGCACAGGTTCCATAACTCTTTTTTGCTTTTTTACAAAATTATGCCCCTTTTTCGTCTTAGAAATGTTTGGTTAAGGTTTTGTATGTAAGCTGGTAACTCAGTAACCACTTGTGGGAATGGATTGAAACTTCACACACTTATTCACTGTGATGAACTGACCGACATTGCACAGGTTCCATAACTCTATTTTGCTTTTTTTACAAAATTATGCCCCTTTTTCGACTTAGAAATTTTTGGTTAAGGTTTTGTATGTAAGCTGGTATCTCAGTACTTACTTATGGGAATGGATTGAAACTTCACATACTTGTTCACTGTCATGATCTGACATGCACTAAGCAAGTCCCGTAACTCTACTCTTTTTTTTCAAAATTATGCCCCTTTTTCGACTTAGCAGTTTTTGGTTAAATTTTTGTATGTAATCTGATATCTCAGTATCCACTAATTGGATTGGATTGAAACTTCACATACTTGTTCACTGTCATGATCTAACATGCACTGTGAAGGTCCCATAACTCTACTTTGCATTTTTACAAAATTATGCCCCTTTGACTTAGCAGTTTTTGGTTAAGTTTTTGTATGTAAGCTGGTATCTCAGTATCCACAAATTGGAAAGGATTGAAACTTCACACACTTGTTCACTGTCATGATATGACATGCAGTACAGAGGTTCAATACCTCTACTTTGCATTTTACAAAATTATGCCCCTTTTTCGACTTTTGTTTTCATTCAATTGACAAGGCTGTTGAATAGTCGAGTGTTGCTGTCCTCCGACAGCTCTTGTTCCAGAATTCTGCTGATATTTTGTCACTGCGTCCTATACATGAGTGCGACCTATAATCGGCCGATTATGGTATTAATGTGAATTTTAAAGTGCTATCTATATCAATCCTTCACCAGAAACGACCTTTGCGTTAGCCAAAATGCTATAAGATGAATAAAAGTGCACTTTGAGTTTTGTTGGAAATATTGTAAAGTAAGAGGCATAGTTAGCTAGATCATCATTATGAGCATACACAGTCCCTTTAAAAGTAACATCTAGTTAGAATTAAAAATTATCACTAAAACGTTATCATTGGAACTCAAAAACACATACCATACATCATATAACCACAATACTGTACGTTGGATAAATATCTTACATTAGAACATGATTAACACCCTTTCTAAATAATAAAATTAGCTATAAAGTATCTTAACATAGCTAAAGAAACACCCTGGCAGTAACAAAAGTTATCATAAGAACTCTGTTACATCTTCAGAGTTATCACTTGAACTCCGTAACATTTGAAAAATGGGGCATAAAATTGTTAGATAGTAGTTTATGTTTTCAGCTTTGCACTAAAATTAGGCTATTGCGTGTGGTGAGGATGAAGAACGTGAATGAGTAGATTAATATGTATGAATAAGCAAACGATTTCGACATTTTACTCAAAATGTCTTGATTTCAAAGAAGTGGCGCTGATTATTAGACTTAACAGTTTTTTCTGACGCACAGGCAACCTTGATCATCAAACTTAAGTTTTACACCCCATTCTCTCTTTTTAAAGATTGATAATTACCATTTTGCCGACCGATTCCTTGTTTTGTCATACAGATATCAGAAGAACTCTGTAACGTTTTCCAGGAACTCAGTAACAGTTATCAGAAGAAAACATGACAGGTTATCAGAAGAACTCCGTCCTTTGTGTAACACTTCCTCCCCCGTGTCTTTGTTACTTTTGCTTATATCTTACTGTAAGTTCACATAAACATGGTCCAGCATACAAACAAAGTATATGTGCAGGGGCTGAGCCCATTATACCCAAGGTCAAGGTCACATAGTTGTTATACTTGGAATTATTTTCGTGTTAAATTTTTTTCGAAAGCTTCGTTTATAGACATATCTTTGGTACTTTAAAAGATAATGACTTGAAATTAAAACTGTTTCTTTATAATCATCATCTGCATGTTTGGTTATAATCCCCATAACTCTTATTGTGTTTTTGACAGAATTATGCCCCTTTCATACTTAAAGTTTTTTGGCAAACTACCCTTTCTGGATATAACTTTAGTACAATATAAGATAAAGACTTGAAACTTAAAATGTATCTTTATCATCATCATCATCTGCATGTGTGGTAACAATCCCCATAACTCTGATTTATAATTTTGACCAAATTATGCCCCTTTCATCATGTTCATACTTAAATTTTTTGACAAACTTTGGTTTCTGGACATAACTTTGGTAGTATATAAGATAATGACTTGAAACACAAAATATATCTTTACTATCATCATCTGCATGTGTGGTAACAATCCTAGTAACTCGAATTTTTAGCTTGACTATACGAAGTATGGAGAGCTATCCTGCTCGACCCGGTGTCGGCGTTTACTGCGTCCATACTTTGGTTAAAGTTTTGATGCACTTTCTCTTTATCTTTGTTATTACTTGATGGATTTGCTTCAAACTTGCCTCATCATCACCCACATCATATGGCAAAAGGGTTATAACTCTTGCGCCAATATTTCATGAATTATCAGCCCTTTTCACTTAGAATTTCAGGTTAAAGTTTGGTGCACTTTCACTTTATCTTAGTTATTACTTCTTGGATTTGATCCAGACTTAAGATAGTTGTTCAACATCATCACCCACATCATATGGCACAAGGGTCATAACTCTTGCGCCAATATTTCATGAATTATCAGCCCTTTTCACTTAGAATTTCAGGTTAAAGTTTTGGTGCACTTTCACTTTATCTCAGTTATTACTTCTTGGATTTGATCCAGACTTAAGATAGTTGTTCAACATCATTACCCACATCATATGACACAAAGTCCATAACTCTAGCACCAATTTTTCATGAAGTATGCCCCCTTTTTACTTAGAATTTTATGTTAATTTTGATACATTTTCATTATATCTCCGTTATTTCACAAGGGATTTGATTCAAACTTAAAATAGTTGTTCATCATCACTACCTACATCATTTGACACAAGGGGCATAACTGTGACACCAGTATTTTATGAGTTATCCCCCTTTTGTACTTAACATTTCAGGTGAAAGTTTTGGTGCACGTTCATTTTATCTCTGTTATCACTTGAAGGATTTGCTTCAAACTTAAAATAGTTGTTCCTCATCACCCACATCATATGGCACAAGGGTCATAACTCTGGCACCAATATTTCATGAATTATCCCCCTTTTTACTTAGAATTTCAGGTTAAAGTTTTGGTGCACTTTCACTTTATCTCCGTTATTACCAAATGGATTTGATTGAAACTTAAAATAGTTGTTTCACCTTACCACCCATATTATATGACACAAGGTTCATAACTCTGACACAATTTTTCATGAATTATGCCCCCTTTTTACTCAGAATTTTATGTTGATTTTGATGCATTTTCACTATATCTCAGTTATTAGCTCGACTTTTCGAAGAAAATGTAGAGCTATTGCACTCGCCCCAGTGTCGCCGTCGCCGTTGGTTAATGTTTTTGATAAAGTCAAATATCTCTGTTACTATCAAAGCTATTGACTTGAAACTTAATATACTTATTTACTATCAAAGTCTACACCAGCAGAAACAATCCCCATAAATCTGATTTGAATTTTGATGGAATTGTGCTCCTTTTTAACTTAGAATTTTTGGTTAAAGTTTTTGATAAAGTCAAATATCACTGTTACTATCAAAGCTATTGACTTGAAACTTAAAATACTTATTAATTTTACTATCAAAGTCTACACCAGGAGAAACAATCCCCATAACACTGAATTGAATTTTGACAGAATTATGCCCCTTTTTAACTTAGAAATTTTGTTAAAACTTTGATAAAGTCAAATATCTCTGTTACTATTAAAGCTTTTGACTTGAAACTGAAAATAGTTATTTACTATCAAAATCTACACCAGGAGACACAATTCCTATAACTCTGGTTTGAATTTTGACAGAATTATGCCCCTTTTTAACTTAGAATTTTTAGTTGAAGTTTTTGATAAAGTCTAATATCTCTGTTACTATCAAAGCTTTTGACTTGAAACTTGAAATACTTATTTACTATCAAAGTCTACACCAGGCGAAACAATCCCCATAACTCTGATTTGAATTTTGACAGAATTATGCCCCTTTTAACTTAGGTTTTTTTGTTGAATTTTTTTATAAAGTCAGTTATCTGTGTTACTATTAAAGCTTTTGACTTGAAACTCAAAATAGTTATTAACTATCAAAGTCTACACCAGGAGACAAAATTCTCATAACTATAATTTGAATTTTAACAAAGTTATGCCCCTTTTTAACTTGGATTCTTTTTTTACTGGCAAAGCTCAAATTCAGAGTCAAGCACTGAAAAAAGTCTTATGGACAGCTCTTGTTATGAAATGGACTTGATTCAAACCTGAAGAAGTTGTTTCACATCATCACCCACATCATATGACACAAGGTGCATAACTCTTACACCAAAATTTTATGAATTATGCCGCGTTTTTGCTTAGAATTATACTTATATAGTGTTTTGATACATTTTGTCTTTACCTCTTTTATTATTTAATATTTTTGACGCAGACTCAAGCTATTGTGCAATATCTCCATCCACCACTGGAATCGTTATAAATCGTTATAAATACAATCCAGTGACAGCTCCAGTTTTCTAAGATGTGCCCAGTTTCACTGTCCTGCATCGAAATAGTCAAGCGTGCTGTCTCCTGTGACAGCTCTTGATGTTCTTGACAGAATTGTGCCCCTTGGTGTATCTTCCTTTTAAAGTAGAGGTCTCTTATTGAGACATATATTCATTTTACTGTCAAATTGCCGAATAGTGGAGTGCGCTGTCTTATGGACAGCTCTTGTTCTTACTTTTGATAAAAAACAAAGCGGTGATCAGTTCTTCGATCATCCCAACAAAACAAATTAAAAACAGACAATATACTGTACCTTCTACTTGTCTAATAATAATCCTCTACCAAATCAAAATCAACATTACATAATACATGTATTAGCGTCTTCGGTACCTGTGTTTGAAAAGCAGCTGATATTTACAAGGGCATGTACAGTGCAACCGTGGAGCTCTGTGATTTGCAAATTAGTATCAGATTCCAAAGGTTACAGCTAGTGAACTTGGGAATAAAAGTTATTTGTCGACTGCCAGAGCGTGAATGGGATTGAATCACAGCCTCATTGGATGATCGGCTGCATCGCTTCGGGCCATGGAAGTCATCATGGGTGAAAATTTATGACAGTGTTTTTTTTTCATGTGTACAGTCAAACTTGTGCTAGCAACCACCTGTCGACAATGACCGGTCTCTGGTCCCCCTGTAGAAAAATGCGCATAAAAAGGCCGTGAATAGCAACCACCTGGCGACCGCGGCCAGCGACCGGCCTAATTCATTCCCAAGGGCCATATTTGCCCCCCAATAACGACCAAGCTGGACCGTTCTGGCATGTAAATATTTGAAATCCTCCTAAATTTCAGGACTTTCGCATTATAGCAAACATAATAATTACTGCGTGATTGATGTTTGCAAGTTTGCACCGGCCGAATTAATACATAGAACATAAAGAAAGCAAGAAGCTGTAAAAATACCTTCTATCAGCATGATAATGGCTGACTGAGAAGTGACCCTTCCCCCCGAATAAAGACCACCTGTGAACAAAGACCACTTTTGCTTGTTCCGAAGAGTGGTCTTTGTTCACAGGTTGACTGTATATAAGGCAAAGTTAAAGCGGACAAAGCGAAGAAGTAGTCCGAATTGCCCCCCTCGGCTGATCCCTGCTTCCTGTGGAATAAACATTTAAAGTATGTGTTCTTGAAAGTGAAAAACACAAAAATATCTATTTTGCGTTTTTGTCTTTGTTGATCAAGAATCTGGAAAGTAATTAATATGTGGCGTATCAATGGTTAATTGTTCGCATGTTGTATATCAGCATATAAATACAGTGTAGTTTATGCAACACTTTCTTGATTAAACCACCACATTAAATTTTAAAGTACAATGTCATGTTATTGTGTTTATATAAAATAAATCACTTGTAATTCATTCCTCATTAACGCATGACAAAACTGTCAAGTACATTTTTTAAAGCTTTTTTTGGGTTTTCCCATTTGGTATCAGTTACTAAGTATAGAGTGACAGATTGCCCGTTTTATGCCAAAAACATGTCCAAAATGTGTTTTACTGTTCTTTCATTCAGAAATTTTAATTGACAAAACGTGACAAAGTTTTATTTTGCAGTACTATTACAAAATTTCAAAATGGTAATAGATTGACTGTTGAAATAATTGCTGTCTGTTTGATTATAAAACAGAAAAGTTTTTTGGTGCAATGTGGTTTTTCTTCTAAACAATAAATATGTGATATATGGAAAATATTTCATGGGTTTATATTCTTCTCAACTATTTGAACTATATGTTGAGCTTTTGCGCTCACTCATATACCTCTATCTGTATCTGCTTCCAGATGGGAGCATTGTCTGTCATCATTGTAAATAAGTGTGTCACAGTCCGTACAGAGAAACTAGCTTACATACAAAACCTTAACAAATTAGGAAGTGGACATGGACGCAGGCAAACGTAACTGTTTGTTTTTGATAGGTTTAGAGTCACACTGACATAATTTAGGTCAAAATTTAATGATGATTTTTCCAGCTTTTCATGGTGAAGGTAGACTCGAGGTGCCCCTCCAGGTATGGTTTCAGGCTTAGCTGCACACCTGGAAAGAACCGCTGACCTTCTGTAAGCCAGTTGGATGGCTTCCTCACACAAAGAATTATAATAATCTCTTTGGATGTAGAATTCTTCATATGAGGAAACCATCCAGATAGCTTACAGAAGTGTTGTTGTTCTACCCTGTTCCCCAAAACTTTAAAATTAAGAAAATTTTGACTGGTTTTCAACTGTTTCTTTATAAAGTTTTTGATATGGGTTTTCTTATATCATTTTGGACACTAGAAACTTGGATAAAACTTTCAAGAGACTTCAGTAAAAACAGGGAAGAATACAAACTGCATGAAAAAAACTGTGACTTGATTTGATCCTTCTAAGTTTAAATTTCAGGAATAATATAACTAGCTAGCTTTCACTACTTAATTTACAGTTAATCTATACTTCCTAATAGGAATAATACAATACTTGTGCTATTCAATTACATTGTATAATAATGATTTATGTAGTTTATATGTCTGGAAACTTAGTTTATTTATTCTAAATGTTACCTAATATTCAAGTTGTGCTATCAAGCCTGTATTTAGCAGCAAGTCAAGGGAGTGACATAATCTGGCTGTTTATGGACAGCTTAAGACAGGTGGATGCTTGAGACAGGTGACTGCTTAAGGCAAGTGACAGTTTAAGACAGGTGACTGGATAAGACAGATGGCTGCTTAATGCAAGTTGAACACAGAACAAAATGTTCCTTTGGGTTTAGCTGATGAGCTGCTTAAGGCAATTGGTGGCTTAATAGGTTTAAGATCTTTTCTGACCTATAACCTTAGAAATGTAGCATTTTAGAGTAAAACATGTGGGGTATTATGTATATATTGAAATATGCAAGAAACTGGAGTAGTAAAAAATTGAGGGATGATAATTATGTGTTATGATTAAAGTACATGCATGTTACATCATAATTATGAGTCATATCTTTGTGGTTTTGTAAAAAGTGCATTATCTAAATATTGTAATAAAAGTACATTTGTACTTATATAAAAAAAGTTGCAGTGTCTAGCTGGCATACTTGTTTTTTAAGTGCCAACTGCCTGGGGAATTATGTCATCAAAGGAAATGCATTTAGACTAAATGTTTTGAATTATAATTAAAAGTACTTTTGGACTTTTGTTGCAAGTATCCATCTTGAAGACAAAACATATCAAGTCAGCATGCATTTTATCTATTTTCATTAATTTTCACTATATTCTTACAATTTTTTTTCTTTTTGAAAAGAAAAGAGATGAGTTATTGTCATCACTTGATCGTTGTTGGCATCTGCTTCTGCGTTGGCATCTGCTTCTATGTTTTTATGTCAGCTTTTCTCCTAAACTATGAAAGCTGTTGCTTTAAAACTTGCAGCACTTGTTCACCATCAATGGCTGACTTTGTACAGCAAGAAACATAATTCCATTCTGCTTTTTGCAAGAAAAGTGGACCCTTTCGGACTTTGAAAATATCAGATTTCTTGGTTAAGTTTATGTTTAGGTCAACTTTTCTCCTAAACTATCAAACTTGTTGCTTTAAAACTTGCAACACTTGTTGTTCACCATCAAAAGCTGACTCTGTAAATTAAGAAACATAACTTCATCCTGCTTTTTGCAAGAATTATGGCCCCTTTTAGACTTAGAAAATCAGATTTCTTGGTTTAGTTTTGCATTTAGGTCAACTTTTCTCCTTAATGGTCAAAGCTATTGCTTTAAAACTTGGAGAAGTTATTCACCAGTAAAAGCTGACTCTGCACAGCAAGTACCGTAACTCTACATTGCTTTTTTTGCAAGAATTATGGCCCCTTTTGGACTTAGAAAAGCATGGGTATGACAATATTTCTATTACATACAGAAACAAAAAAATCAGATGAGCGTCTGCACCAGCAAGGTGGTGCTCTTGTTTAAACACAGAGACAAAGGATTTTACCAAATAGATAATCATTGTGTTCCCTTACGAAAATGAAATATGGCAACAGACTGGCATTCAGCTGCAAGATAACTGTCAATAATCTGGACACAGTCTGACAATAAAAAAAGGTCACTGGAAATAATCTGGCTTGTATATGGTAACAAACTTCGAAGAAAAAAAAGTTATCTGGAAATAGCATGGTCACTATTTCCATATTATTTCCAGTTTCTGGACACAAGCTGCCAACTATATGACAATAAACTGGCACACAACAATCAACATGTAAACACACTGACAATATTGTCAGCTTGTTTCCAGTGTCTGGAAGTAATCTGGCAGGAAAATGGCAAGGAACTGGAAATAAAAAACATAATTTCTATAATCAAATTGATATGGCAACACACTGGAATTGTAAACAAGAGCTGTTGGAGGACAGCAATGCCTCAACAGCCTTGTCAATTGAATGAAGACAAAAGTCGGAAAAGGGGAATAATCTTGTAAAACTGCAAAACAGGATTATGGAACCTGCACAGTGCATATCAGCTGGCTTATGGCAGTGGTTTCAATCCATTTCCATTAGTGAGTACTGAGATACCAGCTTACATACAAAAACTTAAGCAAAAAATGCTATGTGGAAAAAGGGGCATAATTTTGAAAAAAAAAAAAAGTTATGGGACCTGCTTAGTGCATGTCAGATCATGACAGTGAACAAGCGTGTAATTAGTTTCAATCCATTCCCATAAATGAGTACTGAGATACCAGCTTACATACAAAACCTTAACCTTCTAAGTTGAAAAAAGGCTATAATTTTCTAAAAAAAAAGGACCATACGGGCATGTCCAATAACTCGGCTATTCTTTGAATAGTCAAGATAAAAATTACATAAGTGACAATATTGTATGGATTTTCTGTCTGTCTGACAGTACAGTGGATATAAATTTACTCTGAGAGCAGATTCTGGCAATGCACTGGCTACACACTGGCAATACACTGCCAATATATCCCATCTTAGCAATTTTCACAGCAAAACAAATATTACAAGACACCTTATCAAAATGGCCAAGTATTGCATTTTTCTCTCCAAAATTATTTTCAGTTTTCAATAGTTTTCCAGCATTGATGGGCACATTGTAAAGGTACTTTTTCATCATTTTACAGTTATTTGTTTTCATTGTAACACAGATTCTGTCCGCAACAAGTATTTGTTCTAAACAGATACAGAAAATTTAAAAGTCATGTATTTTCGCTACCCTGTAAAATTAAACTTGCAAATTTACCATAATCTCCGTTGGTTTCAATATTATATTATTGATAATTGAAATATTGCAAATCTTAATTGGTATTAAAATTGAGTCACAAGCAAATGAAGGTTTTAAGTCATATTAAAATTCATATTAAACATTAATAAAGATAAATAGAAAAAAAATATACTGACACTAAACTGGAAACAAACTTCACATACACTGACAATGCTATGTCAATACAATGGTAATAAAGACAATTTTCCTAGGGGGAAATAAATAAGATTAGTGACACTGAGTAAGCAAGCGATATACTGGGATACTAGTCCATCTTTAGCTCAGTAGGTATAGCGTCGATCTACGGATCATGGGGTTGCGAGTTCGATCTTCGGACGGGGCTTATGTTCTCCGTGACTTTTTGATAAACGACATTGTGTTTGAAATCATTAGTCCTCCACCTCTGATTCATGTGGGGAAGTTGGCAGTTATTTGCTGGGAACAGGTTTGTACTGGTACAGAATCCAGGAACACTGGTTAGGTTAACTGCCCCCTGATACATTACTGAAATACTGTTGAAAAACGATGTTAAACCCAAAACAAACAAACGAAACTAGTCCATCTGCCACACTAATGTATAAGTGCTCATAACTTTGTACTGCATGAAGGAATTTAGTTAAAACTTTAAATAATGATTCCAGTTTGCTAAAGTGTTTCTCTTGTCCATGCAAGAGAGCCTGACATGTTGTGACTGACTTTACACTGACAATACAATGACAACACACTGGCAATATGCCAGTGTGTTGTCAGAAAAATGTTTCCAGTTGACTGGCTGTGCACTGACAATACAAGGACAACAGACTGGAAAGTCCAAAAAGCCGCTTGTTGTCAGTTGTGTATCCAGTGTGTTACCAGATTGACACTGCATACCAGTTTGTTGCCAGTTTGTTGTCAGTGTTTTATTTCCAGATACCTCTATATAATTTAGCTCCTTCAAATAATTTTATATGAAAAATCAATGAAATTTTGTTAAAATGTCATTACAAACATCACTGACAACAAACTGTATATAAACTGACAGCAGACTGGAAGTTAAATTGTACAGCTGGTTTTCAGATCTGGAAATTAGCTGACAAGTACATGGACACATGATGGTTATTCAGTGGCAACACACTGGGTCAGTTTATTGTCAGCTCTGGAAATAGGCTGGCAAGTAACTGGATTTAAGAGTATTATTCACTGGAAACAAACTGGACATAAACTGACCATACACTGACAATAGGGAAGATTTTTCGTAAGGGTTATATTTAAACTGACACAATGAAAAAACCTTGAAAACTTTTATCAATTATTTATATACCAGTATATAGATATTAATACTTTATAAATATCATCTTTAACACCCACCCAGATTTACATGCTTCATTGAATTCATTCTATTGTGTATTTCAAGAATGAAAAAGAAAGATTTTATTTTATTGAAACCATAAATAAATATATCCTTTATTGATCAAACATTTTACTGCTTATTCATTTAAAATCCATTAATCCATGTCATAAATAACAATGATTTGCATAATTTACGCTTTCATCAATGAAGCGAGAAATTATAAACGTAGATAAGTTATGATGACTAAGTACTCTTTCTTTGCATTGATAATAAAGTATTTCCGCAGATGTAATCTGTCACCTTCAAATTACAAGTTCACAAAGTACCTAGTTATTTGATAAGTGATAAATAGTAACAGTTGTCAATTTGCATATTTACTAATCTAAGTTAAGATCAAAGAGTTGGTCATTTAAATGCCTTTCTTGTTAACAGATTTACAGTGTTGACACCCCATCGTATTTGTTATTTAAGTAAACATAATTTTCACTTTCTTGATTTATGTTAAATTCTATTTGCCTTCCATTGTGTGTCTTGTCTCAAGTCCTTTGTGATAAACTGTTTGTCTTTCTTTAATGTTACAAACAATTTTCACTCCTTAAAACCTTTCAGATGCTTTTAAATTGATATTTTATCCAGCTGTACTATCCTTTTAAAAATATGCTTCTTACTCAGAAAAATATACAACTTAAAGTTATATTATGCCCAAACATATTTAAAAAAAAAAAGGAACAATTTTTGCAAAGTATATAATGTTAACATGAAACAAACATGTTTTGTGTGTATAAACAGTAATGTTGTATGCTAGGTTTAAAATAGTCCAGGTTTGATATACCTGTATAATACAATGAATTTGTAGTACTTCTGAAAAGAATGGTAGGTCTGTTTAAACAACCTACAGAACGAAGTACATACATCTGTTCTGTTGACAGTCTGTATGTTAAAAAACCACACTTTTGGTTGACAGATTTCTCAAAACCTAGATCAGATTTTCATATAAAATTCTTAACACTTAATTATTATTAACATTTCTTTTGAGTTTCAAAATACATAAATTGTTTTATAATTTTTATTTGAAAAAAGTCATATCTAATTCATTTTACACTTGTGCAAACAACACTTTTGTGTAATCCAATAGTTAAACATTTTAATCGAGAAAAGTAGCTCCAAATTTCAGTAAAAATCACAGTCAATTCCATTTTAACAGTTTTGTTGAACACATGAATGTTTCATTTTCATAGTTTTTGTAATTTGTAAAGTTACCATTGGGAGTTTGATATACCTGAAACGTCAAAGCAAATCATTTGTCGTTTTTTTACATTTCATGCATGTGGTGTATTTCAAAGTAAAAATGTGTTAAATTTATTGAATTAAATAAAATAACTTACAATTTACACATTTAAGAAAATTCAATAAAATTCAATTTATTTTAATCTAGTGACTTCAATTGTGATAGGAACAAGTGCATTTATAAAAATTAAATTGTGGTTACAAGACTTGAAATGAAAATGCTTGGGTCTATTAAAATTTTTAATAACTAGAAGACCCCATCAGTATATGACTGAAAAAGTGTTGGAAGACTGTTAACCCAAACACAGACACTTAAAGTTTCTGTTTGATTGCGTAATTTAAAGACAAATTTTAGAAAAACTAAAACTTACTAGCCTTCAGAAGAAGCTTAGCATTTTAACTAGAGCAGGACGGTTGAGTAGAAATTTGAAAACAAGCAGCTGCTGACAGTAGAACACCATCAAGGACTAAATTTGTGATGAAACTCATTACGATATAATGTGTTCATTTGACGTACGTCGCACGCTATTTTACACATAGGCGATTTCGAGATACATGTTGATGTGTATGCAGCTATTTAAACTATGAGTAACTGACGTCCGTGTATGTTTTTACTGCAGTGATTAAAAAATTTTAATTACAATTTTCCCCGTTTAATTTTTAGAGAATTTATAATCGTAAAATACATAAAAAATCGAATTATCATCAACTAAAATGACGAAAAATGTAACGTTACGCGTAACAAGATGTTAGTACGGCAGTCTGTTTTTTGACGATAAATCTGTCAATTTTAAAGATATCTGGACAAAATAACCAGCAGACGACATTGAATTTTGCCGCGCATCATTCAATGCGTTTATTTCACGTCATTTCCGTATTTATTCGCTTTAACAAAACCTTGACGGCTTTTCCTACAAGCGTTACGCTCGTCAGCCTGGTGCGTATTTATTCAATTATACCGTAATAATTTATCGGAAAAAATACCAAAACTTATACTATCATAAAATGCATACATTAACAATTATGTACATGTTTAAATCAATAATCATTAACAAGTATTAAACGACTACGGTATATTTTAAAAAATTACATACTGAAAATGTTACGTCAAAAAGTCCATTTCAAAAGTGAGTTTCCCCATTTTATGCGAGTTATTATTGAAAGTTGGCATTGATCTTTATAGATGGCTAAAAGTGCATTGTATGAACTTTCTAAAGATATCTGACTTATCTTGTTAGTATAAAACTTTCATGAACCATCATTATGTGAAAAAATTACATCGTTTACAGTAAAATATTAGATTGCATAACGTAACGTCGTATAATTTCACTTTGCTGTACATAAAAACGCAACGTTTTTGATAATTTTATTAGCTCGATTTCCATTAAATAACTTTAAAGTATTTGGTTCAGTTTACAAATTTGTGACGCATATTATAGACCTTTATTATCTTTCTTCCATACTTTCAGTATCTTCGAAATAATTTATTCTGAACATTGTGCCTAGAAGTAAACTTAAAGTATGAACGTCTCATTTATGATAATTTGAACAAATCACTTTTACATTTAATTCTAAGGTCCAGTCCCAAAAAAAAAAAAAGTGTTCTGTAAGAAAATTGTACTGGACCTATAAAGAAAGAGAAAATTGCATGGCAAGCGTCATTTTATTTGATGTGCCACGAAAATGGAAGTATTTTTAAATTACTTTCTCAACGAATTTATATTACATATTCATACAGACCTACCATCTATGAACTAATCAAATGTTCCGTTTCCCGTTTAGTTTTTCATAAAAACCAATGTCTATATGAATGCATTACATTCGAGGAATTGTAATACCGTGATAAAATTAAGGCGATCAGTTAGCTTACGAAGTTTAAATAAATAAAAGTAATACTTTTTATCTACACTTAGTTAGGACAATTTTGCATTTTTGCTCGGAGTCGAATTTACATGATTCTATCATATCATATACGCATATGCATGTATGTATCATAATAATTATACAGCTTTCAAAAGTAGAACAGTCACTCTTGGATACTTTCCTAATATAGTAAATCAAAGAGGGGAAAATATACTTTTATGTTCTAATGAGCACACAAAAAGAATAAAAATCATTAGGCACAGTCATGGTGTCTTAATTGATAAATTTCAAAAGAAAAGAAGTCTGCTTCGTCCGCAATCCCTCACTCACATAGTCACACAATAACTGCTCCCTCGCGTAGGTCATTTTGCTGTTTTTTGTTGTTTTTTTTTTTTTTTTCGATGTAATACAGCAGTATTTCGGTCAAAAATATGCTTCCGCAGTGTAGCGTAGTCGTAAAGATCTCTAATAAATGGAGTTTTTTTTTCATTTTAGCGCATTTGCGCGTAATCCCGGGAACAAAAAAGAGGATACCTTTCATTATTACGAAAGTACGGTGTTTATTCTGCGGATCGCTTTCTGAAATGCGGCAATATGAGGGTACTTATCTTCAGTTGACTTGTATTCCACAGAAAACTTATCATCACCCTTTTTCTTTTTCGCTTTCTTAAAGCATATTCATAAATGTCTTTTTGGAAATAGGTCTATAACGGAGTGAAAAACTAGAAACTGTATCAAAAAGGACCTGAAGCAGCTAAATTGTATATTAAATTTCTTTCATAAGCATATAGCCTAGATTAATGTATGTTTTGACATACTTATCTTTATATATCATTCCATTGTTGTATATTTCGTTTGATAATATAAAATTCGAAAAAGTTCGTACACAGCTTAGTGTCCGAATTTTAACTATAGCCGTCCAATTTTTAGTGTTCGTTTTTTTCGCTCTATTTTTCCCGAATAAATGTGCAAATTGTGTATTATTTACTGCGGTAATAATAATAGGTATAAATGAATATACATAACAAATAATGAAACGCAACATTCAATCGACCATTCAATCCATCCGCGTGTCTTTTGGCAGTCGAATAGCCGATAAGTATGCACGAATTCATGACCAGTTGGTAATTATTTACTCGATCATTCATTTAGTCAGCCTGAAAGATTTGTTCCTTCAGCATGTCCGTTTATCTGTCTGTCTTACTAGAGATTATGTCGGTCAGTGTCTGTACGTAGTTGATATTCAAATGTTATGAATTTTGTCAATGATTACTCTATCTTATTGATATTTACACAAATGAAGTCTGATACCCCCTCCCCACATCCCCCACCCCACCCTTGTCTGAGTATTGAGGAGAGGCGAGAGTGGTACCGCCAAAAGAAAGAAAAAACGGCCACTTGAACAGAAACGTGAACGCCAGATGCAGAACTGTGACTAGTATCGGATGTGAAGTTTCAAGGTTTTCCGCACAAATATAAAATATAAAAAGCTGATTTGACATTTTGATGCTTTACATGTATTTTGAATAGATATAAAGAAATCATCAAACTTAGATACCGAACTATGTTTTTCTCCTGCTTATAATACGCGGTCTTTAATAAAGACAATAAACAAAATTTAATCGATAACGCCGTTATTTATTTATTATGATAGTGCACACAATGTCTATAGATCTATGTTAAGTGAGATTATTTAACCTTTTTTTAACATTTTATTTCATTTTGTGCACGAAACATGTTTCATTTGTAGTGTCGCACATGATGTGATAAAAAAGGTGTTATTTAAACGGTACTTAAGCTGGTTGAGAACTGGTTATAGGGCCTAAATAATTTCTTTATGAAATAATAACTTCCCAATCGTTGTGTAACGTAAGATAACACGTCTTTTGATTTCTTATGCATAAGAATATATGAGCCGCGCCAAGAGAAAAACAAACATAGTGCGGTTGCAACCAGCATGAATCCAGACCAGCCTGCGCATCAGGATCCATTCTGTTCGCTAACAGTTTCTCTAATTCCAATAGGCTTTGAAAGCGAAGATTATGGATTCCGACCAGACTGAGCGGAGGTGCAGGCTGGTCTGGATCCATGCTGGTCGCAAACGCACTATGCTGGTTTTCTTATGGCACAGTTCATACTGAGTGATATATTGTTTCGCATAAGAAAGAAAAACTCGGGTTATCCTAGTATGATAAATCACACTTGCGAATTTGTTATTTCGATTCTAACAAGACATACTAGTATTAACAGTACTAGTGTTAGAAAAAAAGGTAACTACGTTTAACGACCGTGCTACGCACCTGGATCGGATGACGTCACTGCACGCACAGGATTATCGCAAAATAACCGTTGCCTGATTTTCTTCTATTTGTAGGGTTATTTGTTGGTCGTGTTAGAATTGGTGTTGTTTTAAACAAAAGTCAGAGTACAAAACTGAATTTAGCATGAAAAAAGTTTTAAATCCACAGGACCTTTTATATTCTTAAATGCATAAAAAGTTCTAAAATTAACTGCTTTACGGTTTAATGAAACTATTTCTTTTTTTTTTTAAAATATTTTCGTGCGACAGCACTGCCTCTTTGTCGGTTATAATCATCCTGATCACTGTTGATGCTAGGCTTGTTAACGTCCGGAAGTTGATATTTATGTTTGCGATCAACACGGTACAACATGATAAAATTAATTGCAGTTTAAAATGCATATATATTTAATTTGAAGAAACGGGCGGTAATAATTAATGATAAAAAACATAAATAACAAAAAAAAAAAAAGATAAATAACAATAACAATGTGTTCAAAGCAATAACTGTAAATCACGATACCATCAAAGAATATGCAGATTTATCTCAACGCATTTTTTGCTATTTATTTTCTCAATTAGTAATTTGTACGTCAATCTGACGTCAAAATAACGTTACGCATTTGTGCAAAATAGCGTGCGACGTACGTTGAATCTTTGCTCATTTGTTTGATAATCAGGCATAAGCCAAATATTGATCAGCAGTAATGTTTACATACTCAGATGTAATACTTGTCAAAATGCAAAATGCAACTTCAAGAAAATTGGTCAAGAGACAGTTGTCGCTGTAAATGGTAACAGAATGATGATAGGTTGAGCGGGAAAATGATAAAAGTCGTGCAATACCCTGAACGCAATGACCTGAGCTTTTATGAATGGAATGTAAAGAATTGGGTCCAGCTATGGTGGCCTTGTCAGCTGACCACAAAAATGCCTTACATTTGTATCAACACTAAATGTGTCAATTTAATGACCATTCAGAAAGCCTTTTATAGAGCTTGTGCTATCTAATTAGGATGAATAGACCTATATTCTCCCTGTAAACTTTATTCTGATTTGATTTTCAGCCTCAAGCAAGGTATTTGTGTCAAGTTATTTTTCAATCAGATAGGTGCAAACTTGGAATTCCTAACATGGTGCTGTATGCTTAGTAAATATCTACAAATGTGTTTGTAATATGGCACAAAAGTAACAATTTTTAGCTCAGCAATTCGAAGAATAGGGGAGCCATCCTACTCACCCCGGTGTCAGCTTGAGCGCCACACAAATGTTAAAGTTTGCGTACCACCACAAATATTTTCAAAGGCCATTGAGATATTGCTTTGATATTTTGCATACTTGTTTACCATCATGACCCCAGTCTGTAAAAAGGAGGAGGCAACTCTATCAAGCATTTTGACTGAATTATGACCCCTTTTCGACTTAGAATATGCTTATTGTAATGTTAAAGTTTGCGTACTACCCCAAATATTTTCTAAGTCCATTGAGATATTGCTTTGATATTTTGCATACTTGTTTACCACCATGACCCCAGTCTGTAAAAAGGATTAGGCAATTCTATCAAGCATTTTGACCGAATTATGACCCCTTTTCGACTTAGAACATGCTTATTGTAATGTTAAAGTTTGCGTATCACCCCAAATATTTTCAAAGTCCATTGAGATATTGCTTTGATATTTTGCATACTTGTTTACCATCATGACCCCAGTCTGTAAAAAGGATGAGGCAATTCTATCAAGCATTTTGACTGAATTATGACCCCTTTTCGACTTAGAATATGCTTATTGTAATGTTAAAGTTTGCGTACCACCCCAAATATTTTCAAAGTCCATTGAGATATTGCTTTGATATTTTGCATACTTGTTTACCATCATGACCCCAGTCTGCAAAAAGGATGAGGCAACTCTATCAAGCATTTTGACTGAATTATGGCCCCTTTTGGACTTAGAATATGCTTATTGTAATGTTAAAGTTTTACTCATAGCTTATATTATACTATCAAGCACTGAGAATAGTTGAGCATGCTGTCCACTGACAGCTCTTGTTATAATTATTGTTTAGATTAGAACTGCTAATAATCTAGTGGAAAAGATGTTTTACTACACAGCCCGCAGGCCTAAGTCTAAGATTTAAACTTTAATTTATTTTTAGATGCTAAATATTCAATTTGAAATAGCTACAGTTTTTCGCAGATAGTAATTTAGTCTCTAAATTACTAGGTTTCCAAATTTTCAGCATGAAATAAATAAGGGTGGCTTGGATTTTTAGAGATTTTAAGTGGAAATCAGAATTTAGCACGCTCATAAATATGGGCCACAGAGTCATGGGTTCAGTGTTTGATTACTGTGAAATTATTTTTATTCGCGTACGACGAATTTTCGCGTATTTCGCGCTAGGACCGATGCGCGAATTAAAGACCGCGCTATTATTAATTTTTAATTTTATTTTTTCATTTCTCAACTTGAAACGCGCGAATTAAAGCCCGCGCGAAACAGTCCTTTTTCACTTTTGCGCGAAATTTCATGCCAGCGAATTTAAATGATTTCACAGTAATTAATGCAGCATCACATAATATAGATATTCATGACCTGTGTGCTGGATTTTCTCAGGAAGTTTATACAATCCAGGCAATCAAGCTTTCATTGTAAATTGCATCTTGTAGATCTTGGTGTTTTTTAACTATCTTGTTTATAATCTATTTAAGTTATTTATTTAGACTTCTATTTTGGCAGACACTTTAGGCTACAAGTTTTAATGTTTCAAAACAACTTATTTTCATACAAAAACATGAATGAATAAACTAATAAAGAACTCTAGCACATCATTACAAGTTAAAAATTATTGTTATTGTACAAATTTGGTTTAGAGTCACATTGACACACTTTAGGTCATATAGTGACTTTACGGCTTCTGAAGGTGGAGAAAGACCCCAGGTGCCACTCCAGGCATTGTTTCAGGCATGGGCAAGCTTCTGGATAGAACCTCTAGCCTTCTGTAAGCCAACTGTATGGCTTTCATACATGAAAAATTCTACACCCTAGACAGGGTTCCGAAGCTACATTGATGAGGTCCAAGTGATTCAAGGTCAGCAAGTTGAACCATGCGGCCAAAGAGGCCACTTTTTAGCTCAAATTTTCGAAGAATAGTCCAGCTATTCTACTCACCCTGGTGTCGGCGTCACACCGTGATTAAAGTTTTGCTTGCAAGTACATATGGCTATCATTTAAAGGCATATAGCTTTGAAACTTATTTTTTCTTTTTCTAGGACAATTACCAACCTCACTGGGTCAAGTTCCATAACTCTGACATGTATTTTGAGCAATTTATGCCCCCTTTTGGACTTAGAAAATTCTGGTTAGTTTTACATGCAAGTTACTATCTCCAAAACTAATGCAGATATTGAATTGAAACTTCACATGTCTTCGGGGTCATAAAACTAGTTGATAGCATCAAGTCCCATAACTCTGACATGCATTTTGTCCAAATTATGTCCCCTTTTGGACTTAGAAAATCCTGGTTAAAGTTTTGCATGCATGTACATACAGCTATTACTAAAAGTCATATAGATTTGAAACTTATTTTTACTTTTTCTAGATCAATTACCAACCTCACTGGATCAAGTCCCATAACTCTGACATGTATTTTGGGCAAATTATTCCCCCTTTTGGACTTAGAAAATCATGGTTGAAGTTTTGCATGCAAGTACATACAGTTATAACTTAAAAGCATAATTATAGATTTGAAACTTATTTTTTCTTTTTCTAGATCAATTACCAACCTCACTGGGTCAAGTTCCATAACTCTGACATGTATTTTGGGCAAGTTATGCCTCCTTTTGGACTTAGAAAATCCTGGTTAAAGTTTTACATGCACATTACTATCTCCAAAACTAATGCAGAGATATTGAATTGAAACTTCACATGTTTCTTCGGGGTTATAAAACTAGTTGATAGCATCAAGCCCCATAACTCTGACCTGCATTTTGGCCAAATTTTGTCCCCTTTTGGACTAAAAAATCCTGGTTAACTTAAAGTTTTGTGTGCAAGTACATACAGCTTTACTTAAAGGCATGTAGATTTGAAACTTATTCAGTTACCAACCTCAATAACTCTGACATGTATTTTGGGCAAATTATGCCCCCTATTGGACTTAAAAAAATTTGGTTAAAGTTTAACTTGCAACTTACTATCTGTAGAACAAATGCAGATATTAAATTGCAGTGTTCTGCCAAGGCCGCGATATCATGAGAATCTTGCATAAAAATAATGAATGTCACACGAAAATTGGTCTAGAAGTGTCAGTTGTCGCGTTACGAAAATTTTGGGGACGAGTCAAGAATGTGCGTACGGGACAATTTTAGTAATGTTACTGTCTACTAATTTCAATGACATTTCAATGTCAAAAGTTGTTGTCCCCAAGATATTGAAAATGTCCCCACATTTAGCATCCACAGACTTTGTCCGGAGCATATCTTCTTCATGCATGGAGGGATTTTGATGAAACATGGCACAATTGTTCACCATCATGAGGCGGAATGTCATGCGCAAGAACCAGGTCCCTAGGTCTAAGGTCAAGGTCACACTTAGAGGTCAAAGATCAAATTCAAGCATGACTTTGTCCGGAGCATATCTTCTTCATGCATGGAGGGATTTTGATGTAACATTGCACAATTGTTCACCATCATGAGACGGAATGTCATGCGCAAGAACCAAAGTATGGCATTTACTATAGATTCCCTTATCTGTATAATTTTCATAATAAACTACCACTAGCTATAAATCCCGCACAAAAACTCAAACGATTTGATAATTATGATTTTTCTTCATTAAAACGTTTCAATAGAGAAAATATTTTTGTATAACATTACAGTATGCACTTAACTCCTATCATTGACAACCTTTTTGAGTTAACCAATGCATGGCAACCAAAACAATCAAACAGTGATATAAACATCCTGTCGTTTAAATTATCGTGCGGGAGTAGTACTAGAAACTATTTTTCAACAGAACAAGACTATCCTTAATCTAAATTTTAGATTGTAAGAACAAAAACAGAACAAAAATTAATAAACACCAAAATATGAAATGGTACTTACAAAGAAAAACATAACTATACATTTAAAAACAGTTTTATAGCAACTTCCTGCGACTAAGACTATATGTATATTTAAGAAATAATAAATCTGTTCCTATATTTTATCAGTTAATAAAATATTGGCAGGAGTTTAATTATTAAATCATGAGTGCGTAGCACGAGTGATTTAGTTATTCGCATCCAAACGACTGCCCATGTTTTATTAATTGATAAAATTATTGGAACATATTTATTATTTCGATTCTAACAACGCAAATAATTCGCATTTTACAGTACTACATTTTCAGCGTAATACGTCATTAGGGTCATATGCTGTTACAGTTTACCCCCTATGGTAAGAAGTGTTGCATAGCCAATGGAACGTATAGATATTTGTTTCTTTTTTTATCAGAATTTTGAGTAGTATTCATAAATTAGTAATCTAACAGCTCGCAAACTAATTTTGAACAGAATCATCAAATTAGGCGAGATGACCCTGTGTTATGAATGACAAGCTTAACTTTTATATGACGTCACATCATTATGACGTCATAATTTATGTCATACATTATGACGTCACCACTGAATCATAATTAAGCTAATTGAATTCGCTCGTAGAGATCAGAACATGTTTTATGGACCTACCGGTACACATAAGTCATTATGACTTTTTATTATATTTACATTTTTGAAATGCTGTTTTCAACCGTTTGGCCCTGAAATAATTCGTATGTAATAGAACTGAAGTAGAATCTCTTATGTTACAATTATAGGGGGTGAAATGTAACAGCCAACCATATTTTATCGTAGATTCATGTATAGGGGATTTCGCTATATGTTTATATAGCAATTGCTGTGGATCATGTTAGAAATAATACTAAGAGATGAGAGAACAGTGCAACACAAAATTGAAAAAAACTAAAAGACGATAATTACAAATTATAAAAGAACCTGGATAAGAGAAAAAAAGACACAACATTTTACTATCGCCTCAGTCACAATCAAATGCATTTTTTTGTTTCACTTGGGGTCAAAAATAAAAGTTTGTAAAACTCTTTTATTTTGAAATGTTAATTTACCATATACCTTGGTTCTACAAAAACAATGGTAGTTGTCGCTGTCTGATAGTTCGACAATATTTTTTTTTCGATATAAAGATGAATCTTCAGGGAAAAAATAAAACAGACATGACCATTTTTAAAGGACTGCTTTATTCAAATAACTCTTTAAGACCCAACAAAATTGTTACCACATGATAAGGTACATAAAAGTAATGTAGAAAACCCCAAAAACTAAAAAAATACACAAAGATTTGTAGTTATTATCTTCTTTTGAAGTTCAAAATTCTAGAAATTTTTGTTTACTACTTGCTTTCAGTTTTTGCATACCTTTTGAAATGCATTTATTCAAATCAGATATGTTATTTTCTAAAAATTCAGTCATTTCTCTTTAAATAATGGTCTCATTTTTGTGATTACGACTATGTTTGACAGAGATATCGCAATTTTAAAATGAAAGCCGAAATTTACCCAAAAAGTCTACGGACAAGACATCATCGCCAAGTGCTTTCTACATAGGTTTTAGAAGACAGTCTTTTAGTTCTGTTGAACTTTTTATGTTTAAAATGACATTTATTGATAAATGTCTTAAAACAGATTTGCTGTGAACTGATAAGCACTCTTCTGCCATACAGACATAAGAAATCAAGCTGAATAAAAAACCAACATCTACAGCTATCTGTATAATAAGATCAATCAAAATGCAAATTAGTTAAAAAAAAAATAAGGATGCATCAGTACCATCAATCCTGCAATCATTTTAATGATACGTGAAAAAATGAGAGCAATTTTCTTGGTTTTTATTGAACAACCCTCTTATTTCAATTATTTAAAAAAAAATCAATTACCGTATTTAAAATTTTGATATTTATAACAATACGAGAGCTATTGAAAAATGATATAGACTTTTTCTGTAGCTTTTATTTACTTTAACACATTTACTTGGTCTTTATCTATGGGGTCATACATTGGCATTAATGTCCGTTTGCAGATTTTCCATTTTCTCCCTCCATCTTCGCTGTCTTTAAGCAGTTGTAGACAATTTGAGAATCCATTGTACCACTTGAAGATAAAGACACAGATGACTGAGCTCATTAGTCTATGAATTTCGGTTGCTGTTCGCCAAAATTTCTCCTCAACTAAGCAACTGTCTTATTATCTATGCGAGTTGATGACTACATTACATACATTATAAACAGTAATACTCACTTAGTTTAAGTGTTGTTTTCTTCCGTCTTCCATGTCGGAATGATGCCATACTCTAGGTGCATGTCGCCCTGATGTGTTGCTGCACTTTGACATATTTTTGTGCAAACAGGTAAACTATTAGTGTGAACAGTAGTGATCGAATTCAAATCACGACAGATCAGAAACCGACTGCGCCGGTTATGCATAGCTGTGGTAATAAAAATGGTCGAGGCGCTTCGCCTATGAGCAAAAATGTTATAAAAAATGTATGACCAAATCAAAGAAAGATTGCGAATTACAATGATATAGATATCACATTGCTATTTACTTAATATGCAACATTTAACAGCAGAAGTCTGCGTTATTTTTAAACAGCTCTCGTAATATGATCTTATTATCTTCAAACAGTAACAGATGAAAACTGGTTGCCATAGTAACAGAAAGAAATGAGCAACAAGGATCAATCACCATCTGTCGGTGGGACTGGGAAGACTGGGTCAGGACAACACTGGTTCATCTCGGAAATACAGCAGATGATGTAAGTTACATAAGCATAAAGTTGATGGTAGTCTAGAAGTGTTGAGCGTTTGGGACTTCACTTGGACTTTCAATTCTGCTGCCCTGCTCTCTCTTGCATGGATAAACTTTTTTTGAAAAACTCTGCTATTTTCAATAGACACATATTTTTTGACATCTAGATATTTAAACTGACAGTTCAAAGTAAGGCATGAGTTTCAAGTTGTGTCTTTCAAGAATACTGGTATGTACATTAAAATATTTGCCCCTGCTTTAGCTAATGTCACCAGGGGAACACTCTGTGTACTCACCTCTCTTCAGTTGAACTACTCCCATATGGGCTTAGCTATTAACTTTATAAAATGAGAAATGTCCCTACCTATCTTTAATACAATTTAAAGTACAAGTAATCATCTTTTAAATCCCTTCAGTGTCTTAAAGTTGGTGATTCCTTCCCTAATGTTTCATTTTTGTTTTCTGAGAAATTATGTGGGAAAGTAGTAAAGTTGTCCATACTGGAGAAAATCAACATCCACTGATAAATTAGGTTGATCAGATAAACAGAAGTGGCTTCTCCAGTGGCAGCACAGAATTGACCTTACGCCAGTGTTGATTGACAGGTTCCAACTGACCAATCAGATAACAGAACTGATAAGCCTTGTTGTTAGCCGCCATTTTGTCCGTCAAACTTAGTGCCGGACTCGCCAGTCAAAGAATATAAATACCACCGAAAAATCGCCCAAAATGGTAAAAAGGTGACGTTACGGCACCTTTACATCAGAACAGGGAAGTAGCAGATAAAACTAGAGTCGCTTACCCTTTTCAAAATCACTCTGCAGTACCTCGATTATATGCACGAGTAACTTTTGACGTCCTCAATGAATATTATTTCAAAATTTAGTAAGGATTAAATTAAGCAATGAATTCGCTTGTAGAGACTAAACATGTTTATACGCCTTACATAAGTCATTATACTTTTAAATTATGTTAACATTTATGAAAGCTTTAACGTTTGCCTAATAATTTGTATTAAGTAGAACTAGTAATTCTTATTTACAATTATAGGGTGAAATGTAAACCATCATATTATTAATCGTAGTTCATGTATAGGCGATAGTTTTCGCTATATTTTATTTAGCAATTGCTGTGATCATGTTAAAATTAATACTTAAGTATCGGAGAACAGTGCAACAATACATTGAAAAACTCAAAAGACTTATTTAAAAATAAAAAACTGATAGAGTTAAAATGTCACACTTTACGTATGTCTAATGATAAATGTCCTTTAACAGTTTGTGTGACTGATTAAGACTTTTTGCATCGATTAAGGAATCAGCTGAATAAAATCACATCTACAACTATCTATAATAAGACATCAATGCAAATTTGAAAAAAATTAGGATCTTCAGTACCATCAATCCTGCATCATTTATAGATACGTGAAAAATGAAGCATTTCTTGTTTTTATGAACAAGCCCTCTATTTCAATTATTTAAAAAAAATCAGATTACCGTATTTAAATTGATTTTTAACATCGACTTTGAAAGTCATAGACTTTTTCTGTAACTTTTATTTAAGCTTACACATTTACTTGGCTTATCTATGGTTCACACATGGCATAAGCCGTTTGCAGATTCCATTTACTCCTCCATCTTCGCTTTTTAGCAGTTTGACAATTTGAGACTTGTACCACTTTGAGATAAAAACATCAGATGTACTTGAGTATTAGTCTATAATGTTTGGTGCTTGTTCAGCCAAAATTCTTCAACAAGCAATGCTCTTATAATACTATGCAGTTGTTACACATATACTACATGTTAACAGTAAATACTCCACTTAGTTTAAGTGTTGTTTCCCCGTCTTCTGCTGGAATGATGCCAGTCTCTAGTGCTGTCGCTATGTTTCTGCTTGGTGACATATTCTTGTGCAAACAGTAAAGCTATTAGTTGAAACTTGAATGACTTGTTCAAATCCGACATCAAACGACTGGCCGTTAGCATAGCATGTAATAAAATGTCAGCCTTCGCTATCGCAATAAAGTTATAAAAAATGTTTGACAAATCAGAAAGATGCAATTACTGTGAGTATAGATTTAATTGCTATTTACTTTATCACATTAAACAGTCAAAGCTGCGTTATTTTTAAAACCCTCGAATAGATTTTTTCTTCAAACAGTAACGATGGAAACTGTTGCATGTACAGAAAATAATGACAACAAGGATCAATTACCCATCTTTGGACTGAAGATCTGGGTCAGGACAACATGGTTTCTGAATACAAAAGAAGTAATAACATAAGTTGATGGTAGTCACGAAGGGTGCTTTGGGCTTCATTGGTTCATTCATCTCCCATGTCGTTTTAGTGATAAACCTTGGTTGAAAAACAACTTATTATCAATAGACAAACTATATTTTGACATCTAGATATTTTAAACTGAAGTTCAATCAGATAAGGCTGTTTCAAGTTTTGACTTCAGAATACTGGTATGTTCATTAAATTTGCCTGCTTTAGCTAATGTCACAGGGAACATCTGTGTACTCACCTTCTCAGTGAATATCCATATGGGCTTAGCTATACTTTTATAAATGAGAAATGTCCTACCTATCTTTATACAATTTAAATTATACAGTATCATCTTTAATCCTTCAGTGTACTTAGAAATTTGGTGATGTCCTTCCTAATTCATTTTGTTTTCTGAAAATTAGTGGAAAGTAGTAACAGTTGTCCATATGTGAGAAATCAATCCACTGATAATTAGGTTGATAATAAACAAATGTTCTGCCGTGGCACAAATGATCATTCGCTTACGTTTGGCCATTAACAGTTTATTTATGATTACTAATAGTGTAATGTTAGGTGTGTTACAGATATACTTAAGCTAGGTACATCGAGGGTATTTTCTCTGACAATTGTCGAAGCCTGTATCCGACAGATATGTTGAAGAGAAAACACTAAAGAGATTCCCTACTCTGATATGACGCTGTAACACGAGCACACATATATAACAGTTTTCTATATCATTAAAATTTATAACTTATTTTCATTTAATTTTATTATATTTTGATATATTTTGATTCCCTTCTGTGCTTCCAACTGTAAACACTAAAATTCATGTTTAGAAATTGTTCCCCAATATAAGTACCCAACAATTTCTGGCATTGTTTAAATTTGCATTTCATGGCAGAATTTGTAAACTTGTGTTTGTTTGTAAAAAAAAATCAAAACAAAAAACATTATGAGAGATCTCAGAATTTCATATATTTCTGTATTTCTGAATTTGGCATACCACTAGCAGTTTTGAAATATTCAATATGGTGATTATTCTTTTACTTAACAAGTAGTTGTTTTGTAGAATTTTGTTTCGCTAGAACTCTTAAATTGAGTAAATCATTTTTCTTTGAAAGAAAATTTTCACTCCTTGATAGACCTCAATAGGGAAAGTAGCGTTCGCGATATAATAATTCGGAACAATTTTACTGGCATGAATATATCGATCACTTTTTTTCGGCTTATGAAACTCCAAGAGATTTCCGTGTTGAATAATGTAAGCGTTTGTAAGCTATTCAGAACAGTTTTGTCATAATAATGAGTGTTCTATTTACATGCTGGCAAAGACAAGGATAATTCCGCATATGCAATTACAATTAAGATATCATGTTAAAGGTCTACATGGTGGTAGTATGGTCTTTTTATGTTTTTAAAAATTCCTTTAGGAATATTAAATTTATGGTGAAAAATATATTTTTCCTATTGTTAAAACCAGAGAAAATCACAATTTGGAAAAATAATTTTTTTTAGAAAAATCAGATTAAATAGGAAAAAAGGGAAGTTTTGGTAATGATGGAAAATTGAGGTATAAAGTTGGATGGTTTATCTCATTTTAAATGTCAACAATTTGTTTGATTATCATGCAAGTCAGTCTAAATATGTAACCTTCACTTAGTGTAACAATGCTGGCTCAAGCATCAGTGACTGACTCAAGTGGTTCAAGTAATCCCTGATTATTTTCTTTACATTGTCTGTATTAAGATTTTGGATAACTTAAAAGTTTTGCTCATACCCTTGTGACTTGGAGCAATCAGTGTTTTACTTTAGTGTATTGTATTCAGACAAAATGTCCACAATGTTCAGACATTCAAGTCCTGATCCCTGTTGCTTTAGTTACAACACTAATTGATTAACTTTTTAATTAGATTTTTATTGATATGAATACTTTTGCCTATAAACTTAAAAAACAAACACAATTTAAAAATGCACTTTGTTTATATTTTTATACAAAAATGGAAAGAGAAGACTTTTTCTGTAAGTGCTAATGCTACAGAGAAGTGTTGTGGGGTGAGGTCTGGAAAGAATTTTGTTCTTTGTTTGAGCATACACCCTGCTAAAACTTTCATTAAATTTTTGTTAAAGACAAGTTGATGTATGTTTTTCCCATTTTATTTCAAACAAATCCTACCAGATTTGCCCAAGCTTTTGAGAGACAAAGCTGTTGAGGCAGACTGTTTTGAAGTACCATATTGTATAAAAAGCATACTTTTCAAAGGCTTTGACTAATGATTGACCTCCAAATTCATTGATGTGGAAAATTGTTTGTGTTTTTGAAGAGGAAGTGGAAAAAGAGTTCCTATTTAATTATTGTTACTTTTTCAATGGAAACTGTCATAAACAGCTGGGTAGCTACATGCCAGTACTCTGATTAATTTGAAAAAAGTGAAATGTTACCAGTTGGTTTTTTTGTTGTTGAAAAGAGCACTTACAAAAGTAAAAGATATTGTGTTTTTGTTTTGTTTTTGCTATTGTGACCGCTTGATGTCCGTCGTGCGTCATGCGTCGTGAGTCAACAATTTGTAAAAAAATCTTCTTCTTGAAAACCACTGGGCAGAATTTCACCAAACTTCACAGGAATGATCCTTGGGTGGCTCCCTTTAAAAAATTTTCAAAGAATTGAATTCCATGCAGAACTCTGGTTGCCATAGCAACCGAAAGGAAAAACTTTAAAAATCTTCTCCTTAAAAACCAAAAGCCCTAGAGCTTAGATATTTGGTGTGAAGCATTGCCTAGTGGTCCTCTACCAAATTGTTCAAACCGTGACCCCGGGGTCAAAATTGACCCCACCCCAGGGGTCACTTTATTTTACATAGGAAAATCT
Source organism: Mercenaria mercenaria (assembly GCF_021730395.1). NCBI lineage: Eukaryota > Metazoa > Mollusca > Bivalvia > Venerida > Veneridae > Mercenaria > Mercenaria mercenaria. The sequence continues at coordinate 32,548,836 of NC_069364.1, read as the reverse complement.
TCAAAATTTTTCTAAAAATAAACCAGAAGACCTAGAGCTTAAATATATCACATGTAGCATTGCCTAGTGGACCTCTACAAAATTTGTTCAAATCATAATCCCCAGGGATAAAATTGACCCCGCCCCAGGGGTCACTTGATTTTACATAGGAAAATCTTAAAAAATCTTCTCCTCAAAAACCAGAAGCCCTAGAGCTTAGATATTTGACTTGTAGCATTGCCTAGTGGACCTCTACTAAAGTTGTTCAAATCATGACCCCGCCCTAGGGGTCACTTGATTTTACATAGGAAAGTCTTCAAAAATTTTCTAAAAATAAACCAGAAGGCCTAGAGCTTAGATATTTCACATGTAGCATTGCCTAGTAGACCTCTACAACATTTGTTCAAATCATGACCCCCTGGGTCAAAATTGACCCCACCCCAGGGGTCACTTGATTTTACATAGGAAAATCTTCAAAAAATTTCTAAAAATAAACCTGAAGGCCTAGAGCTTAGATATTTCACTTGTAGCATTGCCTAGTGGACCTCTACAAAATTTATTCAAATCATGTTCCCCGGGGTTAAAATTGACCCCGCCACAGGGGGTCACTTGATTTTACTAAGGAAAATCTTAAAAAAAGTTCTAAAAATAAACCAGAAGGCCTAGATCTTAGATATTTGACATCTAGCATTGCCTAGTAGACTTCTACATAATTTATTCAAATTATGACCCCCAGGGTCAAATTGACACCGCCCCATGGGGTTACTTGATTGTACATAGAAAAATCTTCAAAATTTTCTAAAAATAAACCAGAAGAGCTTAGATATTTGACATGTAGCATTGCCTAGTGGACCTGTACAAAAAAATTTCAAATCTTGACCCCCAGGGTCAAATTGACCCAGTCCCAGGGGTTACTGGATTTTATGTTACTATAAATAGCTTATTTAGTAACTTCTTTATTACATGTATTGGCAGTAGGTAAAAACCGAGACCACTTTTCTGTGGTACAACATGGATGGTACCTCCAAATTTTAGGTGTATTTTGACATATCTGTACCTTTAAGAAAATTTTAACTATATTTACTCATGATTCTTTTGATTGATCTTGATTAGGATTTTTTGACCTTCTTGCCCTGAAGTGCAATGATAACAGGTGAGCGATATAGGGCCATTATGGCCCTCTTGTTTGTTTTTTGCAGCAAAAAAGCTGTGATAAAGAGTAAAAGATGTTGCTAACAAAACAGAACTTTTACATTTTGTTCACCATATCTTTTATATGTGTCTAACGTTTGATAATTTTATGAGAATCTACTTTGCCAACACCACCTATGAAAAGGGTATTGTTACACATGTAATGTTAAATAGAAAATTGTATGAAAGTTTTACTGTGATATAGCTTTTTGCACAAAATGAAAAATTATTATAAATTTAAAATGGACATATAATAAAAATAACTGAGGCAACTTCACATGTAGCTCTTCCCAAAGTAGGTATGGCAATGAATGGGCATTTCAGTGTTCTGCTCTGCCTACAGTTGCTATGTTAATGAATGAGGTAACTTAACATGGTGTCCTGCCCAGAGGTTCTGTGGTATTGAATGAGGCAGCTTGTTGTGGAGCTCTACCCAGAGGTGCTGTGGTATTGACTGAGGCAGCTTGTTGTGGTGCTCTGCCCACAGTTGGTATGGTAGTGAATGAGGCAACTTTATGTGGTGATCTGCCAAAAGATGCTATGTTAATGACTGAGGCAGCTTGACATAAAGCTCTGTCTAGAATTGCTATGATAATGAACGAAGCAATGTAACATGGTGCACTGATGTTGTGCTTTCTCGACCAGTATGGTAATGACTGAGGAAACTTGACGTGGAGCTCTGCCTGGAGTTGCTATGATAATGAACGAAGCAATGTAACATGGTGCACTACCCAGAGTTGCTGTTATTATGAATGAGGCGTTTTGATGTTGTGCTTTCTCGACCAGTATGGTAATGACTGAGGAAACTTGACGTGGAGCTCTGCCTGGAGTTGCTATGATAATGAATGAAGCAATGTGACATGATGCTCTGCCCAGAGTTGCTGTTATAATGAATGAGGCGTTTTGATGTTGTGCTTTCTCGACCAGTATGGTAATGACTGAGGAAACTTGACGTGGAGCTCTGCCTGGAGTTGCTATGATAATGAATGAAGCAATGTGACATAGTGCTCTACCCAGAGTTGCTATGATAATGAATGAAGCAATGTGACATGATGCTCTGCCCAGAGTTGCTGTTATAATGAATGAGGCGTTTTGATGTTGTGCTTTCTCGACCAGTATGGTAATGACTGAGGAAACTTGACGTGGAGCTCTGCCTGGAGTTGCTATGATAATGAATGAAGCAATGTAACATGGTGCACTACCCAGAGTTGCTGTTATAATGAATGAGGCGTTTTGATGTTGTGCTTTCTCGACCAGTATGGTAATGACTGAGGAAACTTGACGTGGAGCTCTGCCTGGAGTTGCTATGATAATGAACGAAGCAATGTAACATGGTGCACTACCCAGAGTTGCTGTTATAATGAATGAGGCGTTTTGATGTTGTGCTTTCTCGACCAGTATGGTAATGACTGAGGAAACTTGACGTGGAGCTCTGCCTGGAGTTGCTATGATAATGAATGAAGCAATGTGACATGATGCTCTGCCCAGAGTTGCTGTTATAATGAATGAGGCGTTTTGATGTTGTGCTTTCTCGACCAGTATGGTAATGACTGAGGAAACTTGACGTGGAGCTCTGCCTGGAGTTGCTATGGTAATGAATGAAGCAATGTGACATGATGCTCTGCCCAGAGTTGCTGTTATAATGAATGAGGCGTTTTGATGTTGTGCTTTCTCGACCAGTATGGTAATGACTGAGGAAACTTGACGTGGAGCTCTGCCTGGAGTTGCTATGATAATGAATGAAGCAATGTGACATGATGCTCTGCCCAGAGTTTGCTGTTTAATGAATGAGGCTTTTGATGTTGTGCTTTCTCGACCAGTATGGTAATGACTGAGGAAACTTGACGTGGAGCTCTGCTGGAGTTGCTATGGTAATGAATGAAGCAATGTGACATGATGCTCTGCCCAGAGTTGCTGTTATAATGAATGAGGCGTTTTGATGTTGTGCTTTCTCGACCAGTATGGTAATGACTGAGGAAACTTGACGTGGAGCTCTGCCTGGAGTTGCTATGGTAATGAATGAAGCAATGTGACATGATGCTCTGCCCAGAGTTGCTGTTATATGAATGAGGCGTTTTGATGTTGTGCTTTCTCGACCAGTATGGTAATGACTGAGGAAACTTGACGTGGAGCTCTGCCTGGAGTTGCTATGGTAATGAATGAAGCAATGTGGACATGATGCTCTGCCAGAGTTGCTGTTATAATGAATGAGGCGTTTTGATGTTGTGCTTTCTCGACCAGTATGGTAATGACCGAGGAAACTTGACGTGGAGCTCTGCCTGGAGTTGCTATGGTAATGAATGAAGCAATGTGACATGATGCTCTGCCCAGAGTTGCTGTTATAATGAATGAGGCGTTTTGATGTTGTGCTTTCTCGACCAGTATGGTAATGACTGAGGAAACTTGACGTGGAGCTCTGCCTGGAGTTGCTATGGTAATGAATGAAGCAATGTGACATGATGCTCTGCCCAGATTGCTGTTATAATGAATGAGGCTTTTTGATGTTTGTGCTTTCTCGACCAGTATGGTAATGACTGAGGAAACTTGACGTGGAGCTCTGCCTGGAGTTGCTATGGTAATGAATGAAGCAATGTGACATGATGCTCTGCCCAGAGTTGCTGTTATAATGAATGAGGCGTTTTGATGTTGTGCTTTCTCGACCAGTATGGTAATGACTGAGGAAACTTGATGTGGAGCTCTTCCTGGAGTTGCTATGGTAATGAATGAAGCAATGTGACATGATGCTCTGCCCAGAGTTGCTGTTATAATGAATGAGGCATTTTGATGTTGTGCTTTCTCAACCAGTATGGTAATGACTGAGGAAACTTGACATGGTGCTCTGCCTGGAGTTGGTATGGTAATGAATGAAGCAATGTGACATAGTGCTCTACCCAGAGTTGCTGTTATAATGAATGATGCAATGTGACATGGAGCTCTGCCTAAATTTGCTGTGATAATGAATGATGCAATATGACATAGTGCTCTACCCAGAGTTGCTGTGATAATGAATGATGCAGTGTGACATCGTGCTCTACCCAGAGTTGCTGTGATAATGAATGATGCAGTGTGACATCGTGCTCTGCCAAGAGTTGCTGCGATAATGAATGAGGCGTTTTGATGTTGTGCTCTCTCAACCAGTATGGTTACGACTGAGGAAACTTGATATGGCGCTCTGCCTAGAGTTGCTATGGTAATGAATGAAGCAATGTGACATGGTGCTCTGCCCAGAGTTGCTGTTATAATGAATGAAGCATTTTGATGTTGTGCTTTTTCAACCTGTATGGTAATGACTGAGGAAACTTGACATGGTGCTCTGCCTAGAGTTGCTATGGTAATGAATGAAGCAATGTGACATAGTGCTCTACCCAGAGTTGCTGTGATAATGAATGATGCAATGTGACATCGTGCTCTACCCAGAGTTGCTGTGATAATGAATGATGCAATATGACATCATGCTCTGCCCAGAGTTGCTGTGATAATGAATGATGTGTTTTGATGTTGTGCTCTCTAGGCCAGTATGGTTACGACTGAGGAAACTTGACATGGCGTTCTGCCTAGAGTTGCTATGGTAATGAATGAAGCAATGTGACATGGAGCTCTGCCTAAATTTGTTATGGTAATGAATGAAGCAATGTGACATGGAGCTCTGCCTAAATTTGCTATGGTAATGAATGAGGCAATGAGACATGGTGCTCTGCCCAGAGTCGTTATGTTAAGGAATGCAGGAATGACATGGTGCTCTGAGCCCAGATTTGCTATGGTAATGAATGAGGCAATGAGACATGGTGCTCTGCCCAGAGTTGCTATGGTAAGGAATGAGGCATTGTGATAATTATGATGCTCTGCTCAGAGTTGCTATGGTAATGGATGAGGTAATGTGATATGGTGCTCTGCCCAGAGTTTCTATGGTAATGAATGAGGCAATGTGACATGATGCTTTACCCAGAGTTGCTATGGTTATGAATGAAGCAATATGCTGTGGTGTCCTTCCCAAATTTGCTATGATGCTGTCCCTTTTTATCACATGAGCTAGTCCAGACTGCCATAAACTGAAATATTGCAATTGAATAATTTCAGATGGTCTCACAATTTAAGTTTTTCTCACAACTTAAGTTTTGTAGATTTCGCAGATGTGAAGCAGAGATTTCTTGAATAGACTATGTCTGTTTAATTTCTGTTAAAAACCATTTCCGTGCTCCCAAAATTTCTTGCATGGGGATTGGCACTTAGATTTGCCCTTGCCCTTATGTCTGTTTATTTGAAATTGTTTCACGGATATCTTCAAAAATATTTGACCTACAGTCATCAAACCTTATAGAGTTGTTAATTAGCATGTGAAGTTGTGCACCTGGGATTTTGTATGGGATTTTACTTAGCCAACCCAGAGTTATGACCCATGACTTAGTGAACAATATTCATAAAAGGGCCAGGTATCTCAAAAACTGTTTGACCAATGGTCATGAACATTATTGAAATGTTATACAGCATGTTGGATTTTTGACCCAGGGGTTTTGTTTGGGATTTCAATGAGCCAGACCAGAGTTATGGCCATTGACTTCAGAAATATTCTAAAAGGGCCTTAAAGTTTTTGTTGTACTTACAATGTATCAGAAAGTGTTTAAAGGTCACAATATACTAATTCAGTTCCTTTTTTTTTTAGCTCACCTGAGCCAAAAGCTCATGGTGAGCTTTTGTGACCGCTCAATGTCTGTCGTGTGTCGTGCAACGTGTGTCGTCTGTCCGTCAACATTTTCTAAAAAAAATCTTCTTGAAAACCACTGGGCAGAATTACACCAAACTTCACAGGAATGATCCTTGGGTGGTCCCCTTTCAAAATTATTCAAAGAATTTAATTCCATGCAGAACTGTGGTTGCCGTAAGGAAAAACTTTAAAAATCTTCTTGTCCAAAACTGCAAGGCGTAGAGCCTTGATATTTGGCATGTAACATCATCTTATGGTCCTCTATCAAGATTGTTCAAATTGTGCCCCAGGGGTGAAAAGAGGTCCCGCCCCGGGGGTCAAAAGTTTTACATAGACTTATATAGTAAAAAACTTTAAAAATCTTCTTGTCTAAAACCACAAGACCTAGGCCTTTGATATTTTGTATGTAGCATTGCCTTTTGGTCCTCTACCAAAATTGTTCAAATTATGCCCCTGGGGTGAAAAGAGGCCCTGCGCCGGTCTCAAGTTTTACATAGACTTACATAGGAAAAACACTTTAAAAATCTTTTTGCCTGAAAGTGCAAGTCCTAGGCTTTTGGTAGTAAGTATGTTGCCTTTCCTAGTGTTTCTCTACCAAATTTGTTCAAATTATGTCCCTAGGGTGAAAAGGCCCAGCCCTGGGGGTACCAAGTTTAACATAGACTTATATAGGGAAAAAAAATACAGATCTTCTTGTCTGAAAGTTCAAAGCCTAGGCCTTTGATACTTGGTATGTAGCATTGCCTGGTGGATCTGTAACAAGTTTTTTCAAATTATGCCCCTGGGGTGAATAGAGGCCGCGCCCTGGGGTTCACTTGTTATAATTATGAGTTATATAGGAAAAAATACTTCAGAAATTATCAGATCATATTTCCTAGACTGTTTAATTATAATTACATGATGACCCCAAGCGATTAGGGATCACTTGACTGTGACCTTGACCTACTTTCTTGTTTTTTAACATACAGCCTTGAAATTTGGATGACATGTACAGTTTTGCACACGATATTAAAACTGACTTTCAGTTACCATGAATGTGACCTACTGATCTACCTTCTTAATATTTTAGCATCAGTTTGCTGTTTCAAACATGTGGCTCATATTACTCAGGTGAGTGATCCGGGGTCATCATGACCCTCTTATTTTATATAAACAATTATATCTTGAGACCTAAGTTTCAGTACTTTAGAGCATTTCAATGATATGAAAACCATATATAGCCAGTTAGTATAACATGACAATTGTCTTCTTACAAAAATTAAAAATATTGAGATGTTATGTTACATAATAAGAAAAATAATTTGTTTAGAAAAACAACAATGCTCCCATGAAATTTGCTGTTGAGCAATTAAGGGTATGTAGACATTTTCTCAATGAATAAAACTAAAACCTGCAAATTCACAATGATTGTGGTCTAGAATTTTTCTCAATACAGTAAGCAACAAAACAATAAGCAACAATACAATAAGCAATAAAACTAAGCCAAAAATAAAACTCCCACATCCTTATATGCCTCAGAATACCATATTTCATTAACAACATGGAATAGCTAGGTAGTCTCTTCCTGTTTGGTGTAAACAGTTTTGAACTATAGTCATTACACCTTTAATATTATTCAGAAAGTGAACCTTGAGTTCTGTTTGGAATTTCACTCAGCCAGTCAAGAGTTATCATTGCATACCCAAGGAATCAGGGAACTTACTACCAATAGAGAAGTCAGGCAAAATACAAATCCATCAGATTAAAAAAGTAGTTTTGAAAGCAGCCAATACTACTGTAGTCTCACAAATTATCAACATGTTTTCTAGAAATACTGCAGCATAGATATATCAAGTGGAGGTTTTGTCTTTAATGCTGGTGTCTCTAATGCTGGAACTCCCCTTTTAAATGTCAGATAATGTTTTCAGTGTTTAATAATCCCTAAGGAGGACTTAATTCAGCACGGATTTTATGACATTTCGTGGTCTTTGACTGTTTTGTTTCCTAGTCATGATTAATCATGTAATACCAGTCACAGTTTGGTTAGACTGGTTTTAATTTTACTGCCTGGCTTATATGCAAGTTATTTTCAAAGATAAAATATACAAAATGTTGAAAACAGTTTTTGTTCACCAGCTCATTTGCAATATCACATTTGGAGAAAAGGTTTTGATAATCTTTAAAGAAAACAATTGAAGGAAAGTCAGTGACTTGTATCTGCCTAGTTTAGCTTAGTAAGACAATGGCTTAACAATTTTAGAGGAAATATTATGCCTGGTTTAATAATACTTCCTCCTCATTGGGGGGGGGGGGGGGGGGGGGGGGGGGAGTTCTTGATTTTTTTTCAAAGAAAAGGTAGTGTTGGCATCCATAAATGTGTCTGATATCAGTATCTAGAGAATGCTTTGTCTTATAACAGTGAAACTTCATAGGATGGTTGCCTGTGGTCAGTTTTGTTTTGGGAGTCATTAAATGAAAGGTCAAGGTCACAGTGACCTTGAGAATGACAATTATTTCTGCTCAGTAAATTAAGAACCCTTGGGCCAATACTGCCTTGAAATTAAATAGAATGATTGCCTCAGGTCAGTAAACAACTTATATTTTGGAGTCAGTAGGTTAGAGGTCAAGGTTACAGTGACCATTGGACTGAAAATGGTTTCCACTGATGATTTAAGAACGCTTTGGCCTACACTCGACTCACTTCATAGCCTTATTGTTTTAAACACTTCATAGGATGGTAACTTCTTGCATGCCACAGTTTTTACTGGTGCTAGAAAAACTGGTCTAACACCACAGGGTGTAAGATAATTCACTTGCTGTAATTTATGGATGAATGTGTAAATTCATACACTACTATGATAAAAAAGTACTCAAAAGAAAAACCTTCATTTCTTCTATTAATTAAAGAATACGGCATGCAAAAAAAAGAATCTGTCACTAGTTGAAGGTGTGGATGGAAATAACTGGCTCTCGGATAACTGTTTTGCAGTAACTCTGCAGAGCCTTGTTATCGCCAAAAGAGTTACCCTCAAGCTAGATATTTTTTATCCACACCTTCAACCAGTGAAAGATTTAATTTTACTTGTAAAACAAGGAAATTTTTTATTCATAGACTGGTCACTTATGTGAATTATGATAGTCAAATGCAAGGGTTTATTCCTGATTTTATAGGGACATAAAGCAGATAAAGTACTATCATTATTATGTTCATTGAAACAAATCAGGGGAAGTATGCATGGAACACTAAAGTTGAAAAAAAGCATGTATAATTACCAAATAAATAAAAAGAGATACTTGTCTAAATTATACCAATGCAGCTGCATCACAAATCTGGGTCTAAAAGGATCGCACAGTATAATGGAAATAAATCAGACACACCTGAAACATAAATATTTAATTTGAGCATTTTGTAGCCTTTTTTTTATGGTCATAAATGTGGCTGAAATTTTGAAAATAAGACCGTTGTCTTGTTAATTATTGTTTAAGCAAAAGTTTTACACATTCTTTGAAGTGAGTAATACTTTGAATTTACCTCCGGTAGCCCTGTTATTGTAACATCGTATGAGGCTCAAGTAGGATTCTGAACAGCAACTTTGATGATGCAGTTCTTAGGCCTGTAATTATATATCAATTTAAAGCTGCTTTTTTAAGAGTTCTTGAATACTTTGCTGGTTCACATGGGAACCATTATATTTTGTTACGTTTAATGGGTTCAACATGTCTGATGCATTATGACTGATTAGTTGTTTCTGCACATGGCCCTAGCAAGGTTCTCAATCTTCAATCATTACTTCCTTTTATTATCCCCTGCAGAAGGTGGTGGGAAAAGATTTGGCATTGTCCATTGGCAATTTGTGTGTCAGTTCAATATTGAAATGCTTATTACTCAGAAAAGTATGTTTGCTAGAATCACCAAACCTCAAATAACTTTAAATTAGAGCATGACCTTTACTCCCTTGACTTAGTAAAAGCAGAGTTTTGCCCCTTGATCTGGTAAAAGGTAGGAGTTTTGACTGTATCTAAGTTACCTATTGAATTGGATCTTTATGAACTTCACAAAAATGAAGATCACTTGGTGCACACACAGCTTTTTTTGGTAAATTTGTTTGTTTAATGCTGTTCTTCAACAGTATTTCAGTCATGTAACAGCAGGCAGTTAACCTAACCAGTGTTCCTTGATTCTGTACCAGTACTAACATGTTCCCTGCCAGTAACACATGAATCCGAGGTGAAGGAGGAATGATTTCAGACACAATGTCTGTTATCAAATTGTCACAGTAAACATACACCTCTCCTGGGGACTTAACTGACAATCCTACATTCGTACATCTGCGTTCTCCCTATTGAGCTAAAAGGTGGGTCTCTTGTGTAAATATGATAGGTAGCTGTTTTTTGTTATGTGATGTTTAAAAATGTGTATTCAATGTCCTCCTCTTCAGTATTGGAGGTAATAAAGGTATTATTATTTGTTTGATATGGAAGGGTGTATATTTTCATTTTCTTGAAAGAAAGCATCTGTAAAAGTCTTTAATTAAAATAAAGTTCATATTTGATGATACTAGCAACATACTCGTAGAGAAATGTCAAAGTTTAAATGTGGGCTTACTGATATGATGTAAGGAAACCTTTAAATGTCACTTGAATCGATTGTTCATTAAGTTTCAGTATCAGGAGATGTTATTCAGCTGCAACGTAGCCTGGTATAACTGTATTTTCTCCAATAGAACTATTTTAGTGTATATAAACTAAGCTACAAAAACTACACATGTACTTTAATCAGCAGATGTGATATAGTTCTAACAAAACCGTTTTGTATATATATGCAGGGTGGTGAGTTCCATCCTGGGGTGTATGTTCAATGTGACAACTTGATGAAAGACATTTTGTCTGAAATCATTCCTCCTTCACCTCTGATTCATGTGCGGAAGTTTGCAGTACAGATTTCAGGAAAATTGGTTAGGTCAACTGTTTTCTGTTATGTAACCGTAATACTGTGGAAAAATGGTGGTCAACCCAAAACAAATCAAACTGAAAACATTACCCACATCATAGGACACATGAGCCATAACTCTTACATCAATTTTTTATGAATTATGCCCCCTTTTTACTTAGATGTTTAGGTTCAATTTTAATGCATTTCTCTATATCTCTGTTATTACTTAAAGGCACAGACCTCCAGATTTTGGCTAAAAATGATCTTTCCTAAATAGAATGGAAGTTTGGTAATATGAACATTAGAATATGAGTTCCTGCATTGAAATAGTTTTCTCCTGTGACAGCGCTTGTATGTTAGTAAATAAAGTCGATTAAAAATATATAACTGAAGAAAACATGACTTTTAATGTGAGCAAAAAAGTCCATTTAAGAAATATAACTGATGAAAACGACTTTTAATGTGAAACGTGACTTTTAATGTGAGCAAAAAAGTCCATTTAAAATATATAACTGATGAAAACGTGGCTTTTAATGTGAGCAAAAAAGTCCATTTAAAATATTGAACTGAAGAAAACATGACTTTTAATGTGAGCAAAAAAAGCCCAATTAAAATATATAACTGATGAAAACGTGACTTTTAATGTGAACAAAAAAGTCCATTTAAAATATATAACTGAGAAAACTGCTTTTAATGTGAGCAAAAATAGTCCATTTAAAATATTACTGATGACACGTGCTTTTATGTAGCAAAAAAGTCCATTTAAAATATTGAACTGAAGAAAACATGACTTTTAATGTGAGCAAAAAAGTCCATTTAAAATATATAACTGATGAAAACGTGGCTTTTAATGTGAGCAAAAAAGTCCATTTAAAATATATAACTGATGAAAACGTGACTTTTAATGTGAGCAAAAAAAGCCCAATTAAAATATATAACTGATGAAAATCTGACTTTTAATGTGAACAAAAAAGTCCATTTAAAATATATAACTGATGAAAACGTGGCTTTTAATGTGAGCAAAAAAGTCCATTTAAAATATAACTGATGAAAACTGCTTTTAATGTGAGCAAAAAATGTCCATTTTAAAATTTAACAAAAACATGATTTAATGTGGGTCATTTAAATATACTTAAAACTGCTTATACAACTTTTTTACATTCTAAAAGTTTCAACACTACAAAATATTTAAACTGGCAATCTAAAAAACTTTAAAGAACAAATGAGTTTAAAATACTGTTTCAAATAAAACTTGTGAAAGGTGATTTTTTGTGAATTTTGCATAACAATAAACTTTTGAATCTGGGAGCTTTGACATCAATACTTGCATAAAAAATATTGTTTCCATCAGTTATGTACTTTAAGTGGACTTCATTTACTCACTTATAATGTTTCCATCATTTATATATTTTTAATGTACTTCATTTACTAATGTTTCCATCATTTATATATTTTTAATGTACTTCATTTACTAATGTTTCCATCATTTTATATATTTTTAATGTACTTCATTTACTAATGTTTCCGTCATTTACTAATGTTTCCATCATTTATATATTTTTAATGTACTTCATTTACTAATGTTTCCATCATTTATATATTTTTAATGTACTTCATTTACTAATGTTTCCATCATTTATATATTTTTAACGTACTTCATTTACTAATGTTTCCATCAGTTATATATTTTAAATGGACTTTTTTGCTCACATTAAAAGTCACGTTTGTTCAGTTAAATGGACTTTTTTGCTCACATTAAAAGTCACGTTTTCTTCAGTTATATATTTTAAATGAACTTTTTTGATCACATTAAAAGTCACGTTTTCTTCAGTTATATAATTCTTATGCCGCTAAATTTTCTTAACATTAATTAATACCCACATTTTTGACAAAGGAAAACCATTGATTGACATTTTTGATTCTTGATTAACAACAACCCAACTGTTTTTAGTATAACATGAAATCTGGATTTATTTCAAATGAAATAATATAAACACATTTAAGTTATTACTTTTTAATATGAAATATTTATACTCTTAGATTTTATTGTAGTGTGTGGTCTGTTTTCTTTTGTTCCTGTTGCTGGTGTTGCTGCTGTAGGTTTCTAGAAAAATCTGTTATATCAGATACCTTGTGGTTAGCATAATCACATTTTCAGCAGAATTTCCCATTTATAGGGCCATAAATCAAAGGTAATGGATATATTTTAGACATCAAGGTGTCATGAGTGTTTATGGTAGGATTTGGTCAGTGTATAACTAATGTAAGGTTTATGAATTATTTATTAGAGATAAGATATTTTATGAGAAAATCTGCTCTGCCCTGCTGTATTGAAAGGTTAGGCTTTAATAGGGGGTGAATCATATTTTGGGTAGTCCCTGACTTATGACTCAGAAATTTGTTTGTATGATGTTTGATCAGCTCCACTGTCAGATTTTAGATTAATTGGGGCATGATTGTACATCTTGTATAGGTAATAAATAATGCATAAACATTATTCTGTAGAAACATAATAATACATTCATTTTTAGCTTGACTTTAAGAAGTATGCAGAGCTATGATTGTACTTGACCCGGCATCGGTGTCTGTGTCCTTCTGCATCCACACCTTGGTTAAAATTTTGATTTACTTAAGAAATAATAAATATGTCCCTATATTTTATCAGTTAATAAAATATGGGCAGGAGTTCGGATGCGTAATAATTAAATCACAAACAACTGCCCATATTTTATTAACTGATAAAATTATTGGGAACATATTTATTATTTTGATTCTAACCACGCAAATTCAGCCCATTTTTAGCTTATCTGATTTTTTGAAAAAAAATGATGAGTTATTGTCATCACTTGAGCGGTTGTCGGCGTCTGCGTCGGCGTTGCCTGGTTAAGTTTTATGTTTAGGTCAGCTTTTCTCCTAAACTATCAAAGCTATTGCTTTGAAACTTGGAATACTTGTTCACCATCATAAGCTGACCCTGTTCATCAAGAAACATAACTCCATCTTGCTTTTTGCAAGATTTATGGCCCCTTTTGTACTTAGAAAATATCAGATTTCTTGGTTAAGTTTTATGTTTAGGTCAACTTTTCTCCTAAACTATCAAAGCTATTGCTTTGAAACTTGGAATACTTGTTCACCATCATAAGCAGACCCTGTTCATCAAGAAACATAACTCCATCTTGCTTTTTGCAAGATTTATTGCCCCTTTTGGACTTAGAAAATCAGTTTTCTTGGTTAAGTTTTATGTTTAGGTCAGCTTTTATCCTAAACTATCAAAGCTTTTGCTTTAAAACTTGCAACACTTGTTCACCATCATAAGTTGACCCTGTATAGCAAGAAACATAACTCTGTCCTGCTTTTTGCAAGATTTATGGCCCCTTTTGGACTTAGAAAATATCAGATTTCTTGGTTAAGTTTTATGTTTAGGTCAACTTTTTCTCTTAAACTATCAAAGCTATTGCTTTGAAACTTGCAACACTTGTTCACCATCATAAGCTGACCCTGTACAGCAAGCAACATAACTCCATCCTGCTTTTTGCAATAATTATTGCCCCTTTTGGACTTAGAAAATCATTTTCTTGGTTGAGTATTATGTTTAAGTCAACTTTTCTCATAAACTATCAAAGCTATTGCTTTAAAACTTGCAACAGTTTTTCACCATCATAAGTGGACACTGTACATCAAGAAACATAACTCTATCCTGCTTTTTGCAAGAATGATGGCCCTTTTTAGACTTAGAAAATCATGGGTAGGACAATATTTCTATTACACAAAAAGAATCAGATGAGCGTCAGCACCCGCAAGGCGGTGCTCTTGTTCAGAACTACATTTTAGCTCGATATGTCATTCGGCTGGCCATATGCTATTATAAAAACCTCCCCACGATTGGAAAGCATTGCATAAAAGTTAAAACGGAATTTTTTGATATTCAGTAAATTCTAATTAAAGTATTAACCTTTACCCTGCTAAATTTCTAAAATGGACTGGTCCATCATTCAATTTGGGCAATACTATTTATTATTTGAAGGGGTGTTTGCTGAAAATTTACTGACTGAATAGCGAACAGTGCAGACCATGATCAGACTGCACGGATGTGCAGGCTGATCTTGGTCTGCACTGGTCGCAAAGGCAGACATATTTGCCGCCAGCAGGCTAAAGGTTAAGCAGTCACTGCTGTGAAAATACAATTTTCAATAATATCTAAGGTACGATAAAGTAATGTCAAAGAAGAATCTAGTTGACATTTTGTGGTACTAACCATGCAGACATTGTAAACTACGCACACGACCAGAGTTAGATGCACTGATGTTGAAGTTGAAATTTACCGGGCTGAAACATTTTCTTACGGTAAAAATATAAACAAATAAATTCATCAGTCACAAATTGTTTGATTCAGAAAATTTGATGTACTGCTGAGTACTGAAAAAGTCGAGTATTTAGTCGGCATATAACGGAAGCAGAATAGAATCTCACAGACAGTCATGTTACAATCGTAGGGTGGAATGGTACAGCTATATTTTATCGTAGATTGTAACACGATCCGCACCAGTTGCTATTTAAACATATAGCGAAATCGCCTATACATGAATCTACGATAAAATATAGCTGTTCCATTTCACCCTACGATTGTAACATGACTGTGAGATTCTACTCTGCTTCCGTTATATGCCGACTAGATACGACTTTTTCAGTGCTAAGTAGTAGTAATAAAAAGTACATCAAATTTTCTGAAACAAAATTTCTGCGTTGTAGGCACCACAGATGTCAACTAGATTCTACTTCGACAGTAAATAAATTATAATTCATGTTCCAATCTTCCAGACTCAAGTGTTTACGTGTTTATATGCCGCAATGTTCTGGCGTGTATGTTTCAGTGCCATCATGTAGGTGACGTGTACTATTTTTAGAAACTGCATATATAAACTTTGAATGAAGTATTTACTTCTGATTTCTATATCGTTCGGATGCTACGCACTCGTGATTTAAAATATTACACATCCAAACTCCTGCCCATATTTTATTAACTGATAAAATATAGGGACATATTTATTATTTCTTAATTCATGTATGGGTCATTTCGCTATATGTTTATATAGCAACTGATGTAGATCGTGTTAGAATTTCTCTTTATCTCTGTAATTACATGATGGATTTGTTTCAAACTTAAAATAGTTATTCATCATCATCACCCACATCAAGGGTCATAAATCTTGCACCAATATTTCATGAATTATTCCCCATTGTTTAGCTAACCTGAACTTTGTATAGGTGGATACTCCGGAGTCCATCGTCCTGCGTCAACATTTTTTACTTAAACTCCTACTCCTCTGAAACTACTGATCAGAATTTCAACTTGGTCAGTAGCATCTTGGCATGGACCTGTATCAAGTTTGTTCAAATGGTTTAGCTTTGCCCCTTGTAGGGGCCACCAGAGCTAAAAATAGAAAAACCTTTAAACAACTTGTTCTTATGAAACGCTTCATCAAACTTGGTCTGTAGCATCATTATAAGGTCCTCTTTCAATTGTGTTCAAATTGAGTCACTTGGCACCTTTCAGGGGCTGCTAGATACCTTTAAACGACTTCTTCTCATGAACCACTAGAAGGGTCTTCATCAAAGTTGTTTTGTAGCACCATTATAAAGTCCTCTCCCAATTTTGTTCAAACGGGGGCATTTATTTTGCCCGTTTTAGAAGCTACTAGAACTAAAATAGAAATAGCACTAAAATGCCTTTAAAAGACTTCTTCTTATTAACTGCTTGAAGGATCTTCATCTAACTTGGTCTGTAGTATCATTATTACATGTCCCCCCCACTCCCCCAACCCCCCGCCCACCATGCACACACGCAAACATACAAATATTATCTATTTTACAGAGTCTGGAATAATTCTTTACAATGCGAATACAAATACAGCACTTGATTATCACACAATGAAATAAAATAAAACACTGAAACAATATTCTACAAGCAGCTGCATCGCTAGGGCTCAGGTTCAGTGTGACTTTGTGGTTGGTTTTCAATAACATTTAATGTCAAATGTCAGTCCTGGTGTGGTGAGAATTACCTAGTATCTGTAGAAATAGCGAAAATGGTCTTGAAGAATAAGGTTCATTATACATTCATTTTGTCCTTGAGTATCCAGACCTTGTACCTGTTGCTTTGTTCACCTTTGGCAGGAAGACATGCTGCACTGGAGTGTTTTATTCTTGAGCAGTCAGACCCTGTGTCTGCACTGGTGTGTTTTGTCATTGAGTATCCGACCTTGTACCTATTGTTAGCTCACCTGTCACGTAGTGAACTGGGTGAGCTTTTGTGATTGCATTTTGTCACAACTTCTTGTGAACACGATAGAGACCACATTTTGCAATCAATTTTAATCAAACTTGCACACAACTTGTATTGGCATAATACCTCGGTTCCTTTCGAAAACTGGCCAGATCCCATCATGGGTTCCAGAGCTAAAATTTGCTATTTTTGGTTTGTGAACATGATAGAGACCACATTTTGCAATCAACTTTAATCAAAGTTGCACACAACTGCACACACTTTGTATTGGCATAATATCTCAGTTCCTTTCGAAAACTGGCCAGATTCCAATATGGGTTCCAGAGTTATGGCCCCTTAAAGGGTCAAAATTTGCTATATTGGCTTTTGCGCCATTTTGTATTGGCATAATATCTAGGTTCCTTTCGAAAACTGGCCAGATTTTATCATGGGTTCCAGAGTTATGGCCCCTTAAATGGCCAAAATTCGCCACATTTTGCAATCAGCTTTAATCAAACTTGCACACAACTGCACACAACTTGTATTAGCATAATATCTCGGTTCCTTTCGAAAACTGGCCAGATTCCAATATGGGTTCCAGAGTTATGGCCCATAAAGGGCCAAAATTTGCTATATTGGATTTGCGCCATATAGAGACTTCATTTATGGTTTGATTTGATACAAACTTGCAAAATATCTTTAACAACAATAACTCTTGGATTCCATGATCTTTCAGATCCATTCATAGGTTCAGGAGTTACGACCCCTGAAAGAGCTAAAATTTGTAAATTTTTACCGTGTGAACACGATAGAAGTGACATTTAGTATTTTATTTTAACCAAATTTACACACAACTTTAGTCACAATAAGATTTCTGTTTCTTTTCGGCTAGATTCCATAATGAATTCTAGAGTTACGGCCCTTGAAAGAGGCAAAATTTTCTATTTTGGCCCTTTAAGCCATATAGAGGTTTCATTTATGCTTTGATTTGATACAAACTTACACAGAATAATTATCTTGATGACTTCTAGGCCTGGATCGAAACTGGTTTATGTTGGGTCAAAAACTAGGTCATCAGGTCAAATCAAAGGAAAAGCTTTTAAACTACCTAGAGGTCACATTTATGACCCTATGTTCATGAAACTTGGTCAGAATGTTTATCTTGATGATTTCTCGGCCAAGTTCAAAGCTGGGTCATATAGGGTCACAAACTAGGTTACCCACTCAAATCAAAGGAAAAGCTTGTTAACACTTTTGAGGCCACATTTATGACCCTATCTTCATGAAACTTGGTCAGAATGTTTATCTTCATGATTCCTAGGCCAAGTTCGAAACTGAGTAATATGGGTCAAATCAAAGGAAAAGCTTGTTAACAATCTTGTTCGTTTGATGTGCATGAAACTTGGTTAGAGTGTTTGTCTGCATGAAATATCAAATGAATTTTTATCTGGGTCATGTGGGGTCAAATACTAGGTCACCAGGTCAAATCAAAGAATAAGCTTGTTTACACCCTAGAGGGCACATTTTTTATTCTATCTTCATAAAACTTGGTCAGAATATTTGTTATCATGAAGTCTTGGATGATTTTAAATCTGGGTCACATGCGGTCAAAAACTAGGTCACTAGGTCGAATCAAAGGAAAAGCTTGTATACACTCAGGCGACTTTTTTGCTCCAATCTTCCCAAAACTTTGTCAGAATGTTTGTGTTCATGAAATTTTGGACAAGTTCGAATTTGGTCATGTGGGGTAAAAAACTAGGTCACTAGGTCAAATCAAAGAAAATGCTTGTTTACACTCTAGAGACCACGTTTTTTGGTCCAATCTTATTGAAAATTGGTCAGAATATTTGTCTCCATAAAATTACTAGATAAAACATGTTTACACTGTTATGGTGTGTTACTCAGGTGAGCGACCTAGGGCCATCTTGGCCCGCTTGTTTTGTTTTGTCCTTTGGCAGGAAGACATACTGCATTGGAGTGTTTTGCACTTGAGTTGCCAGACTCTGTTGCTTCATAGGTGTGTTTTATCATTGAATAGCCAGACTCTGTTGCTGCATTGGTTTGATTTGTCATTAAGCTGCCAGACCATGTTGTTGCACTTGGGTTTTTTGTCCTTGAGCAGTCAGACCCTGTGGCAGTCAGACCCTGTGTCTACATTGGTGTGTTTTGTCACTGAGCAGTCAGACACTCACTCACTTAACGGTTGCTGCATTGGTTTGTTTTGTCCTTGAGGTGCCAGACCGTGTTTTTGCATTGGTATATTTTGTTCTTGAGTATCCAGACCTTGTAGCTGCATTGATATGTTTTGTTGTTGAGCAGATAGATCCTGCAGCTGCATTGATGTGTTTTGTCCATTAGACCTTGTAGCTATTGGTTTTTGTCAAGCCCGCTTGTTGAAGCGGAGACATAGTTGTCCAAATGGCTGTTTGGTGTATGTGCATGCCTGTGTGAGTCTGGATTTGTTTGTCCACATGCATGGAGCAACCTTTTTATATTTGGCATGAATGTTAACATCAGTGAGACGGAGTGTCGTGCGCAAACCCCAGGTTCCTGTCTTAAAGATCAAGGTCTCAGTTGGAGATCAATGGTCTTGGCAGCTCTTGTCCGGCCCATAACTTTGACATGCATTGAGGAATCTTGTTTATATTTGGAATGAATGTTTAACTGAATGAAACGGAATGTCATGTGCAAAACCGAGGTTCCTATCTCAAAGGTCGAGGTCACAGTTAGGGGTCAAATGCCTTTTTCAAAGGTTATTTTAGAGCTTGTCCAGGCCATAACTTTGATAAGTATGGAGCAACCTTTTTCTTCTTTGGCGTAAATGTTCACCTCTATGAGACGAAGTGTCGTGCTCAAATCTGGGGTCTCTATCTCAAAGGTCAAGGTCACACTTTGGGGTCAGAGGTCATTTTAGAGCTTGTCCGGGCTGTAACTTTGTCATGCATAAAGCAATTTTTTTTTTTAATTTGACATAAATGTTTGCCTGAATGAGACAGAGTGTTGTGTGCAACTCCCAGTCCTTTTGACAGCTTGCAGGCTCGACATGTTGCTAGTGGGCGTCTAGTTTGTTCTTGGGCAGCCAGATTATTGCTGCATTGGAGTGTTTTGTTCTTGAGCAGTCAGACCATGTTGCTACATTGTTGTGCCTTGTTCCTGAGTATCCAGACCTTACAGCTACATTGGTGTGTTTTGTCATTGGGCATTCAGACCTTACAACTACCTTGGTGTGTTTTGTCATTGGACATTCAGACCTTAGACTACCTTGGTGTGTTTTGTCATTGGGCATTCAGACCTTACAACTACCTTGGTGTGTTTTGTCCTTGAGTCAAACCTTACAGCTGTATTGGTATATTTTGTCCTTGAATCAGACCTTACAGCTACATTGGTATGTTTTTTAGCTTACCTGAGCCATAGGCACAGGGTGAGCTATTGGTATCGCTCACTGTCCAGCGTCCGTCGGTCCGTCCACACTTTCCTTTAAACAACATCTCCTCCTAAACCATCAGGCCAATTTTGATGAAACTTCACAGGGATGTTCCTTGGATGGTCTTCTTTAGAAAATATTCAAAGAATTGAATTCCATTTAGAACTCTGGTTGCCATGGCAACCGAAAGGGAAAACTTAAAGAATCTTCTTGTCCAAAACCACAGGTCATAGGGCTTTTATATTTGGTATGTAGCATTATCTAGTGGTCCTCTACCAAGGTTGTTCAAATTATTCCCCAAGGGTCAAATATGACCCCGCCCTGTGGTCACATGGTTTACATAGACTTATATAGGGAAAACTTTGAAAATCTTCTTGTCCAAAACCACAAGGCATAGAGCCTCAATACTTGGCATGTGACATCATCTAATGGTCCTTTATAAAGATTGTGCCCCTGGGGTGAAAAGAGGCCCCATCCCGGGGGTCCCAAGTTTTACATAGACTTATATAGGAAAAAATCTTCTTGTCGGAAACCAAAAGACCTAGGCCTTTGATGTTTGGTCTTGTGCATTGCCTTTTGGTTCTCTACCAAGATTGTTCAAATTATGCCCCTAGGGTGAAAAGAGGCCCCACCCAAGGGGTTTCAAGATCTACAGGCTTTCTTGTCTGAAACTGCAAGGCCTAGGCTTTTGAATTTTGGTTATGTTGCATTGCCTAGTGGTCCTTTACCAAGATTGTTCAAATTATGCCTCTGGGGTAAAAAGAGGCCCTGCCTAGAGGTCCCAAGTTTTACATAGACTTACATAGGAAAGAATTTTTAAAGATCTTCTTGACTGAAAGTTCAAGGCCTAGTCTTTTGATATTCATTATGTAGCATTGCCTAGTGGCTCTCTAACAAGATTGTTCAAATTATGCCCCAGGGGTGAAAAGAGGCCCCGCCCCGAGGGTCACATTTTTTTTTACTTCAAAAATTATCGTTGTCTAGCCTAAGTTCGTGGATAGCGTAAGTTTGTGCACTCCCCATTACATATGACGTCACACTCCAGCTTTGGCGTACGCTCACAGTTGCCAACAGAAAATCCGTAAGTAAACATAAAACTTTTGTCAGCCGCCAAAAAAAAGTCAAAATATGAGATTTTTATAGGTAATAACACCAATATAAGCCCAAGCATGCAGAAATACCTTGTTTTTACTAATCCCAAATTGTCCATAACTCAAAATCCCCTTAAAAACCATAGAATGACATTTTTATTTCTCAAATATTGTCTGCTTTGCTTACATTTTTACTTGACAGCCTCGTTTTGGTTTTGACAATATTTTGTGAGCACATAAACTGATGACGTCATCTACGAACTTACACGAAAATGAAAGTAGCTTAACTAGTAGACATGCATGTTTTGTTCTGCATAATTCTGGAAGGTTTGACATATTTTTCATGCTTTTTGCATGTCTTTTTAAAGGATATAGATTAAATGTTAAATTGTAAGTATTTGTTTGTTGCTGTTTGATAATTAAATTTAGATATGAAATGGTTGTTTCTTGTATCCACGAACTTTGGCCAGACAAGGATATCTGATCATATTTCCTAGACTGTTTTATTATAATTACCTATCCATTCATGACCTCAAGTAATTAAGGTTCACTTGACTGTAACCTTGACCTACTGATCTACTTTCTTGTTTTTTAATATACAGCCATGAAATTTGGATGACATATTTTTTATTATACAGTTTTGCATACCAATCTTAAAACTGACTTTCAGTGACCATGAATGTGACCTACTGACCTACTTTCTTGTTTTTTAAGATACAGCCTTGAAATTTGGATGACATGTACAGTTTTGCACACTGATCTTAAAACTGATTTTCAGTAACCTTGAATATGACCTACTGACTTACTTTCTTGTTTTTGAAGATACAGCTTTGAAATATGGATGACATGTATACTTTTGCATGCCGGTCTTTAAACAGACTTTCAGTGATCATCAATGTGACCTACTGACCTTTCATGTTTTCTAAGCTACAGCAAAAGGATTTGGACCACCAGTAATATTTTTTACAGATTTCAAAAGTAATCTTGCATAATCTTTACCTTGACCTTCTCTCCTAATTTTCTTGTTTTTAAAGCTTTAGCTAAGAAATTTGTTCAGGCAAACAACTCTACTCAGGTGAGCAATATAGGGCCATCATGGCCCTCTTGTTTTCTTCAGTCAGCCCTTACAGCTGTATTTGTATGTTTTGTCCTTGAGTCAGACCTTACAGCTCTATTAGTATATTTTGTCCTTGAGTGTTAAAACCTTACAGCTGTATAGGTATGTTTTGTCCTTGAGTCAGACCTTACACCTGCACTTGTGTGTTTTGTACTTTGGTCAGACCTTACAGCTGTATTGGTGTGTTTTGTCCTTGAGTCAGACCTTACAGCTGTATTGGTATGTTTTGTCCTTGAGTCAGACCTTACAGCTGTATTGGTATGTTTTGTCCTTGAGTCAGACCTTACAGCCGTATTGATGTGTTTTGTCCTTGAGTCAGACCTTACAGCCATATTGGTATGTTTTGTCCTTGAGTGTTAAGACCTTACAGCTGCACTGGTGTGTTTTGTCCTTGAGTCAGACCTTACAGCCGTATTGGTATGTTTTGTCCTTGAGTGTTAAGACCTTACAGCTGTATTGGTGTGTTTTGTCCTTGAGTCAGACCTTACAGCTGTATTGGTATGTTTTGTTCTTGAGTCAGACCTTACAGCTGTATTGGTATGTTTTGTCCTTGAGTCAGACCTTACAGCCGTATTGGTGTGTTTTGTCCTTGAGTCAGACCTTACAGCTGTATTGGTATGTTTGTCCTTGAGTCAGACCTTACAGCCGTATTGGTATGTTTTGTCCTTGAGTGTTAGGACCTTACAGCTGCATTGACGTGTTTTGTCCTTGAGTCAGACCTTACAGCAATATTGATATGTTTTGTCCTCGAGTCAGACCTTACAGCTGTATTGGTGTGTTTTGTCCTTGAGTGTTAGGACCTTACAGCTGCATTGATGTGTTTTGTCCTTGAGTCAGACCTTACAGCCGTATTGATATGTTTTGTCCTTGAGTCAGACCTTACAGCTGTATTGGTACGTTTTGTCCACGAGTGTTAAGACCTTACAGCTGCACTGGTGTGTATTATCCTTGAGTCAGACATTACAGCTGTATTGGTGTGTTTTGCCCTTGATTAGTCAGACCTTACAGCTGCATTAGTATGTTTTGTCCTTGAGTCAGACCTTACAGCCGTATTGGTATGTTTTGTCCTCGAGTGTTAAGACCTTACAGCTGTATTGGTGTGTTTTGTCCTTGAGTCAGACCTTAGAGCTACTTTGGTGTGTTTTGGTCTTGAGTCAGACCTTACAGGTATTGGATTGTTTTTCCTTGAGTATCTAGACCTTACAGCTACCTTGGTGTAGTTTGTCCTTGAGTATCCAGACCTTACAGCTACTTTGGTGTGTTTTGTCCTTTAGTATCTAGACCTTACAGCTACCTTGGTGTAGTATGTCCTTGAGTATCTAGACCTTACAGCTACCTTGGTATAGTTTGTCCTTGAGTATCCAGACCTTACAGCTACCTTGTTGTAGTTTGTCCTTGAGTATCCAGACCTTACAGCTACTTTGGTGTGTTTTGTCCTTGA
This sequence comes from Mercenaria mercenaria, assembly GCF_021730395.1. Lineage (NCBI taxonomy): Eukaryota > Metazoa > Mollusca > Bivalvia > Venerida > Veneridae > Mercenaria > Mercenaria mercenaria. The sequence continues at coordinate 32,524,717 of NC_069364.1, read as the reverse complement.
GTATCTAGACCTTACAGCTACTTTGGTGTGTTTTGTCCTTCAGTATCTAGACCTTATAGCTACCTTGGTGTAGTTTGTCCTTGAGTATCCAGACCTTACAGCTACTTTGGTGTGTTTTGTCCTTGAGTATCTAGACCTTACAGCTACTTTGGTGTGTTTTGTCACTTTAGTATCTAGACCTTACAGCTACCTTGTTGTGTTTTGTCCTTGAGTATCCAGACCTTACAGCTGCATTGGTGTGTTTTGTCCTTTAGTATCTAGACCTTACAGCTACCTTGTTGTGTTTTGTCCTTGAGTATCCAGACCTTACAGCTACTTTGGTGCGTTTTGTCCTTTAGTATCTAGACCTTACAGCTACTTTGGTGTGTTTTGTCCTTTAGTATCTAGACCTTACAGCTACCTTGTTGTGCTTTGTCCTTGAGTATCCAGACCTTACAGCTGCATTGGAGTGTTTTGTCCTTTAGTATCTAGACATTACATCTACCTTGTTGTGCTTTGTCCTTGAGTATCCAGACCTTACAGCTGCATTGGTGTGTTTTGTCCTTTAGTATCTAGACCTAACAGCTACCTTGTTGTGTTTTGTCCTTGAGTATCCAGACCTTACAGCTGCATTGGTGTGTTTTGTCCTTTAGTATCTAGACCTTACAGCTGCCTTGTTGTGCTTTGTCCTTGAGTATCCAGACCTTACAGCTGCATTGGTATGTTTTGTCCCTGAGTAGTCGGACTCTGTTGCTACTTTAGTATGTTTTATCCTTGAGTATACAAACCTTGTAGTTTTGTCCTTGATTAGTCAGACATTTTAGCTTCACTGGTGTGTTTTATCCTTGATTAGTCAGACCTTGTAGTTTCACTGGTGTGTTTTATCCTTGATTAGTCAGACCTTGTAGCTTCACTGGTGAGTTTTATTCTTGATTAGTCAGACCTTGTAGCTTCACTGGTGTGTTTTATTCTTGATTAGTCAGACCTTGTAGCTTCACTGGTGTGTTTATCCTTGATTAGTCAGACCTTGTAGCTTCACTGCTGTGTTTATCCTTGATTAGTCAGACCTTGTAGCTTCACTGCTGTGTTTTATCCTTGATTAGTCAGACCTTGTAGCTTCACTGGTGTGTTTATCCTTGATTAGTCAGACCTTGTAGCTTCACTGGTGTGTTTATCCTTGATTAGTCAGACCTTGTAGCTTCACTGGTGTGTTTTATCCTTGATTAGTCAGACCTTCTAGCTTCACTGGTGTGTTTTATCCTTGATTAGTCAAACCTTTTCGCTTCACTGGTGTGTTTTATCCTTGATTAGTCAGACCTTGTAGCTTCACTGGTGAGTTTTATCCTTGATCAGTCAGACCTTGTAGCTTCACTGGTGTGTTTTATCCTTGATTAGTCAGGCCTTCTAGCTTCACTGGTGTGTTTTATCCTTGATTAGTCAGACCTTGTAGCTTCACTGGTGTGTTTATCCTTGATTAGTCAGACCTTCTACTTCACTGGTGTGTTTATCCTTGATTAGTCAGACCTTGTAGCTTCACTGGTGAGTTTTATCCTTGATTAGTCAGACCTTGTAGCTTCACTGGTGTGTTTAATCCTTGATTAGTCAGACCTTGTAGCTTCACTGGTGTGTTTTATTCTTGATTAGTCAGACCTTGTAGCTTCACTGGTGTGTTTATCCTTGATTAGTCAGACCTTGTAGCTTCACTGCTGTGTTTTATCCTTGATTAGTCAGACCTTGTAGCTTCACTGGTGTGTTTATCCTTGATTAGTCAGACCTTGTAGCTTCACTGGTGTGTTTATCCTTGATTAGTCAGACCTTCTAGCTTCACTGGTGTGTTTTATCCTTGATTAGTCAGACCTTCTAGCTTCACTGGTGTGTTTTATCCTTGATTAGTCAGACCTTCTCGCTTCACTGGTGTGTTTTATCCTTGATTAGTCAGACCTTGTAGCTTCACTGGTGAGTTTTATCCTTGATCAGTCAGACCTTGTAGCTTCACTGGTGTGTTTTATCCTTGATTAGTCAGGCCTTCTAGCTTCACTGGTGTGTTTTATCCTTGATTAGTCAGACCTTGTAGCTTCACTGGTGTGTTTATCCTTGATTAGTCAGACCTTCTACTTCACTGGTGTGTTTATCCTTGATTAGTCAGACCTTCTACTTCACTGGTGTGTTTATCCTTGATTAGTCAGACCTTGTAGCTTCACTGGTGAGTTTTATCCTTGATTAGTCAGACCTTGTAGCTTCACTGGTGTGTTTAATCCTTGATTAGTCAGACCTTGTAGCTTCACTGGTGTGTTTTATTCTTGATTAGTCAGACCTTGTAGCTTCACTGGTGTGTTTTATCCTTGATTAGTCAGACCTTGTAGCTTCACTAGTGTGTTTATGCTCGATTAGTCAGACCTTGTAGCTTCACTGGTGTGTTTTATCCTTGATTAGTCAGACCTTGTAGCTTCACTGGTGTGTTTTATCCTTTATTAGTCAGACCTTGTAGCTTCACTGGTGTGTTTATCCTTGATCAGTCAGACCTTGTAGCTTCACTGGTGTGTTTATCCTTGATTAGTCAGACCTTCTACTTCACTGGTGTGTTTATCCTTGATTAGTCAGACCTTCTGGCTTCACTGGTGTGTTTATCCTTGATTAGTCAGACCTAGCTTCACTGGTGTGTTTTATCCTTGAGTATCCAGACTCTTTGCTGAACTGGTATGTTTTATCTTTGGGTATCCAGACCCTTTTGCTGCATTGGTTTGTTTTTTCCTTGAGTAGTCAGACTTTGTTGATGTGTTTTGTCCTTGAGCAGGCAAGCTTTTCGTGCCATTTATGTTTGTTCATTGGCAGCCTAATACTGTGGTACCATTGAGCAACCTGTATTTAATCGCATATATGAATGCTTGAAATACAGGAGTGGTGAATATATGAATGATTGAAACACAGGAGTGGCGAATATATGAATGATTGGAACACAGGATTGGTGAATATATGAATAATTGAAACACAGGATTGGTGAATATATGAATGATTGAAACACAGGAGTGGTGAAAATATGAATGCTTGAAACACAGGAGTGATGAATATATGAATGCTTGAAACACAGCATTGGTGAATATATGAATGATTGAAACACATAAATGGTGAATATATGAATGCTTGAAACACAGGAGTGGTGAATATATGAATGATTGGAACACATGATTAGTGAATATATGAATGATTGAAACACAGGAGTGATGAATATCTGAATGCTTGAAACACAGCATTGGTGAATATATGAATGATTGAAACACAGGAGTGGTGAATATATGAATGCTTGAAACACAGGAGTGGTGAATATATGAATGATTGAAACACAGGATTAGTGAATATATGAATGATTGAAACACAGGATTGGTGAAAATATGAATGCTTGAAACACAGGAGTGGTGAAAATATGAATACTTGAAAGACAGGATTGGTGAAAATAAGACCTAGCATGCTAGTTTTCCAGCCTTGATTGTCAAGAAAGGAAATTTATAGATTATGGTTTGACATTTAGCAAATTCATAATATAACAAATTGTGGAGTAACACAACCTGGTGTGGTGGAAAATAATGAAACTTGTCTCCTGAACAGAATGTTTCAGGGAAGCTCTATATAATATTCTTTAGTGAGGTTAACTGTGACATTTAGCTGCAACAATGTGGTCTTTGATAATTATCTTACTTTTCTCTGGAAACAGAAAAGTTGCTTAATGGTTGTCAGGGTTACTCATTATAAATATCAGCCCTATTGTTATGTACTTTCCACACTGCCAAGATGTTATGCAATAATGGATATAAATTCACTGAATAATAATTACAGAGAACTACTAGTTTGCATGGGGATCAAACATTTTTTTCTGATATATCTATTACAGAACTTTGACAGGTTTATATATAATAGCTTGAGGTTCTTTATCAGAAGGTCCATATCATTATATTCAGCTCTTTGTTTCCCTGTGCCTTATTAGAACTAAACATTTATATAATTTTTATTTTAAGGCATGCACTTGGTGATTGCAGACGTCCATTACAGGAGTCGGCTATAATGGTGGAGGAAATTACTCAGCAGCAAATGACAACTCTGGTAATTTGATATGCAACATGTAGCAAAAATAGCTGTATATACAAGTTTATTAAGCCCTTCTCTGATAATCATGTTAGGAAGCCATCCAGCTGTCTTGCAGAAGATCATTAGTTCTATTCAGGCACCCCTCTTAGTTTTGTCTCATGCATGCCAGAGTAAAAAAAGACAGCATAACATAGGCAGAATAATGCCAATTACAGCCTGTTTTACACAACTGGTTTGAAAAAACAGGACATATTATGGAATAGTGTTTGTCCATCAATCTGTCTGTCCCTTAGTCCATGAAATAGTTCATATACTCACACTCAACACTCCTTGTGACTTACCAATATATAAATAATCTTGACTCTCAAATTACCTTCACCTTCAAACTTAAAACCTTAATAAACAACTTTCGATCCTACAGCCAGCATAAATAACCATATATAGATAATTATATTTTGTTTTGGGTTTAACGCCCTTTTTCAACAGTATTTCAGTCATGTAACAGCGGGCAGTTGACATAACCAGTGTTCCTGGATTCTGTACCAGTACACACCTGTTCTTCGCAAGTAACTGCCAACTTCCCCACATGAATTATCAGAGGTGGAGGACAAATGATTTCAGACACAATGTCTTTCATCAAATCATCACAGAGAATATACGCCCCACCTGAGGATCGGACTCACGACCCTGTGATCCGTAGACCAACGCTCTCCCTAATGAGCTAAGCGGGCGGGCTACCATATATTTTGATACTCATATGTTTACATGATTGTAATAAGCCAATTAACCTTAACAGCACATTCTATTGAAAATTGATTGATGGCAATAAAACAATTAACCTGATCTGACATGAATTACCACTGATAAATCATGTAAGTTACATATAGCCCCCTTCGAAGAAGCTGAGGTGTATTGCTTTGCACATTGGGGTCACGTGCATCAGTCTCTCTATTCGTAGAGTGAAGGGTTTCTGCTCATTAACTCGAGAACCAAATGTCCCAGAATCCTCAGACGTGATTGCATGATTGGGCTTATAAAGCAGGTGATCCCTCTTGTTTTAGGGGTTGGTAGGTCAAAGGTCAATGTCATAGTGATCACTGGATGGAAAATGGGAAAACCCATTATGGGAGGCATGTGTGGTTTACAAACCACTCTTGTTATGTAGAGTTCTTGTGTGAACTGCTGAGGTTAATTCAAGCAGTTAGTCAGTTTTACAAAATGGAATTATAGGAAAGTTTTTAAAAAAATCTATACAAACTAGACTAAAGTTACTTGTAAATTTCCACCAATATATGCTGCAGCAGTCTAAGGGGGAAATTTGAATTTTTGACTTAAGACATCTAATAAAATTCCCATGATATACAGCTGATGTACTTAACAATTAACGTGCCAACTTACCAAATTGCAATTTATGAAATTAGTCTTCATATAATTTCTTTCATTGTTCCTTGGCAGGAATTCTACCAAGGATGGCTGTCTCGATTACTGAAAACCATGGCCCCAGTTTGCGGGACTTATAAGTATTTTTGAGGACATTTTGAATGTTTGGTTTCAAAATAATTTCACACAATCTTTTTCTTGGGTGATCATCTACTAATCCCCAATGATAACGTGATTTCTGCAGTAACGAGAGGACAAGTTAGTATCACTGATCAAAATAATCTCTTAACCAAAGTTATATTTTAAAGAACATGAATAAATTTCCTACCATAATAATATATGAGATTTAAACATAGCCTAACACATGACTAATGAAAATTGTTAAATTATCATGTAGTTGACAATAATGATAGATATCCTGTAATTACAAACACTAAGGAAAATAAGAATTCTCAGACAGTCCAGATAATCAAAAGGTGATTATGATTGAAATCTATATAGTTTTAGGATACATGTATGTTGCCATATGATAGGCTATATTTTAGATTTACAGCAAAAGTTGCTTCAATATTATCTCATATTATTCATAGATTTATTTTGGTTAAGAGATTATTTTGATCATGTGATTCCCCATAGTGAAATACTAGTATTTGTTTCATTTTTACCTATCCACTATCCACTGTCCAGTTAGTATACTGCAACATAGCTCAATCGGGTAAAATGCAGATAACAAGTGGATATAAGCAAATCGTTTTGTGAGTTCAAATCCACAAGAGGATTTTTTTTTCAGATTTTTTGGTTTGTTTTCCCTGTTCGTCCCATATTTTCGTTCCTTTCTTTGATGGTTTGTATTTACATATATGTCTTTATTATGCCCCCCTTCGAAGAAGGAGGGGTATATTGTTTTGCAGATGTTGGTCGGTCTGTCGGTCTGTATATCTTTCGGTCGGTCTGTATGTAGACCAATCCGTTTCCGAATGATAACTCAAGAACGCTTGGGCCTAGAATCATGAAAGTTGATAGGGAGGTTGGTCATAACCAGCAGATGACCCCTATTGATTTTGAGATCAGTATGTCAAAGGTCAAGGTAACAGTGACCCTGAACAGTAAAACGGTTTCCGGATGATAACTCAAGAACGCTTGGGCCTAAGATCATGAATATTGATAGGGAAGTTGGTCATGACCAGCAGATGACCCTTATTGCTTTTGAGGTCAGTGTGTCAAAGTTCAAGGTCACAGTGACCAGGAACAATAAAATGGTTTCCAGGCAATAATTCAAGAACGCTTAGGCCTATTGTCAAGAAAATTGATAGTGAGGTTGGTCATGACCAGTAGATGACCCCTATTGATGTTGAGGTCATTAGGTCAAAGCTCAAGGTCACATTTGCCAGGAACAGTTAAACGGTTTATGATCTTGTCCAAACCAACAGGGCCTAGGGCTTTGATATTTGGTATGTAGTGGTCCTGTACCAAGATTGTTCAGATTATTTCCCTGGGGTCAAATATGACCCCACCCCAGGGGTCACATTATGTATATAGACTTATATAGGATAAAACTTTGAAAAACCTCTTGTCCAAAACCACAGATCCTAGGGCTTTGATATTTTGTATATGACATCATCTAGTGGTCCTCTACTAAGTTTTTCCAAATTATTCCCCTAGGGTTAAATATGGCCCCGCCCTGGGGGTCACATGGTTTACATAGACTTATATAGGGAAAAACTTTGAAAATCTTCTTGTCCAAACCACAAAGCCTAGGGCTTTGATATTTGTAATGTAGCATCATCTAGTGGTTCTCTACCAAGTTTGTTCAAATTATCCCTCTAGGGTCAAATATGGCCCCACCTCGGGGGTCACATGGTTCATATAGACTTGTATAGGGAAAAACTTAGAATCTTCATGTCTACAACCTACATCATTCAAATTTGGATCACATGTATTATTTTAAGTGGCAAGATGAACCTTGATGTGAGTTGACCTTGATCTTGACCTAGTGACCTACTTTCACATTTCTGTAGCTACAGCCTTCAAATTTGGACCACATGCATAGTTTTGTGTCCGGAAATAAAATTTGACCTTGATTTTGACCCAGTGACCTACTTTCACATTTCTCAAGCTACAGCCTTCAAATTTGGACCACATGCATAGCTTTGTGTACCGAAACAAACTTTGACATTGTTAATGACCTAGTGACCTACTTTCACATTTTTGAAGGTACAGGCTTCAAATTTGGACCACATGCATAGTTTTGTGTTTCGAAATAAAATTTGACCTTGAGTTTGACCTAGTGACCTACTTTCACATTTCTCAAGCTACAGCCTTCAAATTTGGACCACTTGCGTAGCTTTGTGTACCGAAATGAACTTTGATGTTGAGATTGACCTATTGACCTACTTTGACTTTTCTGAAGCTACAGGCTTCAAATTTGGACTGCCTGCATATATTTGTGTTCTGAACTGAAATTTGACATTGATTTTTACCTAGTATCTACTTTCACATTTCTCAAGCTACAGCCTCCAAATTTGAAGCACATGCATAGTTCTGTCTACCGAAATGAACTTTGACCTTGAAAATGATCTAGTGACCTACTTTCACACTTCTTAAGCCACAGTTTTCAAATTTGGACCACATGCACAGTGTTTTGAACCGAAATGAAATTTAACCTTGATTTTGATCTTGAGCTAGTCTTAAAATTTGGAACATTAAAAAATGGCTCAATGGTCAGAAACCAAGGTCACTCTGTGATCTCTTGTTAGGTTAATAGGTTAAAGGTCAAGGTCAGATTGGACCAGAACAGTAGAAGTTTTGTTTACAGTGAGCTTATAATTTCTGTTCCTTGTGCAATTACTGAATGCATCAAGGGGGGCATTTCGTGTTCGACGAGCTCTTGTATAACATAATATTATGTTCTTTATTCACTTAAGTGCATGCATTTAATTAATATCATCTTTGATAGAATGCTGAACCTTTCTCATCTTCCAGTTTGATTTAAATATTTCTCTGTCATGTTGTAACAGAGCACTTGAAGGAAAAATGAAATAAAAATTAAATGTTGATGCTGAGTTTCGAACCCACATGGCAAAAGATCTGTTTAACATGAACAGTATGCTTTACCTCTGAGTTAATTTGTTATTTGGTACTAAAACTAGAAATATTTAGGTTTTAACATGTTAGAAAAATGTTGAATTCCCTATTGCCCATTTTAATTAATCTATTTATAGTCAGGTTTGTAAACATCAAGTATTAGCAATTAGGAGTGACCTGTCGTTTTTATTTTTAGATTTGTATTTTCCAGACTGTTCCATTTATTAAATAAGGGATTGAAAGATATTTGACGTTTTTAAAAGTATAAATACATTTCAAATAATGTACAAACTAAAACTGCATCGGTAGCTCAGTTGGTACAGATGAGGAATTTTGTTAGTTAGTGATTTAACTTTTGCGATTAAGAGGCTGTGGGTTCGAATCCCACACTGTGCGATTTGTTTTATAATTGAATTTGTTTTATTTACATTTTCATGTCTTTTTTTTATTACAATTTATTTCATCATTTCAATTTCATTTTTTATTTCATTCGTACAATTTCAATATATTCTATACATTTCAAACACACGCGTCCAATGGAGCATCTTCACAGTTGCTGTTGGTGTAACTGTTAGTTTCCTCCGAATCAGTGTCATCAGCCAGCTGAGTGACCAAATTGTTAAGAGCTTTGTCAACCATGCTGAATAATTCACAATCAAGAAGATATTTGAAAAACCTATATTATATTCGAAAATAGCAAAAGGATACAAGTAATGCGATTCAAATACATGTTTAACATTATCATCATTTTAAAACGTATGTTAGCAAAATATAAAATGAAAAAAAAAATATAAAATGAAAAAATAAAATTGATCTCCGTCGGAATTCGAACTCAAATAAGTTAGATTCTAAAGCCATCACGCTTACCACTGCACCAATGCGTCTTATTGACGAAGAAGACAGTCTTTTAAATATCTATTATAAAAGTAAGTTATAAAAAGTAGGGTACCCCTTTACTGAAGTGGATTATTCCAGTAACCTTTCAAATCTATTAATAAAAGCGACAGGTCACTCCTAAATGCTAGTAATTGTTGGTGGATAGTACCAATTAAAATCAATAGACCCAAACAAACATGTTTGAGCTGTAGAACTCAGGTGAATGATCTAAGGCCATCATGCCCCTCTTGTTGATATTCTTGTCCCTGTATTTGCCTCAAAATGTATTGGCTATAGCACTTGCAGTCTGTTGTGACTTGTGGGTTATGTGTCGTAGGGCGCCCCACAGGGTCTCGCTGGTTCAGTGGGGGGGAATTGGGGTTTTAGCTCGGGTAGTGCCCCTGTGGGTTCCTTTTCCGCATTTAAACAACAAGCTGCCCAGTGACAGGGGGGTCAGCCCAAGACTGTAGGGCTTACACAGTTATGTTGATTGATAACAGTTCTTAAAGTTTCTATAAATTTATTCTGTGTTCTATTCAGCAATAACAATAACAATGATATAACATTAAGTCACAATTTTCTCTTGTACTATTCTTAAAGTCCGCCAAGTTGTTTTAATTATTTGTATTCCTGTGTTTTACTATTTTCCTATATGTTTCAATGTATTCCAATGTTCCATATATTTGAGTGTGGCAGACTGTTATACAAGTCTTAAATTATGCCACTGTGGCTAAGTTATGCCACTCAAACAATACAAGTCTTTCTTTCCTAAAGTCTAAAAATCAAGTCCCCTCAAAATAAAAAATCTAACATTTTATTTAAGTTTCTGCCAAAAACAATAACCAATCTGATAGTAATGGGTGTACCCTAAAATTATTATCCAATGAAATTCTAGATTAAAAACAATGCTTATCTGACAGATAAGTAAATCTTGAGAATTTCTTAAAATGCCTAAAGTTGTCAATGAAAGTTGACACATATTATCAAACAATAAAAGTGCTAAAACATCTAAGATTGTCCAGAAGCCAAATTGATTAAAGTCCTTTTAAGATGAAATATTTGTCTACATTTTATCAAAACAGAATCAGCTTTATCATAGTAAAAAATTTAACAACAAAAAGATAAATTCCTGCCCACAGGAAAAGTAGTATTTCCTGCATTTACACTTTTGATAACAAATTGAAATAATTCTTTACTGTAACAACAATTTAATGTAAAGAAATCAGAATAGCATTTTAAAGAACTAATATAGATACTGATATTGTAATTCATACATAAACAAGCATTTCTATAATAATTATAATTTGAAAACCTGATGTTTGAAATAAAACCTAAAATAAGCCAAAAGAATTTGACCTTAAAATTTACAGTATCACATATGTAAAAACTCGTTTTAGAATGTCTTCGTTTCCCTATTGTTTCAGCTGTATAGAGCATCAGACGTAGCCACAATGAGGGGGGCTAAACTTATTGGAGTAGAAGATATACTCTTCCTAATGAAGAAGGACAAGGTATTATAGGATTCAATTATTAGCTCACCTGTCACATAGTGACAATGTGAGCTTTTGTGGTCGCATAGCGTCCGTCGTGCATGCGTAAACTTTTGCTTGTGACCACTCTAGAGGTCACATTTTTCGTGGGATCTTTATGAAAGTTGGTCAGAATGTTGATCATTGATGATATCTAAGTCAAGTTTGAAACTGGGTCACGTGCAATCCAAAACTAGGTCAGTAGGTCTAAAAATAGAAAATCCTTGTGACCTCCCTAGAGGTCATATTTTTCAATGGATCTTCATGAAAATTGGTCAGAATGTTCACCTTGATGATATCTAGGTCAAGTTCGAAACTGGGTCACGTGCGGTCCAAAACTAGAGTCTAGAGTCGATGTTTATCATGGGATCTGTATGAAAGTTGGTCTGAATATTCATCTTGATGATATCTAGATCAAGTTTGAAACTGGGTCAACTGCAGTCAAAAACTAGGTCAGTAGGTCTAAAAATAGAAAAAACTTGTGACTTCACCAGAGGCCATATTTTTCAATGGATCTTCATGAAAATTGGTCAGAATTTTCACCTTGATGATATCTAGGTCAAGTTCAAAACTGGGTCAACTGGTCAAAAACTAGGTCAGTAGGTCTAAAAGTGAAAAACCTTGTGACCTCTCTAGAGGCCATATTTTTCAATGGATCTTCATGAAAATTGGTCAGAATGTTCACCTTGATGATATCTAGGTCAGATTTGAAACTGGGTCACGTGCGGTCAAAAACTAGGTCAGTAGGTCTAAAATAGAAAAACCTTGTGACCTCTCTAGAGTCCATTCTTTTCAATGTATCTTCATGAATATTGGTCAGAATGTTCATTTTGATGATATCTAGTTCAAGTTCGAACTGAGATCAAATCAAAAACTAGGTCAGTAGGTCAAATAATAGAAAAACGTTGTGACCTCTCTAGAGGCGATATTTTTCATGGGATCTGTATGAAAGTTGGTCTGAATATTCATCTTGTTGATATCTAGGTCAAGTTCGAAACTTGGTCAACTGCAGTCAAAAACTAGGTCAGTAGGTCTACGTCGTCCTTGTGTCCATTCATAAACTTTTGCTTGTGACCACTCTAGTTTAAGATCCAGCCTTGAAATTTGAATGACATGTACAGTTTTGCACACCAATCTTTAAACAGTCTTTCAGTGACCATAAATGTGACCTACTGTTCTACTTTCCAATATTTTAGCATCAGTTTGCCATTTGAAACATGTGGTTCAGTATACTCAGGTGAGCGATTCAGGGTCATCATGACCCTCTTGTTTTTTCTGGTGTTCATACAACCCCTGTGAAATGAAACGTTACTGTTCATGAACAGTTCATGAACAGAGCATGCATAATTCGTGAATGGACTTCATGAACACTTCATGAATTGTTCGTGAAGATAAAATGGCTAAAATTCTTGAAACATTCTTAAATACCATGTTCATGAACAGTGCATGAAAAGTGAAAGATGACTTCAAGAACTAATGTACATGAACAGATCATGAATAGTTTTTGATATTTTGTTGAACATGACTAGTTCATGAACTTCATGCTATAAGTTTTTATTGTGCATTTTATCTTCATAAACTAGCAGTGAACTGTTCATGAACATGATTCTTCATTAGTTCATAAATTACCTATCGTGAGTAATGTATGAAAGATTCAAGAAATTTACATCATAATTGTTCCTTTAACCTTTTATCATGTACAATTCAAGAACTCTTTATGATTCATTAGTAGTTCGTGAACTCTTCATGAACACTTTTTAAGGACAGTTCATGTCCAAAAATTGATGAACACAAATCAAGAACTGTTGAAGGTTAGTTCATGAACAGTTCTTTGATGGTTTGAAGTGTTCATGATTTCAAGAACTGCATTTTGCAGGGGATGTGTAAAACCCTACCAAATAATCTACTCAATGATAAATGTATGCATTGATATTTTTGTATGGTTCATTGACATTATTCCACGGTTATTGTAGCTGCCTTACAAGTATAGACTTTTTGTACCATGTGCAGTAGATATCAAACAGAAATTCTCATTGTTGTACACTACTACTGTAAGTAACTATCATGTTAAATAATGTAGATATGGTTTGTTGACCTCAACAGGGGCCATGTTCCAACTTCATTTGGGTTTTTTTAGCTCACCTGTCACAAAGTGACAAGGTGAGCTTTTGTGTTCGCGCAGCGTCCGTCCGTCCATCCGTGCGTAAACTTTTGCTTGTGACCACTCTAGAGGTCACATTTTTCATGGGGTCTTTATGAAAATTGGTCAGAATGTTCACCTTGATGATATCTAGGTCAGGTTCAAAACTGGGTCACGTGCCTTCAAAAACTAGGTCAGTAGGTCAAATAATAGAAAAACCTTGTGACTCTCTAGAGGCCATATTTTACATGGAATCTGTATGAAAGTTGGTCTGAATGTTCATCTTGATGATATCTAGATCAAGTTCGAAACTGGGTCACATGCGTTCAAAAACTAGGCCAGTAGGTCTAAAAATAGAAAAACCTTGTGACCTCTCTAGAGGCCATACTTGTGAATGGACCTTCATAAAAATTGGTCATAATGTTCACCTTGATGATATCTAGGTCAAATTTGAAACTGGGTCACGTGCCATCAATAACTAGGTCAGTAGATCAAATAAGAGAAAAACCTTGTGACCTCTCTAGAGGCCATATTTTTCATGGGATCTGTATGAAAGGTGGTCTGAATGTTCATCTTGATGATATCTAGGTCAAGTTCGAAACTGGGTCAACTGCGGTCAAAAATTAGGTCAGTAGGTCTAAAAATGGAAAAACCTTTTGACCTCTTTAGAGGCCATATTTTTTAATGGATCTTCATGAAAATTGGTCAGAATGTTTACTTTGATGATATCTAGGTCAGATTCGAAACTGGGTCATGTGCCCTTGATAACTAGGTCAGTAGGTAAAATAAAACAAAAACCTTGTGACCTCTCTAGAGGCCATATTTTTCATGGGATCTGTATGAAAGTTAACCTGAATGTTCATCTTGATGATATCTAGGTTAACATCAAAACTGGGTCAACTGCGATCAAAAACTAGGTCAGTAGGTCTAAAAATAGAAAAACCTTGTGACCTCTCTAGAGGCTATACTTTTGAATGGATCTTCATGAAAATTGGTGAGAATGTTCACCTTGATGATATCTAGGTCAAGTTTGAAACTGGGTCACGTGCCTTCAATAACTAGGTCAGTAGGTCAAATTTTAAAAAACCTTGTGACCTCTCTAGAGGCCATATTTTTCAATGGATCTTCATGAAAATTGGTCAGAATTTTTATCTCGATGATATCTAGGTCAAGTTCAAAACTGGGTCACATGAGCTCAAAAACTAGGTCACTATGTTGAATAATAGAAAAAAACAACGTCATACTCAGTTCAAAACTGGGTCATGTGGGGGACAGGTGAGCAATTCAGGACCATCATGGTCCTCTTGTTTACAATGCCTGTACCGATTGATCCAAGTAATCTGTTACATTGTTTTTCCTGAATTGCCACTTTATTTCGTAACATTCAGATATAAATCAAGCTGTCAGAGGGTGGTAGTAAGATCTTCTTAAAATTTTAAGACGTCTTTAACAATCGAAATATGTAAAAAAGTCTGGCAAAATTACATTTGCGAATTTTTTTTTGAGTCATTATGATCCCTTGATGTCCGGTGTCCGCCGTCTGTCTGTCGTCTGTCTGTCTGTCATCTGTCAACATTTGGCTTGTGTATGCGATAGAGGCTGTATTTTTCAATTGATCTTCATGAAATTAGTTCAGAAAGATTGCCGCAATGAAATCTAGTTCAGGTCTGAATATGTGTCATCTGGGATCAAAAACAAGGTCACTAAGTTAAATCAAAGAATAACCTTGTGTATTCAATAGGGACTGCATTTTATAAGGGGTCTTCATGAAATTTGATCAGAATGTTTGTCTGGATTAAATATAGGTCAAATTTAAATATAGGTCATCTTGGATCAAAAACTAGGTCACCCGGTCAAATCAAAGAAAAACCTTGTGTAGCAATAGGGGCAGCATTTTACATTGGATGTTCATAAAATTTAGTCAGAATGGTTGCCTTGATAAATCTAGGTCAAGATCGAATACGGGCCAAAAACTAGGTTGCTAGGTCAAATCAAAGAAAAACCTTGTGTATGCAATAGGGACTGCATTTTACACTGGATTTTCATGAAATTTTATCACAACGTTTTTCTGGATGAAATCGAGGTCAGTTTCGATTATGGGTCATCTGGGGTCAAAAACTAGGTCACACGGTCAAATTCAAGAAAAACCTTGTGTATGCAATAGTGGCTGCATTTTAAACTGGATATTCATGAAATTTTATCAGAATGTTTGTTTTGATGAAATCTAGGTTGAGTTCAAATAGGGGACATCTGGGATCAAAACTAGGTCACCCAGTAAAGTCAAAGAAAAACTTTGTGAATGCAATAGGGGCTACATTTTAGGCAGGGTGTTCATGAAATTTGATCAAAATGTTTGTTTTGTTGAAATCTAGGTTAAGTTCAAATATGGGTCATGTTGGGTCAAAAACTAGGACCCGCCCACTTAGCACAGTAGGGAGAGCGTTGGTCTACCGATCGTGGGGTCGCAAGTTCGATTCTCGAGCGGGACGTATGTTCTCCATGACGATTTGATAAAAGACATTGGGTCTGAAATCATTCATCCTCCACCTCTGATAATTCATGTGGGGAAGTTGGCAGTTACTTTCGGAGAACAGGTTTGTACTGGTACAGAATCCAGGAACACTGGTTAGGTTAACTGCCCGCCATTACATAACTGAAATACTGTTGAAAAACTCAAAACAAAACAAAACAGAAAAAACAAAAACTAGGTCACCTGGTCAAATCAAAGAATAACCTTGTGTATGCAATAGGGGCTACATTTTCAGTGAATCTTTATGAAATTTGATCAAAATGTTTGTCTTAATGAAAGTTAGATAGAGTACAAATATGGGTTATGTTGGGTCAAAAACTTGGTCAGCTGGTCAAATGAAAGAAATAGCAGATGACCCCTATTGATTTTGAGGTCAACGGTCAAGGTCACATTGACCCAGAACAGTAGAACTTTTTTGCCAAATAACTAGAAAATGCTTCGGTCTAAGATCACATTTGATACGGAGGTCACTTATGACTGGTAAATGACCCATAATTGTTGATTTTAGGTCAGTGGGTCAAACTTTCAGTGCACAGTGACCAAATAATTTCTGTTCCTTGTGCAGTTACTGAATGCATCAAGGGGGGCATTTCGTGTTCTACATAGTGATGGGCAAATCGGTTAGATTTGCCAACCGATTAATCGGCATAATCGGTCAAGCCAACCGATTCGATTAATCGGATATAAGGCCAGCATTTTTTAATTTTCTGGTTTACGGGAGCGCCGACCCTTTTTTTGACAAAACAAAATAAAAATAAAAGTCATTTTCAGTACTTTAATTTTCATTTTACCCGCCGACCGTCCATAATTGCTACTGCCAAAAATAAAAGTTTAACTGTAAGGTAGAGGTTTTTAATCAGGATCAGCAGACGCATGAAAAATGGCAGCCTGCATGAATGTAAACTGTGTGAAATTAAATAGGAAAAATATACAAGTTAACAGACAATAATCTTTGGAATAAGTTTGCAGAGATAACAAGTATTGTAAAGAAATTGGATCTGAGTAGAATTTACAGCACTGAAAGCTCAACATAAGGAATAATCACATACGAAAAATGACCTTCAGTTCACTATCAACGCTGTCCAGATGTTGAAAAATCTGGCATATCACATGTACGAGATTTGTTGTCTGTACTGGTTTCCCAGTAGTTTCCGGACCAGAATTGCTATTTTTTGCCAGTAACATTCAAACAAAACGTAGTAGAAACATAAAATTTTCACAGAAAAAAGCTAGGTTCTTCGTCAACACCATGCAAAATTCGTATTACACTTGCGTTCATTAACACAAATGTAGACGAGGCCTCGAAAGGGGCAATTAATTCCATTAATATCTCCGTTAGTCCGTGTAGTTTTCCGGACCTTTCATTGTAACAGTTGTAACATTTCTGTAAAAGCAAACATTTCCGATTTTGTTATATATATTCAAAATTAAAACATAATTCTAAGGCGTGATGATGATTTGAAAAGTATATTTCAAGAATTTAACAAATACAAGATTTATAATACACTCATTACAGTTAGTCTAATTACGTTTGAATGACGTTTGGAAAGTCACACGTATTTACCGGACTGGTAATATAACAAAGAAGAAATTAAGAACTTTTTATATAATTAACAACTTTCTATATAAAAAAAAGAATAAGACAGGTCTCAAAATTGGTAGTCTAACGCCCTGACCACACGGGCATAGACACTGCTGCTAAACATTTGATTGATAGACGGTATCGTAGGTAAATCCCTGTCTATTTTGGTTCCTATTTTTAATTGATAATTTAATGCCGTAGTATTATAGTATAGTGAATAGGTCGATGTTTTTCTGACTTTCATTGTTTTATTTTATTACTATCGGAATGTTTTTACTGTATCGTCTGTAAATGGGAGCATCAATTGACTGATGTTTACCTTCAAGGGGCCTCAATTTCTGCGCATGCATACTGTAACTGGAATTCCCCTGCAGTTGACAACCTCTTGTGTAAACATTACATCAAAGTAAGTTAAAACAACCGGGATATTCAAATAATAAATAAGTTTGGTAATGCTAGGTTTTCGCTGCTATGTAAAGTCAACAAAGGTCTAGATGATATGATATTGTTACCCAGATGCTTTATGAAGGCGTAAAGTCTATATAGCACGAAATGTAAAAGGTCCGGAAAACTACTTGGGTCCGGAAACTACTGAGAAACCAGTATATTATAATTGGACAACGATCAAATTCATGTGGGACTGTCAGAAAAATACCACAATTGATAAAAAGGAAAGAAACCAAAGAAATGACAAAATGGAAAAGCAAAAGTGAGTATCAACTTGCTAAACACATTTTTTTTTTACTTTGAAGTCTTTGGGTTAGAGAAGAAAAAATAACTAATACCACAATATTCAGTAGTTTTGTTCAAAACAAAGTGCAATTTCAATGTAAAATGACACGTACATGTCCCTGCAAATGCTTGACAAAGCTACATGTGATAAAAAATTCAAACTACATGTACATGTAGTCAAAATAAATGGACAGTCAGATTAATGGTTGTTTAATATGTTTGACAGGCGATCAAATCCGAGTGGAGATATTAATTGCCCATATGCAGTGATTGGGAAAGAAATTTTGTCCATGGGACAATGGCTCGTCATACACAATAAATTATGTGACATTTATAAATCTTATGTGACATTCAGAAATTTCTATGGGACAATTGCGACTTGTAAACTAAGAACTGGCATTGTAGTATGTACACATTTCATATTAAAGAAGCTCTCAGTAAAAAGCAAATATAGTAACTAAAACTGTAACAGCTTGTCAATAAAGAAAATTATTGAAAACTGACAAAAAATGGAAGTCTAGAATAAAATACGATGTTAAAACATGTTTTTAAACACTGGAAGCACTTTGAATCTGCACACTGAATACATTCATTTGTGTAAGATTTGCACTATTAAATAGTTTCATCCTTTTGCATTCAATACAATTTAGACATATGACACAGGGCTCATCAGCACTTAAACTTATGAGACATTTTTCATTTTTATGTGAGTATGGCTCATGTCTCATGGGTTTCCCAGTCACTGCATATGAAAAGATTATCTCAATATTTCCTAGGATCGTGTCAAATTAGTTTGACTAAAGTTCTAGCTGCAGGTACTGTAACTCAAAAGATAATTATCAAACATGAAACTCCCAGCAATATTCTCATGAGTCCTGTTCACTTGAAGAAGTTGAAGTATACCAATAAAATCTGTAAGAAGACCCTTTGAAAGTATGTTTGGGACAAACATTCAGACACGATATGTCACAATTGTGCCTTTGACACTGAGGAACACATAATGACATATCCAGTAATAAATGTTTTTTTGGACTCCTAACTTACTAAGTCCAAGTCCCATCTCAGTAAGGAGTCTTATAAATCTCCGATACTGTTGTTTGAACATCAACAGATAAGGTTGTTACTTCATGTACTTTGTACACATTTTAGCTGAACCAAATTTCAGATTGTTTTGGCTTGTTGTACAATATAGGTCGCACTGACAATCGGCAAAACATAAAACAATATTCAAGTCAGTGAAACTTAACCAAAACAATTTAATTTTAAAGCCAGTACATGTGCATTTATAATTTCTATCACTTCGAATTTTGGCTTTCTAGTATGACAATGCCTGTCTTTTAAGACTTTGCGTCTCCGGCCAATTAATATGCATATATGAAGGATGCAGACCTAAAGAAGTCATTGCATTTCCCCATTTTAATAACAGTTTTTATCCATGTTTATATAATAAACATTATGCAAAGTTCTTATGATATGTCAATTGTGGTATCTGTATAGTTTATGAAAAATGTTTCCATAAGTCTATTTTTACTACAAAATAGATACATACAAAACACAAATAATACATATCCTTGGTGACTTTGAAAATGGCATTATTCATACAAGCTACACATAAAGAAAACAACAGTATACTGAGATGATGAGATATAAATCAGTTCAGAATAGTTCATTTGTGAGTGTGTATGCAATTTAAGCTTGCAAGCTTTCGTTTTCTGTGGTGTACAAAAAATAAAAAAATTGCATCCTTTTGGACGTTTTATTTTTATTTATTTGGTCGACTCCTCAAAATTGGGATTTTTATTTTTATTTTTATTTGTCCCCCCCGACCCAGACTTTTTGAAAAATCTCCCGTAAACCAGAAAATAAAAAAATGCTGGCCTAATCAGATAATCGGTTACTCTAGTTGCATATTTATAAGTTCACCTCACAGTGTATGTTTTTATGTCATTTCTTAAGAAATGATCTTCACAGACATCAAATATCCTATTTCTATTGTATCCCTTCATAAACACAAGTAAGTTAACAGCATAAAAGTAAAATATTTGCGAAGATAGTAAACTTCAAATCAAGTACTCGTCTTAATTTCACCAGGGACTTATCCAGTGATATTGTGTTATTAAATTATTTGGAGCAAAAAAAGTATGCACGGTTTATTAATTCTTAGCTAACAACTGGATTTCAGTCCCACAAAATAAGATATTGAAAATACCTTTGCTAATATGCTTGCCTAAGTCTTACGGCATGTTATGCATATTGCCATACTAATGTCAAGAGATTAGGTTGATGGTTTTCCCGGCTTAATTTTGTATATGCCATATATCTTCCAAAATCTGGGTGTTTACAGAAGACCTCACTTTGGAGGAAGTCATTTTTACGTACAGTAGTTTCCCTTGGCTAATTGCCCCCAAAGAACCGTAAATACCAGAAAGAAAAAGGTCAGAAACAACTAAATTATCCTTTTAGGATGCCAAGTAATTAATCGGTCAGGGAAAAGCGAAGTCGGCGATCGCGCTCATGAATGCAACGCCGACGATTATTCGATTGTCGCCGATTGTCGGCCCATCACTAGTTCTACAAGTTCTTGTTCACAGGTAAAGTCTAAACAGATCTTTTAAGAATGTCTGGTATTGAAAATGGCTGATATTTTACAATGGAAAATACCTCACCAAAATCATTTTTGATGATAGGTTCTTATATGACTAGCAATGCTTAAGTCATCACAATAATATTATGTTGATGTCATGTCAGCGTGATATCTATAATTATCGCATAGTGCGGCAATTTTCCTTTGATCTTTGCAGCATGTTATACATAGTAACACACATTATTACTATAAAACTGTGCTGATATCTTACAAAACTGTTGCGATATATATCAACACGGAAATCTCTATGGAGTTTCATAAGAAAAAAAGTGTTCTGATATATATCAGCACAGTAAAACTGTTCCGATATATATCGGAACACTTTTTCTCTATTGAGGTCCTATCAAGGGAGTATAATTTTTTCCTTTCAAAGAAAAGATGATTTTAGCTCCAATTTACAGTTCACAGAGAAAGAATTGTCATAAACACCTACTTATAAAGTAAAAGAATAAATAAACTAGAATATTTCAAAAACTTGATAGTTATTGCCAAATTCAGAAATACATGAAATATATGAAATTCTGAGATTTCTCAAATGTTTCTTTTTCTTTGATTTTTTTACAAACAAAACAACAAGTTTTACAATATGTCTGGCCAATGAAATGCAAAGATTTAAAACCAATGCAGAAATTTGTTGGGTACTTTTATCTGGGGAACACATTTTCTAAAACAGAATTTTTAGTGTTTCAGTCAGCGAGGCGCAGAAAGGGAATCAAAATAGTAAAAATAATAATAAACAAATTTAAACGAAAATAATATATAAATTTTAATGATAAACTATGCGATAAAACAGTTATAATATGTAGTGCTCGTGTGTTACCAGGATATATCAGAGCTAGGGGTACATCTCGTTATTTTTCTCTTCACATATCTGTCTCGGCCTACCGGCCTCGACGATATGTGCAGAGAAAAATACCCTCGATGTACCCCTAGCTCTGATATATCCTGGTAACACACTCTCACACATACTATAGCTATTACATAGTGCTTTCAAATTTGATTGAATATTTTACTTAATACAATGTTTAAAACAAAATGCCATATTGCACAACAGTGTTGGTTATTCGCTTAATAGAATAATGTGCCATCATTTTCACCCAATTTGAACTCTTCTACAAGATGTTTTTCCATTTCCAGTCCTGGCATGTATAAACAAAGGAGTATGACAACCTATCATTTGGTGCCGTGCATGCACAAAGAAACAGTTCTGTCATAACTGATCTAAATTTTACAATAAAAGACATATTAGAATCAAAGATGGTTTTGCTATAAATTATTTCTTAATTCAAAACTGATCAAGATATTTTGAAAATTCTTATTCTTATTTCCGACTCCTGGGTTCTTTAGAAAGATGTATTATATCAATGATACTGTCAAATTTTTAAAGAGATATTAGGAGAAAACTTAATGACGAAAAAGTTGGATCAGTTTCAGTATGCAAGAAATTGTTAATTTATAATTTAAAACATCATCTTAACATCATGATATTTATTTTTATATTGACAGCATGAATTGTTCCCCCACTATTTCATTTTTAACAAACACTCCCATTTCTCAGATTTTACCACCAAGGGTGTACGAACAAATTTTGTTTGCACACAGACAGTAAATAGTGTTTTATCTTTCAGGTGAAGTTGCGTCGACTATTACGTTACATGGATATGAAAGACACGAAGGCTGCTATACACAGAAGTGCTAGTGTTGATGATGAAGAAAATTCAGAGACTGGTATCTATCTCTGTAGTGATTTTTGATCTGTTTAAGACAATTTTTAACCAGGGTCATTTGCTTCATAAATGAAATGGACCAATCTAAGAAATACTTGCATCTTGTTGGCTGTTTGTGACCACACCTTTGAATTTTACCAGTTGCAAACCTGCATTGTCAGACTGGTCTACAAACTTGTATAACCTTTTTGCCAGATTTTGATTGCTGTCCAAACTTGTATAGACTTTGTGACAGGTTTTGACTGGTCTCCACCTTGTATAATATTTGTGCAAGGTTTTTGACTGGTCTCCAAACTTGTATAACCTTTGTGCAAGGTTTTGACTGGTCTCCATACTTGTATAGCCTTTGTGCCAGGTTTTGACTGGTCTCCATACTTGTATAGCCTTTTTGCAAGGTTTTGACTGGTCTCCATACTTGTATAGCCTTTGTGCAAGGTTTTGACTGGTCTCCAAACTTGTTAGCCTTTGTGCAAGGTTTTGACTGGTCTCCATACTTGTATAGCCTTTGTGCAAGGTTTTGACTGGTCTCCATACTTGTATAGCCTTTGTGCAAGGTTTTGACTGGTCTCCATACTTGTATAACCTTTGTGCCAGGTTTTGACTGGTCTTGAAATTTGTATAGCATTTGTGCCAGGTTTTGATTGGTCTCCATACTTTGTGCAAGGTTTTGACTGGTCTCCAAACTTGTATAGCCTTTGTGCAAGGTTTTGACTGGTATCCAAACTTGTGTAGCCTTTGTGCAAGGTTTTGACTGGTCTCCATACTTGCATAGCCTTTGTGAAACTTGTATAGCCTTTGTGCCAGGTTTTGACTGGTCTCTATACTTGTATAGCCTTTGTGTCAGGTTTTGACTGGTCTCCAAACTTGTATAACCTTTGTGCCAGGTTTTGACTGGTCTCCAAACTTGTACAGCCTTTGTGCAAGGTTTTGACTGGTCTCCAAACTTGTATAGCCTTTGTGCCAGGTTTTGACTGGTCTCCATACTTGTATAACCTTTGTGCCAGGTTTTGACTGGTCTCCAAACTTGTATAGCCTTTGTGCCAGGTTTAGCCTGGTCTCCATACTTATATAAACTTTGTGCCAGGTTTTGACTGGTCTCCAAACTTGTATAACCTTTGTGCAAGGTTTAGCCTGGTCTCCAAACTTGTATAGTCTTTGTGCCAGGTTTAGCCTGGTCTCCATACTTATATAAAATTTGTGCCAGGTTTTGACTGGTCTCCATACTTGTATAACCTTTGTGCCAGGTTTTGACTGGTCTCCAAACTTGTATAGCCTTTGTGCCAGGTTTAGCCTGGTCTCCATACTTATATAAACTTTGTGTCAGGTTTTGACTGGTCTCCAAACTTGTATAGCCTTTGTGCCAGGTTTTGACTGGTCTCCATACTTGTATAACCTTTGTGACAGGTTTTGACTAGTCTTTAAACTTGTATAACCTTTGTGCCAGGTTTAGCCTGGTCTCCATACTTATATAACCTTTGTGCCAGGTTTTGACTGGTCTCCAAACTTGTATAGCCTTTGTGCCAGGTTTAGCCTGGTCACCATACTTATATAAACTTTGTTCCAGGTTTTGACTGGTCTCCATACTTGTATAACCTTTGTGCCAGGTTTTGACTGGTCTCCAAACTTGTATAACCTTTGTGCCAGATTTTGACTGGTCTCCAAACTTGTATAGCCTTTGTGCAAGGTTTTGACTGGTCTGCATACTTGTATAACCTTTGTGCCAGGTTTTGACTGGTCTCCAAACTTGTATAACCTTTGTGCCAGGTGGTTTTGACTGGTCTCCAAACTTGTATAGCCTTTGTGCCAGGTTTTGACTGGTCTCCAAACTTGTATAACCTTTGTGCCAGGTGGTTTTGACTGGTCTCCAAACTTGTATAGCCTTTGTGCCAGGTTTTGACTGGTCTCCAAACTTGTATAGCCTTTGTGCCAGGTTTGACTGGCCTCCAAACTTGTATAACCTTTGTGCCAGGTTTTGACTGGTCTGCATACTTGTATAACCTTTGTGCCAGGTTTTGACTGGTCTGCATACTTGTATAACCTTTGTGCCAGGTTTTGACTGGTCTCCAAACTTGTATAACCTTTGTGCAAGGTTTTTGGCTGGTCTCCATACTTGTATAGCCTTTGTGCAAGGTTTTTGACTGGTCTCCAAACTTGTATAGCCTTTGTGCCAGGTTTTGACTGGTCTCCAAACTTGTATAGCCTTTGTGCCAGGTTTTGACTGGCCTCCAAACTTGTAAAACCTTTGTGCCAGGTTTTGACTGGTCCAACTTGTAAACCTTTGTGCAGGTTTTGACTGGTCTCATACTTGTATACCTTTGTGCTAAGGTTTTGACTGGTCTGCATACTTGTAAACCTTTGTGCAGGTTTAGCTGGTCTCATACTTGTATAACCTTTGTGCCAGGTTTTGACTGGTCTCCATACTTGTATAACCTTTGTGCCAGGTTTTGACTGGCCTCCAAACTTGTATAACCTTTGTGCAAGGTTTTGACTGGTCTGCATACTTGTATAACCTTTGTGCCAGGTTTTGACTGGTCTGCATACTTGTATAACCTTTGTGCCAGGTTTTGACTGGTCTCCATACTTGTATAACCTTTGTGCCAGGTTTTGACTGGCCTCCAAACTTGTATAACCTTTGTGGTCTGTAGCATCATTATAAGGTCCTCTCCCAAATTTATACAAATGGGGGTAGTCAGTCCCTTTTAGACGCCACTAGAACTAAAATTAAAATGCCTTCAAAAACTGCTTCTCATGAACCACTTGATGGATCAACATCAAACTTGATTTGTAGCATTATTATAAGGCCCTTTACCAAAATTTTTCAGTTGAGGACACTTGGCCTTT
Source organism: Mercenaria mercenaria (assembly GCF_021730395.1). Classification (NCBI taxonomy): domain Eukaryota; kingdom Metazoa; phylum Mollusca; class Bivalvia; order Venerida; family Veneridae; genus Mercenaria; species Mercenaria mercenaria. The sequence goes on along the minus strand of NC_069364.1, from coordinate 32,499,593 downwards.
TGTAGGGGCTGCTAGAGCTAAAACTAGAAACAACTTCTTCTAATGAATGGCATGCTGGATTTTCATCAGACTTGGTATGAAGGATCATTATTAGGTCCTCTCTCAAACATGTTCCAATGGGGGCATTTGGCCCCTTTTAGGGGTTGCTAGGGCTAAAAGTAAAAATACATTTTAGTGACTGCTACTCATGAACCACTCAGTAGATATTCATTTAACCTGATCTGTAGCATCACTATAAGGTCCTCTCAAAAATTTGTTAAATTTGGGGTGTTTGGTTCCTTTAAGGGTCAGATTGTTAAGGTCCTCTTCAGATGAGCGACTTGGGCCTCTTATTTAAATGTAGGATAAATTTGTAACTTGGGCACATAGGAAAAAACTAGGTAATTAGGTCAAATCATAGAAAAACCTTGTTATTTCTCTAGAGGCATGTTTTGTTCTGATAAACATAAGTCTTTGTCAGAATGTTTATCTAAGTCAAGTTCAAAAGTGGGGTACCTAAGGTAAGAAACTATGCCACTGCTCTGTAGCTTCCTGTATGGAACTGTCTCAGATCTGTTCAAAGGTGACACTTAAAATGTTTTATGGGTGGCCTGGGATAAAAATAAAAAAATCTTTAATCAACTTCTTCACACCAAGGTGTTACCTTTCATGATACAGTATCTTGTCATGCATTTAAGGTCATATGGTCAAGAGCAGGTGAGCACCTATGGGCCTTGATGGCCCTCTTGTTAACTTATCCTTGAAGTGAAACACAGACTTTCTACAGTTGAAGATAGTTATGATACATTGTATCAGGTTGTTCTGTCAAACAATCAAAACACATAAACTTTTCTGTTGCAGCTGATGCAAAGCCACATCAATCTGGAAAGAGGAGAAAAGTTTGTTATGAATTCTTGTCTTCAATAGATCAAACAGGTATAAATCTAAGTTTAACAGGGGTGATCAAATTATAGATTAATCTGGAAATCTGGACTTAAAAACTGCAAGATTCAGTTTTGAGGCTGATGTAAATCTCTTTTTGAGTTTTCATTAGAGGGATGTATGAAAGATCTATGCTATTAAGTGCATAACTGGAAGTTGGAAGATTTACGACAACATTCATGAAGTGTTATCTTCTGTTGCATTGTGACCAATATGTAACTGTATATTTTTGGAAAACCTGGTTAATATCTGAAAAAATCATTGCAAAATATTCCACAGGGATAAGAATTTTTATGTTGACCTTTAGCTTTAAGATCAATATAAACCTGAGAATTATATCACAGGGGATTGCATATATATGACAAGAGTGTACTCATGTCTGGATGCTGATTCTGTGCATTTGTTCACATTGAGATCTTCCTTTTGATAAAGTAGAAATGTAAACTATACAGTCGTAAGCAAAGAGAAACATTCAGTAAAATTATACTGTTACAGAACTATACAGTAAACAAGACATCATGTGCTGTTCAACCTGCGAAAATTTTTCGACTATAAAAAAATATATATTTGGCTGAGATTGGAGCCATGATGCAGAAACTGCATTTGTTGCTAATAATTTGAAAATAGTATTTAAACTTTAATAAACAACATTTTTTGGTCCTACAACCCACATAAATGAACCAGTTTAGTTCATACTTACAACCTACAAAGTGACCTGTATATAAATGACCTTGACCCTCATATGACCTCCACCTTCTGACTTAAACCCTTGGTACCCGTTAAACAACATTTTTGGTCCTACAGCCCACATAAATGACCCAATTTAGTTCATACTCACACTCAGCAAACCTTGCGGCAAGATCTACAAACTGACCTATATATTGAAGACACTGACCTTCATCCAACCATACGAACCAGATTGCCTTAGCCCTCATTAATGACCAAATTTAGCTACTTGGTCCTTGTGGCAAGACTTACTAACAGAACAGTATATAAATGACCTTGACCTTCAGATGACCGTCACCTTAATAAATAAAATTTTTTGTCTTACAGCCCACATAACTGACCCAGTTTATAACATACTCGCATTCCTTGTGACAAGTGCTACAGACTGACCTATATATAAGTGACGTAGCATAAAGTATAGTTTAAATCTCAATCTACCATCTGCCACATAATCATTTCAGTGAATTACTGTAGCAAAAGATAATATGAACTGTAATTAGCCCTTTACCATGCTGGACACGATTGATTCTGCCTTTGCGACCAGTGTAGAACATGATCAGCCTGCACATCCATGCAGTCTGATCATGATCTGCACTGTTTGCCATTCAGTCAGTATCTGTTTGGTAAGCACCCCTTTTAGCAGTTAATGGTACTGTCCAAATTGGAAGATGGATAAGTTCATTATAACTTTAAGTTAACAAGGTAAGGGTTAAGTTTTTTATCTCATATTTCAGGAGAGCTTCTTGATTTATTTGAGGATGAGGCAAAAGATGATGTAAAATATGAAAGATTACTGGTAATACATTCTTTTGTTTAGTCAACTTTAACATCATGGTATGTTTGTTAAAAAAACATGGCTTCTAGGGGGCTGGGCTAGTTTTTCCAATATGGCTGTTATATGGAAAATCTTTTTCTCTAAAGCTGCTGGCCCAATTTTAAAATAAATTCACAACAAAGAACCTTAAGTGACTCTCTACCAAATTACTTCTAATTGTTCCTTTTCATTAAAAACATGGCTACCAGGGGGCGGGGCTAATGTTCCCTATATGGAAAACTTTGAAAATCTTCACCTCTGAAAGTGCTATCTCAGTTTGAAATAATTTCATAGAAATTATACTTCGGTTACCCTCTAACAACTTCTTTAAAATCTTCTCTCTTTTTTTTCAATTAAGAGACACGGCCCCCAGGGGGTAGGGCTAGTTTCCCTATATGACTTTATGGAATACTTTGAAAAGCTTTTCCTCTCAAAGAGCTGGTTCAGTTTCAATGTTATTGGATAACCCTGTATGAAATTTCTTAAGTTGTGCTGATTTGTTACAGATCACTAGGTCAGCTCATAGAAAAAAACCTTATTAACACTCTAGAGGCCACAATTTCTACTTGATCTTCATAAAAGTTGCCAGAATGTTCATCTCTATTAAGAATAGGTTAAGTTTAAAACTGGGTTAACTGAGGTCTTTCAACTAGGTCACTAGGTCAAATCATAGAAAAACTTTTTTTCAACTCTTTAAGAGGCCATATTTGCTGTTTGATCATCATTGATTTTAATCAGAATGTTTGTCTCTATTACGTCTATGTGGAGTAGGAAAGTGGGGTGCCTGAGGTAGAAAAATAGGTCACAAGGTTAAATTTTGTTACCTCTCCGCATGCCACATTTTCTATTTCACCTTCATAAAACTCAGAATGTTAGTCTATTTAAATTCTAGGAAACATTTTGTCACTTGAGTGAAAAGCTAGGTCACCAGGTTAAAATCATTGAAAAAAGTTGGTCAGTTATCTGCCTGATTTACATAAAACGTGGTCAGAATGTCCGTCTCTATAAAATCTACTTTTAATGATATCGCAGAAATGTTCCTTCGGTGACCCTATACCAAGTATATTCAAGTTATTCCAATTTGTGGAAGACATGGCCTCTAGAGGGGGTTATTACTTTTTAGCTCACCTGATTACGAAGTGCTCATGGTGAGCTCTTGTGATCACACTGTGTCCGTCATCTGGCATGCATGCATCCATCCGTCCATCATTAACAGTTTTCTTTAAACAACATCTCCAAAACCTTTGAATGGATTTTGATAAAACTTGGCCTAGGTGGTTCTCTACCAAAGTTGTTCAGACAGTTCTGTTAGGTTGCACATAGGAGCTGCAAGAGCTAAAATAGAAAAATCTTCGAATGACATCTCTTCCTAAACTGCTGGTTCAATTTGGAATCACACAAATCGTCCTTACATAACTACCAAATTATGTTCAAATTATTCAAATTCATCAAAAAACATGGCTGCCAGAGTGTGTCATCACTTTTCCCTATGTGTATATAGTGGAAACTTTAAAAATCATCTTGTACAAAACTGCTGGCCTTATTTTAAAATAATTTGACACAAATTGTCCTTTAAGACCTTCTACAAAGATTGTTCAAATTATTCTGATTCATCAAAAACATGGCTGCCAGAGGGCTTGGTCACTTTTCTCTATACGTATATAGTGGAAATTAAAAAAAATTCTTGTTTGAATTTTAAAATAATTTCACACAAATGGTCTTTGTGTGACCTTCTACAAAGATTGTTCAGATTATTTTTTATTTGTCATAAAACATGGCCACCAGGGGGAGTTGTCACTTTTCCCTATATATTGGATACTCTGAAAATATTCTTGTCAGAAACAGCTGGCCCAATTTTAAAACAATTTTACACAAGTGTTTGTTGTGTGACATTTTACAAAGATTACCGTATACAAGTTATTCTGTTTCGTCAAAGAACGGCCGCAGTCAACAAAATCTTTGAACGACATCTCCAAACCCATTGAATGGATTTTGATGAAACTTTACACAAAAGATCTCTGGGTAGCCCTCTTTCAAATTTATTCATGGTTCCAGTTCATTGAACATATGGGTCACTATGGTTAAAAATAGTTTTCAGCTATCAAACTGTAGTATAGTAGGCTTCTTCTCTGAAGCCGTAATAGCTAGAGCCTTGATATTTGGCATGTGATATCAGGGTTTGACTCTCTACTGTAATTGTTCAAATTACTGCTCTAGGATCAGAAATGGCGATGTCCCCGAATGTGAGATGTATAAACTATATGCTTTTATATAAGAAACTTTGAAAATCTTCTTCTTTGAAGATATCATAATCAGGGTTTGACTCTCTACATTTACTATTCAAATTATTGCCCTAGGGTCAAAAATGACCACTCCCCCCAGTGTGACATAGGATATATACTACATGCTTACATGTAAGAAAGTTTGAAAATCTTCCTCTTTGAAGCCGTAATAGCTAGAGCTTTGATATTTGGCATGTTATATTGTATTATTTCATTTTCAAGATGTGATGAACTTTTGCTCCATCTCATTTATTACTAAATGGTTTTGATTCAAACTTAAATATTGTTCCACATTATTAGCCACATGTTATGACACATGGTGCATTACTTTTGCAGAATTTGCAAAGTTATGTACCTTTGATACTTATATAATGTTTTGATACACTATCTCTGTCTCTATTATTGCTAAATACATTTGAAACAGACTAAAGCTGTTGTCCACAGCTCCAGCTTTCTTAGATGTGACCTATTTCACTATCCAGTATAGTGCTTCATGAATCTTCATCAAATTTGTTCTGTAGTATCATTAAAAGGTCTTCAGACAAATTCATTTAAATGAGGGTGCACAGCCCCTTTTAGGGGCCAGTAGAGCTAAAAATAGAAATTTTTAAACACTCTCATCATGAACACACTTTTTATGCCTCCACTTTTTTTTTTTTTTTTTTTTTTTTTTTACTTACACTTCCCCCTTTCATCCCTCCCCCTTTTTACCCATCCCCATTTCTTTATTAATCCCCCGCCGTGGCGGAGGGATTATAGGAATGGTCTGCGTCCATCCGTCCTTCCGTCCGTCCGTCCGTAACAAAATCGTGTCCGGTCTATATCTCCTAAACCCCTGGAAGGATTTTCATGAAACTTGGTTCAAATGATCACCTCATCAAGACGATGTGCAGAACCCAAGAGTCAGCCTTGTCGGTTCAAGGTCAAGGTCACAACTCAAGGTCAAAGGTTTGAGCCTGCCATTTTGTGTCCGCTCTATATCTCCTAAACGCCTTGAAGGAATTTTATAAAACTTGGGTCAAATGATCACCTCATCAAGACGATGTGCAGAACCCATGAGTCAGCCATGCCGGCTCAAGGTCAAGGTCACAACTTAGGGTCAAAGGTTTTGAGCCTTCCATTTGTGTCCGCTCTATATCTTCTAAACTCCTTGAAGGATTTTCATGAAACTTGGGTCAAATGATCACCTCATCAAGACGATGTGCAGAACCCATGGGTCAGCCTTGTCGGCTCAAGGTCAAGGTCACAACTCGAGGTCAAAGGTTTGAACCTTCCATTTTGTGTCCGCTCTATATCTCCTAAACCCCTTGAAGGAATTTTATAAAACTTGGGTCAAATGATCACCTCATCAAGACGATGTGCAGAACCCATGAGTCAGCCATGCCGGCTCAAGGTCAAGGTCACAACTTAGGGTCAAAGATTTGAGCCTTCCATTTCGTGTCCGCTCTATATCTCCTAAACCCCTTGAAGGAATTTTATAAAACTTGGGTAAAATGATTACCTCATCAAAACGATGTGCAGAAATTATGAGTCAACCATGCCAGCTCAAGATCAAGGTCACAACTAATGGTCGAAGGTTTGAGCCTTCCATTTTGTGTCCACTCTGTATCTCCTAAACCCCTTGAAGGATTTTCATCAAACTTGGGTCAAATGATCACCTCATCAAGAACTCATAAGTCAGCCATGTCAACTCAAGGTCAAGGTCACAACTGAAGGTCAAAGGTTTCAGCTCTGTATCTCCTAAACCCCTTGAAGGATTTTCATGAAACTTGGGTCAAATGATCACCTCATCAAGACGTTGTGCAGAATTCATGAGTTAGCCATGTCAGTTCAAGGTCAAGGTCACAGCTAAAATGAAAGGTTTACCCTTTCACTATTCATAGCAGTGGCGGGGGATTTAGCTGTCTTTCAGACTGCCTTGTATAATTAAAATTTACTTGTTCATGGATATTTCAAACAACCCATCTAATATGCCTTTCCAGTACAGTTTCTAATTATGGTTAGCCTATGTTGTGATGTGTGGCTTTGGTAGCATTTGCTGTGCTCAGTGCTTCCAGGCAGTTTACTATTACCTTTTAATATTGGAATTCTTTTGTTACTTCAATTGATGAGTATCAAATCTTTTTAAGTTAGATCTACACCTTACTAGTATTTACTTTTAATGTTAATTAATTGTCAAATGAGATAAATTTCTGTACAATTTCTTCAGAGGGCAGATTTAACATCTAGATGCTTGGACCCAAAACAATACTTAGAATTTTGTGAGGCGAGGCAGAGCAGTTTTGGTAAATATATACATAGTACTTTCATAAAAAGATTTATGAATGTTAAGTCTCTTTATATGTCACATCATTTCAGAATTTACTTAAGAAATAATAAATAACAGAACCATGTTTTAACATATCAAAACAATACAATGAGGTTAAATGCTTGCGGAATAATTTCAGTAGGGCATTGCCCAAGTGAATTAATCATGCGGCATATAACCGATTGTTTAAACACAGTTCTGCTATAAACTATTTCGATTTTAATATGTATCTTATGTAAAGAAATAGATGAAATAGGGAAGCACAATTTCATGGCACATGTATAAATACAGTAGGTTGACATGACGTCAACAAGTAACAGTGTTTTAACAGTGTTAAAATATGCAAGTAACATGTCCTGCAGAATAACTTTGGAGTTAGTAGAATCTAGTTAGTTATTCTACATGCCTAATAACAGATACAGTGTGTATGAATCAATGGAACACCAGTCTGTTATAGCATTTTGATTCTGAAATCTTTTATATAAAATATTAGGTCAAAATGCGGTAGCTCTCTTTCGTAGGGCCTGTATAGAGCCAGGTAATACGTTGATGTGATGTCAAATTTCTGTGTTTTAACGGAAATATTCATGGACTTTTCATACTAACCCAGCGTGTTTCTGTCGAGGGTCACTAACAAACCCAATAATTGTTTTGTTTCACTAACTGCTTATTTCTAGCCTACAAGGACATGTAAATTTACTGACCCTTCACAGAAATAAAGGGGGTTACCATGTGTACACCTTTTAACTAATGACTATGCTAAAATCGTGTTGGAGGTAGAAAACAAAGGCCCATAGTTTCTTTCCATTTACACAAAATACAGAGTAAATCAACCTGATAAGAGGAGTAACCTCTATACAACAAACATATTTCAGTCTTCTTTATGGCTTTCATTTTAGAAAGTTTACACTGTATTTTACCCTTATCAAGTAAACAAAAGATATTGTATTTGTAGCCAGGAAGCATAAATCACAGAGGTTTAAAGACTGGCTGTTAACAAGTATCAACCTGGATGTCAAACCCAACCTACATGCTGTAGAACTGATTGCTTATCTAGCATATGAAACTGTGGCACAGGTATCATAATTTGTTTTTAGCTCGACTATTCATAGAATAGTAGAGCTATTGGACTCGCCTATGCGTCGGCGTCCGCATCGGCGTCCGCGTCCCGATTTTGGTTAAGGTTTTGTATGTAAGCTGGTATCTCAGTAATCACTTGTGGGAATGGATTGAAACTTCACACACTTATTCACTGTGACAAACTGACTTACATTGCACAGGTTCCATAACTCTTTTTTGCTTTTTTACAAAATTATGCCCCTTTTTCCACTTAGAAATTTTTGGTTAAGGTTTTGTATGTAAGCTGGTATCTCAGTAACCACTTGTGGGAATGGATTGAAACTTCACACACTTATTCACTGTGACAAACTGACTTACATTGCACAGGTTCCATAACTCTTTTTTGCTTTTTTACAAAATTATGCCCCTTTTTCGACTTAGAAATTTTTGGTTAAGGTTTTGTATGTAAGCTGGTAACTCAGTAACCACTTGTGGGAATGGATTGAAACTTCACATACTTGTTCACTGTCATGATCTGACATGCACTAAGCAAGTCCCGTAACTCTACTCTTTTTTTTTTCAAAATTATGCCCCTTTTTCGACTTAGCAGTTTTTGGTTAAATTTTGTATGTAATCTGATATCTCAGTATCCACTAATTGGATTGGATTGAAACTTCACACACTTGTTCACTGTCATGATCTAACATGCACTGTGAAGGTCCCATAACTCTACTTTGCATTTTTACAAAATTATGCCCCTTTGACTTAGCAGTTTTTGGTTAAGTTTTTGTATGTAAGCTGGTATCTCAGTATCCACAAATTGGAAAGGATTGAAACTTCACACACTTGTTCACTGTCATGATATGACATGCAGTACAGAGGTTCAATACCTGTACTTTGCATTTTACAAAATTATGCCCCTTTTTCGACTTTTGTATTCATTCAATTGACAAGGCTGTTGAATAGTCGAGTGTTGCTGTCCTCCGACAGCTCTTGTTATTTTTTATCCTACCTGCCTGCCTAGATTAATATGGAGAGTGTATATCTAGGGAGTACAGGGTCATCAGTTTGATCCAAGGGGCAAGGTGTATGTTCTCTGCGATGATCTGATAGGAGACTGTGTCTGATATCCTTTGTCCTCCACCTTTGATTTAATTGGAGAAGTTTGCAGTTACTAGGTGAGAACATCTTACTACTGGTACATGATAGAGGAAAATTGTCTGATTTAAATAACAAAAATACTGTTGGAAAATGGCATTAAACCAAACACAAACAATTTTTTATCCTCCATCAAAGAGGGCTTCTAGTTTATCAGTTATATTTGTGGCAGAATGTAACAAGAAAGAAACATACCTTACACAGTCTTGATGCAGCAGGTCTCCAGGCCTGTACTACGTTCTGTTTTTAGTTCACCTGAACTTTGTTGGACTTGTTGAGTAGCATCCTGGAATTGACCTCTATCCGTTTTGTTCAAATGGTTTACCTTGGTCCCTATTAGGGCCCGCCAGAGCTAAAGATAGGAAAAAAACTTCCAACGACTCTTCTCATAAACCACAAGATGGATCTTCATCAGACTTGGTCTGTAGCATTATTATAAGGTCCTCTCTCAAGTTTGTTCAAATCAGTAGACTTAGCCCCTTTAAGGGGCTACTATAGTTAAATGGTCACTGATGTTAGAAATCAACTTACTGATGCTCTAAAGGCATAACCCCCTTATTTGTATTCAGTTTTTGACATAAAAATAATTTCCTAAAAGTCCCACTTTATAAGAAAAAAATCCAAATTCAAAAAATTTACCAACCTACCTACCCTAATTTTTTTTAGCATGTTACCGGAAACAAGAAATGATTTTTTCGGTGTTCATGCGAAATGAACGACAGAATAGGATCGGCAAATCAATGAATTGCGCTAGGGATTCATGTTTAATTTGCCGATCCTATTCTGTCGTTCATTTCGCTTGAACACAGAAAAAAATAGTTTCATTTCTTATATTTACATTATATTTCCTTTCCATTTGTAAACTATATAATATTATGAATTGCATATAATTTGTAGCATTTAACATTAAAATCAGCTTCCAGGCCATTCTGTTCATAAGACGGAACAACTGCGACGTCATCTAAGGAACGTTCTCCCTGACTATACGCGGACGTTGTCAAAACGGCGGTCGGTTATCACTGAGCAGCGATGACGTAACTTTTGCGCCTTTCCTTTTGCTGTTCATACGAAATGAACGTCAAAAGTTTCAATGGAAAAGAATAGGGCGAATGTAAATATTTTTTTTTTATGCCTTATAGAGACCAATGTCAAAAGTTTCAATGGAAAAGAATAGGGCGAATGTAAATATTTTTTTTTTATGCCTTATAGAGACCAATGTTTTTGATTCATTTCACATAGCTTTGGTCAAGTTCATTGTTACTAAATATAGACAAATGGTTTTTGATCAGTAAATTAGTAAGGAAGGAGTAGCTTTCAGATAGACAGAAATTCAGTTTCATTTAAGTGCTTAAGTGCTTTTATAGGCAGAGAATGCTTCTTTAAGGGTGAAACCTTTAATCCGTTTGATAGGGGATACCAATTCCCTGAATTTGCTTCTTCAACTTAGAAAATGTTACTAATGCTTTTGTATATAAGCTAGTATTAGGTGGAAGGGCTTAAAATAGTTCAGCGCATTGTCATTAAACAGCTGTCGTTATTTGGTTACAATAGTTTCAGTATTTTGAAACATATACAACCTTGAGATTCCAGGAAATATGTCTGTATATCAAATATATCCTTAATATGAAAGCCTCATGCATAATAGATTGCTAGAGGAAAATTATAGTTAAAAGATATACAGCAATATTTAAATGTTTTATCCCTGTCTGTAGACTGGAAACTTAATCGACTCTAGGGTTATTTGATTTATGTATATATTACTGTTTATTTCACCAGTTCTGTGACTGTTTTTTTATGCCCCCGAAGGGAGGCATATAGTTTTTGAACCGTCTGTCTGTCGGTCTGTCCGCATTTTTCGTGTCCGGTCCATATCTTTGTCATCGATGGATGGATTTTCAAATAACTTGGCATGAATGTGTACCACAGTAAGACGACGTGTCGCGCGCAAGACCCAGGTCCGTAGCTCAAAGGTCAAGGTCACACTTAGACATTAAAGGTTATTGCATTGATGGGCGTGTCCGGTCCATATCTTTGTCATCGATGGATGGATTTTCAAATAACTTGGCATGAATGTGTACCACAGTAAGATGACGTGTCGCGCGCAAGACCCAGGTCCGTACCTCAAAGGTCAAGGTCACACTTAGACATTAAGGGATAGTGCATTGATGGGCGTGTCCGGTCCATATCTTTGTCATCGATGGATGGATTTTCAAATAACTTGGCTTGAATGTGTACCACAATAAGACGACGTGTCATGCGCAAGACCCAGGTCCGTAGCTCAAAGGTCAAGGTCACACTTAGATGTTAAAGGTCTTTTTTCATGATAGTGCATTGATGGGCGTGTCCGGTCCATATCATTGTCATTCATGCATGGATTTTAATATAACTACGCATAAATGTGTGACACAGTAAGACGACGTGTCGCGCGCAAGACCCAGCTCCGTAGGTCAAAGGTCCTAAACTCGAACATCGGCCATAACTATTCATTTAAAGTGCCATCGGGGGCATGTGTCATCCTATGGAGACAGCTCTTGTTTTTTTCAAAATTGTTGAAACTAATTATGTCTCCCCCAGGAGACATATTGTTTTTGCCCTGTCCGTCCGTACGTCACACTTCATTTCCGAGCAATAATTGGAGAACCATTTGACCTAGAACCTTCAGACTTTATAGGGTTGTAGGGCTGCCGGAGTAGACGACCCCTATTGTTTTTGGGGTCACTCTGTCAAAGGTCAAGGTCACAGGGGCCTGAACATTGAAAACCATTTCCGATCAATAACTAGAGAACCACTTGACCCAGAATGTTGAAACTTCATAGGATGATTGGTCATGAAGAGTAGATGACCCCTATTGATTTTGGGGTCACTCCGTCAAAGGTCAAGGTCACAGGGGCCTGAACATTGAAAACCATTTCCGGTCAGTAACTTGAGAACCACTTAACCCAGAATGTTGAAACTTAATAGGATGATTGGTCATGCAGAGGAGATGACTCCTAACGATTTTGGGGTCACTCTGTGAAAGGACAAGGCCACAGGGGCCTGAACATTGAAAACCATTTCCGGTCAGTAACTTGAGAACCACTTGACCCAGAACGATGAAACTTCATAGGATGATTGGTCATGCAGAGTAGATGACCCCTAACGATTTTGGGGTCACTCTGTTAAAGGTCAAGGTCACAGGGGCCTGAACATTGATAACCATTTCCGGTCAGTAACTTGAGAACCTCTCGACCCAGAATGTTGAAACTTCATAGGATGATTGTTCATACAGAGTAAATGACCCCTATTGTTTTTGGGGTCACTCCGTTAAAGGTCAAGGTCACAGGGGCCTGAACATTGATAACCAGTTCCGATCAATAACTTGAGAACCACTTGACCCAGAATGTTGAAACTTCATAGGATGATTGAACATGCAGAGTAGATGACCCCTATTGATTTTGAAGTCAAGGTCAAGGTCACAGTGGCCTGTTCATTTTAAATCATTTTTTGGAAATAACTTGAGAACCACTTGACCTACAATGTTGAAACTTAATAGGGTGATTGGACATGCAGAGTAGATGACCCCTATTTATTTTGAGATCACTTGATCAAAGGTCAAGGTCACAGGAGCCTGAACAGTGACTTGAGAACCACTAGGCCAAGAGTGTTGAAATTTAGCGGGATGACTGGACATGCCAAGTAGATGATCCCTATTGCAGCCAACCATCAGTGTCTCTTTGACTTTCGCTCCTGACCCCTATTGACTTCTTGCCTATAGGACTTTGCATTTGGGGAGACATGCGTTTTTTTACAAAAGCGTTTTCTAGTTACATTTGTATACATCATTCTTAGGTCTGCAGAGGTGTTGAAAGAAACTTTGTTTTAATTAGCTTGACTATTCAAAGAATAGTCTAGCTATTCTACTCACCCTGGCGTCGGCATCGGTGTCTGTGTCGGCGTCACACTTTGGTTAAAGTTTTGCATGCAAGTAAGTACAGCTATCATTTAAAGGCATATAGCTTTGAAACTTATTTTTTCTTTTTCTAGGTCAATAACTAACCTCACTGGGTCAAGTTCCACAACTCTGATATGTATTTTGCGCAAATTATACCCCCTTTTGGACATAGAAAATCCTGGTTAAAGTTTTACATGCAAGTTACTATCTCCAAAACTAATGCAGATATTGAATTGAAACTTCACATGTGTCTTTGGGGGTTATAAAACTAGTTGATAGTGTCAAGTTCCATATATCTAACCTGCATTTTGGCCAAATTATGCCCCCTTTTGGACTTAGAAAATCCTGGTTAAAGTTTTGCGTGCAAGTACATACAGCTAAGGCATATAGATTTGAAACTTATTTTTTCTTTCTTTTTCTAGATCAATTACCAACCTCACTGGGTCAAGTCCCATAACTTTGACATGTATTTTGGGCAAATTATGCCCACTTTTGGACTTAGACAATCCTGGGTAAAGTTTTACATGCAAGTTACTATCTCCAAAACTAATGCAGATATTGAATTGAAACTTCACATGTGTCTTTGGGGTTATAAAACTAGTTGATAGCATCAAGTTGAAGTCCCATAACTCAGTCTCTGACCTGCATTTTGGCCAAATTATGCCCCCTTTTGGACTTAGAAAATCCTCGTTAAAGTTTTGCGTGCAAGTACATACAGCTATTACTAAAAGGCATATAGATTTGAAACTTATTTTTTGTTTCTTTTTCTAGATCAATTACCAACCTCTCTGGGTCAAGTCCCATAACTCTGACATGTATTTTGGTCCAATTATGCCCCCTTTTGGACTTTGAAAATCCTGGTTAAAGTTTTACATGCAAGTTACTATCTCCAAAACTAATGCAGATATTGAATTGAAACTTCACATGTGTCTTTGGGGTTATAAAACTAGTTGATGGCATCAAGTCCCATAACTCAGTCTCTGACCTGCATTTTGGCCAAATTATGCCCCCTTTTGGACTTAGAAAATCCTGGTTAAAGTTTTGCGTGCAAGTACATACAGCTATTACTTAAAGGCATATAGATTTGAAACTTATTTTTCATTTTTCTAGACACTGTGAAATCATTAATATTCGTGGGGGACTAATTTTCGTGGATTTCATGGTTGAGTCAATCCACGAAATTTAATCCCAAGGAACAACTAAAATTCCCATTCATTTTATGTTCAAACGTTGAAATCCACGAATTCATATCCCCACGAAATTGCTGTTTTGACCAAAACCATGAAATTAAATGATTTCAAAGTAATTACCAACCTTACTGGGTCAAGTCCCATAACTCTGACATCTATTTTGGACAAATTATGCCCTCTTTTAGACTTAGAAAATTCTGGTTAAAGTTTTGCGTGCAAGTTACTATAATCTGCAGAACAAATGCAGATATTAAATTGAAACTTCACATGTGCCTTCGGGGTTATAAAACTAGTTGATTGCATCAAGTCCCATAACTCTGACATGCATTTTGGTCAATTTATGTCTCCTTTTGAACATAACACTTCTGGTTAAAGTTTTGCATGCAAGTTACTATCTCCAAAACGAATGCAGATACTAGATTGAAGCTCTATAGATATTTTAACATTTAGGGTAACATTTTCCTGCTAATAATTTGAATAGTTTGGCATTGGCTGTCTTACGGATAGCTCTTGTTTTAAAAGTATTGTGACTAAAAAGATATTTTTCATTAAGGAAATCCCTGTGTTTTGTAGGCCAATTAATGAAAGTACTTTTTAAAAAGTTTTTCCTCAAAACTTTAGCAGTTGTTATTCTTATACAAGCATGTTGTTTTAATGCTAACTCAGATTTCCTGAAAGTTTTGTAAGGATCCAACAACAATCGGGTCGAAATTGTACCACTGAAATTAACGAAGGATAAGCGTCTAGTCAAAATTGATTTTTGATGATAAATTCAAAACCAGTTAATGTTGTTTTTTAACATCTAAATGTATCTGTTTATAACAGTTTAAAAGTGAGTTTATTTACAAATAAGTCAGAATTGAATTAAAAAAAACCTTTATTGTCAAAAGTATGGAAAATACCTTCATCAGAGATGTTTTTGGATGATGAATTTGAAACTAGTCAAGAGGTTTTGAAAATTTAAGTAGTTTCTATTACCTCCCTTGGAGTTCTTTAGAATGATGTATAATATCAATGGAATTGTTGTAAATTTAGACAGTAATCAGAGAATAGCCTTGTTACAGAAACGTTGGATCAAACAGTAAATACAGCAAAAATAGAGAAGAAGATTTTATGTAAAATTGATTTAATCAGTTTTGCTGAAATATTAGACAATGGAGATTTAAAATAAAAGTATGTAATTTCAAATATTTGACTTTCTGAAATTGATGAGCATTTTGGGATTTGAAGTAAACAAAATATTTGTATTAAAAATCAATGTGTTTTGAAGACTATTAAGGCAGTAAAGTATGAAGATGAGAAGTCATATTTGCATTATTATAAAAACATCAATGTGTTGAATCGATTTTTTGCATTTTTAGCTCACCTGAGCACGAAGTGCGCAAGGTGAGCTTTTGAGATCGCCCTGTGTCAGTCGTCGTCCATCGTAAGTCGTCTGTCCGTGGTCAACAATTTGACTGTTAACACTCTAGAGGTCACAATTTTGTCCTAATCTTAATTAAACTTGGTCAGAATGTTACCCTCAATAAAATTTTGGACGAGTTCGATATTGGGTCATCTGGGTTCAAAAACTAGGCCACCACGTCAAATCAAAGGAAAAGCTTGTTAACACTCTAGAGGTTGACATTTTGGCACAGTCTTAATGAAATTTGGTCACAATGTTACCCTCAATAAAGTCTTGGACGAGTTTGATATTGGGTCATCTGGGGTCAAAAATTAGGTCACCAGGTCAGATCAAAGGAAAAGCTTGTTAACACTGTAGAGGGCACATTTATGACTGTATCTTCATGAAACTTGGTCAGAATGTTAATCTTGATGATCTTAAGGTCCAGTTTGAATCTGGGTCATGTAGGGTCAAAAACTAGGTCACCAGGTCAAATCAAAGGAAAAACTAGTTAACACTCTAGAGGCCACATTTAATAGACCATATCTTAATGAAACTTGGTCAGAATGTTAATCTTGATGATCTTTAGGTCAATAGGTCAGGTGAGCAATACAGGGCCTTCATGGCCCTCTTGTTTGTGGTTTCTAGCCAATATATGTTCCAGTAGCATTTTGCTGTGGACTAATGCAAAAGAAACATAAAAATATTTATTTCACTGAGGATATTATTGATTTGCAACTCTTTTATGGTTCTTGAAATAATGTGTCAGAACAATGTAATCTATAGCAAGTACTGCAAAAAACAAAATTTGGTTGTTGTATTGAGGTTGTTGATCTAGAGAGGTTGATAACTAAGAAACTGGTTAACTTTTAAACATCGTTTAAGCCTCTTTCCAGAGGTATTTGTGTGTAAAGGTGTTATTAACCTAGATAAAAACTCCACCTTTTACTGTAATGTCATAAACATATCTCATTTACTTCATTGGCAGATTTAGATGCATATTTAGAGCAGGTTGAGAAACAACTGTATCTTCTATATTCAGTTGCCTGTAAAAATGTCTAACATTTCACAATAAACCCCTGGAAAACGTGTCCAAGTATGTTTGTTTTGCAAGTTTCAGTCCTTGATTTGAAATCTAAACTGCTGTTAGTAAAATCTCCAGTGACGTATTAAGTGCAATCTCCATTGAGATTAGTTCAGTCTGCAGTAAAATTAATACAATCGCTGGTAGGATTATGCAATCCCCTGTGAGATATGTACAGATTCCAGTGTGAAAGTAGTTAACTCATAAATGTGAAAAATACAATCCCAAGTTAGATTAGTTCAATCCCAAGTTAGATTAGTGCAAGCCCTAGTTATATTAATACAATGCCCTGTTAAATTAGTACAATCCCCAGTGAGATAAGTACAATACCTAGTGAGATTACAGCAAACGCTAGTTAGATAAGTACAATCCACAGTGCAGTCGGAAGTGAGATTAGTACAATCCCCTGTAAGATAAGTACAATCCCTGGTGAGATTATTACAATGCCCTGTAAGATAAGTACAATCCCCAGTGGGATTGTACAACCAATATTTAGGTAGGTACAATCCCAATTGAGGTAAGTGCATCCCTACATATTAGTACAGTCCCCAGTAAAGTTAGTGCAATACCTACTACGATTAGTACAATCCCCGGTGAGATTAATGCAGTCCCTAGTTAGATAAGTACAATCCCCAGTAAGATTAGTGCAATACCTGGTTAGATTTGTCCGGTTCCAAGTGAGATTAGTACAGCCCTCAGCGAGATTATTGCAGTCCCTAGTTAGATTAGTACAATCCCCAGTGAGATAGGTACAATCCACAGTGAGGTTAATGCGATCCTCAGTGAGATGAGTACAATGCCCTGTGAGATTAGTACAATTCCCAATGTGATTAGTACTATCCCTAGTGTGATTAGTACAGTGCCCTGTAAGGTTAGTACAGTGAGGTTAGTACAATCCCCAGTGAGGTTAGTACAATCCCCAGTGAGGTAAGTACAATCTCCAGTGAGGTTAGTACAATCCCCAGTGAGGTTAGTACAATCCCCAGTGAGGTTAGTACAATCCCCAGTGAGGTTAGTACAATCCCCAGTGAGATTAGTACAATCCCCAGTGAGGTTAGTACAATCCCCAGTGAGATTAGTATAATCCCCAGTGAGATTAGTACAATCCCCAGTGAGATTATTACAATCCCCTGTGAGATTAGTACAATCCCCAGTGAGGTTAGTACAATCCCCAGTGAGATAAGTACAATCCCCAGTGAGGTTAGTACAATCCCCAGTGAGATTAGTACAATCTCTAGTGAGGTTAGTACAATCCTCAGTGAGATTAGTACAATCCCCAGTGATAGAGATTAGTACAATCCCCAGTGAGGTTAGTACAATCTCCAGTGAGGTTAGTACAATCCCCAGTGAGATAAGTACAATCCCCAGTGAGGTTAGTACAATCCTCAGTGAGATTAGTACAATCCCCAGTGAGTGAGATTAGTACAATCCCCAGTGAGGTTAGTACAATCCCCAGTGAAGTTAGTACAATCCCCAGTGAGATAAGTACAATCCCCAGTGAGGTTAGTACAATCCCCAGTGAGATTAGTACAATCCCCAGTGAGGTTAGTACAATCCCCAGTGAGATTAGTATAATGCTGTGTGAAATTAGGACAACCCCCATGAGATATGTGCAATCCCTAGTGAGATTGGTACAATGGCCTGTGAGATTAGTACAATTCCCAGTGAGTTTAGTGCCGTCTGAAGTGACATTAGTACAATTCCCAGTGAGATTAGTGCAATCCCTAGCGAGATTAATACAATCTCTGATAAGTACAATTCCAAGTGAGATTATTACTAATCTCCCATGAGATTAGTATATTTGACCATATTCTTCCTCTGTGTCATGTGATGAAGTTGTCAGCTAGACTTGAAAAACTACAATGGTTGATATTTGTAAGAAGACCTGAATAAACACTAGCATTTCGCACTTACAAGCTTCAGGAATGTTCCTTGTAAAAGTTCAGTTGACAGGAATTTATAATATTCAAGTCTAGCATAACTTATAAGATGAATGATGTTTACAAAACAGAAAAATTAATATATCAGGAAAGAAACAAACAAATAACAATAACATTTAGGTATGATACATCTGCACATGTCATTCCAGCAACATTGCATTAATGAACTACTTTATATTGAAATGGATTGTATGAGAAGTTTCTAGTGTGATCTGTCATCTATCACACAAAGTTATTTTTGATGTGCATATTGTTGCATGTTAACTAAATTGAAGATCAGTGATAACAGTCAGTCTGTACTATCATGCCCACAGCTATATACCTTGTCTTGAAAGGTCACCATTTTAACTTCCTGTTACAGTTTTACCTATGGGAGACAACCACAAGAGTTATAATTCTACAATATTAAAGGGTGGTATTAAGAAAAAAAGAATTCCCTACATATGTAGATGTCATTGTATATATTGTATTGTATTGTATACATACATACATACATACATTCATACATACATACATACATACATTATCAAACTGCTTTATGTTAGAGAAGTTAATTACCCCTAGTAACTTACTTTATAGAGGATCAGAATGGTGTAAATTTACTCATCTCTGGCGGCATATTTCATATTTTTAGCATCCTGTTACACTTGTTTTAAAACAATAGACCTTGACTGTTTATACTGTGAAAAAAAGCTTGACCTTGCACTGTTTAGACTGTAAGAAAACTTGCTGCAATGTTTTTTTTAGCTCACCTGAGCCACAGGCTCATGGTGAGCTTTTGTGACCGCTCAATGTCCGTCGTGCGTCGTCCGTCCGTCAACATTTTCTAAAAAAATCTTCTTCTTGAAAACCACTGGGCAGAATAACACCAAACTTGACAGGAATGATCCTTGGGTGACCCCCTTTCAAAATTGTTCAAAGAATTGATTCCATGCAAATTATGGTTGCCATGGCAACCGAAAGGTAAAACTTAAAAAATCTTCTTATCCAAAACCACAGGGCCTAGGGCTTCGGTATCTGGTATGTAGCATCATCTAGTGGTCCTCTACCAAGATTGTTCAAATTATCCCCCAGGGTCAAATATGGCCCCTCCCGGGGGGTCACATGGTTTATGTAGACTTACATAGGGAAAACTTTGAAAACCTTCTTGTACAAAACCACACGGCCTAGGACCTTGATATTTGTTATGTAGCATCATCTAGTGGTCCTCTACCAAGACTGTTCAAATTTTCCCCCTAGGGTGAAATATGGCCCCCACCCCGTGGGTCCCTAATTTTACATACTTATATAGGAAAAAAAATCTTCTTGTCTGAAACTACAAGACATAGGCCTTTGATATTTGGTTTGTAGCATTGTCTTATGGTCCTCTACCAAAATTGTTCAAATTGTACCCCTTGGATGAAAAGAGGCCCTGCCCTGTGGGTCCCAAGTTTTACATAGACTTATATCGGAAAAAACTTTAAAAATCTTGTCTGAAACCACAAGACCTAGGCTTTTGATATTTAGTATGATGCATTGCCTAGTAGTCCTCTACCAAAGTTGTTCAAATTATGCCCCTGGGGTTAAAAGAGGCCCCGCCCCGGGGTCACTTAGTTATTATAAGAGTTAAATGGGAAAAAATACTTAAAATATTATCTGATCCTATTTGCAGGACTGTTTAATTATAATTACCTGATGATCCCAAGTAATATGATGTCACTTGACTGTGACCTTGACCTGCTGACCTACTTTCTTGTTTTTTAAGATACAGCCTTAAAATTTTGATGACATACACAGTTTTGCACACCGATCGTAAAACAGATTTTCATTGACAATGAATGTGACCTACTGACTTTTTATATGCCCGAAGGGACGTATTATGTTATGACGCTGGTGTCTGTCTGTCTATCAGTCTGTCTGTCCGTTAGCAATTTCTTGTCCGCTCTGTAACCCTTGAACCCCTTGAAGGATTTCAAGGAAACTTGACACAAATGTTCACCACACCGAGACGATGTGCAGAGCGCATGTTCCGGATGTCTCGCTTCAAAGTCAAGGTTACACTTAGGAGTCAAAGGTCATATCAGTTTGTTTCCTGTCCGCTCTGTAACTCTTGAACCTCTTGAAGGATTTCAAAGAAACTTGACACAAATGTTCACCACACCAAGACGATGTGCAGAGCGCATGTTCCGGACGACTCGCTTCAAGGTCAAGGTCACAGGGGTCAAAAGTCTTACCAGTTTGTTTTGTGTCCGCTCTGTAACTCTTGAACTGCTGGAAGGATTTCAAAGAAACTTGGTAGAAATGTTCACCACACTGAGACGATGT
Source organism: Mercenaria mercenaria (assembly GCF_021730395.1). NCBI lineage: Eukaryota > Metazoa > Mollusca > Bivalvia > Venerida > Veneridae > Mercenaria > Mercenaria mercenaria. The sequence goes on along the minus strand of NC_069364.1, from coordinate 32,478,492 downwards.
ACAGAGCGCATGTTCTGGATGACTCGCTTCAAGGTCAAGGTCACACTTCAGGGTCAAAGGTCATATATGACTTTGCTTTGTGTATATTGCTCTGCATTGCAGTGCTCTTGTTTTTATTTGGCAGATCTCTTTTTTGTGCTTACAATAATTTTTTTTTTGAATTACTTCCCTTTTATATTACTATAAATAGCTTATTTTGAAACTTTTTTATTATTGGCCGTAGGGAAAAACCGAGACCACTTTTCTGTGGTACAACATGGATGGTACTTTCAATTTTTAGGTCTAGTTTTACATACCTGTACCTGATAAGGATTTTTTTGTAGACTTTGAATATTTTTTTTGTGGACTTAGATTTGTTTTTTGTAGTTTTCCTTTTGTTGTTCCAGTCCTTTGGGCTACAACAGTCAGGTTCTTAAAATTTTGCTCCCATCCTATGATGTAAGCCTTCGGGTGTATATTGCCCTGCTTGGCGGTGCTCTTGTTTAATATTTTAGCATCAGTTTGACACTTGAAACATGTAGCTCATATTACTCAGGTGAGCGATCCAGGGTCATCATGACCCTCTCGCTTTTATTTGCTTTAAACTTAAAATAGTTGTTCCTCATCATTACTCACATCATTTGACACAAGAGCCATAACTCTCTCACCAATATTTTGTTAATTATCCCTTAGGCTACTTTTTACTTAGAATTTCAGGTTAAAGTTTTGATGCACTTTCACTCTATTTTTGTCATAACCAAATGGATTTGATTCAAACTTAAAGTAGTTGTTCAACATCATTATTCACATCATATGATACAAGATCCATAGCTCTGGCGCCAATATTTATGAATTATTCCCCCTTTTTAGCTCACCTAAAGTACTTCGTGCTCAGGATGAGCTATTGTGATCATACTGTGTACGGTGTCGTCAGGCGTCAATCCTCCTGTTAACACTCTATAGGTCACAACTTTGCCAAAACCTTAATGAAACTTCAGAATGGTACCCTCAATAAAATCTCAGACAAGTTTTTTACAGGGTCATCTAGGGTCAAAAACAAGGCCACTAGGTTACTCAATAGGAAAACCTTGTTTGCACTCCAGAAGCCACAATTTCTACCTCAAATTCATAAAACTTTGTTAGAATATTTGTCTTTATAAAATCAAGGTTAAGTTTGAAACTGGGTCACCTGAGATCTTGAGCTAGGTCACTAGGTCAAGTCATAAAAAAACACTCTAGAGGCCACATTTGCTGCTTATCATACATATTTGTCAGAATGTTTGTCTCCATGAAATATAGAACAAGTTTGATATTGGATTACCTGAGGTCAAAAACTTTGTCACTAGGTCAAATCATAAAAAATTTTGACTTGTTCTTCGTAAAACATTTTTCAGAATGTTTGTCTCTTTGAATTCTATCTTAAGTACCAGATGTCAAAAACTAGGTCACTTGGTCAAATCATAGAGGCCACATTTTCCATTAAATTTGATCTTTAAAATAGAATGTTTTTCTCAATGAAAAGAAGGTCAAGTTCAAAACTGGGTTACCTGAGATCCTAACTGGGTCACTAGGTCACATCATAGAAAAAACTTGTTAACATTCTAGGGGCCACATTTTCACCTGATCTTCATAAAACTTTGTCAGAATGTTTGTCTCTATGAAATAAAGGTTGAATTTAACACTTGGTTATCTGACATCTTAAATTAGGTCACAAGGTCAAATCTATATTTTCTATACTTGATCTTCATAAAACTTTGTCAGAATCTTTGTCATTTTCAAATCAAGGTTAGGGTCAAAACTGGATTATCTAGGTCAAGTACATGGTCACTGGGTCAAATAATAGAAAGACATTTTTAACTTTCAAAATGTCACATAATCTGCATGATTTTCATTCGACTTGGTCGGAATGTTTGTCTGTTTTAAATGTAGGATAAATTTGTAACTGGGGCACATGAGGAAAAATTAGGTCATTAGGTCAAATCATAAAAAAAAATCTTTGGCAGCTTTTTCAACTTGATCATCATAAACCTTTGTCAGAATGTTTGTCTGTATAAAATCTAGGTCATGTTCAAAAGTGGGGAACCTAATGTCAGAAACTGTTGTTTTTTACCTCACCAGTGCTCAAGGTGAGCTATTGTGACCATTCATTGTCCGGCATGCATTGGCGTGCGTTGTCCGTTGTCCGTCAACATTTGCCTTGTGAACACTCTAGAGGCCACATTTGTGGCCTAATCTTTATTGGTCAGAATGTTAGTCTTGATGATCTCTAGGTCAAGTTCGAAACTGGGTCATGTCCGGTCAAAAACTAGGTCAGTAGGCCAGATCAAAGGAAAAGCTTGTGAACACTCTAGAGGCCACAGTTGTGACCCAATCTTAATGAAACTTGGTCAGAATGTTTGTCTTGATGATCTTTAGTTCAGGTTCGAAACTGGGTCATATTGGATCAAAAACTAGGTCAGTAGGCCAGATCAAAGGAAAAGCTTGTGAACACAGTCTAGAGGCCATATTTGTGACCCAATCTTAATGAAACTTGGTTAGAATGTTTGTCTTGATGATCTCTAGTTCAAGTTTGAAACTGGGTCATGTGGGGTCAAAAACTAGGTCAGTAGGCTAGATCAAAGTAAAAGCTTGTGAACACTCTAGAGGCCACATTTGTGACCCAATCTTTATGAAACCTGGTCAGAATGTTTGTCTTTATGATCTCTAGGTCAAGTTCGAAACTGGGTTATGTGGGATCAAAAACTAGGTCAGTAGGCCAGATCAAAGAAAAAGCTTGTGAACACTCTAGAGGCCACATTTGTGACCCAGTCTTTATGAAACCTGGTCAGAATGTTTGTCTTGATCTCTAGGTCAAGTTCGAAACTGGGTCATGTTGGGTCAAAAAGTAGGTCAGTAGGCCAGATCAAAGGAAAAGCTTGTGAACACTCCAGAGGCCACATTTGTGACCCAATCTTTATGAAACTTGGTCAGAATGTTTGTCTTGATGATTTCTAGGTCAAGTCCAAAACTGGGACATCTGGGGTCAAAAAGTAGGTCAGTAGGCCAGATCAAAGGATAATCTTGTGAACACTAGAAGCCAATGTTTTGACTTAGTCTTTATGAAATTCGGTCAGAATGTTTGTCTTGATGATTTCTAGGTCAGGTTCGAAACTGGGACATGTGGGTTCAAAAACTAGGTCAGTAGGCCAGATCAAAGGAAAAGCTTGTGAACACTCTAGAGGCCACATTTGTGACCCAATCTTAATGAAACTTGGTCTGAATGTTGGTCTTGATGATCTCTAGGTCATCAAGTTTTAATCTGGGTCAATAAGGGTCAAAAACAAGGTCACATGGTCAAATCAAAGGAAAAGTTTGTGAACACTCTAAAGGCTACAGTTGTGACTCAATCTTTATGAAACTTGGTCAGAATGTTTGTCTTGATGATCTCTAGGTTAAGTTTGAAACTGGCTCATGTTGGGTAAAAAACTAGGTCAGTAGGCCAGATCAACTCTGGTGAGCGATATATAGGGCCATCATGGCCCTCTTGTTTAATGGACTGCCTAAAGTAAAGGATTTTCACCAAACATAGTAAGAAGCAAGGTCAGAAGGTCAAGGTCCGCTTTAGGTGAGAAACTTATGAGGCCTCGTGTTACATAGTATTTTAAGTTAATTTTGATGCATTTTCACTACATCTCTGTTTTTATAGATGGTACATACCAACCCTAGTTGTGCATATTGCTGACATCTTTCACTTCGCTGCACAAAATGGTCACCATAGCTAAAGGTAGAAAAATCTTGTCTGGCTTTCACAGGTCAAACTGCTGGCTGGATTTCAATGAAACTTCACAGGAGTGATCAGTACCAACCCCAGTTGTTCATATCACTGGCATGTTCCGCTTCGCTGCACACAATGGCCACCAGAGCTAAAAATTAAAAAAGTCTTGTCTGGCTTTCACAGGTCAATCTGCTGGACAGTTTTCGACGAAACTTCACAGAAATGGTCAGTATTAAGCCTAGTTGTGCATATAGCCGGCACGTTCCTCTTCGCTGCACAAAATGGCTGCAGAGCGAAAGATACAAAAATCTTTTCCGGACTACACAGGTCGAACTGCTGGCCGGATTTCGAAGAAACTTCACAGGAGTGGTCACTACCAAGCACAGTTGTGCATATCGCCCTGCATACCAACAAACATGCCCCTCTTCCATCCTTAGAATACATGGGGGGGGGGGGACATGTTTTTGTGACAAAAACACCTAGTTACTTAATGGATTTGATTCAGACTTAAAACAGGTCTTTCACATCATTCCACTCATCATATGACACAAGGTCCACAACTCTGACTATGTAACTATGTGTAATGTGTTATGACTCCTTTTTACTTAAAATGTCAGGTTAAAAGTTGTGATATACTTTTGCTCTATCTCAGTTAGTACTAAATAGATTTGATTCAAGTTCCAACTTATTACCCACATATTATGTCACATTATGCATTACTCTTGCAGAAATTTTCTATTAACCTTTAGGCTGCTGGCGGCAAATGATTCTGCCTTTGTGACCAGTGCATATCATGATCAGCCTGCACATCTGTGCAGTCTGATCATGATCTGCACTGTTAACTATTCAGTCAGTAAATTTTCAGTGAACATCCCTTTGAATAATAAGTGGTACTGCCTAAATTGAATGATGGACTAGTCCATTTTAGAAATTTAGCAGGGTAAAGGTTAATTATGTACCTTTTATACTTAGTAAATATTTTGAAATCATTTACCTCAGTCTCTGTTAATACTAAATAAATTTGACTCAGACTTAAATTATTGCCCAATATCGTTGTTATTAAACACTCCAGAAACAGCTTCAGCTTCATCATATGTACCCTTCATTGAAATAGTCAAGCATGCTGTCTCCTGTGATAACTCTTGTTCACTTCCTTTCTGTGTTGTTAAAGATCATATAATGTTGTATTAAGGAGGTAGGTTACCTTGTTACCAGGGCAGTGTTCGAAATTCGCGGTAGTCCGATAGCCCATGGCTACCAAATTTCAGCTCGGGCTACCGATTTTCCGCAGATACAAGCCCGACCAGGCTACCGAATTTTCCTAATTTGTTTAAAAAAATCATGCTAATTAAACGAGTATAGCATCGTGATTTCATATGATCTCCATTAATAAACACTAAGAAGGCATCACACATCGTCCAGACTGAGGAACGCTTATTGAATTATTGTTGTTTTTTTTGCACTCTCACGTGTTGACAAATCAAACGCAAAGTGTCAAAGACGTAACCACAGCGCTAATTGGCTGAATACAATCACCTCTAGTGTAACGGATAATTTGATTAGCTTTCACTCTTCTCGCGAAAATCTCACAAGTACCTGCAGTAGACGGAGCTTAAATTATGCTATCAGCGTGTGTGTATGTGTGTATTCAGCACTCATTTTTACATCTTGCAAATTGTCAACAGTCCGAGTAGCAGTAATTGGCGAGTGCTGATCCTAAAAAATCAGGCATTACAGTTTAGATTTTGTTTGGCAAGGAGTGTCATGTCCGATGCTTTTGGACTCTGGCGATGCTGATCTGGACTGGAGTATTTAGAGTTAAGATTTTTCAAAAACATGGCAAACATGTACTGTATGTCTTTTTTATTCCTTCAAACATGCATAGAGATGTCTGTAAAACAAAATTTTATATGGTGCAAAAATTAAGTATTTTAAGGTGTTAAAGTTCGGGCTAGTGAAATTGGTGTCGGGCTTGGAAAATTTCCTATCTGGTAGCCCGAACGGGCTAGTGGGTTCAAATCTGAATTTCGTACACTGCCAGGGTAAATTCAAATTAGTTAAACCGTAGCAATTTTTGGTATTTCGTGTAATATGATGTTTTAACTGCTACAATCTCAATTTCGTTTATCTCTGTCCTTTGATGTTCAATTTTTATCCAGGTTTGAAGAACATGACCCTCCAAAGGTATTTTATATTGAAAGAAGAAGGAAAATACGGATATTTAACACTTTTCACTGTATTTTAGTTTCATTGATATCCATAGAAGTCTGCATAATTGATAATTTTCCTAGTATGCGCATTAGCTTTCTAATACCAGCTTAAAATGTATATGTCGCGGGGCTCATGTTTCCATGGTAACGCATAATAAAGTTATCTTTTTTGTTAATGTAGCTTTAAAACATATTATCTCTAACGTGAGTTATATTTTCATGTTACTTGCATTTATTCAAACAAATTTCACAGCTTAAAATACTTACAGCAGTACTCTTCGTCTGGAATTTTAATGGAATCTGCTTTTACTCTCATGGATATTGTTGAAATGAAAATAAAAAGCCGAAGCTGTGTTCCTTAAATAGACCAGTGTCAACGCTTTTGAATTTTACATTTAGATATATAGGTCACGGGCTTCGTTTCCATGGTAACATCAGTTCAAGTCAAGAAACCACAATTTTCTACTGAAATTTGGACAATTTTAGATCTTAGTTTTAGTATATAAGTAACAAATTATCAACGGAAACTGAAAAATAGGTATTTCAAAATCAAACTGCTAGTTTTTTTATTTGAAAATGGCCATAACAAGTAACCTTTCACCCAACTATATTCCAAATAACATTGGTTACCATCATCCATTTTCTTACATTCCACATAACATTTCAATATAACTACCGTAGATACCCATGTATAATGCGCACCCATGTATAATGCGCCGATTTTGGCCCAAAATCCTGGGAAAAAACATTTTTGGTCAATTTTGAGGTGGATGGAACACGAAAGTAGAGTTTACATCGACACCGGTAATAAATCTTATTTCCACGGTGGAGAGCAGCATCGGTCTCACAGTACTATCGATTTTTGTTTTCTCGAAAATAAAACCAGTAAAATATTGTTTTATTTGTTGTTTTACCTTTTAATTAACTATTTTGAATAAATAAACAGCAGCTGATTCAATATTTCGGAATGGTATCTTTCAAAATGACATGAGCTTCTCAATTCAAACCAATAACAAAAGGTGTGATAGTCTTTTTGTCACGATCAAATAGCCAGTAATTACCGGCAATTAAAGTGTCACCTCGTGTGAATTATGTTGTTCACAGTTTGATCTCGGTTAAAGATAATTCTCGATCTTTAATTAGTATCATAATTTTTGTGATTTATTAACGTTTCTTTCATCAAAATACTGGTAAATTTATATGAAATTAATTTTGTTTGAAAGAAAAATAAACCATTCGATCTTTTACGGAACGTAACGGAAATCTTAGATTTTAGCGGTGACAGTAAGCGCGGGGAGTAGTTTCCCTTTACCAAAATGGCGAACATCGGTAACAAACTTGTTTTGAAGTTTGAAAATTGTCTATACCTGTGTATAATGCACACCCACGATTCGGGGGTGGTCCCGGGAGTCAGAAAACTGCGCATTATACATGGGTATCTACGGTACATAAAAGAAGCAAAATACTGATTATTATTCAGAGCAAAAGACTCATAAAAAATATTTCAGCAAATAATGGTTATTTGAAAATAGTTCAAGTAAAGAAAATGCACAGAATTACGTACATTCAAAATAAAAGCTATTAATTTTGCGCGGTAACTGACACGTAACGTCATGGTCATTTTAAGGCAACATTGTTTTGAAGCGTTTCTGCGGCAGTTTATTCATTATTTCTGCATTATTAAACCATAAAGCATCAGATAGAAGGCAGGTTCATGATTTGTTTTCAGAAGAATGGATATGCAAACACATTCAGTTTGTCGTAAACGTCATCGTAAATCGTCACGTTAGATTCCGGTTGGACATGTGCACATACAAATATTAAGGTAACCTACCTCCTTAAGAGACCAGTTATGTTAAGAGACCCCTTTTTAGCTTACATGTCACAAAGTGACAAGGTGAGCTTTTGTGATCGCGCAGCGTCTGTCCGTCCGTCAGTAAACTTTTGCTTGTGACAACTCTAGAGGTCACATTTTTCATGGGATCTTTATGAAAGTCTGTCAGAAAGTTCATCTTGATGATATCTAGGTCAAGTTCGAAACTGGGTCACATGCGGTCCAAAACTAGGTCAGTAGGTCTAAAAATAGAACAACCTTGTAACCTCTCTAGAAGCCATACTTTTCAATGGATCTTCATGAAATTAGTCAGAATGTTCACTTTGATGATATCTAGGTCAAGTTCTAAAACTGGGTCACGTGCCATCAAAAACTAGGTCAGTAGATCAAATTATAAAAAAACCTTGTGACCTCTCTAGAGGCCATATTTTTCACGGGATCTGTATGAAAGTTGGTCTGAATGTTCATCTTGATGATATCTAGTCAAGTTTGAAACTGGGTCAACTGCGGTCAAAAACTAGGTCAGTAGGTCTAAAAATAGAAAAACCTTTTGACTTCTCTAGAGGCCATATTTTTCAATGGATCTTCATGAAAATTGGTCTGAATGTTCACCTTGATCATATTTAGGTCATTTTCGAAACTGGGTCATGTGCGGTCAAAAACTAGGTCAGTAGGTTTAAAAATAGAAAAACCTTGTGACCTCTCTAGAGGCCATATTTTTCATGAGATCTTCATGAAAATTGGTGAGAATGTTCACCTTGATGATATCTAGGCCAAGTTCAAAACTGGGTCACGTGCCTTCAAAAACTAGGTCATTAGGTCAAATAATAGAGAAACCTTGTGACCTCTCTAGAGGCCATATTTTTCAATGGATCTTCATGAAAATCGGTCAGAATTTTTATCTTGATGATATCTAGGCCAAGTTCAAAACTGGGTCACATGAGCTCAAAAACTAGGTCACTATGTCAAATAATAGAAAACACGACATCATACTCAGTTCAAAACTGGGTCATGTGGGGACAGGTGAGCAATTCAGGACCATCATGGTCCTCTTGTTGCCCTTCCCTTAGGTGTTCTCTTAATACAGGTTATAATGTATTTGAAAAGTTTTCAAGTGGCAATGCTTTTTTTTTTTTTCAGAAAAAAAGATTTTGCAGATGTTATGTGATTTCAGTTTGCTTTATTTCATAGAACAAAAATCAGACAAAAATAAATTACTCAGATGGGAATGGAGAAAATATGGAAAGCTAAAATCTCAAGGCAACTGCACGATAATTTGTGTTACACAATTCTATATGTTTCTATTGTGCTTTTATCGATACTTGTCAGATAAAGAACTTTTTGATTATCATTGTAACTGATTGCATTTGCCAGCCTGTTTTCTCTTCTGCTGAATGTTTTATTATATCCCTGCTGCATGTAGTGTATCTTATGTCGTAATGGAGCAATCCAGTAAATTGCTGAGTCATTGTACACATAGACATTGTCCTCCAGGTCATATGCTATCCCTTGCGGTGAGCCACCTTCAAATTCAAATAATGTTTTTCCAGTTTTCATGTTAATGCCTCTCACTCTTCGTAACTTTGCCTCTGTTACAACAATTTCTTCAAATTTCATGGTAGCACATAAAAAGAATTCACACGCAAAACAAGGTTCACCAAGTTGGTTGAGAGTTAGAGTTTTGAGAACTTTACCATTTGATTTGATGATTTGAACTTGATACTCGATATCATCTCTCTCAGGATGGGAATTCAGTTTCATACCCGCAGCTATAGTTAGGTTTTTATCATACAGGGGACAAACTGCTGTTGAGAAACATTCACCTTCAGTGTTAAATGCCACACTTTTTGTGAGTTTTGCAACAGTGGCACACCCAGGTGGCTGAAGTTTATACGTCTGGATGTCGTTGAATTTAGGCCATTTTTTGGTAGGGTCTTGTAATTCTTCCTTATTGATCCGTCTGAATGACACAACAATGTCATAACCACGGGAACAGATTGAGCTGGGATGCAGAACTTTGTAGTCAATGTCACCAATACACTCAAAATCTTCATTATAAAGAGTGAGGTTTTTCTCTCGTATAGTGACAGTGAAGTTATCTACACTGATACATCCATGTATGTTTCTCTCTGACTGCGGAACCTCCTCTACTTTGATTTCTTTATCCTCTAAGGTTGCCACTGGTATTGCCTGTCAATGATAAAAGCATAGATAGAATTTATACTGATATTCAAAGTGTTTTCTTGTTTTGTTTTTGTTCAGGTTTGAATTTGTATGTATGGTATGGCCTGAAAGTCCTGTATCTGAAATACCTCATTTGTATTGCTCAGATTTTTACAGATACTCACACAGGATGTGACAATGTGATAGAAAAAAAATGTTTATGGGTCATAATTAGTGGTTTTTTAGAGGGCACCCATTTCTAATTGAAACATTTCTAACTTTTAACATGACATTTTGTTGGTAAAAAGACTAGATTTCTTCAAGTTATTTATGTTCAAGATGATGACTTAAGAGATTTTTGAGTTTGAACCTAAAGCACTATCACTTTTCTCTTTAATACTGGTTTCCAGTTCTTGTTACTAAATGCATTTCTCAAGCTTCAAAGATTTATGTGGAAATGTTTACAGTTATTTACAAGGAACAAGTTAGTACCACTGGCATGAGACCGGAAAGAAAATGCCACTGTAGTGTTATACACAACCCCTAGGTATACTAATACTATAAGAACCATGGTCATGAACAGGAAAAAATACTAACCCGTTTCAGTCGCGCATTTCTCACCTAAAATGGGCAGTTCGGTATATGTGTACTATGGATATTGAACAAATGGTAATTTATCTTCCATTGTGTACTGGTCACATTCCTTCAATATTTTTTATCTCAGAGAAACAACGCATAGTTTATAGTTTCATCAACGTTACAGAAAAAACTTAGGTGAACTTCCCTCTAGATTACAAAATCATTCTGATTGGCTGATGTGAAAATCTATGTCAGTCGTTGTTTAACTACACGTGTATGCTAAAATGTGTATATGCAGCATAAATGTGCAATATGTGAATTAAATAAACAATACAAATGTGTATCAATATATGACTTCAAATTCAAAATCATTTCTAAGATGAATTTAATTTATCATTTCGAGTTTTATTAAATAACTGTGAACATTTTGCACTCTGTTTTTGTTTGTTTACATTTCACCTAACATGTGCAGACTGCTGTGACCTCTAGACCTGATATTCATTAGGAAAGTTCACACAAGTTTTTTCTGTAACGTTGACGAAAGCATAAAATATGTAGAGTATCTCTGCAATATGAAATAGTGAGGCAATGTAACTGGTGCACGATGGATGATTTATTACCGCATGTTCAATGTGCTTGGTACTCATTCATCAAACTACGCGTTTTAGGTGAGAAACACGCGATTGAAATGGGTTAGTGCATTTTCCCGTTCTTATAGTATACCTAGGGGTTGGGTATAACATGAACAGTGGCATTTTCTTTCTGGTGTGGTGCCAGTGGTTAGTACTTAATCCATCACCTCTGATTAGGTTAACTGCAGCCATTATGTAACTGAAATACTGTAAAAAAAAAAGGTGATAAACTGGAAAGAAAACAAGAAATGTTTACCTACCTGTTAACAAGGACAAGAAAACAAGAACTGTTTACCTACCTGTTTAACAAGGACAAGAAGACAAGAAATGTTTACCTACCTGTTTAACAAGGACGTTGTTAGACAAGGACTCATACTTGGGTCGTTGTTGTGGGAGATTTTTCCCTGTGGCTAAACGATGACTTCTCGTATGTGAAGATACACACTTGCTACATAGATACACGCCACATTGCCCACACCAACCTTTAGCGGGTTTGTGCTGGTTGACACATGGATCACATATAGGGGCATTAAGGTCCTCTTCGGAGGCAAATGGCGTCACTGCAGGCTTAGAATCTCCGCAGCCCATAGTGTTTCTTTCAGGTGGCCGCTTCCTCTTTGTTTTATTCTTTTTTCAGTTTACTTCCATTTTTGTTACACTTATTACCAGCAACCATGATACTGACATTCAAATTTCTGTAGTGTTTAATAACAAGTCCAGTTTGGTATGCTTTCTGTTCTTATAGCACTTTTACATCATTTTGTTGATATTTCAAGTAATTTTTCTAAAGTCTGTTGTTGTCAAAATGCATACAAATTGTATACATTTGTTTAGTATTATCTTAAAAACAGATCAGTGATTTCCATTTAGATAAAAACTTATAAGGTAGTTCCTAAAGTGTAAACATTTTCATCTTTTGAGCTCAAATATATTGTCCTGATTATTTTGATTTTACAGTAAAATTATTAGTAGTTTTGTATTTTTGCCCTTTAATACACGTTCTTGTAAGCTATTTAATTTTGTTACAGTAAAATTAAACTTACAGCTTTCCAAAACATTAACATTTTCATTTCAAAAATATAACATTAAACCTTTCCTTTGTAAATAAGTTTTTCTTAAACCACTTTGTATACAGTATTATCTCTCTAAAAGTATTCTGTTGAAAAATTCAGATTTTACATATATTATAAATAATTGAGGTTTATTTTCAAGATATTTCAGTGTTTATAATGGAATCATTCAAGCTTCGGTTGCCTAAAATAGATAAGACTATTCTCTGTTTTGTTTGATTATTGATTAACTAAGATAGGTCAGGTTTCAGTTACTATGTTAAAGTTGAAAGTCTTTTATTATGAAGTAACTAATGACAGTAGTTCTGTTGTAAATTTATATTCATTGCAGTAGTATACTTTCGACTTCGGTCAACATTTTTTCTGCTATTGTCAATGCCCCGAGTGATAAAGGTACAGATCCAAGCAATGGATTAAGGAAATCAGTTGTGATAGAAAGGGACTGGGTGTATGCTCTATAGGAAATTGAAACAGATGTAGTAAATAGCACACTTGAGTAATCAGTTTTACGTCAGATTTTTTGTTGTTGTAAATTTACATTTGTTTGTTTGTTTGTGTTGGGTTTAAATTTTTCACATATAACAAAGATGGCTGCTTCATGTTGATTCCCAAATCTGATAATTATATGACTGGTACTGATGTACCGTATTTTCCCGAATTAAGGCCACCCCCCCCCCCCCCCCCCCTCTAATTAACGCCCCCCACCCATTTTGGAGGGGAAAAAAGTCAACAAGAACGGGAAAAAAATCACCTACCTCATTTTTATAAGTCCATGTAATAAGTAATTTACAGTACTAAAGTCCAATGTATTAAAAATTAAACACACTTTTAAACAGTCTATGTACGGTAAGTCCAAAACATTTGTACTAAGTACAGTACGTATCCAATCATCAAACAGAAAATTAAACGGTAAATACAAGCAGCGGGTCAAACCATCGACATTGTGTATTGTGCTATTAGCTACCCGCATGTACTAACGAAAATGTTATCGGAGTACACAGCTGTTTGGGTCATGACGTAATGTGTAGTGTCGCGAGCGTGTCAAAATACACGAGGTATCGATGCCGTATTTAAATGCATAAAAGACACACTGCATTAAATTGGATGCCAAATAATTATGTTTTGGGGGATTAAACAACACAGAAACACTTTACAGCTAGTTTGAACGATGTTTTTAAGTTTTGTAAAAATTTTCATTTTTTATTTATTTACCTCAAATAAACGCCCCCTCTTTGGAACATGTAACGCCCCCGGGGGAGTTAATACGGGAAAATACGGTAGGTGTATAATTATTGTTTGCATAAACCTGGAAATGTGTAGGAAAAGGAAAAGGATTTTTACTTGAAAAGTCAAGGAATTTAAAAACTGCTTTTTTGTCATGGAAAGGTCAGATAGCCTTAGATTTCACAATACTTGATAGGTCTGCCCTTAACAGGATAAAGTAAAGTGTTTAAAGGTCCAGATTAACTAACTGTAAGTGTATTCACAAGGTAATAAATAACATATATAAAAAAGAATCCCTTGGGATATTACAAAAATACTTAATTGTCAATCTTGATGGTTGTTTACTAAAGCTTAAATATTAATATGTATGTTTGTATTTGCACCTGTTAATATATTATCATTTTCTGTTGACATTTCCGCATCTTTTTCATACAATTTTGATTAATTACTTTTACCTGTCAGTAGTTTTGAAATAATATCATTTACATAATGAAATATACAAATAAGTACTTTCAATTTATTTTGATGTTGATTGGTTTTAGCACATACATTTGACTATTTAATGTATAAAATGTTGTTTTTTTTTGTTATATTTCACAGATTGTTGATCTTGCCTTACTGGTCAAACAGGACATGTTAGCTGACACAGTTGATCCTGTGACTCGGACTTTACCTAGTATCAGTCATAATCTAAACCAGACATCAGCTATGATAGCTGTAATGGGGCAGTCACAAACTAACCCGAACCTGACATCACCAACTGCTGTGAGTATAGACAACAGTATCAAAATATCTGCACATTTAGTTTGGCCCTATCACTTATAATAATAATAATAATAAAGTCTTTATTTAACGAGGCAACACAGTTGGGTGTACCCAGTCTTCCCTGTGAGCCTCAAATGTACATATATACAGTAAACACAAATTAACAAATTAAGGTACTTCTGCACGTTTGGATCGAACTTTTTTCTACAATGTAGAATTTGATTAAACTCTGATTTTTCAAAACTTCAGCATATACCTAGAAAATTCAGCAAATAAAAAAGATAGGGTCGCGTGCTTGATTTCTTGCTAGACTGCTTTGAAAAATTTAGACCTCATGCAATATTTCATAATGGGAGTCTATGGGAAAATCATAACTTTCATAACATTTTTCGCGAATAGAATTTTTTCTACAATGTAGATTTTGATGAAACTTCCCATGGTTGTTAATAAACATATGGACTATAATTTGATGAAATAAAATGTATAGGTCCGTGTGCTTCTTTTTGAGATATTTGACCATGATTAATTTGAACTTGACATTTCACGCTAATTTCAACACATTATTTTGAATTTTTTAACGTGCCGTATGTTTTACTATCATATTTTGACTTAAGAAATATAGCAACAGTGCCATTGTAATAAATTTACTCACAGGTTTCAATTAATTCATAAATTGATTTTCATTTCCGTAGGCCGAATCCAGGCTTTATTCTACGTTTTCCGAATACATAACGTTAAGCCATCACTTCCGGTTTTTTAAACGTGCAGAACTACCCTAAAGTAAACAAAGTCATGAAGGGATTATAATGCAAAACAGCATATATAAGAGGATTACATGAAATTTACATAAGGAAGGTAATAGAATAAACAACATGGTTTTATGTAAAGTTACACTGAAAGCAAAAGTAATGAAACAAACAATATACAATTATTTGTTAATTATTTATAGTTTTAAATAAGTACTCTGATATCAAAAAATATCATAGTTCTCATGCGGTTGATAGATGTTGTTGCCCACTAGAGAACCACCATTTTAAATAATTGCTTTTGAATGTGTTCAGGTTTGTTGATGTTCTTATATGATAAGGAAGTGAGTTCCATAATTTTGCACCAGAGTATGCCAGTGATTTTCTGCAGAATTCAAGTGGAGGTTTTGGAACTAAAAGTAGTCTTTGATCATATGATCTCAATGACCTATTTTCAGTATATGTAAATAGTTGCTTCATGTAACTAGGGAGAAGGTTGTTAAGAGACTTGTATACTAATATGGCTTTTTTATAATTAGCTCTATCTTGAAATTTCATCCAGTTAAGTTGAATAAATAAATCATCTGTTGGTGTGTCAATGTCTTTATCTAAAATAACACGAGCTGCACGTTTTTGGAATTTGTACATGTCATTCAAAAGCTCAGTGTTACAGTTTCCCCAAATCGTGCAACAGTAATCTAGATGAGGAAGAATGTATGCATTGAAGAACATTTTTCTAGTATGGAGATTTAAAAATTGTTTAATTCTCATAAGCAAATATAATAAGGAGTTGCATTTATTCAGTGTCATTTGAACATGCATTTTCCAGTTAAGGGTATGATCAATATGAACTCCCAGGAGTTTTTCTGTGGTTGAAGTTTGTATAGTTTTATCTTTGAGAGAAATATTTGAGTCTTTGATAGTATTATATGTGTGGTTTGAAGGCTTGATTCCATTGTGAGCATTCTAAAATTAAAATGTCCACACATTTAGACTGCCCAAGTAACTAACAATTTAGATACAGCATGTTCAATTCCTTTGTGTGAACAGTGTTTTACATATTAAAATGTTCACACATTTAGACTGCCCAAGTAACTAACAATTTAGATACAGCATGTTCGATACCTTTGTGTGAACAGTGTTTTACATATTAAAATGTCCACACATTTAAACTGCCTCAGTAACTAACAGTCTATATACAACGTGATCAGTTCCTTTGACATGTGAACAGTGTTTTACATATTAATTCATTCACACATTTAGTCTGCCTCATATCACTTACCACCAGTCTAATGGTAATAGGTTTGATCCCTTAGTGAAAGCAGGATTTTAACTGATACCCTAGCTAAAGTCTTTTGTCCAGTCTGTTTCCAGTCCTTGTAGAATATTTGTCATTTAAGGTAGTTCTGAATGTTTAATTGAACTAAAGTGATGGTGTAACCTCATTTTTTCGAGAAAAGTGAAAATAATGCCTAGTAGCAATCATAAGGACAGCATAAATGTTTCTTGGAATCTCTAATATATGTGTCTTAAGCAGTCTTTTTTAAGGTAAATTTTGAAAATAGATAGGTTTTGATGTAAGAAAAAATTCAGATAGTTTTGCTTGACTGATTTTAGGGGCCACCAGGGCTAAAAATAAAAAAAAAAACACTAAAACAACACTCTGATAAACCACTTGATGGATCATCACCAAACTTAGGCTGTATTATCCTTGTATTGACCTCTCTCACATTTGTTAAAATGGCCCTACTTTGCCACTTGAAGGGACTGCCACAGTATAAAATAGAGAACCATTTAAACAACTTTTAATGAACTGTTGAATGGATGTTCATCAAACTTGATCTGAAGCAAGGTCGAAAGGTCACAGTCTACCTCAGATGAGTGAATTAGGCCCATTTTGGGTTAGGTTTTTTTCTTACACAGTATTAATATGCATCGAGGTTTGTACAGTGGTATCATAAGGAAACTGTTGTTTTCAGAGTCCTCCTGGCACACCTATGAGTCAGTCAGCAAGTTCTACAGGAGGTACCCAGGCAACAGGGTCTGGTGGAAAGTCAAAACCTAAGAAGAAAAAGAAAGTATGTATTTCTATTTCTATATAAATTATATTGGCAAACAGATTTTGACTTAACACTATCTCTTGTTTAAGAAATATTCTCAGCAGTATTAAACTACTACTGAATTTATTGTACTCCTTGACAACAAAGTTGTAAGGGGGGGTATGCTGGTTTCAGGTTGTCCGTCCGTCTGTCTGTCTGTCTGTCCGTAGACACAATCTTGTGCGCACCATCTCTCCTCATTCCCTTGACACAATTTAATGAAACTTCACACAAGTGATCAGTAACAACAGTAGTTGTGCATGGGGCATGTTAGGTTCTTTCAGAAAAAAAACTTGCAGAGTTATGGGACTTTGTTTTTTGTTACTATACTATATACATAGACACAATCTTGTGCGCACCATCTCTCTTCATCCCCTTGACACAATTTAATGAAACTTCACACAAGTGATCAGTAACAACAGTAGTTGTGCATGGGGCATGTTAGGTTCTTTCAGAAAAAAAGCTTGCAGAGTTACGGGACTTTGTTTTTTGTTACTATACTATATACATAGACACAATCTTGTGCGCACCATCTCTCCTAATCCACTTGACACAATTTAATGAAACTTCACACAAGTGATCAGTAACAACAGTAGTTGTGCATGGGGCATGTTAGGTTCTTTCAGAAAAAAAAATTGCAATGTTACGGGACTTTGTTTTTTGTTACTATACTATATACATAGACACAATCTTGTGCGCACCATCTCTCCTCATCCACTTGACACAATTTAATGAAACTTCACACAAGTGATCAGTAACAACAGTAGTTGTGCATGGGGCATGTTAGGTTCTTTCAGAAAAAAAACTTGCAGAGTTATGGGACTTTGTTTTTTGTTACTATACTATATACATAGACACAATCTTGTGCGCACCATCTCTCCTCATCCACTTGACACAATTTAATGAAACTTCACACAAGTGATCAGTAACAACAGTAGTTGTGCATGGGGCATGTTAGGTTCTTTCAGAAAAAAAAATTGCAATGTTACGGGACTTTGTTTTTTGTTACTATACTATATACATAGACACAATCTTGTGCGCATCATCTCTCCTCATCCACTTGGCACAGTTTAATGAAACTTCACACAAGTGATCAGTAACAACAGTAGTTGTGCATGGGGCATGTTAGGTTCTTTCAGAAAAAAAATTTGCAGAGCTACGGGACTTTGTTTTTTGTCACTAAACTATATACATATTTATTACATAGACACAATCTTGTGCGCACCATCTCTCCTCATCCCCTTAACACAATTTAATGAAACTTCACACAAGTGATCAGTAACAATAGTAGTTGTGCATGGGGCATGTTAGGTTCTTTCAAGGACAAAAATTGCAGAGTTATGGGACTTTGTTTCTTGTTAACATATTATGTACATACAGTCTGCATATGCAGTCTTGTGCACGCCTAATCTTCCGAACCCTTGCACACAATTTAATGAAACTTCACACAAGTGATCAGTACCAACCCTAGTTGTGCATGGTGCATGTTACGTTCTTTTAGATAAATATTCTGCATAGTTATGGGACTTTGTTTTTTGTTACTAAACTGTATACATACAGTCTATATACATACAGTCCACATAATTATGCAATCTTGTGTGCGTCAAATTGCAATGTACTGTGTCAGTGCATGCGGGAGGTACATTCATCAGCTTTAGTGATAGCTCTAGTTTGTTACTATACTGTATACATACAGTCTATATACATACAGTCCACATAATTATGCAATCTTGAGTTCGTCAAATTGCAATGTACTGTGTCATGCATGCGGGGGGGGGGTACATTCATCACCTTTAGTGATAGCTCTAGTTGTTATTGTTAAATGTTCTTGTAAGTTCTTGTAACTCACCTGTGAAAACTGAGATGGCTGTGCTTGATAGTGTTATGGTCCATATTATGGATGGATCATGTTCAGATAAGTTTATGATCAGTTTTGTCTTTCCTGATTTGTTTTGTTTTTGTTCCATTTTTAAGCTGCACCAACACATTTTTAGGTCATCAGGCAACTTTTCAGTAGTAAAGGTGGAGTCAACACTTGTGGTGTTATTCAAGGCACAGGGGGCCCTTGGGTGGAACCACTAAACGTCCAGCAAGAATTATTATTACAGTATAAATGAATGTAAAAGACTTAAATGCACATGTTATCATGTTTATTGCTATTAAACAGTAAAAAGGGGATGAATAAAATGCTTGTGATCCAATCATAGATAATGTAAGGAAAATGCTGCAAACCATAAAAATTGTTTAAGTAAGTTACTTTAGGTTTGGGTGGTGTTTTACTGTATATTATATGCCTTTCTCTGTACCGATGCTTTACTGAGCCACATGTCATTGTGTCTGTGCATGAACAAGCAGTTTTTCATAGTATCGATGCTTTAGTGAGTGATGTGTCATTGTGTCTGTTCGTGTGTAGCAGCTTCTTTTCCCTGTACCGATGCTTGCATGAGCTGTGTGTCATTGTGTCTGTGCATGAGCAAGCAGTTTTTCATAGTATCGATGCTAAATTAGTGAGTGATGTGTCATTGTGTCTGTTAGTGAGTAGCAGCTTATTTTCCCTGTACCAATGCTTGCGTGAGCCATGTGTCATTGTGTCTGTGCATGTCAGCAAGCAGCTTTTCACAGTATTGATGCTTTAGTGAGCGATGTGTCATTGTGTCTATTCATGAACAAGCAGTTTTTTCCTGTACCTATGCTTGAGTGAGCCATGTGTCATTGTGTCTATGCATGAGCAAGCATTTTTTTCGCTTTATCTCTGCCATGTGTCATTGTGTATCTGCATGCGAGCAGCCTTTCCCTGTGTCTGTGCTTGAGTGAGCCATGTTTCATTGTGTCTGTTCGTGAGCAAGCAGCTTTTCCCTGTACCAGTGCTTGAGTGAGCCATGTTTCATTGTGTCTGTTCGTGAGCAAGCAGCTTTTCCCTGTCCCGATGCTTGAGTGAGCCATGTTTCATTGTGTCTGTTCGTGAGCAAGCAGCTTTTCCCTGTACTGATGCTTGAGTGAACCATGTTTTATTGTGTCTGTGCATGAGCAAGCATTTTTTTTCGCTTTATCTCTGCCATGTGTCATTGTGTATCTGCACGAGCGAGCAGCCTTTCCCTGTGTCTGTGCTTGAGTGAGCCATGTTTCATTGTGTCTGTTCGAGAGCAAGCAGCTTTTCCCTGTACCAGTGCTTGAGTGAGCCATGTTTCATTGTGTCTGTTCGTGAGCAAGCAGCTTTTCCCTGTCCCGATGCTTGAGTGAGCCATGTTTCATTGTGTCCGTTCGTGAGCAAGCAGCTTTTCCTTGTACGGATGCTTGAGTGAACCATGTTTCATTGTGTCTGTTCGTGAGCAAGCAGCTTTTCCCTGTCCCGATGCTTGAGTGAGCCATGTGCTGTTGTGTCTGTCTGTGAGCAAGCAACCTTTCCTTGTACTGATGCTTGAGTGAAACATGGGTCGTTGTGTCTGTTTGTAAGCTTTTGTTCATGAGCGAACAGCTTTTCACTGTATCTCTGCTTTACTGAGCCATGTTTCATTGTGTCTGTTCGTGAGTGAGCAGCTTTTCCCTGTACTAATGCTTGAGTGAGCCATGTTTCATTTGTCCGTACATGAGCAAGCAGCTTTTCCCTGTACCGATGCTTGAGTGAACCATGTTTCATTGTGTCTGTTCGTGAGCAAGCAGCTTTTCCCTGTCCCGATGCTTGAGTGAGCCATGTGCTATTGTGTCTGTCTGTGAGCAAGCAGCCTTTCCTTGTACCGATGCTTGAGTGAGCCATGTGTCATTGTGTCTGTTTGTAAGCTTTTGTTCATGAGCGAACAGCTTTTCACTGTATCTCTGCTTTACTGAGCCATGTTTCATTGTGTCTGTTTGTGAGCAAGCAGCTTTACCCTGTGCTTGAGTGAGCCATGTTTCATTGTGTCTGTTCGTGAGCAAGCAGCTTTTCCCTGTCCCGATGCTTGAGTGAGCCATGTTTCATTGTGTCTGTTAGTGAGTGAGCAGCTTTTCCCTGTGTTAATACTTGAGTGAGCCATGTTTCATTGTGTCTGTTCGTGAGCAAGCAGCTTTTCCCTGTCCCGATGCTTGAGTGAGCCATGTTTCATTGTGTCTGTTCGTGAGCAAGCAGCTTATCCCTGTACTGATGCTTGAGTGAGCCATGTTTCATTTTGTCCGTACATGAGCAAGCAGCTTTTCCCTGTACCGATGCTCGAGTGAGCCATGTTTCATTGTGTCCGTTCGTGAGCAAGCAGCTTTTCCCTGTACTGATGCTTGAGTGAGCCATGTTTCATTTTGTCCGTACATGAGCAAGCAGCTTTTCCCTGTACCGATGCTTGAGTGAACCATGTTTCATTGTGTCTGTTCGTGAGCAAGCAGCTTTTCCCTGTCCCGATGCTTGAGTGAGCCATGTTTCATTGTGTCTGTTCGTGAGCAAGCAGCTTTTCCTTGTAACGATGCTTGAGTGAGCCATGTTTCATTGTGTCTGTTCGTAAGCAAGCAGCTTTTCCCTGTCCCGATGCTTGAGTGAGCCATGTTTCATTGTGTCTGTGTTTGAGCAAGCAGTTTTTCATAGTATTGATGCTTGTGTGAGCCATGTTTCATTGTGTCTGGTCGTGAGTGAGCAGCTTTTCCCTGTACCGATGCTTGGGTGAGCCATGTTTCATTGTGGCTTTGCATGAGCAAGCAGGATTTCATTTTGTCAATGTATGAGTGAGCAGCTTTTCCCCTTCGATGTTCGAGCGAGCAAGGTTTCATTGAGTATGCATAAGTGAGCGACTTTTTACTGTACAGATGATTGAGTGAGCAGGATTTCATTTTGTCTATGCAGAAGTGGGCGGCTTTTTGCTGTATCGTTCCATGAGCAATTGGTGTATCACAGTAGATTATTAATTTTCAGTTCTGTGGCAAGAAAATATTATTTTCATATATATTTCACAGGCTAATTTACCCCACTCACTGGAGTCATCTGTAGTGAAAGCCATACAACCGTCTGATATACAGGAGTCTATGAGAAGATATACAGCCTTCGTTGGACCTTTTGCCTCTCAACTTGTATGTTTATTAGTCCCCTACTGGTTGAAAACCAGTTTCGGGGACTATAGGAATGCACTTTTCCGTCCGTCCGTCCGTCTGTCCGTCCGTCCGTCTGTCCGTCCATCCGTCCGTCCGTCTGTCCGTCCGCAATTTCGTGTCCGGTCCATAACTCTGCCATCCATGAAGGGATTTTAATATTACTTGGCACAAATGTTCCCCATGATGAGACGATGTGTCATGCGCAAAACCTGGACCCCTAGCTCAAAGGTCAAGGTCACAATTGGAGGTCAAAGGTCAACAGGGCTTTTTTCCTGTCCGGTCCACAACTCTCCCATCCTTGAAGGGATTTTAGTATTACTTGGCACAAATGTTCCCCATGATGAGATGATGTGTCATGCGCAAATCCCGGCACCCTAGCTCAAAGGTCAAGGTCACAATTGGAGGTCAAAGGTCAACAGGGCTTTTTTCCTGTCCGGTCCATAACTCTCCATCCATGAAGAGATTTTAATATTACTTGGCACAAATGTTCCCCATGAGGAGACGACGTGTTATGCGCAAAACCTGGACCCCTAGCTTAAAGGTCAAGGTCACAATTGGAGGTCAAAGGTCAACAAGGCTTTTTTCCTGTCCGGTCCATAACTTTCCCATCTATGAAGGGATTTTAATATTACTTGGCACAAATGTACCTCATAATAAGACGATGTGTCATGCACAACTTTCAGACCCCTAGCTCAAAGGTCAAGGTCACACTTAGCAGTCAAATGTTAACATAGCATGAACAGGGTCTGTTTCGTGTCCGGTCCATAACTCTGACATTCATTAAGGAATTTTAATATCACTTAGCACAAGTGTTCCCCATGATGAGACAACGTGTCATGGGCAAATCCCAGACCCCTAGCTCAAAGGTCAAGGTCACAATTGGGGGTCAAAGGTCAACAGAGTTTTTTTCCTGTCCCGTCCATAACTCTGCCATCCATGAAGGGATTTTAATATTACTTGGCACAAATGTTCCCCATGATGAGACAACATGTCATGCGCAAAACCCAGACCCTTAGCTCAAAGGTCAAGGTCACAATTGGAGGTCAAAGGTCAATAAGGTTTTTGCCCTGTCCGATCCAGAACTCTGTCATCCATCAAGGGATTACAATATTACTTGGCATAAATGTTTCCCATGATGAGACGACGTGTCATGCGATACACCCAATACCCTAGCTTAAATGTCAAGGTCACACTAAGATCAAAGGTCAAGAGGATTTTTTTCCTGTCCGGTCTATAACTTTGTCATGCAAAGCAGGATTTAGATATCAGTTGGCACAAATATTCCCCTGGATGAGACAACATGTCATGCGCAAGAACTAGGTCCCTAGGTCTAAGGTCAAGGTCATATTTAGAGGTCAAAGGTCAAATTCAAGAATGACTTTGTACGGGACATTTCTTCTTCATGCATGGAGGGATTTTGATGTAACTTGGACCAAATGTTCACCACCATGAGGCACCCTTGTTTTTAGAATTACGTCCCTTTGTTGTTACTATAAATAGATTTTATTGTAACTTTTTTATTACTGGCGGTAGAGAAAAATCGAGACCACTTTTCTGTGGTACAGCATGCATGTTACATCCAATTTTTAGGTGTATTTTGACCTATCTCTACCTGGTAAAGAGTTTCTTGTGGACTTGTATTATATAGATTTTTTTTTTTTTTTTTTTTTTTTTTTAAAGATTAATTTCCCTTTGTTGTTACTATAAATAACTTACATGATAACATTTTTATAATCAGCCAAAAAAATTCAATATGAAAACAACTGTAGGTTTTTATATATATAAATTTTAATCCAAGTGTTTTGTTATAACATATTGTATATAGAGTACAATATTGTTTATACATCATTGACAGATATCAGTTCATTATGTTATACTGCAGTAGAGAAAATTAGGTGCCTTCCAGTAGGGGACTTTGTATTGCATGGCAATACTTCATTCACTTGTTCTTTTTATACTAGTGCATAAATATTATCTTTAGACAGTTGCCCATTTTTGTGATACATCGATGGCTTGTTTTTAGCTCACCTGAGCCAAAGGCTCATGGTGAACTTTTGTGACCGCTCAATGTCCATCGTATGTCGTCCGTCCGTCAACATTGTCTAAAAAAATCTTCTTCTTGAAAACCACAGGGCAGAATTACACCAAACTTTACAGAAATGATCCTTGGGTGATCCTCTTCCAAAATTGTTCAAAGAATTGAATTCCATGCAGAACTCTGGTTGCCATGGCAATCAAAATGAAAAACTTAAAAAATCTTCTTGTCCAAAACCGCAAGGCCTAGAGCCTTGATATTTGGCATGTGACATCATCTAATGGTCCTCTATGAGAAAAGAGGGGTCCCAAGTTTTGCATAGACTTATATAGGAAAAAACTTTAAAAATCTTCTTGTCTAAAACCACAAGACCTAGGCCTTTGATATTTGGGATGTAGCATTGACTTGTTGTCCTCTACCAAAATTGTTCAAATTATTACCCTTGGGTGAAAAGAGGCCCTGCCCTGAAGGGTCTCAAGTTTTGCATTGACTTATATAGGAAACTTGTTTTAAAATCTTCTTGTCTGAAACTGCAAGGCCTAGGATTTTGGTATTTGGTATGTTGCATTGCCTTGTGGTCCTCTACCAAAATTGTTCAAATTATTACCCTGTGGTGAAAAGAGGCCCTGCCCCTGGGGGTCTCAAGTTTTACATAGACTTATATAGGAAAAAACTTTAAAAATCTTCTTGCCTGAAACTCATGGTTCGCATCGGTCTTGAAAAGTACTTGAATTTGATGTTTCAAGTACTTGAATTTGAAACTGCCAAAAACTCCTTGAAAAGTACTTGAATTTTGAAAAAAAAAAATTAATAAATTTTGATAAAATTAATTGTCCTTGAATTGATGTTCTGCGAATAGAAAATCAGAAAAAATAACAGATCAGACCAAAATATCGAAAAAAGTCCGTATAAAATGGGGGGAAAATCCTTGAAAAGTACTTGAATTTTGTTTTGAAAGTTCTGTATGAACCATGAAACTGCAAGGCATAGGCTTTTGATATTTGGTATGTTGCCTTGCCTAGTGTTCCTCTACCAAGTTTAACATAGACTTATACAAGAAAAAAAAAATCTTCTTGTCTTGAATGTTCAAGGCCTTTGATATTTGGTATATAGCATTGCATAGTGGATCTCTTACAAGATGGTTCAAATTATACCACTGGGGTGAAAAGAGGCCCCACCCTGAGGGTCAGTTGTAATA
Organism: Mercenaria mercenaria; assembly: GCF_021730395.1. Classification (NCBI taxonomy): domain Eukaryota; kingdom Metazoa; phylum Mollusca; class Bivalvia; order Venerida; family Veneridae; genus Mercenaria; species Mercenaria mercenaria. The sequence continues at coordinate 32,453,158 of NC_069364.1, read as the reverse complement.
TGATCTATATAGGAAAAAGTACTTAAAAAATTATCAGATCATAGTTCCTAGACTGTTTAATTATAATTACCTGATGACTTCAAGTGATTAGGGGTCACCTGACTGTGACCTTGACCTACTGATCTATTTTCTTGTTTTTTAAAGGGTAAGGAAAGCCTGACAAAAAGTTTCTTCTTTATGAAGGCCATCCTCAAGCCTTTCATAACACTGAAAGAATTTTTAAAATTGGACCACTGTTGAAAAAGATATGGCAGTTTGAAATTTAAGAAAATGACTGATCATGGAGGCAGCCATTTTAGTGTGTTTATGACCTCATTTACATACTGCTGAATTCTTTATTTAGCAAATAAGATTAATTTTTATATGTTTCTTGATTGTATGGTGTAATACATGATAATTTCTTTCATTATAGCTGGAAAAAGAAGAGAAATTATTTTACAGAAATAAGTAAATACAGTTCAAATGTGTATCTAAAAATTTAATAAATACGCCATTTTGTTTTTTGTTGCCATGGAAACAAAATGTCCACCAATTAATGCTCATAACTTTCTCATTTTTACTCAGATTTTGAAAATTCTTTCTCTTCTTTAAATGATTTAAGAAATCCCAGCTGACAAAATTAACATAAGAACAACATTGCCTTTCCCTTTAAGATACAGCCTTGAAATTTGGATGACATGTACAGTTTAGCACACCATTCTTAAAACTGACTTTCAGTGACCATGAATATGACCTACTGACCTACTTTCTTAATATTTAGCATCAGTTTGCCATTTGAAACTTATGGCTCATATTACTCAGGTGAGTAATCCAGGGTCATCATGACCCTCTTGTTTCAGTTTGTTAATCCCCCATCACTAGTGGTGGGGGATTATAGGAATGGTCTCCTTCCATCTTCCGTCCTTCCATAACATTTCATGTCTGCTCTCTGTATCTTCTAAACCCCTTGAAGGATTTTCATGAAACTTGGGTCAAATGATCACCTCATCAAGATGATGTGCAAAACCCATGAGTCAGCCATATCGGTTCAAGGTCAAGGTCACAACTCAAGGTCAAAGGTTTGAGCCTTCCATTCCATGTCCGCTCTGCATCTCCTAAACCCCTGAAGGATAATCATGAAATTTGGGTCAAATGATCACCTCATCAAGACAATATGCAGAATTCATGATTCAGCCATGTCAGCTCAAGGTCAAGGTCACAACTCAAGGTCAAAGGTTTGAGCTTTCCATTTTGTGTGTGCTCTGTATCTCCTAAATCCCTTGAAGGAAACTTGGATCAAATGATCACCTCATCAAGACGATGTGCAGAACCCATCAGTCAGCCATGTCGGCTCAAGGTCAAGGTCACAACTCAGGTTCAAATGTTTGAGCCTTCCATTTTGTGTCCGCTCTGTATCTCCTGAACCCCTTGAAGGATTTTCATGAAACTTTGGTCAATTGATCACCTCATCAAGATGATGAGCAGAACTCATGAGTCAGCCATGTTGGCTCAAGGTCAAGGTCACAACCCGAGGTCAAAGGTTTGAGCCTTCCATTTTGTGTACCCTCTATCTCCTTAACCCCTTCAAGGATTTTAATGTATTCCCCTTATCAAGACAATGTGCAGAATTCAAAATTTGCCCCAGCAAGCTTAAGGTCAAGGTCACAACTTGAATGTTTAATGGTTCCACCCAATACCATCAAACCCTTTCACTATCCATAACAGTGGCGGGGGATATAGCTGTCTTTCAGACTGTCTTGTTAACATAGAACTATCAGTGTTATTCACTCATTTGTATCAAATTTATTCAGGACTCGGGTCAGCTAGGCAATACAATTGCTTTGCATGATACAATACTTATGTTACATTTTCTAAGGAATCTTATTCTATATGCTTCATCTCTCTAATTCTATTTTCAGAAGTTCAATTCCCAGTTGTCACCAAAATTGATCACATTAAGTTGCTAGCAGGTACCAGTAGTTTCTTGAGAGCTGGACTCCGAGTGTTGCAGAATGAATTCTATACTATAATGAATTGTGTATGCAGTTATAGTCGATCTGTATGGAATTGTAAGCAGTGAATGTTAGAATCAGTTTGAGTATAGTATCTTCATCAAAGTATTCGCAGGACGAAGTTGATGGAAACACTACATTTAGCATTACATTGTTTATAGGTGGTTGCATTTAAATGCTAGTATGTGTCATTTACAGAACTGTAAGAAGAGACGTTATATTCAGTGCAGAGAAACTATGACAGTGACAAACACTTATAAAATGATAAAGTGTTTAGGCAGAAGACGGAGAAATTAGGGATTTATGCTCATTGGAGATCAGAAAACTTTAGGACTGCTATCAGTGCTGTAGGCTTCATTTTCAGAAGAGTTATGAACTACTAATATTCATTTCCCTGTATTTAACAATTCATCTGTTTTGCTGAAAATGTGAACAGCTCTTTTTATTACGAGTTACATGTATACAAATTTTAGTAAAACTCTGTTTTGATTTTACAAAAATTAACCATTAAGAAATGTATGGATTTTTAGTTAAATTGATCTGTGGAATATCTTGCTAAAAGTGCAATATGTATTTTTGTTTATTTTGCAAAAGTATAAGCATTCAAAAAGAATATTCAATATCTGAGAACATAAAAGGCAGCATTAGGGATGTCAGTCATACAAAGAAGTGGTTTAGCCTTGGAAACTGGTATGTGAAGAAAGTGTCACGGGTTCAAGACGTTATCTTTTTTATTTGCAATCATTAAAAATGGAAGTTGGTTAGACTTTTACATAGTGAATTTTTTATCTTATATTTTACAATACAGTGTTATTCAAACTCAAATAAGCTACTACATTGTACTGTTGAACAGATTATGTAAATAGCAAAGTTTGTTTTGGGTTTTTCAACAGTATTTCAGTTATGTAATGGCTGAATGCACCTAATGCCATTTTCTTTTAAATGTGTGTTTCATGGAGACCAGTCTTTTTATGTCAAGGATTTCTATCTACAGTTTGACAGATTTATGACTAAGAATATTGAAAATTTAAATTTGGACATTTTCTTTATTGTACCAGGCTTGAGCACCAACCAGTCCGTCGGGCAATCTGCAGATGTATAACACAAAATGGTATAAAAAGCTAGAAAATGAATATATTGTTGTCCATCAGTGTCATTAAATGACCATGAAATACACAGGAATTTCAGCACTGTTTTATCATGTTGATGTCATTTCTTATTGAATTACCTGTTATGGGGCCGTTATATGTTTGGATGGGGGAAGGAGCTTGCAATTCTTGTTATAGACACAGTCTTTTTGTATGTTAACAATTTTGTACATGTTTCCTATATATCATAAATTACTTTATGAGCATTTATTTATTTGACTGAAATTTAATGCAAATTTTGATTCCACATCTCATTTTTTTTTTCGATGTAAATGAGATGTGAAACCAAAATTTGTAGTCCTGTTTGGCACCATATAACCTATACTGTGTTGGTGCGCCGTAAAACTCATATAAATAAATAAATAAATTGACTGAAATGTATGTGTTTGTTATTATTAAAATGGTGTAGATTGTTTTTGTTTGGTCAGTAAGCTACGAATTAGCTGTGGGAATGCAAGATTTCAGTCAGTCTGCTTTTGTTTCATACTGTGTTTTAGATATATGTCAGATTTATGCATCTAAAATTCTCAAGTATAATAAAATAAGTTTTGAGACCTGTCTCAAAGTACAATCACACCATTGGTCAATATCAAGATTATACTCTAGAACAACCAATCAGATGCCAGTGTTTCTAGACTGGTCTCCCAAGTTTTGAAAGGTCACTATATAACAAAAGTATGTTCTCCAGAAACATCTCACAACTTACTGTCATGAATCAAGATGCTGAAAATCATTACTGTGTTTGGTTTGATCAACAAGTATAAATAAAAATAGGTCAACATTTTTATTTACATTACTATAACAAAATCTGTTATCAACAAGATGGTGCTTTTCCCCAAGAAATCAATATTTGAATAATTATACACTTTTCAAATTATTATGTCTGAATGATCTATTATATTACAACACACTATGTTCATGCTACACATGTTAAGTTGAGATTTTTAAACAGATCTATTTATAGGCAATGCTAATGAACACTGACCATGTAAAACAAAGCAATGAATAGGTTTTTTACAATTATTTCTTTATAAATATTATCACATCACTGATGTACTAATTTTCTAAACATCTCCATACTGATAACATATATAATTTACTGCATAAATATGTGCTCCTTAGGGTACAATGAACACGTTAGATTCAACTATAAAACAGCATAATATGGCATCACTGTGGATAGTATGTACAAACTTAACTGTCTTTCCAATACATTTACACAAAGATTTAACTACATGCCCTAAATACTGGTAGTAAAAAATCATAATTGATTTACAAGTTCAACACATACATGTATTGTGTAAAATGTATAAGCTTCATTTGACTGAAATTTATTTCTTAGTAAGGACTAAATGTTGACAAGATAAATTTATTACACTGTGTGTAGTTTACCTAATCTAGAATGAAAGCTGCCACTAGATTCCATATTTAATATAAGTAAACTACATACTTGACCTTTGCTCTTGCCCAATAAAACAATTCTGGCAGTATATGTTTCCTATTAGGTAATCTACACACCGTGTAACTAATACTACATTCTAATATGCTTGTTCCTGTTAAAACATGCTTACGCTAAAATGACACCATGATAATTGACAGTGACATCAATGTTTTTGTTGTGGCAAAGAAAGAGCGCTACTACATTTTAACTTTTGGTTTAGATTAAGGGCATATCAAAATCGAAATAATGTGTAGCAAAATCATATTTTACTTAAATTAATACACTAAAAATTGCGTGAAATTATTCCGCAAACATATTACCTCTTTTTTGTGCATTAATACTGATAAAACACAATTTTTCTTTACAATATTTCTTAAATTAAATAATCTAACAAAGTAATATTACTAATATGTGTGTTAAAACAAGTCTGGGCAAAGAGCTATAAAATAAATAGATTGGCAACTTGAAAGGCATATAGAGCAAATCTCGCCAACCTCCCGTGACAAAAAAACGAGATCTCGTTACCGGAAGTGGCGCTTTCTCCACGCGCCATTTTGTATGCGAAAGCAATTATTCATCGGTAAAATAATTATCACCGTATGACCACGCTTCTTTCGATGGCAAAAAAAACCCCTGTACTTCGTGTCTTAAGACCATTTCTCATTAAACTAATTTTGTTTTAGAAGCTAACATGTATTTTAAATGTAGTTTTAAAGGTACAAATTGTAACTGCATGCTCACCGATGTTTGTTTTTAGTAAGATAACGCCGAATCACGCTCTGACACGAGCTCACGCGAGATTACAGCCAGTTGCCATTCTGTGTATTTTATACTTCTTTGGTCTGGGTAAACAAAACTCAGTACAAAATGTATATATATATTGCAATTTGTTTTATGGGTCATTCTGGCTATTTATTTAAAACAAAAACAATTAGCTTCAGTTAAACATCAGAAACGTCATCTGTGACTCTGTGATAAAATATCAGCATATTTCATACATGGTATTTAACAGAAACATTCACAATAATATCTTGTAGTCTGTATCCACTATCCATCACATTACTGTACAATTATCTTATCTGCTGGATTCCTTATTTTACATGATGGTGTGATTCTACTTCCTTCAACTTCTGGTGATAGCTGAAAATAAAAAAGTTATCTCAAGATTCTTACAAAAAAAAAGAAGAGGGAAATAGTTTGTCAAACATGTTCATGTAAAATTAATTAACAAGAACAGTTACTGTCTAATGACAGGATGCTCAGCAACAGTGAAATCATTAATAGTTGTGGCGGACTAATTTAAAGTAATTTTCATGAACTTTGTGGTCAAGTCTGTCCAAAAGAGTATTATATCCCAAGAAACAAGTACAATTCCCATTTAATTTATTCTCAAAGTTGAAATCCATGGATTCATACACCGGTACCCACGTACAGGTAATTGGCTCTTTGGCCCAAACCACAAAGTTTCATGCACTTGGTATTAGAAGATTTCACAGCACTGAAAACCTTTCCACAATACTAGTTTATAAACTACAGCTTTACATTTTTTCTTAGTTAAAGAGGGGCGGGGGGGGGGGGGGGGGCATAATTTTAACCTGGCTCTGAAAGGTCATTTCATCATAGACTGATGAAGAGGTTGAAACCATTTAGTACAATATTTCCTGAGGAAATGATTCATCAAAATTAAGAAGGGGCAAATTCCAAAGTGTAAGCCAGAGTAAAGATAGCTTCCATGTAATACAAAAAGCTGTTGTAAGGTTTGAAAATGATTGGTCAAGTAGCTTCTTATTTGTTTATTTTGAGTTTAGCCCTGTTATTCAACAGTATAATTTCTGCAATTATGTAACAGCAGGTAGTTAACCCAACAAATGTTCCTGGATTCTGTGCCAGTACCAACCTGTTCTTTTCAAGTAACTGCCACATCTTGACATGAATTGCTTACATGCAATATTTTTATAATGTATTTATGTTAACCTTTACCCTGCTAAATTACTACAATGGACTGGTCCATAATTCAATTTGGGCAGAACCATTCATCATTTGAAGGGGTGTTTACTGAAAATTTACTGACTGAATAGCAAATAGTGCAGACCATGATCAGACTGCACGGATGTGCAGGCTGATCTTGGTCTGCACTGGTCGCAAAGGCAGAAACACTTGCCGCCAGCAGGCTAAAGGTTAACTAAATTGTGTCCATAAGACACTGGTGTACCCACTTTCTGTCACAGTACAGTTACATCTCTGTCACAGTACAGTTATATCTTACTTATTGACAATGCAGGACTGAACAAACTTTCGATATTTGGAATGAAGACAAGAAAACGTTTCACGTAACAAAAAAACATTAAATTTTTATTTTTTTGATGGGGGTGGGGGGAAGTGTCCGGGGGGTAAATAAATCTAATGCCAAATCAAACCCAAGGTACATAACTTCACATGCTGAACAACATTCCTATATGTATAAGTTCCTCAACTCCAGGTCAAATAATTTTCAAGATACGTATGACTAAATCTTTAAAGGTGTTAATGCATATTTTTTGACAAAGTTGAGGTATATAAATCTGCTCTTGCAGAGTACATGCTCTATGTCTCTAGATAAAATACTTTTTGAGACATATGCAAATGCAACGAAAACTTTAAGGTCTTTACCCTTTAGCTTGCTGGCGGCAAGTGATTGTGCTTTTGCTCATGGTCTACATTGTTTGCTATCTATTCAGTAAATTTACAGTAAACACCCCTTTGAATGGTAAGTGGTACTGCCCAAACTGAATGATGGACCAGTCCTTTATAGAAATTTAGCAGGGTAAAGGTTAAAGGGCCATTAGTTTCATACGTTTCTTGATATTGTCTCTTAATTAGTATCACATCATCATCCCCATTCTGCATGCATCATCCCCTCACTCCACACCCTCCCCACTCATCATCCCCCTCCTGCCTGCATCATCCCCTCACTCCTCCATACCCTCCCCACTCATCATCCCCATCCTGCCTGCATCATCCCCTCACTCCTCCACACCCTCCCCACTCATCATCCCCATCCTGCCTGCATCATCCCCTCACTCCTCCGCATCCTCCCCACTCATCAACCCCATCCTGCCTGCACCATCCCCTCACTCCTCCACACCCTCCCCACTCATCATCCCTATCCTGCCTGCATCATCCCCTCACTCCTCCACACCCTCCCCACTCATCATCCCCATCCTGCCTGCATCATTCCCTCACTCCTCTACGTCCTCCCCACTCATCATCCCCCTCCTGCCTGCATCATCCCCTCACTCCTCTACACCCTCCCACTAATCATCCCCATCTTGCCTGCATCATCCCCTCACTCCTCCACACCCTCTCAACTCATCATCCCCTCACTCCTCCACACCCTCCCCACTCATCATCCCCATCCCGCCTGCATCATCCCCTCACTCCTCCACACCCTCCTAACTCATCATCCCCATCCTGCCTGCATCATCCCCTCACTCCTCCACACCCTCCTAACTCATCATCCCCATCCCGCCTGCATCATCCCCTCACTCCTCCACACCCTCCTAACTCATCATCCCCATCCCGCCTGCATCGTCCCCTCACTCCTCCACACCCTCCCCACTCATCATCCCTATCCTGCCTGCATCATCCCCTCACTCCTCCACACCCTCCCCACTCATCATCCCCATCCTGCCTGCATCATCCCCTCACTCCTCCACACCCTCCCCACTCATCATCCCCCTCCTGCCTGCATCATCCCCTCACTCCTCCACACCCTCCCCACTAATCATCCCCATCCTGCCTGCATCATCCCCTCACTCCTCCACACCCCCCCAACTCATCATCCCCATCCTGCCTGCATCATCCCCTCACTCCTCCACACCCTCCCAACTCATCATCCCCTCACTCCTCCACACCCTCCCCACTCATCATCCCCATCCCGCCTGCATCATCCCCTCACTCCTCCACACCCTCCTAACTCATCATCCCCATCCCGCCTGTATCTTCCCCTCACTCCTTCACACCTTCCTAACTCATCATCCCCATCCTGCCTGCATCATCCCCTCACTCCTCAACACCCTCCAATCTCACCATCCCCATCCTGCCTGCGTAATCCCCTCACTCCTCCACACCCTCCTAACTCATAAAAATCTAGTTTTTGGTATTGTGTCTTAGATTCCTGTCTCATCATTCTCCCCTTCCTCCTCCACATCCCCACACCCACAAAAACTTGTATTCATTTAGTGAAAACTTTAAATTCTTCTTGTCAGAAAACACTGACCCTTTTTGAATTTACACAGATATTTTCTTTTCATGACCCTCTACCAACACAGTTCAAGCAAGCTGTGAAATTGGGGAGTGATCTAGGGCCAACATGCCCCTCTTGTTGAGATAGATGTGGCACAAACATCTAATAAGCCTTTTATGCATGATCCTGTCAAGGACCATAACACTGGTATTACTGAGTGAAATCCCAAACTATGCAGACTTAACAATCTTATGAGGTTTGATGACTATAGCAAATACATTTGAAGACTAGAAAATGCTTTTGTAAAAAGCGCATGTCTCCCCCATTGCAAAGTCCTATAGGCAAGAAGTCAATAGGGGTCAGGAGCGAAAGTCAAAGAGACACTGATGGTTGGCTGCAATAGGGATCATCTACTTTGCATGTCAAATCATCCCGCTAAATTTCAACACTCTTGGCCTAGTGGTTCTCAAGTCACTGTTCAGGCTTCTGTGACCTTGACCTTTGATCAAGTAACCTCAAAATAAATAGGGGTCATCTACTCTGCATGTCCAATCATCCTATTAAGTTTCAACATTGTAGGTCAAGTGGTTCTCAAGTTATTTCCAAAAAAATGATTTTACATGAACAGGTCACTGTGACCTTGACCTTTAAAAGACTGACCTCAAAATCAATAGGGGTCATCTACTCTGCATGTTCAATCATCCTATGAAGTTTCAACATTCTGGGTCAAGTGGTTCTCAAGTTATTGATCGGAACTGGTTATCAATGTTCAGGCCCCTGTGACCTTGACCTTTAACTGAGTGACCCCAAAAACAATAGGGGTCATTTACTCTGCATGAACAATCATCCTATGAAGTTTCAACATTCTGGGTCGAGAGGTTCTCAAGTTATTGACTGGAAATTGTTTTCCATGTTCAGGCCCCTGTGGCCTTGACCTTTAACAGAGTGACCCTTAAATTGTTAGGGGTCATCTACTCTGCATGACCAATCATCCTATGAAGTTTCATCATTCTGGGTCAAGTGGTTCTCAAGTTACTGACCGGAAATGGTTTTCAATGTTCAGGCCCCTGTGACCTTGACCTTTCATGGAGTGACCCCAAAATCGATAGGGGTCATCTACTTTGCATGTACAATCATTCTATGAAGTTTCAACATTCTGGGTCAAGTGGTTCTCAAGTTACTGACCGGAAATGGTTTTCAATGTTCAGGCCCCTGTGACCTTGACCTTTAATGGAGTGACCCCAAAATCGATAGGGGTCATCTACTTTGCATGTACAATCATCCTATGAAGTTTCAACATTCTGGTTCAAGTGGTTCTCTAGTTATTGATCGGAAATGGTTGTCCATGTTCAGGCCCCTGTGACCTTGACCTTTGACAGAGTGACCCCAAAATCAATAGGGGTCATCTACTCTTCATGACCAATCATCCTATGAAGTTTCAACATTCTGGGTCAAGTGGTTCTCAAGTTACTGACCGGAAATGGTTTTCAATGTTCGGGCCCCTGTGACCTTGACCTTTAATGGAGTGACCCCAAAATCGATAGGGGTCATCTACTTTGCATGTACAATCATTCTATGAAGTTTCAACATTCTGGGTCAAGTGGTTCTCTAGTTATTGATCGGAAATGGTTTTCCATGTTCAGGCCCCTGTGACCTTGACCTTTGATGGAGTGACCCCAAAATCAATAGGGGTCATCTACTCTTCATGACCAATCATCCTACGAAGTTTCAACATTCTGGGTCAAGTGGTTCTCTAGTTATTGATCGGAAATGGTTTTCCATGTTCGGGCCCCTGTGACCTTGACCTTTGACGGAGTGACCCCAAAAACAATAGGGGTCGTCTACTCCAGCAGCCCTACAACCCTATGAAGTTTGAAGATTCTAGGTCAAACGGTTCTCCAGTTATTGCTTGGAAATGAAGTGTGACGGACGGAAGGACGGACGAAGGACGGACAGGGCAAAAACAATGTCTCCTGGGGGAGACATAATAAGCATGAGACAAACTTGGATGGATGGACAAACAGACGAATGGACAAGTTTTGGAAGGCACCAAAAGAGCACAACATTGAAAGCTAAAAATACAGTTTTATGTACCTTGTCTTGTAGGATTTGTCTTGTCCACATGATGCCAAACACAATCATGTGAAGTTTGAAAGTAGTTGACCTAGTAGTTATTTATGTTGAAAAACTTGATTACATACCAAACTTTTGATGCAGAGGCCTTTACAAATGAAAGGGTGCCAACAAAAGCTCTACTATTTGAAAAAAATTGAAATAGTTAAACTAGAAAGACTAGCTTACAAGATATCAGCAAGTATGTAACAATCATATACCATTGTAACATTCCAGGAAATATTGCCAATAAACAAAAGTACTAGAAACTTTAACATTTAGCATTATTAGACCTCTTATCTATGCCACAAATAGGTTTTGTGTTTATATTCCCTGATATAATAAATCTTTGTGCCTTTAAGCCCAACAAAAATGCAAGTAACTGTATTCTGCCAATTACAGTAGACACTGTACCTACAATTAAATAACAAGAGTTGTCTAATGACAGCCCACTCTACTATTTGAAGTCCTTCAACCTAATACTAGCTTACATACACTGACAAGATATGAAAATGCAACAAATGTATGCCTGAATATATATTTTTACTACAAAAAAGCACCACCTTGAAATGTTCAACACAAACACATCTCGATACTCTATGCCCATTGTGTTCAAATTTAATCATCACAACAGACCGTAAAATTAACAAGAGCTGTTGGAGGACAGCAACGCTCGACTATTCAACAGCCTTGTCAATTGAATGAATACAAAAGTCGAAAAAGGGGCATAATTTTGTAAAAATGGGAAAAAGGGTTATGGAACCTTCACAGTGCTTATCAGCTCATAAAGTGAACAAGTGCGTGAAGTTTCAATCCTTTCCCATAAGTGGATAATGAAATACCAGCTTACATACAAAAACTTAACCAAAAACTGCTAAGTCGATAAAGGGGCATAATTTTGAAAAAATTGCAAAGTAGAGTTATGGGACCTATACAGTGCATGTCAGATCATGACAGTGAACAAGTGTGTGAAGTTTCCATCCATTCCCATTAGTGTGTACTGAGATACCAGCTTACATACAAAACCTTAACCAAGAATTTCTAAGTTGAAAAGGGGGCATAATTTCATAAAAAAGCAAAACAGAGTTATGGAACCTGTGCAATGTAGGTCAGTTTATCACAGTGAACAAGTGTGTGAAGTTTCAATCCATTCCCACAAGTCGTTACTGAGATACCAGCTTACATACAAAACCTTAACCAAGAATTTCTAAGTTGAAAAGGGGACATAATTTTGCAAAAAAGCAAAATAGAGTTATGGAACCTGTGCAATGTAGGTCAGTTTATCACAGTGAATAAGTGTGTGAAGTTTCAAACTGTTCCTACAAGTGGTTACTGAGATACCAGCTTACATACAAAACCTTAACCAAGAATTTCTAAGTCGAAAAAGGGGCATAATTTTGTAAAAAAGCAAATTAGAGTTATGGAACCTGTGCAGTGTAGGTCAGTGTATCACAGTGAATAAATGTGTGAAGTTTCAATCCATTCCCACAAGTGGTTACTGAGATACCAGCTTACATACAAAACCAAATCGGGACGCCGACACGGACGCCAACGCATGGGTGAGTCCAATAGCTCTACTATTCTATGAATAGTCGAGCTAACAAAAAGGATATAAAGTATCGAGATGTGTATGTGTTAAACATTCCAAGGTGACGCTTTTTGTAGTAAAAATATATTCAGACATGTATGTTGCGTTTTCATATCTCGTCAGTATACTCAAGGTTTAGTAACATTTTCTAAGATGAACAAGGGGCATAAATTTGGTAAAATGTAAGCCAAGTTATGAAACTTGCCGAGTGAGGTCATCCCATGTTGCAAAAGACGTATGGAGAATCTGAAAACATTTGCTCAAGTAATTCCTGAAAAAGCTGCTTGCATGCAAAACTCACAAAATTTCTAAGTTGAAAAGGGGGCATATTTTGAAAGCATTTTGCCTAGTAGTTGTGAGTAACCAGCTTACCTGAACCTGTATTCTGAAATGTTTAGTTGAAAAGGGGGCACAATGTCTAGTCATGCAGAAATTTAAGCAAAGTATTTTGTCATCCTACAAATGCAAAACAAATTAAGCCCATGTACAAGCTGATGATGCACACACAATTACATGGACACACTTGGTTGCAAAATGTTTTGTATATCTGCAGCAAAATATCTGGGTAGACATGCAATAAATCTGCTAAACAATCTATGTAACACAGTAACAGCGGTAATGACAATTCTTGCATCATTTCTGCCATTACCACTTACCTACTACTCTTCTGACGTCTTCAACAGAAAAAAACAGCTGGTAGTAAATTGATATAACACCATACTTTCTTTAAAAGTTTTTTTTTTCTACTTCAGAATCAACCTATACACTAAAGTTGAGAACAACAAGAATGTTGTCAACAGTGTATGATACATACCCCTTGCAAATGCTTGATCTGAATAACGATGTCAGTCAGGATAATAATTTAGGTAGAAACAAGATAATAGTAAAACCAATGGATGCTCCCCAAGGTATGATTACTACATATTAAAAGAATAAAGGTCAATTTCATTGACAGCAAACAAACCTTGTCTTAGAAGTGAAGCTTCCAAAGAATTTTCTAAGAACTCCACTTTAAGTATTTCTTGAGAAAAAGCACAAGACATTCGCATCTCCTCTTGAGAGTGAAGCTTCATATGAATTTGCACTGATGTATGGCCTTTGACCGCCCCTAAGTGTGACCTTGACCTTGAAGCGAGCCATCCGAAACATGCGCTCTGCACGTTGTCTCAATGTGGTGAACATTTGTGCCAAGTTTCTTCGAAATCCTTCAAGGGGTTCAAGAGTTACAGAGCAGACACGAAATTGCTAAAGGACAGACGGACACTGGTGTCATAACATACCGGTAATACGCCCCCTTGAGGCGTATAATAATCAAAAGGCAATAACTCACTGAAAAATTATCCGACGAAACATGAAGATAATATGTGCACCTCTTATTGGGAGTGAAGCTTCCTATGAAGTTTGGCTAACTTACAGCAAGTGGTCTGGACAAAATATAGTGCTGTAGTATATTAATGCTGAATAGTCAAAGAGCAATCACTGAACCAGAACATGAAGACAATAATTGATCTCCTCTTCGCTGAAATCCAGCCAATAATTATTAGAAATGCTCCCTATAAGGATGATGCTGTAGTTTACTTTAGTTGAATAATTCAAGGGGCAGAACTGAATGCAAAATCATCTGATTGGAAAATGAAGACAATATGCACATTTCCTCTGAAGACTGAAGCTTCCTAAGAAGTCCGGCTGAATTCAAGCCAGTGGTTGTTGAGGAATACTCCAGACAAGAAATGTTGAATAGCCAAACTCGGTGAAAAACCATCTGACCAGAACATGAAGATAAAATGCCAATCTCCTCTTATGTGTGAAGCTTCCTATTTAGTTTCCATGCATTCCACCAAATGGTTGCTAAGGAATATTTCAGACAAAAAATGGTGCTATAGTATTCAGTAGTGTTAAATAACTGAAGGGCAATTACTCAGTGAAAAGACGTCTGACCATAACATGAAGTAGATATGTGCATCTCCTCTCGGAGTGAAGCTCACTATGAAATGGTTGCTGAGGAATATTACAGACAAGAAATGGTGCTATAGTATACTACTGAATGTGTTTAATTTTGCGGATACTTTATTTCGTGATTTTCAATATTTCAAGACCAAAATCTGCCAAAATAAAACTCTTTAACATATTCTAGTGGTATTGAAAAATAGCTATATTTAAATATGAGAACACCATTAAAAGGGAAAACCCACTTTACTAGTATAAGATAAGATATATTCATACAAGAGTACCATATTCTTTCACAGATTTTTCTGCTCATATTTACTTGTACTATAATTCACACACTGGATATTAAACATTTATTTCCCTTTAAAACAGACATCAACTGATGAAAGCAAAAGCAATGATAATTGTTAACCTTTATATTCATAATTCAAGTACATAAGTTTAATGATGGATTTATTTTGGCTCTCTCGAACAAAACTGCCAATACAGCCAAAATAAAACTACCGCCAAAATTAGTACATTTACAGTAATGTTAAATAATCAAAGAACAATAACTCAGCGAAAAATCATCTGACAGGAAAATGAAGATAATACGTGCATCTCCTCTTGAGAGTGAAGCATAACTCAAAACCTAATGATCAGATATAAAAGTCCAGACAAAATGTGCCATTCTACTTCACCTTGATGATGTACCAGTATATTAAGTTTCATTTGAATAAGGAATAAAACTGTAGGAGTTGAGTACAGAAGGTCTAGGTGTAGTTACGAAAGTGTTTAGTCTAATAAAGGGGTACTGCTCAAAAGTCACTGAATATAAAATTCTAAATAATATTCACATGTTTGTTCACTTCATTTTATGATTATACCAAGCTCCATTTGATCTGTACAGAAACTGCAGGACATGAGTACACAAGGTATAGATGAAGTTGCACAGCATTCATACAGAAAATCAGAGACAAAATTCAAGTACTTTTCAATTTTTTTTTCTGTTTCTTTTTTTAATTTGATTTATTCCACATTTAAAGCAAGCTGCTGACAAAATATTTTTCCGTGAATTCTTTGTTACACGCGAGCACTTTTTTCAATTTCTATATTTTCTGTTAGGTCTTTGTCATTTTCAAGGAGTTCTCAAGGACTAACATCAAATTCAAGGCCTGTGCAAATCCTTGTTGTATTAATGTGGAATCCAGGAAAGGGGCATCACTAAAGACACCTCAGACATGAAAGTCCTTGCAGTATTGTGCAAGTCCACTTCATGTTGATGTTCAACAAGTTTCTTGAATTGTATGGAAACTGTAGCAGTCAAGTACAAAAGAATGTTTGACAAATGGAATGATGGACAAATGGACAGTTCCAACAGTATATGTTTCTTTGACACTTGTGGCATAAAAACATTTTGACTGTGGTTTTACATGTGACTATCAGAGTTAAATGTGATAAACTACAGGGTAACAGGCACACCCTCTTAATGCACACCATAGATTCTAGCAGTCTTTTCCTTTACATTCTTTCTATAATAACCACATTCCTGAAAAGTGAAATTAAAAGGATGGAATAAAGTGGTTATTATTCCTATTAAACAGGTTCTGCAATCAAAGGTCAAAACTAGCCGGATATATGGAAACAAAACCCTTGATTTAGAATACTTACTTGTATATTCTAGCCAACTGGTATAACCCTGTTGCTGCCACAAAAATATTTACACAGAAAAGATTCCAGTTCTTTGGTGTTATCACAAGAGAATAACGAGACCAGATCAAACCTAAAATTATACAATATGACAAGGTGTTCAATCATATCCAAATAAAAGAACAAAAATATAACAGAAAATATTCCAACTGATGTTGATGAGTTTATCAGTCCTTTCATACTACCACATACCTTTCATACTACCACATTCTTGGCTTTTTTTCTTTTATATCTAGCAACATATTGACAGCCCTTTATTTCCTTATCATAATAATTTGACAGACTCTATTTTAGGCATGCACTATTGGTTCCTAGTCCTAAAGCTTTAACTTGTCACCTCAGTACAGTAGAGGATAACTGCACTGACATAAAGAAGTACATGTACTTGCTACTTCTTGAGGTAAGATTATGGAATTGTTACAAGGTCCTTTTTCGACACTTAAACATAAAACTTTCTTTGCTTTCCTTTTCCCCTATATTTGTCTCATAACGTTTTTTCAAAACCTTTATCATAGAATGATATTCAGGTGGTAAGATGACAGCTCAAGAAAAGACACAAACCTAAGTAAAAGACATTGACAAACCTGTAGCAGCTAAGGCTGATGACTGTGTTACACTGAGTTTTTCTGCCGGTCTAGACATGTCACCAATACCAGCAATAACGAGACACTGAAATACAACAAGAGCTGTCTAATGACAGTATGCTCAACTACCTTTATTTGAAGCCCCTCCTGGTTCAAAATGGTCACTTCAAGATGCTGAAGATGTATGAAAAGTATGAAAGTGTTCAGAAACTTCTTTACTACATGCAAAATTTTCACCAAAATTTCTAACTTAAAAATGGGCATAATTTAGCCAAAATGTAAGCCAGAGTTTTAAGTTCATCTCATGATGCCAAAGGCATGTATAGAATCTACAAACATTTGGTCAAATAATTTCTGAGAAACATGCTTACATGCATAACTTCTACAAAATATCTATGTAAAAAGGGGCATGATTTTAACAAAATGAAAGCTAGTGTTGTGTTACATGTCCTGTGACGTTGATTTAGGCTGCTGAAGACTTGTGATGTTTTAAAGCATTTTACCATGTAATTTTTGAGAAACCTACATACATGCCAAACTTTACCAAACATTTCTAAGTTAAAAAGGAGTATAATGCTGGCATAATAAAAGCTAGAGGTTATCTCACAATGTCTCATAATGTTAAAGAACATGCTTAATTACACTTTTGTGACACTTCATTGCCAATGTACGGGTGACAACAAAAGCTCTCATATTTGAAAAATTTCAGAGTCAAGATTAAAATCAAGTTTTTCAGCATACTGCCTGGCCAGCAAGCACAGTATTGGCAGCATCTCAACACCAGCATTAAAGTATCAATGAGAGAAACATTCTTGAAGTTAATAATAATGACAAAAAACTATCACTCCATTCTCTCCCTATTCATTTCATGTGTGGCAGTTGAGAACAAATTAGTCCTGGTGAGAATTCAAAAATGTTAATAGGTTGACTGGATGCTTTTCATTTATATAAGTTATATGTTGTTTAAACTAGATGTGTGTCCATAGTACACAGGTGCCCCCACTCCTGCCACTGTACATGGTTTAATGACTCAGGTTAAACAATTTTTAAGATGTTTGCAACACAAACTTTTAAGAACCTTATGTGTATTTTTTTCACTTAGTTGGCCATAACTCTGGCCTAGCTGAGTAAAATCCTAAAGAGAACACTTCATAGGCTATAAAACAATCCTCTAATGTTTTATGATTCTAGGTCAAGTACATTTTAACATTTTAACATACATGTTTCACAAACTGTTTTTTTTTTAGTAAGTCTGGACAAGAAGTCTGGTCTTGTGTAGTGAAATAATGTCTGTAGGTAAAATATTTTCGGAGCTACGCACGACAAAACATTAAAATGACAATTTTTTCCTAGGTCAGGGGCCATAACTCCTACAATACTGAATGAATCCGGACGCAAAACCCCAGGTGTACAACTGCACATGCTGACCAATATTCCTGTAAACTTTGGTGACTCTAGGTCAAATACTTTTGGAGCTACACGCGACACAACATTAAAATGACCAATTTTTAACTAAGTCAGGGGCCATAACTCCTACATGACTGAATGAATCCAGATGCAAAACCCCAGGTGCACAACTGCACATGCTGACCAACATTCCTGTAAACTTTGGTGACTCTAGGTCAAATACTTTTGGAGCTACGCGCGACACAACATTAAAATGACCAATATCTAACCAAGTCAGTGGCCATAACTCCTATATGACTGAATGAATCCGGACGCGAAACCCTAGGTGCACAACTGCACATGCTGACCAACATTCCTGTAAAGTTTTGTGACTCTACGTGAAATACTTTTGGTGCTACGCGCGACACAACATTAAAATGACCAATTTTTAACTAAGACAGGGGCCATAACTCCTACATGACTGAATGAATCCAGATGCAAAACCCCAGGTGCACAACTGCACATGCTGACCAACATTCCTGTAAACTTTGGTGACTCTAGGTCAAATACTTTTGGAGCTACGCGTGACACAACATTTAAATGACCAATTTCTAACCAAGTCAGTGGCCATAACTCCTATATGACTGAATGAATCCGGACGCGAAACCCCAGGTGCACAACTACACATGCTGACCAACACTCCTGTAAAGTTTTGTGACTCTACGTCAAATACTTTTGGAGCTAGGCGCCACACAACATTCTCGGAAGGACGGACGGACAGACAAGAGCAAATCTTTATGCCCCCACCACTCATGGGGAGGCACAAAACCCCCATCACTCATGGGGGGGGGGGCACAAAAATGGTGCTAAATCCAACATACATCTGTACAAACTCCTTAAGACTGAAGAAGACTCCAGTTGTTTTTCTTATATTATCAGTAATAAATGGAGTAATATTGTATACAGAATACAGAAAGACAGAAAGTATTATGCATATTTGTATGCTTTACTTATTAATATATGGTCTAAATATGAACTAGGAACACTTCAGGCTCTTCTCAACAAATATCAGTAAGTATGTCTTTTCTTCTACCACTGATTTGTTATATAAATGCCAGGGGCGAACATGGATCTAATTCTATGTTGGTTTTCTCATGGCGCGGCTCATTTGTCTTTTGTACAACAACAGCTTGTAATGCAGTCTGCACTACCTGCTTTACTCAGACTTGATTGCCAGTCGTATCCAATCTGCCAGATTACAATGTATCTGGAATATGTCACAACCTTTGTCAAAATGGTAAATTTCAAAACCACAATAGCCTAGTTGTTAACAACTGTAGATTATCATAAGATAGACATGGCTATTTTACTGAAGAAACTAGAACTGTCACAGGAGTGACTTATACCCCACAATACGGTCTTGTCACAGAAGAATGGCAACCATAAGAAATTTTAAAAACACTTAGAATAATCTAAAACGTAAAAAAAACTTAATATTTTAAAAAAAAATTTCACTCATCTTTGGAGTACTTCATCCTGGGCTAAGTAATACTAGTATACGTGCCCAGGATGAGGGATGAGGTAAATATAAAAATCTCGAATATTAGAGACACGCTAAAAATGAATACAAAAAAGTGTCTTACCGACACATGTTACCACAGAAAAAATGTATTTCCTTTTCACATAGGACTAATAATAAAAAAGTACTGAAAATCTAAAAATAGAATTACTAAAAGTAGACTAATTTCTTGGAATTTAAGGGGAAGTAACTCAGTACAAAAGTTAAAACAAGAGGACCATGATGGTCCTGAATCGCTCACCTCTTCCCACATGATCCAGTTTTGAGTATGACGTCGTTTTTTCTATTATTTGACATAGTGAGCTAGTTTTTGAGCTCATGTGACCCTGTTTTGAACTTGACCTAGATATTATAAAGATAAAAATTCTGACCAATTTTCATGAAGATCCATTGAAAAATATGGTCTCTAGAGAGGTCACAAGGTTTTTCTATTATTTGACCTATTGACCTAGTTTTTTAAGGCACGTGACCCAGTTTCAAACTTGACCTAGATATCATCAAGGTGAACATTCTGACCAATTTTCATGAAGATCCATTCAAGGGTATGGCCTCTAGAGAGGTCACAAGGTTTTTCTATTTCAAGACCTACTGACCTAGTTTTTGATCGCAGTTGACCCAGTTTCAAACTTGACCTAGATATCATCAAGATAAACATTCAGACCAACTTTCATACAGATCCCATGAAAAATATGGCCTTTAGAGAGGTCACAACGTTTTTTCATTATTTGACCTACTGACCTACTTTTTGAAGGCACGTGACCCACTTTCGAACTTGACTTAGATATCATCAAGGTGAACATTCTGACCAATTTTTATGAATATCCATTCACAAGTATGGCCTCTAGAGAGGTCACAAGGTTTTTTTATTTTTAGACCTACTGACCTAGTTTTTGACCGCACATGACCCTGTTTCGAATTTGACCTAGATATCATCAAGATGAACATTTAGACCAACTTTCATGAAGATCCATTGAAAAATATGGCCTTTAGAGAGGTCACAAGGTTTTTCTATTATTTGACCTACTGACCTAGTTTTTGACGGCACGTGACCCACTTTCAAATTTGACCTAGATATCATCAAAATGAACATTCAGACCAACTTTCATACAGGAAAATATGGCCTCTAGTTAGGTCACAAGGTTTCTCTATTATTTGACCTACTGACCTAGTTTTTGATGGCACGTGACCCACTTTCGAACTTGACTTAGATATCATCAAGGTGAACATTCTGACAAATTTTCATGAAGATTTCATGAAATATATGGCCTCTAGAGAGGTCACAAGGTTTTTCTATTTTTAGACCTACTGACCTAGTTTTTGACCGCATGTGACCCAGTTTCGAACTTGACCTAGATATCATCAAGATGACCATTCAGACCAACTTTCACACAGATCCCATGAAAAATATGGCCTCTAGAGAGGTCACAAGGTTTTTCTCTTTTTTCGACCTACTGACCTAGTTTTTGACGGCACGTGACCCACTTTCGAATTTGACCTAGATATCATCAAGGTGAACGTTCTGACCAATTTTCATGAAGATCTTGTGAAATATATGGCCTCTAGAAAGGTCACAAGGTTTTTCTATTTTTAGACCTACTGACCTAGTTTTTGACCGCACGTGACCCAGTTTCGAACTTGACCTAGAAATCATCAAGATGAACATTCAGACCAACTTTCATACAGATCCCATGAAAAATATGGCCTTTAGAGAGGTCACAAGGTTTTTCTATTATTTGACCTACTGACCTAGTTTTTGAAGGCACGTGACCCAGTTTCGATCTTGACCTAGATATCATCAAGGTGAACGTTCTGACCAACTTTCATGAAGATCTTGTGAAATATATGGCCTCTAGAGAGGTCACAAGGTTTTTCTATTTTTAGACCTACTGACCTAGTTTTTGACCGCACGTGACCCAGTTTCAAACTTGACCTAGATATCATCAAGATGAACATTCTGACCAATTTTCATGAAGATCCATTGAAAATTATGGTCTCTAGAGAGGTCACAAGGTTTTTCTATTTTTAGACCTACTGACCTAGTTTTTGACCGCACGTGACCCAGTTTCGAACTTGACCTAGATATCATCAAGATGAACATTCTGACCAACTTTCATAAAGATCCCATGAAAAATGTGACCTCTAGAGTGGTCACAAGCAAAAGTTTACGGTCGGACGGACGCACGGACGGACGGACGGACGGACGGACGACGGACGACGGACACCGCGCGATCACAAAAGCTCACCTTGTCACTTTGTGACAGGTGAGCTAAAAAGGTTACTTCCCTTTGGCTCTAAGCCAATCAGAATGATTTAAGTTAATTCTACCAATTCAATTCCTTATTTATTTCATATCAATAACAAAACATTCAGACCTCATTTTCAGCACTTTAGAGCATTTCAATGATATGAAAACCATATATGGTCATTTAGTATAACATGTCTTCTTATCAAAAATAGAACAAGAGGACCATGATGGTCCTGAATCGCTCACCTGTCCCCACATGAACTGAGTATGACGTCGTTTTTTCTATTATTTGACATAGTGACCTAGTTTTTGAGCTCATGTGACCTAGTTCTGAACTTGACCTAGATATCATCAAGATAAAAATTCTGACCAATTTTCATGAAGATCCATTGAAAAGTATGGCCTCTAGAGAGGTCACAAGGTTTTGCTATTATTTTACATAATGACCTAGTTTTTAAAGGCACGTGACCCAGTTTTGTACCTGACCTAGATATCATCAAGGTGAACATTCTCACCAATTTTCATGAAGACCTTGTGAAAAATATGGCCTCCAAAGAGGTCACACGGTTTTTCTATTTTTAGACCTACTGACCTAGATTTTGGACCAGACGTGACCCAGTTTCGACCTTGGCCTAGATATTATCAAGATGAACATTCTGACCAATTTTCATGCAGATCCCATGAAAAATATGACCTCTGGAGAGGTCACAAGGATTTTCTATTATTTGACCTACTGACCTAGTTTTTGACCACCATTGACCCAGTTTCGAACTTGACCTAGATATCATCAAGATGAACATTCTGGTCAATTTTCATGCAAATCCCATGAAAAATACGACCTCTACATAGGTCACAAGGATTTTCTGTTATTTGACCTACTGACCTAGTTTTGAAATGGACGTGACCCAGTTTCGAGCCTGACCTAGATATCATCAAGATGAACATTCTGACCATTTTTCATGCAGATCCATTGAAAAATATGACCTCTAGAGAGGTCACAAGGATTTTCTATTATTTGACCTACTGACCTAGTTTTTGACCGCAGTTGACCCAGTTTCGAAATTGGCCTAGATATTATCAAGATGAACATTCTGACCTATTTTCATGCAGATCCCATGAAAAATATGACCTCTAGAGAGGTCACAAGGTTTTTCTATTATTTGACCTACTGACCTAGTTTTGGATCGGACGTGACCCAGTTTCGAACTTGACCTAGATATCATCAAGGTGAACATTCTCAACAATTTTCATGAAGATCCATTGAAAAATATGGCCTCTAGAGAGGTCACAAGGTTTTTCTATTTTTAGACCTACTGACCTAGTTTTTGACTGTACGTGACCCAGTTTCGAACTTGACCTAGATATCATCAAGTTGAACATTCTGACCAACTTTCATAAAGATCCCATGAAAAATGTAACCTCTAGAGTGGTCACAAGCGAAAGTTTACGCACGCACGAACGCACGCACGCACGCACGGACGACGGACCCTGCGCGATCACAAAAGCTCACCTTGTCACTATGTGACAGGTGAGCTAAAAATATTGACATGTTATGTTGAATATTAGAAAAATAATCTGTTCTGAGAAACATCACCCTCTAAAAATGCCCCCATGAAAACAGCCATTTAGCAGTTACGCGTAGGTAGACATTTTTCGCAAAGAATAAAAATTATTCCAAGAAATTTACAATGAAAATGGTCTAAATCTATTCTCAATACTATAAGCAATAAACATAAGCCAAAAATTTAACTGTCACCTCCTCATGTCACTCATTATACCAGATTTCATCCATAGCATGGAACTACATTTTGGACTACTTCACATGTAACACTGAGTAGTCACTTCCGGTTTGGTGTAATCCGTCCTTTAGTGAAAATGCATCAAAATTAACCTTAAATTCTAAGTAAAAGGGGGCATAATTCATGAAAAGTTGGTGTCAGAGTTATGCACCTTGTGTCACATGATGTGGGTGATAAGGTGGAACATCTATTTTAAGTTTGAATCAAATCCATTTATCCAAGTAGTAATAACTGAGATATAGTGAAAATGCATCAGAATTAACCTTAAATTCTAAGTAAAAGGGGGCATAATTCATGAAAATTGGGGTCAGAGTTATGCACCTTGTGTCACATGATGTGGGTGATAAGGTGGATAATCTATTTTAAGTTTGAATCAAATCCATTTAGTAATAACTGAGATATAGATTTCGGGACGCGACGCGACAAAACTGACTCCTATATAGCCCCACCCCCCGCCCCTCCCGCAAACATGTTTGGTGGTGGTATGATAAATACATTTTATACAAGCTTTAAGGATTAAATAAAAAAAACGTTCATCAGAGGCCTACCTGTTAAGGATACAACAAATATACATACCCATTTCATAGTGGGGGCCCAGAAGAAAATTGTCTTTGGTCCTGCAATTAAAATAAGACTTTTTACTTTTCTATTAAAACTTAATACATGTATTCAAAAACTATTTCAAAACTAGGTAGGAAAGCACATTTTTTATTTTAAACTATCGCTCACCTGTTAAACTTGCGGCCTTGGAACCTTCAAGATAAACATTCTGACCAAGTTTCATGAAGATAGGGTCTTAAATGTGGCTTAGAGTGTTAACAAGCTTTTCCTTTGATTTAAGTGGTAACCGTAGTCCTAGTTTTTGAACCCACATGACCCAGTTTCGAACTTGGCCTAGGACTCATCATGATAAACATTCTTATAAAGTTTCATGAAGATAGGGTCATAAATATGGCCTCTAGTGTTAATAAACTTTTCCTTTGATCTGAGCGTGTGACCTAGTTTTTAAACGTTTTGAACTTGGCATAGGAATCATCAAGATAAACATTCTGACCAAGTATCATGAAGATAGGGTCATAAATGTGGCCTCTAGGGTGTTATGTTAACAAGGTTTTCCTTTGATTTGACCCGTTGACCTAGTTTTTGACCCCACATGACCCAGTTTCAAACCTGGCCTAAAGATCATCAAGATAAACATTCTGTACAAGTCTGTATCAAATTAAAGCATAAATGAAACCTCTATATGGCTGAATGAGCCAGAACAGAAAATTTTGCCCCTGTCAGAGGCAGTTACTCTAGAATCCATGATGGAATCTGGCAGGTTTTCTGATTTCAAGATGAACCAAGATCCTATTGTGACTTACATTGTGTGTAAGTGTGGTTAAAATTGAATGTAAAATGTCACTTCTATCTTGTTCATAAGGAAAAAAAGTAACAAATTTTGGCTCTTTCAGGTGTCAATAGAACAGGGGCTGTTACTCCGGAACCTATGATTGGATCTGAAAGATTCATCATGAAATCCAAGTTCTATTATTGTGAAAGACATTTGGCAAGTTTGTATCAGATCAAACCATAAATGAAGTCTTTATGTGGCTGCAAAGGCCAAAACAGCAATTTTTGGCCCTTAAGGGGCCTTTACTCTGGAACCCATGATGGGATCTTGCCAGTTTTCAAAACAGACCAAGATATAATGCCAATACAAGCTGTGTGCCAGTTTGATTAAAATTGGTTAAAAAATGTGGTCTCTATCATGTTCACGAGAAATTGTGAACGGACGAAGGACGGATGATGAACGAAGGGTGATCACAAAAGCTTACCTTGTCACTACGCGACAGGTGAGCTAAAAACACAGCATACTTTGAGTTGAAAACAATCTTTTGTGTTAAACACAATATCAAATGACACTATTTTACAATACACAGCATTTTAATTCTCCTCTTTACCCCTGACTAGAGAGGCAAAAAAAGAGTGAAAAATCAAAAAGTGATCTTCTTAGTGGAGTTACTGGGTCATCTGGGATTGAAATAGGTGGTCTTACAAGTGACAACTTCACAAGTGGGGTGGTCTTTTTAACAGGGACTGACACCACTGAAATATAGAAATGATTTTGATCATAATAATGAGGTGGTCTTAATCTAGGGGTGGTCTTAATGCGGTTCCATTGCAGGCAGGAAGATATTTGAAATAACAATCATGCATAACAGTGGATACTCATAACAGGAATCATTAAAACAAGAGCACTGCCTGCAGGTGCCATCGCCTGTCTGCAAGTGCTGGACAGTATGTAAGAAAAGAGTTATAGTTTAAAATTTCTAAGTATAAAAAGGGCCATAATTCATACAAAATGCAGATTAGAGTTATGGTTCTTGGCCTACATAGTCAGCTAATGATGATAGACAAGATGTTAGTGTGCAAAGTTTCAAAGCTGTAGCTCTTATAGTTCTTGAGAAAAGGTGGACCTAAACAAAAAATTTAACCAGGAAACTCAAATTTCCTAAGTACAAAAAGGGCCATTATTCTTACCAAATGCAAATCAGAGTTATGGTTCTTGGCCTACACAGTCACCTAACGATGATAAACAAGTGGCAAAGTTTCAAAGCGGTAGCTCTTATAGTTTTTGAGAAAAGGTGAACCTAAACAAAAAATTTAACCAAGAAACTCAAATTTTCTAAGTACAAAACGGGTCATTATTCTGACAAAATGCAAATCAGAGTTATGGTTCTTGGCCTATACAGTCACCTAATGATGATAAACAAGTGTACAAAGTTCCAAAGCTGTAGCTCTTATAGTTTTTGAGTAAAGGTGGACCCAAACAAAAAATTTAACCATAAACTCATATTTTCTATCAAAGTACAAAAAGGGCCATAATTTTGATAAAATGCATATCAGAGTTATGGTTCTTTGCCTTCATAGTCACATAATGTTGATAAACAAGTGTGCAAAGTTTCAAAGCTATGCTCTTACAGTTTTTGAGAAAAGGTGGACCTGAACAAAAATTTTAACCCACGCCAACACTAACAATCAAGTGACTACAACACCTCATATATTTTTTCAAAAATCAGATGAGCTAAAAATGACAAACAATATTTTGCAGCAGAGGGTGTTAAATGTTCAAAAAAACAAGGGCTGTCCGTAAGACAGCCAAGCTCGACTATTCGAAATATTGTCCCAGAAGCAGGAAAATATTACCCAAAAAGGTTAAATATCAAAAGAGTTTTAAGTTCAAAAGGGGACATAATTTGACCAAAATGCATATCAGAGTTATGGGATTTGCTGCTATCAACTAGTTTTATAACCCCAAAGCACATGTGAAGTTTCAATTCAATATCTGCATTAGTTTTGGAGATAGTACATAAAATTGTAACTTGCATGTAAAACTTTAACCAGAATTTTCTAAGTCCAAAAGGGGGCATAATTTGCTCAAAATACATGTCAGAGTTATGGGACCTAACCAAGTGAGGTTGGTAATTGATCTAGAAAAAGAAAAAATAAGTTTCAAATCTATATCCCTTTTAGTAATAGCTGTATGTACTTGCACGCAGAACTTTAACCAGGATTTTCTAAGTCCAAAAGGGGGCATAATTTGGCCAAAATGAAGGTCAGAGTTATGGGACTTGCTGCTATCAACTAGATTTATAACCCCGAAGACACATGTGAAGTTTCAATTCAATATCTGCATTAGTTTTGGAGATAGTAACTTGCATGTAAAACTTTAACCAGAATTTTCTAAGTCCAAAAGGGGGCATAATTTGCTCAAAATACATGTCAGAGTTATGGGACTTGACCCAGTGAGGTTGGTAATTGACCTAGAAAAAGAAAAAATAAGTTTCAAAGCTATAAGCCTTTAAATGATAGCTGTATGTACATGTACTTGCATGCAAAAACTTAACCAAGGTGTGATGCCGACGCCAGGGTGAGTAGAATAGTCCAGCTAAAAATGGGGGGGGGGGGGGGGGAGGATATCACAAAGACCCTTCCCACTCGGAAGGTCTTTTCACCCCAAGACATCCAAAGAAACCCCAAAACACCCAAAGACATCTAGAATATTGATTTATTTGTATAATTTATTAAATATATATATAAAAGACATGTTTATACAGATAAAATAACCTTTAGAATAGGTTTGTTCAAGGAAATACATCTAAGAACATCAGCTGAAATGAAATTATCAATGTTAAAGAGAGGTAAAGCCAACATTAATACTATGTGAATTACATATGGAGTTGTTTCCCTTGGATATGGTCATCCTGCGAATGCCTGATGCCCTTACAGTTAAAAACATTTTACATTTTTTTTTGCTCAAATTTACTAACAAATTTTACAAACACAGTAACTTCTGAATAGAAGGGAAATAACTGGAACAGAATGTAATAATGCCTAAAGCTTTATTACATTTATATAAGCTTTTGGATTGTTCCCCTTGAATTATTATGTTCTACAGTTTCCGTTTCTACGATTAAAAATAAATGAAAATTATCACCATTTACTTCAAAATCTGTTATTATTTGATACTAAACTATAGGATAATTATTGTCTTTTAGGTGTCTTGGGATGTCTTTGGGTGTTTTGGGATGAAAAGACTCTCCCCTTCCCGCTAGCAGGAGGGGATTACCTCCCCCCACACCCTCTGCCCATGTCGCTGCTTTGCAAGTCAATGTGCCCATTTACCAGGTGTCGCTATGCGTGTATCAATATTCATGACTGAAGCACTGATATCACAGCAATAACAAAATACTAAAATGCTAGCATTTTCTGACAGAGCTATATTGTGCGTATCTATCAAGTTTCATGCTTTCAGCAGGAGAGCTAGGCAATATGCCTTAAATCATGCTCTTGCAACCAACCTTACTTATCTCCAGGGCTCCTGATATTTTTTTTGGCCTATGAGTATTTACTCATCATAACTTTTTGTGAACAGTCAGGGGTGTAACTGTTTTAAGTTATGTAACCTATTTCAGTTACTTTTTCAAGCATTTTATAACCTGTATTAGTTATAAAATATAGTTAACTCAGGTAAGTTATTAAAAAAAAGTCTTTTTGCTGTTCTCACAAAGTAACCTTTAAAGTGAAATTAGTAGCAAACTGTGGTTAATCAAATTCTCTTTTAGTCTAAGCATGACCTGATAAGCATAATGGGATATTAATAATTTTATAGCTTTAAAACATACATGCCATAATTTTTCTGGACATTTCCAGGATTCTGAGTTAAAATTTCCGGGATTTTTACCTTTGTCCGGGACATACACCATGACATTGGTATTTGTCTGTTTCATGCAAAAATATCATAATATTACATGTAGTTTCCTGAGATAAACATTGTTCACTCACTTTTAACTATAAGCATAATTTACTGCAAATGTCGTCTAGCTTTCTAAGGGAGGTAAATACGGGTAATACACATCTATAGTTCGGCATGTGAATTTATTGCGTTCCCCAGGTGAGCAGAATTAGGAGACTTACTATATACGAAGACAACCTGGTCATCGTGTTTGAGATTCTAGCTAATTTGGTATCATTCTAAAGCTTAAACGTTTATCTAATAATTAAATTGAATCCTTAAAGGAATAAAATAATTCTTGTAGATAAAATCTACCATATAAAATATTTGGAGTCGGGTCAATTTTCATGGGTCGGTCGGCAAAGGCATTCAACATTTCAATTTAGAATATGTGTGACAATCGATCTAGATCTTAAATGATTACAACCATTCAAAATAATTATCATTTAATTGACCGTTTTCAGTAATCTCTTCCATAAAGGCTACATGTAGCTTTACCACCAACGTGCTAAAAACAACAAGATTTTCGACTATTGTTCCTAATTTAAGTATCATAAAACTGTTATTGATTGCATAATCCTGTCAGTTCTTAATCAGGGTCATCATAATAACTGAATGTAACTTAATCAGTGTCATCAAAGATCGTCGCTTAATCAAAGCGGGCTTAATCAACACGTGTCCAGCTCGAGGGCATGAAACTGATATTGGATAATTAGGAATAAACAATGTGACACCGGGGACTGCTAAAATTCAACAACTTATAGACAAAAAGCAAGTTTTATGGGGGATTATTTTTATTTGTTCCTGTATTTTTATTTTTCCAGGACATTTCAACACTGTCCGGGACACCGGGAAGAGTATGTAATTTCCAGGACAATCCGGGCTATCACATTTATGTTTAAAACGTTTGCGTAAAACTTCATCAGCCTTGCGTAAAAATTTTTACTGCATAGCTGGAAAGATAAAAGGTCAAGGATTCAGGAAATAATTGCATTAGTCTCATTCAAAATGAGGAATTGGCACAGGAGGGCTTTGTAATATTTCATGATAACTGAAACAAGTTATGAAAGTTTAAGCAATAACTCAAACGGGTTATAAACTGTGATAACTTGAAACAGTTACACCCCTGACTGGTGAATGGTAAAATCGATAAATAGCGATATGATGCTCAAGCTGAGAGACCTGTTAGTCAAAATAATTTGATGTTCAGATTGTTTTGTATTTGTGACGGGCAATCTAAACGTCAAAACTTTGAAGGACCAAAATAATGGAGGATAAATCACAGTACACTGTCATTTAAAGTTATTGGTTTTATCACTTATGCATATAGCCTGTAGACACGTCAAACGCTAATTGTGTACAGTACAAACATAGGATTGAATCACTAGAAAATTCGTAATTTTAGATATTATTTGATAAGTTTTACATAAATCAATGAGGAATTGAATCCTCTTCCGAAACATGTAAGTTTTATTTGAATTTATGGCCAATTCATGAAATAAATGGCATTTAAACCTACAGCATGTAAAACATCGGCAGCCATGAAAATTTCATCGGAAATTGCTTCCACTATTTTGGTCTTTCGAGTGTTTGTCGCGAGTGGGGATATTGCCCATATAAAAAAAAATATCTCAGTATTTCCTA
Organism: Mercenaria mercenaria; assembly: GCF_021730395.1. NCBI lineage: Eukaryota > Metazoa > Mollusca > Bivalvia > Venerida > Veneridae > Mercenaria > Mercenaria mercenaria. Next base: position 32,422,502 of record NC_069364.1, on the reverse strand, counting down.
GGATTGCATCAAATTAGTTGGACTAAGAGGCCTGTCTGCACTATGTCTCATATGTGTAATGTTCTGAGCCCCATCCCCATCCCTCCACCCACTCTGCCAGGTTTGAGTTCAGTATGGCTGCAAGTTTTTCTCACCCTATCATCTATGTAAATGAAGTTTCTCAAAAGACAGTGGCTACGATTATGGTACCGTTATCCTAGCCTCCGATTCTAGGATTATGGAAGTTCCGTATTCCTAGACACACCTAGGCTGAATTACGGTACCCGGTACCGTAACCTTATGTAGGTGTGTCTACCGTAATCCAAAGAGCTATAAAAATAAATAGATCGGCCACTTGAAAGGCATATAGAGCAAATCTCGCCAACATCCCGTGACAACTGAATGAGATCTCGTTTACCGGAAGTGACGCGTTCTCCACGCGCCATTTTGTATGCGAAAGCAATTATTCATCGATAAATTAATTATCACCGTATGACCACGCTTCTTTTGATGGTAAGAAACGTGTACTGTGTGTCTTAAGACTATTTTACATTAAACTAATGTTGTTTTAGAAGCTAACATGTGTTTTAGATGTAGTTTTAAAGGTACAAATTGTAACTCCATCAGTCCATGCTTGTCGATGTTTGTTTTTACTAAGATAACGCCGATTCACACTCTGACATGAGATCACGCGAGATTACAGCCAGTTGCCATTCTGTGTATTTTATACTTCTTTGCGTAATCGTAGCCACTGCCTTCTCAAAAATCTATCCGAATTCTGTTCTACTTAGGTACATTTATGCATCGAAATTCTGTTAAGTCTTAAATTTAACACCACCTGCTGGATGATTCCATGTCGACTGTAAACCTGCCGGAACAAACTTATCTGCTACCCTGATCACGTTTCGATACAAAAAAGACATAACTCTCCAAAGTGACCCTGAGATCAAAAAGCGGAAGTAAATAAAATGTTGTTGTTGTATTCGCGAACTGTGGAAATGTGATAACTATATTACCTCCCTTGATTACAATACGCCATTTGTAGCATAAGGTCGGCACCTATTTTCGCGAATTCATAATTTTAACATGTCCAAAACATTGCGAAATGATACTTATTTCACTTGGGTATTGATTACATTTTACTCGGACTTTATCATAGACTCCCTGTGTAAAATCTCAAACTTTTAACTAAAATAAAGGTATTAAATCGATATAATAATTCAATGACACTTCAAAGTTTTATTGTTTGTAGCATCATCTGGGGTATGTGCAGTGAAAAAACTTTATTTGATTTCTTAAATAGTGTGATATTTATTTCTGAAGTCACTATATGTTCATTGTAAATATACTTCGTTGTACCCAAGTGGAAACTGGCAGGTACTCGAAAATGCAACTCTCTGATTGGTCAGTTAGAACCCCTAATGTACTGTGATGTCATGATAAAGTTATGAATTCATTTAAGTTACTTCATTATCATAAGGTGCTGTTTCAAACTACTATGGAAATCGTTTGCGCAGTGTGCATTTAAATTCAATAATTTTAGATAAATCTTTTAACTCAATTCGATAATATGAAAGGCAGTGGCTAGTGAACCGTCACCGGTGCAGCAGACCCGAGGTCTAGTGCACCGTCACCGGTGCAGCAGACCTGGGGTCTAGCGCACCGTCATTTTTGTTATATAATATATAAAATATAGTTTTCTTTGAATTATGATTATAACTTAGTGTCACCAGTTATATGTGTGTCATTTAGAAAATGAAGTAAGATGATTCTAATTTAATAAACCTTACTACCTTTTAATTTACCCGATATACCTATTAAAAACATTGTGCCGCTATCCGATATGGTCTTTATAGAAAGTTTATTATGGCGGAATGATTCTTAAGTAGAACGTTCAGTTATGCCAGAATGAGTTTCATTGAAAGAAATAATTATTTTTTAATTTTCATAAATAGCATACTAGTATATTTATGTCCATTTAAGATTAGTTATTGTCTGTATCTGGATACATCAAAATTGAAATCCCAACTTAATTTTAGATTCCTATCTCATGATCAGAGCTGCCGATACAAAAGACAAACACGCCAAGCTATAATTAATAACTTTAACAAGCTACCAACAAAGCTACATTTGTAGACCTTCCCCTATTGTTTTAATTTAATCTTTATTGCTTTTCACAGTTTTTATCATAGATTCGGAAATTGTAGTTTTTTTAATTATAATATAACAAATATTGAAATCATGACATTTTTGACCATAAATGTACATTATAAAATATTTGCTTGCAAGATGTCACATTTCCGAATTTCATGTTTTTATAAAGAGTTAATTAATTGTCAATTGTCACTGACATAATACATCTGAAATTAAGATCGAATTTCAGTTTTGATATACATACATATATATATCCAAATGCACACAATAATTAAAGAATGGATCAATGAAATTCATTATGTCATTCGGAAATAGCTTAGTAAATGATGGATACGACTGTTGCCGAAGAACGGAGATCAGCGCTTTAAGGTAAAACGGTAAACTAACAGTAAGTCGAGTTTATCTACTTCATTCTTTCAGTTATGCTCTTGCATTTACTGGGTGAAAATATCTTTTGATTAAACTTTACATAAAGACTATATTTTCATATAACAAAATGACGGTGCACTAGACCTCAAGGTCTGCTGCACCGGTGACGGTTGCACTAGACCTCGGGTCTGCTGAACCGGTGACGGTTCACTAGCCACTGCCAATATGAAATTAGGTGCTACCTAAAAGGCATAGCTCCCTTGAAAAATCACCAGTGTCCCATAAAAATTGTAGTGATTCGAGAGCCTTGTAAGCTGAGATGGTAAATCACCTGACTTGCAAGCAGGGTTCGTAGGTTCGAGTCCTGCACTGGGTAGATGATTCTCTCGCCAAAATACAACATTGGCAACGAGGCCAATTGAAAGTTTGTACATGTGAAAACTTGACAAATATTCTATCTCTGCACCAAGATGAAGATACTACCCATTAAGAAGACGTTTCACGTTTACCAAGTTGCAGTCGTTTACTTGTGAATCACTCAAACACCTATTACCCTACATTTCATCGGGAGTTGCGCGTGTACATTTCAGTATGGAGGGAGTTTATCGATAGGCATGTTGCAAACACTCGGTTAGGCCGAAATCAAAATTTTGTTTAGTTTTCCTCGTTGTTTTTAATTCTCTGCATTAAAATATTTCTGTATCAGCCTGTCGGATTTGTAGTCTTGCTGTTGCTTTAAAATTCATAGAGTGCCCTCATTTGGTAAAAGTTTTACATGGCTTCTGCTTTCTCAATACAATTTCTGGAATAAAAGATGTAATAAAATCGTGCTTTCAGTTTGTTTTACTGTGTCATGCACTTATGCCGACTAAGTCCTTTTATTTGACTTGGACATGCGCACTCGTGTACAATAAACGTGCGTATGCCATTTGTAGAAAATCACGATGCCCTGAAATAACATCTACTTTTATTATTATTTTGATTTTATTTCATTATATCCAGCAACAGAAACAAAAACTGAATTCAAATTAATGCAAATCAAGTATGTCATTTTGCACTGTGTTGAAAAGACAACGTTAGTGGTCATGGCAGCGAAATGGAAAAAAAGAAACACTCGGAAATATTGCTAATTTTAATCTGTGAAAATTTTATAACAGACCATTGAAAAATGAAGGTTGGCGCATTCTATAATAAACGAGGAAAACATATTATGCTTTTCAACATATATTGTTATCGGTAATATGTCATATGTCATTTGTTAACTTACGACATTGGTAGGGGCCTCCATGGCAGAGTGGTTAAGGCCGCTGACTTCAAATCACTTGCCCCTCATCGATGTGGGTTCGAGCCTCACTCGGGGGCGTTGAATTCTTCATGTGAGGAAGCCATCCAGCTGGCTTACAGAAGGTCGGTGGTTCTACCCAGGTGCCCGCTCGTGATGAAATAATGCCGGAGGGCACCTGGGGTCTTCCTCCACCATTAAAGCTGGAAAGTCGCCATATAACCTATCATGTGTCGGTGCGACGTTAAATCCAACAAAAAAATTGTTACGACATTGACAGAAAGGTATCAGTGTCTGATTTATGGAAGTGTCACATACATATCGAAACATGTTTTATCAGGACTGTTCACAAATATTTCAACGTTCAAAAACTCTTACCTGCTTTTTTTACACTTTTCTCTGCAAAGATGTTACGAACAAATTGGATGTAACTGTTGTGCACTGGGAATTGCACCTATTTTTCAGTCGAATCTTCCCATCGCCAAAGCCAGTTTGCATCTCAAACAGCTTTTTAGGTTGCTAAACATGTCCTAATGGTGAGCTTATTTAAAGATAATGGTGTGTAAATGATTGCAGAGATATTCCTTTCTCCGCATTCGAAATACTTTTGGCAAGATCAGTGTGTAACTTTTGTCAAAAATCCGATTTATACTTTAATCAAAACACAAGTAAGACTTTTTAAACGTGGAAAATTAATATTTCATTTGCTTTTTCTGAACAGTTTCTATCTTATTATTCATAACAATCGTCAGAATTAAAAATCATATGTCCAACATATATCACAAAGTGGTAATTTTCGCGTTATACCCATATTTAATAAAAGTGTTTTTAAAACCTGTTTTGCTGAGACATGCACCACACGACATCCTTATCCTTAGTGTTATGGAACTGCTTGAAATTTAAGAATGAATTGGGACTATTGTTCGAGGAATCGCCAGTCTTTTCGGCATCATGACATGTAGTTTTAAGAGTCAAGATGCCCTTGACGGAAAATAATTCTTTCAAAATTGTATTTTGTTGAAACAGTGTCTTACGCATTATCTACAATAACGCCATTATGCTTTTTATTATTAAGAGTGACACATTTTCTTAATGTCTCGTAAAACAAGAGCTAGTTTATACGTGTTTTGACGGGAAGGTTGAATGTGCGTTCCGTGATGTGCATTATGTTGACGTTACATTTTCGGGTAAATAGAAATATTGAACTTTCATACTGCATTTGAACAGTTGTCTTAAATTAGAAACCAATAGATAAAACAAACAACTAATTTTTGATTGGCCTATACGCTTGTCATTGTAAGAGTAAACGACAGCTGGCGACTGTGACGTATATACTGCGGCGATATCGATCTATCGGTTTCTTGTTTGAAGCTGTTCAAAGTGAAACGCCGGAAAATTGTCAAACGGGAAAGATCTTCTTAACGGGTAGTAAAAACGTATTTGAATAATTTCTGTTATTAGTCCCCTACAGGTTGGACTATAGGAATGCGATTTTTTGTCTGTCCATTATTCTGTCATTCCATCTGTCTGTCAGCAATAACTCTGCCATTCATTAAGGGATTTTAATATTGCTTTGCACAAATGTTCCCCATAATGGTCAAGGTCACAATTGGAGATCAAAGGTCAACAGGGTTTTTTTCCTGTCCGGTTCATAACTGCAATCCTTGAAGGGATTTTAATATTACTTGGTACAAATGTTCCCCATAATGAGATGACGTGTCATGCACAAGATCCAGGTCCCTAGGTCTAAGGTCAAGGTCACACTTGTAGGCCAAAGGTCAGATACAAGAATGACTTTGTCCGGATCATTTCTTCTTCATGGATGGAGGGATTTTGGTGTAACTTGGCACAATTGTTCACCATCATGAGACGGAGTGTCATGCAAAAGAACCATGTCTGCTCTCTAAGTGGAACAGTTTTCAAACTTGCTGACACTGTTTGTTGGCATAATATCTCAGCCAAGTTCGATAACCAGCCAGGCAGTCTTGGATTATGGCCCTTGAATGATTCTAAATGCTGCAAATTTAGCCTTGTCCGCTCTCTTAGTCAAACAGTTTTCATCAGATCTTCACCAAACTTGCTGACAATGATTGTGGGCATAACATCTCGGCCAAGTTAGATAACAAGCCAAATCATTTCAGGCACTCTTGGATTATGGCCCTTGAATTACTTGAAAAACTGCAAATTTAGCCTTGTCCGCTCTCTAAGTCAAACAGTTTTCATCCGATTTTCACCAAACTTGCTGACCAGGTCCCAAGGTCTAAGGTCAAGGTCACACTTGTAGGCCAAAGGCCAGATACAAGAATGACTTTGTCCGAATCATTTCTTCTTAGTGGATGGAGGGATTTTGATGTAACTTGGCACAATTGTTCACCATCATGAGACGGAGTGTCATGCAAAAGAACCATGTCTGCTCTCTAAGTGGAACAGTTTTCAAACTTGCTGACACTGTTTGTTGGCATAATATCTCAGCCAAGTTCGATAACCAGCCAGGCAGTCTTGGATTATGGCCCTTGAATTACTCTAAATGCTGCAAATTTAGCCTTGTCCGCTCTCTTAGTCAAACAGTTTTCATCAGATCTTCACCAAACTTGCTGACAATGATTGTGGGCATAACATCTCGGCCAAGTTAGATAACAAGCCAAATCACCTCAGGCACTCTTGGATTATGGCCTTGAATTACTTGAAAAACTGCAATTTAGCTTGTCCGCTCTCTAAGTCAAACAGTTTCATCCGATTTTCACCAAACTTGCTGACCAGGTCCCAAGGTCTAAGTCAAGTCACACTTGTAGGCCAAGCCAGATACAAGAATGACTTTGTCCGAATCATTCTTCTTAGTGGATGGAGGATTTGATGTAACTTGGCACAATTGTTCACCATCATGAGACGAGTGTCATGCAAAGAACCATGTCTGCTCTCTAAGTGGAACAGTTTTCAAACTTGCTGACACTGTTTGTTGGCATAATATCTCAGCCAAGTTCGATAACCAGCCAGGCAGTCTTGGATTATGGCCCTTGAATTACTCTAAATGCTGCAAATTTAGCCTTGTCCGCTCTCTTAGTCAAACAGTTTTCATCAGATCTTCACCAAACTTGCTGACAATGATTGTGGGCATAACATCTCGGCCAAGTTAGATAACAAGCAAAATCACCTCAGGCACTCTTGGATTATGGCCCTTGAATTACTTGAAAAACTGCAAATTTAGCCTTGTCCGCTCTCTAAGTCAAACAGTTTTCATCCGATTTTCACCAAACTTGCTGACAGTGTTTGTGGGCTTAATATCCCGGCCAAGTTCACTAACTAGCCAAATCACCCCAGGCACTCCTGGATTATGGCCCTTGAATCACTCGAAAAACTGTGAATTAAGCCTTCGCTGTCTTTGTATCCAATCTTCATCAAACTTGCTGATGTTTGTTGGCATAATATCTCGGCCAAGTTCGATAACCACCCATGTGCCCCAGGCACTCTTGGATTATGGCCCTTGAATTAGGCCAAGTTTGATGACGGGCATATTTTGTGACAGTCTGGCACTCTTGTTATTACTGGCCAAAGGGAAAAATCGAGACCACTTTTCTGTAATATAACATGCATGTTACATCCAATTTTTAGGTGTGTTTTGACCTATTGTTACTTGGTAAGGCTTTCTGTGTGGTTTTAGAATCTTCCCTTTGTTGTTACTATAAATAATTTATATTGTAACATTTTTTAATTGACCAGAGGGAAAAATCAAGACTACTTTTCTGTGGTACAACATATAGATGTTACTTTTAAATTTTAGGTGTATTTTAAGGTATCTGTACCTAGTAAGGAGTTTTTTTGTGGACTTGGAAAAACAAAACTTACTTCCCTTTGTTGCCACTATAAATAGCTTATTTTTGCAACTTTTTAACCTGGTTGTTAGAACTTGATATGTCATTGTTTAGCTTACTGTCTGCCAAACTTATACAGAATATGTTTTACTGTAACATCTGCATGACAGGCGTATAATTAATTTGTGACATTCTGGCACTCTTGTTATTTTTTGTTCATGTATTGCAAAGGTGCTGTATTGGCATGCAACTTACGTTTTATGAAAAATGTCCTTAGGCGGGGGACGTTGGTAACTCTGTTTCAAATTCTTGTTAAACCTAACAGAATCACATTAGGCCTTTCGCCGAAATAAAGAAATTGTGTCTCTTTCCGGGTGAATGTTTGGAAATGAAGACTTAACTAGGATCATAGACAATGACTATTGTAATTCTTTTTAATGTCATTATTGTTAAATTTTCACATGAATGATTTTTGTTAAAATATTTGCAAAATTCATGATAAATACAATAATAATAAAAAAAAACTAGTGAAATAAAAAAAAGTCTGGCACTGATGGGGCTCGAACTTCCGACCTCTTGAATGCGCTAACCTTTAAGCCACAGTGGAACAATAGATATTACCTTACAAACATATGTATATATTAAATTTTAGTTACGGCAGTGTGATGAAAATCGTTTCACATTGAAATTTATGTATTTAACAGTTTTTAGCTCGACTATTCAAAGAATAGTAGAGCTATTGAACTCACCCATGCGTTGGCGTCCGCTTCCTGATTTGGTTAAGGTTTTGTATGTAAGCTGGTATCTCAGTAACCACTTGTGGGAATGGATTGAAACTTCACACACTTATTCACTGTGATAAACTGACTTACATTGCACAGGTTCCATAACTCTATTTTGCTTTATTACAAAAATATGCCCCTTTTTCGACTTAGAAATTTTTGGTTAAGGTTTGTATATAAGCTGGTATCTCAGTACCCACTAATGGGAATTGATTGAAACTTCACACACTTGTTCACTGTCATTATCTGACATGCACTAAGCAGGTCCTATAACTCTACTTTGCATTTTTTCAAAATTATGCCCCTTTTTAGCTCGACTATTCGAAGAATAGTCTAGCTATTCTACTCACCCTGGCGTCGGCATCGGCGTCACACCTTGGTTAAGTTTTTGCATGCAAGTACATACAGCCATCAATTAAAGGCATATAGCTTTGAAACTTATTTTTTCTTTTTCTAGGTCAATTACCAACCTCTCTGGGTCAAGTCCCATAACTCTGACATGTATTTTGAGCAAATTATGCCCCCTTTTGGTCTTAGAAAATTCTGGTTAAAGTTTTACATGCAAGTTTCTATCTCTAAAACTAATGCAGATATTGAATTGAAACTTCACATGTACCTTTGGGGTTATAAAACTAGTTGATAGCAGCAAGTCCCATAACTGATGTGCATTTTGGTCAAATTATTCCCCCTTTTAAACTTAAAACTCTTTTGATATTTAACCTTTTTGGGTAATATTTTCCTGCTTCTGGGACAATATTTCGAATAGTCGAGCTTGGCTGTCTTACGGACAGCTCTTGTTTCACTTAGAAGTTTTTGGTTAAGTTTTTGTATGTAAACCTGGTATCTCAGTATCCACTAATGGGAATGGATTGAAACTTCACACACTTGTTTGCTGTCATGATCTAAAATGCACTGTGCAGGTCCTATAACTCTACTTTGCATTTTTTTCAAAATTATGTCCCTTTTTCGACTTAGCAGTTTTCAGTTAAGTTTTTGTATGTAAGCTGGTATCTCAGTATCCACTAATGGGAATGGATTGAAACTTCACACACTTGTCCACTGTCATGAGCTGATAAACACTATGCAGGTTCCATAACCCTGTTTCCCACTTTCACAAAATTATGCCCCTTTTTTGACTTTTGTATTTATTTGATTGACAAAGCTGTTGAATAATTGAGCATTGCTGTCCTACGACAGCTCTTGTTTGTTTAGGTCCACCTTTTCTCTAAAACTGTTAGAGCTACAGCTTTGAAATTTTGCACACTGGTTTATCATCATTAGATGACTGTGTAGGCCAAGAACCATAACTCGAACCTGCATTTTGTCAGAATCATGGCCCTTTTTGTACTTAGAAATTCTGAACTATAATACTTCTTTTACATACTGACCAGCACTTGCAGACGAGCAAAGGCACCAGTAGGTGGTGCTCTTGTTTTCTCATATTTTCCCTCCAGGTTCAAAATGATATGTTATCAAAATTGAAAATGAATACTTTTTATACGAAACTTGGCACAAATGTTTACCACATTGAGACGACGTGCAGAGCCCATGTTTTGGATGACTCGCTTCAAGGTCAAGGTAAAATTTAGGGGTCAAAGGTCATATGACTTCTTTTCGTGTGTATATTGCACTGCATCGCGGTGCTCTTGTTTTTATTTGGCAGATCCCTTTTTTGTTCACTTACAGTAATATTTTTTATTGAATTACTTCCCTTTTATGTTACTATAAATAGCTTATTTTGTAACTTTTTTATTATTGGTCATAGGGAAAAACCGAGACCACTTTTCTGTGGTACAACATGGATGGTACCTCCAATTTTTAGGTGTATTTTGACATATCTGTACTTAGTAAGGATTTTTTATTGTGGACATAATTTTTTTTTCTGTGAACTTAGAATTTTTTTTTAAATTTCATCCTTTGTTCTTCCTGTCCTTTGGGCTTCAACAGTTAAGTTCTTTAAATTTTACTCCCATCCTCCTCTGATATATCCCTTCGGGCGTATATTGCCCCGCTTGGCGGAGCTCTTGTTTTATATTTATTGATGTTTTTAGAAATCAACAACAGTAGATTTTTGTATGTGCAAATTTTAGTCCAAATGTTGTGTTGTAGCATATTGTATATAATTATAGTGCTATATTGTTTATACATTATTGACAGATATCAGATCATTATGTTATACTGCAGTAGAGAAAATTAGGTGCCTTCCAGTAGGGTACTTTGTATTGCATGGAAATACTTCATTCACTTGTTGTTGATTTTGTTTGTTTCGGGTTTAACACCATTTTTCAACAGTATTTCAGTCAATCATGTAGCCTCAGGCAGTTAAGCTAACAAGTGTTCTTAGATTCTGTACCAGTACAAACCTCTTCTCCGCAAGTAACTGCCATCTTCCCTACATGAATCAGAGGTGGAGGACGAATGATTTCAGACACAAGGTCTTTTGTCAAATCGTCCTGGAGAACATACACCCCACCCCGGGATCGAACTCACAGCCTGAAAATCCGTAGACCAATGCTGTCCCTACTGAGCTAAGTAGGTGGGCTTGGTTGTTGAATGAATATACCAGTACTTAATGACTTACAATATCTTAATGTTTGAACCATTATATAACAAAACAGTCCATTTTTGAACTTTGGAAGTCAGTGTGGTGGCCAAAGAATGCCCATGAGTTCAAAACTTCATTCCATAATGTTCTGACTGATATTTGTTTCGTACTGGGTTTTACTGCTCTCACTCAATAAGGCTTTTGTGTGAAAGCCTGCTTCTGGGGAATATATTATATTGTTGATAGTTACCGTTTGTTTTTATTTTTCAGAGAGATGTACTAATTTATTTCCTTGCCAACTGAAAGAATGGCTTTCAGATTATATGGTCATATGAGACAATGGAGCTTGCAGAACCAGTGCGTCTTAGCCAGACATTTTAGTAAACAAAATCATTTGTTTAACAAGCTTGGTAAACAATTTCAGACATTGCATAAACCTTTTAGAACTAAATTAGATTGTTCGCTGTATAATAGAAGATGGACAACAACAAACACAAGTTCTCAGCAGCCAACAGTAAGAACCCAGGCTTTACTGTATGCAACCTATGGCTCCTTTGCTCTTGGAGGCTTTCTTTTAATAGCTATACTTTTACGAGAATTGAAGAAAAAGCGGCTGCAATGGAGAGGTATCTTTGAAATGAAGGTTCCAGGAATGAAACGCCTTGGAATGTACAAATATAAAGATGTTACATTACCAGAATTTGTGGTGAATGAATTAGAAAATATAGAAAAATTTGAAACAACAGCGGATGATATATGGGTAGTGTCTTTTCCACGCTCAGGTTAGTTACTTTCATTTAATTTATACAAAATCGAAAAGAAAGCTGTCCTGTATTGTTTGGAAGATTGTTCAAATAATCCCTCTAGGGTCAAATATGGCCCCACCCCGGGGGTCACATTGTTTATATAGACTTCTATAGGGAAAAACTTTGAAAATTTCTTGTCCAAAACCAGAAGGCCTAGGGCTTTGATATTTAGTATGTAGCATCATCTAGTGGGCCTCTACCAAGATTGTACAAATCATCCCCCTAGGATATAATTTGGCCCCGCCCTGGGGGTCACATTGTTTCGATAGACTTATATAGGGAAAAACTTTGAAAATCTTCTTGTCAAAAACAAAAGGGCCTAGGGCTTTGATATTTGGTATGTAGCATCATATAGTGGGCCTCTACCAAGATTGTTCAAATGATCCCCCTAGGGTGAAATATGGCTCCGCCCAGAGGGGTCACATGGTTTATATAGACTTGTATAGGAAAAAAATTAAAAAATCTTGTCTGAAACCACAAGACCTAGGCTTTTGATATTTGGTATGTAGCAGTGCCTTGTGGTTCTCTACCAAGATTGTTCAAATTATTACCCTGGGGTGAAAACAGGCCCTGCCACGGGGGTCTCTAGTTTTACATAGACATATATAGGAAAAAACTTTAAAAATCTTCTCGTCTGAAACTGCAAAGCATAGGCTTTTGATACACATGTATTTGGTATGTTGCATTGCCTAGTGGTCCTCTAACAAGATTACTCAAATTATGCTCCCCCGAGTTGAAAAGAGGCCCCACCCAAGGGGTCCCAAGTTTTACATAGACTTACATAGGAAAAACTTTAAAAATCTTCTCACCTGAAACTGCAAGGCCTATGCTTTTGATCTTTGGTATGTTGCATTGACTAGTGGTCTACTACTAAAATTGTTCAAATTATGTCCCTGGGGTGAAAGAGGCCCTGCCCTGGGGGTCCCAAGTTTTACATAGACTTATATAGGAAAAACTTTGAAAATCTTCTTGTCTAAATTTCAAGGCCTATACCTTTGATATTTTGTATGTATCATTGCCTGGCTGATCTCGATGTATGCCCCTGGGGTGAAAAGAGGCCCCGCCCCAGGGGTCACTTAATATATGAGTTATATAGGAAAAATATTGCAAAAATTATCAGATCATATTTCCTAGACTATTTAATTATATTTACTGGATGACCCCAAGTGATAAGGTGTCACCGGACTGTGACCTTGACCTGCTGACCTACTTTCTTGTTTTTTAAGATACAGCCTTGAAATTTGGATGACATGTATAGTTTTGCACACTAATCTTAAAACTGACTTTCAGTGACCATGAATATGACCTACTGACCTACTTTCTTGCTTTTTTAAGCTTTGACAAATAAATTTGTTCAAGCTATCAATTTAACTCAGGTCAGCGATATAGGGCCATCATGGCCCTCTTGTGTGACAAATATGCCTGTCTGTCATTGGTAGCTGTAGACCAAATTTATATCTACTGATAACACAAACTGATGGTGGTGTATACTAGTATTCACTAGTGTATTTTTAGCAAGACTAAATTTGGAATTTTAATTCTAGGAAAATGTCATGACTTTCATCCATACATTCTATACTATGTTCTATATATTCTATAGCTAGTAAGTGAAACCACAATGACTTTTTCTGTCCCATAATTTTAAGAATATAACTCACAACCACTAAATTGAGAATTTTAGTATGTTTTTTCTGAAAAGTGAAATCCCTTTTCATGTCTTTTTCTTAGCATTGATTGGAATTTTTTTATGAACAAAATTGGTACTTTAAAGGAACTGGCCTCCAGATTGTACGACAACAAAAAAATAAAGGAGATTTTAGGTATCAGAAAATTAATGCAATATTTGTTAAGAAAGCTTTGAAACTTAATTACTGATAAATTATATGCTGCGGAAACACATGAAAATTAGTTGTTCACCAATTTTTACATTGAAACTTGAAAAGCATTTGTAGAGCTTTACTCAGAGTAAACTACCTTAATTATAAATAACTATATGTAACAGTTGATATATACATATTCCTCTGTGGGGTATTAATAAAGATACTGTATTTGGAAAAATTTTATAAATTTTTAGCCAAATTCTTGAGTTCAGTGCAACATGTAGCAATTTCATGAATGCGTTTTCATCTCTTAAATTGTCAGAAATACTACCATAAAAGTTTTATCTTGTAGGAACAACTTGGTTGCAAGAGATCATTTATTTGATCCAGACAAATGTGAACACACAGAGGGCACAATCAAAATTTCTGGATACACGATTTCCATACCTGGAATTTATGACACCTGGCATTAAAGAAATAGAGAAGATGCCATCTCCGCGTCTTCTAAAGTCACATTTGCCATACTCTTTATTACCAAGGAGTGTGCAAGATAACAAACCAAAGGTATAGTTACTTATTTAATCTTTGCTTTTCTGTTGGTTTATGTGGCAGTATCCTGTATGAGTTTTTTGATAGAAAATATAAAAGCAAGTTTATAAATACATGCTAATTACTAAAATATCCCGGATGAATTGTTTCTAGAAATGTAAAAATACCCTTAAAATTGAACATACTTGAATGTCTGATTAATAAATATATGAGCCGCACCACGAGAAAACCAACATAGTACGTTTGCGACTATCATGGATCCAGACCATCCACGCAGTCTGGTCAGGATGCATGCTATTTGCTAACAGTTTCTCTAATTGCAATAGGCTTTGAAAGCAACCAGCATGGATCCTGACCAGACTGCGCGAAGGCGCAGGCTGGTCTGGATCCATGCTGGTCGCAAACGCACTATGTTGGTTTTTTCATGGTGCGGCTCAATTATGACCTATGTTCTTAATAGTCATTGGCCATGATTAGCCTTCATATATACTATATACCAGTAAACACTTCAGAGTAAGACATTGTGATGTACTTTTCTATGACAAAATATTCACTGTTTAACAGTTGCATAATAGGCATAAACAAACTAAATAGCTGGTATAAAATTGAGAAATTTCCAATGGCTTCGGCACATACCAAGATTCATTTTAAATGTCTAAAAATTAAATTTTCTTGAAGAATATTATTGGTACTTAATAAAAATCAAAAGAAAAGTGGAAGTGGTATGATACAAAAAAAAATTCAGTCAAACACACAGTAAAATAAGCTAAAAATTGAGACTCAAATTGTAGTGTGATGGTTTGTAACTGACTATTTCTGTAATGCTATTATTTCTTTATGTCACACATTGATCTGTGATGTGATTTCAGCCCAAAAATGCAATGAAAGTAAGGAACATTTCTTTAAAGAGCAAAAAAAAAGAGAACTATATGAATCAACCATTATGCGACTACCATTTTTTGCACCATTTTACAACAATTGTATTTTAATAGTGCCTGTATACCTAATAGATTGTAGCAAGATTTTTGTGCCTTCTTTTATGCTTTAGTATATATTAAAGTTTGTTAATCAGGCTTTAGTCAGGTAATGGATTACTTGAAATTGTAACAACTGATCATTTATATTTATTTGTGTTCACTCAGTGTTAAAAACATCTTTAGATTTTCACTGGACATATTTCTAAAATTTGATTTTCATACCAAGGGAGTTAATGCATTAGTGTAAATTTACCTCCCTATGCCTCTCATGGCTATGCAACCAAGATACATTAGAAATAAACGAATTCAGAAGCCACACAATTTTAAAACTTGCAGTTTGGTTCAGATTATTGAAATATCACGATATCTCATGGGAGGGTGGTCTAGTGGTAACACGCTTGACTGTCAATCCAGAGGTCCGGGGTTCGAATCCCGGTCCAGGCACTGGAAATTTCTGAGATGCTCTTGAGTGTCTCCCACCTAACTAGAGGCCTGTATTGGACCTTCCCAGGAAAGACGGCTTCGTGTGTATCGGTGCTATACACAGGGCACGTTAAAGAACCAGACTGTCTATTCGCAAAAGAGCAAGGCTAAGTTAGCCGGACAGGCCAGTATCTAAAAGGATTTCTCTCTATCTGTTATGGGGGCTTTATCTCACTGTCCCTCTGGTCAGATCGCTCTGTGTCTGTACTGGTAGAGGATGAATTTCGCGCCCTATGTGGCTGCGTTTGCTATATGTAAAGCGCCTTTGAACGTGTTTATCATGAAAAGGGCGCTATATAAATCTGGTATAATAATAATAAAATAATAATTATATCTGTCCAAACCAAATACAAGAAATTATTTTGAAATCAAAAGAAATAGTCCACTTTTAAATACTTTATATTAAAAGGGTGAAATTACAAAATTTCATAGAAAAGTAGTTAGCATACATTTCTATTTAAGATCTATGTAAAGTGGTCTTTTTATTCCATAGATAAATCTCTGATTAGAATATACAAAAAACTGAAAAATGTCATAAAGTCTTGCTTAAATGTGACTGACAGCATAATTGTTTCCGAGATTTTCCTAATTTCAGATAATATACATTGCAAGAAACCCTAAAGATGTTGTAGTCTCGTATTACTACTTTGTACGTCTGCTGTATCCAGTGACTAGATATGATGGAGAATTTAAAGATTTCTTCAACCTTTTCCTACATGATAAAGGTACATTTTTGATAAACTAGATTTATCTTCAAAATATTTAGTTATAACAAGCCAGGACACAGTTTTTTCAACTAGAAATGCTTCCATGTCCAAGTGGTTAAGTCGGTGACTTCGAATCACTTACCCCTCACTGATGTGGGTACAAGTCCTGGTTGGGTCATTGAATTCTTCATGTGAGGATGCCAGAAGGCGTACAGAATGTTGGTGATTCTTCTACCCAGGAGTCCACTCATGACGACAGAATGTATAGAGGGGCACCTGGGGTCTTCTTTCACCATCGAAAGCTGGAAAGTTGCTTTATGACCTATATTGTGTTGGTGCAACGTTATACTCAACAAAAAAAGAAATGTGTATCATTAACTGAATTACCTGGGAACAAGAACTTTTTGTTTAACATATACATGTAAAACCCTCTGTGAAAGCCAGACATTTATCTGTCACCTAGTCCTAAAGTTATTCCCTTATTTGTTGATCATAGCTCTAATACATGTAATTCTACAGTAATTCACCAAAAATGTTGTTATGGTGCAAGGTGTACATGCCTTGACCCGGTGACCCTAACGTCAGATGACTGATGGCTTTTGTCAAGGTGTGAAATGCTGATAGGTACAAGCCTTGTTAATTCAGACAGAAAAGGAGTTTTTAATTTCAAGATCATTATTACTTTGACCTACAGTGAAAAGATTTATGAACTATTTCCTAGCTAGAAGCCAGTGTGACCTTGATCTCTGACCTAGCTTCTCACTATCATTTTCCTGTAATATTAAATGGACAGACATGTGCAGTCTTGGCAACAAAAATATTCCTCTTACAAATTTTAACTCTCATGTTTTTTTCTAGTTATGTACGCTCCCTGGTGGAGACATGTTGAGGAATTCTGGGACAGACGTCATGATGACAATATACTCTTCCTCACATATGAAGATCTCAAAAAGGTAACATATAATGCAGTATTTTACATTCGTCTTTTTAGCTCATCTGATTTTTTGAAAAAAAATGATGAGTTATTGTCATCACTTGAGCGGTTGTCGGCGTCGGCGTCGGTGTCGGCGTCTGCGTCGGCGTTGCCTGGTTAAGTTTTATGTTTAGGTCAGCTTTTCTCCTAAACTATCAAAGCTATTGCTTTGAAACTTGGAATACTTGTTCACCATCATAAGCTGACCCTGTATAGCAAGAAACATAACTCCATCTTGCTTTTTGCAAGATTTATGGCCCCTTTTGTACTTAGAAAATATCAGATTTCTTGGTTAAGTTTTATGTTTAGGTCAACTTTTCTCCTAAACTATCAAAGCTTTTGCTTTGAAACTTGGAATACTTGTTCACCATCATAAGCAGACCCTGTACATCAAGAAACATAACTCCATCTTGCTTTTTGCAAGAATTATTGCCCCTTTTGGACTTAGAAAATCAGTTTTCTTGGTTAAGTTTTATGTTTAGGTCAGCTTTTAATCCTAAACTATCAAAGCTATTCCTTTAAAACTTGCAACACTTGTTCACCATCATAAGCTGACCCTGTACAGCAAGAAACATAACTCCATCCTGCTTTTTGCAAGATTTATGGCCCCTTTTGGACTTAGAAAATATCAGATTTCTTGGTTAAGTTTTATGTTTAGGTCAACTTTTCTCTTAAACTATCAAAGCTATTGCTTTAAAACTTGCAACTCTTGTTCACCATCATAAGCTGACCCTGTACAGCAAGCAACATAACTCCATCCTGCTTTTTGCAATAATTATTGCCCCTTTTGGACTTAGAAAAATGGTTGAATATTATGTTTAAGTCAACTTTTCTCATAAACTATCAAAGCTATTGCTTTAAAACTTGCAACAGTTTTTCACCATCATAAGTGGACACTGTACATCAAGAAACATAACTCTATCCTGCTTTTTGCAAGAGTGATGGCCCTTTTTAGACTTAGAAAATCATGGGTAGGACAATATTTCTATTACACAAAAAAAATCAGATGAGCGTCAGCACCCGCAAGGCGGTGCTCTTGTTATTGAAGTTACATCTTAGTTTTATGAAATTTAGCTATGATTCTGAAACAGTTGTAAGTAGATATGAATGCAGATGCAGGTATAAAAAGTGATGAACCATCAAAATATTAGTACAGAGGGCAACTGGTGATCAACAGAGGCAAGTGAATGTTATGGATGTTCTTAGTTTTACAGTAAAAAAAAAAAGAAACCCTTTAAGATTGACATTGTCAGATAAAGTAGACAAGTATAGAAAGTTTCATATTTAAATTAAATTTTTTAATTGTGTAAGTTTGTTACTATCCTGATCTCAAGGTTTTTTTCATATGTGTTGAGTTAATACCACCTTTACAATGTCTTTATGAATATTAATCCCAAACCTCTTTCCATCTGCATTCTGTGCTTGATTTTGGCTTTAAACTAAATTCCGAACAAACACAAATACAAACTATGTATGTAATATTTTACATACATATATGTGTGAAATAAAATGTTGTAATCAACATGGATAAGGCTTTGAATATTGTATTTTGTCTGAAGGATACAGATGGTACTATAGATAAGGTGGCCAAGTTTCTGGGGAAGACATTGACCAGGGAACAGAAGGATATTATCATAAATCATTGCAGCTTTGAGAACATGAAGAAAAACCCAGCAACCAATCACTTCTGGTTTGAAACTTATGGTGTGGCAGATCCTAAAAAGGGGGACTTCATGAGAAAAGGTATAAAAATATTAAGCTGATGGTTTACACCTCTGACAGTACACATGCAGTATTTTTAGCTCATTTTATGTGCTTCAGGAAACCGAAAATGAATGAAATGCAAGGATGACTGACTACTGCGTATAATAAAATAATACAGAAATATTTATTTCTCAAGCATTATGTAACCTTTTAAAAGTTGCTGCTGCCCATCAGCTTAGCGTAGTAGGGAGAGCTTAGATCTACAGATAGCGAGTTCGATCTCTGGGGAAGGCATATGTTATAATTTGTTACAATTTGATGGAAAACATTGTGTCTGATATCATTTCTCCTCCAACTCTTACATACTTGAAGAGAACAGGTTAGAGCTGGTACAGAATCCAGGAACACTGCTTATGTTAACTGCTTGAAATTACATAATTAAAGTACTGTTGAAAAATTGCACTCAACCCCAAAACAAACTAGATGCCCAAGGGCAACATGTTGAGTCCGCTAGCTGTCAAAAGGACTGGGAGTTGCACACGAAGATCTGTCTCACTGAGACAAACGTTTGTGCCAAATAAAACAATTGTGCCAGGTTATTTAATAATCCCACATTCAGTGACGAAGTTATTGTCCGGACAAGGTCAATTATAGCCATATTTGACTTTTAAACTCCAAGTGTGACCTTGACCTTTAGGATATTGACATGGGTGTTGAGCGCGACACGCCGTCTCATGGTGGTGAACAATTGTGCCAAGTTATTTTAAAATCCCACAATCAATGACAAACTTATGGTCCGGACAAAGAAATCTGAACGGACGCATGCACACACACCGAACAGCCATTTGGGCAACTATGTCTTCACTCCCTTACGGGCTCGACAACAAATGTTGCTGCTTAATTAAATTTTTAATCAGTCCCTGAACAACTTACTGTTTCTTCCTTGAATAAGTTATTTTGTTCCTTGAATATCTTATTTTTTCCCCCTTCAAAATCTGTAATTACCTCAAAATACATCTAATTTATTTTTCTTACATGGCCAGGTTTCTTTCCCTATTAAAGGTGGTCAATCACATTTGGGCAACATTTTGTGACATTTTTCATTTTTAGTATTTTCTGTTAGATATTTACTTAAGGAACAAAAGGATTTATTTCATAGAGTGAGATCCCTATTAGAAATGTATGTTTTATTACTTTTAATGGAATTTTGTAATATGAAAGTAGCGGTATTAAAAAAAAGTGGACTGTTGCTTTTGATTTCAATATAATTTCTGATGTAACATTTGCATTGGATACTTTAAGAATCATTAAAACGGTGTTTAACTTCAAAATTCATATATTTCCAATCTATCCTGGTTGGCAGCCAAGATAGTTAAAGGGAGGTAATAACATTTTTACCGACAAGAAAATCAGCTAAATATGTATTTGTCAATGCAAATATTTGACAAATATAATACAATACAGTCGACATTATATTAAGAGACCACCCAAGGGACTGCTAAGAAGTGGTCTCTTAATGAATTTCAGTCAGATGAAAAGGAAAGTTATTTGTAACAGTTAATGTAACTGCATTTATTATGAACATACATGTATGGTTTTAAAATCTGTTTTAACATCGTGAACACTTTTTCAAGTCCACACACCGTGAAAATTATAGCTAGAATGTTTGTTAGTTTGACTGATACAAAGGTTAATTGCATTCAGTCACGTGCAAAAAGTACTCGCTAATAACACAGATCAAGAAATGCCCAGTAGAATTTTGGTACCCGGTCGCTTAATAGATACTTTTGTCGAATATTTTACCTGTTGGGACTACATTAATGTGGTCGCTAGTCGTTCAATAAAAAAGTCGTTTAATGGAATGAATATATATACTGAAAACATTTGGGAGGGATTTTGACTGGTCGTTTAATACAAAAATCGCTTAATAGAGGTGGTCGCAAGTACGATGTCGACTGTAGTTCTTATATTTATATGATTTCTTTGGCAAGTTATGTTTACCAGTATCAGATTTGTACATATGCTAAAATAACTTTATCTTGGTTGGGCAACCAGGGCAGGAAAATCAAATTTTAAAAATACATTCAGTGAAATTCTAAAATGCATTAAGCAGTCAGTGAACACAAATAAGTGTAAATGATCATTTCTTAAACTTTTAACCAAATCCACTGGTTGATCTAAATCTGATTAACCACCTTTAAACAAAGAAGACTTAGTGTGTTGTTATGCAACACACACACACATAGTTTGTATGTCAAAGTTATTACTGCTCACTGGAAAGGAAAACCACACAGGCAAATATTTGATGAATATCTTAAAAAATAAAAGTAATGTATCTTGATGACGAGTTAAAATCGAAATTATGTATCTCAAACAGTGATTGCTGTTCGTCGTTCAACTGTACCCTCGTGACATAATTCCTTTGCATTTGAACTCCAAACAATGATTTTATTCAATGACAAATCACTAAATGAGATATATTATTTTTTAAATAAATCATGAATTCTTTTATATAGCAAAATACACGTTTTGATCTGCTTAAATTGCAATAAAAGTATAAATAGAAGATATAAGTAAAAAGTTGTTGACTGTTTCTTGCAGGTTGTGTTGGTGACTGGGCCAATCATTTCACAGAGGAAATGAACCAACAAATTAATCAGATGGTTGGATACAAGTTTAGGAACTCTGACATCAGTTTTGCCTACAGAGGAACACATTTTGAAAGTGATAATTCTGAAACTATTGAGCAGATTGCAAAATGATAATGGTAGTTTTGGTAGAGTAATTAGTGTGATAACCTGTTCAGCAGAACACGTTTAATTTCAGAGTGATAAAAGATAAAAATGTTAGAAAAAACAGGACTGTAGCTTGGGCTTGATCGACTGTAGGCTGAAATTTGAAAAGATCTTAGAATCAAGGGCATACCTTTTGTGCTTTGAGACTTATCCAAACATGCACAGATATAAACGTAAGATAATAACTTTTGCAAGAAAAGAAAGGAAAGAAAAAAGATTATTACTGTTAATGTCTTTCAACAAATTTTAGCAGTTTTAAAGAAATAATCATTTTTACTTTTTTGAGTTTCAAAATGGGTTGAACAAACTGGTGTGCAGGAATATTCCTAGATATGTCCTCCAGAAATGGTGGTACTTTTGATAGCCTTAGCTTGTGATACTTGACTCAGTAACTGAACAACAAAAAATCTCAATTTATGTGATGCAAGAACAAATAAAATAACAAAAATGTTCTGTGTATAATTTTTAATCCTTTTCAGGGAAAGATTTTTGGTTTGATAAAGGGAGATGCCACAAGACAAACATCCAGTTTAAACAAGGCAGTCTGAAAGACAGCTAAATCCCCCACCACTGCTATGGACAGTGAAAGGGTAAACCTTTGACCTTAAGCTGTGACCTTGACCTTGAACTGACATGGCTGATTCATGAATTCTGCACAATGTCTTGATGAGGTGATCATTTGACCCAAGTTTCATGAAATCCTTCAAGGGGTTTAGGAGATACAGAGTTCAAACCTTTGACCTTGAGTTGTGACCTTGACCTTGAGTTGACATGGTTGACTCATGAATTCTTGATGAGGTGATCATTTGACCCAAGTTTGATGAAAATCCTTCAAGGGGTTTAGGAGATACAGAGTGGACACAAAATGGAAGACTCAAACCTTTGACCCTAAGTTGTGACCTTGACCTTGAGCCGGTGTAATGAAGTATTTCGACCCCCATAGAATAATGACCCCCCGGTCATTATTCTATAGAAAAAGTGACCCCCCGGTCATAGTATTATGACCTCCAGATCATAGTACTATGACTCCCCCACGTGAAGTAAACTGAACCTCACGAAGAATATTGACTCCCATAAAAAAAACGACCCCCGGTCATTTGGTCAAATTTAGTGAAAACTCATGTATCTAAGGCCTAATTGCTGCATTTTATGCCCCCACTCGGGGAGGGGGGCATATAGATTGCCCTTGTCCGTCCGTCCTTCCGTTTGACCATTAGCCCCAGATACTACCCTTGACACAGAAATCAGAGCATTCCGCAACGGGAAAAGAGATTCTATTTCTAGACGCTGTATCTTGGTGTATACATTTTTTTCAGGAAAATAACAATTCACAATACGTTTTACAAACACACACCAGTGTCAATAATCCCTACAAACTTCGGTATGAAGTAATTCTTCAGAAGAAAACTGCACCAAGAAACTGCTAGCATAGAACTTAGTATTAATAGAAGTTGCAATACTTAGCAGTGGCAGTAAAGTACGGTAGCGGCAACAATAGAAAGTAGTAGTAAATAGTAGTAGTAGTAGTAGTAGTGGTAGTGGCAGTGGTAGTGGCAGCAGCAGCAGCAGCAGCAGCAGAGGAATAAGTGACAGCAACAACAGCAGCAGGAGAAGAAGAGGTAGATGTACACGACGTATTAGTGGAAGCAGGTATAGTAGTATCAGTAGTAGCAGTAGTAGTAGTAGTAGTAGAAGTAGAAGTAGTAGTAGTAGAAGAAGAAGAAGTACATGTAGTAATAGCAATAGAAGTAGCGGCACCAGTAGTAGTAGTACAATCAAAATGTTAACTATTGGCAATGGAGGGTATTAGAGTTGTAGATCTAGTAAAATTGTCCGTTAGGTTTGGTGGGGATCACGTTTTAATAGATACTATCGTCGAAAGTCTTTTTAGGAGCCGGTGTTTTACACGGAAAGAGTAACTTTTTTAAATAGAATAACGTCCGGGAATCGATATTGTATGAGAGTTCGAATGTAGTAATTTCGGCTGTGAGTGTTTTACATGGAAGGAGTCACTTTTTTCTATAGAATAAATAACCGGGGTTGTTATTCTATGAGATTCGAAGGGAGTCATCTTTAGGGAGTCCAGTATTTACTTGGGGGGGTCAGTTTTTCTATAGAAATAATGACCGGGGGTCATTATTCTATAGAGTTTTCAAAGGGAGTCAGTTTTTTATAAGGGGAGTCAATATTTTACAGGAAAGGAGTCACATTTTCTATAGAATAATGACCGGGGGGTCGTTATTCTATGGGGGTCGAAATACTTCATTACACCGGCATGGCTGACTCATAAGTTATGCACATTGTTTTAATGAGGTGATCATTTGACCCTAGTTTTATAAAATTCCTTCAAGGGGTTTAGGGGATACAGAGCGGACACGAAATGGAAGGCTAAAACCTTTGACCTTGAGTTGTGACCTTGACCTTGAGCCGGCATGGCTGACTCATGGGTTCTGCTCATCGTCTTGATGAGTTGATCCATTTGACCCAAGTTTTATAAAATTCCTTCAAGGGGTTTAGGAGATATAGAGCGGACACAAAATGGAAGGCTCAAACCTTTGACCTAGAGTTGTGACCTTGACCTTGAGCCAACAAGGCTGACTCATGGGTTCTGCACATCATCTTGATGAGGTGATCATTTGACCCTAGTTTCATGAAAATCCTTCAAGGGGTTTAGCAGATACAGAGCGGACACGAAAGTGTCACGGACAGACGGAAGGACGGACGGAGACCATTCCTATATCCCCCCACCATTTATGGTGGGGGATTAAAAAAAGAAAAAAAATAGTAACTGTAATTATTGCTTATGTTACTAAATATAGTAACAGATTTTCACTGAATTTAAATGTATATGAGCAGTGTGAGGCTGGTATTAGTGTTTGAGTGTGTTGTGTGCCTGGTATTGATATCAAGCACACTTCCAGCAATATCAAGCACACTTCCGGCTGCGCAAAACATCAAGATTTTATACTTCTTCTGACAGGATGTCAAGTTTATACAAACTAACATTTATTTTACAAAAGAAAGCATGTAAAATTAACATAATTTTGCTAGCTTCCTCTTCTGGCATGGTTGAATAAGGCTGACACAAGAAACTATGGCCCTTGAATGCATGAATTCATAAATGTTTGAAAGGAAATGATGTCAGCCTCATCAGATAACATTGACATTCTTGCGCAATACATGAACATTCAGTGACGCTGTGCAACATTAAATTATAATCTCATTTTCACTTTAACAATAGAGAGGAACATATGCAATAAAAAGGTTATAAAACAGGGCTGGTGTGCCTTAAGGTAATATTGGCATACTAGATTGGCATTTGCCCTTGGGCTAAAGCCCTCTGGCCGATACCTCTCCTAGTAGGCCAGTATCACCTTAGGCACACCAGCCTTGTATAATAACCTATAAATGATAAACTACTATTATTAACAAGTTACCAACTTTTGCAGTGGCAATACAGAAGTTCTCTACAGGTGGAAAAATTTTTATAGTGACCTTGACCTTTGACAAGCATAGGTTATGTGTGGACACAATGTCTCATCATGGGGAACATTTCTGTGGAGCACTAAGATAATCCATCAATGCATATAAAAGTTATAGAAACTTTGTGCTACTTATGAAGCTGCAGTGTCTCGTGATTATACATCTCACCATTCACTGTTGGTCGTCTTTCTTTCGTTGGAGCAGTAGTTCATCGTTGAATGCATATATTCCAGCGGTTCTTGCTATTTTTAGCTCACCTGTCACAAAGTGACAAGGTGAGCTTTTGTGATCGCACGGTGTCCGTTGTCCGTGCGTGCGTCCTTAAACTTTTGCTTGTGACCACTCTAGAGGTCACATTTTTCATGGGATCTTTATGAAAGTTGGTCAGAATGTTCATCTTGATGATATCTAGGTCAAGTTCGAAACTGGGTCACTTGCCCTCAAAAACTAGATCGGTAGGTCTAAAAATAGAAAAACCTTGTGACCTCTCTAGAGGCCATATTTTTCACAAGATCTTCATGAAAATTGGTCAGAATGTTCACCTTGGTGATATCTAGGTCAAGTTCAAAACTGGGTCACGTGCCATCAAAAACTAGGTCAGTAGGTCTAAAAATAGAAAAACCTTGTGACCTCTCTAGAGGCCATATATTTCACAAGATCTTCATGAAAATTAGTCAGAACTTTCACCTTGATGATATCTAGGTCAAGTTCGAAACTGGGTCATGTGCCCTCAAAAACTAGGTCAGTAGATCAAATAATAGAACAAGAGGACCATGATGGTCCTGAATCGCTCACCTCTTCCCACATGACCCAGTTTCGAGTATGATGTCGTTTTTTCTATTATTTGGCATAGTGACCTAGTTTTTGAGCTCATGTGACCCATTTTTGTACATGACCTAGATATTATCAAGATAAAAATTCTGACCAATTTTCATGAAGATCCATTGAAAAATATGGTCTCTAGAGAGGTCACAAGGTTTTTCTATTATTTGACCTATTGACCTAGTTTTCGAAGGTACGTGACCCTGTTTTAAACTTTCCCTAGATATCATCAAGGTGAACATTCTCACTAATTTTCATGAAGATCTCATGAAAAATATGGCCTCTAGAGAGGTCACAAGGTTTTTCTATTTTTATACCTACTGGCCTAGTTTTTGACCGCAAGTGACCCAGTTTCGAAACTGACCTAGATATCATCAAGGTGAAAATTCAGATAATTTTCATGAAGATCCATTGAAAAATATGGCCTCTAGACAGGTCAAAAGATTTTAATAATTTTAGACCTACTAACCTAGTTTTTGACCACAGTTGACAACTTGACCTAGATATCATCAAGATGAACATTCAGACCAACTTTCATACAGATCCCATGAAAAGTATGGCCTCTAGAGAGGTCACAAGGTTTTTTATTATTTGACCTACTGACCTAGTTTTTTAAGGCACGTGACCCAGTTTCAAACTTGACCTAGATATCATCAAGATGAACATTCTGACAAATTTTCATGAAGATCCATTCAAGGGTATGGCCTCTAGAGAGGTCACAAGGTTTTTCTATTTCAAGACCTACTGACCTAGTTTTTGATCGCAGTTGACCCAGTTTCAAACTTGACCTATATATCAACAAGATAAACATTCAGACCAACTTTCATACAGATCCCATGAAAAATATGGCCTCTAGAGAGGTCACAACGTTTTTTCATTATTTGACCTACTGACCTACTTTTTGACAGCACGTGATCCACTTTCGAACTTGACCTAGATATCATCAAGATGAACATTCTGACCAATTTTTATGGAGATCCATTCACAAGTATGGCCTCTAGAGAGGTCACAAGTATGGCCTCTAGAGAGGTCACAAGGTTTTTCTATTTTTAGACCAGCTGACCTAGTTTTTGACCGCACATGACCCTGTTTTGAACTTGACCTAGATATCATCAAGATGAACATTCAGACCAATGTTCATACAGATCCCATGAAAAATATGGCCTCTAGAGAGGTCACAAGGTTTTTTCTATTATTTGACCTACTGACCTAGTTTTTGACCGCACGTGACCTACTTTCGAACTTGACCTACATATCATCAAGATGAACATTCAGACCAACTTTCATACAGATCCCATGAAAAATATGGCCTCTAGAGAGGTCACAAGGTTTTTCTCTTTTTTCGACCTACTGACCTAGTTTTTGACCGCATGTGACCCAGTTTCGAACTTGACCTAGATATCATCAAGATGAACATTCTGACAAACTTTCATACAGATCCCATGAAAAATGTGGCCTTTAGAGAGGTCACAAGGTTTTTCTATTATTTGACCTACTGACCTAGTTTTTGATGGCATGTGACCCAGTTTCAAACTTGACCTAGATATCATCAAGGTGAACATTCTGACCAATTTTCATGAAGATCTTGTGAAATATATGGCCTCTAGAGAGGTCACAAGGTTTTTCTATTTTTAGACCTAATGACCTAGTTTTTAATGGCACGTGACCCAGTTTCGAACTTGACCTAGATAGCATCAAGGTGAACATTCTGACCAATTTTCATGAAGATCTTATGAAATATATGGCCTCTAGAGAGGTCACAATGTTTTTCTATTTTAAGACCTACTGACCTAGTTTTTGATGGCACCTGACCCAGTTTCGAACTTGACCTAGATATCATCAAGATGAACATTCTGACCAATTTTCATAAAGATCCCACAAAAAATGTGACCTCTAGAGTGGTCACAAGCAAAAGTTTACGGACGCACGCACGGACTGACGGACGCTGCGTGATCACAAAAGCTCACCTTGTCACTATGTGACAGGTGAGCTAAAAACCTTGTGACCTCTCTAAAGGCCATATTTTTCATGGGATCTGTATGAAAGTTGGTCTGAATGTTCATCTTGATGATATCTAGGTCAAGTTCGAAACTGGGTCACGTGCGGTCAAAAACTAGGTCAGTAGGTCTAAAAATAGAAAAACCTTGTGACCTCTCTAAAGGCCATATATTTCATGAGATCTTCATGAAAATTGGTCAGAATGTTCACCTTGATGATATCTAGGTCAAGTTTGAAAGTGGGTCACGTGCCATCAAAAACTAGGTCATTAGGTCAAATAATAGAAAAACCTTGTGACCTATCTAGAGGCCATATTTTTCATGGGATCTGTATGAAAGTTGGTCTGAATGTTCATCTTGATGATATATAGGTCAAGTTCGAAAGTGGGTCACGTGCCATCAAAAACTAGGTCAGTAGGTCAAATAATAGAAAAACCTTGTGACCTCTCTAAAGGCCATATTTTTCATGGGATCTGTATGAAAATTGGTCAGAATGTTCATCTTGATGATATCTAGGTCAAGTTCGAAACAGGGTCATATGCGGTCAAAAACTAGGTCAGTAGGTCTAAAAATAGAAAAACCTTGTGACCTCTCTAGAGGCCATACTTGTGAATGGATCTCCATAAAAATTGGTCAGAATGTTTACCTTGATGATATCTAGGTCAAGTTTGAAACTGGGTCACGTGCCATAAAAAACTAGGTCAGTAGGTCAAATAATAAAAAAAACCTTGTGACCTCTCTAGAGGCCATACTTTTCATGGGATCTGTATGAAAGTTGGTCTGAATGTTCATCTTGATGATATCTGGTCAAGTTTGAAACTGGGTCAACTGCGGTCAAAAACTAGGTCAGTAGGTCTAAAATTATTAAAATCTTTTGACCTCTCTAGAGGCCATATTTTTCAATGGATCTTCATGAAAATTGATCCGAATGTTCACCTTGATGATATCTAGGTCGGTTTCGAAACTGGGTCACGTACGATCAAAAACTAGGCCAGTAGGTATAAAAATAGAAAAACCTTGTGACCTCTCTAGAGGCCATATTTTTCATGAGATCTTCATAAAATTAGTGAGAATGTTCACCTTGATGATATCTCGGTAAAATTCAAACAGGGTCACGTACCTTCGAAAACTAGGTCAATATGTCAAATAAGAAAAACCTTGTGACCTCTCTAGAGACCATATTTTTCAATGGATCTTCATGAAAAATTTGGGCTGAATTTTTATCTTGATAATATCTAGGTCAAGTTCAAAACTGGGTCCACATGAGCTCAAAAACTAGGGCACTAAGTCAAATAATAGAAAAAACGACCTCATACTCAAAACTGGATCATGTGGGAAGAGGTGAGCGATTCAGGACCATCATGGTCCTCTTGTTTCTCTCAAGCTCACCATGAGCATTGCTCAGGTGAGCTAAAAAAAAACTTCTTAAACGAAAAATACTGCTAAGCAATGCAATTTTATACCTCATCAAAGAAATAAAATGCCTGCACATCTTTATAAAACAAGTAACTTTATTCATGCAACTCTTCTTAGTCTGCAGAAATACATTTTGGGCCATAATTCAATGACAATGATGGAAGCACAAGCTGTCCAAATCTACAGTTCTTGTAAAACTGGAAAGAGTCTTTGAATATATCTGTAATTTTTCTTCTAAATCTTCCACAACAACATCTATATTTTGTTTCCTCCAGAGGTCATCGAGAGCATTCTGTATGACACCATCATTCTGGGCAGGACTTAGCGTACACGTTGAGTAGACCACAGATCCCCCTGGTCGGCAAGACTTGATACCAGACCTTTAAAAAACAATACATCTTATTTTTAGTTATATTTTAGATAGAAAGGATAATACAAAGATGTTTATGTGGAATACATGTACAAATAATTTTTTAGTTTTCTATCCCTTGGCTTTAATATTGGTGATTTTATATTGCAACTCGAAGTAAACAGTGGAGGTGAACACCTGAAAATGCGAATAATAGGTTTAAAAAATTGAAATCATTATATATACAAGTTCCCACTGAATACTTTTTTAGCTCACCTGTCACAAAGTGACAAGGTGAGCTTTTGTGATCGTGCGGTGTCCGTCATGCGTGCGTCCGTGCGTGTGTCCGTCCGTAAACTTTTGCTTGTGACCACTCTAGAGGTCACATTTTTCATTGGACCTTTATGAAAGTTGGTCAGAATGTTCATCTTGATGATATCTAGGTCAAGTTCGAAAGTGGGTCACATGCCTTCAAAAACTAGGTCAGTAGGTCTAAAAATAGAAAAACCTTGTGACCTCTCTAGAGGCCATATATTTCACAAGATCTTCATGAAAATTGGTCAGAATCTTCAACTTGATGATATCTAGGTCAAGTTCGAAACTGGGTCACGTGCCATCAAAAACTAGGTCAGTAGGTCTAAAAATAGAAAAACCTTGTGACCTCTCTAGAGGCCATATATTTCACAAGATCTTCATGAAAATTGGTCAGAACGTTCACCTTGATAATATCCAGGTCAACTTTGAAACTGGGTCACATGCCGTCAAAAACTAGGTCAGTAGGTCAAATAATAGAAAAACCTTGTGACCTCTCTAAAGGCCACATTTTTCGTGGGATCTTTATGAAAGTTGGTCAGAATGTTCATCTTGATGATATCTAGGTCAAGTTTGAAACTGGGTCACGTGCCATCAAAAACTAGGTCAGTAGGTCTAAAAATAGAAAAACCTTGTGACCTCTCTAGAGGCCATATATTTCACAAGATCTTCATGAAAATTGGTCAGAACGTTCACCTTGATGATATCTAGGTCAAGTTCGAAACTGGGTCACGTGCCATCAAAAACTAGGTCAGTAGGTCAAATAATAGAAAAACCTTGTGACCTCTCTAGAGGCCATATTTTTCATGGGATCTGTATGAAGGTTGGTCTGAATGTTCATCTTGATGATATCTAGGTCGTGTTCGAAACTGGGTCACGGGCGGTGAAAAACTAGGTCAGTAGGTCTAAAAATAGAAAAACCTTGTGACCTCTCTAGAGGCCATATATTTCATGAGATCTTCATGAAAATTTGTCAGAATGTTCATCTTGATGATATCTAGGTCAGTTTCGAAAGTGGGTCATGTGCCCTCAAAAACTAGGTCAGTAGGTCAAAAAATAGAAAAACCTTGTGACCTCTCTAGAGGCCATATTTTTCATGGGATCTGTATGAAAGTTGGTCTGAATGTTCATCTTGATGATATGTAGGTCAAGTTTGAAAGTGGGTCACGTGCCGTCAAAAACTAGGTCAGTAGGTCAAATAATAGAAAAACCTTGTGACCTCTCTAAAGGCCATATTTTTCATGGGATCTGTATGAAAGTTGGTCTGAATGTTCATCTTGATGATATCTAGGTCAAGTTTGAAACAGGGTCATGTGCGGTCAAAAACTAGTTCAGTAGGTCTAAAAATAGAAAAACCTTGTGACCTCTCTAGAGGCCATACTTTTGAATGGATCTCCATAAAAATTGGTCAGAATGTTCATCTTGATGATATCTAGGTCAAGTTTGAAAGTGGGTCACATGCCGTCAAAAAGTAGGTCAGTAGGTCAAATAATGAAAAAACGTTGTGACCTCTCTAGAGGCCATATTTTTGATGGGATCTGTATGAAAGTTGGTCTGAATGTTTATCTTGATGATATATAGGTCAAGTTTGAAACTGGGTCAACTGCGATCAAAAACTAGGCCAGTAGGTATAAAAATAGAAAAACCTTGTGACCTCTCTAGAGGCCATATTTTTCATGAGATCTTCATGAAAATTAGTGAGAATGTTCACCTTGATGATATCTCGGTAAAATTCAAAACAGGGTCACGTACCTTCGAAAACTAGGTCAATATGTCAAATAAGAGAAAAACCTTGTGACCTCTCTAGAGACCATATTTTTCAATGGATCTTCATGAAAATTGGTCAGAATTTTTATCTTGATAATATCTAGGTCAAGTTCAAAACTGGGTCACATGAGCTCAAAAACTAGGTCACTAAGTCAAATAATAGAAAAAACGACCTCATACTCAAAACTGGATCATGTGGGAAGAGGTGAGCGATTCAGGACCATCATGGTCCTCTTGTTTCTCTCAAGCTCACCATGAGCATTGCTCAGGTGAGCTAAAATAAACTTCTTAAACGAAAAATACTGCTAAGCAATGCAATTTTATACCTCATCAAAGAAATAAAATGCCTGCACATCTTTATAAAACAAGTAACTTTATTCATGCAACTCTTCTTAGTCTGCAGAAATACATTGGACCATAATTCAATGACAATGATGGAAGCACAAGCTGTCCAAATCTACAGTTCTTGTAAAACTGGAAAGAGTCTTTGAATATATCTGTAATTTCTTCTAAATCTTCCACAACAACATCTATATTTGTGTTTCTCCAGAGGTCATCGAGAGCATTCTGTATGACACCATCATTCTGGGCAGGACTTAGCGTACACGTTGAGTAGACCACAGATCCCCCTGGTCGGCAAGACTTGATACCAGACCTTTAAAAAACAATACATCTTATTTTTAGTTATATTTTAGAAAGAAAGGATAACACAAAGATGTTTATGTGGAATACATGTACAAATAATTTTTTAGTTTTCTATCATTGGCTTTAATATTGGTGATTTTATATTGCAACTCGAAGTAAACAGTGGAGGTGAACACCTGAAAATGCTGAATAATAGGTTTAAACATTGAAATCATTATATATTACAAGTTCACTGAATTACTTTTTAGCTCACCTGTCACAAAGTGACAAGGTGAGCTTTTGTGATCGTGCAGTGTCCGCCGTGCGTGCGTCCGTGCGTGCGTCCGTCCGTAAACTTTTGCTTGTGACCACTCTAAAGGTCACATTTTTCATGGGACCTTTATGAAAGTTGGTCAGAATGTTCATCTTGATGATATCTAGGTCAAGTTCGAAAGTGGGTCACATGCCTTCAAAAACTAGGTCAGTAGGTCTAAAAATAGAAAAACCTTGTGACCTCTCTAGAGGCCATATATTTCACAAGATCTTCATGAAAATTGGTCAGAATGTTCACCTTGATGATATCTAGGTCAAGTTTGAAACTGGGTCACGTGCCATCAAAAACTAGGTCAGTAGGTCTAAAAATAGAAAAACCTTGTGACCTCTCTAGAGGCCATATATTTCACAAGATCTTCATGAAAATTGGTCAGAACGTTCACCTTGATAATATCCAGGTCAACTTTGAAACTGGGTCACATGCCGTCAAAAACTAGGTCAGTAGGTCAAATAATAGAAAAACCTTGTGACCTCTCTAAAGGCCACATTTTTCGTGGGATCTTTATGAAAGTTGGTCAGAATGTTCATCTTGATGATATCTAGGTCAAGTTTGAAACTGGGTCACGTGCCATCAAAAACTAGGTCAGTAGGTCTAAAAATAGAAAAACCTTGTGACCTCTCTAGAGGCCATATATTTCACAAGATCTTCATGAAAATTGGTCAGAACGTTCACCTTGATGATATCTAGGTCAAGTTCGAAACTGGGTCACATGCCGTCAAAAACTAGGTCAGTGGGTCAAATAATAGAAAAACCTTGTGACCTCTCTAGAGGCCATATTTTTCATGGGATCTGTATGAAGGTTGGTCTGAATGTTCATCTTGATGATATCTAGGTCGTGTTCGAAACTGGGTCACGTGCGGTGAAAAACTAGGTCAGTAGGTCTAAAAATAGAAAAACTTTTTGACCTCTCTAGAGGCCATATATTTCATGAGATCTTCATGAAAATTGGTCAGAATGTTCACCTTGATGATATCAAGGTCAGTTTCGAAAGTGGGTCATGTGCCCTCAAAAACTAGGTCAGTAGGTCAAAAAATAGAAAAACCTTGTGACCTCTCTAGAGGCCATATTTTTCATGGGATCTGTATGAAAGTTGGTCTGAATGTTCATCTTGATGATATGTAGGTCAAGTTTGAAAGTGGGTCACGTGCCGTCAAAAACTAGGTCAGTAGGTCAAATAATAGAAAAACCTTGTGACCTCTCTAAAGGCCATATTTTTCATGGGATCTGTATGAAAGTTGGTCTGAATGTTCATCTTGATGATATCTAGGTCAAGTTTGAAACAGGGTCATGTGCGGTCAAAAACTAGGTCAGTAGGTCTAAAAATAGAAAAACCTTGTGACTAGGGCTGTCATCGATAGAAACAATATCGATGTATCAACGATTTTTTTTTGTCGATCGATTATCGATTCCCATTTTCAAAAATCGATATTTTACAGGGAGAAAAAACTACCCAAATAAACACTCAGACCCTAAAAAACAACTTAAGTTCACAAAGTTGTAAAATTGGATGAATGCAAAAAAGAAATGAAGGCAAAATAAAAATGAAAGATGTTATTAATTTTTATGTATTTCTTTTATTTCATAAATACAAATACAACACAATCAAACAGAAATATGGAAAGTAGGCAATAAAACTTAAAATAGCATTTACAGGAAGGTATATAGTATTATATGAACAAATAGGTCGTTAATCTAACTTAATAATCAATATATCGATGTATCGTCGATATTTGTCTTCTGATATATCGGTATCGTCGATACGCCTAAGACCCTATCAATGACAGCCCTACTTGTGACCTCTCTAGAGGCCATACTTTTGAATGGATCTCCATAAAAATTGGTCAGAATGTTCATCTTGATGATATCTAGGTCAAGTTTGAAAGTGGGTCACATGCCGTCAAAAAGTAGGTCAGTAGGTCAAATAATGAAAAAACGTTGTGACCTCTCTAGAGGCCATATTTTTGATGGGATCTGTATGAAAGTTGGTTTGAAAGTTTATCTTGATGATATATAGGTCAAGTTTGAAACTGGGTCAACTGCGATCAAAAACTTGGTCATTAGGTCTTGAAATAGAAAAACCTTGTGACCTCTCTAGAGGCCATACCCTTGAATGGATCTTCATGAAAATTGGTCAGAATGTTTACCTTGATGATATCTAGGTCAAGTTTGAAACTGGGTCACGTGCCTTAAAAAACTAGGTCAGTAGGTCAAATAATAAAAAAACCTTGTGACCTCTCTAGAGGCCATACTTTTCATGGGATCTGTATGAAAGTTGGTCTGAATGTTCATCTTGATGATATCTAGGTCAGGTTTGAAACTGGGTCAACTGCGGTCAAAAACTAGGTCAGTAGGTCTAAAATTAGAAAAATCTTTTGACCTCTCTAGAGGCCATATTTTTCAATGGATCTTCATGAAAATTGATCTGAATGTTCACCTTGATGATATCTAGGTCAGTTTCGAAATTGGGTCACGTGCGGTCAAAAACTAGGCCAGTAGGTATAAAAATAGAAAAACCTTGTGACCTCTCTAGAGGCCATATTTTTCATGAGATCTTCATGAAAATTAGTGAGAATGTTCACCTTGATACCTAGGTAAAGTTGAAAACAGGGTCACGTACCTTTGGAAACTAGGTCAATAGGTCAAATAATAGAAAAACCTTGTGATCTCTCTAGAGACCATATTTTTCAATGGATCTTCATGAAAATTGGTCAGAATTTTTATCTTGATAATATCTAGGTCAATTCAAAACTGGGTCACATGAGCTCAAAAACTAGGTCACTATGTCAAATAATAGAAAAAAACGACGTCATACTCAAAATTGGGTCATGTGGGAAGAGGTGAGCAATTCAGGACCATCATGGTCCTCTTGTTGATACTAGTTGTGAGTGAAAACATTTTTTTCTACATTTAGTAATGATGACCATAACCCAAGTTACCCAAAAATGCAACTGCAAACACGAATATTTAAAAGTTTGGCCTACTTACCTCTTTCCTAACTTAAGTTATTGTGAGAAAGTCATTTTTTTCTGATTTCAGGAACAATGATCTTGACCTTAACTCAAGCAACCCAAAATACAACTAAACCATAGCCTTCATTCAAGCTTCCTAAATACCAAGTTTGGTCATAAGACTTTATTCTTCGCTTCAGTTATTGAGCAGAAAATATTTTTCTATTTTTAGCTCACCTGTCACAAAGTGACAAGGTGAGCTTTTGTGATCGCGCAGTGTCCGTCGTCCGTCCGTGCGTCCGTGCGTGCGTGCGTCCGTGCGTAAACTTTTGCTTGTGACCATTCTAGAGGTCACATTTTTCATGGGATCTTTATGAAAGTTGGTCAGAATGTTCAGCTTGATGATATCTAGGTCAAGTTTGAAACTGGATCACGTGCGGTCAAAAACTAGGTCAGTAGATCTAAAAATAGATAAACCTTGTGACCTCTCTAGAGGCCATATTTTTCATGAGATCTTCATGAAAATTGGTCAGAATGTTCACCTTGATGATATCTAGGTCAAGTTTGAAACTGGGTCACGTGTGGTCAAAAACTAGGTCAGTAGGTTTAAAAATAGAAAAACCTTGTGACCTCTCTAGAGGCCATATTTCTTAATGGATCTTCAGGAAAATTGGTCAGAATGTTCATCTTGATGATATCTAGGTCAAGTTCGAAACTGGGTCAAGTGGGGTCAAAAACTAGGTCAGTAGATTTAAAAATAGAAAAACCTTGTGACCTCTCTAGAGGCCATATTTTTCATGAGATCTTCATGAAAATTGGTCAGAATGTTCACCTTGATGATATCTAGGTCAAATTTGAAACTGGGTCACGTGGGGTCAAAAACTAGGTCAGCAGGTCTAAAAATAGAAAAACCTTGTGACCTCTCTAGAGGTCATATTTTTCAATGGATCTTCATGAAAATTGGTCAGAATGTTCTCCTTGATGATATCTAGGTCAAATTTGAAACTGGGTCACGTGCAGTCAAAACTAGGTCAGTAGGTCTTAAAATAAAAAAAACTTTGTGACCTCTCTAGAGGCCATATTTTTCATGGGATCTTTATGAAAATTAGTCAGAATGTTCACCTTGATGATATCTAGGTCAAGTTTGAAACTGGGTCACGTGTGGTCAAAAACTAGGTCAGTAGGTCTAAAAATAGAAAAACCTTGTGACCTCTCTAGAGGCCATATTTTTCAAGAGATCTTCATGAAAATTGGTCAAAATGTTCATCTTGATGATATCTAGGTCAAGTTCGAAACTGGGTCAACTGCGATCAAAAACTAGGTCAGTAGGTCTAAAAATAGAAAAACCTTGTGATGTCTCTAGAGGCCATATCAATGGATCTTCATGAAAATTGGTGAGAATGTTCAGCATGATGATATCTAGGTCAGGTTTGTAACTGGGTCATGTGCGGTCAAAAACCTGGTCAGTAGGTCAAATAATGAAAAAACCTTGTGATCTCTCTATAGGCCATTTTTTTCATGGGATATGTATGAAAATTGGTCTAAATGTTCATCTTGATGATATCTAGGTCAAGTTTGAAACTGGGTCAACTGCAATCAAAAACTAGGTCAGTAGGTCTAAAAATAGAAAAACTTTGTGACCTCTCTAGAGGCCATACTTTTGAATGGATCTTCATGAAAATTGGTCAGAATGTTTACCTTGATGATATCTAGATCAAGTTTGCAACTGGGTCACGTGCCATCAAAAACTAGGTCAGTAAGTCAAATAATAAAAAAACCTTGTGACCTCTCTGGAGGCCATATTTTTCATGAGATCTTCATGAAATTTAGTGAGAATATTCACCTTTATGATATCTAGGTCACATATCTTCAAAACCTAGATCAATAGGTCAAATAAAAGAAAAACCTTCTGACCTCTCTAGAGGCCATATTTTTCAATGGATCTTCAAGAAAATTGGTCAGAATTTTTATCTTGATGATATCTAGGTCAAGTTCAAAACTGCGTCACATGAGCTCAAAAACTAGGTCACTATGTCAAATAATAGAAAAAACAACATCGTACTCAAAACTGGGTCATGTGGGAACAGGTGAGCGATTCAGGACCATCATGGTCCTCTTGTTAGTAAGTGCCACCTAAACTTTGATCCCAGTGACCACTTAGCATACCTCAGCCTCCAAGAAAGCTACATATGTGCTAAGCTTGTTAAAATATCCCACAGCAAAAATAGACTTATGCCATTTGCAAAGAAATGCCTTATACAGTAAACACTATGTAAGTAGTAAGAGCCACAATTCTTGTGTTCCTTGAGTATTTTCACTGAAACTTGCTGGGCACATTTCACTATAGGCTGTAAGCAGTTCACAATATTTCCAAGTTTTTTTTAAAATATTCCTTACCATTCTAAATATGGAAATGACAGAGCCAAAATAAAACAACAAGAGGGCCATAATGGCCCTATATCGCTCACCTGTTATCATTGCACTTAAGGACAAGAAGCTATTTATAGTAACATAAAAAGGAAGTAATTAAAAAAAATTATTGTAAGTGAACAAAAGAAGGATCTGCCAAATAAAAACAAGAGCACTGCAATGCAACGCAAATGCAGAGCAATATATACACAAAACAAAGTCATATGACCTTTGACCCCTAAGTGTGACCTTGACCTTGAAGTAAGCCATCCTAAACATGTGCTCTGCACGTCGTTTCAATGAGGTGAATATTTGTGTCAAGTTTCTTTGAAATCCTTCAAGGGGTTCAAGAGTTACAAAGCGGAAGGGAAATCATTACGGGATCTGGCCGGTTCAAGAAAGGAACCAACTGACCTTATGGTGACACAAATCTGATTAAATTTAAATCATAAATGAAGCTGCTATTGTGCAGACAAGGTCAAAATAGCTAATTCTGGCCCTATCAGGGGCCATAACTCTAGAACCCATAATGGAATCTGGTCAGTTCAAAATAGCTAATTTTGGCCCTTTTAGGGGCCATAACTCTGGAACCCATAAGGGGATCTGGCCGGTTCAAGAAAGGAACAGAGATCTTATAGTGACATAAGTTTTGTGCAAGTTTGATTAAATTCAAATCATAAATGAAGCTGCTATGGATGGATCCATAAACTGATCAATAAACTCCGCCCCTTAGTTACTGTTGCTGTTTCCCACA
This sequence comes from Mercenaria mercenaria, assembly GCF_021730395.1. Classification (NCBI taxonomy): domain Eukaryota; kingdom Metazoa; phylum Mollusca; class Bivalvia; order Venerida; family Veneridae; genus Mercenaria; species Mercenaria mercenaria. The sequence continues at coordinate 32,383,553 of NC_069364.1, read as the reverse complement.
AGCTTCTTTCAAAATGGCGGATTAATGTACATTAGTGAATGCCTCGCTAGAAAGTATTTCAGATGATATCTGTGTGAAATACTTACCAAAATGTGAACCAAAATGCACAAAGATAGCTGTCAAAGAGGCTTAGTTGTTTTACTAAAGATTATGTACATGACATTAAGCTTAACTCAGAAGAAACCACGGTAAAAGTTAGCGCCAAAATGCTGGCGTTACCAAAGAAAAAACACTTCCCGTCTCTGCTAGATATTCCTGACAGGAAAAATATTTAGTCCTTATGCAAATACAATGTACATGGTATAATTATAATCTTAATTATCTTTTAAGCAACATGTGGAAAGAAATTAAGTCTTATATAATTATATAAATTATTTGATCAAAATAGTACGTCCACTTCTGCCATATAGAGACTGTATTTCCACGCTAGGCTTATATGATAAAAATATCAAACACCATGAGCAGTCACATATGGTGTAAGTGATTTCTTACATCAAGATAACATTTTCAACAGATAAAGAAATCTATTAATTGGTTCAATAGCTTTATATTAACGTTGCGTAATACTCCACTGTTCTTATTTTACAAGTATGTTTTGTGATTGGGCTGCTGTCGCAGCTGATTGTGGAATTGTCGATCACCACTGTGATATCAATTAAGTTAATTATTCCTATTATATTATAATATACATATGTAAAATACCACGCAGTTGTCTTAAAAATAAACATATGTCCATGCTTGGTGTATATTTCAGAACTAATTTTTGCGTGAAAACTTACAAAATTTTGAACATTTGGTAGTCATATTAATTTTATTTTCAGTGCGGTAGGACATTGCTCGCATATCATAGGGCTGATTAAATCTCCTCCACAATTAAATTAAACAATTTCCAGACCAGCAAAGTTAAACAAGTCTATCACAGCAATGGCACAAACCAAAAGGGACAAAGATCTTGCCGAAACCTATTAACCATGTTTTTGTTAGACCGGTGGAAACAAGGAAATTAAAACATGTGATCTGTTTACTTGACAGTTCATAAAATTAAGTATGTCTTCATGCTGCAAGCAAAACAAAAAATAAAAATGAAACAAGAGGACCATGGTGGTCCTGAATCACTCACCTCTTCCCACATGACCCAGTTTTGAGTATGACGTCGTTTTTTCTATTATTTGACATAGTGACCTAGATATTATCAAGATAAAAATTCTGACCAATTTTCATGAAGATCCATTGAAAAATAATGTCTCTAGAGAGGTCACAAGGTTTTTCTATTATTTGACCTATTGACCTAGTTTTCGAAGGTACGTGGCCCTGTTTTGAACTTTACCTAGATATCATCAAGGTGAACATTCTCACTAATTTTCATGAAGATCTCATGAAAAATATGGCCTCTAGAGAGGTAACAAGGTTTTTTTATTATTTGACCTACTGACCTAGATTTTTACGGCACGTGACCCAGTTTCAAACTTGACCTAGATATCATCAAGGTGAACATTCTGACAAATGTTTATGGAGATCCATTCACAAGTATGGCCTTTAGAGAGGTCACAAGGTTTTTCTATTTTTAGACCTACTGACCTACTGACCTAGTTTTTGACCGCACATGACCTTGTTTCGAACTTGACCTAGATATCATCAAGATGAACATTCAGACCAATTTTCATACAGATCCCATGAAAAATATGGCCTTTAGAGAGGTCACAAGGTTTTTCTATTATTTGACCTACTGACCTAGTTTTTGATTCAGGACCATCATGGTCCTCTTGTTCTATTATTTGATCTACTGACCTAGTTTTTGAGGGCACGTGACCCAGTTTCGAACTTGACCTAGATATCATCAAGGTGAACGTTCTGACCAATTTTCATGAAGATCTTGTGAAATATATGGCCTCTAGAGAGGTCACAAGGTTTTTCTATTTTTAGACCTACTGACCTAGTTTTTGACGGCACGTGACCCAGTTTCGAGCTTGACCTAGATATCATCAAGGTGAACATTCTGACCAATTTTCATGAAGATCTTGTGAAATATATGGCCTCTAGAGAGGTCACAAGGTTTTTCTATTTTTAGACCTACTGACCTAGTTTTTGAAGGCACGTGACCCAGTTCGAACTTGACCTAGATATCATCAAGATGAACATTCTGACCAACTTTCATAAAGATCCCGTGCAAAATGTGACCTCTTAAGTGGTCACAAGCAGAAGTTTACGGACGCACGGAAGACGGACACCGCGCGATCACAAAAGCTCACCTTGTCACTTTGTGACAGGTGAGCTAAAAAGAGAGAACAAACAGATAAAATGAACCCATTTGCATTTATTGTATCACAGTCTAACAAAAACATGATAAGAAGGTTAGCTGTTACTTTTATATGAAATAAGATATACATTTATGACTTATATATTTAATGTCTTGAATTTAATAGTTCTGCAATCGGCCTAAATTAAAATAAAGTGAGCAAATTCATCAATTAAAATTCCGATCACAGACAAATGAGTACGGAGAGAGACGCCGATTCATGATGTATTACGTATGCTATCATATTATACCATGCACATTAGTGACACACACGGCAGTTTCAATATAAAGTTTATTAGAATTACATTTGAGCAGATTGCTTACTGATCCATTTAATGTTCAACGTTTACATTTTTCTAAATCAGCCTTTGGTTTACTGAAAAAATAAACCTTCCCCCTTCTAGCCTTTCCGGGAACCGCTCGTCAGCATTACATATTCCTAACGCACACCTCAACACCACTTCCTTCGAAAAAAAAATGTATCAAACTTAAAAGAATAAGTCAGTAACGGTTTCTAAGTGAAAGCTTGTGGGAAGCAATGGCTGGTTAGCAACAAGGTAAGTGCACTGAATAATCCGCGTTATCTTATTGGTCAATATCATAGATAACAATTAGTTTGACTGACAGCACAGATCCTTCCATTGTGCAGACAAAGTCAAAATAGCTAATTCTGGCCCTTTCAGGGGCCATAACTCTGGAACCCGTAAAGGAATCTGGCCAGTTCAAGAAACGAAACAAGATCTTATGGTGATACAAGTTGTGTGTAAGTTTGGTAAAAATCAAATCATAAATAAAGCTGCTATTGTGCAGACAAGGTCAAAATAGCTAATTTTGGCCCTTTCAGGGGCCATAACTCTGGAACCCATAATGGGATCTGGCCAGTTCAAGAAAGGAACCAAGATCTTATGGTGAATTTACAAGTTGTGTGCTAGTTTGGTTAAAATAAAATCATAAATGAAACCACTATCGTGCAGACAAGAAACTGTTGACGCACACACACAAATTCTGGTCTGGACGCAGAGGACGCCGACGCTGACGCCGGGTCGAGTAGGACAGCTCTCCATACTTCGTATAGTCGAGTTAAAAACTGGTTTCACTTATCTGAATGAAATTACAGTGATAAATATTGACCAAGAGACTTGAGGAAGTAATGAAGACTTACAGGAGCAGATCTTTCTGGAGTGTTGGCATCTCAATTCGCTCACTGATACGACTAGGACTGAATAAATTGTTAACATCCTCTAACAGATAATGTCTGTCTGTATTACAGGGAACATCTACTAATACCTAAAATGTAAAGGAACAGGTTTATCTGTAGTACATGAAATATCTACTGATACCTGTGACATAAACTAAAGAACATGCTTTGATGTTTATCTGTATAATGCGATATAAAGTTAAGTCACCGTAACATGTCTGTCTATATTACAGGGAACATCTAGTTATACCAGCACTATAAAGAAGCATGTCTATTTATGTTGCAGGAAATATCTACTAACAACTGCAATATAAAATGACATGTATGTCATTGTTACAGGGAATATCTAGTAATATCTGCAATATTAAGTATCTGCATGTGTCTACCTCTTACATGTACATGGAATTTCTAATTCCTGCAACAGGTACATTTGTATTTCATTTCAGGTTACATCTACAACCTTCTGAACATAAAGGGTCTCTACACTCTGTGATACTACATCTATCTCTGTGTAACTTTCAAGTACACCCTGTAATTCCAAGTATAACAAGCAAATTCAATGAATTGGTATCCCCCGCCGAAAGGGTTTATGGTGAAGAATGGCAAAAAATATACCCGGCAAAAAGTTAAGGATGTTACTAAGAAGCAAATAATTTCATTAGTCAAAATCATTTTAACAGAAAATGAATGCTTTTTTTTTGGGGGGGGGGGGGGGGGGGGGGGGGGGGGGGGGAAGCAGATGCGGGCATGACTGAGTGGAGATGGAGGTGGGGGAACGGTACAACTTTTGCAATAATAAAAAGGAATGATTTTTTTTTTTGTGGGGGGGGGATGACCAGGTGTCGGTACACAACTTCACATGTTTATAATATATGTTCATGGAAAAGAATGAAAGAAGTTTAATGAAATTCTACCAATTGGTTGGTTTGTTCTGTACAAATCTGTGGATTTTTTAACAATTAATGGGCAATTACTCTAAGGGAAACTGAATCCAAAAAAAAATTGACGGGCATCACCGCAATATGCTGGTTCATGTTTATTTCAAGTTTTATGAAATTCTATCTGATAGTTACTGAGAAATGGCTGCAGACGGACATTTTTGGGCATTTTTCATTTAATCAAGGGCAATAACTCTAAGGGAAGTTGACCAATCAAAAAAAAAAACTTGATTGGCATCATCGCAGAATGTTGGTTCATCTTTATTTCAAATTTCATGAAATTCTACCTGCTAGTTACTGAGAAATGGCTGCAGACGGACATTTTTGGGCACTTTTCAGTAAATAAAGGGCAATAACTCTAAGGGAAATTGACCAATCAAAAAAAAAACTTGATGGGCATCATCACAGTATGTTGGTTCATGTTTATTTCAAGTTTCATGAAATTCTACATGCTAGTTACTGAGAAAGGGCTGCGGACGGACGGACAACGCCATTTCATACCCCACTCCCCGATTTCATTGGCGGGGGATAAAAACTTGGTGACCTTGACCTTGGGTATAATGGGCCCAACCCTGCACATACTTTGTTTGTATGCTGGAGAATGTTTATGTGAAGTTACAGTAAGATATAAGCAATAGTAACATAGATGACAGAAAAACAAAGGTTGCTGAAAAACTTTAACCAAGAAAGGGCACGTCAACGCCGATGCTGGGGTTAGTAGAATAGCACCCCTATTCTCCAAATAGTGGAGCTAAAAATAGCAGTGAATTTTGGCTTAAAAGTATGAAATAGAAAAGAATGATTAGAAATTTATCAACAAGAGGGTCATGATGACCCTGGATCGCTCACCTGAGTAATATGAGCTACATGTTTCAAATGTCAAACTGATGCTAAAATATAAAGAAAGCCAGTAGGTCACATTCATGGTCAATGAAATTCAGTTTTACAATCTGTGTGTAAAACTGTGTATGTCATCCAAATTTAAAGGCTGTATCTTAAAAGACAAGAAAGTAGGTCAGTAGGTCAAGGTCACAGTCAAGTGACATCATATTACTTGGGATTATCAGATAATTATAATCAAACAGTCTTGGAATAGGATCAGATAATTATTTAAGTATTTTTTCCTAAATAACATATAATAACTAAATGACCACGGGTTGGGGCCTCTTTTAACCCCAGGGGTATAATTTGAACAATTGTGGTAGAGGACTACTAGGCAATGCATCACACCAAATATCAGAAGCCTAGGTCATGTGGTTTTAGACCAGAAGATTTTTAATGTTTTTTTCCTATATAAGTCTATATAATACTTGGGATACCCAGGTTAGGGCCTCTTTTCACCCCAGGGGTACATTTTGAACAATTTTGGTTGAGGACCATACACAATGCTACAAACCAAATATCAAAGGCTTAAGTCTTGTGGTTTCAGACAAGGAGATTTTTAACATTTTTTCCCAATATAACTCTATGTAAAACTTGGGACCCCCGGGCCACATTTGACCCTAGGGGAATAATTTGAAAAATCTTGGTAGAGGACCATTAGATGATGCTACACACCAGATATCAAAGCCCTAGGCCCTGTGGTTTTGGACAAGAAGATTTTTAAAGTTTTTCCTTTTGGTTACCATGGCAACCAGAGTTCTGCATGGAATTCAATTCTTTGAACAATTTTGAAAGGGGGCCATCCAAGGATCATTCCTGTGAAGTTTGGTGTAATTCTGCCCAGTGGTTTTCAAGAAGAAGATTTTTTAGAAAATGTTGACGGACACGACGGACGACGCACTACGGACATTGAGTGGTCACAAAAGCTCACCATGAGCCTTTGGCTCAGGTGAGCAAAAAATCATAAAATGAGAAAATGCTTCAATAAAAGATGACGATAAATGTCCTAACTTAATTTTTATACCTTATCAAAGTCAGGCTGGTCATATGCCAGGCCTGATTTTCTTGTCACAGTTACATGTTCCCGCTGTTCTTCTGGTATATAATACTGTAATATGTTCAGCAACCTCTGAATTCTTGATCCGGACAAGTCATTACATGTCAGGTTTCCTGAAATAATTATGGTAGTGAAAAATGAACTGAATATTGAACTCAAATTCCTACTACTAACTTTTGTATGAATGGGAAATATTTCAACAATTGTTCAGTAACAAACTAACCACCAAAATAATAATGGTGTTAATTATAAAATGATAAAACAAAGTAAACATTCAACAAGATTGTCATATTTCTTTCTACATCAACTTTCATGTAACAACCTCATATATATAACATGTATGTAGGTCAGATTAGTAAAACTTTGAATGTGTCTCATATTTTTAAACATGCCTAGAACAATCAGAGCATGGTAACTCCATTTTTTGTCAAGTTTTTTCCTTCATTACTATAGTTTATAATGATTTGAAACCGTAACTTTGTGTTGTTTATTGTCTTTTCAAATCTGATACAAGTACCTGCTAGTCCAGTCTGTAGGATGGTCAATGACTTTCCACCTGGGGCAGCACAAAGGTCAAGGACATTATCACCTTTTTCAAGGTCAAGAGCAATCACAGGAAGAATGGAAGCTGCATCCATCATAAAAAAACCTGAGAAGAAAATAAACTTAAACTATAGCATTGATGCCAAAAGGGTAACAATATTTGTTGGCACACTGCCTTAATAACTCAAACATTTCAGCCAAAAATTAAAGCTTCATACAGCCAAAGTTACAGCACCAACAAAACAAGACTTAAACATCTGACCCCTTAGTATGACCTTGACCTTTGAGATGCACACCAGTGCCCTGTGACAATACTCAGACTGGACAAGCTGTAAAATTACATTTGACCAGTGTGACCTTCACCTCCTTGACAGGGTTCTGGTGTTTGTATATGATACTCTGTCTCACTGACGCAAATATTTATGCCAAATAAAAAATGTCAAAGTTACAGTATGGGCAAGCTTTAAAATGACCTTGACCTTTAAGATAGGGGCCTTGGGTTTGTATGCAACAATCTGTCTCAATGAGGCAAACATTTATGCCAAATAAAAATAAGACTGATCTATGTATTTATCATAACTTATGATAAGTTAGAGCCTCGAGAATAACTTTTGACCCCACTTTTGACCTACCTTTCAGATAGGAACCTGAGGTTTGTGTGCAACATTCTGTCACACTGAGAGAAACATTTATGCTAAATATAAATCAGGTTGCTCCATGCAACTCAAAGTTAATGTCCAGACAAAACCAGACAGATGCACACACTTAACACCGCCGCATAACCTAACAAAGAAATCTGAGCACTTTTCCACAGAATTCTGTTAAAATATTACATTATTTCATTCATAATAGGATATAAATGTGGAAAAGTAGATTATGCAATACTAGCTACTGATACATCTACTGGTCATTTAACGAAATCAAGATCTGCTGAACGCTGGATTCAGGGGCTTGAAATAATGAAAGCATATATTTGAAATTTGTGTGGTCCCAATGTGGCTGAACAAAAGACAGCATCTTAACAAGTGGAAGCTGTCAACAAGGCAGTCTGAAAGACAGCTAAATCCCCCACCACTGTTATGGATAGTGAAAGGGTAAACTTTTGACCTTGAGCTGTGACCTTGACCTTTAACTGACATGGCTGACTCATGAATTCTGCACATCGTCTTGATGAGGTGATCATTTGACCCAAGTTTCATGAAAATCCTTCAAGGGGTTTAGGAGATACAGAGTGGACACAAGATGGAAGGCTCAAACCTTTGACCATAAGTTGTGACCTTGACCTTGTGCTGGTATGGCTGACTCATGAGTTCTGCAGATGGTCTTGATGAGTTAATCATTTGACCCAAGTTTTATAAAATTCCTTCGAGGGGTTTAGGAGATATAGAACGGACACGAAATGGAAGGCCTTGTGTTGTGACCTTGACCGTGAGCCGGCATGGCTGACTCATGAGTTCTGTACATCGTCTTGATGAGGTGATCATTTGACCCAGATTTCATATGAATCCTTCAAGGGGATTAGGAGATACAGAGCGGAAACAAAATGGAAGGCTCAAACCTTTGATACTGAGCTGTGACCTTGACCTTGAGCCAACATGGCTGACTCATGAGTTCTGCACATCGCCTTGATGAGGTGATCATTTGACCCAAGTTTGATTAGGAGATACTGAGCGGACACAAAATGGAAGGCTCAAAACTTTGACCCTAAGTTGTGACCTTGACCTTGAGCCGTCATAGCTGACTCATGGGTTCTGCACATCGTCTTGATGAGGTGATAATTTGACCCAAGCTTTATAAAATTTCTTCAAGGGGTTTAGGAAATATAGAGCGGACACAAAATGGAAGGCTAAAACATTTGATCTTGAGTTGTGACCTTGACCTTCAGCCGACAAGGCTGACTCATGAGTTCTGCACATCGTCTTGATGAGGTGATCATTTGACCCAAGTTTCATGAAAATACTTCAAGGGGTTTAGGAGATATGGAGCGGACACGAAAGTGTTACGGACAGACGGAAGGATAGGACGGACAGAAGGACGGATGGAGACCATTCCTATAACCCCCCTGGCCCCACCACTCGTGGCGGGGTGATTAAAAATCATTAATTTGCTATACAGCTGTAGACAAACTGAAAGCTTACAAAGATAACCCCTGGCCCCACCACTCGTGGCGGGGTGATTAAAAATCATTAATTAGCTATACAGCTGTAGACAAACTGAAAGCTTACAAAGATATCCATGGGGATTATCTACTTTAACATCTGGAAACTCTGTAACATCACCACTTGGATATCCAATCACCTTCAGATCAAAGGGTAGAACAATCTTCCTCGGCTTTACAATATCAACTTTAACATCCATTGGAGTAAAAACACTTCTCTTTGCTTCTTCAATTCTTAACATATGTGTTTCAGAGTACACCGTTTCTGCTGGTACAAAATTATACAAATTTGTTCTATCTAAATCTTTCCTATCATCATCATCATCATCATCAATATTCACCGTCTTACTTAATTCATTAAACTTTTCTTTAACTTCAGCAGGTTCTTTGTCAAGTATTTTGTCACTGTCATGAGGTGTATTTAATTCTACCACATTGTTATTAAGAAATTTACTAGTTCTATGATCCATCTCAAGTTCTGTTACAATTTCTTCATTTGCTTCACTAAAATCATTTTTCCAGTCATGGTTTTGAACATTTGCTTTTTCACGTTGACTAATCTCTGCCTTTTCTATGATATCATATGCTCCGTTAGATTTAAACTCATCCAAAAATTTGATATTTTCTGCAAAATTATTCATCACAGCACATGTTTTCTTGGACGTTAGCAGAGCAATTCTTATAGATGGCCATTTGTTTTTGTAAACGGGTCTATAATGTAAATCAAAATGCTCTAATGCTCTATCTGAATTGGTGACTTTTGTATTAACTCCCTGAAAAAAAAAAGTTGTTGTTACAAATGATACTGGCATACCTGTACACATATTTCAGCTGAAAATTTATTAGTTGATTTTCAAATGGATGTATATGTTAAAGATTAAATGGTTGCATATCAGTACATGTCAAACTCATAACAAATTAACCCTTTCACATTTAAAAGTGACAACAAATAAAGGGTTGTCTGTATAAATTACTACAATGTGCATTTTTCTTACTTGTAAAATAAACAAAAGACATTTATACTAATAGCATGTATAATTCGGTTTCGAGGTCGGCGATGTTTTTGTACTTTAAAAAATGAAACGGTCCATTATTTAGGTAGTGTTATTCAGTACAATAGTGGTTCTTACAATAAGGCAAGGTAAATCATGCTGATTTACCTAACTGGCAGACAAGTCTATAAATTGAACTCTCAAATGTCAAAATCAAACTATACAGGTGTTACCAATTTTTTTAAATTCTCCTTTACTATTGGTGGGATTTAAATGAAATTTCATAGGAATGATCACACAAAATGCAGTTGCGCACATTTTATGGGTTTGTGGTTAAATGAGTTTTCACTGAAGTATGGCCCTTTGATTATCATACATAAAGTCTATGTATTCTCAGCACTTCTTAAAAACCTCTATCTGGATTTCAATGAAACTTTATAGGAGTGATTGATATGAAGCTAGTTGTGCATACTGGCATGTCCACTGGGATTATTTTTTCAGAGCCATCGCCCAAATTTCCTTTTTTAATAAATTATGGAAGACCAAGGGCGTAGTCTCTGATGACTGTCAACAATGGTATCATGTAGTTGCATGCATATTTCCACGATTATGAAGCTCTTGGTGTAAACAGTAACACTGTGGCAATGTGACAACCACGTTATGCTAAATTTTTCATCCAGTTTATTTAAATCGTTTAGTGCGGAAACAAGTTACTCATTTAGTCTTCTGAATTTATCAGTCTCAACAACCTCCAGCAGTCCAGAACCGACAGTTTTGTGCTTATCACCTTTACCAACTAGAAACAAGAGTGCCAAACTGTCACAAAATATGCCCTTTGCAGCAAAGTACTTTTGACTTTTCAAATTCTGTAATCATTGAGCAGACCAGTTGTCAATTTTCTGAATTTCGACTAATTCAAGGGCTGTAACGATAGAGCGCCCTAAGACTATCCTGCTGGTTATCAAACTTGGCTAAGATAATATGCCAATAAACATTCCAAGTTTGTGCAACACTGGAAAAGAAGTGCTTCAGTTAATAATCAGACACTGTTAACTTTCGCATTTTTTGTAATTCAGGGGCCATAACTCATGACTGACTCACTAGGACTATCCAGTTGGTAATTATGTCTCCCCCAGGAGACATATTGTTTTTGCCCTGTCCGTCCGTCCGTACGTCACACTTCATTTCCGAGCAATAACTGGAGAACCATTTGACCTAGAACCTTTAAACTTCATAGGGTTGTAGGGCTGCTGTAGTAGACGACCCCTATTGATTTTGGGGTCACTTCATCAAAGGTCAAGGTCACAGGGGCCTGAACATTGAAAACCATTTCCGATCAATTACTAGAGAACCACTTGACCCAGAATGTTGAAACTTCATAGGATGATTGGCCATGAAGAGTAGATGACCCCTATTGATTTTGGGGTCACTCCGTCAAAGGTCAAGGTCACAGGGGCCTGAACATTGAAAACCATTTCCGATCAATAACTAGAGAACCACTTGACCCAGAATGTTGAAACTTCATAGGATGATTGGTCATGAAGAGTAGATGACCCCTATTGATTTTGGGGTCACTCCGTCAAAGGTCAAGGTCACAGGGGCCTGAACATTGAAAACCATTTCCGATCAATTACTAGAGAACCACTTGACCCAGAATGTTGAAACTTCATAGGATGATTGATAATGAAGAGTAGATGACCCCTATTGATTTTGGGGTCACTCCATCAAAGGTCAAGGTCACAGGGGCCTGAACATGGAAAATCATTTCCGATCAATAACTAGAGAACCACTTAACCCAGAATGTTGAAACTTCATAGGATGATTGTACATGCAGAGTAGATGACCCCTATTGATTTTGGGGTCACTCCATTAAAGGTCAAGGTCACAGGGGCCTGAACATTGAAAACCATTTCCGGTCAGTAACTTGAGAACCACTTGACCCAGAATGTTGAAACTTAATAGGATGATTGCTCATGCAGAGTAGATGACCCCTAACAATTTTGGGGTCACTCTGTGAAAGGTCAAGGTCACAGGGGCCTGAACATTGAAAACCATTTCCGGTCAGTAACTTGAGAACCACTTGACCCAGAATGATGAAACTTCATAGGATGATTGGTCATGCAGAGTAGATGACCCCTACCGATTTAAGGGTGACTCTGTTAAAGGTCAAAGCCACAGGGGCCTGAACATGGAAAACCATTTCCAATCAATAACTTGAGAACCTCTTGACCCAGAATGTTGAAACTTCATAGGATGATTGTTCATGCAGAGTAAATGACCCCTAATGTTTTTTGGGGTCACTCCGTTAAAGGTCAAGGTCACAGAGGTCTGAACATTGATAACCAGTTCATATCAATAACTTGAGAACCACTTGACCCAGAATGTTGAAACTTCATAGGATGATTGAACATGCAGAGTAGATGACCCCTATTGATTTTGGGGTCAGTCTATTAAAGGTCAAGGTCACAGTGGCCTGTTCATGTAAAATCATTTTTTTGGAAATAACTTGAGAACCACTTGACCTACAATGTTGAAACTTAATAGGATGATTGGACATGCAGAGTAGATGACCCCTACTTATTTTGAGGTCACTTGATCAAAGGTCAAGGTCACAGGAGCCTGAACAGTGACTTGAGAACCACTAGGCCAAGAGTGTTGAAATTTAGCGGGATGACTGGACATGCCAAGTAGATGATCCCTATTGCAGCCAACCATCAGTGTCTTTTTGACTTTCGCTCCTGACCCCTATTAACTTCTTGCCTATAGGACTTTGCATTGGGGGAGACATGCGCTTTTTTACAAAAGCATTTTCTAGTTGTATTTGTCAGAGATATTATGCCTATTAACATTTTGACTAAGTTTAGCCCTGCTAAATTTCTATAATGAACTTGTCCATCTTTCAATTTGGACAGTACCATTAACTGTTCAAATGGGTGCTAACCAAAAAGAATGGCAAACAGTGCAGATCATGATCAGACTGCATGGATGTGCAGGCTGATCATGATCTACACTGGTCGCAAAGGCAGGCCCAATCATGTCCAGCATGATAAGGGTTAACTAGTGAACACTGAATAAAAGCTACTCAAGACTTGAGTCAAGTAAGAGAGCAGAAACTATCAATTTTTGCAATTTGGAGTAACTCAAGGGCCATAACTCTACAGATACAGATCCAAACTAGCTGATTTTCAAACCTGACTTAGGTTTTATAAAGATACACACTCTGTTTAAGTTATGTTTAGTTCTGAGAAAAATTGCTCTAATTATCGAGCGAACACTGTAAATTTTGACAATTTTGATCAATTCAAGGGCCATAACTCTGTCGATACAGGTTAGAACTGGCTGGTCATCAATTAGAAACAATCAACAAAGACTGCAGTGTCTCTTTTATTTTATTGACATGGCTGCCATGTCCCTAACTGTAACAAATTATTTGCACGGCTGCCATGTAAATGGTCACTTTAAAGTTTAATAGCTATTTAGTATATCTAATATATAATGCTAACCAGCTACATCTATATCGGTTCCATGTTATAGAAATGACCTACATCACTAACAATGAGGTCTCAAAATAATCTAATTACTTATATCAAATAAAGAAAGCACGGATTTAGTAACTGATACATGATAAAAATGTAAGCACGAATAATATTGAGTACGAAATATTCTATATAATAAATCATGACTTATATAGGACATTCTTCCATACCTGGTCCTTTTTCACCTTAAAACCACGGTAGAAATATCTTCCGATTTTATTTGAGTTATTAAATCGCCTTGAAAACATTGTCAAATTACATAAAAGTAAGACGTTGATGTCTAGCGAAAGTAAGTACTCTTAAATGTATGTTCAACTCAAAGAAATTTAAATACCAAAAAGCCATTCACACCACAAACGGGTTTGAGGTTACAACACACTAAATAGCTGTTCTTTATTCTATATAAAATTGACATATTTCCAATGGCCACAGCACACACCAGGACCCATTCTGATGTCTGTAACTTATATTTTCTTGGAGAATATTGTCAGCGCTGGGTAAAAATCAAAAGGTTTTATGGCATTTTCAGTAATATAAGACAATGCGTCAGATTTTGCAAAAAATAGCTATCGTGACATAATTTTCAAGCAGTTACACTAACTGTAAACTGTTAAATATGTTCATGTTTACCTGTGATTGCCAGAAATTAACAATCATTAGGCTATAAATACGCAGTTTTTTGAAAAAAAATATACCCAAAACAGTGAAAAATGTGATATTTTTGGGGTTTATTCCCATTTACAACAAAATTGCAATGCATTTGTCATTTTCTACCAAATTCTAATCAAAGTAGCCCATTTCCACCGATTTCAATTTTTACCAATGTCACCTTATAAGTTACAACACACTAAATAGCTGTTCTTCTTTATTCTATATAAAATTGACATATTTCCAATGGCCGCAGCACACACCAGGTCCCATTTTAAATGTCTATAACTTATATTTTGTTGAAGTATTTTGTCAGTGCTGAATAAAAATCGATTGAAAAGTGGTGGTCATGTTTGATGCAAGAAAAATATTTTCAGTCAAACACACAAACTGCAAAATAAGCCAAAAAATGAGACCCCAAATTGTAGTGGTGGTGTATGATCTAAGTTTTCATGAAAACTGCTGTCATGTTATTTCATTATAAAATGCTACCTACATGTCAAGCATAGATCTGTCATGTGATTTTAGCAAACAATTTGCAAAGAAAGTATGGAAAATAGCTCTACAGAGCAAAAAAAAACTGAGAATTATTTGTATCCGCAATTATGCAACTACCATATTTTTTTCGTGCCATTTTCCTATTTAGTGTCTGTATGCCTTGAACTCCTTTCATTCGGATAGGTTGTACATACATCAACTTTGCACATCTGTGGTACAGGCCGAATGGAAGAAAGACATTTCGAACCAAAACATTTCAGCTCCAATAGAGACAATTCAACATCAAGACAAATCCACGCCAACTTCTCAGACATTCAATCCCGTTTTATGACTTACATGGAAAATTCATCAAACTAAGTGAAAATGATACTGATTAATTACAACATACCTTTTAAAGATAACTACTAAAGATAATGTGGATTTATTACACTTATTATTAAAATTAAGAAAAAAAAAATATGTGGACCTTTTCATCCTTTTAAAATTGATCAATACAGACATGTTTAGAAATTTTTTTGATCTTAATGGGTGAGGAATGCCTGACAATAAGTTAATTTTGTATGAAAACCATCCTTTTATAACGCTGAAAGAAGTTTTAAAATCGAACCACTATTGAAAACGATATAACAGTTTGAAATTTAAGAAAATGGCTGATTATGGAGGCAGCAATTTTAGTCTGTTTATGACGTTATTTACACACTGCTGACTTATTTATTTAGCACATAAGCTTTCATATAAATTGTAAGTAATTCTTACAATTTATCGGCTCCTGGCAAACTGGACAGAAAATGAACCATATATAAATTGTAAGTCAAATATATTTAGAGAGAAATTTAATAAATCCGCCATTTTATTTAATGTTGTCATGGAAACCAAATGTCTGCAATTTTGATAAAATATTGAAATGTTCATAATTTCTCACTTTAAAATTATTTCAATAATTTAAGAAATCCCAGCAAACAGAATTAACATAAGAACAACGTTGCCTTTCTCTTTTATATCACTGGGTAAATTGAACTGATAATGCGAGAATTTTCATTTTTCATCTGTTTAGAGATGTAAGACTCACGCTTTGTTCAATATTGAATAATTATAAATATGTTATAAGCAGGTGCTAGGGGGCGCGAGAGGTGTTGCACATTTCATTACCTCTCATGAACAGACTCAGTCAAACCGAGTCTGTTATTATTCTTCTTGGTTGCATTCTTTGTTTCCAAAGTATCTTTCTACAGATTTTATATATAAATCTAATAATCCATTTTGTCCATACTTGCTTTCAATCACTATTCCTAGAGCTATTGTTCATAGCGTCATTTTGACTGTTATTTACATATTTAGTGATTTTTTTTTAAATAACTTAATTGTAGATGTATTTGGGGCAAATTATGGCAGACAATTGTGCTTTTTTGTAATGAGGTTTTGCGTCCTTGGCAACAAGCAGTTTCTTGTGATATTTGTGCTATCTGGCAGCAAAACACGTTTCACACAGGTAAATGTATATATGTTTATAATTTATGCTTGAGAAAAACTTATCTTTTATTCCTACGTTTTTGTCTTACAGGATTAGATCCAGGATATATATTTAATTATTTTGTTGATACACAATATCAATTGTTTTGCCCAAAACTAGCGTATCTTTATGTTGCAGGCAATAAAGTATCTGTTCATCTGTTTGTGTGTACTATCTTTACAGACTCAGAAATAAATGAAAGACAAACCTTTATTTCAATATGAATTTAAAAGTGTCAGAATAAGTACTCAATAAGTTCACTGTAGTATTATGACTGCGTTGTATCCTTTGTCATCGTCCACATTCGTCAACAATTGGCCTGTTTATACTGAAGAGGTCAAAGTTTTGGCCTAAATGAAACTCGGTCTAAATTTTTGCCGAAATAAAATTTCGGACGTGTATCATATTGGATTATCTTGGCGAAAAAGACATGTCACTAGGTCAACTTATAGAATAACGTTGATAAAACTCCTGAGGCAACATTTTCTAATAGATCTACATGAAAGCACGTCTGTATGCTTGTCTTCATCTGGCTCACTGGTTCTAGGTCAAGGCCTAGAAAAATACTTATTAACACTCTAAATGCCACATTTTCATTTGATCTACACGAAACCTGATCAGAATCTTTATACAATGTACGATCACTTGAAAACTGGGGTCATCACCTAGGTTACTATGTCAAATCATAAAATAAAACATGTTAACACCATCATAGAGGCAACATTTTCTACTTGATTTACAAGAAACCTGGTATTTTCGTTATTTATGTATGGTTCATTAAGATAAAAACTTGGTGAAATAGAAAAAGTGGAAAACCACAGGTCGCTCAACACGACAAACAAAAATGCTACAGGCTCGGTTTTATTGAGCCTATTGATGGTAGTGGAAATGCAAGTTAATTTATGACCCTACATGACCTCTTTTCGAAATTCACCTAAATTTGGAAACGACCAGATGACAAGATTTCATGAAGATCAGAGTGATCTAGTTTATACACCCCAGATGATGAAGTTTCAAATTTTATCTATATTGCTTAAAGAAAAGCATTCAGATCAGATGCATTTTAATCAGGTAGCAAATGTGGCCTTTGAATTGTTGAAAAGGTTTGAGGGCGTGGACGGTAGCATGCATTTCCACTACCGTCTATGAACAGGCTCAATCAAACCGAGCCTGCAACATTTTCGTTTTTGTTGTGTTGAGCGACCTGTGGAGTTTCCACTTTTTCTATTTTATATTATTTGCATAGCGACCTATTTTTGAGTCCATATGGCATAGTTGCAAACTTAACTCAGAGATCATAACGAGAACATTCTCACATGTTTTCATGCATGTTGATAAGAGATAGACGCTGTGATCTGCTTTTCTAACACAGATGCCCCAGTCTTAGATTTCATAAAAATACACTCTATTTTTTTCATGAAGAAAATGTGGCTAAGGTTTTCTATTGTTTGTAATGTAGCCTAGTTGCCTCACTTTCGACATCAAATGGTCCAGTATAAATGTCTACTGATATTTTATTGAAGGAAACATTCCGATAAAATGTCATTAAGAATGGGTTAAAATTTTGAACTCTACAGTAGAGTGTTAACAAACCAAATGATGAAATTTGAAGAATAAGTTTGTATCAACCTCAACAGTTCGGCACAGGACTACGGTACACCCAAATTTCCATAATACTTATAATACTTATAAATCAAGTACAGCCTGAACTCAAAGTAGAAAGTTAAACGGTGTTCTCAGGATTACTATATATATCAGTGTAAATACCGTAGTACAATTATTCTATTCATTTGGTAAAGGATTTGACGCGGTTTGTCTCATAAGGCAGACAAGACGAAGAAGAAGAAGATGACGACCGATGGAGCACAAACAGACGGACACAGGGCGATCATATGCGAGTTAAAACAATGAAAGCAATGAAAACATGGGTGTCCTAGAGACTTTTTGATATTTGACGTGTTTATCTTGCTTTTTTTTTTAGATATTTATATTTTCGATATAACTCATTGCAGACTTGGAGCGGTCTTCTGCGCATGCCCGAAAGTGATTGTCAGTTGTAGCGCACGGCTAAAATATGCATATTTTTGCATGTCCGCATGCATTTAATGTACAATTTGCATAAAATACTGACTAAAGGTTAGGGTTAGTATCACCATGGTTACAAAATATACACATTTAAGATATTTTCGTTCAAATTTAGTTAATCCGGTATGTACCGGAGTCTGTAATTTATACCGGCGCTCCAAGTCTGCATTGAGTCACATTCTTATATTTTTGCGTCTTTCTTGTATTTTACCAAAGTTGGGTTTATATGTAATTTTTACAAAATGGCGTCGACCGAGACCAATTCCACGGAAATAGAGACGAAAACTTACTCTGGAATTCCTAAAGCTGACTTCTTGGTAAAATTAGAATATGCTTAAAGTGTTTAAGTTATTGATTGATCTTTCTGCATGTATCTGGCAACTGTGGTGTCTGTATTTCGGTAAACATAGCGCCTGGATTTTCATGGCAACAGTTCAAGATTTGACATGACAAACACGTGTATGTAAACAAAAAGATGCGAATCGCTGCCGTTACAATAGTTGTGCTTTAAATCTGAAATTTTGTTCAAGGTCTTTCTTGAGTACAATAATAGACATTGAAGAAGGAAATTATCATGTAACATGAATGCTGTTATTCTTTAAAAATTTGGCTGTGGCTAGGGGTCTGGTACAGTTGGTTCGCCGGTTCCGACGTTTCGCCGGTTCCGAAGAATTCGGAATTAATATCGAGTAAACAATAAGATATCAGTGATCAAACTTTTGCTTTATTATCCTCAATTAACAAGTAACTATTCCTAGAAATTTCATCTCTCGGAGTTGTTTTAAAGTTAAACAAAATATGAATTATATTGCGCCAAATGTGTGTAAATTGACGGTGTCCAAGTGACGCGTTTTGAAAGAAATTTTTACACGAAGCAGTTATTTTTTGTAAGAAACAAATTCCATTTCTTTTTTTTATCAAATTGTACTTTTATTTTGTCTGTATTTAACACAGAAAAAAATCTTGGAAAAAAATCTTCAGAAGTTACTAAACATGTGTATTTTACAACGTATCTCTTTTCTCCAGTTCCGACGGATGTGTTGATGAAATGCCATATAGAAGAGGTATCCAGAGGGGGGATCAAAAAACAGCTGATTCCATTATTCTTTGCAAAGCATATGTTAAAAACATTCACTTGCCTTCTTGAATTAAATTCTAATGAGCCAGTCTGCTTTCAAGCTTGTCTGTTTGTCTGCCTGTGCAGTATTTACAAATGTTAAAATTGTAATATCACCTGACATATATTTGCTATGCTACTATAGGCATTGTAACACATTTGTAATATTTTTAGTTTTAGATGTCATGTCCAATTGCAGCAGAACCCCTCCACCTCTACACTGGTCTGCACAGAGTATCATTATTAAAGCTACACAAAAGAAGCCATTAAAAGTGATAAAGAAAATCACATTGGAAGGCTGTCAGTATTGATTTTTAAGTTATATATGAATAAATATCATAATGGTAGTTTTGTAACTATAGCATCCAAGGATATAGACTTCCATGATTTGAGATTTCTGAGAGGACTATATAGGTCTAAATGATGAAGTATCAGTAGAAAATATAAATTGTCAAGGACCTGTATTTCAATGTTTTCTTGAAAGAAAGAAAAATGACATTATATTTGTGACAATGTTATTTCTCCATTTTATATATTACCATATAGGGATTTCCATTTAGATTGTGTTATTTCCATTTGTGATGACATTCTAGCCAAAGTTTGTTTCTTACTACCTTATTCATGCTATATAATTTATATCAACTTTGCTTTATGTAAATGACACTGTCACAGGTAGAATTTTAAACATGTTTTCGCGGCTGTAAATGATATGTATGAAATAAAGGCATTATACACATGTAAAACAAGTGGTTTTTATTCTTGAAATACATAAAACATTGCATCCTCAGATTCCAAAAACAGCAGACTAAAGCCATCTTCATAGCCCCCATGTTCATGAGTATCTGGTTTATTATTAAACATACTTCAATTAGCATTTCATAGACCATGGATGAAAGCTCTGGCATGACTGTTGCTTCTCATTGGACCTTTTTTTACTGACAAAGCCGCCATATCCTTTTTTAATATATTAAAATTCACATTTGAACTGACAAACAGGAATTGAAGTGTTTAAAATTTTAAGATTCAGCTGACAGTCTTTACTGAGCTGGGTCTTCCATGCATGCTTGATGTGAACCCTTTAATAGCTGGCATCCATACCAAAGCAAAACAGCATTATCTTCATACATATTTGTATTAGATATATTACAAACCTACCTTTCACAAAGTGTTCATTGTTGCTTTTATCTAATAATAGTCTTACTGTATATTCTTACAATTTTTATTGTCATCTCAAACATAATTTTCTATGGGGTTGTTTTTTCCAAGATGATATAATAACAGAACAGGCTTTCATATATATTTTGATGTGTACTTTGATTTGTATTTTGCACTTCTGAACACTTAAGAGTGTTGAGCTATCTTAAATACTTTGTAAGTTTCCCTTCGGGTGCCCCTCGCTTAATTTACACGGAAGTATAAAAATACGACGGAACCGGCGAACACACAACGGAACCGGATAAATCGGCTGCAAGTAACTTCATCTGTTTTTTGTAAATACCGATATATTTGACAGTAAATAAATATTGATTTTAATAAAGGACTTAACACCTAATAATATGTATTGTAATATTTACAGTGCAAATCGCTCTCTTTAATTTACGCGCATTGTTATAAAATGTCCGTCGGAACTGGCGAACCAACTGTAGTCAGGTCTAGGATTTCATAGTTTTTACAGACATTAGATAGATAGATTTATTTGTGAATATATATGTCATGAATGCAAACATTACAAATATCACATTAAGAACAACACCAATACATAACATTCTGTTTAAACAATATTTTTTACAAAATATGATGATGCAAAGAGGTTAAACTTTAACAGCATTTTACAGTATGTGACATTAAATTTTACTGTGTCATTACATCTTAATAAACTAATTTCGAAGAAATACTCCTGAAAAATCAGCAGCATCTGAGAAACTACTTTCGATTTCAAAAACTTTCAAAACGATAAAGTCAAAATATTTTCCTATCTAAATTTGATTGTGATCAATTTTTGTTAATAAGATTTAAATATCTGTCGTCTGGACTTAAGTTTCAGTAGTGTAAAAACGTTTCAAATTTCAACGGACATTTACATCTGCAACCCAAAACGAAAGTACACTTTTGACAGGTGGCAGGAAAATGAAGACGATTTTCAGACTGGTTTGCATATTGTTTAAAACACTAGGCTTCAGTGATTTTAATGCTATTGGAGCAGTCTAAAATATCGCATGTTTGTAAACATCTGCCCTCAGGCATGAATACAGCAGGTAATTGTTTGCCGATTGAAACTGAAACTGAATAATTTGATTAAACGCCTATTTTCATACAATGACATATTCAATGGCGTAACCGTTGTACATAATAATAATTACAGTATTAATAATGAATTATGAAATAATGATTATGTCAACATGTAATAACACATGCCCCCCAGCGTGTATCTCTCGATAAAAAAGGGGCAATAAAGTCGTTTATTACATGTATAACCACTGAGACAAAAAAGGGCAGGTTGACCAAAAGGGCGGAAAGGAATGGTTGTAAAATGGGCAGGGTGCCTGGCTTGGCAACAGGGCGGAACATATTTCAGAACAGGCGATGCGCCCTGCTGTAAATAACTAGCTGGAGCACTGTCCTAAGATTTGTCTGTTATCTAAAATTATGAGTTAAATTCAACCCATTTGAAGTTTCTACATGAATATTAATGTTTTATATTTTGTAAAATACAAGCTGTTTTTAGCGCACCTGAGTCAAAGGCTCATGGTGAGGTTTTGTGACTGCTCAATGTGCGTTGTGTGTCGTCCGTCCAACATTTTCTAAAAAAATCTTCTTGAAAACCACTTGGCAGAATTACACCAAACTTCACAGGAATGGTCCTTGGGTGGTCCTCTTTCAAAATTGTTCAAAGAATTGAATTCCATGCAGAACTCTGGTTGCCATGGCAACCAAAAGGAAAAACTTCTTTTAAATTTGCCTTGATATTTGGCATGTGACATCATCTAATGGTCCTCTATGAAGATTGTTCAAATTATGCCCCTGGGATGAAAAGAGGCCCAGTCCTGAGGGTCACAAGTTTTAAATAGACTTATATAAGAAAAACCTTTAAAAATCTTCTTGCCTGAAACTGCTAGGCCTAGGATTTTAATATTTGGTATGTTGCATTTCCTTGTGGTCCTCTACCAAAATTGTTCAAATTATATCTCTGGGGTGAAAAGAGGCCCTGCCCTGGGGGTCCCAAATTTAACATAGACTTATATAGAGAAAAAATAAAAATCTTCTTGTCTTAAAGTTCAAGGCCTTTGATATTTGGTATGTAGCATTGCCTAGTGGATCTCTAACAAGAATGTTCAAATTTTTAAGATACAGCCTTGATATTTGGATGACATTTACAGTTTCGCACACCGATCTTAAAACTGACCTTCAGTGACCATGAATGTGACCTACTGACCTACTTTCCAATGTTTTAGCATCATATTTCTATTTTAAACATGTGGCTCATATTACTCAGGTTAGCGATTCAGGGTCATCATGACCTACTTGTTTTTAGCTCACCAGAGCCAAAGGCTCAGGGTGAGCTATTAGGATCACTCACCGTCCGTTGTCCATAAACTTTTACTTCAAACGACATCTCCTCATAAACTGCTAGGCAAATTTCATCCAAACTTTACAGGAATGTTCCTTGGGTGAAGCTCTACAAAAATTATTCAAAGAATTGAATTCCATGCAGAACTCTGGTTGCCATGGCAACCGAAAGGAAAAACTTTAAAAATCTTCTTCTCAAAAACCAGAAGCCCTAGAGCTTAGATATTTGGTGTGAAGCATTGCCTAGTGGACCTCTACCAAATTTGTTCAAATCATGGCCCCGGGGTCAAAATTGACCCCGCCCCAGGGGTCACTTGATTTTACATAGAAAAATCTTAAAAAATCTTCTTCTTAAAAACCAGAAGCCCTAGACCTTAGATATTTGACATGTAGCATTGCCTAGTGGACCTCTACTAAAGTTATTCAAAGCATGACCCCGGGGTCAAAATTGACCCCGCCCCAGGGGTCACTTGATTTTACATATGAAAATCTTCAAAAAAATTCTAAAAATAAACTAGAAGGCCTAGAGCTTAGATACTTCACATGTAGCATTGCCTAGTGGACCTCTACAAAATTTGTTCAAATCATGACCCCGGGGGTCAAAATTGACCCCACCCCAGGGGTCACTTGATTTTACATAGGAAAATCTTAAAAAATCTTCTTCTCAAAAAGCAGAAGCCCTAGAGCTTAGATATTTGACATGTAGCATTACCTAGTGGACCTCTACTAAAGTTGTTCAAATCATGACCCCGTGGTCAAAATTGACCCCGCCCTAGGGGTCACTTGATTTTACATATGAAAATCTTCAAAAATTTTCTTAAAATAAACCAGAAGGCCAAGAGCTTAGATATTTTACATGTAGCATTGCCTAGTGGACCTCTACAACATTTGTTCAAATCATGACACCCCCCCCCCCCCCCCGGGTCAAAATTGACCCCGCCCCAGGGGTCACTTGATTTTACGTAGGAAAATCTTCAAAAAATTTCTAAAAATAAACCAGAAGGCCTAGATCTTAGATATTTGACATGTAGCATTGCCTAGTAGACTTCTACAAAATTTCTTCAAATCATGACCCCCAGGGTCAAAATGGCCCCGCCCCATGGGGTTACTTAATTGTACATAGAAAAATCTTCAAAATTTTCTAAAAATAAACCAGAAGGCCTAGAGCTTAGATATTTGACATGTAGCATTGCCTAGTGGACCTCTACAAAATTTGTTCAAATCTTGACCCCCCCCCCCCCCCCCCCACCAGGGTCAAATTGACCCAGCCCTAGGGGTTACTTGATTGTACATAGGGAAATCTTCATAAATTTGCTTAAAATAAACCAGAAGGCCTAGGTCTTAGATATTCAATATGTAACATTGCCTAGTAGACTTCTACAAACTTTGTTCAAATCATGACCCCCCGGGGTAAATTTGGCCCCGCCCCAGCGGTTACTTGATTATACATCAGAAAATTTTCCAAAAAATTTCTAAAAATCATCAGTTTGACATTTGAAACATGTAGCTCATATTACTCTGGTGAGCCATCCACGGTCATCATGACCCTCTTGTTTATTGTTTTTGACAGAATTTGTGTAGGTACATGTATATAATAAAATGCAATGTAATATTGGTATTTTAGGAGGATGTGGATAGTTACATGAAAAGATCAGAAGAAACTGCTGAGTCAGCACTGAAGAAGCTTGATGAACAGCACAATAAATACAAGTTTATGGAATATAACCTAAATACAAAGAAAGCCAGGTAATGAAAATGTTTAATTGCTTGATAACAGTTTCTGTTGTGCCTTTGAAATTTGTCTCTGGTCACATATAAAATGAAAAACAGTCTATTATTATGGAAGTTTCTTTGAGTACTTAATGTGACATTAATAATTAAGATGTATTGAAAACTATATTGGTTTCAACATTTTTGGTCAAGATTATTTTTAGCTCACCTGAGCACTAAGTGCTCAAGGGTGAGCTATTGCGGTCAGTGATTGTCTGTCGTCCATCAACATTTTCCTTTAAACAGCATCTCCTAAACCACCAGGCCATTTTTGACCAATCAACCGGTATTGACCACTTCAGGGAGTATTGGCCAGGACGGTTTTAACCGCCGAACATTGACCCTGGTGGTCACATGGTTTATGTAGACTTACGGAAAAACTTTGAAAATCTTCTTGTCCAAAACCACAGGGCATAGGGCTTTGATATTTGGTATACATGTACATGTAGCATCATATAGTAGTCATTTACCAAGCTTATTCAAATTATTTATCCCCCTTCTGTATAGGAAACATTTCAAAAATCTTGTTTATGTAGTGGAAACTTTAAAAATCTTCGTGTTTGATACTGTCATATATATCGCATAATTTCCCCAATGTCTTACCCAACCTCCCCCACCCCCCATTAAAAAAAACACACATACACATATTAACTGCCTGTATTCATTTAGTAGAAACTTTAGCTGTTAAAGCAAGCAACTTAACTCAGGTGAGAGATATAGGGCCATCATGGCCCTCTTATTTGAATTTTCACTCTTAATTGCTGTAAATTTAGTAATTAGTTAATAAAAGTAGATTAAACAGTATCTGACCTTTTTACAGTCTCCCTAGTGGTAGATTATTTGTCTGCAAGCATTTTATTACCTGTTGATTATAAATCTGTTATTATCAGTAAATGAGCACATTAGTTATACTTGCTGTTTTTTTGTGTGGCAGTGTACGTTGTGCAAAGGAGTAGGTGCTTGTGTTAATTATTGTCTTAAAATGTACATACTCTGTATACTGTTATCATCAACTTCTGCTATTACAGAAAAACTTCAGCCCTGTGGTATTCTTATGAAACTTGTATATTCATAATAGCATCTGTTTTTGGCTCGACTTTTCGAAGAAAATATAGAGCTATTGCACTCGCCCCGGCGTCGGCGTCACTGTTGGTTAAAGTTTTTGATAAAGTCAAATATCTATGTTACTATCAAAGCTATTGACTTGAAACTTAAAATATTTATTTACTATCAAAGTCTACACCAGGAGAAACAATCCACATAACTCTGATTTGAATTTTGGCAGAATTATGCCCCTTTTTAACTTAGAATTTTTTGTTAAAGTTTTTGATAAAGTCAAATATCTCTGTTACTATCAAAGCTATTGACTTGAAACTTAAAATGCTTATTTTCCATCAAAGTCTACACCAGGAGAAACAATCCCTATAACTCTGATTTGAATTTTGACAGAATTATGCCCCTTTTTAACTTAGAATTTTTTGTTAAAATTTTTGATAAAGTCAAATATCTCTGTTACTTTTAATGCTTTTGACTTGAAACTCAACATAGTTATTTACTATCAAAGTCTACACCAGGAGACACAATTCCCATAAGTCCGATTTGAATTTTGACAGAGTTATGTCCCTTTTTAACTTGGATTTTTTTTACTGGCAAAGCTCTAATTCTCACCAGGAGACACAGTTCCCATAACTCTGATTTGAATTTTGACAGAATTATGCCCCTTTTTAACTTAGAATTTTTGGTTAAAGTTTTTGATGAAGTCAGATCTATATCTCTGTTTCTATCAAAGCTTTTTACTTGAAACTTAAAATACTTATTTACCATCAAAGTTTACACCAGGAGAAACAATCCACATAACTCTGATTTGAATTTTGACAGAATTATGCCCCTTATTAACTTAGAATCTTTTGTTAAATTTTTTGATAAAGTCAAATATCTCTGTTACTTTTAATATCTCTGTTACTTTTAAAGCTTTTGACTTGAAACTCAACATAGTTATTTACTATCAAAGTCTACACCAGGAAACACAATTCCCATAACTCTGATTTGAATTTTGACAGAGTTATGTCCCTTTTTAACTTGGAATTTTTTTACTGGCAAAGCTCTAATTCAGAGTCAAGCATTGAGAAAAGTCGAGCGCGCTGTCTTACAGACAGCTCTTGTTTAATGTAGGACCTTTCTGATTATTCACGGCTTTTGAAATTTCTTTACAGATTGAAGGCCCAGATACCAGATATAAAGAAAACTTTGGACATAATTGCACACTTGCAGACCAGAAAGGTATACCATTACACCTAGATTTGATTATAAATACTCAGAGAGTGTGAGTCTTGTACGTGTACATATAGGTTTTATACAGTACATTACTTGTACTAAAAAAAGACTTGTAATATGTCATGATATTTAATATGTATATAATTTTAAATAAATGACAAAGTACTTACATTGTATTGTGGAAATAAACTTCACATATATATGATTCCAGCTATATTTTGCTGTTGCATATTACAAAAGTACACTACTTGTATATATTTATAACATGAATTCTGCAAAAGGTTATTTTAAGCAGCTTACGTCACCTTATTTTATCATGCCATTACTATAACAACTGCCTCATAAAGCCTGCCTTTCTCAGGTCAGTGACCTGAAAACACTACACTGTGTAAAGCTATGAAAAAGTCTAAGGACATCAGATTGTAAGAGCCCCGCCTACTTTATGATAACACTGCTTACAGCATTGCAAAAATTAAACAAAAAATACCGTATATTCAGTAATTTGCACTCCTATTTAATAAGAAATTAGTTGTTAATAATGGCATGATAAATAGAATAACAGGTTACTGTCTGTTGAGAATGGATTTCTCAGGCTCGGGCTAGGTATGGTTCGGAAGGAGCTCGACAAGCCCAGCTCCTTCCAGGACCATATCTAGCCTCTTGTGAGAAACCCTTTCTCAAAAGACAATAATGTGTTATTCTCTATGTCACTGAAGCACTATACACGAAGTAAATACTGGCTATGATAACTGGAAGTGTCCATAAAATGAGCACTTAATCTAATCAAGTATAGATACATTTCATTTGAAGCATGAGTTAGTTCAGGTGATTTAGAACTGTTGAAATAGGACATTAATGAAATAACATCCAACAATTCAATAAAAAATAATTCAAACCAAATAAAATGAATAAAGGGGATGTGGACAGCTGTGTAAAAAACTGACATATTTAGAGTATTCAAATAGTATTGTCTTAGGAAAGTGAAATTGAAAGTAAAACTTCTCCTGCTGTGAAATCATTGATGTGCGATGTACTTATTGCCTAAATTGACCAGTCACTTTAGGTAACGGCTTCAGATTTTTTATACAAGTTCTGTTTCAGTTTTCAAAAAAATCCAGTTCCAACAATCCACAATACAATTTTTCACAATTCCACAGGTGTTTGTGGCATTCTCTAAAAAAAGATTGCATTGTACATGTATTAGCATGAGAGATATAATTCAAGTGACTGTATTATAGATGTTAACATTTCAGAATTCCAGTGAACCGATGGAGACTAGGTTTTTATTGTCTGATCAGGTTTATGCTAAAGCTAGAGTTCCACCAACAGATAAAGTTTGTTTATGGCTTGGGGTGAGTATATTTTTACAAGACAACAATTAATAGAAAAAGTGACCTGAATCAAAACTTTTTGATCTTGTTACAAAGGGAGTCTTCACTGAAACAACGTAATGTTAAAGTTTAACTTAGATGATGCTGATTACCTCTAAGTCTTATATTTCAGGTCAATGTAATGTTAGAGTTTTACTTAGATAGTGCTGAATACTCTCGTATTTTTGGCCAATTTTATGTTAAAGTATTACTTAGATGATGCTGAATACATCTTATATTTCAGGCCAATGTCATGTTAGAGTATAACTTAGATGATGGTGAATACTGTGAAATCATTTTTATTCGCGTATTTCGCGCAAGAACCGATGCGCGAATTTAAGACCACGCTAATATTATTTTTAAATTTTATTTTTTCATTTATAAATTGAAGATGCGCGAATTAAAGCCTGCGCGAAACAGTCCTTTTTCATGTTTGTGCGAAATTTCAAGCCAGTGAATTTAAATGATTTCACAGTACATCTTATATTTCAGGGCAATGTCATGTTAGAGTATAACTTAGATGATGCTGAATACATCTTGTATTTCAGGACAATGTAATGTTAGAGTATAACTTGGATGATGCTGAATACATCTTGTATTTCAGGACAATGTAATGTTAGAGTATAACTTGGATGATGCTGAATACATCTTATATTGCAGGCCAATGTAATGTTAGAGTATAACTTAGATGATGCTGAATACATCTTATATTTCAGGGCAGTGTCATGTTAGAGTATAACTTAGATGATGCTGAATACATCTTATATTTCAGGGCAGTGTCATGTTAGAGTATAACTTAGATGATGCTGAATACATCTTATATTTCAGGGCAGTGTCATGTTAGAGTATAACTTAGATGATGCTGAATACATCTTGTATTTCAGGCCAATGTAATGTTAGAGTATAACTTAGATGATGCTGAATACATCTTATATTTCAGGGCAGTGTCATGTTAGAGTATAACTTAGATGATGCTGAATACATCTTGTATTTCAGGGCAGTGTCATGTTAGAGTATAACTTAGATGATGCTGAATACATCTTGTATTTCAGGCCAATGTAATGTTAGAGTATAACTTAGATGATGCTGAATACATCTTGTATTTCAGGGCAGTGTAATGTTAGAGTATAACTTAGATGATGCTGAATACATCTTATATTTCAGGGCAATGTAATGTTAGAGTATAACTTAGATGATGCTGAATACGTAGATACCCATGTATAATGCGCAGTTTTTTTACTCCCGGGACCACCCCCGAATCGTGGGTGCGCATAATACACAGGTATAGACAATTTTCCAACTTCAAAACAAGTTTGTTACTGATGTTCGCCATTTTGGTAAAGGGAAACTACTCCCCACGCTTACTGTCTCCGCTAAAATCTAAGATTGCCGTTACGTTCCGTAAAAGATCGAATTGTTTATTTTTCTTTCAAACAAAATTAATTTTATATAAATTTAAAAGTATTTTGACGAAAGAAATGTTTACAAATCACAAAAATTATGATACTAATTAAAGATCGAGAATTATCTTTAACCGAGATCAAACTGTGAACAACATAATTGACACGAGGTGACACGTTAATTGCCGATAATTACTGGCTTTAAGATCGTGACAAGAAGACTATCACACCTTTTGTTATCAGTTTGAATTGAGAAGCTCATGTCATTTTGAAAGATACCATTCCGAAATATTGAATCAGCTGCTATTTATTTATTCAAAATAGTGAATTAAAAAAAGTAAAACAATATATATAACAATAATTTACTGGTTTTATTTTCGAGAAAACAAAAATCGATAGTACCGTGAGACCGATGCTGCTCTCCGCCGCGGAGATAAAATTTATTGCCGGTGTCGATGTAAACTCTACTTTCGTTTTCCATCCACCTCAAAATTGACCAAAAATTTTTATTTATTTTTTTTCCCCAGGATTTTGGACTAAGATCGGGGGTGCGCATTATACATGGGTATCTACGGTACATCTTGTATTTCAGGCCAATGTAATGTTAGAGTATAACTTAGATGATGCTGAATACATGATATATTTCAGGCCAATGTAATGTTAGAATATAATTTAGATGATGCTGAATACATCTTATATTTCAGGGCAATGTCATGTTAGAGTATAACTTAGATGATGCTGAATACATCTTATATTTCAGGGCAATGTAATGTTAGAGTATAACTTAGATGATGCTGAATACATCTTATATTTCAGGCCAATGTAATGTTAGATATATTTCAGGCCAATGTAATGTTAGAGTATAACTTAGATGATGCTGAATACATCTTATATTTCAGGCCAATGTAATGTTAGAGTATAACTTAGATGATGCTGAATACATCTTATATTTCAGGCCAATGTAATGTTAGAGTATAACTTAGATGATGCTGAATACATCCTATATTTCAGGCCAATGTAATGTTAGAGTATAACTTAGATGATGCTGAAACATTACTAAAGAAAAATCAGGAAGTGGCAACTAAAAGTTTAAAACAAGTAGAGGATGAACTTAGTTATATAACAGAGCAAACTACTACTTTAGAAGTTAGTATCCTTTTCATTGAAATTGAAATGATATAGAACAAAAAATAAGGTAAGTAAATAAGACTTGTGCTTATAAATACAGTACAGTAAATACAGTCTAACCTGTCTATAGTGATGGTCTGAGAGACTGAATAAAAGTGACCACCATAGAAGTTGACCACTGTATCCAGGTTTTCATTTTCAGGCATAATTTTAGGTAACGGAAAATCAAAATGTTATAAAATCTTGCATGTCACTCGACTGTGTACAAATTAACTGTATCACAAGAGTTTTTAGGAAACAAACAACTTACATGTTATACGAAGTTTTACCACTTGGTTATCTTATTCTGAACATGTTATAACTCTTTAATAATTGTAGATCACACCTTTGCAGTGATTTTGTTTACCTGTCATGTTGTTTTAAGATCATGCTTTTATGTTGTTCACACAGTCTGTTAGTGAATGCTTCTCACAAATTGAATCAATTTACTGGCTGTTATTTACAATAGACGGGGTCACAGTCAAAACTTGATATTGGCCATTATAGACAGGGTCACCCTATATACTGTTGACCGCTTATTTAGGTCAGATTGTACATGTATGTGAAGTTTATTCATGGGTGAAAGTTGTACTTCATTCTTGAGTTTTGCCCGCCCGCTTAGCTCATAGGGATCACGGGGTTGCGAGTTCGATCCCCGGGTGGGGCGTATGTTCTCCGTGACGATTTGATAAAAGACATCGTGTCTGAAATCATTCGTCCTCCACCTCTGATAACTCATGTGGGGAAGTTGGCAGTTATTTGCGGAGAACAGGTTTGTACTGGTACAGAATCCAGGAACACTGGTTAGGTTAACTGCCCACCGTTACATGACTGAAATACTGTTGAAAAATGGTGTTAAAACCCAAAATAAACAAACAGATCATTCTTGAGTTGATATGGTAGAACACCGGTCCATGCTGAAGATAAGATGGAGAGGATCACACACTGTGGTTAGGTCACATGCTAGGAAACACTGTCCTTCCTATCATTTACCAGCCAGTTGTGCTTCAAATTGATTTTATTAAATGTATGAATGAAATGCCTTTGACACCACTTAATATTACTAAATGTATGGATGGAATGACCTTTGCACCTCAGAAAGGTTTTCTAATATCTCTTATTTTTAAGTTATATACCTATATTTAGAAAGAGTCAGTAGTGACATAGTTAGAAATGAGCTGTGATCGAGTATGTAAGGTGTCACTTGCTTTAATATCTCAGGATTGCAAGGTCAGTGTATTGCCGAATCATGATCATATATTTATGAGATGTACATTAGTTTCAAGAAAGTAGTAAAAAGTGCAATAAATATCTTGAAAGAAAAACATGCTCATACTTTCTCAAAGAATTATGGACTTTAACCAATGATCAGATATGGCTCGTGTATATAATTGGGACGTTAAACGTCAGCAAGCTGTACGGGCCTCAAAATCATCATAGCAGAATATTAACTACACCCATCAGGTTGTACATAGCATTTGAACAACTTACCCATCATGAATGGATTTCCATAGACTTTGATGGACTACAAACAATCTGGATCCAGAATTACTCCGATCATTTTCAGTCAGTAGCAGAGCTGAACTGTGTTCCTGTGTTTCATATGATAAGCTCTGCTTGTTGGTACTCGATTATGTGTGTTTGTGACGCCTGCTATGACAGTATTGCTTTATATCAATGATAATACAGCGTGTGCTTTACATAATTATTTTATTATAAGATCAATCATGGATTTCATTTAGAGATGAAGGATTCGGTTAAGTTTCTCAGTTCTGCTGCTTATTTTAGCCTAAATTCATGCAATGTTGGCTGGTTGTGTTATAGGGTTCAAATCAAAATATGTCTGTTAAAATGTACTTTCTCCATACTTTGTTTTCATTGCAAATACAGGTAATGACAAATTTGTCAAAATAGACACAATAACACCTTTTTTTTTATCCTGTTGACCCAAGGCAAAGGATGGAATATACTTGTCCTTTCATTGTGATACCGATACATATAAGAAACAGAACAATTTTATTGATGGTGTTAACTTTTCTTTGTAATTTAGTAGTTCCTACTTGAACCCTTTTATACATTTTATTATAAAAAAGAACTTTGATGTATAGCATAATGAAATAAATATTGGTGACAAGATTATCTAAGAACAAATTCCAACTTTATACTTTATGTTCCGATTCAATGTTTCACTTTAAACATGTAAATGATAATATATTGTTGGATATTTTTTAAATGACAAGGTTATTATTTTTGCTCAGTGGAAGATACAATTTTCCTGTTCAATGTGCTAGAATTCTTAAGGTGATTAAACTCTCAATTATAAAGATTTGCTTGTTTTTTCTGCTACTGTATTCAAAGATGATAAATGATTGTCGATCAGAGAAAACCATTCATATTAGGTTATGGACTTGACAATGTATACGAAGCCTGCGCATTCTGCACAGTTGGTAAGATCAAATTATTTCGTTACAGTTTCTTCAATAGCAATAGGTTTGAAGGTTAATCAGCATGGATGTCCTGACATACTGGCGGCATGTCGCAGGCTGGTTCTGGATCATGTCGGTCGAAACCATGTTGGTTTTCTCATGGCGCGGCTCAAATGATTGTTGTAAATATCAAGAAGACTCCTGATGATCCCTTCAATATTAAGTTATGGTGGTATTTTTGATCTAATGTAAACCTGATAATCCTTGCTTTAGATTATTGTACCTGCACACCGTTCGGTAAAGATGTTAATTATTTAACCTGTCCAGTTAGCTTTACAGAAAGGACAAGAAACTTGAGGATATTGAAGGTTTTAATCTAGGACAGTGTATGTTCTCAGTGATAATTTACTGAAGTTATTGCATCGAGGGTCATTCCTGCTCCACCTCTGCTTCATGTTGATA
This sequence comes from Mercenaria mercenaria, assembly GCF_021730395.1. Taxonomy (NCBI): domain Eukaryota; kingdom Metazoa; phylum Mollusca; class Bivalvia; order Venerida; family Veneridae; genus Mercenaria; species Mercenaria mercenaria. The sequence goes on along the minus strand of NC_069364.1, from coordinate 32,349,659 downwards.
AGTTGTCGGCTACTTTAGAGGAGCAGATAAATTATGGTAAGGAATCCAGAAATACTGGGCTGGTTTATTAACTGCCATGTACATTGTATAACTGAAATATTGTGAAAAAAAGAATGTAAACCCAAGCAAAAAAAAGATAGATTATGATCGTAATAACATATTTATAACAAATGAGCCACGCCATCAGAAAACCAACATAGTGGCTCTGCGACCAGCATGGATCCAGACCAGCCTGCGCATCTGCGCAGTCTGGTCAGGATCCATGCTGTACGCTTTCAAAGCCTATTGCAATTAGAGAAACCGTTAGTGAACAGCATGGATCCAGACCAGCCTGCGCAGATGCGCAGGCTGGTCTGGATCCATGCTGGTTGCAAAGCCACTGTTGGTTTTCTCATGGCGCAGCTCAAATATTAATGCAGAGTGAAATGTGGTTTATAGTAATAACCATGTCCTGACAACACTACACCATGATTTGTGTTGAAGTTGCCTAGCTTCAGTTTTTAGCTCACAGCACAAAGTGCTAATTTGGAATGTTGAATGTCAGTCATCCACAATTTCTTTAAAGAACATCTTTCAAACCACCAAACCCAGTTTCTTCAAAAATTATGTTTCATTCAAAAACATGGTCACAAGTGTCGGCTTTAAATCTCCCACAGTGAATGTACACCTATATTCAGCCTAACCCTCTCCATTAGTCAGTATATTGTAGACTCAATACATGTGTACATCCAGTAGGGGCGATTTAATTCATGGCCACCATTGCGTGGGCTAGTTTTCATTATAAGGCTACTGGTATATGGAAAAATTTAAAAATCTCTGAAACGCTGGCTGTATTTCGAGATAATTTGACAGCAATGTTTCTTGGATACCCTCTACCGAATTTCTTTAAATTAGCCTGTTTTGTTAAAAACATATTCGCCATGAGGCAAGACAGGCTTTTTGTTTAGGGCTAGTTTTCCCTATATGGCTATGCAGAAAACTTCGAAAATATACGTTGAAACTGCTGGCCCAGTTTCAAAATAATTTCACAGCAATGTTCCTGTAGTGACCTTATACAAAATTCCTGCATGTAATTTTTCTGTTTCATTTAAAAAGAAACATATCTGCTTCTGGGCAGGGCTATTTTTCCCCTAAATGGCTATACTAATGGTGCGGGCAAGTTTTCCCTATTGTGTTTTTAGAAAAAATTTAAAATGTTCCCACAAACTGCTGACCAGGATCCAGTTGTTTGAATCTTTAACAGGAGATTAAGCTAACGGTTGATTAAATTTTAGGGTTACTTTTCAACATTTTAGAAGACACAGAAAAACAAATGTACGAGTTGAAAGATTTTGAACACTAAAAGGTCTTTACTGCAAAATCAAAATACAAAAAACGTACCACACTAATGTTTCCCACCAATACGAATATTTTGAATCAAAATTTAATCAGCCGTTAGTTTAACAGCCGGTTAAAGTTTCGAACAACTGGGCCCAGATTGTAGTTTGGACAGCAGTGACTATCTACCAAATCCCTTCAAATAAATTTGTTTCAATTAAAAAAAAGACGGGGAGGGGGACTGTCATGGGGCGTGACTAGTTTTCCTTATTATATGGAAAACTTTGAAGATCTCTGAAAGGGCTGGTCAAATTTAAAAAAAAAAAATTGAAAGCAATGTTCCTTGGAAGACCTTCCATTCTCAGTGAAAAACATATCTGCTGGAAGAATGGGCTAGTAATTACGCACCCTTATTTATTTAGTGGAAACTTAAAAACTTCCTGTTCTGCTTCAAAATAATTTCACGGATATTTTACTTGCATGACCTTATACCAAAACTGTTCAAGCAAGCTGTGAATCTCAGTTGAGTGATCTAAGGTGATCATGTCCGTCTTGTTGTTGAACACATTAGCCTAAAATGGATATCCTTTGGGAATTTTCATTTTGCCTATACCTTAGACCCATTATATTTTCCGGTGTTTTTGCACAGTGTAATGCACACATCCTCTATGTAGCTCATCAAGCACATTATTCCTCTTATTAAAGTAGGAAATAGCAGAAAGAGAACATGAAATCAAATGGAAATTTATGGTCTGAAACTTTAATTGGTTATTAGCTGGAGATAATGTCACTTGACTGTCAGGGTTGGTTAAACTGTTTGTTTAGGTCCACCTTTTCTCAAAACATATAAGAGCTAAAGCTTGGGAAATTTGCACCCTTATTTATCATCATTAAATGAGTGTGATTTCCAAGAACCATACCTCTGATAAGCATTTTGTCAGAATTATGGCCCTTTTTGTACTTAGAAAATTTGATTTTCATAGGATAATTGCCTGTGGTCAGTAGATTACCCCCAGTGTTTTCGGGATAAGTAGGTTAAAGGTCAAGGTCAAAATGACTTTAAGACTGAAATCAGTCCCCAATAAATAATTAATGAAGGCTTTGGCTTACAGTTGACAAACATACCTGTGGTGAGTATCTCGCCCACTTGTGTCAGTGGGGGTGTCAAGGTCAGTAACTGTGTGACTGCAAAAGGTTTCTGCTCAATAACTAAAAGACATGGGATAATTGTCTGTTTTCAGTAGATAACCCTTACTTGGGATCAGTTGGTCGGAGGTCAAGGTCACAGTGACGTTGAGATGGAAAGTAACTTACAAATGCTTTGTTCTTCAGTCAACAAACTTTACAGGATGATTGTATGTGGTCAGCAAATGAACCCTATTCTTTTAGGGTTCAGTAGGTCAGAGGCCAAGGTCACACTGACCACTAGACTGAAAACAGTTTCCACCCAATTTGTTAATCCCCTGCCACGAGTGGTGGGAGTTATAGGAATGCTCTCCGTACGTCTTTCTGTCATCCATCCTTCCGTCTGTAACATTTTGTGTACGCATTGTATCTCCTAAACCCCTTGAAGGATAATCATGAAACTTGGGTCAAATGATCACCTCATCAAGATGCTGTGCAGAACCACTGAGTCAGCTATGTCGGCTCAAGGTCAAGGTCACAACTCAAGGTCAAAGGTTTGAGCCTTCCATTTTGTATCCGCTTTGTATCTCCTAAACCCCTTGAAGGATAATCGTGAAACTGTGGTGAAATGATCACCTCATCAAGACAATTGTCAGCCATGTCACTCGTGGTCAAGGTCACAACTTGAGGTCAAAGGTTTGAGCCTTCAATTTTGTGTCTGCTCTATATCTCCTAAACCCCTTGAGGGATTTTCATTAAACTGGTCAAATGATCACCTCATCAAGACAATGTGCAGAACTTATGAGTCAGCCATGTTGGTTTAAGGTCAAGGTCAAAGGTTTGAGCCTTCCATTTTGTGTCTGCTCTGTATCTCCTAAACCCTTTGAAGGATTTTCTTGAAACCTGGGTCAGATGATCCCCTCATCAAGACGATGTGCAGAACTCATGAGTCAGCCATGTCAAGGTCACAACTCGGGGTCATATGTCTGAGCCTTCCATTCTGTGTCCACTCTGTATCTCCTTTACCCCTTGAAATAACTTTGGTCTAATGATCACCTGATCAAGACGATGTGCTGAACGCATGAGTCAGCCATATCTGCTTAAGGTCAATGTTACAACTCAAGGTCAAAGGTTTAAGCCTTCCATTTTATGTCTGCTCAGTATCTCCTAAACCCCTTGAAGGATTGTAATATGACTTGGCTGTAATATTCCCCTTATCAAGACAATGTGCAAAATTTAAAATTTACCCCTGCTAGCTTAAGGTCAAGGTCACAGCTCGAATGTTTAATGGTTCCACCCGATACAATCAACCCTTTCACTATCTATAACAGACTGCCTTGTTAATATTAATTTAATATAATATAAAAACACTTATGCTTACAATCATCAAACTTCATAGGATGATTGTCTGTGGTCATTAGATTGTCTGTGGTCATGGGTGGACGGATAGCTCAGTGGTTTGCACACTGGCCTTCCAATCCTGAGGTCGGGGTTCGATCCCCGGCAGCTACTCGGGAATTTTCAGAAACGCTTTTCAGTGTTTCCCACCCAACTAGAGGTGTACTGGTCAGCAACCCAGGCAATCCTTGCGTGTATCAGTGCTATACATTGGGCACGTTAAAGAACCAGGCTGTCTATTCGAAACGAGCTAGGCTAAGTTAGCCGGATAAGCCTGTATCTGATTTCTGATCTCTCTGTCGTGGGGGCTTTGTCTCACTCTGTCCCTCTGGTCAGATCGCTCTGTGTCTGTACTAGTAGAGGATGAATTATGCCCCCTGTGTGGCTGCATTTGAACTATGTAAAGCGCCTTTGGCGCTATATAAATCTGGTATAATTTAATGTACAACGCCGGTGAATATACTATGTGTAAAATTAGGCGTTTAATCAAATAAAGCAGTTTCAGTTTTTAGATGACACCTTCTGTTTGGGGGTAAATAAGTCAATAGCTACTAGTATAGGTGGATGATCCAGTTGCCCTTGTCCGTCGTCAACAATTTTACTTAAATAACCTTTTCTCTGAAACCACTGGTCAGAATTACACCAAACGTGGTCTGTAGCATTGTGGTAAGGTCCCCTTTTAAGTTTGTTTAAATGGGGGCACTTGGCCCCTTTTTAGGGGCAGCTAGAGCTAAATATAGAAAAACCTTTAGACAACTTCTTCTCATGAACCACTGGATGGATCATCATCAAACTGTAACATCATTATCAGGTAGTGACTCAGATTTGTTCAAATTGCTGCAGTTGGCCCCTTTTTAGGGCCGCTAGAGAAAAAAGAATACATTTTTCGACAAAAACAATCTTTTCTTGGGTTATATCTGGAGCATTTCTGTGCGTTTTCATATTGAACTTGCAAATATATTCTTTTGCACGGTTTTATAAAAGTGACCACACTTATACGTGTCATCTTTCCATGATAAGTTTTCCCCAAAGTTACTATCGCCCGCCGCATTAGCTCAGTAGGGAAAGCGCAGATCTACGGATCGCGGGGTCATGATTTCGATCCCCTGACGAGGCATATGTTCTCCATGACGATTTTATAAGACATTATGTCTGAAATCATTCGTTCTCCACCTCTGATTCATGTGGGGAAGTTGGCAGTTACTGTGGAGAACAGGTTTATACTGATGTAGAATCCAGGAACACTGATTAGGTTAACTGCCCGCCGATACATTTTAACTTAAATACTGTTGAAAAACGGCGTTAAACAAACAAAGTAAGTTGCTATCAAGTATGGTGTACCATTTGGGTCGAAAGTCTGCTTTTCGTGCGAGCACGTTTTAAAATATACATGCAAGTATAAAAATGTGCCTGCACTCTTAAATATATACGTCCACATATATATTTTTATACGTGCACGATTAATTATGTTATTGCACGCTTATATAAACGTGTGCATGCATGTATCAGTGCTCTTATTATTCCGCATGCACTTATAAAAAAAGTTACGTGTACACGACCATATATGCGTGCACCTACATATTTTCGCGTGCACGTATGAAAATATACTCGTGGACGTACATATTTATGTGTCCTCGCACATTCTAGTCGCACTTAATATATGAGTGCACCTATACATTTTCAAGTTTGCGCGTAAATATGTACATGCACGTGAATCTGTAATTCTGGATGCTCGTATATATACGCGTACACCTTTATATTTACCAGTGTACGCGTAAATATATACGTGGACTTATAACTTTATGCCTGCACGCGTAATTCTGGATGCTCGTATATATACGCGTGCACGCGTAGATGGACGTGCATGCGTAAATTTATACATGCACGCGAAATTACAAGTGCACGTATATACACACACGCAAGTACATATAAGCGTGCATCTACATATTTACTCGTTCACGTTTGAAAATATACAGATAGACGTACATATTTATGCGTGCACGCGTATTCTTATACGTGCACGTATATTTTGAAATTGCGCGCACGCAAAGCAGACTTTCAACCCAAATGGTACACCATAATCAGAGGACAGTAACTACGCCTTCTCTAAAAGAACAACATGATTGGTTGCTGGAAAATACTTTAAATCAGTAACAAAGTCTAACCAATGAATCATATATTTTATGTAACCTCTAAAAGTCTAATTTGAACGACACTTATAAAGCAATTACGTTTAACTAAATGATCCTTATACCGTTGTTTATAATCTATCTACCACATTTTTGTTATGAACATAAAATATGTCTATTTCTTGCTAATTTCTAATTTCGATATGACTGATTTCTCATATATTTGCCAAAGGTTTGAATACTGATAACTTTATAGAAAGTGTTGAATCTATAGTTATAATTACCTCTCTTTTTGATATTATGTAAACTTTTGACAGAAGTAATTTTCCAACGGTGTAATTATGCATATCATCTATTTGGATAGCTGCTTAAAACTTAAATTAAAAGTATTATGGAACTTTAAATGATATTGTTTATCAGTGTGAACACTATCATATATAATTAGGCACATGCATTGAATAAGGCAACGTAGGTGTACGTAAAAAGAAATATGCGCCATTTGTTATAAGTGGGTCTGCATCAACCACATAACACATTCTGAAACACATACTGCACTTGTGTTATTTAGAAGTGTAATGCACAATTTCGTTTACTCAGTTTTGTTAAAGAGTAAGGCCGGTATCTGACCAACTGTGACGTCAGTTCCGTTCGAACTACGGTTGCTGTTACAAAACTCAAACGTGACGCCATCAGAAACATGGACCGAGGAACCGTCAACCCCTTTACACGTCGGACTTCCTTTCATTGTCACCATCACCGTGAAAACGCGTCGCGGAGGCACCCTTATTGGCCGAGCGTACATGACGTCATATGTTCGTCTTACAGTATCCGTTGTGATACGTACGTCGTTTTTCCGTACTTCTTCTTTCAAATCATCAAAAAGATAAAGCTTTATATTATACGTTTCAGTTCCCTTGGTCGCGCCGAAAACCTCAATCCCATATAGCACTATTGGACTGGAGCACGTGAACGATATGGCATCTGATGAACAATTTTGCTTCCATTGGCCATCATACGTTCGAAATCTCGCAACACGTGACATGTTCGGGCTGGACGGAGGCGACAGTGGAATTTGCGGTTTCACTTCAGCTCGTTTTCTTGGGGTAACCTCCAAAGCTAGTGGAAAGTTATTAGCTTCTCGTTGTCGTTGTTTATGATTTTTATTCACCGGTGGGCGTTTTGTTTTTAATCTATTCCGTTCGTTTTTATTGAATAGTTTTGAAAGTTGTCTTTCCTCTCCATGGAAATATTGGAATATCGAAACAGCCTCGTCGTGCGATAAGATATCGCGGAACGAGACTTTCTGCGTGAAGTAACTAACGTCCATAGTTGGAAATCTAATAAGGTACAGCAGTGGTCCCATAACATAGCGACGATCAATGTCCGTTGACGGCTTCTTTTTTCGTCTGCATTCATTTGTCGCCCAAAGAACCATTGCCTCGAAAATAAGTTCTTCGTCAGCTTTAAGTTCGTCCGAGCGTATAATGGCTCCAGCGCATTCTTCACATAGCTCATTGAACGCGTGCGTTTTCAAAACTTCCATTCCATTTACAAAAATGAATTTCAAACATTTGTCATACAGATTTGTCTCATTGTGAATGTGAGCTTGTTCCAATATCTTACAGACGTTACTGACGGACATTCCTGTCTCCAAAAAATTGAAGCATAGTTTTGTAAGCCCGCTTATTTGAAATCGTCTAGCCGCGTAGAGTAAAGATGTTACATTGTCCGCATGTAGATCTATGTTTTCCGTGTATAAGTATCTGAAAATAAAAAAAAAAACCTGCTCGAAAAATGCATGGTGTGTGTAACGTTACAACCAAACAAAGCTATAAGATGTAACCAAAATAAAAATGTCGTTGCTTAAGATTTATGATACTTCGGCGGTACAAAGGTATACGGAACATTTGTAACGTATTTTTATCCACAGATGCAATCATATATGAATTGGTCTCTGGAGAAACTCGATGAGTTTCACTTCCCCAAATAGTACGCACTAAAACTGACAGAACGGACGATGAAGTTAGTAGGGGTTTGTACGTTGGAGAGACAAAGCTAGTCCCAGCGACAGGACAAATATTTTCATAGTGACACATGGCGAAGAGCATTTTGAAGAATATAAATTGATGTTTTTTAGTTTGTTTTTGTTTGTTTGTTGTTGTTGTTGTTGTTTTTTGTTGTTGTTTCGTTTTTGTTGATGATGATGCTGTTGTTGTTTGCGGATGCATTTTCAAACGGTTAATTTGCTGCTTCTGTACCACAACTTTATAAAGAAACTAAATTGATATTTTCAGACTAATAGACACTAGACATAAAAAAATATACACCATACTCACGTGAGAACATCTCTAAAGGTTTCCATGGTTACATCAGGCACATTTACCGCTATATCCGTGTTCTCCATGTGATCTTTTAACGCTCTGAGCAGGACCGGACTGCGTGACATCATAACGTACTTGTGCGCGCACACTTCCTCTCTGGCGTCTCCAACCAGAAAAATGACGTCTGTAGCAATTTCGTTATGAAGCATATAGATATTAGCTTCTATCAGCGATTTTCCAGTTTGCCACTCGTCCTAATGGGAAAAAGACACAAATATTTAGATACACCCTCAACACATTTCAGTGTTGCAGCACCAAAGGCATGCATTCTAAAAATACGGAAGAGCATTAGTGCCATGTGCGTTTTATTAACTCAAAACTCGATTTAGTGTATTGTATTTTGCTCTGCAAAATTTGATTGTCTGTCCGTCTGTCAAAGGCCAGACATGTATGGGCTACTTTTATTAACTCTTTAGACAGTAAAATGTAAAGTGGATAAATCTACATCCATATATTGTATCCAGCATGTAGGGACTTGACCATGTATGTATGACCTTTAAACGCTAAAGTTACTCCAAATATCAAACTGTATCCAGGATATATACCTCCCTGTACGGTATGTTTCGACTAGGTAGAAAACCTTCCTGGCATTGTCAAATAGTGAAATAATCTCGGTTCGAACACTTCACGGTCACCTATGGCCTCTCCGCACAATCTAGGGCTACCCAGGTACCCGATCTATGTTCAGTCTATGTTTCCTTGTTATATGGGCTGAAACTGTGTCAAAAACCTTCAGGCGTACAGTTGAAATAATGATGTTTTTAAAAACTTTGCCCGGTCGTCTTATATGACCTACGGCTACCAGAGAGCTATACAAGGTCTTTAACTTGGGTAAGACCGATACATATACTATTACTATGTTGGTTAGTAACTCGAAATTTCGACTTGCTTATCTACGAAATTCGAGTTGCGTATCTCGAAATAATAACATACGAGTACAAATGGCACAACTTGCTCTGTCGTATTCTGCCGTACTAATGCCTTCAAATAAAATGACCGGGGCTTCAAATATCAAGTACGCCTTCTACTTTCCTTTACCTTATAATACTGTTTAATTTTAAAGACCCACCACAACATAGTGACATACTTTTTCCACCTACATGAAATTCGTGAAAATCATTCTGATAATACTGGTATAAATCAGCTATACTACCGGGTGACAAGTGGAAAATTCAGGCCCTCCTTAAATTATTGTGTTTTCACAACTTCATCTGCAAACATAATCAGCCAATCTCATTTCAGTATATATTTTTTTTAATTATAGATAAACAACTGTCCTACCTTACCTAAACAAAATGTGGGCTAAACTCGGCTTAATACATCAAATACTGTGCATATTGCTATATTCATTAAAAATATGTTTACCCGATACTTTTATTTCTCATTTTTATAATGCAAATCATGTATAATTACCATCATGGAATTACAAAGGAAAACAGTTATTATTTTATTATTTTTTCTTTTGTGGTGCGTCTTTAAGTAAATTGCTAAATTTATATAGAATTAAGGTTGATTATTTAGTGCACTGCGTCCTTCGCAAATGTATAACATGCGCCTAGGCAATTCAAATTACGTTCTAGTATCCTTTCTAAACATGAACAATCCATCCCATACAGAACAATTGTCTAGTTCCTTCCAAGTTTCTTCAATCCGTTATAATAGGTCCAAATGCTGAGTGAAAGTGTACAAGAAACATATTTACTGTTAACACAATCGCCAGGTTACTTGTAGGCGAAACGGGTTCTATTTCTGACTGTGACTGAATGATTCATGAAATATAACACAGAGACCTCCACAGCCAAGTGATTAATGTCGCTGGATTTGAATCACAAGTCCCTCGCCGCTGTAAGTCAAGGTATAGAATTCATGCACGACAGGAAGCTACCCAGCTACGTTCTACCCAGGTTCCCGCCCGTGTCTTAAATAATGCCTACATAGACAACTAGAGCCTTCATTTACCATGTTAAAAAGAGGATATAACTTGTAGAAAGGTTAAGACAGTTAGTCTTAGAATTAATTAAACGAAAGACAAAAAATTCTTACCATTTCGTAAATTTTTCCCTGTCCACAGCTATTTCCCTAATATCTCTGGTTGGTTAAAATCAGTTATCTGCAGGTTTCCATTCAAAAGTTGTTCTTAATCTTCAATTACCTTCAGTCAATATAACTAAAATGTTTTTGAAACCTTACTGAATGACCACTTGAAATTTGTGTTTACCATCCTCTCTGGAAATATTTGAATCTATTCAATGACGTAATTTCATTAGTGGAGTGTCGGTTTGTCAAACAACATACAGGCTCCATATGGGACCGTCTTTTTTAACCATGAATGAGTGAAAGCATTGATTGATTTTTCCATCGATCTAGCTATCACTGCGTTTAAAACGGATGCGAATTCACATATGACAATAACTCTGATAATAAATCTAATGTAGGTGAAAACGCGGATAAATCAAAGGGTGACCGCGATATATTGAGCTATAAAAACGAGTGTAATGAAAGAGTTTATTAGTTGTTGTTTTTTCTTTAAAAAAAAAAGAGTAGTCTTTGTTGAACAACAAAAACGTGTAAATAATTGATGACATATGAAGTGCGATGTAAAAACACAATCAAGAAAAGTTAGCATGTAATTAGTTTAATGTTGTTGCTGTGGAAAAAAACACGAAGCAAAAGAAAAGTTTCAAGTTAGATGATCATCTTACAGAACAACTCAAACGCCTTATAAATAACCTTATGGTCTCCTTTGCTGAGAGGCAAATGGCACTGACTTCAAGCCACTTGTCTCCGTCGTCGCTGTTGATTCGAGCATCGTGACGGACCAATTCTTTTCAAGTGATTAAGTCATTCAGCTAACTTGTCATGGGTTTTTACTATGGTACTCACATATCCTGGAGTCAATTTATAAATCTACCCATGACGATAGCCCGTTCTAGCGGGGAAACTTCCCGTTCGGGAAGTCAGTCACTGGGTTTTCCTCTACATCCTGAACGGGAAACGATACTAAGTATAGTAATGGCTTCCCGTTCGGGAAGTAAAATCATCCTTTTCTGACTTGTTTCATTCAAAAGGCCCGGTGCATAAGGATATGTAAGGTATCATTAAATGAAATTCTCCATTGTAAACTTGAGAATTCTACCGTTCATTTTTTCTAAATATCCAAATAAAAAATATTTAACGTTGAGATTATTTATTTTCAAATTTTTCTGAGTTGGTTTTTGTTTGTGTTGGGTTTGACGCCGTTTTTCAACAGTATTTCAGTCATGTAACGGCGGGCAGTTAACCTAATCAGTGTTCCTGGATTCTGTACCAGTACAAACCCTGTTCTCCACAAGTAATTGCCAACTTACCCACTTGAATTATCAGAGGTGGAGGACTAATGATTGCAGACACAATGTCATTTAGCAAATAGTCACGGAGAACATACGCCCCGTCCGAGGATCGAACACGCAACCCCGTGATCCGTAGACCAACGCTCTTACCTACTGAGCTAAGCGGGCGGGCTTTTCTGAGTTGGAACCCCTTATATAAATTAGATGTATATTGAATTGTTTTATTACACAAATGATATTAGAACACTGTTTAACACTGACTTGCTTGAACGGTTGCTAAAACAAAGTAATATTTCCCGGCAGAAGCTTCAACACTTAGTTCTGAGAAATAACAAATGTAAATACATCTATACTCATACACATGCAGTTCTTGTTGCTTAAAATAATTTTATGCAAAAGTAGCTTGCATATGAACCTGAACAAAAACCTGAAAAAAACAACATTTTCTGAGTGGAAAAGGGTCATAATTCTGACTGATGCAATAAAGGTGAATGGTTAGATCATATTTCGATTAAAGTTGGTAGGAATTATCAGATAGTTCTTAGATTATTTTTAATCTATCAGTAGGCATGCTGCAAAAAAAACCCCCAAAACAGACATTTCTTTCAGTTTTGTTTAAAACTTCTTATTGCTTGATCAAATTTGCATAATATGAGGTTAATTAAGTTGACAGACAAATTCTAAATCTAATTCAATGTAAATATATATCCCGATCTGGAAGTTATGTTTCCTGTTCGAGAAGCTCTGAAATAAAGACATTGAAAACAGGAGCTGTCTGTTGAAAGCACGCTCGTCTATTGGAAGAATTGATGTAAGTATAGGTTCCTAGTTATTTTTTCAAATGGTATAGCTAAAACGTTGAGTAGAGAAATTAAGTTCTCTTGCCTACAAATAGAGACCATTTTGGTAAGCAAGTGTTCCAAGATTCAAAGTCATATATCAAACAGTCTAGACAAAATATGAAATGGTACGCGAAACTTAACTAATTTCTATGTCAAAAAGGGCCATAACTGAGCCAAAACTCTTGTCCTTGTTATGTAATCTTGCCTACACATGGAGACTATGAAGGTAAACAAGTGGTCAAAGTTTCAAAGCCATATGTAATACAGTTAAGACGAAATACGGACTGGTATGAAAAACTTGACTGATTTCCAACCCCAAAAAGGTCCATAATTCAGTCAAATATCTTTGCTATAGATCCATACCGTTGACTACAGATGGAGATCATGACCATGAACAAGTATTTAAAGCCACATGTCTAATAGTTTTGACAAAACTTGGACTTGTACAAAACTGAGCCAGTTTCCAAGTACAAAATGGGGAAAATTCAGCCAAAATACTTGACAGAGTTACGCACTCATGCCGCCTACACATAGAGCCTGTTATAATAAAACACGTGTTTAATGTTTCAAAGCTACAGGTCAAATAGTTTTGACAAAACATGGACTTGTAAAAAAACTGAACCAATTTCCAAGCCCAAAAAGGGTCATAATTCAGCCAAAATACTTGTCAGAGTTACGTACTCATGCCTACATAATAGAGACTGTTATAATAAACAAGTGTTCAAAGTTTCAAAGCCACAGATCAAATAGTTTTGACAAAACCTGAGCCAGTTTCCAAGTACAAAATGGTGAAAATTCAGCCAAAATACTTGACAGAGTTACGCACTCATGCCGCCTACACATAGAGGCTGTTATAATAAAACACGTGTTTAATGTTTCAAAGCCACAGGTCAAATAGTTTTGACAAAACATGGACTTGTACAAAAACTGAACCAATTTCCAAGCCCAAAAAGGATCATAATTCAACCAAAATACTTGACAGAGTTACGTACTCATGCCTACATAATAGAGACTGTTATAATAAACAAGAGTTCAAAGTTTCAAAGCCGCAGGTCAAATAGTTTTGACAAAACATGGACTTGCACAAAAACTGAACCAATTTCCAAGTCCAAAAAGTGCCATACTTGACAGGGTTATGTATGTACCCTTGCCTACAAATAGAGACTGATATAATTAACAAGTGATAAAAGTTTCAAAGCCATATGACAAACAGTTTACAAAAATATGAACAGGTACGAAAAACTTAACCAAAATTTGTGAGTTAAAAAGAGGTCATCATTCAGTCAAAATCCTTGACAGAGTTATGTACTCTTCCCTTAAAGTGGACATGGTGATGGTACACCGGTTGAAAGTTTCAAAGCTATGTGACAAAAGGTTTTGTCAAAATTAGGACTGGTACGAAAAATTTATCAAGGTATGACGCCGACGCCGACGCTGTGCATGGTGAGTAGGATAGCCCTCCTTATTCTTCGGATAGTCAAGCTAAAAGTGAAGGGTAAAAATTTAGATAAATTATCTAAGTTTAACTTGGCATATCTCATTTAATGACACCATGTTTTCTCTCAGTACGCACCTGGCTTTTTGAATGAAACAGGTCAAAAACAAATAATTTTTCTTCCCGAACGGGAAACAAGTTACTATATATTTAGTAACAAGTTCCCCGTTCAGGAAGACGGAGAAAACCATAGATCGGGAAGTTCCCCTTACTGTGATTAAAATCTCTTAAATCTTCCTTACCTTCCGTAGACTCCAAAGATACACAGTTAAATGGATGAATATGGTAATTCATATATACGTAGGTAATGTTGGGCCTACTGCTTGATCATGTAATAGCTTTTTCATTTACAAGATATATTTTTGAAATATTAAGACATTCTTACCTTTTGATATAACTAGGTTTTTGCCAAATGATTAAGAAAAATATTGTAAAAGTTGAGCACATATTAATCAAAACTGCAGGTCGGATGCTAACAACCCCATTCATTACACGTATTTATATTTACAGTCTTTAATCAATTTCGATTAAAATCTTTCAAAGCCAAACTGCATCTTCGACCGTAACGCACTTTCTGGATATTTTTTCTGTCATTACCTTAAAGCTAATTTGTTTAAATGCATACCATTTAAAACGCATTTCCAGTAAATTATTGATTATTACATATCTGTTGAACGAAGATATGATCATATCATAAAATAGCATATGGGTTGATTTGCCAGTTTTGAAGTTTGGAAAGTTTTAAGGATTCATTGATTAAACAAACAATTCACACGAATTTACTTTGATTTTTCATGTTAGAATTATTTGTATGTACATAATAAACCATTTCAAAACAATCACAAAATAAGTTTTGAAACTAAGCGGCAGCGAGTTTGACAAAAACAAAAGGAAATATTTTACACCATTGTTTTTCAATCCACTTCCGTATAGGAATTATAGGATGCTGACTCTTGTTTGTAGGCTTATTTACAGTCACCACTGGTAACCCATATGGTCGACTCTTCCAGAAGATTGGTAGTAATGATAGTGGGAGATACAGGAGACGCCCAAATTCTAGAAGCAGCGTGCTATGTGATAAGCACCTCTGCACGGGACTCTTATCCCAATTTTGATAATATTTAGTTGGAGGATCGGGGGCTCGAACTCACGACCGCTGGTTTCTTAGTCAGGCAGTGTAACTATTGACCACTGCGTCCACAGATGACTCTTTCACACCCGCTACTTTTAAACCCATTAATGCAGTCATATGGTGAAAAAAATCATGCTATTTGTGGGAAAAGCATCAAATTCGGTAAACAGTGTGGATATGGTGTGTTATATTCAAAACGAAAAGAAGTTTGGAAAATATCAAAATGGCCAACATTATCCAAAATGGCCGGCAGTCATTAAAACGTGAAGAAAAGTGAGGATCAGACAACCTCAGTTTGGTAGATTTTTTTTCTAGCAAACATTTTGATTTAAATACCTATTTGATTAGATTTCAGTCATTTATTCAGTTTCTAATCTTCCTAGCAGAATTTTAAAAATCGCTTTATGGAATAATACATATGAATTAAAATGATAATGGTAATAAACATATCATCTGATATATTATCCTGATAATAATTATCGAGAAAATAACCTCATGTTTTACTATTTTATGTATTTTAAACTTTAACGTAACTTTTATGTGTTTCAGTTTAGTTTTCGCCACATAATTTTGTTTCAACTTTTCTACATTATATATTTTTCAAAGTCGAACAAGCTAGTGAATGTAATTTCAACCAGATAATAAGAATGTCCATAGAAGTTATCATATGTGTGTAATAATTTCATGGAAATTTGACCGATTTGTTTTCCTAAGGATGTAAGAAATCGAAGTTGTATGTATCCTTCATTATACCAACACACATGTCTCAACAGTTGTAAATTCACTAGCAAAATTACAGATATATTATTTTTAGAGGATATATAAATGAATTATATATTAAATCACCCTGGTGGCAATAATAAGTGTCGCCCTCCCTGCACCCTCTAAAAAAGGATCAAAGTCCAACAGGGAAAGACACATTCAAAGGACGCTGCCACCCATACAGATTCCAAACACTTTCTGTACGTTATATTGAATTGAACGATTTATTATATACAGTGATGGATATAAGAACCCTCACAGTGCCCAGGAACTTCAAGAAAAACAAATAACGAAACAAAAAAAAAAAAACACAAACCAATGATCCCGGAGAAAACCACAGATCATTAATTAGTCTGAAGATGATGTTAGAGAGCATACTTAATGAAGTAATGCCCCGTTACAAATTAGTTTTGTTCAGTGAAATCTAGATGGTTGCTCCATTTGACATACATCAAGGTTCAAGCCTATGGCAATATTAATGACATTGTAACTTTTAATCTTGGGTCCCAGTTGTACATATACACGTCCATTATGCTGTGGTATAGGCTGGGGTAGACTGGCTCCCGTCCCTATGTTCTTATTTACATATATCAGTTTTCTTCATTAAGAGGGAAGTAACTCCAGAAGGTTGTTTCTACACTGAGATTTTTTATTGCCCCTGGCTCCGAACATAGGGACTGGTGAAAGTTGGCTACCAGTGTCTCACAAATTTGTGAGACAAATTCCCATTAATTTCTTTCAGTGACAATCAGCTGCTATTACTGTGACGTGTTACCTAAGGGTTTCATGTGCTAACCATCATTTAATGAGCCGCAGCTAATTTACCGATTTATGGCCTGCCCTCAGCTCGTATTGGCTTATCAAACAACAGGAATGTGCTTTTACATATTTATCAGAGGATTTATGATCTTTAGATAAAGAATTAATTAATTTTAAACTTCACTTTTAACGATGAAATGGATGAAGCTATAATTAAAAGTTTTAAAATATGAACAAATAAGACCAAACCAAGAGCATGTTGTAAAAGAATATTTAAAAGGAAATTATGTTTTA
The DNA here is from genome assembly GCF_021730395.1 of Mercenaria mercenaria. Classification (NCBI taxonomy): domain Eukaryota; kingdom Metazoa; phylum Mollusca; class Bivalvia; order Venerida; family Veneridae; genus Mercenaria; species Mercenaria mercenaria. The sequence goes on along the minus strand of NC_069364.1, from coordinate 32,332,696 downwards.
TTCTGTTGACCAACTGGCAACTTAACTTCTGAAATTGCCCCATTTGCATTTGATTTTTTCCATTATGACAGCACACAATGTACTATTATTGTTGAGTCACTTCATGTACCTGAAGCGACGTCCAGTCCCTTACCAAAATTGTGTACATTGTCAGTGCAAATCCATTTTTCGGCGACGCCGTCTAAATTCGTTTTCGTTACCTATGCCACGTGACTTCAGTTTGCAAATCAAACTACTTGATAACGCATTATAGATAATTTATCAAAATGTAAGATTTATGCAATTCTCTGCCTGATTGGATGAGAGTGTCAATTTCTTTCACTCTGTTGATTGTGCTACACTGAGTGAAATGTAGACAAAGCGTTTATCCTAAACGACGCTGTTCACAGTTTTAAAGCTAACTTTGGCTCAGTATATTTAGCAAGAATATTGATATATCTCAAAATGATAAGTAAGTTTAATAAATATGATAAAAACCTGTTCAAATACCAACATCAAATTAAAGAAAGAGCTGAATACGGTCTGCATATCACACGAATAAGGGTGTGATAAGAGTCTTTTATGTAGAGAAGTGCTTTTTAAAAGATTTTCCTTGTTACAATTGTCGTCTGTATATGAAAAGGTTTCTTGCTTTTGTGACTTATTCAGATTGCATATTAAATAAGTACTTGTTTGCTTTGATATATTTGTTATAAATTATTTAACTGATTTATTATATATGAATATTTTTCTTTAGTATGGTATGCAAATATTGAACTCAGTTGAAATCTGTTTTATTATATAAATGCTATATAATGACTGAATCTCATTACACTGAAATGAAGGTACGATGCATACAGTTTATCTATGTGATATGACTACGGTCAAACTTTGCTTATGAACTGAAATATTGAAATAATTACAATTGTATGTTTTGCTTGACCTTCACTTTTTTATAGGTGTGACGTCATTGTCCAAAGATTCATGAATAGCGAATATGCATTTGTTAAAGCGGGATCAGTTGGCCTATTTTAGAAATAAATAAAAATAATAAATAAAAAAATCCTTTAATTGATTTTTTTCTCATGTATTCTAATCAAACTTGATTTGTAGCATCTTCATTAGGCCCGCAGCCAACTTTGTTCAGCTGGGACATTTAACCCCTTTTAGGGGCTGCTAGAGCTAAAACTAGAAATGCCTCTATACAGCGTCTCATGAACAGCTTGGTGGATCTTTGTCATACTTAGTCTGGAGCATCATTATAAGGTCCTCTTCCAAATTTATTTATATAGGAACTTGGGCCCTATTAGAGACCACTATAGCTAAAAGTAGATATGCCTTTCTTCGCATTAACCACTAAAATGTAATGGATTTTTATCAAACTCGATGTGTAACAATATCGTAAGGTCTCTTGCTATTTTGTTACAAATGGGGATAGGGACCAATTTAGCTAAATATATAAACACGTTTAATGACCTCTTCTCATGAACCGCTTCATGAATCTTCATCAAACTACTGCTGTAATTATTCGTCTAAGGATAAACGAAACAAAATTGCAGCCCTACGAAACCTTTGCGAAAAATTAAAAGAGAACCATTTAAATTGTTAAAGTGCGGTGTTTAGTTTTGCAATTTGAAAAATGTTAGATGAAAGATCAATGTTAGATGAAAAATTCATAAACTTCTTTCCTTATTACAATTCGCCGACCATCATTTTTAAAGATATTTCTTGTTTGTCAGTGTTTTACCATTGTATTCCCAGTGTATTTTCAGTTTGTTTTCCAGCTAACTTCCAGCTTGTTATTCTGTTATCACCAGTTATCACAGTGTGTATTGAGTTTATTATCAGTGTAGTACCAGACCTGGTAACAGCATACAATAATCTGGCATTAAACTGGCAAGTAACTAAAACACACAGTATGCAAAACACTTTTAAATCATGCATGAATGAAATATTTTTAATTTCAGTACACTTTATTAACGCAATTTAAGACACATATGACAATAGACAGACTGCAAAACTGGCATTTAACTGAAGAAAGTATGGTAATACACTGACAACACAGAACAGCTGATAATAAACGACCAATACACTAGCAATAGGAGGGATTTTGGACAAACCAATATAATGTCATTGTATTTCCAGAGTGATGTCAGATATCTGGCAATAACAGAACAATTCTGGTAATAGTCTAAATGTCATAGGGTAATACACTGACAATACAATGGTAGTAACCAAGATATTGTCAGTTTGTTACCCTGTTTTTGTCAGTTTTATACCAGAAACTAGATACCAGTTTTTGTCAGGTAAATCTGACATCAATCTTGAAATACACTGACTTGACACTGGTTTGTCTGAATTCCCTCCTATTGCTAGAGTATTGGTCGTTTATTATCAGCTGTTGTATGTTGCCAGTGTGTTGCCATTAGCTCATTAATGACACAAAAATCGCTCAGTTATGTACCAGTACAAGTCTGTTTTTTTCTTGACCATGAAACAAGCGCTGGCTTTCTTTTCTGTTTTCTTTCATTTCTCTACATAAAATATACTTGAACTTTTTTGATGTAAGGGTTAATTTTACCACAACAGTAAACACTTTCTGTAGTTAGAGTTTTCATATTTAACATTTAGTAAAACCCAAAAATGTATAATAAAAAAGATCCTGAGTTAATTTTACCTCCAAATAATTATCCACATACAATATTTCACACTTACATTTACTAGTAAACTGTTGAATCATGAATGGGCTCAGTATCATACTCTTCTAGAAAATAACAACATCTGATGTTTTCTCAAATGACCCTTATCAAATTGGTAAGGAGAACTTGTCATTACATTTGATAGTTTATTGACTCACAATTGATAGGGTTCTCAGTAGTTAACAGTTTACAGGGGCAATCTAGGGTTACACTGGCCAACTTTCACCAGGCTGTATGGTTCAGCCATCAGATAAAATTGTGCTATTTTAGAGGCGTAAATTTTCTTACAAAATGTTTCCAGTATTTATATAAAAATAACCATGCAGCCAGGGAGCCAGGCTAAGGCTGGGGGTATGATTGAATAGAACCTTTATGATAGAAGAAAGCATATTGTACTGTACTCTGTATCTCACAGGTAGAAAGCATACTGTACTGTACTCTGTATCTCACATGTAGAAAGCATATTGTACAGTACTCTTTATCTCACAGGTAGAAAGCATATTGTTCTGTACTCTGTATCTCACATGTAGAAAGCATATTGTTCTGCATTCTGTATCTCACAGGTAGAAAGCATATTGTTCTGTACTCTGTATCTCACATGTAGAAAGCATATTGTACTGTATACTGTATCTCACATGTAGAAAGCATATTGTACTGTACACTGTATCTCACAGGTAGAAAACATATTGTACTGTACTCTGTATCTCACATGTAGAAAGCATATTGTACTGTACTCTTTATCTCACAGGTAGAAAGCATGTTGTTCTGTACTCTGTATCTCACAGGTAGAAAGCATATTGTTCTGTACTCTGTATCTTACATGTAGAAAGCATATTGTACTGTATACTGTATCTCACATGTAGAAAGCATATTGTACTGTACTCTGTATCTCACAGGTAGAAAGCATATTGTTCTGTACTCTGTATCTCGCATGTAAAAAGCATATTGTTCTGTACCCTGTATCTCACAGGTAGAAAGCATATTGTACAGTACACTGTATCTCACAGGTAGAAAGCATATTGTCTGTACTCTGTATCTCACATGTAGAAAGCATATTGTGCTGTACACTGTATCTAACAGGTAGAAAGCATATTGTGCTGTACTCTGTATCACACAGGTAGAAAGCATATTGTGCTGTACTCCGTATCTCACATGTTGAAAGCATATTGTGATGTACACTGTATCTCACATGTAGAAAGCATATTGCGCTGTACTCTGTATCTCACAGGTAGAAAGCATATTGTTCTGTACTCCGTATCTCACATGTAGAAAGCATATTGTGCTGTACTCCGTATCTCACATGTAGAAAGCATATTGTGCTGTACACTGTATCTCACAGGTAGAAAGCATATTGTGCTGTACTCCGTATCTCACATGTAGAAAGCATATTGTGCTGTACACTGTATCTCACAGGTAGAAAGCATATTGTGCTGTACTCTGTATCTCACAGGTAGAAAGCATATTGTACTGTACTCTGTATCTCACAGGTAGAAAGCATATTGTACTGTTCACTGTATCTCTCAGGTAGAAAGCATATTGTACTGTACACTGTATCTCACAGGTAGAAAGCATATCCCTGTATCTCACAGGTAGAAAGCATATCGTTCTGTACTCTGAATCTCACATGTAGGAAGCATATTGTACTGTACACTGTATCTCACATGTAGAAAGCATACTGTTTTGTACTGTGCACAGTATCTCACAGGTAGTTTATACTAATTTAATTATTCTCGATTGCCAAACAAGTTCTTACAACTTATATCAATGGCTCTCGAGATTCATTCCAGATGGAACCAACATCTAAGAGCATAGAGAGAGGCAGTGTGGAATTAAAGTGTCTCACAGGTAGAAAACATATTGTTCTGTACTCTGTATCTCACTGGTAGAAAGCATATTGTACTGTACTCTGTATCTCACAGGTAGAAAGCATATTGTACTGTACACTGTATCTCACAGGTAGAAAGCATATTGTTCTGTACTCTGTATCTCACAGGTAGAAAGCATATTGTACTGTACACTGTATCTCACAGGTAGAAAGCATATTGTACTGTACACTGTATCTCACAGGTAGAAAGCATATTGTACTGTACTCTGTATCTCACAGGTAGAAAGCATATTGTACTGTACACTGTATCTCACAGGTAGAAAGCATATTGTTCTGTACTCTGTATCTCACAGGTAGAAAGCATATTGTACTGTACACTGTATCTCACAGGTAGAAAGCATATTGTACTGTACTTGAAAGCATTTTGTACTGTACACTGTATCTCACAGGTAGAAAGCATATTGTACTGTACTCTGTATCTCACAGGTAGAAAGCATATTGTACTGTTCACTGTATCTCACAGGTAGAAAGCATATTGTACTGTACTCTGTATCTCACAGGTAGAAAGCATATTGTACTGTACTCTGTATCTCACAGGTAGAAAGCATATTGTACTGTCCACTGTATCTCACAGGTAGAAAGCATATTGTACTGTACTCTACTCTGTATCTCACAGGTAGAAAGCATATTGTACTGTACTCTGTATCTCACAGGTAGAAAGCATATTGTACTGTACTCTGTATCTCACAGGTAGAAAGCATATTGTACTGTTCACTGTATCTCACAGGTAGAAAGCATATTGTACTGTACTCTGTATCTCACAGGTAGAAAGCATATTGTACTGTACTCTGTATCTCACAGGTAGAAAGCATATTGTACTGTTCACTGTATCTCTCACATGTAGAAAGCATATTGTTCTGTACTCGGTATCTCACATTTAGAAAGCATATTGTACTGTACTCTGTTTCTCACATTTAGAAAGCATATTGTACTGTACTCTGTATCTCACAGGTAGAAAGCATATTGTGCTGTACTCTGTATCTCACATTTAGAAAGCATATTGTGCTGTACACTGTTGAACATGATAGGCAAGAAAAATGATCTAACATGTCTGCCTGTGTAAGACAGCTGTTTTCCCTACCCTCGGGACAGCATGGATAAAAATCCTCGCTATCGCTCGGTTTTCCATTTCACACTGTCCCTCGGGTAGGGAATATTAGGATCTTACATGGCTGCCTGTGTAAGACGGGGTTTTCCCTACCCGAGGGACAGTGTGGAATAGAAAACCGAGCGTTAGATTTCCAAATCATCGAGCTCATGGCCGTATCTTTATATTTGCCGATTTTTCTAAGTGTATTTTGACGTTTTTAAAAATCGGGATGTAATCAAATTTTACATTGTAGGTTAAAATGTAAACATCGGATCGGATAAAATTGTGATAAATACACAGTTACTCCCCTTTATTTAGGATTTTTGCTGCTTTGCAGTTTTGTTCGGTTCAGTTAACATGTGAACAAGATTTTATTTTTAAAGTTTTATTATTTTATTCGTTGTTTTGATAATGTTTGACACATAGAATGGAGCTGGGTCATATTAAGTTACGAAGCCAGGGAGTAAATATCTTACATGGAGGTAAAGTTTTCATGTTATAATGTTCGGTGATGTTTATTTTTGTTGTGAAATATTCGTCCACAAATTTGTTCGTAATCTGACGAATATTCAATATTTTGTTTCAGGTGTTTGCTATAATGGATTTCAGCTGAAACAGTTTGTTTAAAATGCCATTTTTGAGCTATTATTATATGAACAAATTCAAGCCTGCATATATTTTTGTCTTTTTTATTACATGTATCTGCTGGACGCCTGGAAAACCCCTATAGGACTAGTCCAAATAATAGGACGTTTTGGGACAGCGTGATAACCGTTGCTGTCTCAGTAACGTCCAAACTTATTCTACATATTTCTGTTAGGAAATCCCCAATGAAATCTGTTAGGAACATTTTCTGGTACATGTTTCGTACAAAGTATTTATAATCATTAAAAAATGCTTTTGACATTAAAGCATAAACTTGCTTTGGAGATATTTTGTGAAGGTATATTTTGTGTTTTGTTTCTGCAGTTATAGTGTTATCGGCAGCCTGATGCCAAATTTATTTCTCTGTTACAGACGTCTTTTTCAGAAGGAAAAAAAATGTTTGTTGTAACAAAATGCGCTTTTCCCAAAATGAGCAATGATCATACATATATGAATTTCCCAATTTAAAAGGCCAGGGTCTCTTCCTATAATATATATATACATTTCCTGATGAAAAAAAAACCCTGATGGAATTGTATGTCCATCTGCATTAAATGACAAAATATAATTTTGGCATTATTTTATTTTCACTTAATTTCATGTTTGATTTTGATGAATTGAAATGATTAAACTTGAGCCATGACTTCTAATCATTTTGGCAAAATAGAAGTATTGTAGTCTTATGATAATTAATTGATCATTTAAACTGGAACCACACACATAATGTGTTCTAAAGTGGCTTATGAATATTTATTTTTAAAGTCTGGTTTCATTGTTTAGGTACTGACACACCAGTTTATGGTTGTGAGAAGACAGGAAGAGTAGGTGTTTGTCTAAGTGGAAAGTTAACACTCCCTAATGCACACTTGATTTTTCTTTGCAAATCATTAATGCCTTTCCCTGGAAAATGATAAAAGCAAGAACAATAATTAACTTGTAACAAGCAAAATTAAAGTCTTTGGTAGATGTAGAGAAAGAGAATGGTTACAGTATTCCTAATATAAACTCTCTCTAGATACTCTACCCCTACCTCAATAAATGCCCTCAATCTGCAAAATGAGACTTTCACAGGTGCATACAATATAAGGGGTTAGTGTATATTTGCTATAAATATGCATTTCTTCAGAGGAGTTCCGGTTAGGCTGTACATTAGTGATTTACTATAAATGTGCAATTCCTGAGAGGAGTTCCAGTTAGACTGTACATTTACTATGAAAGTGCATTTCTGGAGAGGAGTTCCGGTTAGACTGTACATTTTCCAGTTAGACTGTACATATACTATTAACCTGCATTTCCTGAGAGGAATTCGGTTAGACTGTACATTTACTATAAACATGCATTTTCTGAGAGGAGTTCCGGTTACACTGTACATTTACAATAAACATGCATTTCCCGAGAGGAGTTACGGTTAGACTGTACATTTACAATAAACATGCATTTTCTGAGAGGAGTTCCGGTTAGACTGTACAATTACAATAAATGTGCATTTTCTGAGAGAAATTCTGTTTAGATAGTACATTTACTATATACACTACATGCATTTCTCTGACAGAAGATTTGTTGTCACCCTAATAGCATAAAATTTTATAATAGTTTTAAGGCAAAGGGCATTTTGATTCCCAGCAAAGTTTGCAGCAATATATTAGATATTTTCCAAGTTGTACTATTCAAGTGCACTATTTAGGAAAGAATTTATGTTGAAAGATGCTTAGAATGCTGGGCTATATAAATACAGAATATATAAGCCAGCTTCACTCAGACGTAAAATGCAATTTAAGAAAGCATGTAGAGTTTTATACCATAAATAATGAGGTCTGTAATTTTCAAATAGAACTGCATACCATGAAGATGTGGGTGTAAGATATTTTGAAATAATGATATATAATACATATAAATGAATCACCACAATATAGATTTTATGGCTTTAACTATAAAGTAACATATTTTCTTTTCACTTGCACAAAATGGTGAAAAGAATGCATAAATTAGGTAGAATAAGGCTAATAGTATTAAATGCTCAGGTGAAAAGTTGATAAACAAATATTTATAGGTCTGAAAATATTGTGAAGTTGGATGATTATGAACCAAGTATCTGAGGAATTATGTCTGTTTGTTTAATCTTGACCTGACAGGATGTTATTCAACATTGTCCTTTCACTATGAAGTAAATTAATGAAAAGTAACTAAATTATGGTATTAAAATCTTTTTAATGAAATATGATATTATAATGATAAAAATTGTTGAAAGTTTTGCTTTAATACATAACACACTCTCATGATAATACATTTGAAATATGGTTACATTATTTTAGAAATAAATCAACACATTTTTGATATTAAAGTATAGAGGCAAGAAGTTGAGTGTAAATATCTTAAATTTTAGTTGTTAATCAATGTGACAATAAACAGAGAAACTGCATAGCCAAAAATACAAGATACTACAAATACTATTTGACAAAGTACTATCCAAAATTATATAATTATACCCCCACCAAACATGTTTGAGGGGGGTATATAGGAGTCAGTTTTGTCGCGTTCCGTTCCGTCGCGTCCCGTCCCGTCGCGTCCCGAAATCTATTATCTCAGTTATTACCAAATGGATTTGATTCAAACTTAAAATACATGTTCCACCTTATCACCCACATCATGTGACACAAGGTGCATAACTCTTGACACCAAGTTTTCATGAATTATGTCCCCTTTTACTTAGAATTTAAGGTTAATTTTGATGTATTTTCACTATATCTCAGTTATTACTAAATGGATTTGATTCAAACTTAAAATAGGTGTTCCACCTCATCACCCACATCATGTGACATAAGGTGCATAACTCTGACACCATTTTTTTTTATGAATTATGCCCCTTTTTACTTAGAATTTAAGGTTGATTTTGATGTATTTTCACTTAATCTCAGTTACTACTGAATGGATTTGATTCAAACTTAAAATAGATGTTCCACCTCATCACCCACATCATGTGCCCACATCATGTGACACAAGGTGCATAACTCTGACACCAAGTTTTCATGAATTATGTCCCCTTTTACTTAAAATTTAAGGTTAATTTTGTTGTATTTTCACTACATCTCAGTTATTACTAAATGGATTTGATTCAAACTTAAAATAGTTGTTCCACCTAATCACCCAGATGATGTGACATAAGGTGCTTAACTCTGACATAAATTTTTTATGAATTATGTCCCCTTTTACTTTAAATTTAAGGTTGATTTTGATGTATTTTCACTATATCTCAATTATTACAAAATGGATTTGATTCAAACTTAAAATAGATGTTCCACCTCATCACCCACATCATGTGACACAAGGTGCATAACTCTGACACCAATTTTTCATGAATTGTGCCCCTTTTTACTTAGAATTTAAGGTTAATTTTGATGTATTTTCACTATATCTCAATTACTACTGAATGGATTTGATTCAGACTTAAAATAGATGTTCCACCTCATCACCCACATCATGTGACACAAGGTGCATAACTCTGACACTATTTTTCTTGAATTGTGTCCCCTTTTACCTAGAATTTAAGGTTAATTTTGATGTATTTTCACTATATCTCATTCTGATTGGCTTAGAGCCAAAGGGAAGTAACCTTTTTTTAACCTTTGTACTGAGTTTCTTCCCCTTAAATTCCAGGAATTAGTCTATTTTTAGAAATCCTATTTTTAGATTTTCAATATTTTAGGTATTTTTCTAACTTTTTTATTATAAGTCCTATGTAAAAAGTAAAAACATTTTTCCGTGGTAACATGGGTGGGTAAGACACTTTTTTGTATTCACTTTTAGTGTATCTCTTATATTAGAGATTTGATATATTTACTAGTATTACTATACTAGTATTACTTATATGTGGAAGCCCAGGATGAAGTACTCCAAAGTATTTTTAAGATTCCTTATGGTTGCCATTCTTCTGTGACAAGACCGTATGGTGGGGGTATGAGTCACTCCTGTGACAGTTCTAGTTTCATGATTGTGGTTTAATATTTTATTGAATTAAGAAGTCCTCCTCAGATCATGGATCTTCCAAGAAATAAATTTTAAAATGACATTATGCACCGATTCACTTTGATCAAGTGACTGTAGTTTTATTTATAGCCGTAAATGTTAATAATAGTCTAACCAAAGAGGTAGGGTATTAATTAACTCAAGGTCATTAGTAGGCTAAGCCCCCATTTAATAGAAAATTTTGTCACTAAATGATTACTTTTTCAGTTTTCCTTGGGCATAAATTTCTTTAGATTAATTATGTTAAAGTAACTCTTTAGTGAACCAAGTAATAGGTCAAGAGGACATTTTTCATGTTTCAGTCATTTGTCTTTTTTTAACCATCACTGCAGCTTTTCTGAATGTTATGTTTAATTTGGTAAATCATTTTGTTCAGTTTTTACACTTGGTGTATCTTGAATATTGTAACATTTTAACAAAAATCTCAATCATTTAAAAACTGCACCATCAAATTTACAATGGGATGCAGATCATGCCCCATCAAAGCAATATATATTGATGCACCATCATAAATAATTTTTTTGTTTGCTTGTGAATTTTGTTCATGTTGATGTCTTTAAATATGTCCATCATACTATGTCCGTCGTATCATTCATTCTGAAAATGTTTAATTGTTCCCTGATAGAGAAAAATATGCAGGTATAGACAACTGAAATTTTACCTGACATTACCAGTTGTAGATGAGGCAGTAATCAGTTTAGTTAGTGTATTTTACATTGATAAAGTAGCTATTATGGAATGATTGATTCTTTTGGAAGTATTGAAAACTTTCTTTTGATTGATGAGATAGTCTTAATCAATATTATGAAAAGTATTGCACTAAATTTTTGTAGTTTGCTTTTTTATACTACCAGACAGAGGCATGCATATAATAATTATAATGTCTGTACATCTGTTAGTTTGTCTGTACGAAACACATGCCTCAGGGAAAACTCTTAAAAGACTGACAGGATTCTATTAGATGAAACTTCCCTTAAATGTGAAACAGGATGAAAAGGTTAGTCATGCATAATATGTATCCAAGGACAAGGTCACAGGCAAGGCCTGCAAGGCAGATCATTAATGCCAGGTGTATATATTATAAATGAACTTGAATTTTCAAGTTCCTAATTCAAATTTCGAGATGTGTTTCTCCAAATTTCAAGTAATTCCACATTTCCTGTTCACCAAATTTCAACCTGTTATCTTGCCTTTTTATCTGCAGAATTTGAACATCTTCAGAGGCCAAAATTTCTAATTGGCTGCTTTTATTGACTCTTAGATTATAAAAATGTAACGCAGATTCCATATATTGTACCCAGCATGTAGGGATTTGAACATGTCCTATCATACATCTATGCATGACCTACCCTAGTCTCTAGAGCTACTCCAGATTTCAAACTGTTTCAAGGATATATAGGGTGATATAGGGCTCAAACATCAATTTATGACCTACCCTAGTCTCTAGAGCTACTCCAGATTTCAAACTGTTCCAAGGATATATATACATATACCTACATTTACATGTCTAATATGGTCTGGACTCTGGTGATAGGGCTCAAACTAGGTTGAAAACCCTCTAGACATAGTCAAAAATAGTGAAATATTCTGAGTTTGAACACTTTTGAATTTTGGTCACCATCTGTGACCACTCTTCAGAATCTAGAGGTACCAAGGTACCTGATCTTGGTGGCAATATTAACAACTGGTACGTATATACACATTCATGTCGAGTATTTCCATATTTCCTTGCCAGTTAAGAGCTCAAACTATGTCAGAAACCTTGCAGACTTAGGAATGGTTAAAATTTTAAGTGTGAACTGCCTGGTCATCTTATATAACCCTCTAGGACTAACTGAAGTCTATGTAAGATGGCCAGGACCTATAAATCTACATATACTTTGGTGGTTAGTATTAAACTGCTTGAAATAAGGTTACTTGAAATTTCATGTTAGTATTGCAACATTTTAGTTAATAAATGATATTCACCTGTCACTAATGCTCTACCTTACTACCTTACATACATCACTCACTAAATACTGGTAGTAATTTCTTGTTCAGTCTGGTATGTGAATATTTATATATTTTAACTACCGGTATGTCAACAGGTTTTTTTGTGTGCATTTCTTCATCATGAGTTGTTTCCTTTCTTCTTATGCAATTCTAGTTTAAAAAGGGCCAATAAAACTAGTTTTTAAACTTTTCAAAGTTGTAGATTTTTCTGTTTTCAGTCATTTGGTAGATAACATTTGTTGGGTACTGAAGAAAATAGGTAACATTCTGCACTGCTTATTGTATACTCTTTCTGTTACTTGCTGTGTACTTTGTAACAAAAGGGATACCCAGCAAAAATGTCCATTCGTAAGAACATCTGTCTGTCCAAGTGTCCATCCATCTGTGCATCTGTGATAAATTTTGGAAGGATGGGCGGGTTGAGTTCATTATTTGTACACAGGTGTATGATTATAAGATACAGACCAGGGTCAATTTAGGTTACAGTCCACCAATGTTTGGTGGAGTTATGGCTCCATTTCAACTTTCTTATATTCATACAGGAAGGTGTTGCTACAGGAGGATTTGTTTGTCAGTAAAAATGCCAGCAGTTCAGTTACCATATATATTATTTTTACCACTTTCGACTTCTTTTGTTGTTTCTCATTGTGAGTTGAATATTTTGGTCGAAGAAGAATTATACATTTTGATGAAACAGAATTATACTGGTAGTCAGTTTTAATGGATATAAAATTTGCAAGATCAAATATGCTTAGTTTCCATTTTGAAGGTTTAAGATAATTACCTGTAGCAATGGTGTCAATTTCAGACCATATCCCTGATGTGCAGAGAGCTTACCAATAGATTTGACAGATAACATTGAACTTAAAGTAATTTTGTCACCCAACACTGGCATCATGTATCAGCTACCTTGTAGGTTTGGGTGTTATATTGAATTCAGTGTGATTAGTTGAGTGTGATTAGTTGAGTATTGAATCTACTGATGACAATGTGATGGTTTTTGCTGATCATTATCAACATTCTTTTAGTTAGGTAAAGCTTAGTCATATGATGTCACTTTCCAGCTTTAATGACAGAAGCTGATCAAAGGTGCTTCTAAGAATTCTGTTTGTAGCAGTGCTGGGTAGTTGCCGGGTAGAAATACAGAGATCTGCAGCAAGCATGCATGTGTGAATTAATATCAGGTACCTTAATTTTAAGGAAAAGTACTATAAAGTATAAGATTTCAAAATTTCTTGTGTGCTTGACTGGAGACTGATGAAAATAAATCGTTCACTGTCCATTCATCTTGAAATTCAAAATTCAAATGCTCCTGTGAGTCCAGATAATAGGATGTGTAGGGACACAGTGGAATATTTTCACCATAGGGGTTATGGGAACTACAAAATATCAAATCATAAAATAAGCCATCCTGATAAGCTATCCCACTATGTAATGAAATAAGTAGGTAAAAGTTCATTATTTAATAGTGAAATTGCTTTATCATTCAAACATGCACAGAGTACCAGTAGATTTAATGAATAGTTTTTGCTGTAACATTCCTCCTGCAAAATAGTTGATAGGATATAAAAAAGGAGATATTTTAAATGTATAAAAGTTGACTTTAAATTATGCTGAATTATACAGGTTTACATATTTTTGTGGTATTATGTAAGCTGCTTTCTTCAGGATTCAAACTTTGCCCTAAATGTTAAAAACCAGGTGCTATACGCTGAAACTGCCGGCTTATGTCACCTTTAATGTCTAGATCCTGTGTAATAGAATTGTCATAATTAATAAGACATTGATATATTCGTCTCCAGGATACAGAGTATTAATGGTATTTTCACTTGATAATGAATTTGATAAAGGCATGTTGGCAATGTCCATACATTATTTACCTTATAAGTATATTTTACCGTATAACTTCTAATTAGCAGACTCGAATGACTAAGATCAAGAAATTCTAAGATTGGGTTCTATGTGACCAACTGTTCAGTTAATTGAGGAAATCACTTGCCACTCACAGGTCTGAGCCTCATCAGGGGCTGAATAGATAAATGTGAAAGGGCCAACCAGCTGTCTAGCAGATTTATCTACTTTGGTGCCCACCCAGTTTTGGGCTCTAACAATTTTAACCCCAAGTTGTTTGTCTCAGGTAGGGCATTGTTCCATTTCTAATGTATAAACTGGAAGACAAAAATGATTATTTATTAGATTTAGTAGTTACTTATTGTAACGAAAAAAAAAAGGGTAATTTTATTTATTTAAGCAAGGAAATATTGTGCATCTAGTGGGAGCACTAATTGGGAACTATACAGTAAATAAATGAGCAATTATCTGTCCAGACTTCCACTTCTATGAACATACTAAATACAGCTTCAGTGGGTTTTCATTGCAAACAGTTTGTGTACAAGAATTCAACTTAATTAGGATTTTGAAAAAAAAATACTACAATCATCTTTTGGCTGGGGACATTATAACATACAGGTATGTTTTCTAGCTTTTCTGTTTATGTTTGTTTCTTTATGACTTTTTTGCAGTTTGACTACCACATCTTTTTAGCTCATCTGATTTTTTGAAAAAAAATGATGAGTTATTGTCATCACTTGAGCGGTTGTCGGCGTCGGCGTCGGCGTTGCCTGGTTAAGTTTTATGTTTAGGTCAGCTTTTCTCCTAAACTATCAAAGCTATTGCTTTGAAACTTGGAATACTTGTTCACCATCATAAGCTGACCCTGTATAGCAAGAAACATAACTCCATCTTGCTTTTTGCAAGATTTATGGCCCCTTTTGTACTTAGAAAATATCAGATTTCTTGGTTAAGTTTTATGTTTAGGTCAACTTTTCTCCTAAACTATCAAAGCTATTGCTTTGAAACTTGGAATACTTGTTCACCATCATAAGCAGACCCTGTACATCAAGAAACATAACTCCATCTTGCTTTTTGCAAGAATTATTGCCCCTTTTGGACTTAGAAAAACAGTTTTCTTGGTTAAGTTTTATGTTTAGGTCAGCTTTTATCCTAAACTATCAAAGCTATTCCTTTAAAACTTGCAACACTTGTTCACCATCATAAGCTGACCCTGTACAGCAAGAAACATAACTCCATCCTGCTTTTTGCAAGATTTATGGCCCCTTTTGGACTTAGAAAATATCAGATTTCTTGGTTAAGTTTTATGTTTAGGTCAACTTTTTCTCTTAAACTATCGAAGCTATTGCTTTAAAACTTGCAACTCTTGTTCACCATCATAAGCTGACCCTGTACAGCAAGCAACATAACTCCATCCTGCTTTTTGCAATAATTATTGCCCTTTTTGGACTTAGAAAAATCATTTTCTTGGTTGAATATTATGTTTAAGTCAACTTTTCTCATAAACTATCAAAGCTATTGCTTTAAAACTTGCAACAGTTTTTCACCATCATAAGTGGACACTGTACATCAAGAAACATAACTCTATCCTGCTTTTTGCAAGAGTGATGGCCCTTTTTAGACTTAGAAAATCATGGGTAGGACAATATTTCTATTATACAAAAAAAATCAGATGAGCGTCAGCACCCGCAAGGCGGTGCTCTTGTTTATACATTAGTTGCAGTAGATGGTAGATCATGAAGGGTTGTTATATTGTTGCTTGAATAGTACAGCTTCACACAATATATAAAAACATAATAAATATGGATAAAAATAAACGTTATTCATTCCTTTATGTTTGTTGGATTTACGCATTTTATCCCTTCAAATATAAATATGAGGAATTGTAGTATACAAACTTTTGTCTTGATTTTATTGTACCCTCCGACAACAAAGTTGTAAGGGGGGGAATACTGGTTTCAGGTTGTCTGTCTGTCCGTCTGTCCGTAGACGCAATCTTGTGCGCACCATCTCTCCTTATCCCCTTGACAGAATTTAATGAAACTTCACACAAGTGATCAGTACCAACAGTAGTTGTGCATGGGGCATGTTAGGTTCTTTTAGAAAAAAAAAATGCAGAGTTATGGGACTTTGTTTTTTTGTTACTATACTATATACATAGACACAATCTTGTGTGCACCATCTCTCCTCATCCCCTTGACACAATTTAATGAAACTTCACACAAGTGATCAGTAGCAACAGTAGTTGTGCATGGGGCATGTTAGGTTCTTTTAGAAAAAAAATTTGCAGAGTTATGGGACTTTGTTTTTTTGTTACTATACTATATACATAGACACAATCTTGTGCACACCATCTCTCCTCATCCCCTTGACACAATTTAATGAAACTTCACACAAGTGATCAGTAACAACAGTAGTTGTGCATGGGGCATGTTAGGTTCTTTCAGAAAAAAAATTTGCAGAGATATGGGACTTTGTTTTTTTGTTACTATACTATATACATAGACACAGTCTTGTGCGCACAATCTCTCCTCATCCCCTTGACACAATTTAATGAAACTTCACACAAGTCTGTCC
This sequence comes from Mercenaria mercenaria, assembly GCF_021730395.1. Classification (NCBI taxonomy): domain Eukaryota; kingdom Metazoa; phylum Mollusca; class Bivalvia; order Venerida; family Veneridae; genus Mercenaria; species Mercenaria mercenaria. The sequence goes on along the minus strand of NC_069364.1, from coordinate 32,315,955 downwards.
GTAGACGCAATCTTGTGCGCACCATCTCTCCTTATCCCCTTGACAGAATTTAATGAAACTTCACACAAGTGATCAGTACCAACAGTAGTTGTGCATGGGGCATGTTAGGTTCTTTTAGAAAAAAAATTTGCAGAGTTATGGGACTTTGTTTTTTTTGTTACTATACTATATACATAGACACAATCTTGTGCGCACCATCTCTCCTCATCCCCTTGACACAATTTAATGAAACTTCACACAAGTGATCAGTAACAACAGTAGTTGTGCATGGGGCATGTTAGGTTCTTTCAGCAACAAAAATTGCAGAGTTATGGGACTTTGTTTCTTGTTAACATACTATGTACATACAGTCTGCATATGCAATCTTGTGCGTGCCTAATCTACCAAACCCTTGCACACAATTTAATGAAACTTCACACAAGTGATCAGTACCAACCCTAGTTGTGCATGGTGCATGTTACATTCTTTTAGATAAATATTCTGCATAGTTATGGGACTTTGTTTTTCGTACTATACTGTATACATACAGTCTATATACATACTGTCCACATAATTATGCAATCTTGTGTGCGTCAAATTGCAATGTACTGTGTCAGTGTATGCAGGGCGGTACATTCATCACCTTTAGTGATAGCTCTAGTTATGCTTTATTAGCACAACAATTGAATAAAGGGAAGTAATAACAGTTCAGGCACTTAAAGATGTACTAAGCAATATTTTTTATAGATATTAAGTTGGGGATTTATACATTTAGCATCAGAATTAAGCTTGACTATTTGAAAAATGAGGGCTATTGCACTTGCCCTAGCATTGACGTTGGTTAAAATTTTTATGATGTCCAATATCTGAAATTTTCAATGTTTCTGTTGACCTAAAAAAAATGACCATTAATGTTTTTGTAAATGGATCTAGGACAAAATATTTCTGTTGTCCTTAAAAATTCAGAGATTTCATTAATATTCTATGATGTGTTTTGCACAAAATAATAATTCTGTTGAAAAAAAAAAGAACTAAATTCAGCATACATATTAAACATTCTGGTAGCAAACAATGAATAGATATTTTGGTTGTCACCAATTTGAAATTTTCAAAATTATGTATAAATTAAATAAACCTTGTCCTTTTTCTGCCCCCACACTTTTAAGTAGGGGGTGTATATAGCATTGCTGCTGTCTGTATGTCCGTCTGTCTATACGTCCGTACATCCCGAAATCTTGTGTGTCCAACTCCTCCCATACTGTTAGCCTGATTTGCTTCAAACTCTCACAGATGAGAAAGCTTTATGTGCAGATGACCATAAAGGAAGGAATTTTTTTCTGTGAATATTTTTACTGCAGGTATGGGCCTTTCAGAGTTTTTCCTATATGGAATGTAGAGAAAAATCTTGGGTGTCCAAATTCTCCCACACTATTAGCCTGATTTGCTTCAAACTTTCACTGATGAACAAGCTTGATGTGCAGATGACCATTAAAGAAAGGAATATTTTCTGTGAATATTTTTACTGCAGTTTAAGTTATGGCTCTTTGATAGTTTTTGCTATATCCTTAGGACAACGGGCACCTTTTTATGCAGTCTCGCCAGGCATATGTATGTTTTTGACAACACAGAAAATGACGTGACTCGACCTTCAACTATTTCCGGAAGTAAAGAAAATGAAAGTAGACATGCTAAACTTGAAAGCGAAAGTCGCCTTCCTATTGGTTGATAGTCAGGGGTCATGCGCAAGCGTCACCCCGTCCAAAATGTATGCACATGGACTTCTTTTTTTAGATTTTTAGCTCACCAGAGCACAAAGTGCTCAAGGTGAGCTATTGTGACCGGTCAATGTCCGGCGTCCGTCATGCGTCGTGCGACATCCGTCATGCATCAACATTTGCCTTGTGAACACTCTAGAGGCCACATTTGTGACCCAATCTTTATGAAACTTAGTCAGAATGTTATTCTTGATGATCTCTAGGTCAAGTTTGAAACTGGGTCATGTGGGGTAAAAAACTAGGTCAGTAGGCCAGATCAAAGGAAAAGCTTGTGAACATTCTAGAGGCCACATTTGTGACCCAATCTTTATGAAACTTGGTCAGAATGTTTGTCTTGATGATCTGTAGGTCAAGTTTGAAACTGGGTCATGTTGGGTCAAAAACTAGGTCAGTAGGCCAGATCAAATGAAAAGCTTGTGAACACTCTGGGGGCCACAGTTGTGACCCAATCTTTATGAAACTTGGGCAGAATGTTTGTCTTGATGATTTCTAGGTCAGATTTCAATCTGGGTCATGTGGGGTCAAACACTAGGTCAACAGGTCAAATCAAAGAAAAAGCTTGTGAACACTTTAGAGGCCACAGTTAGAACTCAATCTTTATGAAACTGGGTCAGAATGTTTGTCTTAATGATTTCTAGGTAAATTTTGAAACTGGGTCATGTGGGGTCAAAAACTAAGTCACTGGGCCAGATCAAAGGATTAGCTTGTGAACACTTTAGAGGCCTCAGTTGCGACTCAATGAAATTTGATCAGAATGTTTGCCTTCATGATCTGTAGGTTAGTTTTGAAACTGGGTCATGTGGGTTAAAAATCTTAGGTCAGAAGGCCAGATCAAAGGAAAAGCTTGTGAACACTCTATAGGCCGCCACAGTTGTGACTCAGTCTTTATGATTCTTGGTCAGAATGTTTGTCTTGGTGATCTCTAGGTCAAGTTTCAATCTGGGTCATTTGGGGTCAAAAACTAGGTCACATGGTCAGATCAAAGGAAAAGTTTGTGAACACTCTAAAGGCAACAGTTGTGACTCAATCTTTATGAAATTTGGTCAGAATGTTTATCTTGATGATCTCTAGGTTAAAGTCGAACCTGGCTCATGTGGGGTCAAAAACAAGGTCAGTAAGCCAGATCAACTCTGGTGAGTGATAAAGGGCCATCATGGCCCTCTTGTTTTTTTTTATTTCTAATGATTTGAAAATACCTGGGCTTTAGCACGACTAGTCAGCTTTTCATCTATGAAAACATATTTGAACTCTGAATAAACACAAATCCCACAGGGGTCCGTAACGGAGCAAGGGTACATAGAGATTTTTGGAACTTCATCAGATCGCTCAAAAGGTCCTTTCTGATGTTGTCTGAAAGTGTCAGTATATGCCTCGGGTGAGAAATATTTTCAAAATGAATTTTCGTGTAATAAATGTTGATTCTACAGAAGCGTGAAAGGGCCATCAGACGCTAATACGTTTTATCATGTTACAGGTATGGAAAGGATATAGAGGATTGCACAGTATGTGGGGGCATCCGTGTCCTATGGACACAATTCTAGTCTAAGAATAATTTTGTACAAAGTTGAATATTTTGCAGTCTTAGTCTAAACTTTAGACTTGTTTTATGACTAAGAACCCAGTTCTTCAAAGTTTAGGAGTGGCAGTATTCTTGTAAATTGACATTTATATATTTGTGTTTATTTACAGCCATACATGAGGACCATGGTCTGGTATGGACAGAAGGACAAGGAATTTTTCTGACACCAGTGTCATTGTTTCAAGGTGAAGTTGAGAATCAGGAACACAGCAAGCTTGGTGAATTTGAGTAAGTTGTGTTTCTTGAATACTGTTGTGCAACCTTAGTCTTTCCCTGCTTGTCCACTTGGCGAGTACAGAATTGAGAGTACAGAAGTATCAGTCTAGAGGAAGGTGTATGTGAGAAAGTTGTCATTTACTTACAGTGAAGTCTGAAAGTATTTTCATCTGTGCAGCATTGCCAGACCACTCTGAAAGTATTTTCATGTTTGTGCAATTGGCAGACCAGTAAGAAAGTACTTTGATGAGTGTGCCATTGCAAGACTAGTCTGCAAGTGTTTTCATGGATGCAACATTGCCAGAGCAATCTGAAAATAGTTTCATGTGTACAACATTGCCACCTAAGTCTGAAAGTATTTTCAGGGGTGCAGCATTGTCAAACCAGTCTGAAAATATTTTCATGGGTGCACCATTGCTACACAAGTCATAAAGTATTTTCTTGGGTACACCATTGCTACACAAGTCATAAAGTATTTTCATGGGTACACCATTGCCACACAAGTCATTAAGTATTTTCTTGGGTACACCATTGCCACACAAGTCATAAAGTATTTTCATGGGTACACCATTGCCACACAAGTCATAAAGTATTTTCTTGGGTACACCATTGCCACACAAGTCATAAAGTATTTTCATGGGTACACCATTGCCACACAAGTCATAAAGTATTTTCATGGTTGTGCCATTACCAAAAAGTAAAACAGAGGTGAATCAGTATTTTGCATTAAAATATGAAATTTAGGTTGTATTGGGACAGACCATTTACAATAATACCAAAAAATATTTAGAACAAAATTTACAATTAATGGGTTTGATTTTATCACCACAGATCACTGTAATCTCTCTAAATGGTCTAAATGATATTTAAAAAGTAAGTTTGATCATTATTATTTAAAATTGTTACTGAGTAATGAATGTTGATATTTAAGGTAATGTTTTAAAAAATATTGACATTCTCATGTGCACTCAGATGCTTCCCATTTAATGTATCTATTAATCTATTGGTAACAGTGCAAACATACAAGGCTAATTGTTAAACTGTTGTTCAAATTTTAGTCCATTTAAAATCAATACAAACTTGTTAATGACAGAAACACCAGAGAATGCTTTTTACAGATTCCTTTGTAATTGGTTTTTAAAAGGCTTGGTAATTTTTGCATCTGTCATAAATGAATTAAGATGAAAGACATGTTAAATATGATAGGACTGTCATAAAAGTTTTGAAATTGACATAAACAATACATTCTCTAAATTGCAAACTCAGATTTTAGCTGCATCATTTGTAGCATCATGAAAGCTCTTCTACTCACCTGGACGTTGTTGGCAACAGTGTCACACCTTAGTTAATGTTTTGTGTGCAAGTTCTTATCCCATATTATATTATTATATTTAGTAGAAAATGTACCCTATGTAATTCAAATATTGGTGACGAATTTCATTACTTACTTGAATGTTCTATATTAAATACGTTAAGGAAAAAATATATCAAACAGCAATTCATTCGTTGTCCAAATATTATTACATTCTTTAGAATTATGAATACGGACCAATAATCATGTTCTTTATAGAAAGTTTTGTCTATTTGTAAAAGAGATTATACAGATGTTTCAACATTGACATTTCATATGTACAAATATTCAGATCCGGGTCCTACTCCCGCTTTGTAACGATTTACTATTTTTAAACAGTGAATAACACATGCCTCACTATGTATTTGTATAATTTGGTACCTCATATTGTCATGTATACCATGAAATGAGAGAAATAAATATTGTATTGTATTGTATCCCAGTAACCATTGTATGTATTGGATTGAAACTTTATACAAGGCTTCTAAGTCGTCAAACCTAATGAAATAACCAAGCTAGTTCAGGCCTCCCAGGTGAAGTTGGGGTGGGGTGGGGTGGGGGGGCTTTAGTTTTGTAAAAATCCTTTAAAACCATTTATTGTTCATATGACCATTAGAAGCCTTTGATTTACCCCTTTTTGAAGCAATTGTTGTATTGAAAATAGAAAGGGAATTGAATTAATTTATTAACAGTTAAATAACTGGTCTGGAAAAGTGAGGGAAATATGATGTTTTCTCAGTCTTGACTTTTAAGTTTGACTGTATACATGGAGAACTCTCCTACTCACGCCAGTGTTGGCATATGTATCTGCTCCTTATACCAATTTCACAATTTCGCAAGTATTAAACCCCGCGAACATACCGGTACTCAAAATTTCCAATTTGCGACATTTTGACCATGCGAAAATATTTGCTTTTACAATGCTTGACAGAAGGCAATAAAATTATTGTCTAGAATCATTTTGTCCTCTGCCACTGATTCAAGTGGAGAAGTTGTCAGTTACTTGCATAGAAAATTCAATGCAAAATTAAGGAACACTGGGTTTAACCATTAAATGACTACCCAGACTTTTGTACCATATTTTTTATTTCTTTAACTTTTTTTGCAGAATGTTAATATGGCAGATAAACAAAAAAAACTTTGTACTTAAAGTGCTTTGTGGTACTATATTTGATGTGTGTTTTCATGAGAAATTTGTTACTGTATTTTATTTTGAAATAGTTGAAATTCTTCCCTATTATAAGCCGTAAACATCATCACAGGGAATAACACAAGAGGCTTACAAATTGTATGGAAGGATAATGGATAATGTGGGATTTTATAGATTTTCGCCACTTCTTGTTTTCTTGACCTCTTTAACAGTTATTGGTTATCTTTTCTGATTTGTCGTCACAATGCAAAACTATTGCAACTTAAAATGAATATACCATTAGATACAACAGTTCCACTTAGAGTCAGTGGAACGTCTGAAGGTAAACTTTGTGAAGCGAGTGATACAGACCTTTTAGTTAATGTCTTTATGTATAAAAGTATACAAGTATTTAATGTTCATGGTTAATCCCAGCTAATGTCTTCTTAATCCCTGGAAACAGCTAGGAGTAAGCTTTTAAAATGTCCACTTTTTTCTGTAAACAAGATTGCTGTTTCATATTTTAATTACCAGTACTGTCAAACCTTTTCTTTAAGGCCACCTGTGAACAGAGATTTCCTTCAGATAAAGACCTCAGACTAGTATGTTTGGCTTATGTAGATTTTATTGTACTAGTATAATCTAGGAATGTGACACGGAGTGTTGAAAAGACAAAAGTAAACAGAGTACTAGTAATTAATTATTTGCCTTTAAGTTCAATTTGAAATGAATAGAAACTACCTTAAACAAGAAACAGTTTATTGGCTGGTCTGATTTTTGGCCGCTGAGTTTTAGCTCGACTTTTCGAAGAAAAAGTTAAGAGCTATTGCACTCGCCCTGGTGTCTGTGTCAGCATCGCAGTTGGTTAAAGTTTTTTTTATAAGTCAAATATCTCTCTTACTGTCAAAGCTATTGACTTGAAACTTAAAAAAGTCATTTACTATCAAAGTCTACACCAGGAGAAACAATCCCCATAACTCTGAATTGAATTTTGATGGAGTTATGCCTTGTTTTGACTTAGAATTTTTGGTTAAAGTTTTTGATGAAGTCAAATATCTCTGGTACTATCAAAGCTATTGACTTGAAACTTAAAATAGTTATTTACTATCAAAGTCTACACCAGGAGAAGCATACCCCATAGCTCTGGTTTGAATTTTGACAGCTATGCCCCTTTTTAGCTCACCTGAGCAATGCTCAGGTGAGTTTTTCTGATCGCTCGATGTCCGGCGTCCGTCGTCCGTCGTCCGTCGTCTGTCGTCCGTCGTCTGTCAACATTTAGCTTGTGTATGCGATAGAGGCTGTATTTTTCAATTAATCTTCATGAATAATGGTCAGAATGATAACCTTGATGAAATCTAGGCCGAGTTCGAAAATGGGTCATCTCGGGTCAAAAACTAGGTCACTAGGTCAAATCAAAGAAAAACCTTGTGTATGCGATAGAGGCTGTATTTTTCATTTAATCTTCATGAATATTGGTCAGAATGATAACTTTGATGAAATCTAGGCCGAGTTCAAAAATGGGTCATCTCGGGTGAAAAACTAGGTCACTAGGTCAAATCAAAGAAAAACCTTGTGTATGCGATAGAGTCGGTATTTTTCAATTAATCTTCATGAATATTGGTCAGAATGATAACCTTGATGAAATCTAAGTCGAGTTCGAAAATGGGTCATCTCGGGTCAAAAACTAGGTCACTAGGTCAAATCAAAGAAAAACCTTGTGTATGCGATAGAGGCTGTATTTTTCAATTCTTCTTCATGAATATTGGTCAGAATGATAACCTTGATGAAATCTAGGCCGAGTTCGAAAATGGGTCATCTCGGATCAAAAACTAGGTCACTAGGTCAAATCAAAGAAAAACCTTGTGTATGCGATAGAGGCTGAATTTTTCAATTGATCTTCATGAATTTTGGTCAGAATGATTGCCTTGATGAAATCTAGGCCGAGTTCGAAAATGGGTCATCTGGGGTCAAAAACTAGGTCACTAGGTCAAATCAAAGAAAAACCTTGTGTATGCGATAGAGGCGGTATTTTTCAATTGATCTTCATGAATTTTGGTCAGAATGATTACCTTGATGAAATCTAGGCCGAGTTCGAAAATGGGTCATCTGGGATCAAAAACTAGGTCACTAGGTCATATCACGTAAAAACCTTGTGTATGCGATAGAGGCTGTATTTTTCAATTGATATTCATGAATTTTGGTCAGAATGATTACCTTGATGAAATTTAGACCAGTTTCAAAAATAGGTCATCTGGGGTCAAAAACTAGGTCACTAGGTCAAATCAAAGAAAAACCTTGTGTATGCAGTAGAGGCTGTATTTTTCAACTGATCTTCATGAAATTTAGCCAGAATGATTACCTTGATAAAATCTAGGCCGTGTTCGAAAATGGGTCATCTCGGGTCAAAAACTAGGTCACTAGGTCAAATCGAAGAAAAACATTGTGTATGCAATAGAGGATGTATTTTTCAATTGATCTGTATGAAATTTGGTCAGAATGATTGTCTTGATGAAATCTAGGTCGATTTTGAATATGGGTTATCTGAGGTCAAAAACTAGGTCACTAGGTCAAATTAAAGAAAAATCTTGTGTATGCGATAGAGACTGTTTTTTTCAATTGATTTTTATGAAATTTGGTCAGGTTGATTGCCTTAATGAAATCTAGGTCGAATTTGAATATGGGTCATCTGAGATCAAAAACTAGGTCACTTGGTCAAATCAAAGAAAAAACTTCTGTATGTGATAGAGGCTGTATTTTTCAGTTGATCTTCATGAATTTTGGTCAGAATGATTGCCTTGATAAAATCTAGGTCGAGTTTGAACATGGGACATCTAGGGTCAAAAACTAGGTCATATCTAAGAAAATGCTTGTTTTATCGCAAGAGACCAATTTTTTGGTCCAATCTTAATGAAAATTGGTCAGAATATTTGTTTCCTTGAAATCACTAGGTCAAACATGTTTTACACTGTTATGGAGTGTTTCTTAGGTGAGCGACCTAGGGCCATCTTGGCCCTCTTGTTAATTTAGATTTTTTGGTTAAAGTTTTATAAAGTTTTTACTGGCAAAGCTCTAATTCAGAGTCAAGCACTGAGAAAAGTCAAGTGCGCTGTCTTACGGACAGCTCTTGTTTAAAAAGAAATCTTTGATCATCACCTGATAGTAACTGCATCAGCATTGGTTAAGATTTTTGTTAAGGTCCACTTTTTTTCGAAAACTATCAGAGCTATAGCTTTGAAAATTTTGATGTTGATGTCTTGTTATTCTTGTAACTCCAGTTTGGATTTTGTAAATATTATGGCCCTTTATTTTATTTTAGAAAATTGGGATTTTTAGCTCGACTACTTGAAGAATAAGCAGAGCTAACCTACTCACCAAGGAGTCAGCATTGGCGTCACACCTTGGTTAAGTTTTTTTGTACCAGTCCACATTTTAGTTTATACTAATTTGTTTTAGCTCGATTGTGATGAAAGCTTCAAGCTTATTGGAACCACTCTTGAGTTCGCTTCCTGGAAAAACCAGTACTGGTGTCATATGAGAAGTCATGGTCGTGACCCCAGAGGGGCTCAAACCCATGATCCCTGGATTGTGTGGCCGACACCTTACCACTCCTTGACAAAACCTTTTGACATATGCAAGGCTTTTAAACTTTCATCACTTGTTTACTATCACCATGTCCAGTTTTAGGCAAGAGTACATAACTATCAAGCATTTTGTTTGAATTATGGCCCCTTTTAACTTAAAAATCTTGGTTACGTTTTTTGTACCAGTTAATATTTTTTGTAAACTATTAGACATATTTTGGACTTGGACACTGGTTTAGTTTTCATACAAGTCCACATTCTGTCACTATTTGACATGCATGTGGCTTTGAAACTTTGAATATTTGTTCATCCTCATAGTCTCCGTCTGATGACAGAGATATCTGGCTGAATTTTGGCCCTTTTTGGACTTGGAAATCAGTTAAGTTATTCATACAAGTCCATATTTTGTCTAAACTGTTTGACATAATTTTGGCTTTGAAACTGTGACCATAGTGTTTATATGTAGGCAAGACTACATAACTAGGACAAGGACTTAAGCTGGATCAGTTACGGCCCTTTTTGGCATAGAAATTAATTAAGTTTCGCATACCATTCAATATTTTGTCTAAACTGTTTGATGTGGCTTTGAAACTTTGAACACATGCTAATACCATCATGGTCTGTATGTTTAGGCAAGAGTACATAACTTATCTGCTCACAAATTTTTAGCTAGACCATTCGAAAAATAAATAGATCTATCATGCAATATTTTGAAATTAATTCACATATTGCATTGATATTTGGAACTCTCCTATTGAAACAGTAAAGGTGGCTGTTCCACTCCGGCAGTGTTGAAGTCACCACTGACATTCACTTCAGAACTGCAGTTCTTCATTCCATGAGTAGCACCAGCAACTTTGTATTACTTGAATGCTGTACCAGCTTTAATACACAAATACAGTTAGGTTCTTTTTGCTTTGTTGGAAAATTTGAGTTAGAATAGAAGTTAATATTTTCCTATACAGTCAATCTACTATTATACTGATGGTAATCTGTATATTCATTCACAAATCTATTGCATCTCTGGTAATAATTTGACCCCATACTTACATCAATTCTTGGAATAGTCGAGCCTGGTGTCAAAAGACAGTTCTTGTTGATTCAGCTGTAGACTGACACAACAGGACCTTCTACACCCATATAAGATCATTTTGATTTAGAATGTATTTAATGACAGCTTTTGTTATTATTTTTAGCAAAGACAGTCCATTAGAAAGGTAAAAATGAGGAGACATTTTGATAAATTGTAGCCTTGTTGTTTATGTGTGTGCAGTGTAACAAAATATGTCCTTGTAAAAAGACAAATCAAAGTAATAGTAACAATTAATTTTATGAAATTTTGTTGTGTTTGAAAAAATATACATAGTCTTGTTAAGTGAAGTTCAGAAATGTAAGATTTTTTTTTCATTTCACAATCTTTCATGGAGTGGAATTTGGTTAATTCATAGACATTACATGTTTACTCTGCACACATATATCTTTGTAGCAACTTTTCTTGAAAATCATACAGCTAAACATTTTTTCACTCACAGTTGAATTGCATACATTTTTCTTACAAGTATGAACTTTTAGAATGGTATTTGAGGTTTCTAGATACTTCACTGATTTCTTTTTTACTGTAGCATGTCACTCTTTCAAAGTATATTCAGATCTCTGAGGTGGACAATTTTTTTGAATGTTTTATATATTCTTGGTACTTTTATTGCATTTTGAGCATCATCAACAGGTGTCAATTAAACAATGTTTTGACTGCTTGTTTTTTTAGCTTACCTCAGCACAAAGTATTGTGATCACGCTGTGTCCATTGTCTGTTGTGCATGCGTCTATCTACATCAAGTCGTCCTGACTGTCGTCAAAAATTGTGTTAAAATGACATCTCCTCCAAAACCACTGAATGGATTTTGATGAAACTTGGCCTTGATGCTCCTTGGGTGGTCCTCTGCCATATTTAATCAAACGGTTCCACTTGGTTGCACATAGGGGCTGCCAGAGCTAAAAATAGTGACATCTCCTCCTAAACAGATGGTCCGATTTTGAAATCATTTTACACAAATGGTCCTTATGTCACCCTCTACCAAGACTGTTCAAATTATTTAAAGCATACATACAACTTGATAATGTAAGCTTTGAAAATGTCTAACGATAGAAATAAGGTGCATATTGACAAGAAGTGACAAAAGTTCTCAAAAATTTTGTGAAGATTACCTCCCCTGATAATTTTAGTTTTTCATGAGTTATTTCCCCTGAAAACTAGAAAAAAATAATGTTCTCCTTTTCCCTACTGGGAATTATGTCTCCCACCACACAGTGGTGTGGGAGACATATTGATTTACTCCAGTCTGTCTGTCTGTGTGTGTGTCTGTCACAAAGCTTGTCCGCTCTCTAAGTCGAACATTTCTCATCCGATTTTCACCAAACTTGAACAAAATGTGTTTGACCATAAGACCTCAGCCAAGTTTGATAATTAGCCAAATCGGTCCAGGCGTCTTGGAGTTATGGCCCTTGAATTACCAAAAATCGGTCTTTTTACTCTTGTCCGCACTCTAATTCGAATATTTCTCGTCCAGTTTTCACCAAACTTAAACAAAATGTGTTTGACCATGAGACCTCTGCCAAGTTCGATAACTAGCCAAATCGGTCCAGGCATTTTGGAGTTACGGCCCTTGAATTATAAAAAAATTGGCCTTTTTACTCATGTGCGCACTCTTAATCAAACATTTCTCATCCGATCTTCACCAAACTTGAATAAAATGTGTTTGACCATGAGACCTAGGCCAAGTTCAATAACTAGCCAAATCGGTCCAGGCATTTTGGAGTTACGTCCCTTGAATTATCAAAAAATTGGCTTTTTACTCATGTCCGCACTCTTAATCAAACATTTCTCATCCGATCTTCACCAAACTTGAACAAAATGTGTTTGACAATGAGACCTCGGCCAAGTTCGATAACAAGCCAAATCGGTCCAGGCATTTTGGAGTTACGGCCCTTGAATTATCGAAAAATCGGCCTTTTTACTTTTTTCCGCACTCTTAAGTCGAACATTTCTCATCCGATCTTCACCAAACTTGAACAAAATGTGTTTGACCATGAGACCTCAGCCAAGTTCAATAACTAGCCAAATCGGTCTAGACATTTTAGAGTTACGGCCCTTGAATTACCGGAAAAATCCGTCTGTTTACTCTTGTCCGCTCTCTAAGTCGAACATTTCTCATCCGATCTTCACCAAACTTGAACAAAATGTGTTTGGCCATAAGACCTTACCCAAGTTTGATAACTAGCCAAATCGGTGCAGGCACTTTTGATCTATGGCCCTTGAATTACTGATTGGATCCACTCATCCAGACCATCTAATTGGATTCACTCGTCTAAAACATCTAGAGAAACTAACATTTTTTCATAGGGGCAGTTGTGGGAGACATGCGCTTTTCTCAAAAGCATCTCTAGTTTTAGATTTATTTTTGATATCTGTATCAGAATCATATAATGTAGCTTTCTACCGCAAATTTTTCTCGAATCTCAAGCTCAGATTCTCATAATCAAGGAAATTATATATTTCCCATAGGCATCAATATTAACTTCAATAACGATTTTCTCCCCAAAAAATGATAAAATTCGAAAAATCTCTCAGTGAAACGTTTTTAATTTTGAATGTCTTTAAAGTGACCAAATTTCATTTAAATATTACCATCCAGTTACAAGATATGAAATATGGCTATTACACCATGTCATCCTTAAATTCTTTGTTTCTTTGAGATAATTAACATGAATATGAATTATATCTGGGTCGTATGTAGCAGCAGAATCATACAATTTGAATGCGGTTCTAATGTTGCATTTTCGAAAAAAACATTTTCTTTCTTTCTTCACTTTCTTTCCTATTTTTAGCTCACCTGTCACAAAGTGACAAGGTGAGCTTTTGTGATCGCGCGGTGTCCGTCGTCCGTCGTCCGTCCGTGCGTCCGTAAACTTTTGCTTGTGACCACTCTAGAGGTCACATTTTTCATGGGATCTTTATGAAAGTTGGTCAGAATGTTCATCTTGATGATATCTAGGTCAAGTTCGAAACTGGGTCACGTGCCATCAAAAACTAGGTCAGTAGGTCTAAAAATAGAAAAACCTTGTGACCTCTCTAGAGGCCATATATTTCACAAGATCTTCATGAAAATTGGTCAGAATGTTCACCTTGATGATATCTAGGTCAAGTTCGAAACTGGGTCACGTGGGGTCAAAAACTAGGTCAGTAGGTCTAAAAATAGAAAAACCTTGTGACCTCTCTAGAGGCCATATTTTTCATGAGATCTTCATGAATATTGGTCAGAATGTTTATCTTGATGATATCTAGGTCAAGTTCGAAACTGGGTCACGTAGGTTTAAAAACTAGGTCATTAGGTCTAAAAATAGAAAAACCTTGTGACCTCTCTAGAGGCCATATTTCTCAGTGCATCTTCATGAAAATTGGTCAGAATGTTCACCTTGATGATATCTAGGTCAAGTTCGAAACTGGGTCACGTGGGGTCAAAAACTAGGTCAGTAGGTCTAAAAATAGAAAAACCTTGTGACCTCTCTAGAGGCCATATTTTTCATGAGATCTTCATGAATATTGGTCAGAATGTTTATCTTGATGATATTTAGGTCAAGTTCGAAACTGGGTCACGTGGGGTTAAAAACTAGGTCAGTAGATCTAAAAATAGAAAAACCTTGTGACCTCTCTAGAGGCCATATTTTTCATGAGATGCTCATGAATATTGGTCAGAATGTTTTATCTTGATGATATCTAGGTCAAGTTCGAAACTGGGTCACGTAGGGTCAAAAACTAGGTCATTAGGTCTAAAAATAGAAAAACCTTGTGACCTCTCTAGAGGCCATATTTCTCAATGCATCTTCATGAAAATTGGTCAGAATGTTCATCTTGATGATATCTAGGTCAAGTTCGAAACTGGGTCACGTGGGGTTAAAAACTAGGTCAGTAGATCTAAAAATAGAAAAACCTTGTGACCTCTCTAGAGGCCATATTTTTCATGAGATCTTCATGAATATTGGGCAGAATGTTCACCTTGATGATATCTAGGTCAAGTTCGAAACTGGGTCATGTGGGATCAAAAACTAGGTCAGTAGATCTAAAAATAGAAAAACCTTGTGACCTCTCTAGTGGCCATATTTCTCAATGGATCTTCATGAAAATTGGTCAGAATGTTCACCTTGATGATATCTAGGTCAAGTTCGAAACTGGGTCATGTGCGGTCAAAAACTAGGTCAGTAGGTCTAAAAATAGGAAAACCTTGTGACCTCTCTAGAGGCGATATTTTTCAATGGATCTTCATGAAAATTGGTCAGAATGTTTACCTTGAAGATATCTAGGTCAAGTTCGAAACTGGGTCACGTGGGGTTAAAAACTAGGTCAGTAGATCTAAAAATAGAAAAACCTTGTGACCTCTCTAGAGGCCATATTTTTCATGAGATCTTCATGAATATTGGTCAGAATGTTCATCTTGATGATATCTAAGTCAGATTCGAAACTGGGTCACGTGGGGTGAAAAACTAGGTCAGTAGGTCTAAAAATAGAAAAAACCTTGTGACCTCTCTAGAGGCCATATTTCTCAATGGATCTTCATGAAAATTGGTGAGAATGTTCAGCTTGATGATATCTAGGTCAGGTTCGTAACTGGGTCATGTGCGGTCAAAAACTAGGTCAGTAGGTCTAAAAATAGAAAAACCTTGTGACCTCTCTAGAGGCCATATTTTTCACGAGATCTTCATGAAAATTGGTGAGAATGTTCACCTTGATGATATCTAGGTCAAGTTTAAAAGTGGGTCACGTGCCTTCAAAAACTAGGTCATTAGGTCAAATAATAGAAAAACCTTGTGACCTCTCTAGAGGCCATATTTTTCAATGGATCTTCATGAAAATTGGTCAGAATTTTTTATCTTGATGATATCTAGGTCACATGTGCTCAAAAACTAGGTCACTTTGTCAAATGATAGAAATAACGATGTCATACTCAGTTGAACACTGGGTCATGTGGAGATAGGTGAGCGATTCAGGACCATCATGGTCCTCTTGTTAGGATTTTCCAAGGGGGTCCGGATATTCCTGCCAGTTTCCCTATATGTGTATAGTAGAAACTTAGAAAATCTTCTTGTATGAAACTGCTAGCCCTATTTTAAAAGAATTTACACAAATTGTCCTTGTGTGACCTTTACAAATATATGGTATTTTTGGTTAAAAATAGGTTTTCTAGCAATTAGACTTTAAAAATCTTCTTTCCTAGAACTTATATTTGATATTTGGCATGTGATATAAGGGTTTGACTAAGTAATTGTCCAAATTATTGCCCCAAGGTCAAAAATGGCCATGCCCCTGTGTGTGATGTGTACTTACTTATAGGCTTATATTATAAGAAACTGAAAATCTTCTTCTCTGAATCCATAATGGCTAGAGCCATAATATTAGGCGGTGTACTGTCTACCGTAATTGTACAATATATTGCCCTAGGTTCAGAAATGTGTGTGACATGTATATATAATATAGGCTTACATAGAAGAAACCTAACTGTGTACTTGTACCATTAATACGTTATATATAAACACACCTGAAGCCTTGTACACAGGTGGGTGCTTTAGCATCAATGACCCTTTTGTTAGATAGTTATTTTCAATTAGAACACCCACCCATATTAGCATAGATCCGGTTGAGTTGCACACTTTTTTTAGCATCTGTTAAAGGAGGTATTTTAAGAGTGGTTATAACACAAGAATTTCTTTATTTTAGCTAAAATGCACTTCTCTATGTCCCGTTTGCAAAGTCTTAATCAGATGGTAATAGTGTTCCTAGTTATTGTGTTCCATCTGGTGATAAGTTTGTTGTTTAGAGTTTTAAGTATTGGTAATAAGTATTGGGTGGCTCTAAGAGTTGCCTTTGTCCATCCATCAGTCCATCTGTCTATCCAAACTAACTTAATTATGTCCTTCATATCTCAAAAAGATTTTGACCCGGAGTTGTCAAACCACACAGGATTATTATTCAGCACGGGAAGTTGTGAACCAGGGGTTTTCATTAGGATCGCACACAGTTATGGCCCTTGACTTAGTCAAAAATATGCATAAAAAGGGCCTAAGTTTGTGTCATGCTTTTATCAAAAAGTATTTGACCCACTATTGTGAAACATTACAGTAGAGATATCAATCAGCCAGATCAGTTAGGGCCCTGACTTAGTCAAAAATATGCATAAAAAGACATAAAAGTTGTGTGGCACATATCTCAAAATGTATTTGACCCACTGTGATGGAACATTGCAGAAATTTTATTAAGCATGTGAAGTTGTGCACCAAGGGTGTTGTTACATATATCACTCGGCCATACCAGAGTTATGGCCCTTGACTTAGTCAAAAATGTGCATAAAAAGGCATAAAAGTTGTGTCTTACATATCTCAAAAAGTTTTTGATCTAGGGTCATGAAACTTTATAGAAATATTATTCAGCATGTGAAGTTGTGCACCTTGGATTTTGTTTAAGATTTCTTTTGGTTAGACCAGAGTAATGGCCCTTGATTGTCATAAATATGCATAAATGGGATACAAGTGTTTTTCACATGTATCTCGAAAAATATTTAACTTAAAGAGTCATAAAACATTAGGGGATTGTTAAAAAAATAATATTTCACCTAGAGTCATGAAACCTTGTAGGAATACAGGGTTTTTTTTACGACTGGGGGAAGAGGCCCCAGCCTGTCATTGGGGGAAGAAAATAGCCCGCGACGAGCAGTTTTGGGGGATTTTTTCACTCAGGGGGGAATTTACAATTATGCATAATAAACACTTTAAACTATGTTTTTATTACATATTCTTGCAACTTTTAGCAACTATACACACTGTCACTTAGCAATAGATGGACTTGCACTAATGTTCACTTATCATTGTAACAAGGTGGGTGGGGAGAGTTGAAATGCTCAAATCATTGAATATTTAAAGGTCACATGCTTTTATTCACAAAAAATGCTTTAAAATAAGAGTTGCTTTTGCAAGAGTCATCATATTATTATTAAATGCATACTTTTGTTGGCTTTTTATTTCAATTGTACTAGACAATCTTGTAAGAAAGGATAAGAAAGTCCGAAAATCACGATCGTGAAAACGTGTGACAAATATGAAAAAAAACGAAAGCAAACATTAAAAATTCTTGATAAAATTTCATCTTTTCACCAGAACTATTCCATACTTATAATATCTGATTACTTAAAACATTTATATTTTATTTTGCTCTAGCAAAATACCTCGGCAAAGATAATAAATTTGTGTAACGGCCGACCGGCTTATTTAATCGAATCAAGCACATAAAATAATTACTTTAAATTAACAACACATATTACACAATACAGCATAAGCTGTTACCGCTAATTAACAAGAGGTACAAACACGATAATCTGACGCTGCATTGTTTATCAATCATCTATATTACATACTGATGATAACCACGTGTCACTCGGCGCGTGGCGTGATTGACATCTGTCAGTAGCTAATTAACATAAGACGCTCAGCCTACTGTCATACTTACGCTGGTGTCGACAAACAGTATGAAGTTCACTGGGATTTTGATTGATAAGGGGCAGAGCTTTCGAACTCGTTACGCATCAAAGAGTATTACCGCGAGACAAGCAGACGCCCACGGCATATTATGTGCGGGTCATATACGAGTTTTTATCGATTTTCGCCATATATGGCCCAAAGGTTTTCACACCCATTGAAAATTGTGAAAGACCGTCTGCAATTGTGAACGGGTCCGATATTCGGTCGGGAAAATCGCTGGGAGTAATCTCCATTGCTTTGTTTACGATTTTGGAGGAGGGGAATTTCGGACGTAGGGGAATTTCGACTGCGGTAGGGGAAATCCTTGGCTGTGGGGGAAATCCTCAGCTGGGGGACGAGGCCGATATTCGGCCTCTGCTATAGAATAAAAAAAAACCCTGGAATATTATACAGCATGTTTGTTCACCATAATGAATGTTACATATTGCTTCTGAATTGAAGTGCTGTCATGTATGCACATGGCCATTTTTCAAGAAGTCAGCCAAGTTGAGGTCAGTTTTATAAATTTTTGTTTTAAAATTAGTGATTAGTGAAGTAAAGAATCTTTTTTGTGGAGATGAAAAGAAATTTGTCAGTAGTCAGATTATAAGATGAAATCAGCTTTTATATATGATGTTCTTCAGAATAAAGGCTATTATAACAAGTAATTTATCTGCTGTTGTTTTTTTCAGTCGTGGTGTGAAGTCCATCCATTGGAGTGACAATATTTCAGCAGGTCTATGTTATATGTGTGTGGTCCATGACAGAAATATCTCCATATGGAAAGTTGAAGGTCGTCAACCTAAACTGTCCTTCAAACAGATCAGAAAAATCAACATTCAGCCTATATCAAAAGGTAGTCAAACATACAGAATAACCAACATTCAGCCAATATCACAAGGTAGCCAAACATACAGAATAATCAACATTCAGCCAATATCACAAGGTAGCCAAACATACAGAATAATCAACATTCAGCCTATATCACAAGGTAGTAATCAACATTCAATCTATATCAGAAAGCAGTCAAACATACAGAATAATCAACATTCAGCCTATATCACAAGGTACCCAAACATACAGAATAATCAACATTCAGCCTATATCACAAGGTAGTCAAACATACAGAATACTCAACATTCAGCCTATATCACAATAATCAACATTCAGCCTATATCATAAGGTAGTAATCTAAATCAACATTCAGTCTATATCACATGGTAGTCAACCATACAGAATAATCAACATTCAGCCTATTTCACAAGGCAGTCAAATATACAGAATAATCAACATTCAGCCTATTTCACAAGGTAGTCAAACATACAGAATAATCAACATTCAGCCTATATGATAAGGTAGTCAAATATACAGAATAATCAACATTCAGCCAATATCACAAGGTAGTCAAACATACAGAATAATCAGCATTCGGCCTATATCACAAGGTAGTAATCAACATTCAGCCTATATCACAAGGTAGTCAAATATACAGAATAATCAACATTCAGCCTATATCACAAGGTACCCAAACATACAGTATAATCAACATTCAGACTATATCACAAAGTAGCCAAAAATAGAGAATAATCAACATTCAGCCTATATCTTAAGGTAGTCAAAAATATAGGTTAATAGCATTCAGCCAATATCACAAGGTAGTCAGACATATAGAATACTCAACATTCAGTCTATATCACTAGGCAGTCAAACATACAGAATAATCAACATTCAGCCTATATGACAAGTTAGTCATACATAGAGAAGCTTGAAGATCATCAGCCCATTCCTGAACAAAACTTTTCACTGTATATACCACAGATTGCAGATGGTTGCAAAGGGATTGGCAAAATGCTTAAGTTGTCAAGTGATACAAATGTAGAAAATATAAGGAAAATGGCTGGGGTCACATAAATTTCTCAAGTCAGCTCCGGTGCTTGAGTTATTCACTGTTCCACGTTTTTTCACTTTTCTCCATTCAATGTTTAAAAGCAGATACTGGATAAATGAAGAAAAAACACGTTTTTTATAACTTTTTTTATTGACATTTCATAATATGTGAATCTTAAAAAGCTTGACATAAATTTTGAGGCATGCCCCTATTAAGGATTTGGTGTCCGAAGTAAATCTACCTTATTTGAAACATGCTGACTTCTTAGTTAACATCTGTTCATATCAGTTTAATGTTTAACTAAAACAGCAGTTTTATTTATTTAGTATCACTATCTATTTTGCTGTTGATAATGCAGGTGGCAAACACTTTGTTGTGTTAAAGGAGATTGATTAATTTACGTTCCTGACCTTCTTTATAGTTAATTCAAATTCCCTCTTTTGTCATAAAAACAAGACAGTTACCACTTATTCGCAAAACATTGTAAATTTCACTATGAAAACAATTGAAAATTTCAAAATTAAATGATTTCTGTCTTTTAGAATTTTCAAATAGCTGCACCATTTCATAACTGCTTAAGAAATTGGCGATCATTTAGTATGTAAGAAGTAAGTCAAAGTAATAAATTCAAATCACGTGATTGTTCTGCTATTCACTTATCATTTTTGGGATCACTTGTGTCAAGGTCACAGGCCTGAACACTGAAAAGGCTTTCCAATCAATAACTCGAGAACCACTTGATCCAGAATGTTGAGAAACTTCATGGGATGCTTGGACATGCAGAGTAGATGACTCCTATTGAATTTGGGGGTCACTCAATCAAAGGTCGAGGTCATGGGCCAGAACATAGAAAACCGTTTCCAATCCATAACTTAAGAACCACAAGGCCCAGAATGGTAAAAATTAGTGGGATGGTTGGACATGCCTAGTACAGTAAACCTCACTTAAAAGGAACTCGGATATAAGGAACACTCGGTTATAAGGAACAGTTTTCAATTCCCCGATCTAATTCCTTCTTTATTCAATTTAAAAATCCTCGGTTATAGGGAACTCGGTTATAAGGAACACTCGGTTATAAGGAACACTTTTTCTAGTCCCAAAGTACGAAATTCAATGGAAAACCCCTCGGTTATAGCGAACAGACATAAAGAATAAAAATTATTGAAAACCAGAAATAAAACAGGAGAATCGCTGATGACGTCCGTCAGAGTAACGTCGGCATTTTCAGGCGATTTAACGCACATGAATAAACACAACTTATTTCATTTCTATGATATTCACGGATACGATAAAAAGAAAATATATAATATCATTAACATTTACCAAATACAAGACGATAGTAGACTTATATTTACTCAAGATTACGTTCGAGAGCTAAGATCTACATGTATTAGGTATTTCATGTTGACAATAGTGAACGAAAATCAGTAACGGTCACGGTCATACTGTCCTAAATAAATGTGCTAATTACGCGTCATTAACAATGGCAAACAGTCCAGTTGATCAAATTTCCAAGCAGGTGCTAAAATGGACAATTGCAGAACTATAGGTATAATTTACACTTTTATCCGTATGTATGGCGCTGTTGTCTAGTCGTAATGCACTATATGTCATAAACACCCTACTTTTAGATTTTAATGGGTTGTCTAATTTAACATTTTTGATTTTTGTAATTAAAATTTGAACATTTTTTTGTATTAGTATTGATGCCTATTCTCATAACATGCAGTCGAGCAAGGTAACACTGCAACATATCTCATAGTCATAATGTAGCGCTCTCTAAAAACGAAGATAGAAAAAAAACGACAAAAAATAAACACAAATTACGGTCATTTTTACCGACGTACATTTTGGCTTAGTTTAGGTTTAACGCCGTGTTTCAACACTATTTCAGTCATAAACATGCAGGCAGTTTACCTTATCTCTCCAGGAAAGGACCGGTACTAGACTCGCAACATTGATTCATGGTCGGCCCGGAGTGTGAACACATAGCCCTTTTCAAAGTCAGTCAAATAGTGTTCGCTATACAAATTGTGTTCGTTATACAAACCTCGGTTACAAGGAACTAGTACGCTATACGGATATAAGGAACTTCGGTTATAAGGAACAATTTTAGAGGTCCCAAGCTGTTCCTTATAAGCGAGGTTTACTGTAGATGATTCCAGGTATTGCAGCCAACCATCAGTATCTCTTTCACTTTCGCTTCTGTCTGCTATTGACTTCTTACTTATTACTATGTGCTGGGGGAGATAGGTGCTTTTCTACGAAAGCATCTGTATATCCCATCCAAAGACTTACATGTTGGTAATCCAAAATTCTAGAGCATATCCCAAACACTGGATTTATTCATTTCAATTTTATAGTTGTTAAACTCTGCATTTTTCTATTTGTACATTTGTTCATGAAAAGTCCATAAATAATCATTTGGCAAAAAAAACTTCAAACAGATTGATCAGAAAAATCCAGAAAGAGATAAAATTAAGAGTGAAGCAATTCAGAGTAATACAATATGCCATGCCAATATTTATAAATAACCAGTCTGTTTTTATCTTGAAACTTTTTTGTTTGCGATGATGAGATAACAAGTTTGAAAACTCTGTGCACTTAAAAAAGAATTTGAGATTTATGGTTTAAATGTCCGTTGGTAAATGATAGTTTCCACCCATTTTAACTCTTTAAATACTTCATTTCAGTGTATTTCTATTTGTGTTACACTCGGGCTGTTTTTATGACATGTCGGATTTTTTTTCTTTTTGTTGGATAATTTGATATTATGAATCAGTTTGAAATTATGGTAATTATCATTATTATCTTGTTATATGTGTTAAACGAGTGAAAGGTATAGAAATTTAATTTATGAAAGTGATTATGACTGTTTTAGTGATTACTTTATAACTGCATGTTAATTATTGAAGCCATTCAAATAAGCTTTTTGATAATTGCCATCTAATTGATTTAAGATACTTCTGTATTTACTGTAGTTTTTCCTTTAAGTGCAATGGGACTCGAATATTCGCTCTCATTCTCATTGATTAAATCATATCCCTGTAAATGATATCTAGTTATCTAACCTGGTGAGATTAACCTCAGAATTGCAATTCTACGTAACATGTTTTTACCAGTCAGTTCAGTCAGGGGAATCCGTGGCCCAGTGGTTAATGTTACTGACTTGGAATCACATATCTCTCACCGATGTGGGTTTGAGACTTCTTCATACATGAGGAAGCTATCCATCAGGCTTACACAAGGTTGGTGGTTTTACCCCAGGTGCCCCACTCGGGTCTTGCTCCACCATCAAAGCTGGGAAGTCGCTATTTGACCTGTAATTTTGTTGATGTGACGTTAAACCCAACAAAACAAAACAAACAGTAGATAGAAAAGTGTCCAGTTTTACATTAAGGACAGACAGCTTTCATATAACTACTAGGAAAACCAATGACACTTCAGGCTTCTAATTCCTGTAGTTCAGTTTGTACATATTTATTTTAACCGGCATGTAATACACAGGACTGTGATTCAAGAGGTTTTGAATTTGAATCCTAAAGGAGGCATATTTTGTTTGTGTATGAAGTAATTTGTCATCCACCAGTGATTCATGTGAGAAAGTTGTCAGATACTAGTAGAAAAAAGAAATAAAAGACATTAATCCCAACAGAACTGATATTAGCTTGATTGTAAGCTTACTTAAAATCAACCTCCTAGGAAAAGTACTGGTGTCCCCAGATTATAAAACTTGCAACTACATAACTTTATCCTTAATTTTAACAGTGTGTGTATTTGGTCAAATGCGGTACCAGTATTTATTGCATCTTGAATGAATATTTCTGCTTTATTACACAAAGTTAAGGCTGTTTGTATGTTTTATGAAAACTTTTAAGACAGGACAGGAACTTGAGGGAAATTCTTGCTTAACATTGTTCAGTGTGTTCAGTGAATTTTTAATTACTAAAACATAAATTATCATGTATACGGTGTGAACCATATATGTTATTGCAAATATCATACAACATGTGAATACTTGTGAAAAATTTTACAGGATGTTTATGGAATCCAGGTCGTGACATTTTATGTGTGCTTTGTCCACAACAGTCAAGTTTGTACTACAGTCATGTTCATAACAAAGGCAGTCAAGTTTTACTTCAGTTAGACAGGTATGTGTATATAAAACATTGTGAACAAAGGCAGTCAAGTTTTACTACAGTTAGACAGGTATGTGTATGTAAATGACACACAGGAAATATTGAGAATAAAGGCAGTCAAGTTTTTCTACAGTTAGACTGGTATATGTATGTAAATGGCACACAGGAAATATTGAGAATAAAGGCAGTCAAATTTTTCTACAGTTAGGTGTATGTATGTAAATGGCACACAGGAAATATTAAGAATAAAGGCATTTAAGTTTTCCTACAGTTAGACTGGTATGTGTATGTAAAACATTGTGAACAAAGGCAATTAAGTTTTACTACAGTTAGACAGGTATGGGTTTATACAAAATACAGGCAGTCAAGTTTTACTACAGTTAGACCGGTATATGTATGTAAATGGCACACAGGAAATATTGAGAATAAAGGTAGTTAAGTTTTTCTACAGTTAGACTGTTATATGTATTTAAATGGCACATAGGAAATGTTGAGAGCAAAGGCAGTCAAGTTTTACTACAGTTAGACTGGTATGTGTATGTAAAACACTGTGAACAAAGGCAGTCAAGTTTTACTACAGTTAGACAGGTATTTGTATGTAAAACATTGTGAACAAAGGTAATTAAGTTTTACTACAGTTAGACAGGTATGGGTTTATACAAAATACAGGCACTCAAGTTTTACAACAGTTAGACCGGTATGTGTATGTAAATGACACACAGAAAATATTGAGAATAAAGGCAGTAAAATTTTTCTACAGTTAGACTGGTATATGTATGTAAATGACACACAGGAAATATTGAGTACACAGGCAGTCAAGTTTTTCTACAGTTAGACAGGTATTTGTATGTAAAACATTGTGAACAAAGGCAGTCAAGTTTTACTACAGTTAGACAGGTATGGGTTTATACAGAACACAGGCAGTCAAGTTTTACTACAGTAAGACTGGTATATGTATGTAAATGGCACACAGGAAATGTTGAGAGCAGATGCAGTCAAGTTTTACTACAGTTAGATACGTATGTGTATGTAAATGGCACACAGGAAATGTTGAGAACAAAGGCTGTCAAGTCTTACTATAGTTAGACAGGTATGTGTATGTAAATGACACATAGGAAATATTGAGTACACAGGCAGTCGAGTTTTACTACAGTTAGACAGGTATTTGTATGTAAAACATTGTGAACAAAGGCAGTCAAGTTTTACTACAGTTAGACAGGTATGGGTTTATACAAAACACAGGCAGTCAAGTTTTACTACAATTACACTGGTATATGTATGTAAATGGCACACAGGAAATGTTGAGAGCAGATGCAGTCAAGTTCTACTACAGTTAGATACGTATGTGTATGTAAATGGCACACAGGAAATGTTGAGAACAAAGGAGTCAAGTTTTATTACAGTTAGACATGTATGTGTATGTAAATGACACACAGGAAATATTGAGAATAAAGGCAGTCAAGTTTTTCTACAGTTAGACTGGTATATGTATGAAAATGGCATATAGAAAATGTTGAGAGCAAAGGCAGTCAAGTTTTTCTACAGTTAGGAAGGTATGTTTATGTAAATGACACACAAGAAATATCGAGAATAAAGGCAGTCACGTTTTACTTCAGTTAAACAGTTGTGTAAATGACATGCAGGAAATATTTTAAACAAAGGCAGTCAAGTTTTACTTTAGTTAAACAGGTATGTGTATGTAAATAACAGGAAATATTGAGAACAGTCAAGTAATGCTATTGGCTTTATCTGTACAGGTATCCGGATAAATCATGTTTGCAATAAGTGAAAAAGTAATCAGTGATTCAAAGTTTTTTTTCTTAGCTTTTGAATAAGGGAAGTATATGCCACAACCAAGTTCTAATACATTTAAACAGATATGCTCAAATAAATTGTCAAGGTACAGGTATACAGGTATGCTCAAATATATCATCAAAATTATACAGTTATGCTCATATCATCAAAATTATACAGGTATGCTCAAATAAATTGTCAAATTTATACAGGTATGCTCAAATAAATCATCAAAATTATACAGGTATGCTCAAATAGATTGTCAAATTTATACAGGTATGCGCAAATATATCATCAAAATGCTCAAATAAATTGGTAAACGCAGTCAAGTTTCGTCATAGTTTCACAGCTTTTACTGTTTTTAGCTCATCTGATTTTTTGAAAAAAAATGATGAGTTATTGTCATCACTTGAGCGGTTGTCGGCGTCGGCGTCGGCGTCTGCGTCGGCGTTGCCTGGTTAAGTTTTATGTTTAGGTCAGCTTTTCTCCTAAACTATCAAAGCTATTGCTTTGAAACTTGGAATACTTGTTCACCATCATAAGCTGACCCTGTATAGCAAGAAACATAACTCCATCTTGCTTTTTGCAAGATTTATGGCCCCTTTTGTACTTAGAAAATATCAGATTTCTTGGTTAAGTTTTATGTTTAGGTCAACTTTTCTCCTAAACTATCAAAGCTTTTGCTTTGAAACTTGGAATACTTGTTCACCATCATAAGCAGACCCTGTACATCAAGAAACATAACTCCATCTTGCTTTTTGCAAGAATTATTGCCCCTTTTGGACTTAGAAAATCAGTTTTCTTGGTTAAGTTTTATGTTTAGGTCAGCTTTTATCCTAAACTATCAAAGCTATTCCTTTAAAACTTGCAACACTTGTTCACCATCATAAGCTGACCCTGTACAGCAAGAAACATAACTCCATCCTGCTTTTTGCAAGATTTATGGCCCCTTTTGGACTTAGAAAATATCAGATTTCTTGGTTAAGTTTTATGTTTAGGTCAACTTTTTCTCTTAAACTATCAAAGCTATTGCTTTAAAACTTGCAACTCTTGTTCACCATCATAAGCTGACCCTGTACAGCAAGCAACATAACTCCATCCTGCTTTTTGCAATAATTATTGCCCCTTTTGGACTTAGAAAAATGGTTGAATATTATGTTTAAGTCAACTTTTCTCATAAACTATCAAAGCTATTGCTTTAAAACATGCAACAGTTTTTCACCATCATAAGTGGACACTGTACATCAAGAAACATAACTCTATCCTGCTTTTTGCAAGAGTGATGGCCCTTTTTAGACTTAGAAGATCATGGGTAGGACAATATTTCTATTACACAAAAAAAATCAGATGAGCGTCAGCACCCGCAAGGCGGTGCTCTTGTTTGTTATGCCCCCCTTCGAAGAAGGAGGGGTATATTGTTTTGCAGATGTCTGTCTGTTGGTCGGTCGGCAGGTCGTTAGATCTGTCGGTCGGTATGTAGACAAATCCGTTTCTGGATGATAACTCAAGAACGCTTGGGCCTAGGATCATGGAAGTTGATAGGGAGGTTAGTCATGACCAGCAGATGACCCCCATCGATTTTGAGATCAGTAGGTCAAAGGTCAAGGTCACAGTGACCCGGAATAGTTAAACTGTTTCCGAATGTTAACTCAAAAATGCTTGGGCCTAGGATCATGAAAGGTGATAGGGAGGTTAGTCATGACCATTAGATGACCCCTATTGATTTTGAGGGCAGTAGGTAAAAGGTCAAGGTCACAGTGACCTGGAACAGTTGAATGATTTCCGGATGATAGCTCAAGAGCGCTTGGGCCTAGGATCACGAAAGTTGATAGGGAGGTTTATCATGACCAGCAGATGACCCCTATTGATTGTGAGGTCAATAGGTCAAAAGTGAAGGTCACAGTGACCCAGAAGAGTTAAACCGTTTCTTGACGATAACTTGAGAATGCTTTGGCGTAGGATCATGAAAGTTGATAGGGAAATCGATCATGAGCAGCAGATGACCCCTATTGATTTTGAGGTCAGTAGGTCAAGGTCACAGTGACCCGGAACAGATAAACAGTTTCCATACAATAACTCAAGAACTTTTGGGCCTAGGATCATGAAAATTGATAGGGAGGTTGGTCGTGATCAGCAGATGACCCCTACTGATTTTTAGACCAGAGGTCAAGGTCACAGTGACCAAGAACAGTTAAACCATTTCAGGACGATAACTTGAGAATGCTTTGGCCTAGGATCGTGAATGTTTATCATGAATGTTGATCGTGAATGTTGATAGGGAGGTTAATCATGACCAGCAGATGACCCCTATTGATTTTGAGGTCAATAGGTCAAAGGTCAAGGTCACATTGACTCAGAAAATAGAACATTTGTGTACAGTAACAAATAATTTCTGTTCCTTGTGCAATTACTGAATGCATGAAGGGGGGCATTTCGTGTTCTGCGAGCTCTTGTTAATCTTTGTTTTAAAAAGATATATTTTGATCTTATACTTATCAGCTGCAGTAATATAAAGGATAATCATGAATTCTATGTGAATTTGCATGTATTTGATATCAAAGATCATTTTTCTTCTTGTAGGGAGAAGATTCGGTGTGGCTGTTGGTCAACTGATGGATTAAAATTTATTGTCTGTATAGGAACCTCTCTTATGGTAGGTACTGAGAAACTGACATTAACCAAAGTGTACACTCGAGCTTTGATTGGTCTCTGCAAAATGTCCATATGTAACATTTTGTTGTACCAGTGATCACTCCAACATGGATATTTGGAAGAACTGGACCTCTGTTCCTGATGAGTATACTAATAAAAATTTATTGTCAATCTTAAGACCTGTAATATATTTCAGTCCTTTACAATTTGACAGTTCTAATAATTGTTAATTCTTAGCTCGAGTTTTCGAAGAAAAAGTAGAGCTATTGCACTCACCCCAGAGTCATCACTGTTGGTTAAAGTTTTTGATGAAGTCAAATATCTCTGTTATTTTCAAAGCTTTTGACTTGAAACTTAAAATAGTTATTTACTATCAAAGTCTACACCAGGAGAAATAATCCCCATAACCCTGATTGAATTTTTATGCCCCTTTTTAACATAGAACTTTTGGTTCAAGTTTTTGATAAAGTCAAGTATCTCTATTACTATCAAAGCTTTTGACTTGAAACTTAAAAATAGTTACTTACTATCAAAGTCTACACCAGGAGAAATAATCCCTATAACTTGACAGAGTTATGCCCCTTTTTAACTTAGAATTTTTTGGTTAAAGTTTTTGATAAAGTCAAATATCTCTGTTACTCTCAAAGCTTTTGGCTTGAAACTTAAATAGTTATTTACTATCAAAGTCTACACCAGGAGAAACAATCCTCATAACTCTGATTTGAATTTTGACAGAGTTATGCCCCTTTTTAACTTAGAATTTTTTGTGTTCAAGTTTTATAAAGTTTTTACTGGCAAAGCTCTAATTCAGAGTCAAGCTCTGAGAAAAGTCGAGTGGCTGCCTTACGGACAGCTCTTTGTTATGATTTTTTTGTTGTTTTCCATGTTATTTATATATTGAGATGAATTGATCCCGCATTTCCAATGCGGATACTTTAATAGTGTTATTTATTGCTATAGTTTACATATATTAAAGACCCATTAGTTAAATACTTTATACAACATTGTCAAAAATCTTGTACAACCAAGTTCTTTCTTTTCCAAGTTAAAAGTACATGCACATCAGTTTAATCATGTAATAATTAGTACAACGTGTATTGAAGAAAGACAAGCTGGTTGTAACAACAACAAGTTTCATATCCAGTTTTTACTGGCAGTGAATAAAGATACTGAACTATTTCATGCAACAAATTTAATAAGTGCTTCTTTTTATAAGTATAACTAATGTTGC
This sequence comes from Mercenaria mercenaria, assembly GCF_021730395.1. Taxonomy (NCBI): domain Eukaryota; kingdom Metazoa; phylum Mollusca; class Bivalvia; order Venerida; family Veneridae; genus Mercenaria; species Mercenaria mercenaria. The sequence continues at coordinate 32,286,079 of NC_069364.1, read as the reverse complement.
CAGATCCATGTATGTTTACTATTTTCAGGTGTATCACTGGTCAGATATAGATAACTCTATAACCACTTATACAGCTGTACCTTGGACAGTCCCAGGGTAAGTTCGCTAGCTCACAAGAGCTCAGCTGTAGAGCTACTATTTTGTTTGGATGATGTAGTGCCTTGAAAGTTTTGATCATGGGAGTAGAAAAACGTTTTAAGTCGTAACATTTTTTAGTAATATATGCTCTTTTTGTATCTAAAACTGGAATATTTGTAACATCTTCCATAATACATCTCAGCTGTTGAATATCTGTACACGAACACACACACAGGAGTTTCAAAAGAGGAACAGACACATAAATTGTTGGCAAACTTTGTATTAGCTATTTTAAGCTTACTTGTCACATAGTCATTAGTGACAAGGTGAGCTTTTGTGATCGCCCTATGTCTGTCGTCCGTCCGTCCACAATTTCTTGCGAACACGATAGAGACCACAGTTTGCAATTAATTTTAATCAATTTTGCTCACAACTTGTATGTATTGGCATAATGTATCGGTTCCTTTCGAAAACTGGCCAGATCCCGTCATAGGTTCCAGAGTTATGGACCTTTAAAGGGCAAAAATTTGCTATTTTGGCTTGTGAACACGATAGAGACCACATTTTGCAATCAACTTTAATCAAACTTGCACACAACTTGTTTTGGCACAATATCTTGGTTCTTTTCGAATACTGGCCAGATCCTGTTATGGGTTCCAGAGTTATGGCCCCTTAAAGGGCCAAAATTTGCTATTTTGGCTTTTGCAGCCATTAGAGACTTCATTTTTGGTTTGATTTGATACAAACTTGCAGAATATCTTATACAACAATAGATCTTGGATTCCATGATGAAATCATCAGATCCAATTATAGATTCCGGAGTTATAGCCCCTGACTGGCCCCTGAAAGAGCCAAAATTTGTTTATTTTTTACCTTGCGAACACGATAGAAGTGACATTTTACATTCGATTTTAACCACACTTACACACAGATCTCCATTCCTTTCGAAAACTGGCTAGATTCCATCATGGGTTCTAGAGTTACTGCCCCTGAAAGGGGCAGAATTTTCTATTTTGGCCCTTTCAGCCATACAGAGGTTTCATTTATGCTTTGATTTTATACAAATTTGCACAGAATGTTTATCTTGATGATCTCTAGTTCATGATTGAAATGAAACTGGGTCATGTGGGGTCAAAAAAGGGTCACCAGGTCAGATCAAAGGAAAAGCTTGTAAACACCGTAGAGGCCACATTTATGACCCTGTCTTCACGAAAGTTCGTCAGAATGTTTATTTTGGTTATTCCTAGGCCAGTTTGAAGACTGGGTTATATGAGGTCAAAATTTAGGTCACCCAGTCAAATCAAAGGGAAAGCTTGTTAAAACACTCTTGAGGCCACATTTATGAACCTGTCTTCATGAAATTTGGATAGAATGTTTATCTTGATGATTCCTAGGCCAAGTATGAAATTGGGTCATGTGGGGTCAAAAACTTAAGTCATCACACTCAAATCAAAGGAAAAGCTTGTTAACACTGTAGAGGCCACATTTAAGACCCTATCTTCATGAAACTTGGTCAGAATGTTTATCTTGATGATACCAAGGCCAAGTTCAACAGGTGAGCAATATAGGGTCATCATGACCCTCCTGTTAAATCATTAATACTCATAGGGAAATAATTATGTCTCCCACCACACAGTGGTGTGGGAGACATTGATTTACTCCTGTCTGTGTATCTGTCTGTCACAAATCATGTCCGCATTCTTAAGTCAAACATTTCTCATCCGATCTTCACCAAACTTGAACAAAATATGTTTGCAATAAGTCCTCGGCCAAGTTCGATAACTAGCCAAATCGGCCCAGGCACTTTGAATTATGGCCCTTGAATTACTGATTGGAACCATTCATCCAAACCAACCAGACCTACCGGAACCATTAACCCAAACCACCCAGACCTCCCAAAAATTACTGATCGGAACCACCAAACCACTTTGAATCACTTAATGATTAGGCAGTTGTGGGAGACATGTGCTTTTTTCAAAAGCAGCTCTAGTTTTCATTGATTTCATGGTTGTGCCAGGCTATAAAATACTTTTCATTAAATCCTAACAGATAATCAAATCTTCCATATAATATATCTTTAACATTTGGAATCCACTAATTTGTGTCCCCCTCAGATAGTTGTTTTTGCCAAGGCTATGGAATTCTGTGCCCAAAAATTGAAAGATTTCACAGTGGTATGGAGAAAGTGATACTTGATATGGTATTACAGAAGCATAACATGGCATTACATAAGCATCTTGATAGATCAGAGAAACAAAACGCTTCAGAAATGAACATGATATGATGGTTAATGCTCTACCAAATGTTTAATAGAATAATGATAAAAAGACACTATTTTTTCTGTTGAAACTAGAGAGTGGGAGTGGAATGAAAAATAGGTAATATAATGAAATCATTATTATGGGTCACACCAAGATTAAGTTTCATTCAATACAATTTAACTTAAATTTTAACACAAAATCCTCATAGGAATGTGAAACTAATTCATTTGGAACATTGTTTGAAATATTTTAATTTTGCAATAGCTGCTCTTGTTCTTGTTCTTTAACCTTCAGCCTGCTGGCGGCAAGTGATTCTGCCTTTGCGGCCAGTGCAGACCAAGATCAGCTTGCACATTCGTGCATGGTCTGCACTGTTCGCTATTCGGTCAGTAAGTTTTTAGTGAACATCTCTTCAGTTAATAAATGGTGTTGCCCAAATTGATGATAGACCAGTCCATTTTAGAAATTTAGCGGGCTAAAGGTTAAAAACATTTAAGTGCTGAAAGATCACTTGTCAGTTTTCAGCATAAGTTTTTATTTTCATGAAATCACTTTTACTCAAGATTTTAAACCTTGTTTCAATGTTAACCTTAAACCTTCTCTGGTTTACAAGAGAGAAATAGCTACCTTTTTGTTTGCTTAAGTGGTTTAAATTGATTTAAAGTGTTTTTTGATAACATTTTCAGTTTTATGTAGACATATTTTTTGTTGTTAATTGAGCAAGTAAATACATCATGTCCAAATATATTTTTGTCTGGTTTGTAATACTAATAGTTTTGATATTTGAGAGATAATTGATATATCCCTGACATTGATGAGAACATGTTTGATGATCTGTGTAGAATGTTACACATGACTGTATAACGTGACAGCCACGGGGCTGTTTCTTCCCCCTTAATGTAAATAAATTGATAGTTCATCAACAGATAGGTATTTAATATAGTGAATCAGTGTAGATTTAGTGTATAGTGGACATAAAAGATTTTCATTATACATGAAGAATGATTTATACTTTACTTTATCAAAGTCATTCGTATTTATTAAAGTTTCGGTGCTAAGCATGAAAAAGGTCAGCATTAAAAGATTTAACGTTATAATTTGAAGTACAGTATTTACCTGATACTTCACACAATCAAACAAATACTGTATGTAAAGAATGGAAACAGGCATTTAGTTAGAACTTTTGTACTATGGTTTATATTGAATATAGCTTGTCTCAGGTCTAAATTTGATTCAAGAAGCATCAGAAGGTTTTTTTGTTTGGATATATAAAATAAATGAATGAAGGAAACTAAATTTATAGATGATTAATAAAAAAAGTAAATACTTAATTTATGAATTTGATTTATTAATCATGAAAGAGATTTTAAAGAAAGGATAAAGAAATGACTGTCCTGGGTTCACAATTAGATGAACTACGTGTATCTTGCAAATTACCTATAAATTTATGTATAGAGCAAATTCGTGCCAAGAATGTGTGAAACGTACAACATAAAACTGATCCTAGTAATTGATATTGACAGTTTTATAATGGATTGACACTTCTTGCCACCCATATACTGAAAACTTACTACTTCTTTGGTTAGCAAATGAGATGCAAGCCGCATACTGACATTTTTGTGATCACTTTATATAGGTTGGGCCTTGAGGCACCAGCTCATAATTAGTTTATCACTGACTTAATCAATTATATATGCATGTTATATATGGGTTACACTTTGTTACCACAGCTTATTCAACCAGGAAATGCTTTCTAAAAATATTTTTAGAATGTTTTATCTAGTTTGTGTATCATAGACTGACTATGAAAACAACAGTAATATTAAGTAATATTGTGTAGTGATATATAGATTTGTTAATATAATGTAGCTGGATATTTCTCAGGATCGTGAGGTATTGTTTTGTAATGGGTTATCTTTGTAATGTAATTAAGACTCATGTGAAGGCCACGTGAGACAATTATTAATACTTTCATAACATGCTACTATTATTCGGAAAAGAAAGAATCAAAATTGATTACTTTTTGTAATTTTTTGAACGTCAGTTTGTTTGTGTTTATTCATTTTTTGTGCTGATTATTGTATCGTTTAAACAACAGGTTTTTAAACATGGCAATGCTGTAGCGTGTTCTATTGAATGTAGTAGTTGAAAAATGTACATTTAAATTAATATACTAGAAAGGAATATTGTTTTATTATATACCTACACTCTATTTGCAAAGAGCTAGGCTAAGTTAGCAGGACAGGCAAATATCTAAAGGATTTCTCTGTCTCTCTAATCTGATATGATCATAACCTGTCTTGTTATGACATATCATATATATATATAACTTATTGGGTCTCCAATAAGATTCATTCTGTAATTGCTGGGTCTCTTTCTTCTTACTGGATCTTTTTTTCCCATTTATTGGGTCTTTATATACAATACATGGACCCAATATATCATATTATATCATGTCATGTCATGTCCTGTCACATATCATATCACATATCGCATGCCATGCCACAGTACTGGTGTCATATGAGGTGTGACTGTGACCCCAGTGGGGCTCGAACCCTGGACCCCAGGGATACCATGCAATACCATACCACAGTACTGGTGTTATATGAGGTGTGGCTGTGACCCCAGTGGGGCTCGAACCCTCGACCCCAGGGATAAGCAGCCAACACCTTAACCACTAGACTGTACTGGTAAGTACAGGTTAATGTCATAAATTTGACTCTTTGGTGAATGTTCTTTTTGGTGAATAACTGAAGACAGTATGTCTAAGGCCATTTGTTTTTCACCTATTATTCATAGGGGGAAGTTGTCAGACATAGGTGGAGAATAGGTTTTTACTGGTAAGGGATAAACAATGCAGTGAAGTAGTGTTAAAGAATTTAGTTAAACCCAAGAAGCACGCAGACAACTATTTTCTCTTTCTAACTGCGTACAGGTTATTGGGACATATATCAAGTGTTGTAGCCATTTCATCAGACAGAATTATAACAGCTGCAGAACTACCTCTAGAATCTCTCTGCAAACAGCAAGATACATTCCTCATTCCTGATTTATTGAATTCAAATTCAAATGGACCAGTCAGGGATGAGCTTACTGAAGGAGAAGTAATTAGGCCAAAGGGACAACAGACTTCTGCCACAGAATCATTGTTAAATCTTCAAAGAAATCCTGATGTAAGTGGTAAAAATAGAAAATTATCGTATAAATTATTTTATCAAAATTGTATTGTTTAGCTAATAAAAAGAGAAGAAACATCCACTGGTGATAATATAAGCATTTTTAGCTCTACTATGGAGCTCACCCCAGCATCGGCGTTGGTTAAGTTTTTATGAAATGGTAATATCTTATATACCATCAAAGATATTTACTTCAATCTTGGAACACTTCTTTATTATAATAGTCTCTACCTGTAGGTAAGAGTACATAACTCTGTCTAGTATTTTGGCTGAATTATGGCCCTTTCAAGACTTGAAAATTGGTTCAGATTTCGTACAAGTACATGTTTTGTAAAATCTATTTGACATGTAGCTTTTAAACTTTGAACACTTATTTATTATATTATTTTCTATATGTAGATAAGAGTACATAATTCTGTCAGCTATTTTGGCAGAATTATTCCCCTTTTTTGACTTGGAAATGGTCCAGTTTTCGTACAAGTCAGTGTTTTGTAAATTCTATTTGAGATGTAGATTTTAAACCTTGAACACTTATTTATTATATTATTTTCTATATGTAGATAAGAGTACATAATTCTGTCAGCTATTTTCGCTGAATTATTCCCCTTTTTGTGCCCCCCCATGAGTAGTGGGGGCATATAGATTTGCTCTTGTCCGTGTGTCCGTCCATCCGCCCTTCCGTCCGAAGTTCGTGACACGCCTAGCTCAAAAAGTATTTGATATAAATTAATGAAACCTTGCATGAGTCTTTATCATGATATGAACTTGCGCACCTTCTATTTATCGTCTGGCTCCGCCCCCTAATTTTAGAGTTATGGCTCCTGCAATAGTCAAAAATGCACATTTTCACCTTGTGACACCCCTAGCTCAAAAAGTATTTGATATAGATTCATGAAACCTTGCATGAGTCTTAATCATGATATGAACTTGCGCACCTCCTATTTTTCATCTGGGTCCGCCCCCTATTTCTAGAGTTATAGCCCCTGAAATAGTCAAAAATGCACATTTTTACCTTGTGACACGTCTACCTCAAAAAGCATTTAATATAAATTGATGAAACCTTGCATGAGTCTTTATCATGATATGAACTTGCGCACCTCCTATTTTTCGTCTGGCTCCGCCTCCCATTTTTAGAGTTATGGCCCCTGAAATAGTCAAAAATGCACATTTTCACCTTGTGACACGCATAGCTCAAAAAGTATTTGATATAGATTCATGAAACCTTGCATGAGTCTTAATCATGATATGAACTTGTGCACCTCCTATTTTTCATCTTGATCCGCCCCCTATTTCTAGAGTTAGGCCCCTAAAATAGTCAAAAATGCACGTTTTCACCTCTTGACACGCCTAGCTCAAAAAGTATTTGATATAAATTGATGAAACCTTGCATGAGTCTTTATCATGATATGAACTTGCACACCTCCTATTTTTCATTTGGGTCCGCCCCCTATTTCCAGAGTTATGGCCCCTGAAATAGTCAAAAAATGCACATTTTCACCTGATTATGTGCCTCACTCAAAAAGTATTAAATGTAAATTCATGAAACCTTGCTTGAGTCTTTATCATAATGTGACCTTGCACACTTGGCATTCTTCTTGAGAATTTTAGCATTTATTACAGTTATGGACCTTGAAATAGCCAAAATAGTGGATTTTTTGTTTGTGATGCTCATACCTCAAAAAGTATATGGTATAGAATAATGAATCCATTTCATAATTTTTTTTGAGGCTATACCCCATTAAGACTGCCAACATTTGAATGATTTCCCCTTATTTGTGACAACTGTACCAGTGGGGGGCACACCCTGTGTCCTACAGACACATTCTAGTTTGACTTGGAAATGATCCAGTTTTCGTACAAGTCAATGTTTTGTCAAAACTATTTGACATGTGGCTTTGAAACTTTGAACACTTGTTTATCATTATGATCTCTATCTGTAGGCAAGAGTACATAACTCTGTTCAACTATTTTGGCTGAATTTTTGGACTTAGAAATCAGTTAAATTTTTCATACCAGTGCATATTTTGCTAACCGGTTTGTCATATGGCTTTGAAACTTTGACCACTTGTTTACTGTCATAGCCTACATAACTAGGACAAGGACTTTAGCTAAGTTATGGCCCGTTTTAGCTCGACTTTTTGTAGAAAAAGTAGAGATATTGCACTTGCCGCGGCGTTGACCTCGCCGTTGGTTAAAGTTTTTGATAAAGTTAAATATCTTTGTTACTATCAAAGCTATTGACTTGAAACTTAAAACAGTTATTAACTATCAAAGTCTACACCAGGAGAAACAATCCCCATAACTCTGATCTGAATTTTACAGAGTTATGCCCCTTTTTAACTTAGAATATTTTGGTTAAAGTTTTTGAAAAAGTCAATTATCCCTGTCACTATCAAAGCTTTTGGCTTGAAACTTATAATAGTTTTTTACTATCAAAGTCTACACCAGGAGAAACAATCCCTATAACTCTAATTTGAATTTTGACAGTTATGCCCCTTCTTAACGTAGAATTTTTGTGTTAAGTTTCATAAAGTTATTACTGGCAAAGCTTTAATTCAGGTTCAAGCACTGAGAGAAGTAGAATGTGCTGTCTTATGGACAGCTCTTGTTTGACATAGAAATTAGTTAAGTGTCACATACCATTCCATATTTTGTCTAAATTGTTTGATACATGGCTCTGAAACTTTGAACACTTGCTTTCAATCACGGTCACACATTGCCATATAGTGCAAGACTTATCCAAATCCACAAATACAGGTACATTGACATCAGTCAATTATTGCTTGTATTTTTATTTAGTGAATGCTTGTATTTTCAGTCAGTTATTGCTTGAATTTTCAGTCAGTTGTTGCTTGAAATTTCAGTTATTGCTTGTATTTTCAGTCAGTTATTATTCCTTGAATATTCAGTCAGTTATTGCTTGTATTTTCAGTCAGTGATTGCTTGAATTTTCAGTCAGTTATTGCTTGAATTTTCAGTCAGTGATTGCCTGAATTTTTAGTCTGTGATTGCCTGAATTTTCAGTCAGTGATTGGTTGAATTTTTTGCCAGTTATTGCTTGAATTTTCAGACAGTGATTGCTTGTATTTTCAGTCAGTGATTGCTTGAATTTTCAGTCAGTGATTGCTTGTATTTTCAGTCAGTTATTGCTTGAATTTTCAGTCAGTAATTGCTTGAATTTTCAGTCAGTGATTGCTTAAATTTTCAGTCAGTTATTGCTTGTATTTTCAGTCAGTGATAGCTTGTATTTTCAGTCAGTTATTGCTTGAATTTTCAGTCAGTTGTTGCTTGAAATTTCAGTTATTGCTTGTATTTTCAGTCAGTGATTGCTTGAATTTTTAGTCAGTGATTGCTTGAATTTTCAGTCAGTTATTGCTTGAATTTTCAGTCAGTGATTGCTTGTATTTTCAGTCAGTGATAGCTTGTATTTTCAGTCAGTGATTGCTTGAATTTTCAGTCAGTTATTGCTTGTATTTTCAGTCAGTGATTGCTTGTATTTTCAGTCAGTGATTGCTTGTATTTTCAGCCAGTGATTGCTTGAATTTTCAATCAGTGATTGCTTGAATTTTCAGTCAGTTATTGCTTGAATTTTCAGTCAGTGATTGCTTGTATTAGTCGGTGATTGCTTGTATTTTCAGTCAGTGTTAGAAGACAGTTCACGACTGGACTGTATAGATTTGTCTGCAGAAAGAAAACCCACTAGAGTTTCCAGTGTAAATGTGAAGGGTGTACTAACCCCTGATCTACTTCTGTTTCAGGTAGGACCTAGTTAGGTGTTACAGATATGTAATTTAAAAGTGTCCATCCATATGAAGTGCAAAACAAATTCACAGGATCTTAAATTGTACCCTTTACTATTTTATAAATGACAAAATTTGGCCATGCAGAGATTTTGGATGACCTGAAAAAATTCCCTGAATGACCCATATTTAGGACAAGAAATGGGGGTTAAATTGTAGATATTTTTGGGAGAGTAAAGGCTCTATATGGCTATATTTTGTCATTTACCTTTTGTGACAGATTAATTTTGTGCTTTTAGTGGAATTTCATTGTTTTATTGCATTCAGTAGGGCCAGTTTCTGCTAAATCACAGTACTTGTTTTCAAACACACAAATATCTCACAGTAAAATATATTGAAAGAGAGACTAGAATAAACATTTATGTTTTTGAAAAAAAAATGGCAACAATAATTCTCAATCAATATGATCTACTGTGTTACAAACAGTGATTGGATTTTATGTTTTCAGGCCAACTTGAACCAGGTATTGGTAGGAAGTAATGTACAGACGTTGATTCAGGTCTACTTGTTTGATAGAAAACAGTTCACCAAAACATGTGAAATAGTAAGTTTACAACATTCAGACATATTGCATCAACTGAAGATAAAACACAGAATTTTATATAAAACAAAACACCACAATCCAAAGGCTTGAGTGTGATTTGTTACAATATTGTCACATGACCAAATAATATCTTACGATTCCTATCAAAGTGAGGAAAACGTATCGTTGTAACATTCAAAATATATTCAACTTGGGAGGTTGATATTTCAAAATGAGAATAATTCAGGTTAGTCTTACTGGAAAAATTTAGAATAATTTCTACTGCTATGTTTATTAACCAGGTTTTCAACGAAAACCTGAGTTATTAGATTGGGGTAGATGTCGGTCGGGCGAGTTGGCGGTGGCGGCGGCAGCGGCGGCGGTGTCAAACTGGTGTTTCCGGTCAATAACTTTTGTTTCGGTAAAGATATTTGAATAAAACTTGGTATGTATGTAGCTTATATCAAGACAAAGGCTGGGATTGATTTTGGGGTTTCTGGGGTCAAGGTCAAGGTCACTGTTACTTAAAATAGAAAAAGGGTTTCCGGTCAATAACTTAACTTAGGAATGAGCTATCATGATGAAACTTGGTGTATAGAAAACTTATATAAAGTTGTAGCTTGGGATGATTTTGGGGTTTCTGGGATCAAGGTCAAGGTCATTGTTACTAAAAATAGGGTTAGGGTTAGGTTAGGGTTAGGGTTAGCATATCTTCTACATGCATGGAGGGATTTTGATGAAAGTTGGCACAATTGTTCACCATCATGAGACGGAGTGTCATGCACAAGAACCAGGTCCCTAGGTCTAAGGTCAAGGTCACACTTAGAGGTCAAAGGATACAAGAATGAAAACTTTGTCCGGAGCATATCTTCTTCATGCATAGATGGATTTTGATGTAACTTGGCACAATTATACACCATCATGAGATGAAGTGTCTTGCGCAGTTCCCTTAAGAATTACTTCCCTTTGTTGTTACTATAAATAGCTTATATTGTAACTTTTTCATTACTAGACGTAGGGAAAAAACGAAACCATTTTTCTTTAGTACAACATGCATGTTACATCCAATTTTGAGGTGTATTTTGACCAATCACTACCTGGTAAGGATTTCTGTGTGGAATTACAATTTTTTTTTTTGTATTTTTTTTTTTTTTTTTTTTTAAGATTAACTTCCCTTAGTTGTTACTATAAATAACTTATATTGTAACTTTTTTATAATTGACCATAGGGAAAAACCAAGACCACTTTTCTGTGGTACAACATAGTTGTTACTTTCTAATTTTAGGTGTATTTTAATGTATCTCTACCTGGTAAGGAGTTTTTTTGTTGACTTAGAAAAACAAAAGAATTACAATGATTACTAAACAACCACAAAATTTCTGCAAATACAGGTGCTAAGTAAAGAATTTTGCTGTGACGGGCGTATATTGTGACATTCTGGCACTCTTGTTTATTCTTATGAAAATTGTTGAAAACCTGGTTTCGTGGCATTGCTGAGTTTCTTGTTCAAATTGTAAAAATCATTAAATTTTAAAAATTTGTAGACACTAGATAAAGAAGAAAGACCAAAAGGACTTGCAGGTTTACCAAAGTCTTGTTGTCACGATGACCAAGATGGTGTGCTGATTGTATCTGGTAAAAGGGGCCCTGCTGATGTAGCATTTCCATCATCATCATCTACAGTAACTATGAAATCTGTACTGAAGTTCTTCAACCTTAAACATGGTGAGATGTTTGTTTCTTCATATAATAAACTTAAATAAACAAAGCCTTTGCATTCTTTATTTACTGATTTACCATAGTTTAGAGTTTAGTAGGAACTGAACCATGAGTGCATTATTCCTAGTGGTTAACTATGAAAGCATCTGAATGATGAACCATGGTAAATAAGATAAATCACAGGATAGCTTTGTTTCTTTTCATTCTAACATACTCGTTGAAATATTAAAAATGATAATGAACTTCATTCATCTGAACAGTAAGAACCATACATCAGGCAGCAATTTGGTGTCATACATCAGGCAGCAATTTGGTGTCATAATGTTCCTCCACTAGTCCACACTCAAGCCGTTGTTTATCACAGAATATACAATGCTTGCCTTCCTTCTATGTTTAACTGACAGACAACTTGGACTATCTTATAATAAAGAATAGAGTTTAATGGATGATACACAGTTTTCCTCATACAGATAGATGGCTGGTCATTGTACCCACCAACAAGAAAGTTGTAAGTGGGGTATACTGGTTTCAGGTTGTCTGTCTGTCTGTCTGTCTGTTCATCTGTCTGTCTGTCCGTAGACACAATCTTGTGCGCACCATCTCATCCCCTTGACACAATTTAATGAAACTTCACACAAGTGATCAGTAACAACAGTTATTGTGCATGGGGCATGTTAGGTTCTTTCAGAAAAAAAAATTGCAGAGTTATGGGACTTTGTTTTTTGTTACTATACTATATACATAGACACAGTCTTGTGTGCACCATCTCTCCTCATCCCCTTGACACAGTTTAATGAAACTTCACACAAGTGATCAGTAACAACAGTAGTTGTGCATGGGGCATGTTAGGTTCTTTCAGAAAGAAAAGATTGCAGAGTTAGGGGACTTTGTTTTTTGTTACTATGCTATATACATAGACACAATCTTGTGCGCACCATCTCTCCTCATCCCCTTGACACAATTTAATGAAACTTCACACAAGTGATCAGTAACAAAGCAACAACAGTAGTTGTGCATGGGGCAAGTTAGGTTCTTTCAACAACAAAAATTGCAGAGTTATGGGACTTTGTTTCTTGTTAACATACTATGTACATACAGTCTGCATATGCAGTCTTGTGCGCACCTAATCTTCCGAACCCTTGCACACAATTTAATGAAACTTCACACAAGTGATCAGTACCAACCCTAGTTGTGCATGGTGCATTTTACGTTCTTTTAGATAAATATTCTGCATAGTTATGGGACTTTATTTTTTGTTACTATACTGTATACATACAGTCTATATACATACAGTCCACATAATTATGCAATCTTGTGTGCGTCAAATTGCAATGTAATGTGTCAGTGCATGCGGGGGTACATTCATCACCTTAAGTGATAGCTCTAGTTTGACCAGATAATGTCTGACTGATAACTTTAGAATGATTTGACCTAAAGCAGTCATGCCTTTTAGGATGATGTTTGTATGGTGAATAGATGAATCAGTTAGTATATGGGGTCAATGGTCAAGGTAATAATGATCTGAAAATAGTAGTGGATCATCCAATTGGCCTTTAGCAATGTAACATATGATTGTTAGCGGATAATTATGTCTCCCACCACACAGTGGTGTGGGAGACATATTGGTTTACTCCAGTCTGTGTGTCCGTCTGTCACAAAGCTTGTCCGCACTCTAAGTCGAACATTTCTCATCCGATCTTCATCAAACTTAAACAAAATGTGTTTGACCATAAGACCTCGGCCAACTTTGATAACTAGCCAAATCCACCCAGGCACTTTTGAATTATGGCCCTTGAATTACTGGTTGAGTCCACTCGTCCAAGCCGTCTAACTGGGTCCATTCATCTTAGCCATCTACAGAAACTAGACATTTTTCAAAGGGGCAGTTGTGGGAGACATGCGCTTTTCTCAAAAGCATCTCTAGTTTCTATTGATATAAGTGTTAACAAGTCAAAGGTTATGGCCACATTTACCATTTGCCAGAAAATAACTTCCGATTAGTATTTGGTTATTGCTTACATCTACAGACATACTTTGTAGACTGCTGGTAAATAGATGATCCCTCTTGCTTTTTAGGTCTAGATATCATAGTTGCACTGATGCACTGATTATCAGTTTTGAAATACAACAAGATGAGACATCCTATGTAAATAGGCCAACAATACTACAGGTATTGCCAAGAAACTAATACCAAGTTCAGAGTAGGTGACCTTGACCTTTGCCCTAGTCTGGATACTCTACAGAACTACTTGGACTGTGCTTGTCAGCAGATAAATTGATCATTACTATGACAGATTTTAATGATATATATCAGTACAGTTGTGAAATCTATAAGTTATTGCCAAGTCTTGCACATGTATTATTTCAGGTCGCCATGAGAAGGCACCACTAACACATACCCAGAGTGTTCCATCCATTCCAGTTTCTGTATCTGCAAATGGTAACCAGAACAACAAAGACTTTGACAGCATCTATGACAGTGTGATCAATTTTGATACCAACCTCAAAAATAGTACTTCATATATTAGAGTGGCAGACAACAAAGAAAATAACAATACAAGTAAAAGGGCATCTAAGGAAAGAAGTGACTCTTTTAAAGCAGAAAGCGTTCTTTCTGAAGTTCAGAAGGCAAATGGTTGCCATGGTGACAGTAAACATGTCAACGGTAATACAGAAATTGAAAACAAGGCTCCGGTACCTCCCAAAAGGCCAGTTCGGAAAAAGAGATCTATGCGGCAGAACAGAGAAGACTTGTCACGGCAGTCTTCTGGTTCAAGTCAGGGTAAAACAGAAGCTACAACTAAAATGCCCATGGAATACCTTTCAGATTCCCCAGAAATGTCACCAAGAGACCATGTTCATTATGCTGAAAGTAATAGTTCTTCTGAAAAATCTCCAGACCTAAATATGAAGAATGTTGAAAACGAAACATCAGCAAAACATGTGACTTGTGAAAATGAGTGCAAAGAGCAGTCTAAAATTTTACCTGAAAGTGAAATACAGGTGGAATCTGTTATGTTTAAATCTGTTTCAAAAGTTAGTGAACACTCTGCACCTCCAAATGAAGAGCTTTCAAGGGAGATAAGCTCATTGAAAATTGGAATACAAAATGATGTACATCAAGGAAGTGTTAAAATTACTGAGGTGGGAGGGGATGAAAAAATCTCAGAGTTGGAACTTGAAGTGGAAAAAACTGATTTTGATTCACATAAAAGAAATTTTGGACAGGTGAACTTTCAAAAACTGTGTCAAGAAGAAACAGAAAATGAGAAAGTCATGGAGAATTATTTAGAAGAAAAACTGAAATCAAAATCTGTGGCAAGTAATGCTGTTACTGAAACAGTGGGGGCACAGAAATTGAGCATATCAACGGAGTCGTTAGATGACATTGACAAACTCCTGAAGGAGCAGGTATAGATCTTTGTTGCCAGTTTGTATTGATATATCAAGGTAAAAGTAAGCACTTCGTGTGAAAGCAAAAACTTAATATGTTGCTATTAACATATTTACATATTTTACCAAACATTTTATCAAAATGTTTTCTGTGAAATTGTTTAATTTTGTGGGGATTTGGCTGAAAGGGCTATTTCAAGGTGAAATGAATTTGAGGATTTCATTATTTAAAGGTAAAATGAACAGGAGTTTGATTTGTTCAACATATAGATATTAAGGATTGATGTAGTCAAGATATCCACGAAAATCAGTCCCCCCATGAATATCATTAGTGTCACAGTGTGACACAAAATCTCATTTTGAAAAGAGTTGTATACATGTATATTAATGTGTTGGTTTCATTTTTATTTGGTTAAATGATGTTAAATTTTGTTTCAGAATGAGAAGATTACCAAACTACAGGAACAGATGAATGCATTAAGCAGGTATGTAAGAAATCTGCACCTTAACCCTTATCATGCTGGCCACTATTGATTATGCCTTTGCGACCAGTGTAGATCATGATCAGCCTACACATCTGTGCGGTCTGATCATGATCTGCACTGTTCGCCATTCGGTCAGTATTTTTGGTAAGCACCCCTTTTAACAGTTAATAGTACTTTCCAGATTGAAAGATGGACAAGTTCATTATAGAAATTTAGCAGGGTAAGGGTTAATGGCAGATACAAGCCAAATATCAAACCAGAATATTTAACTTCTGATTACGAGAGAAACTTTTTTTTAGCTTGATTTGAAGAAATGGGATGGTATTGTACTCTACATGGGATTGCCGTAGGTGTTGCTGTCTGGCACCATTCTAAATTTCACTAGATCTTCTTACTATTGCCACTGTTATCATCAAATTTCAAAATAAGGATTGATTCTGGTTTGGGCAGACATCTTTTGGTTTCTGGTAAGGTACCCAAAATATGAAGGTCAGATCTTGTGACAGTGTTGGTTAAAGTCTTATGACATGGTTCTCAATTTCATTGTATCTTCTTAACTAATTACACCTTACATGGGGACTTGTCTTACTGAGAGCTTTTCATTTAGTAACACCCGAAGGTCAAGGTCATTGGGGATTACTTTTACATCCACACCAACATTTACAAGTTTTTTTTGTTATTTTTCCTCCACGTTCTTATGTTACTTGATAAAAAATAAGTATGCCTATTTAGTAATGAATTAAACCAGTTTGGTGAAACGAAACATTTACTGAAAACAGTTTCTAATTATGTCTCTGATTGTAACTCAATGTACATGTACATTACAGACGTGTGGATGAGTCTTCTTGTGTGCTGCCTACGAGATACCAGTCCATTAATAAACCAGGTTAGTGGTAGGACAGTAGATAACTTGTACATGATATTAATTCTTGTTTATTGACTTAATAAAATCTCATACTGCTATTCACCCATGTAATGTTGTGCAGTGAGTTAAAAGATTTGCTAATAGTACTGCAATCAGAACATGTTTGTAGTTTCTAGTTATGTGATGATACAATCAGTACATGAAAATGCAGGCGTTATATTTGAGAAATACTTCCAGTAACTGATCAATACATTCTATTTGGGATATTGGCTACAAGAATTATCTGTTATTACTTTGTCCATGACCAGAACAGATATCTCTTAGTACTGTTTCTTAAAAAAAAAACTGTAAAAAAACACATTTCAGTACCATGGATTAGCTGGAACTGCAAATATCTGTATGAGGAAGTAACTAGTCACAGATTCTGATTTTGTAAATCACTGTAAAATATGTAAATGTTGGGTAAATCACTGTAAAATATGTAAATGTTGGGTAAATCACTGTAAAATATATAAATGTGTAGGGAAAATCACTGTATAATATGACAGTGGTAAATTATTGTGAAAATATGCAAATGTTTGGGTAATTCAGTTTAAATATGTAAATGTGTTTATTTCAGATACAGTTCAGATATGTTTCTGGTGCAAGGATGGTTTCAAAATAGAGAAAAAATTCTTGTTAGATAATGGGAGACTTCAGTTGGAACAGATAAAGCAGTCATTTAGTCTGGAAACTGTTGAAATGCACATAGGTAAGATAATCAATGTTTTTGGTTTCCACACATAATTAAGTATGTTCTGTTTTACTCCTTTTTTATACCCCCGAAGGGACATATTATGTTATGACATCAGTGTCTGTCCATCTGTCTGTCCATCTTTTAGCAATTTCATGTCCACTCTGTAACTCTTAAACCCCTTGAAGGATTTCGAAGAAACTTGACACAAATGTTCACTACATCGAGGCAACATGCAGAGCACATGTTATGGGTGGCTAGCTTCAAGGTCAAGGTCACAGGAGTTAGAGGTCTTATGACTTTGTTTTGTGTCCGCTCTGTAACTCTTGAACTGCTTATAGGATTTTTAAGAAACTTGGCACAAATGTTCACCGTATTAAGACAACATACAGAGCACATGATTCGGATGACTCGCCACACTTACGGGTTAAAGGTAATATCTTAGGGCGTATATTGCTCCGCATTGCGGTGCTTTTGTTGCCGTATGTGTTTAATATGATTTATGTCTTTGAATGTTTTGTTTATATAAATCTTAAATATCCTAATCAGTCATCTATTGAAAGCAGGTTCTTGTGGTACTGATATGTGTGATATTTGAATATTGCAAGGTAGTTCTACCAATTTGGATCCAAATATTCAACATTTAACCATGATTTTACAAAACTTCAAGTTTGATATATTTGACCTTGATTAAAGTGAACCGCACATTTCAAGCTTAAGTTTAAGACATTATTCTGAATTATTAAACATGTCAGATGTTTTTATGACCCTAAAGGTGGGCGTATTCAAATCACACTGTCCGTCCGTGAGTCCGTGCATGTGTGCATCCGGTAAATTCTTGCCCGGGCTGTAACTCTTCCATCCATAAAGGGATTTTGAAATAACATGGCATAAATGTTCACCATAATGAGACGATGTTGTCATGTGCAAGACCCAGACCCCTAGCCCCAAGGTCAAGGTCACACTTAGGGGTCAAGGGTTAACATGGTCTGTTTCGTGTCTGGTCCATAACTCTGCCATTCATCAAGGGATTTTGAAATTACTTGGCATAAATATTTCTCATAATGAGATGACGAGTCATGAGCAAGACCCAGACCCCTAGCTCTAAGGTCAAGGTCACACCTAGAGGTTAAAGGTTAACATGGTCTGTTTATTGTCCGTTTCATTACTCAGCCATTGATGAAGGGATTTTGAAATTACTTGGCATAAATGTTCCCTATAATGAGATGAGGTGTCCTGCACAAGACCCAGACCCCTAACTCCAAGGTCAAGGACACACTTAGAAGTCAAAGGTGTTTCTTGTCTGGTCCATATAAACTCTGCCATTTATCTAGGGATTTGAAAATAATTTGACACAAATGTTAACCATATTGAGAAGGTTTGTCACGCTTATGACCCGGGCCTCTTAGGTCAAGGTCAAGGTCACGAAATGATGAGTGATTTTTTTGAGCATACAACTGTAGCATTCTTGGGGCAGGCTTCGGGGCATTTGTCACCAATAGTGACAGCTCTTGTTTTAACTTTAGAGAGAAAGATATTAACACTGCCATTGTAATAAATTTGATCAAAGGTTTTCATTTCTTTACACCGAATCCAGGCTTTATAATACGTTTTCTGTATGAACAACGTTACGCCATCACTTCCGGTTTGTCAGATGTGCAGAACTACCTTAACCTTGGTAATAGAGAGATATCTTATTACCTATATTTACTGCAGTCTCTGTTTAGACTGTTGACCAGTGCTCTTGCTCAAGTAACTGCTGTCAAATTCTCCATATTGAATTATGTTTCAAACCCACAACCTTTGGCTTAACACTTCGACACTTACCCCTTCACCTCTGCAGTCAGTATTAGAATAGAATATACAGTTTTTGTCCAGATAATGAGCCTCTACTCATAGTCTGAATATATCACTATAATTATATGTTTGAATAGGATACCCAGTTTATTCATTGCTTTTCTAGATGACGAGGCATGTGTAGTTGGATGCAACATAGATGGATACATTCCTGTCAGATTTGAGCCCAGCTCTACCATCACCATAAGTGGAAAGCCTGCACTAACATGACAAAACTCTGTACATGACAAAATTCCAGTAGTTGGAGAACCATCAGGAACACACACTCCTCCACTGGAGAGCCTGCTATCACACAAAAGAAACCCCACTAAAAAGAGTTTGCTTGTACATGGCTAAAATCACATTTGAAATCAACTCTTCCTTAAAGTATATTTGGTTTCCTGTTGTGTAAACTCTGACATAATCCCAACAGTTGGAAAAGCAGCCATTTGAGGACTAGATACAGGAAGAATGTGTTCTGAACAAGGATAGCAACCTGAAATAGGAGTTATAGTGACAGATATCCCATTCTGATGGAAAACCTGATTTTCTCTTGCAAATTTTTACCTAAACAGGAGCAGACACTTACCCTGAAAATCAGACAGATGAAAACCAGCTTTTTATGACAAGATTTACATTTGGGGAGAATCTGTTGGGATGTGACAAAATTCTCATTAGATTGCGTGTTATGCTGAAAGTGTTAATGGAAATGCAGTTGTATTGGATTCATGTGTTTGAAAAGTCTGCGGATTTTAGTGGAGTAGTGCTAGCTCATTTTGATTGAATATCTGCTTCTAGTAGTATATTAAAGAGAGATTTAAGGGGTTTGCTTTGATGTGTGATAAATGCTGATTTCACTTCCAAAGATATAATTATGCATTTGTGTTGTGATCAACTATAGCTGTAGACATGTTTATTTAAATACTGAAATTTAAAAATTTAAAAGAATAGATTGTAACAACATAATTGAGCCGTGCCATGAGAAAACCAACATAGTGCATTTGCGACCAACTTGGATCAAGACCAGCCTGCGCATCCGCGCAGTGTGGTCAGGATCCATGCTGTTCACTTTCAAAGCCTATTGCAATTAGAGAAACCGTTAGCGAACAGCATGGATCCTGACCAAACTGCGCAGATGGGCAGGCTGGTCTGGATCCATGCTGGTCGCAAATGCACTATGTTGGTTTTCTCATGGTGTGGCTTATATATGTAAGAATTCATCAACTTTTAAGGACTTAGTGGTCATTGTCTTTAGTCCTGAAAAATCTTCACTACATGTTGATTATTTTAATTTCTTATATTTTTATGCCCCCAGCATCTACTGATGCGGGAGGCATATAGTGATTGTCCTGTCTGTCCGTACGAGGTTAACCAAATGGGACCATTTTGTCAAGCGTCAATACCCCTTGCTAGAATGACTTGATACTAATGCAGATGTAACGTGTGACCATTCCTCATCTTCAGACATTACCTGACCTCAGTTTGATCTTGACCTCATTTTGGACTTGGGTTGCTTTATATGGGCCATCTCTTGGTTAACCAAATAGGACCATTTCGTCTAGCATCAATACCCCTTACTAGAATGACTTTATACTATTGCAGATGTAATGTGTGACCATTCCTCATCTTCAGACATCACCTGACCTCAGTTTGACCTTGACCTTGACCTCATTTTGGACTTAGGTTGCTTTATATGGGCCATCTCTTGGTTAACCAAATGGGACCGTTTCGTCTAGCATCAATACCCCTTACAAGAATGAATTGATACTAATACAGATGTAAACTGTGACCATTCCTCATCTTCAAACATCACTTGACCTCAGTTTGACCTTAACCTTGGCCTTGTTTTGGACTTGGGTGCAAAATCTATCGACAAGGATGCCACTGGGGGCATCAAGCGTTTATTGAACGCAGCTCCTTGTTTATGATTTTTTTTTTGTTTTATTGAAAAAAAAAAAGATCATTTTATTCTTTAAATAAAATTTAATCTGTTTGAAAAGTCAAATTTTAACTATTTGGTAATATCACTTTTATTACTTTTATCCAAGAAATAGAGGATATTACACAAGTGTCTTTTCATACTGAATTTATTAAATGAGTTGAATAAAACAAAATGTGAGGCTCTGGAGAGCATTTTATCAATTTTATTCAATAAGCGTAATAAATTCTACGTGGAAAGACACAAATGAAATATTCCTTTTAATCACATGTAACCTTTTCCTGCTGAAACATCAAAATATCTTCTTTCTTTACCTATTATAGACTTAGTCAATTCAGCCAAGGTCTCCTACACTTGCGACTTGATATAAACGTAATACCTAAATTATGTAATGGCTTTATTTCACTTCCGAGACATCAAACATGTGATGAAAAAATGAATTATTTTTCCATGTATAGTCAAATCAGGCAGGTGACTGCTAAAGAAAAATTGAAATTAGATAAGTTAATTGACTGGCTGCTTTAGTGGTTGTTTAATACATGTGTTAGCTAAGTCAGGTTCTACTATACAGTATGAATGTAGCCTTTACATGCATACAGTCCAACCTGTGTAAAGCATACACCTCTGGGAAAACTAAAGTATCAGTCTTTTACAGAGGTAGTTGTTCTTCACAGGTTAATTTACTAAAACATTTGTCAAATGGGAAAAAATATTTGCCTTCTAAGGTGTTTGCTTTCTGAAGGCAACATTTACAGAGGTTCAACTTCAAATTTAAGTGTAAACTCAATTTCTCAAGTTTGTTGCAATGGAATTAATACTATGCAATCAACTGTTAGTGCAAAAAGCAGGGCATATCAACTTTAATTTACATCTGTGATGTTTTCTTTGAAGTTTTATCTCCATTTTGTTGATCAAGAGCGATAGATAACAAGCCTTAGGAACATTTTAACCCACCTTTTAATAAATTTATTTTATTGTCTGTAAATTTTTCAGTTAGTACAGCAGTTAGATCTTTTAAGATGTAAATTATGTTTGTTGTCATTTTAAAACAAGTTTGATGATGAAGTCTATTGAAAACTAAACTGTGGACTACAAGTAAATTTACATTTTTTGGAAGATATAGATCTAAACACCACAAGACTTGTTTAACTTAAAGGAACCTGCTTTCTGAGAAGAATGTGTCCATGGTACTGTTTTATGTAAGTACGTCATAGGTTCCACTATTTTAGTTACATTAAGTGAGGTTATTGCATTGTATGTATAGAACTACGTTTATGCAAGAATTATATAATATACAATTGTAAACAAGTTTACAATAGAGAAATACATATAAAATTTTATACAAGTCATTAAAATGCTCTACAGATAGTTTTTGCTTTTTCATTTTATTAGCATATCCATACAAGCTGTGTTATTGCAACAAGTCTCTCATTTCAGGAGGGTTTAATGCCACTGTAGTATTTCAGTTACATAATTTTGTTTTGTTTTGGGTTTAAGGCCGTTTTCCAGCAGTATTTCAGTTATGTAATGGTAACAGTGTTTCTGATCCTGTACCAGTACAAACCTCTTCTCCACAAGTAACTGCCAACTTTTTCACATTAATCAGCCATGTTTTTTGACGAAACGCAATAATTTGTACAATGTTCATAAAGGGTCACAAAGAAACAGTTGTGTAAAATTATTTTAAAATTGGGCCTGCTGTTTCTGACAAGAAGATTTTTAAAGTTTCCAATATATACATATATTATAGGGAAAAATGACCATGCCCCATGGCAGCCATGGTTTTTGAAAAATCTAACTAATTTTGAACAATTTTGGTGGAGGGCCACGCAAGGACCATTTGTGTCAAATTATTTTAAAATCAGGCCAGCACTTTCATACAAGAAGATTTTTAAAGATTCATCTATTTACAAATGGGGAAATATGACCACACCCCCTGGCAGCCATGTTTTTAGATGAATCGAAATAATTTGAACATCTTGGTAGAGGGTCACACAAGGCCTATTTGTGTGAAATTATTTTAAATCGGGTGAGCAGTTTCATAAAGTTTCCACTTATATACATATTGGGAAAAGTGACCCTGCCCCCTTATGCCCATGATTTTAGATGAATCTGAATAGTTTGAACAGTCTAGGTAGAAGGTTACATTAGAACCATTTATTTGAAATTATTTCAAAATTGGACTAGCGGTTTCGGAGATGTCGTTAAAAGATCGTTCTATTTTTAGCTCACCTGAGCCAAAGGCTCATGGTGAGTTTTTGTGACCACTCAATGTCTGTCGTGTTCGTCCGTCCGTCAACATTTTCTAAACAAATCTTTTTCTTGAAAACCACTCGACAGAATTACATCAAACTTCACAGGAATGATCCTTGGGTGGTCCCCTTTCAAAATTTTCCATGCAGAACTCTGGTTGCCATGGCCGAAAGGAAAAACTTTAAAAATCTTCTTGTCCAAAACCGCAAGGCGTAGAGCCTTGATATTTGGCATGTGACATCATCTAATGGTCCTCTATGAAGATTGTTCAAATTATGCCCCTGGGGTGAAAAGAGGCCCTGCCCCAGGGGTCCCAAGTTTTACATAGACATATAGGAATTTTTTTTAAAAAATCTTCTTGTCTAAAACCACAAGACCTATCCCTTTGATATTTGGTATGTAGCATTGCCTTGAGGTCCTCTAGCAAAATTGTTCAAATTATAACCCTGGGTGAAATGAGGCCCTGCCCTGGGGGGTCTCAAGTTTTACATAGACATATATAAGAAAAAACTTTAAAAATCGTCTTGCCTGAAACTGCAAGGCCTATGCTTTTGATATTTGGTATGTTGCATTGCCATGTGGTCCTCTGCCAAAATTGTTCAAATTATGCCCCTGGGGGCCCCAAATTTAACATAGACCTATATAGGGAAAAAAATCTTCTTGTCTGAAAGTTCAAGGCCTAGGCCTTTGATATTTTGTATGTAGCATTGCCTAGTGGATGTCTAACAAGATTGTTCAAATTATTCCCCTGAGGTGAAGAGGCCCTGCCCTGGGGGTCACTTGTAATATGAGTTATATAGGAATAAATACTTCAAAAATTATCAGATCATATTTCCAGACTGTTTAATTATAATTACCTGATGACCCCAAGTGATTAGGGGTCCTTTGACTGTGACCTTGACCTACTTTTTAGCTCAGGTGAGTTTTTCTGATTGCTCCATGTCCGGCGTCTGTCAACATTTAGCTTGTGTATGCGATAAAGGCTGTATTTTTCAGCTGATCTTCATGAAATTTGGTCAGAATGATTATCTTGATGAAATCTAGGCCGAGTTCGAAAATGGGTCATCTGGGGTGAAAAACTAGGTCATTACGTCAAATCAAAGAAAAACCTTGTGTATGCGATAGAGGCTGTATTTTTCAATTAACCTTCATGAATTTTGGTCAGAATGATGATTATCTTGATGAAGTCTAGGCCAAGTTCGAAAATGGGTAATCTTGGGTAAAAAACTAGGTCACTAGGTCAAATCAAAGAAAAACCTTGTGTATGCGATAGAGGCTGTATTTTTCAATTAATCTTCATGAAATTTGGTCAGAATTATTACCTTGATGAAATCTAGGCGAAGTTCGAAAAGGGGTCATCTGGGGTCAAAAACTAGGTCACTAGGTCAAATCAAAGAAAAACCTTGTGTATGCTTTAGAGGCTGCATTTTTAGCTCACCTGAGCAATGCTCAGGTGAGTTTTTCTGATTGCTTGATGTCCGGCGTCTGTCGTCTGTCTGTCTGTCAACATTTAGCTTGTGTATGCGATAGAGGCTGTATTTTTCAACTGATCTTCATGAAATTTGGTCAGAATGATTACCTTGATGAAATCTAGGCCGAGTTCGAAAATGGGTCATCTGGGGTCAAAAACTAGGTCACTAGGTCAAATCAAAGAAAAACCTTGTGTATGCGATAGAGGCTGTATTTTTGAGTTGATCTTTATGAATTTTGGCCAGAATGATTACCTTGATGAAATCTAGGCCGAGATCAAAAATGGGTCATCTGGGATCAAAAAGTAGGTCACTAGGTCAAATAAAAGAAAAACCTTGTGTATGCAATAGAGGCTGTATTTTTCAATTAATCTTCATGAATGTTAGTCAGAATGATAACCTTGATGAAATCTAGGCCGAGTTCGAAAATGGGTCATCTGGGGTCAAAAACTAGGTCACTAGGTCAAATCAAAGAAAAACCTTGTGTATGCGATTAAAGGCTGTATTTTTCCATTAATCTTCATGAATTTTGGTCAGAATGATTGCCTTGGTGAATTCTAGGCCGATTTCGAAAATGGGTCATCTGGGGTCAAAAACTAGGTCACTAGGTCAGATCAAAGAAAAACCTTGTGTATGTGATAGTGGCTGTATTTTTCAATTAATCTTCATGAATTTTGGTTAGAATGATTGCCTTGATGAAATCTAGTTCAAGTTCGAATATGGGTCATCTGGGGTCAAAAAGTAGGTCACTAGGTCAAATCAAAGAAAAAGCTTGTATATGTGATAGAGGCTGTATTTTTCAATTGATTTTCATGAAATTTAGTCAGAATAATTGCATTGTTTAAATCTAGGTCAAGTTTGAATATGGGTCATCTGGGATCAAAAATTAGGTCACTAGGTCAAATCAAAGAAAAACTTTGTGTATGCAATAGAGGCTATATTTTTCAACTTATCTTCCTGAAATTAAGTCAGAATGATTGCCTTGATGAAATCTAGGTCAAATTTGAATATGGGTTATCTTGGGTCAAAAAGTAGGTCACTAGGTCAAATCAAAGAAAAACCTTGTGTATGCGATAGAGGCTGTATTTTTCAATTGATCTTCATGAAATTTGGTCAGAATGATAGCCTTGATGAAATCTAGGTCAGGTTCGAATATGGGTCATCTGGGGTCAGAACCTAGGTCACTAGGTCAAATCACAGAAAATACTTACTTATACTCAAGATTTTTGCTTCAGTTTTAATGATAATTGGTCAGAATATATTTTTCCATGAAATCACTAGGTCAAACATGTTTAATCTGTTATGTTGTGTTATGGTGTGTTTTTCAGGTGAGCGACCTAGGGCCATCTTGGCCCTCTTGTTTCAATTAATCTTCATGAATTTTGGTCAGAATAATTGCCTTGATGAAATCTAGGTCAAGTTCAAATATGGGTCATCTGGGGTCAAAAAGTAGGTCACTAGGTCAATTCAAAGAAAAAGCTTGTATATGCGATAGAGGCTGTATTTTTCAATTGATCTTCCTGAGTCAAAGTCAAAATGATAACCTTAATAAAATCTAGGCCGAGTTTGAAAATTGGTCATCTGGGGTCAAAAACTAGGTCACTAGGTCAAATCAAAGAAAAACCTTGTGTATGCGATAGAAGCTGTATTTTTTAATTAATCTTCATGAAATATGGCCAAAATAATTACATTGATCAAATCTAGGTCAAGTTTGAATATGGGTCATCTTGGGTCAAAAATTAGGTCACTAGGTCAAATCAAAGACAAGAGGACCATGATGGTCCTGAATCGCTCACCTCTTCCCACATGACCCAGTTTTGAGTATGGCGTCATTATTTGACATAGTAACCTAGTTTTTGAGCTCATGTTACCCAGTTTTGAACTTGACCTAGATATTATCAAGATAAAAATTCTGACCAATTTTCATGAAGATCCATGGAAAAATATGGTCTCTACAGAGGTCACAAGGTTTTTCTATTATTTGACCTATTGACCTAGTTTTCGAAGGTACGTGACCCTGTTTTGAACTTTACCTAGATATCATCAAGGTGAACATTCTCACTAATTTTCATGAAGATCTCATGAAAAATTATGGCCTCTAGAGAGGTCACAAGGTTTTTCTATTTTTATACCTACTGGCCTAGTTTTTGAACGCACGTGACCCAGTTTCGAAACTGACCTAGATATCATCAAGGTGAACATTCAGATCAATTTTCATGAAGATCCATTGAAAAATATGGCCTCTAGAGAGGTCAAAAGATTTTGATAATTTGAGACCTACTGACCTAGTTTTTGACCGCAGTTGAACCAGTTTCAAACTTGACCTAGATATCATCAAGATGAACATTCAGACCAAATTTCATACAGATCCCATGAAAAGTATGGCCTCAGAGAGGTCACAAGGTTTTTTTATTATTTGACCTACTGACCTAGTTTTTTAAGGCACGTGACCCAGTTTCAAACTTGACCTAGATATCATCAAGGTGAACATTCTGACCAATTTTAATGGAGATCCATTCATAAGTATGGCCTCTAGAGAGGTCACAAGGTTTTTCTATTTTTAGACCTGCTGACCTAGTTTTTGTCCGCACATGACCCTGTTTCGAACTCGACCTAGTTATCATCAAGATGAACATTCAGACCAACTTTCATACAGATCCCATGAAAAATACGGCCTTTAGAGAGGTCACAAGGTTTTTCTATTATTTGACCTACTGACCTAGTTTTTGATGGCACGTGATCCACTTTCGAACTTGACCTAGATATCATCAAGATGAACATTCGACCAACTTTCATACAGATCCCATGAAAAATATGGCCTCTAGAGAGGTCACAAGGTTTTTCTATTATTTGACCTACTGACCTAGTTTTTGAAGGAACGTGACCCACTTTTGAACTTGACCTAGATATCATCAAGGCGAACATTCTGACCAATTTTCATGAAGATCTCATGAAATATATGGCCTCTAGAGAGGTCACAAGGTTTTTCTATTTTTAGACCTACTGACCTAGTTTTTGATGGCACGTGACCCAGTTTCGAACTTGACCTAGATATCATCAAGATGAACATTCAGACCAACTTTCATACAGATCCCATGAAAAATATGGCCTTTAGCGAGGTCACAAGGTTTTTCTATTATTTGACCTACTGACCTAGTTTTTGATGGCATGTGACCCAGTTTCGAACTTGACCTAGATATCATCAAGATGAACGTTCTGACCAATTTTCATGAAGATCTTGTGAAATATATGGCCTCTAGAGAGGTCACAAGGTTTTTCTATTTTTAGACCTACTGACCTAGTTTTTGATGGCACGTGACCCAGTTTCGAACTTGATCTAGATATCATCAAGGTGAACATTCTGACCAATTTTCATGAAGATCTTGTGAAATAAATGGCCTCTAGAGAGGTCACAAGGTTTTTCTATTTTTAGACCTACTGACCTAGTTTTTGAAGGCACGTGACCCAGTTTCGAACTTGACCTAGATATCATCAAGATGAACATTCTGACCAACTTTCATAAAGATCCAATGAAAAATGTGACCTCTAGAGTGGTCACAAGCAAAAGTTTACGGACGGACGGACGCACGCACGCACGCACGGACGGACGACGGACGACGGACACCGCGCGATCACAAAAGCTCACCTTGTCACTTTGTGACAGGTGAGCTAAAAAAATGTTTGTATGTGATAGAGGCTATATTTTTCAATTGATCTTCCTGAAATTAAGTCAGAATGATTGCCTTGATGAAATCTAGGTCAGGTTTGAATATGGGTTATCTTGGGTCAAAAAGTAGGTCACTAGGTCAAATCAAAGAAAAACCTTGTGTATGCAATAGAGGCTGTATTTTTCAATTAATCTTCATGAAATTTGGTCAGAGTGATTGCCTTGATAATGACATTAATAATTGACATTGATTTTGATTATGGGACATCTGGGGTCAAAAAGTAGGTCACTAGGTCAAATCAAAGAAAACCCTTCTGTATGCGATAGAGGCTGTATTTTTCAATTAATCTTCATGAAATTTGGTCAGAATGATTGCTTATGAAATCTAGGTCAAGTTTGAGTATGGGTTATCTGGGATCAAAAACTAGGTCTCTAGGTCAAATCAAGGAAAAACCTTGTGTATGCAATAGGGGCTGCATTTTACACTGGATTTTCATAAAATTTGGTCTAAATGATTGCCTTGATGAAATCTAGGTAAAGTTCGAATATGGTAGTCTAGCGTCAAAAACTAGGTCACTAGGTCAAATCAAAGAAAAAAATTGTGTATGCGATAGAGGCCGTATTTTACATTTGATCTTCATGAAATTTGGTCAGAATGATGGCCTTGATAAAATCTAGGTCAAGTTTGAATATGGGTCATCTGGGGTTAAAAACTAGGTCACTAAGTCAAATCAAAGAAAATACTTATTTATACTCAAGATTATTTGCTCCAATTTTAATGATAATTGGTCAGAATATTTTTTTCCATGAAATCACTAGGTCAGACATGTTTACACTGTGTGTTATGGTGTGTTTCTCAGGTGAGCAACCTAGGGCCATCTTGGCCCTCTTGTTTGTTTTTAACTCACCTGAGCCACAGGCTCAGGATGAGCTAATGTGATCGCTCACCGTCCGTCGTCCATCCGTCCATCCACACTTTCCTTAAAACAACATCTCCTCCTAAACCACCAAACCAATTTTGATGAAAATTGACAGGGATGATCCTTTGATGGTCTTCTTTAAAAATTATTCAAAGAATTGAATTCCGTTCAGAACTCTGGTTGCCATGGCAACCGAAAGGAAAAACTTTAAAAATCTTCTTGTCCAAAACCACAGGACCTAGGGCTTTGATATTTGGTATGTAGCATCACCTAGTGGGCCTCTACTAAGATTGTTCAAATTATCCCCCTAGGGTCAAATATGGCCCCGACCCCGGGGTCACATGGTTTATATAGACTTGTATAGGAAAAAACTGAAAATCTTCTTGTCCAAAACCATAAGGCCTAGGGCTTTGATATTTGGTATGTAGCATCATCTAGTGGGCCTCTACAAAGATTGCTCAAATTATTCCCCTAGGATGTAATATGGCCCCACCCTGGGGGGTCACATTGTTTCTATAGACTTATATAGGGAAAAACTTTGAAAAATCTTCTTGTCAAAAACAACAGGGCCTAGAGCTTTGATATTTGGTATGTAGCATCATATAGTGGGCCTCTACCAAGATTGCATTGCATTGCCTTGTGGTCCACTGCCAAGATTGTTCAAATTATTCCCGAGGTGAGAAGAGGCCCTGCCACGGGGTTCCCTAGTTTTACAATGACGTATATTGGAAATTTTTTTAAAAATCTTCGTGCTTGAAACTGCAAGGCCTCTGCTTTTGATATTTGGTATGTTGCATTGCCTAGTGGTCTACTACCACAATCGTTTAAATTATTCTCCTGGGGTGAAAAGAGGCCCTGCCACGGGGTTCCCTAGTTTTACATAGACATACATAGGAAATTTTTTTCTTGTCTGAAAATTCAAGGCATATGCCTTTGATATTTTGTATGTATCATTGCCTAGTTGATCTCTAACAAGATTGTTCGAATTATGCCCCTGGGATGAAAAGAGGCCACGCCCCTGGGGTCACTTGATATATGAGTTATGTAGGAAAAAATACTTCAGATATTATCAGATCATATTTCCAAGACTGTTTAATTATATTTACCTGATGACCCAAAGTGATAAGGGTCACCCGACTGTGACCTTGACCTACTGACCTACATGTACTTTCTTGTTTTTTAAGATACAACCTTGAAATTTGGATGACATGTTCAGTTTTGCACACCGATCTTAAAACTGACGTTCAGTGACCATGAATGTGACTTACTGACCTACTTTCTTGTTTTTAGCTCACCTGAGCACGAAGTGCTCAAAGGTGAGCTTTTGTGATCGCCCTGTGTCCGTCGTCCGTCCATCCGTCGTCAACAATTTGACTGTTAGCATTCTAGAGGTCACAATTTTGGCCCAATCTTAATGAAACATGGTCAGAATGTTACCCTCAATAAAATCTTGGACGAAATCGATATTGGGTCATCTGGGGTCAAAATCTAGGTCACCAGGTCAAATCAAAGGAAAAGCTTGTTAACACTCTAGAGGTCACAATTTTGGCTCAATCTTAATGAAACTTGGTCAGAATGTTACCCTCAATAAAATCTTGGACTTTTTTGATATTGGGTCATCTTGGGTCAAAAACTAGGTCACCAGGTCAAATCAAAGGAAAAGCTTGTTAACACTCCAGAGGTCACAATTTTGGCCCAATCTTAATGAAACTTGGTCAGAATGTTACCCTCAATAAAATCTTGGACGAGTTCGATATTGGGTCATTTGGGGTCAAAAACTAGGTCACCAGGTCAAATCAAAGGAAAAGCTTGTTAACATTCTAGAGGTCACAATTTTGGCTCAATCTTAATAAAACTTAGTCAGAATGTTACCCTCAATAAAATCTTGGGACTTGTTTGATATTGGGTCATCTGGGGTGAAAAACTAGGTCACCAGGTCAAATCAAAGGAAAAGCTTGTTAACACTCCAGAGGTCACAATTTTGACCCAATCTTAATGAAACTTGGTCAGAATGTTACCCTCAATAAAATCTTGGAAGAGTTTGATATTGGGTCATCTGGGGTCAAAAACTAGGTCACCAGGTCAAATCGAAGGAAAAGCTTGTTAACACTCCAGAGATCACAATTTTGGTCCAATCTTAATGAAACTTGGTCAGAATGTTACCTTCAATAAAATCATGGACGATTTAGATACTGGGTCATCTGGGGTCAAAAACTAGGTCACTGGGTAAAATCAAAGGAAAAGCTTGTTAAAACTGTAGAGGCCACATTTATGACTGTATCTTCATGAATCTTGGTCAGAATGTTAATCTTAATAGTCTAAAGGTCCAGTTTAAATCTGGGTCATGTAGGATCGAAAACTAGGTCACCAGGTCAAATCAAAGGAAAAGCTAGTTAACACTGTAGAGAACACATTTAAATGAAACTTGGTCAGAATGTTGATCTTGATTATCTATAGGTCAAGTTCAAATCTGGGTCAGGTAGGGTAAAAAATTAGGGCACTAGGTCAAATCAAAGGAAAAGCTTGTTAACACTGTAGAGGCCACATTTATGACTGTATCTTCATGAAACTTAGTCAGAATGTTAATCTTGATGATCTTTAGGTTAAGTTTGAATCTGGGTCATGTGGGGTCAAAAACTAGGTCACTGGGTCAAATCAAAGGAAAAGCTATTTAACACTTTAGAGACCACATTTATGACCATATCTTAATATATGATAAATAACAGAATGTTAATCTTCATGATCTTTAGGTCAATAGGTCAGGTGAGTGATACAGGGCCTTCATAGCCCTCTTGTTTAAGATACAGCTTTTCTTGTTTTTGAAGCTTTAGCAAAGAAATTTGTTCAACCAAGCAACTTCACTCAGGTGAGCGATATAGGGCCATCATGGCCCTCTTGTTTAAGATACAGCCTTGAAATTTGGATGACATGTACAGTTTTGCACACCGATCTTAAAACTGACTTTCAGTAACCATGAATATGACCTTCTGACCTACTTTCAAATATTTTACCCTCAGTTTGCCATTTTAAACATGTGGCTCATATTACTCAGGTGAGCGATTCAGGGTCTATTTAGTAATATCTGAAATAAGAGTGTAAGTGAACCTGAAATTCTAAGTAAAAAGAGAGCATAAATCATAACATATTGGTGACTTTGCGTCTTATGGTGTGGGTGATGATGTGGAACAACTATTTTAAGTTTGAATCAATTCCATTTAGTAATAACAGAGATATGGTGAAAAAACATCAAAGTTAAACTTCAATTCTATGCATAAAAGGGGGCATAATTCATGAAATATTGGTGCAACAGTTATGTCCATTGCGTCATACGATGTTCGTGCCGATTTGGAAAAACTATTTTAAGTTTGAATCAAATCCATTTGGCAATAATAGAGTGAAAGTGCATCAAAACTTTAACCTGGAATTTAAGGTAACAAGAGCACCGCCTTGCGGGTACTGACGCTCATCTGATTTTTTTTGTATAATAGAAATATTGTCCTACCCATGATTTTCTAAGTCTAAAAAGGGCCATCATTCTTGCAAAAAGCAGGATAGAGTTATGTTTCTTGATGTACAGTGTCCACTTATGATTGTGAAAAACTGTTGCAAGTTTTAAAGCAATAGCTTTGATAGTTTATGAGAAAAGTTGCCTTAAACATAATACTCAACCAAGAAAATGATTTTCTAAGTCCAAAAGGGGCAATAATTATTGCAAAAAGCAGGATGGAGTTATGTTGCTTGCTGTACAGGGTCAGCTTATGATGGTGAACAAGTGTTGCAAGTTTCAAAGCAATAGCTTTGATAGTTTAAGAGAAAAAGTTGACCTAAACATAAAACTTAACCAAGAAATCTGATATTTTCTAAGTCCAAAAGGGGCCATAAATCTTGCAAAAAGCAGGATGGAGTTATGTTTCTTGCTGTACAGGGTCAGCTTATGATGGTGAACAAGTGTTGCAAGTTATAAAGCAATAGCTTTGATAGTTTAGGATAAAAGCTGACCTAAACATAAAACTTAACCAAGAAAACTGATTTTCTAAGTCCAAAAGGGGCAATAATTCTTGCAAAAAGCAGGATGGAGTTATGTTTCTTGATGTACAGGGTCTGCTTATGATGGTAAACAAGTATTCCAAGTTTCAAAGCAATAGCTTTGATAGTTTAGGAGAAAAGTTGACCTAAACATAAAACTTAACCAAGAAATCTGATATTTTCTAAGTACAAAAGGGGCCATAAATCTTGCAAAAAGCAAGATGGAGTTATGTTTCTTGCTATACTGGGTCAGCTTATGATGGTGAACAAGTCTTCCAAGTTTCAAAGCAATAGCTTTGATAGTTTAGGAGAAAAGCTGACCTAAACATAAAACTTAACCAGGCAACGCCGACGCCGACGCCGACAACCGCTCAAGTGATGACAATAACTCATCTTTTTTTTCAAAAAATCAGATGAGCTAAAAATGGAGATAATTCATAAAAGATTGGTGCCAGAGCTATGGCTCTTGTGTCAAATGATGTGGGTGATGATGTGGAACAACTGGTTCAAGTTTGAATCAAATCCATTTAGTAATACTGTGAAATCATTAACATTTGTGGGGGACTAATTTCCATGGATGAGTCAATCCACGAAATTTAATCCCAACGAACAAGAAAAATTCCCATTCATTTTATAATCAAAAGTTGAAATTCATGAATTCAGATCCCCACGAAAGTGTCGTTTTGACCAAAACCACGAAATCAAATGATTTTACAGTAACTGAGATAGAGTGTAAGTGCACCAAAACTTTAACCAGAAATTTTAAGTAAAAAGGGGGGATAATTCATGAAATATTGGTAAGAGTTATGGCCCTTGTGTCATATGATGAGTGATGATGCGGAACAACTATATTAAGTTTGAATCAAATCCTCTGTAATAACAGATACTGTAAAATTTGGTAAAAAAGCACATATTTGAATATAAGCCAAAAGTAAGCGCATACAGCCTTACCATTATTCCGTATGGGATAAGTACATGTCATGTCCTTTCCGTAATTTTGTCTCGAAAGTAAGCGCCTATCTGATTACTGGTAAACAAACAACTGATTCATCAAAAAGACGTAATTAATGGTATTATACCGTGATAATTGTTTATCATGAATACAGGTGACAACTGTTTTTACCTGTTGAAATCTTTCAATCTTAGTGTTGAACAGCGATTGAATGTTCGGAGAGATGGAACATTATTTGCAATATGATCATAATATGCTTTCATTATGTATAATACTGTATGCAAAAAAAAGGTAGTTCACTGCACTTGCCCATGTCCATGTTTTACTGTCGTTTTCTCAACCGAGGTAAGCATGGTCAATTTTCCAAATATATCAAAATAGGCGCATACCGCTTGTCTATAAGCGCATATCAAATATAAGCGCGTAGTTTTTGCTCAAGTATAAGCGCATATCAAAAATAGGCGCATAAAAGTGCCACTAAAATTATAATAAGCATATATGCTTATCAGATTTTACAGTATAGTGAAAATGCATCAAAATAACCTTAAATTCTAAGTAAAAGGGAGCATAATTCATGAAAAATTAGTGCTAGAGTTATGTACCGCGTGCCAGATGATGCGAGTGAAGATGTTGAACAACAATTTTAAGTTTGAATCAATCCATTTTGTAATAACTGAGTGAACCTGAAATTCTCAGCAAAAAGGAGTGGTGGGGGTGGGTGGGGGACTATTCATGAAATATTGGTGCAAGAGTTATGGCCCTTGTGCCATATGATGCAGGTGATAATAAGAAATGACTTATGTTATAAATTAAGCAAGTTCTGAGCAGTTTTTTTTATTGTTTACTCTGAAATATTTAAGCTGAACAGTCTGTTGAATTAACCATGCAGTGAATATTTCATGTGAAGTGGAAGAATTGAAGTTTGTCATACACTCAACTTGAATACAACTTACTTCATAGATTTTGCTCCGTTAAGAAATATTTATGGGTTTGAAAAATATTTATGTAACAATGGGAGGAATCTTTTAGTTTGGGGTTTATAGATTTTCAATATTAGGCCAGTACTTGTAAACAGTATTCCTGGATACTGTCTGTTTTGTTCAGAAAGTACCAAGACAACAGGTAGGATGAAAGGCTTCAGATGCATCTTCTGTCAAATTTATTCATTGCCAGATCAGCACTGCAGCCTGCTCTACCTACCAAGCTGAACCATGCAGCCCTATGTACATCTGGGACCCCTTTAAAGTCTTCAGACATCAGTTATATAAGACTTGTTCCATTAAACACACGACTCTTTTGGCAGTTAGAAGAGAAATTGACAGAGGACATTCGATATGGTCAAGGTAATTTTGATCTTTGTATAGGATAGCTCTATTGGATATTAATATCATTCACCTACAAATAATTCCATGTACCAACATAATATATACTGTAGGACATTAGTGCTTTGTATATCCCAGTTGTAATCACTCTCTGCCAGACACAAAGCTCAAGCATGTCAACTGTACACAAGCTTTTATTTCTTCCAAATAATAATACACTAATATATCTACCAATTTACAATACACATACCTCACAGCAAAATACACTTCTCTCATTGTCAATGTCAATTTCTTTTTCTCCTTTTTCCAGAATTCCCTTTCTTTTCCTCCTTTGAATCCAGCGTTGTAATATACAATTTCACCTACCTTCTTACTCATTCAACAGCATTATATACATACAGAATTTCAACAAATAGGCACAAGCAATTTCTGAAGGGACAAAAAGGACTTCCTGCATTTAGCCAACTCATGTACATGTATTTCTATTATAAAGTAAGTCTTAACAGAATGAACATTTAAACAAAAGGGATAATTTTGTATCCTAAATAATATGGACACTGTAACACATACATAAAACAGTTATATAGTACTACTCTTTTTCTTTGAATAAACCCCATACTAAGTTTACAATTCTACACAGCTTTTGATACCAGCAAAAATATCAAAAGAAAGATTATTTCTGTCAATTTAAAAGAATATGCAGTTCAAATATTCTTTGTGGTGTATTCAAAGTTAAATGTAGCAAGATTTTAACACAACAAAATTAATGCAATATATTTTACAATTTTTTCCTACCTTGACTTGAACAACTGTCAACTTCTACAGCATCTTCACTGCCCACTTCTAATCTCTTATAAAAAGGCTCATATTTGTTGAGCTCTACTAAAACTTCTCAACTGTTTATCAGGGAAAACCTATTACAAGGAAATATGTTTTCGCAAGAGCTTTTTTTTTAATCAACAAAATGCCACCATTTGTGTACATTTTGAAATGACTTTACTGACTCAATACTGGCAAACCTTTACGAGACAAAAATATCATAAACCACTTCGATCAAATTGGCCTTTTTTTCCACTACCCGGTACTTGTCACAAATTGGAAGTGACAGACAGCTTTCATAGAACTGAGAATATAACATTTTTGTTGACAGGCTGTGTTTAAACATTTCTCCTTTTTTTATAAAACCTTTAAAGGTGACAGTGTGCGACTTCAAATAAGCCTGGGTGATTCTTGAAAAAATACACCACATAAAGTATGACGTTAACGGACCAGTAAAATACATGCAATAGAGTCAAAATGTACAAAAGAAACAATTGTTTAGTTTTATTTATTTTTTTCTAGTTTTTTTTTTATACTTTTATCCTCCATTTAATTGGAGATTACAATTCATAATATGCATTTTTGTGAATGCATGCATCATAAATCAATGAAATTTACAAAATATAAAATTGCAGGAATTTACAAATAAAATACCTTATATTTTCATAATCACATATGCTTGTAAAAAGTGGAACTCAATCATTCGATCATTTTGAAAATGGACCATACACATGTTAATGTTAAAAATAAACACACAAGAATAACATTAGAAGATGACAACTAGTGCACCGGCTAGTGAACGATGTAACAACCCATTAGTACTTTATAAAATAATTTTGATACTCAGCTTCAAGAGTATTTTAAGGCATTTACTAAATAGTTAACACTTTTTCTTATATGAGCTGTTGGAGGCCAGCAAAGCCTGACTATTCAACAAAATTGTCAAATGAATGAATATAAAAGTAAACAAGAGCTGTCCGTAAGACAGCATGCTCGACTTTTCTCAGTGCTTGTCTCTGAATTAGAGCTTTGCCAGTAAAAACTTTAACCAAAAAATTCTAAGTTAAAAAGGGGCATAGCTCAAAATTCAAATCAGAGTTATGGAAATTGTTTATCCTGGTGTAGACTTTGATAGTAAATAACTATTTTAAGTTTCAAGTCAATAGCTTTGATAGTAACAGAGATATCTGATTTAATCAAAAACCTGAACAATAAATTCTAAGTTAAAAAGGGGCAGAACTATATCAAAATTCAAATCAGAGTTATGTGGATTGTTTCTTCTGGTGCAGACATGATAGTAAATAACTATTTTAAGTTTCAAGTCAATAACTTTGATAGTAACAGAGATATTTGACTTTATCAAAAACTTTAACCAACGGCGATGTCGGGGCGAGTGCAATAGCTCTGCTTTTTCTTCAAAAAGTTGAGCTAAAAAGGGGCCTTATTTTGTAAAAATGCAAAGTAGAGATATGGAACCTGGGCACTGGATATATCAGTTCACTAACAGTGTGTGACGTTTCAATCCATTTCCATCAGTGGGTACCAGCTTACATAGAAAAACTTCACTAAAAATTGCCAAGTCAAAAAGGGGGCATAATTTTGTAAAAAAGTATATTAGCATTATTGAACATGTGCAGTGTCAGTTTATCACAGTAAGTGTGTTAAGTTTCAATCTATTCCCACAGGTGGTTTGTGAGATACCAGATTACATAGAAAAACTTGACAAAATTGGGATGTTGACACACGGGCGAATCCAATAGTTCTACCTATTCACTGAAAAGTCGGTATAAAGTATTTAGAAAGCTGACTGCTTTCACTCCCTTCAGATCTTTCTTTGAGAAAGGTAAAAATTAAAACTTGGATAAAATTATACCCCATGTTAAGAAGAGAAACCTCTGCTTGCCATTACAATCAGATATGAGAAAAATGTTTTTTATCATGCCAGATAATAATGTAACCATCTTGATCAGTTTATCATCAAATAATTTAAGAAGTTTTTGGCCTGAACATATCCCAACAGCCAAACGCTCCACTACTGTCTATTTCACTCGACCCTCGCTTCCAAATACAATACTTAATTATAGAAAAATGATTTAATGGTGGACCAAGTTAATACATTTGACCAGCACTCTGTCAGATGATAATAAATAAAAAATTTAACAGGCATCGTTGACCCCCCCCCCCCCCCCCCCCCCCCCCCCAAAGACATTTCACACAACAGTTCCTTCTAGACCTTCATTTCCATTTCTGCCTGAACAGTTTCTCAATGACTTCTTAAATGATTTGCTGTATAATTTCAGTGAAAAAAAAAATGTATCTAACAACATACATGTACAATGGGTTGAACATGGTTTCCCTAATCAAGTCATGATTCCTGGAATAACTAAACGTTCAAAGAAAATTACGTTGAAAAATTCATGGTTTCTCTTTTCACTCTATCATTCAATCAATAATCAATATTGCAAGTTCGGGGCTGAACCGACAATTCCTGTTCATTCATACTGGTTACCATTAACACAACACTGTAAATATTACATTTACAATTCTCAAAAGGTATTTAATCACCTTGGCATGAAACTGTTGTAAATACTACAGACTTATGAACAGTGAAGCAAATATAGGTGTTCACAGATCAGCCCTTACATGCACTTCTGCCCTTCATTCTCAAGATTTATTTCAAACTAACTGTGAATAACTTCCATTCATATTTCAGTAAAAATGCTGACATTTTAACATTCTGAAAGACATACTACTCTGCATTTATAACCAAATGAATGAAATGAACACACTTTAATGATTAGAGACTAAAACTTTCATTGCCCTTAACTAGATATCTCGCCTTCTTCCAGGTCCATGTCAACATTTTGCACACTTTCTGTATTCTCTTCAGTAGTTTTGTCTAGTTCTACCTTGTTTTCAGAGGCTGTATCTACTTTTTCCTCGCTTACTGGACCATTATTTTGACTGGATTCATTCAAATTTTCATTCTGCTCTATATTTTCTTTGTTACTCTCAGTGGTTTCACTTACATTTTCACTTTTTTCTTCATTTTCTTTGTTATCTGAGGTTTCTGTACCATTACCATTACTATTATTCACATTTTCATCAACATTCTCACTAGTTTCACTAGTTTGCACATTATCCGACACATTTCCTGAATTTTCAACAGCAATACTTTCTTCTACTTCAGTTGCTGTTGTTCCTTCATCTCCTTGAGCTAGTGTTGTATCATGTTTTTTGTCATCAATATTTTGTTTCTCATTATCATTTTGTTTCTCATTATCAACGTCACTCCATCTACTCTTGCGTGACCTATCTCTGTCTCCACGATCCCTGTCTCTATCACGGTCCTTTCTGTCTTCACGACGATCATCTCTCCTTTTCCAATCACGATCTCTGTCTCCGCGATCCCTATCTCTGTCTCCGCGATCCCTATCTCTACTCCTATCCCTTTCACGAGACCTACCATGATCACGAGATCTATGTCTATCCCTATCTCTAGAATCTCGTCTGTCACGACCCCTATCATCATTATCCCTTTCTCTGTCATGGTCACGACCCCGGTTTGATCTATCACGTGTTCCAGATCTGTCTCTGTTTCTATCATCATCATTATTTCTAGACACAGTTTTCCAGGTATTAAATGGATAAACATTACTTATATCCTGTTCAGCTTCTGGTTCATTCTCTTCGAAACTGTTAATATTTTCCTCTGGAACTTCTTCCCCTTCTTCAACTTCACCAATATCCTCTTCTACTGGCTCTTTAATGTCTTCATTATTAAAGGATTCACCTACAAAAGTGTCCTTAGGTTTTAAATCAAGATCCAGCAGGGAGACTGGACCTCTAATGTTTCCAGGATTTGGACCTCTGGGACCGCCAAATCGTTGAAAGCCTGGCCCACCTTGCATATTACCCATAAAAGGTGGCCCTCGTGGTCCTGGACCACCCATCATTTGATTCATAGGTCCCATTGGACCCATATTTGTTCCTCCCATTTGCGGTCTCATTTGTCTAGGTCCGCCCATTCTTGGGTTCATGTTCCATGGCTGATTGGTAGGTCCAGGAGGTCCACCAGGAGGAAATCCTCCAGGAGGTGGCGGACCCATCATTCTCATTGGAGATTGATCCATACCCATAGGTGGCATATTCTGAGCCCTTCCGAACTGCCCTGGGGGTAAAGAGGTATTGTTTTGGATAATTTCAGACCTATCCTCATTTATTTCATCATCTTCCTCCATGTCATCATCCTTGTCGTTGCTGTCTGGTGGCCACGCCATTTCTGGTTGTTTTGTTCCCTGACCAGCCAGCATTGAAAGTCTCTCGCCCAACTGACTAGACTCCGATTGCTTGGTTGTTGGTGGCATGTTGTTTGGACCACCCATTAATGGTCTTATTGGGCTCCCAAACCCTGGTGGAGGAAGTCTGAACCCTGGTGGTGGCATGTTAGGATTAAAGCCAAATCTCGGTGGCCCTCCTGGACTCATTCCTGGCATCAACCCAGTGGGACGAGGTGGCACTGAAGGAGAGCTTGGTACTACACCTGAAAATATATACAGACGTGTTTCTACTTGCACATTATAGCACCAAACTAGTTGACATAGGATAATTTAAACTAGAGCTATAACTAAAGGTAACTAGAAAATGCTTTTGTAAAAAAGCGCACGTCTCCCCCAATGCAAAGTCCTATAGGCAAGAAGTCAATAGGGGTCAGGAGCAAAAGTCAAAGAGACACTGATGGTTGGCTGAAATAGGGATCATCTACTTGGCATGTCCAGTCATCCCGCTAAATTTCAACACTCTTGGACTAGTGGTTCTCAAGTCACTGTTCAGGCTCCTGTGACCTTGACCTTTGATCAAGTGTCCTCAAAATAAATAGGGGTCATCTACTCTGCATGTCAATCATCCTATTAAGTTTCAACATTATAGGTCAAGTGGTTCTCAAGTTATTTCCAAAAAATGATTTTACATGAACAGGCCACTGTGACCTTGACCTTTAATAGACTGACCCAAAAATCAATAGCAGTCATCTACTCTGCATGTTCAATCATCCTATGAAGTTTCAACATTCTGGGTCAAGTGGTTCTCAAGTTATTGATCGGAACTGGTTATCAATGTTCAGGCCCGTGACCTTGACCTTTAACGGAGTGACCCCAAAAACAAAAGGGGTCATTTACTCTGCATGAACAATCATCCTATGAAGTTTCAACATTCTGGGTCGAGAGGTTCTCAAGTTATTGATTGGAAATGGTTGCAAACTTGAGTTGTCTTCTTTTTTTTTAAGCATATTATAGTAATTTCTATCACACATTTTACTATTAGGTAATTATGAATTAATAATCTGCGTAGATGAATCATAAGTGGATATAAAATTACAAATTCTTCTCTTTTCGGCTATATAATTTCAATGCATTTTCCTTTCAACAAGTATCTCGGTATATTTTCATGGGTAGTTTCCACAAACCATTTGTAAGATTTGTCACAGGTGCAGCGAGTGAAATCACAGTCAAAAAGTAAGTCAATTAAATAACGGGTAAACAGACAGATATCAAAGCTAAAACCTCCTGTACTGATTTATTCCTTGAAGATAAACAAGTGATAGTTTCTAGAAATGAAACTTACCAGCTGTTGTAGACATTATGTTCTGTATCGTCTGTGCTAGAGAATTGGCAGCTGCAGAGCTAGGTATACTCATAGCTGGCATTTGTGGTATAACCCCTGCACCAGGCTGTAATTATAAAAACAACAACATTTGATGCAAGTTTTTAAATACCTCCTGCAAAGTTTGAAACACTAGATATTTAAAGTTTAATAGCATTTTAGCAGAAAGAATTATTTCCAGTTTAATACCCTTCATAAATTGCTGATATATCTCCAAGAAGAACAAGAGCTCGTCGAACACGAAATGCCCCCCTTGATGCATTTAGTAATTGCACAAGG
Organism: Mercenaria mercenaria; assembly: GCF_021730395.1. Classification (NCBI taxonomy): domain Eukaryota; kingdom Metazoa; phylum Mollusca; class Bivalvia; order Venerida; family Veneridae; genus Mercenaria; species Mercenaria mercenaria. The sequence continues at coordinate 32,243,903 of NC_069364.1, read as the reverse complement.
AACAGAAATTATATGCTCACTGTAAACAAAAGTTCTACCATTCTGGTTTAATCTGACCTTGACCTTTAACCTAACAAGAGATTACAAAGTGATCTTGGTGCCATCCACTGAGTCATTTTTGAATGTTCCAAATTTCAAGACTAGCTCAAGGTCAAAATCAAGGTCAAATTTCATTTCGGTACAAAATAATGTGTATGTGGTCCAAATTTGAAAGCTGTGGCTTGAGAAATGTGAAAGTAGGTCACTAGATCAATATCAAGGTCAAAGTTCATTTCGGTAGACAGAAATATGCATGTGCTTCAAATTTGGAGGCTGTAGCTTGAGAAATGTGAAAGTAAGTAGTAAGTAAAAATCAATGTCAAATTTCAATTCAGAACACAAAAATGTGCATGCGGTCCAAATCTGAAGTCTGTATAATCAGAAATGTGAAAGTAGGTCACTAGGTCAATCTCAAGATCAAAGTTCATTTCGGTACCAAAACTATGCATGTGGTCAAAATTTGAAGCCTGTACCTTCAAAACTGTGAAAGTAGGTCATTAGGTCAATTTCATTGTCAAAATTTTTTTTGGTACACAAAACTATGCATGTGGTCCAAATTTGAAGGTTGTAGCTTGAGAAATGTGAAAGTAGGTCACTAGGTCAAAATCAAGGTCAAATTTCATTTCGGAACACAAAACTATGCCTGTGGTCCAAATTTGAAGCCTGTACCTTCAAAAATGTGAAAGTAGGTCACTAGGTCAAGGTCAACTCATGTCAAGGTTCATCTTGCCACTCAAAACCATACATGTGGTCAAAATTTAAATGTTGTAGGTTATTGACAAGAAGATTTTAAAAGCTTTTCCCTATATAAGTCTATATGAACCATGTGACCCCCAGGGCGGGGCCATATTTGACCCTAGGGGGATAATTTGAACAAACGTGGTAGAGAATCACTAGATGATGCTACATTACAAATATCAAAGCCCTAGTCTTTGTGGTTTGAACAAGAAGATTTTCAAAGTTTTGCCCTATATAAGTCTATGTAAACCATGTGACCCCCGGGGCGGGGCCATATTTGACCCTAGGGGGATAATTTGAACAATCTTAGTAGAAGCCCACTAGATGATGTCACATACAAAATATCAAAGCCCTAGGCCCTGAGGTTTTGGACAAGAGGTTTTTCAAATATTTCCCTATATAAGTCTATATAAACCATGTGACCCCCGGGGCGGGGCCATATAAGATCCCAGGGCAATAATTTGAATCATCTTGGTAGAGGACCACTAGATGATGCTTCATACTAAATATCAAAGCCCTAGGCTCTGTGGTTTTAGACAAGAAGATCAGAAACCGTTTTAACTGTTCCTGGCCAATGTGACCTTGACCTTTGACCTCAAAATCAATAGGGGTCATCTGCTGATCATGATCAACCTAACTATCAATTTTCCTGACACTAGGCCCAAGCGTTCTTGAGTTAGTGCCCGGAAACCTAATTACTGTTCCTGGTCAATGTGACCTTGACCTTTGACATACTGACCTCAAAATCAATAGGGGTCATCTGCTGGTCATGACCAACCTCCCTATCAACTTTTGTGACCCTAGGCCTATGCGTTCTTGAGTTATCATCCGGAAACCGTTTAACTGTTCAGGATCACTGTGACCTTGACCTTTAACATATTGACCTCAAAATCAATAGGGGTCATCTGCTGGTCATGACCAACCTCCCTATCAACTTTCATGATCCTAGACCCAAGCATTCTTGAGTTATCATCCGGAAACCGTTTTACTATTCAGGGTCACTGTGACCTTGACAGACCTCAAAATCAATAGGGGTCATCTGCTGGTGATGAATAACCTCCCTATCAACTTTCATGATCCTAGGCCCAAGCGTTCTTGAGTTATCATCCGGAAATGGATTGGTCTACATTCCAACCGACCGACCGACATCTGCAAAACAATATACCCCACCTTCTTCGAAGGGGGGCATAACAAAACAATATACCCCACCTTCTTCGAAGGGGGGCATAAAAAGAGTCAACAATAAAATGACGTTATGTTCTCCAAATATATCTTGCACACAGGAAGAGCAACAGCATTTGCTGTCCTATGAAAGAACAGGACTTGCAGATGACAAACAATTCAAACACTACATGCTTCTTAGGTATCTTTAACATTGGGTGGAAAAAATACACACAGACATTGGAACTGGATGAGGGTGTTTTGGAAGGTCTCTTTACAATGGTTAAATGCATCTAGCAGTTCAGGGGAAGAACTTGTTTAAATGTTTTTCTATATTTAGCTCCAACGGCCCCCAATTAGGGACCAGGCAGCCCCCATTTCAACAAGTTTGAAAGAGGACCTTACAATGATGCTACAGGTCAAGTCTGTTGAAGATCCATCAAGCAGTTCGTGAAAAGTTGTTCAAAGATATTTCTGTTTTTAGCACTAGCAGCCTCTAAAATGGGCAGGGTGTCCCCATTTTAATTTTTTTTGAAGCGGACCTTCTATGATGCTACAGACCAAGTTTAATGAAGATTCATCAAGCAGTTCATAAGAGGAAATTTTAAAAGGTGTTTTTATTATTAGCTCTAGTGGCCACTAACAGGGGCCAAGTGCACCCATCTGAACAAAATAAAGAGAGGATGTTGCAATGACGTTACAGACTAAAGTTCAATGAAGATCAATCAAGCAGTTCATGATAAGTTGTTTAACCTTGAGCCTGCTGGTGGCAAGTGTTTTTGCCTTTGCGACCAAGACAAGCATGCACATTCGTGCAGGCTGATCATGGTCTGCACTGTTCGCTATTTTGTCAGTAAATTTTCAGTGTACACCTCTCTGATTAACAAGTGGTACTGCCCAAATTCAAAGATGGACCAGTCCATTTTAAAGATTTAGCAGGGTAAAGGTTAAAGGTATTTCTATTTTTAGCTCTAGCGGCCCTTAAATGGGTCTGGGTTCTCAAATTTGGGAGCAGACTTTACATTAATGCCCCACACAAAGTTTAAAGAAGATGCATCATGCAGTTCATGAGAAAAAAGTTGTTTAAAGGTATTTCTATTTTTAACTCGAACACATTGTCATTTAAACAATGTTGGACGAGGGCCTTATCATGATGTCACAGACCAAGTTTTATGAAAGTTAATAAAGCGGTTCATGGGCAGTTGTTTAAAGTTTTTTCTGTTTTAAGCTCTAGCAGCCCCTACAAGGGGCAATCGCCCAAATTTGAACAAGAGGGTCAGTTGAGCTTAACAAGTATGCTCACGGGCAGAATGTTGAGCCCGCCAGCTGTCAAGTGTGACCTTGACCTTGGACCTAGGGACCTGGTTCTTGCCCAAGACACTCCATCTCATAATGGTGAACATTCATGCCAAGTAGCATCAAAATCCCACCACGCATGAAGAAGAAATGCTCTGGACAAACTTCATTTGACCTTTGACCTCCAACTGTGACCTTGAACTTTAAGACAGAAACATGGGGTTTGAGCATGACATGCCTTCTCATTGAGGTAAACATTCATGCCAAATATATACAAGATTGGTCAATGCATGTCAAAGTTATGGTCCGGACAAAATTGGACAGACGCACACATGCACGCACATACACAAAGCCCCTGAAAGTGGCGACTATATCGAGCTCACCACAAGCGGGCTCGACAAAAATATGAATGGATGGACAATGGATAGTCAGCAATCACAATAGCTCAACCCGAGTACTTGTCAACTAAAAATATTTCTGGACAGACTATAACTCCCAAATACAGCCTGGTACATTCAAGTCCTAGCAATATGCACAAGTTCACTTCCTCATGATACATTTCTGTAAGTCTATAGGGAGTACAGGGAGCAAGATTTTGTGACAGATAAGGCTGCAACAACTTGAGGTGTATAGATATGTAAGTTGAATTCTAAGTAGAATGAACTATCAGTTATTTAATGTAATAATGTAATTTTGTTAAAGGATTTCCGAATCAAATAATTAAGAATATTTCACTTGCAAAGCAGTATTTTAGGCTGACTTGGCAAAATCTATCAAATGCACTAACTGGGTTGAATTTAATATTATTCTCTATTGCTTTATAATGTCAAAGACAGTAAAATTCTTACTGGTCTGACCCCTGGCATGGTGGGTACTTGAGATCCTGCCATCATCTGAGGTGGTGCTCCCGGTGTCATAGGCATAGCCTGAGGTGGCATTCCGGGCACAACTGGTCGCTGCATTGGCATCATTGGCATTCCAGGCATCATACCAGGCATAGGTGGCATGTTTCCCGGCATCATACCTACTCAACACAAATATACAGATACATGTAACAAACTTCAAACTTTCAAAATTTAATTTATTTAACTCTGTTGCTATTTGATTTCAGGGTTTGGAATGAATCACATTTTGTAGGTACTCGACTTTGTTTACTTCAGATCTGAACTTGCTGCTTCAAATGAATGTTTCATTTAACTATGAAAAATTCCAATCTGATAGTTTGGCTGTGAAGTTCTGAACATGTGTTAATTTTGATTATGACAGATGGACATGAGGATTTAACGAAACTGCCGAAGCAAAAGGAATTAAAGAAACAGCCGAGCAAAAGGATTTAACGAACAAGAGGACCATGATGGTCCTGAATCGCTCACCTCTTCCCACATGACCCAGTTTTGAGTATGACGTCCTTTTTTCTATTATTTGACATAGTGACCTAGTTTTTGAGCTCATGTGACCCAGTTTTGAACTTGACCTAGATATTATCAAGATAAAAATTCTGACCAATTTTCATGAAGATCCATTGAAAAATATGGTCTCTAGAGAGGTCAAAAGATTTTAATAATTTTAGACATACTGACCTAGTTTTTGACTGCAGTTGACCCAGTTTCAAACTTGACCTAGATATCATCAAGATGAACATTCAGACCAACTTTCATACAGATCCCATAAAAAGTATGGCCTCTAGAGAGGTCACAAGGTTTTTTTATTATTTGACCTACTGACCTAGTTATTTATGGCACGTGACCCAGTTTCAAACTTGACCTAGATATCATCAAGGTGAACATTCTGACCAATTTTTATGGAGATCCATTCATAAGTATGGTCTCTAGATAGGTCACAAGGTTTTTCTATTTTTAGACCTAATGACCTAGTTTTTCACCGCACATGACCGTTTCAAACTTGACCTAGATATCATCAAGATGAACACTCACACCAATTTTCATACAGATCCCATGAAAAATATGGCCTTTAGAGAGGTCACAAGGTTTTTCTATTATTTGACCTACTGACCTAGTTTTTGATGGCACGTGACCCACTTTCAAACCTGACCTAGATATCATCAAGATGAACATTCAGACCAATTTTCATACAGATCCCATGAAAAATATGGCCTCTAGAGAGGTCACAAGGTTTTTCTATTATTTGACCTACTGACCTAGTTTTTGATCGCACGTGACCCAGTTTCGAACTTGACCTAGATATCATCAAGGTGAACATTCTGACCAATTTTCATGAAGGTCTCATGAAATATATGGCCTCTAGAGAGGTCACAAGGTTTTTCTATTTTTAGACCTACTGACCTAGTTTTTGACCGCACATGACCCAGTTTCGAACTTGACCTAGATATCATCAAGATGAACATTCAGACCAACTTTCATACAGATCCCATGAAAAATATGGCCTCTAGAGAGGTCACAAGGTTTTTCTATTATTTTACCTACTGACCTAGTTTTTGACGGCATGTGACCCAGTTTCGAACTTGACCTAGATATCATCAAAGTGAACGTTCTGACCAATTTTCATGAAGATCTTGTGAAATATATGGCCTCTAGAGTTGTCACAAGGTTTTTCTATTTTTAGACCTACTGACCTAGTTTTTGAAGGCACGTGACCCAGTTTCGAACTTGACCTAGATATCATCAAGGTAAACATTCTGACCAAGTTTCATGAAGATCTTTTGAAATATATGGCCTCTAGAGAGGTCACAAGGTTTTTCTATTTTTAGACCTACTGACCTAGTTTTTGATGGCACGTGACCCAGTTTCTTACTTGACCTAGATATCATCAAGATGAACATTCTGACCAACTTTCATAAAGATCCCATGAAAAATGTGACCTCTAGAGTGGTCACAAGCAAAAGTTTACGGACGGACGGACGACGGACACCGCGCGATCACAAAAGCTCACCTTGTCACTTTGTGACAGGTGAGCTAAAAAGCCAGAGCAGAAGGATTGAATGAAACAGCCAGAGCAAAAGGATTTAAAGAAACAGCCAGAGCAAAAGGATTTAACAAAACAGAGCAAAAGGATTTAAAGAAACAGCCAGAGCAAAGGATTTAACAAAAGAGCCAGAGCAAAGGATTTAAAGAAACAGCCAGAGCAAAAGGATTTAGAGAAACTGCATTGAATGAAACAGCCAGAGCAAAGGGATTTAAAGGAAAAGTCAGAGCAAAAGGATTTAAAGAAACAGCCAGAGCAAAAGGATTTAAAGAAACAGTCAGAGCTAAAGACTTTAGAGAAACAACCAGAGCAAAAGGATTTAAAGAAACAGCCAGAGCAAAAGGATTTAAAGAAACAGCCAGAGCAAAAGGATTTAACGAAACAGTCAGAGCTAAAGGATTTAGAGAAACAGCCAGAGCAAAAGGATTTTAGGAAACAGCCAGAGCAAAAGGATTTAAAGAAACAGCCAGAGCAAAAGGATTTAACAAAACAGTCAGAGCTAAAGGATTTAGAGAAACAGCCAGAGCTAAAGAATTTAGAGAAACAACCAGAGCAAAAGGATTTAAAGAAACAGCCAGAGCAAAAGGATTTAAAGAAACTGCCAGAGCAAAAGGATTTAACAAAACAGTCAGAGCTAAAGAATTTAGAGAAACAACCAGAGCAAAAGGATTTAAAGAAACAGCCAGAGCAAAAGGATTTAAAGAAACAGCCAGAGCAAAAGGATTTAACAAAACAGTCAGAGCTAAAGGATTTAGAGAAACAGCCAGAGCAAAAGGATTTAAAGGATCAGCCAGAGCAAAAGGATTTAAAGAAACAGCCAGAGCAAAAGGATTTAACAAAACAGAGCAAAAGGATTTAGAGAAACAGCCAGAGCAAAAGGATTTAAAGGATCAGCCAGAGCAAAATGATTTAAAGAAACAGCCAGAGCAAAAGGATTTAACAAAACAGAGCAAAAGGATTTAGAGAAACAGCCAGAGCAAAAGGATTTAAAGGATCAGCCAGAGCAAAAGGATTTAACAAAACAGCCAGAGCAAAAGGATCTAAAGAAACAGCCAGAGCAAAAGGATTTAGAGAAACAGCCAGAGCAAAAGGATTTGAAGAAACTGTCAAACCACAAGGATTTAAAGCAACAGTCAGACCACAAGGATTTAAAGGTGGTCAATCACATTTATGCAACATCTTTCACTTTTCTTGTATACTACTAGAGAATTATTTAAGGAACAAAAAGACCCATAACATAGTGTTAGATCCCTGTTACAGATGTATATTTTAATGACTTTTATAAAATTTTGCTATTATCACCCTTTATTATGGAATTATCTAAAACGCTGAGTATTTTCTTTTATTTCAAAGTAATTTCTAGTTTTACATTTGCATTTGATAGATACTGGTATATTTCAACAATCTGAACTAAAACACAAGTTTTAAAGCCATGTCTAGCTTCTAAATTCATTTATTTCCAATCTATCATGGTTGTGCAACCAAGATAGGAAAAGGGAGATAATAATAATTTTTCAGACTTGCATTTCTAATGAATTTCAACTTAATATATAGTTGTCAATGCAAATAATGAACAAATATAATACAATACGCCTTATATTTATATCATGCCTTAGGCAAAGTACATTCATCAAATTTATATTTATGCTTAAATAACACTATCTTGGTTGGGCAACCAGGATATGAAAACACCACCAGTGAACATCTATCATGCATAAAGCTCCCAGTGAGCATCAATAAGTGTAAATGATCAGATGATACGGTTTGGAACAAAACCATTGCATGATCAAAAGAAACACAAAGATTTAAGGAAACAGTCAGAGCACAAGGATTTAAAGAAACAATCAAACAGTTAGAGCATGAGGATTTGAAGAAACTGTCAGTTACACATACCCATCATAGGTGGTTGTCCTGGCATCTGGGGCATGGGTGGTTGCCCTGCCATGTTTATCATTCCTGCTGTATTTGTAACCTGACCTGTTGTGGTGACTGGTGGTTCTGTTTGTTCTACTTTCACTTTCTCTGTTGGTATATCTGAAATATAATGCATGTTATTGTGGATGTACACATATATAAATTGTAGGGAAAAACTATCCTAGATTTACTGACGACCTAATCAATGATTTCTGTGAAACACTATATAAAAGGAATTTAAAGTTTTACTGGTGCAGGAAGACCTATGTTGCCATAGGAAATAATTCACAGTTCAGATGAAAGAAAGACTTGAAAGGTTAAAGACAATGTAACATTAGTAACAAAGAGTGGCTGACTGCCTAGTGTATTAAAAATTGCAATTTTGGACAATTAGGTACCTTTCAAATGGTCTGGTAGAGATACACCATCTATTATTGCCCCCTCTAGGAAAGATGAGAGGTCTTTTGGCAGGTTGTCCCATGGTATATACATAGAACCTTCATCCAAGTCCCAGCTGTCTTTAAACTCTGACTCTCTTATACCTGTACTCTGTGCCCATGCTGTCTGTGAGATAAATATCATTCAGTTTTAACAAACATATGCCTGAAATTTTTTTTTATTACAAAAAGCATCACCTTAAAATTTTCAACACATACACATCTTGATACCCTCTACCCATTGTGTTCAAATTTAATCAGCACAACAGATAGTTTGTACCGCAACTTTTCCTTGTGCGCTGCTACAAATTTACCATGTGGCCAGTTCCTTTTAAATTTCATTTGAGAACAGGCATAATGCACCTATAATTTATAAAATCAATAAAATTGTGGATAATTATAAATTAAAGTGATGCCGCAGTAAAATAACGGAGATCAAAATCGGATTTTAGGACTTTTAGAAAGTGGAATTATGTAACCAGTGGTCGATAGACGTTTTAACATCAACAGATGGACAATTATCGTGGTTGCTTCAGCGATACAATCGTACTGGCTCCATGTTGGACAGTCCGCTACCAGGGGCAACACCGCAACGTTAGAATGTTTACAACTGTCAACGTCATATACGTAATCATAAACTTAGCGACATCAACTGCGAATATAGTCGTTGGGACAAGGGGTCGACCAATCCATAGAACCACAGTGATTAAACAATTACGTAATTACAGAATACGGTGCCGCTGGCCAGCCAAAGTTCTCGTACTCACTGTACGTCATCGACTCCAATGGGTACCTGCCAACATCATCAACGTGAATTGGAACAGGGTTTGTTTTCTGATGAGTGCAGATTCAATTTGTTCAACGCAGACAGAAGGGTACGCGTGTACCATCGTTGTAATGAACGTTTTGCAGATAACTGTGTTGTGGAGCATGAGTGTTACGGCGGCGGAAGCGTTGTGGTTTGGGCGCTATCAACAGTAACTTTAAGTCAGAACCAGTGATTATGCAACGGTAATTTGAACGTGCAAAGCTATATACATCAGACTGTCATGCCCGTTGTCCTGCCGATATTCCAGCAACGTACCCAAATTACATTCATGCAAGATAATGCTCCTCCCTACCTAGCCAGAGTGACAATGAACTTACTGAACAATAACAACATTCCTGTGTTGCCGTGGCCGATTTTATCACCTGACTGTAACCCTATAGAGCATCTGTGGGATGAGTTTAAACGTCGAATACGTCAACGTCCTAACCCTCCAACAAACGTACAGAGTTAACAAATGTACTGGTTTATGAGTAGGGGCGCATTCCGCGTCGAGTCTACAGTAATCTTTGTCGTTCAATGCATTCTCGATTTCAGGAAGTGATCCAGAGAAATGGGGGACATACCTGGTATTAATGTTTAAGCTGACTGATGTGGAATACAGAGCAATTACGTAATAATGGAGAATGTATAATCATCGTTACATTTTTTACATGGATTGTTTATCAGTTGCTGATTAAATTAATTCCAAGTTTATGAGTGTTGTTTAATTAGTTTTTCTAAAAACTCCCAACAAACATGTTGTTTCATTTTCGTATCTCGTCAGTATATATGACAATCAAGGGTCATAACTGTGGTCGTGACAGAAATCTGGAACAAAATCCCAAGTGCAACACTTCACATACTGAACCCAGACTTACCTTCAGTGCACTTCCATTTAGTTTATGGCCCTTCAGTCGGTCTATGGCCTTGTAAGCATCTTTTCGATTGCTCATTACAACATAAGCACAACCTCTGGGAGGCACCATCTATAAAAGAACAAGACACTCGTTAACTTTTCTTTTTAACTTCATTTCCAGGTCTATCATTTTCACTTGTGAAAATCAGCAACTCTAGCCAGCATATAGCCTTACCTAAACTTACACTACTATTCGGAATTTTTTTTAGACTGTTATCCATTTTTATTTTCTGTCAAATAAACATTCATCAATAATTCTTGGTATTTGATTTTGTATAAATAAAATCCAAGGCATGGACATATCACCAAACTGTTGTCTGGAAATAAGAATTCAAAGATAATGCTTATGTGTGTGTGGCCAGCACACAACTTGTGATAAAAAATATATAAAAAGTTCCAAAACAGATAGGAAAGATTTACAAAAGAAAATTACCCCGAACTTTCAAAAATTTCTGAAGTTAATGACAACATGTAATATAGGTTGTCTTTACACTGATGTCTAAATCTAATCATCCTTGAAGTGCGCTCTGCATGTCACCTTGAAATGGTGAACATTCATGCAAAGTTTCTTTAAAATCCTTGAAGCAGTTAAAGAGTTAAAGAGCGAACATGAAACAAAGTCATATGACATTGGTTCCCCAAGTGTGACCTTGACACAAGCCATCCGAAACATGCGCTCTGCGTGTCATCTTGATGTGGTGAACATTTGTGCCAAGTTTCTTTAAAATCCTTCATGCAGTTCAAGGGTTACAAGGCAAACATGAAGAAAGTCATATGACCTTTGACCCATATATGTGACCCTGACGTTGAAGTGAGCTATCCAAAGCATGCGCTCTGCACATCGTCTTTATGTGGTGAACATTTGTGTTAAGTTTCTTCTAAATCCTTCGATGGGTTAAAGAGTTACACAGCTGACACCTTTGACCCCTAAGAGTGACCTTGACCTTGTAGAGAGCCATCTGAAACATGCGCTCTGCATGTCAACTTGATGTGCTAAACATTTGTGCCAAGCTTCTTTAAAATCCTTCAAGCAGTTCAAGAGTTAGAGGGACACAAAACAAAGTCATATCATCTTTGACCCCTGTGACCTTGACCTTGAAGCCAGGCACCCAGAACATGCACTCTGAATGTCGTCTTGATGTGGTGAACATTTTGGACAAGTTTCTTCAAAATTCTTTAAGGGGTTCAACAATTACAAAGAGGACATGAAACTGCTAACAGACGGACACCGGCATCATAACATAATACGTTCCTTCGGGCGTATTAAAATTGTTCCTGAAATAACACAGATACAGACCTTTTCGTCATTGTGTGATGCTGTCATTAACTCTTGAAACTGGGCGTCACTTTCTAGATGTCACCCTATGTCACACCTTTACACAGATTATTAATATATGCTTACATTAATATTTTCCACAGGTCCGTATCTTTCCAGTTCAGTCTTCAGTTCATCCTCAGATGTAAACTTGTTTAAATGTCCAATCCATATTGTTGTAGTGCAAACTGAAAATGTAAGCAAAAACCTCACATCAAAAACTATAACCTGATAGATACAAACTGTCTTTCTTACAATACTGCATGCTGATGGTTTTTATGTACATACAAATACATGCTACAATTTTCATAAACTAGTACAATATAATGTATTTGCAATTGCCATGAACATTTTTTATAATGAAATCCCTCAAGGAAACTGAAGTACTCCTCCGTAGCATTTGTTTTCTAAAAGCCTCAACTTAATATTTTCTTTGACTTGTGTAATAAATTTGAATTTTAAAGACAGTAACCTAATATTCTCTTTGCAGAATATGACATACTTACTGGTAACAAAGTTTGCTCTCACAAGAGGCAGACCCTTCTTCTTTCTATCTCTTTCCCTCTCCTTCTTTTCTCTGTCTTTTGACCTGCAAGTTATACAAAATAGCAGAATTTCAGTCTGTAGGTGAAATTAACAAGAGAGCAATATAAGCCGTAATTTGCTCACCTGACCCAGAATATTTGATCTTGAATAAACATATAATACACTAAATCATAAATGGTAATATCTGTGTTTAGCATACAAAATCACAAAACAGGCCAAATGCCCTCATTTAAACAAATTTGAGCAAGGACAATGATTCTACATACCAAGTTTGATGCAGATCCATGACAAGAAATAGTAAAAAACATTTCTATTTTTCGTTCTAATAACCTCAATACCCTTATTGAGGCCAATTATCCCCCTTTTGAAAAAAAAAATTGGGAGAGTGCATTACAATGATGCTACTGGCCAAGCTTGATGAAGATCCATTCAGCAGTTAATGAGAAGGTTTTTTAAAAGGTTTTTCTATTTTTATCTCTTGTGGCCCCTATAAGGGGCCAAGAGCCCCCATCTGAACAAACTTGAGAGAGGGCAGGGCCTTGGCATAATTCTGACGACAGACAACAAATGATGGACGACAGATCATCCACCTATTACTCTGAACTTTTGGTGCAGGTGAACTTATAAAAAACAAATTAATAATAAAGGAAATTTTGTTAAAGGTCCATTACTAAGGGAAAGTGAGTTGGCAATTTTTTTCATAGCCAGTGCATAGACTTCTGCAAGACACTAAATAATGAAGATTGGCAGGTCAAAATTTACAGAAGATCTTTGGAACTCAAAGAAATGTATGTGTATTGTGTTGAAATTTCAATGAATTGACAGAATGACCCCCCAGGTCTTTTTAACTTTCTTCATACTTCATAGAAAAATAATTGTACATATACTGCGATTTATTTCGAATTTCTACATACCAACTTTCATTTTCCAATAAAATGAAATAGTTTCTGTGCTTTTTAAAAGAAATTAAAATGTTCACTTTCCTTAGTATTGGACCTTTAATCTAAGAACAGTTTTTTTCCTGGATAACAAAAACCAGCACTAACCTTGACCTCCTGTGTCTATCTCGTGATCTTGATCTTCGCCGACGGTCCCTGGACCTTGATCGTGATCTTCTGCGTCTTTTAGGTGTTCTGAAAATCAAATGAACTTTCAGCTATGATTTTAACTAATTATTATTTATTCATACTACTCCAAGTTTAAAACTTGTTCTGCTGTGGAAGTGAAAGAGTTAAAGTTGTAAACAAACTATCGGAATGATTTAAAGGAATTTAGTGGAGGGTCACTCAAGGAACATTGCTGCTGAGAAATTGTTTTCAAATCAAGCCAGATTAAAATTTTCCATATAGTCATATAAAAAGAAGAGGGCCCTGTATTGCTCACCTGACCTATTTCTTACCCAAGATAACACAGTATCTAATTTGGCCTAGATTTCATACAGACAAACATTTTGACCATGTTTTTAAGTAAATAACATAAATCATTATCAAAGTTTTTCAATAATTTGACCTATTAACATTCTGGCAAACTTTTATGAAGATCAAGTCAACAATGTTGTCTATAGTGTGTTTACAAGGTTTTTCTATGATCTGACCCAGTGACCTAGTTTAAGATGTCAGATAACTCAGTCTTAGTTTGTACATAATTTATTTAAGGTCGATTGTGAAGGAAGTTCTACAACTTACATTAATCACTCTCGACATCTCATTCCTGATGGAATCCATCGCCATGGTTTCACAGAGACAGACATTCTAACAAAGATTTCTGATTATCAAGTAGAAAATGTAGCCTCTACAGTGTTAACAATGCTTTTTACAATTTGATCTAGTGACCTAGTTTTAAGATCTGAGGTAACCGAGTTTCGAACTTGACCTTATTTCATGGAGTCGGACATTTTGACAGTGTTTTTTTTTAAATCATCTGTTAACAAAGTTTTTTTATGATTTGAAAGAGTGACCTAGTTTTTGACCTCAAGTAACATGTTTTGAACTTAAACCTTAAATTCATAGATAAGGTTTTAGGAAGATCAAGTCAAAAATGCTGTATCAGTTACATTCTGATCTGACCAAAACTATGATCTCTAGAGTGGTAACAGTCACACTGCTGATGAGGCACAATGGACAAAGGGTGATCACAATAGCTCATCATGAGAATTTCATGCTCAGGTATGTTAAAAACTAGCACCGCACAAAGCAGTCATGTTTTTTAACAAATCAACATGGCCTGAAGAAATTTTTAAGGTCATGCAAGGAGTATTGCAGTGAAATTATTTAAAACTCTGGCTGGCTGTTCGAGATTTTCAAACTTTTCCATACAGTCATGTTGGGAAAACTAGTCCCACATGGTGGCCATGTTTTTTGAGAAAACAGAATGATCCGAAAAATCTTAGTAGAGGGTCATCCTAGGAACATTTCTGTGAAATTATTTCAAAATGGGACAAGCAGTTTCTGAGAATCATTTGGTTGCTTTGGCAACTAGAATTCTACATGTATGAAATGGATTTGAAGGAATCTGAAAGGGGACTATTCATGGACCATTCCTGTGAAGTCTGTTTTAAAGTGGTTTATGTTTGTTTGGGTTTAACGCCGTTTTTCAACAGTACTTCAGTTATATACCAGCGAGCAGTTCACCTAGTGTTCCTGGATTGTGAACCAGTATAAACCTGTTCTCCGCAAGTAAATGCCAACTTCCCCAGATGAAATAGAGGTGGAGGACAAACGATGTCAGACACAAATGTCTTCTATGGAGAACATACACTCCTCCTGGGGATCAAACTCACCACCACATGATTCATAGATCTACGCTCACCCTACTGAGCTAAGCGGGCAGTTTTAGTGGTTTATGATATGTACTTAAACAAGAGCAACGCCTTGTGGGTGCTGACGCTCATCTGATTTTTTTTTGTATAATAGAAAAATTGTCCTACCCATGATTTTCTAAGTCCAAGAAGGGCCATAATTCTTGCAAAAAAAAGGATGGAGTTATGTTTCTTGGTACATAGTCAGCTTATGATGGTGAACAACTGTTGCAAGTTTCAAAGCAATAGCTTGAAAAGTTTAGGAGAAAAGCTGACCTAAACATAAAACTTAAACAATAATCTGATATTTTCTAAGTCCAAAAGGGGCCATAAATCTTGCAAAAAGCAGGATGGAGTTATGTTTCTTGCTGTACACGGTCAGCTTATGATGGTGAACAAGTGTTCCAAGTTTCAAAGCAATAGCTTTTATAGTTTAGGAGAAAAGCTGATCTAAACATAAAACTTAACCAGGCAACGCCGACACCGATCAAGTGATGACAATAACTCATCATTTTTTTCCAAAAAATCAGATGAGCTAAAAAGAAAAACAAGAGGGTCATTGACCCTAATGTGCCCACCTGTGTAAAAGGCTTAAAGTGTGTTTGTATAATGTATTAGTACAAGTACAGAGTTAGGTTTACATAAATTTTGTTCGTTTGTTTTGGGTTTATTTTAGGTTTAAAGCCGTTTTTCAACAGTATTTCAGTTATCTAATGGCGGGCAGTTAACCTAACCAGAGTTCCTGGATTCTGTACCAGTACAAACCTGTTCTCCACAAGTAACTGCCTACTTCCC
The DNA here is from genome assembly GCF_021730395.1 of Mercenaria mercenaria. Lineage (NCBI taxonomy): Eukaryota > Metazoa > Mollusca > Bivalvia > Venerida > Veneridae > Mercenaria > Mercenaria mercenaria. Next base: position 32,228,198 of record NC_069364.1, on the reverse strand, counting down.
CACATGAATAAGAGGTGGAGGACTAATGATTTCAGACACAATGTCTTTCATCAAATTGTCATGGAGAACACAGCCCTGCCTGGGTATCAAACTCATGACCCCAAGATTCGTAGATCTGTGCTCTCCCTATTGAGCTAAGCTGGTGGACAGGTTTTCATAAATAAGAGACTTTAGCTATTATGGATTCAAAGTTTCTTTTATATTAGTCTTCCTTATATAAATGTTGCACATAATGGGCAATAATTTGAACAACTGTGGTAGCCAGTCAAACCCTGATATCACACACAAAATACTAAGGCTCTAGCTATTATGGCTTCAGAGAAGACTTTCAAAGTTTTTTATATATAACTAAAATTATAAGGCCATCGTAAATACATGTCACACACAGGGCCCTGGCTAATTCTGACCCTAGGGCAATAATTTGAACATTTTTTGGTAGTGGTAGTGGGTCAAACCCTTATATCACATGCCAAATATCAAAGCTTAAGCTATTATGGCTTCAGAGAAGAAGATTTTTCAAAGTTTCTTATATATAAGCATCTAGTATATACATGACACACCCAGGGGCGTGACCATTTTTTTTACCCTAGGGCAATAATTTGAAAAATTATGGTAGAGAGTCAAACCCTGATATCACAAGCCAAATATCCAGGCTCTAGCTATTATCACTTCAGAGAAGAAGATTTTTAAATTTTGAAAGCTGAAAACCCATTTTTAACCATAGTGACCCATATATTCAATGGACAGGAACACTATGGAATGATCATTTGTGTAAAATTTCATCAAAATCTATTCAGTGGTTTTGGAGATGTTGTTTAAAGAAACTGTGACATCTGACGGATGCACACAAGCATAATGGACATAGCGTAATCACAATAGCTCACCATCAGATGAGCTAAAAGTTGTGAAAACTGATGGTCATCCAATGATCCTAAATGCTATCATGAGCATTTCCTGCTCAGGTGAACTAGAAATTCAGGGAACAAACAGTGTCTCTGCATATATATATTCTTCACTCCGAAGTAACAGTTCCTGGATTACAAATGAAAGCTCAATCTATTTAGATAGCCAGGTGTATTTCTTTTATTCAACAGTGTTAAAAATTGATATACCTAGATCGGGACTTGTCCCGAGATCTGCGTCTCCTCTCCCGTCTATCACGATCGTCTCGATCCCTAAATTGTTGGTGCTCACGGAAATCCTCGTCTTGAACTTCTTCCGTGTACTCTCCCTCTTCCACAAAATCGCCATCAGGAGCTGGAGGCTGGGAACCAAAAGGTAGAGGTGGTTGCTGAACACCCTTTATATTGCCAATAGTGCTTTGTTAGTATGAACACTAAACTAAGCTGTATTAGTGATTGATGTAAAATCATTTATCGAAATCACGCAAAAGTCAATTCTATACTGTTTATACATAAAATCTGCAGTCTGAAAATCTGACAGTTATAAACTGAAATCAGTTTGTCTGATGAGATATTTATTTTCATTTGTAACTCAAATAACTACTTATCATTTGTAACTAAAATTACTACTTATCATTTGTAACTCAAATAACTACTTATCATTTGTAACTAAAATTACTACTTTCATTTGTAACTCAAATTACTATTAACTGCTATCAAAATCATTATCTCATCTTCATGACTATTTAAACCCTAGCTGCAAGATTAAACTCAAGATTATCTAGTAAACGGCAACTCTTTCTTAACCTCTTTGATAAATGATTTCACTGAAAAACAGTAACATGCAACAAGACAATGACCATTTATCAAGTTATCAAAATTAACAATGATAGGTTAAACCATTATTTCATCTAGAGCTGCTTTTAAGAAAAGTGCATGTCTCCCACAACTGCCTAAACATCTACATTGGCATTTCTTCTCCATTATGTATCTGAGTCAACATGCACCAAGGCCTTATCACTGGCATCAGTATTTTCAGTAATTAAAGGGCCATAATTCCGATGCGTCTCGGCCAATTTGGCTAAATCAAACTTGGCCGAGGACTTAACGGCAAACACATTTTGTTCAAGTTTGGTGAAGATCGGATGAGAAATGTTCGACTTAGAGTACAGACAAGATTTGTGACAGACAGACACTTATAGTGACAGACAGACAGACACACAGTAGTAGTATGCTGACTTAATGCATTTACAACCTATTTTTTCATTACTGTTACATTTTGACAGCTTTTCAAAACAAGAGGACCATGATGGTCCTGAATCTCTCACCTGTCCCAACATGACCCAGTTTTGAACTGAGTATGACGTCATTTTTTTTCTATTATTTGACATAGTGACCTAGTTTTTGAGCTCATGTGACCCAGTTTTGAACCTGACCTAGATATCATCAAGATGAACATTCAGACCAACTTTCATACAGATCCCATGAAAAATATGGCCTATAGAGAGGTCTCAAGGCTTTTCATTAATTTGACCTACTGACTATTATTGATGGCACGTGACCCGTTTCAAACTTGACCTAGAATCATCAAGATGAACATTCTGACCAATTTTCATTAAGATCCATTCAAATATGGCCTCTAGGAGGTCAACAGCTTTTCTATTTTAGACCTAATGACCTAGTTTTTGATCGCAAGCTGACCCAGTTTGAAATTACTAGATATAATCAAGATGAACATTCAGACCAACTTTCATACAGATCCCATGAAAAATATGGCCTCTAGAGAGGTCACAAGGCTTTTCTATTATTTGACCTACTGACCTAGTTTTTGATGGCACATGACCCAGTTTCAAATTTAAACTAGATATCATCAACGTGAACATTCTGACCAATTTTCATGAAGACCTTGTGAAAAATATGGCCTCTATGGAGGTTTTTCTATTTTTAGACCTACTGACCTAGTTTTTAACCACAGTTGACCCAGTTTCGAACTTGGCCTAGATATACATCAAGATGAACATTCAGACTAACCTTCAATAGTCCCATGAAAAATATGGCTTCTAGAGAGGTCACAAGGTTTTTTTATGATTTGACCTACTGACCTAGTTTTGATGGCACTGACCCAGTTCAAACTTGACCTAGATATCATCAAGGTGAACATTCTGACCAATTTCATGAAGATCCATTCAAAAATGACCTCTAAGAGGTCACAAGTTTTTCTATTTTTAGACCTAATGACCTAGTTTTTGACCCAGCTGACCCAGTTTCGAACTTGGCCTAGACATCTCAGAGATGAACACTCAGACCAACTTTCATACAGAATCCATGAAAAATATGGACCTCTAGAAGGTCACAAGTTTTCTATTATTTGACCTACTGACCTAGTTTTTGAGGCAAGTGACCAGTTTCGAACTTGACCTAGATATCATCAAGATGAACATTCTGACCAACTTTCATGAAGATCTTTGAAAAATATGGCCTCTAGAGAGGTCACAGGTTTTTCTATTTTTAGACCTACTGACCTAGTTTTTGACCACACGATGACCCAGTTTGAACTTGACCTAGATATCATCAACATGAACATTCTGACCAACTTTCATAAAGATCCATGAAAATGTGACCTCTGAGAGGTTCACAAGCAAAATTTATGCACGGACGGACGACGGACGCTGCGCGATCACAAGCTCACACGTCACTTGTGACATGTGAGCTAAAAAAGAGGCCATGAGCCGTATCGCTCACCTGACTATGACCTAAAGATCATCAAGATTAACATTCTGACCAATTTCATTAAGATATGATCATAAATGTGCCTCTACATGTTAAAAGTTTTCCTTGATTTGACCCCGTGATCTAGTTTTTGACCCCACATGACCAGATTCGAACGTGACTAAAATCATCAGATTAACATTCAAGTTTCATGAAGATACAGTCTAATGTGGCCTCTAGAGTGTTAGAAGCTTTTCTTTGATTTGACCTAGTGACCTAGTTTTTGAACCTACTGACCAGATTAATTGACCTATAGATATCAAGCTTAACATCTGACCCAGTTGCATCAAATACGTCATAAATGTGGCCCCTACATTTTAAACTAGCTTTTCTTATATCTGACCTGGTGACCTAGTTTTGACCTACATGACCATATTCAAACTGGAACTGAGATCAACAAATTAACATTCTGACCAAGTTTCATCAATCAGTAAAATGTGGCCTCTACGTGTTAACAAGATTTTCCTTGATTGACCGTGACCTATTTTTGACCCCATGACCAATTCGAACTTCATCTAAGTCATCAAGATTACATTCTGACCAAGTTTCATGAGGATAAAGTCATAAATGTGCCTCTACATGTTAACAAGCTTTTCCTTTGATTTGACTATTTTTGACCACACCTGACGGATTTAAAGTTGACCTATAGATCATCAAGCTTAACATTCTGACCAAGTTCATTAAGATATGGTCATAAATGTGGCCTCTACAGTGTAAACTAGCTTTTCCTTTGATTTGACCTGGTGACCTAGTTTTTGATCCTACATGACCCATATTCAAACTGGACCTTGAGATTATCAAGATTAACATTCTGACCAAGTTTCGTGAAGATACAGTCATGAATGTGGCCTCTACAGTGTTAACAAGCTTTTCCTTTGATTTGACCTGGTGACCTAGTTTTTAACCCCAGATGACCCAATATCGAACTCATCCATGACTTTATTGAGGGTAACATTTTGACCAAGTTTAATTAAGATTGGGTCAAAATTGTGACCTCTAGAGTGTTAACAAGCTTTTCCTTTGATTTGACCTGGTGACCTAGTTTTTGAACCCAGATGACCCAATATCAAACTCGTCCAAGATTTTCTTGAGGGTAACATTCTGACCAAGTTTCATTAAGATTGGGCCAAAACTGTGACCTCTAGAGTGTTAACAGTCAAACTGCTGACACTGCCGCCGCCGACGCTTTGTGCTCAGGTGAGCTAACAAGGTGAAGGTGTTGCCTATTGAGTAAAAACAACATACTGCAAAAGACATACCTGTGCTATCTGATGATCAAACTCTGCCTGCTGCTGCTCCAGGATTCTACGTCTTTTCTCCTGTTCCGTGAGTTCTGTTGTGTACTCGTTATTTTTTTGTATGGTCTGTGATACCTGATGGATCTGTTGCATCAGACCAGAGTCATTTAAGATTGTCTGAACATCTCTGAAACAAAATCATTCTACAAAAGTCAAACTTGCTTGAGCAAACTACATCTGTTAAGAGATCACTTTTTCAGTCCCTCTTTTTGTGTTGTTTAAGAAGACGATTTGTGTCTAGGGACCACTTCTTTTTCTTCCCTAAGAGGTCTCTTAATGCAAGTTGAACTGTATATACAAACAAGAGCTGTCATAGGAGACTGTTTGCTAGACTATTTCGATGTTGGATGGTGAAATAGGGTACATCTGAGGAAGCTGGAACAATCAATGAATTGTTTAAGGACTCCAATGTGGATAACCATATTGGAAATAGTTTAAGTTTGAGTCAAATGTATATAGTAATAACTGAGATAGAATGAAAGTTTATCAAAACATTAACTTAGTATAGGACAAAATTCATGGAATATTCCTGCACAAGTTACCTTTTTCTTCATTTTTAATACAAAATTATTCCTTTCCCCTATTACATAAATTTATGGAAAATATAGACAGTGTTAAAAGGGTGAGGGCTGACCTCTTACTCAAGGTTACAGTTTTAGAATCAGAGTAGATTTCAACAGCCTGTAAAATCCTTTCCTTAGGCTATATACAGATTAGAGATAAAAAGCAATCCTCTAGCATAATTTAGAATCTATGAATTTTTAAAAAGACTAACCCAGTAATATTTTGCTGTGGAGGCCTTTTATCTTCTTCATCATCACTCTCTCCATAGTCAAAATCTAGAAGTTTCTGTAAGGATAGAAAAATGTCTGAAAACTGGTGTCACATTGTTAACAATATATTTTTAAAACAATAGCTTTGTTTTCAACTGAATGTATATTAACATCAGACTTCTGTGTCTCAAGATACTATCAACCAGACGTTATTTTTAAACAGCTTTATAGAAAGGTCTACTTCTAACACTACAAACTAGTTTCCAATTTACCACTGGCAAAAGAAATGACAAAATCAAGAGCTTAGAGTGCAAAAACACAACCAACCTTGTTAAATCCTCCTTCATCTGGTTTAGCTTCAGTTTTCTGTAGTAGTTGGTTGGTCAGTGCTTGTATCTGTGCGAGTAAATTTGCGTCTATGAGAGGAGCGCCACCTGTTGGTTGCTGCATGAGTGCTGTCTGCTGTATCAACTGTTGCTGCAGAAGTTGTAACTGCTGTAACTGCTGCTGCTGAGCACTCAGACTTGTGTTACCCTGTAATATATCATCACTGCTTAACACAGATCCAGAGTAAGTAGTGATAACCAAGATCAAATTGACTCAACTGTCAAAGATCACTTTTACCTAAATAAGGGGATTTCTTTTCTCTCAAAACTGTAAAAATTATAATTTTTCAAATGGGAATAAGACCAAATGGCTAAAAAATCAATCGGAAAAAGGGCAATAATTCTGACAAAATGCATACCAGAGTTGTGGTTCTTATCCTACATAGTCATCTAATGATGATAAACTAGTATGCCAAGTTTCAAAACTGTAGCTCTTACAGTTTTTGAGAAAAGCTGGACATAAACAAAACATTTTACCAACGTGAGTCACGATCAAGTGACGACAATACTTCAATTTTTTTTTAAAAATCAGACAAAAAATGATCATACATTTTGGGTCAAAATTGCGTCTGTGTATTGCGTCAGTAAAGACTTTTAGTTAAAACAAGAGGGCCAAGATGGCCCTAGGTCGCTCACCTGAGAAAAACACCGTAACAGTGTAAACATGTTTGACCTAGTGATTTCATGAAAACGAATATTCTGACCAATTTTCATTAAGATTGGACCAAAAATGTGGCTTTTGAAGATACTGTCATAAATGTGGCCTCTACAGTGTCAACAAGCTTTTCCTTTGATTTGACCTAGTGACCTAGTTTTTGAGCCCACCTGACCCAGATTTGAACATGACCTATAGATCATCAAGATCAACATTCTGACCAAGTTTCATTGAGATATGTCATAAATGTGGCCTCTACAGTGTTAACAAGCTTTTCCTAGTTTTTGACCCCAGGTGACCCAAATTCGAACGCGTCCAAGATTTTATTGAGGGTAACATTCTGACCAAGTTTCATTAAGATTGGGCTAAAATTGTGACCTCTAGTGTTAACAAGCTTTTCCTTTGATTTGACCTGGTGACCCTAATTTTTGACCTCAGATGACCGAATATCGAACACGTCCAAGATTTTATTGAGAGTAACATTCTGACCAAGTTTCATTAAGATTGGGCCAAAATTGTGACCTCTAGAGTGTTAACAAGCTTTCATTTTGATTTGACCTGGTGACCTAGTTTTTTACCCCAGATGACCCAACATCAAACTCGTCCAAGATTTTATTGAGGGTAACATTCTGACCAAGTTTCATTAAGATTGGGCCAAAAATGTGACCTCTAGAGTGTTAACAAGCTTTTTCTTTAATATGACCTGGTGACCTAGTTTTTGACCCCAGATGACCCAATATCGATCTCGTCAAAGATTTTATTGAGGGTAACATTCTGACCAAGTTTCATTAAGATTGGGCCAAAAATGTGACCTCTAGAGTGTTAACAAGCTTTTCCTTTAATATGGCCTGGTGACCTAGTTTTTGACCCCAGATAACCCAATACATGGTTCATACATCAGAGACAAAATTCAAGTACTTTTCAAGTACTTTTCAAGGACTTTTTGCAATTTTTCAAGCACTATTTTTTTTTCAAAACCATGAACTAATCTGAACAACTTTTATCGTATTCATCATGTAATGGAAAAAAACAACAAACGTTACTTGCCACACCTTTGAAAATGACGTAATTCGATTGTTAGATTGACATGCTTCACTATTTTGCTGATGTTTAACGCTTTTCTTATGACTTTTTAGTGCACTCCCACTAATGATACGTCAAAATTTTGTCACACAACGTACACATACACTTCGTTCTGTCTGCTCCATAGGGCTTCAGCCACTGTTTATATTCCTCCTTTGTCTCCCACTTACTTGAGTAAACATGTTTATTTTTCTTACTCATTTTAATTCACTGGAAACACTCGCAAATAGCAAAAAATTGCGAGTTATTATTCACCGTGTTTTAAAAACGGAAACGGAAACATATAAACGGTGATACAGTAGAAATAGCATTCTGTGTAAATATCGATAAAATGTGGCTGTAGACCACTATCATAGCACACGGGGAAATCAATGAGTGACCCGATCCAGCAATTTCAAGAATTTATTTTCATTTTCTCCGATTTATTCTAAGCCTTATAAATTCTTTTTGCAAAGCAAAGTTACGGAAAGAATGTTTTCAAGGACTGAAAAGTCAAATTCAAGCAGTTTTTTTCAAAATTCAAGTACTTTTCCAGGTTTTTTTTTAGGGTTTTAGTCATTTTCAAGGAGTTTTCAAAGACTACCAGCGAATTCAAGGACTTTTCAAGGCCTGTGCGAACCCTGCAATATCAAACATGTCCAAGATTTTATTGAGGGTAACATTCTTACCAAGTTTCATTAAGTTTGGGCCAAAATTGTGACCTCTAGAGTGTTAACAAGCTTTTCCTTTGATTTGACCAGGTGACCTAGTTTTTGACCTCAGATGATCCACTATCGAACATGTCTGAGATTTTATTAAGAGTAACATTCTGACCAAGTTTCATTAAGATTGGGCTAAAATTGTGACCAGAGTGTTAACAAGCTTTCCCTTTGATCTGACCTGGTGACCTAGTTTTTGACCCCAGATGACCCAATATCGAACTCGTCAAAGATTTTATTGAGGGTAACATTCTGACCAAGTTTCATTAAGATTGGGCCAAAATTGTGACCTCTTGAGTGTTAACAAGCTTTCCCTTTGATTTGATCTGGTGACCTAGTTTTTGACCCCAGATGATCCAATATCGAACTCGTCCAAAATTTTATTGAGGGTAATATCTTACCAAGTTTCATTAAGATTGGGCCAAAATTGTGACCCTAAGAGTGTTAACAAGCTTTTCCTTTGATTTGACCTGGTGACCTAGTTTTTGACCCCAGATGACCCAATATCAAACTCGTCCAAGATTTTATTGAGGGTAACATTCTTACCAAGTTTCATTAAGATTGGGCCAAAATTGTTACCTCTAGAGTGTTAACAGTCAAATTGTTGACAACGGACACAGGCGATCACAAAAGCTCACCTTTGAGCACTTTGTGCTCAGGTGAGGTAAAAATACAGCCTCTATCGCATACACAAGGTTTTTTATGATTTGACCTAGCTACCTAGTTTTTGACCCCATATGACCCATTTTCGAACTTGGCCTAGATTTTATCAAGGTTATCATTCTGACCAAAATTTATGAAGATCAACTGAAAAATACAGCCTCTATCGCATACACAAGGTTTTTCTTTGATTGGACCTAATGACCTACTTTTTGACCCCAGATGATCCATTCGAACTTGGCCTAGATTTCATCAAGGTTATCATTCTGACCAAATTTCATGAAGATCAGTTGAAAAATACAGCCTCTATCACATACACAAGCTAAATGTTGACAGACGACAGACAGACAGCGGACATTGTTCGATCAGAAAAACTCGCCTGAGCATTGCTCAGGTGACCTAAAGAAAGGAAATTGTCAATATTTAATTAAGAGAAGTGATCAAACACCCATCATCCCAAATTAAAAACAGTTTTTTTTTTACAATTAACCCAACACCTATAAAAGACCATTTTTGTGACAACCACTACCAATAATTATGATTTTCTGATGAACCCCACCACTCATTATTACAGTATTTTGAAGGACCCCAACACATGTTAATAAAAACTTTTGTTGCCATCCAACCCCCAATACAAGCAATTCTGGAATCCCTTTAGATAAAGAGCTTCAACTCTGATAAAATATCATTTAAGACCAGTAAAATTTGAAGAGTACAGCTGATTACAGTTCTGTGAGTTCTCTTTCCATTAGATCTATATATGCACACCCCACCTTTTATATAACTTTATCTATATATAATCATGCTTAGTCTTACAGAATTAGTTTGTTGCAGAAGCTGAGTGACTGTGTTGAGCATATCGTTCTGTGTGGCCAGCATATTTTCTGCTGCTGCCTGGTTCATACCGTCATCAGATGGTTCGTTTGCTGCTGGTGCCTGCTGCTGCTGCTGTTGGTGTTGTTGAGAACTGCCGCTGACTTTCCCACTTGCTTCCAACACTCGATCTACTGCTGCCTGGGCTGAGAACATGACGTAAAACGATACAGTATTTTGATAGAAGCACACCTAAGAACATCAGAATTATCTATAAACATTACATGAATGTGTATTTCCTACTTTACGTAGGATCAAAAACCCAATTACAAGACATGGTTATAACTGCTGTTGCACAGTAAATACAAAATACTGTTTCGTCAGTAGCTTGTATGCAACTTTTTATGAAATCATTTTTCTGGCTGGCATACTTTTTCAAAAACTCGAGTCTATATTGAATCCTGCCAGTATAATAAACAATGCTCTTCACAGTGTTTAGATGTATGTAAAATTCTTATCAGTAATTCAGTTAACATTCTACACTCTAGTTTTTATCTAAAAATTATATGTAGATTTAACAGGCTTCGATACGTTTCCATCAAGTAAAATCTTGTATGTTGTCCCTAGAGTTAACAAGAGTGCCAGACAGTCACAAAATACGCCTGTCTAAATATTCAGTTACATATAAAGGTAATGATGTTGATGTTGTATGCCTTGTGTATAACCCCCACCCCCTCCCCCACAAAAAAAAAAGGTAAAAAGAAATCAAGGTATTTGTGAGGTTCCATGTGGGATGAAATTGACAATCGAATCAAAACTGTCTGAATGGACAAGGCTAACTTTGCAGATTTCGGGTAATTCAAGGGCATAATCCAAGAGTGCCTGGGGCGATTTAGGTGGTTATCGCACTTGGCACAGATATTATGCCCACAAACATTGTCAGCAAGTTTGGTGAAGACCGCATGAGATCTTTTTGACTTAGCAGACAAGGCTAAATTTGCATATTTTCGAGTAATTCAAGGGCCATAATCCAAGAATGCCTGGGACGATTTGGCTGGTTATCGAACTTGACTGAGATATTATGCCCGCAAACATTGTTAGCAAGTTAGGTGAAGATCGGATGAAAACTGATAAGACTTACAGAGCGGACATGCTTTTGGACGCTGCCCGCCCGCCACGGGTGTTCACATAATACACCCCACTCTTTCAGAGAATCCACAGAATTACTTCACAAATAATTTTCCACACCTGTCTAATACTTACCAGCAGCAAGGAGAGATGGCTTGGTTGGATCTGCAGCCAGGTCTAGCAGCGGCTGTACAATTTCACTTGGAAACACTTCATTCTTTTGCCAAAGATTAAGTACACGCACAATCTTACTCTAAAAAATAAATAGTAATGAATGTGGCATTTTTACACAAGTTTAAGACATCAAGAATTTAAAGATCAGCTTTAACAACAAAAACTGCTAATTTAAAGTTAAGTATTAGGATATATAATTCATGAAACTAGTAAAAGCATATTGATACTGTCAACAAAAAACTATCTCAGTTTCATCCAAGTTTTAACATCTGACACTTAAATCGAGCTCAAACAGGCAAATTGTTTATAAAGTCTACAAGCTGTCAAGAATGCTTGTTTAGTAACTGTATGTACAATCTACAGGAGCATTTATAAATTGACAGTTCTTACCCTCTCATCACCAGGGCACTTGAACAGGTTCTGGAACGTTGTGATGATGTTCTTTGTAAACCTTGGAGCAAAGACGTCTTTCTGTGCACCAAACTGGTGTCTTGACTGTCTCACAACTGAGTCTATCACATACAGACCAGGAACTTTATACTCTGGCTTGCACTGAAATAATTCATAAATCACTGTGGTGTTCCTTTTTCAATGTCAAATATTAATTGTGTATTTCTATCTCAAAAAAATACAGGAAAATAAATATCAAGGCTTTTTCTAGGGTTTTGGGAAAGTGGTCCCTTGTTAAATTTGGGATAAAAGTATTGACAAATGAAGTAAATTTTTTGTGAGTTTTTAACATTTAATTAGGCCAAAATTAAAATTAGGTTTGTCTGCTGTCTCCCGACCATCCCGCGAAAAATACCGCAATCCATTTTTTTATTGGCCTACTGAGCAGAATATTTTTTTTATAAGTTCTGCAGCTGCAGAACTTTAACCCAAACTGCATTCACGTGACAGAGCAGCATTTTCAATTAACCCCCCAAACGTCTATCACTTTCAATAAACCCCTTTTGCTCATACATTTCAATAATTATGTTGCAAATAAGAATCAAATCTTTTATAGAAAGCGCCTTAAAAAAGAAACTATTCACGAGCACAAAGTCTTCTGCTGCGATATTGCTGTCCGTTCTAAAAAAAAACGTATTTAACCACAAAAAAACTATGTACAAAACTGTAAGAACTTCTTGTTCAACATCTTAGAATACTTTTGGTAAATTTGAAATGAGATGATTGTGCACGCATGCGAAAATAAATAGCTGTTGGTACGTAACCATAATTCAGGCGGGAAAGACGCACGTGCGTTTCATGACTGATATTGTATTTGTGGAAGGGCTACTCCACAGGGATTTTTTTACCGTTTCAAAACTGGGGCCCAGGGCCCATTCAGTTGGGAAAAATGGTGTGTAAAACCTGAAAATTGGGAAATTCAAAAAAGTTTTACCATCTTACAACCTATATTTCAGCATAGTTATTGTTTGATGTCATATTACAAGTCTTTTTTTTTTTTTTAGGTTTTTTGTCTTTTAAAAGTGTCTTCTAAATTTTCTTCAGTGAGAAACTCGCAGACTCTCAACTGTCAGTAAAATTTTGGGAAATTTAAACCTAAGAATTGGGAAAGTAAGCAAATTTTTGCAATTGGGATGGGGCCCATATTCAGCCCCAAAATCAGCCTTAAACAAGAGCTGTCTCCATAGGATGACACATGCCCCCGATGGCACTTTGAATGAATAGTTATGGCCGATCTTAGGACCTTTGACCTACGGACCTGGGTCATGCGCGCGACACGTCGTCTTACTGTGCTACACATTCATTCATGCCCAATAATTTTAAAATCCATGCATGAATGACAAAGATATGGACCGGACACGCCCATCAATGCACTATCATGAAATATGACCTTTAACGTCTAAGTGTGACCTTGACCTTCGAGCTACGGACCTGGGTCTTGCGCACGACACGTCGTCTCACTGTGGTACACATTCATGCCAAGTTATTTGAAAATCCATCCATGGATGACAAAGATATGGACCGGACACGAATGCACTATCATGAAAAACGACCTTTAACGTCTAAGTGCAGGGCTTTTCAGGAGGTTTTTGGAAAAAGGCCCCTGGTCATATTGGGAATTTTTAACGCAGTAAATTGTCAGATTTGGGAAAATATACTGACAAATTAAGTGAGTTTTTAATTAATATATATATATTAGTTAAAATCTTCAGTTTCAAAATTTACTGGTAGACAGTATCCCCTTGTGAAATTTTGGAATTTTTTTTTCAGGATTGTGTTCCAATATTGCCTAAAAATACAGTAACTCTTTATTTGTCATGCTAAAATTTTTGTATACAGTTTGTTTTCACCAAAGTTATAACTGAAATTATCAGGGGTCCTGAAATATTTTCAGAGTCTACTTGTCTACGGACAAGTTGGGCCCACAAATCCACTTGTCCGTACCAAAGAAGAACTTGTCCGTACTTTTTAGTTTAAAAAGGAAAGGATCAGCATTATCATTACTAAATAAACAAATAATACAAACATACACTTCTGTTGACTTCTATTGTGACTTATATAAAGCTTTTACTTTATGACACGAACCATCCATTTGAAAATATGTTATAACTAGCAAACTAAGTGACTAGAACATCCACTTGAAAATATGTTATGACTAGCAAGTTTAGTGAGTAGAGAATAATTAAGAACACTTGAACACATGCCATTGACAAAAATAGTCTCAGTATGCCTAGAATTTCTACCCTTGTCCCATAACATTCACTGAATACTGCACTGGTCTTTCAGGGGCACCTGAAATAAGCTGTCCGAGTTGTTAAATGTCAAAACAATCGACTCGAAAAATTAAGCCACAAATTTTGGCTACTAAACTTTTTTACATAGCGCCAACCTAGCTAATCGATTTTCTGAAAATCAAAAATGAAAGTAGATAACGGGAATCCCCAGACTGGCACTCATTTTCAACTTCACGGTATAATTTTCCAATAATGATCATTCAATGTAGTAAACCAGTCCACATGTCTATAAATGGCTGCATACATTTTTGTTTTGATAATTTAAGGGTCATAAATGATCACAAACAGATTAGATATTGCCTTTAGGCATGCGGAAATCACAGATGACGCCGATTAGTTTCGTTTTCATAAAATGTTTACCACGGAAATTTTACTTGTCCCCGGACAAGCCAGCTTCTAAAAACTGCTTGTCTGGACCGAGGAATCCACGAATCGGACAACTCGGACAGCTTATTTCAGGACCCCTGATTATGCAAAAAGTAGAATGGCAAAGTGCGTGTATTTTCGAGTGAAAAACTGGGTCGCGAAAATATGTGACAATTGATTTTAATGGTATAAGAAGTTCCTGTCAACATGTTTTGGATACTTTATCCAATAATATTTGTGTTTTATGCATTTTGAGAGGTTTTTGTATACAAATCATACATTTCTTCAGTAAAATCTTGTAATTATTTTTTGCCGAGGTTGCAGACCTAAAAACAGAAATGAATTGCATGGTTTTTCCAACATTTTGTTTGATTAACTTGGCAAACAAAACTAATTGTGCAAGAATTATTATTGAAGAACAGAAAGTAACTGATTTCAGTTGGGAAATTTTTCATTAGATTGGGAATTTTTGGCTCCAGATTGGGAAAAATAGAGCATATCTGACATTGGGAATGGGGCCGAATATCGGCCCCGTGAGATAGGGTGAAAAAGCCCTGAAGTGTGACCTTGAACTTTGAGCTACGAACCTGGGTCTTGCGCGCGACACGTCTTCTTACGGTGGTACACATTCATGCCAAGTTATTTGAAAATCCATCCATGGATGACAAAGATATGGACTGGACACGAAAATTGCGGACAGACCGACAGACTGACAGACAGTTCAACAAGAGCTGTCCGTAAGACAGCCAAGCTCGACTATTCGAAATATTGTCACAGAAGCAGGAAATTATTACCCAAAATGTTAAATATCAAAAGAGTTTAAGTTCGAAAGGGGACATAATTTGACCAAAATACATATCAAAGTTATGGGACTTGATGCTATCAACTAGTTTTATAACCCCGAAGAAACATGTTAGGTTTAAATTCAATATCTGCATTAGTTTTGGAGATAGTAACTTGCATGTAAACTTTAACCAGAATTTTCTAAGTCCAAAAGGGGGCATAATTTGTTCAAAATACATGTTAAGAGTTATGGAACTTGACCTAGTGAGGCTGGTAATTGACCTAGAAAAGGAATAAATAAGATTCAAAGCTATATGCCTTTTGGTAATAGCTGTATGTACTTGCACGCAAAACTTTAACCAGAATTTTCTAAGTCCAAAAGGGGGCATAATTTGCCCAAAATACATGTCAGAGTTATGGGACTTGATTCTATCAACTAGTTTTATAACCCCGAAGACACATGTGAAGTTTCAATTTAATATCTATATTAGTTTTGGAGATAGTAACTTGCATGTAAAACTTTAACCAGGATTTTATAAGTCCAAAAGGGGGCATAATTTGCCCAAAATACATGTCAGAGTTATGGGACTTGTCCAGTGAGGTAGGTAATTGATCTAGAAAAAGAAAAAATAAGTTTCAAATCTATATGCCTTTTAGTAATAGCTGTATGTACTTGCACGCAAAACTTTAACCAGAATTTTCTAAGTCCAAAAGGGGGCATAATTTGGCCAAAATGAAGGTCAGAGTTATGGGACTTGGTGCTATCAACTAGTTTTATAACCCCGAAGACACATGTAAAGTTTCAATTCAATATCTGCATTAGTTTTGGAGATAGTAACTTGCATGTAAAACTTTAACCAGGATTTTCTAAGTCCAAAAGGGGGCATAATTTGCTCAAAATACATGTCAGAGTTATGGGACTTGACCCAGTGAGGTAGGTAATTGATCTAGAAAAAGAAAAAATAAGTTTCAAATCTATATGCCTTTTAGTAATAGCTGTATGTACTTGCACGCAAAACTTTAACCAGAATTTTCTAAGTCCAAAAGGGGGCATAATTTGGCCAAAATGAAGGTCAGAGTTATGGGACTTGGTGCTATCAAATAGTTTTATAACCCCAAAGACACATGTGAAGTTTCAATTCAATATCTGCATTAGTTTTGGAGATAGTAACTTGCATGTAAAACTTTAACCAAAATTTTCTAAGTCCAAAAGGGGGCATAATTTGCTCAAAATACATGTTAGAGTTATGGAACTTGACCCAGTGAGGTTGGTAATTGTCCTAGAAAAAGAATAAATAAGTTTCAAAGCTATATGCCTTTAAATGATAGCTGTATGTACTTGCATGCAAAAACTTAACCAAGGTGTGACGCCGACGCCGACGCCGACGCCAGGGTGAGTAGAATAGCTAGACTATTCTTTGAATAGTCGAGCTAAAAAACTATATGCCTCCCTTTGGGGGCATAAAAATCCCTGCTCCAGTCTCTTTTTCAGGTCAATATGAATCAAGAGTATTTACAGTGGGAACAATTATTTCCTGTCCATTTCTGGTTACCTGTTACCTGTTATTCATTCAATACACCTCTCCCAATTAAACTCGTAGGCACTGCCACCGAAAACATTATGGATGCCGCCATTTTTATTCGATGTCGCCGCGCAAAATTCATCAATTTATAATGTTAGTATGAAAATAGCTCAGAAGCTCACATTTCACGATTTGAAATACAAATGGTTAACAAAAATCCTGAACTCAAGAGCACAAAAATGAATTTATTGCTGAAGCACTCTGTATTATATTTTGGCAGGAAAACAATACACGTGCGTTTCATGTCGTAAGTTATCTGTTAATTAAATGTGTGCATATTTTCCTCGTAACATAATATGATATGCATAGATTTCAACATTTATAGGCTTATGTAAATTACTTTAAGTAAAGTTTCAGAAATGTAGATTGTCTTAGCACACAGTATTTACGGAAGGAAATTTTTTAGGTCGACGTCAGAGATTGGGAGTGCGACTTTTTTCTATAATCCTTTTAAACTACATTACCATGGGTCCGTAGCCTCATCAGATATCACTCTCTTTCCCCACACGTTAAGTTTGTCTGTTTAAAACAATCATTAGCAAAATTAAATTATCAAAAAAAAATTCCAAACAAGGAGCTGCGTGCAATAAACGCTTGATGCCTCCAGCAGCATCCTTGTCGATAGATTTTGCACCTAAGTTCAAAACGAGGTCAAGGTTAAACTGAGGTCAGGTGATGTGTGAAGATGAGGAATGGTCACAGTTTACATCTGAATTAGTATCAATTCATTCTTGTAAGTGGTATTAATGCTAGACAAAACGGGCCCATTTGGTTAACCAAGAGATGGCCCATATAAAGCAACCTAAGTCCAAAATGAGGTCAAGGTCAAACTGAGGTAAGGTGATGTCTGAAGATGAGGAATGGTCACAGGTTACATCTGCATTAGTATCAAGTCATTCTAGTAAGGGGTATTGATGCTAGACGAAACGGTCCCATTTGGTTAACCTCATATGGACGGACAGGACAATCACTATATGCCTCCCGCATCAGTAGATGCTGAGGGGATAAAAAAATCAACCTTACGTAACGAAATACGTTTTACACCACCCCACATCCTACCCAGACTGAGGTCGACCTCTTCCAAATAAAACTAGAAATTGCTTTTGTAAACAAGAGGACCATGATGGTCCTGAATCGCTCACCTCTTCCCACATGACCCAGTTTTGAGTATGACGTTGTTTTTTTTCTATTATTTGACATAGTGACCTAGTTTTTGAGCTCATGTGACCCAGTTTTGAACTTTACCTAGATATTATCAAGATAAAAATTCTGACCAATTTTCATGAAGATCCATTGAAAAATATGGTCTCTAGAGAGGTCACAAGGTTTTTCTATTATTTGACCTATTGATCTAGTTTTCGAAGGTACGTGACCCTGTTTTGAACTTTACCTAGATATCTTCAAGGTGAACATTCTCACTAATTTTCATGAAAATCTCATGAAAAATATGGCCTCTAGAGAGGTCACAAGGTTTTTTCTATTTTTATACCTACTGGCCTAGCTTTTGACCGCACGTGACCCAGTTTCAAAACTGACCTAGATACCATCAAGGTGAACATTCAGATCAATTTTCATGAAGATCCATTGAAAAATATGGCCTCTAGAGAGGTCAAAAGATTTTAATAATTTTAGACATACTGACCTAGTTTTTGACCGCAGCTGACCCAGTTTCAAACTTGACCTAGATATCATCAAGATGAACATTCAGACCAACTTTCATACAGATCCCATGAAAAGTATGGCCTCTAGAGAGGTCACAAGGTTTTTTTATTATTTGACCTACTGACCTAGTTTTTTATGGCCTGTGACCCAGTTTCAAACTTGACCTAGATATCATCAAGGTGAACATTTTGACCAATTTTTATGGAGATCCATTCAAAAGTATGGCCTCTAGAGAGGTCACAAGGTTTTTCTATTTTTAGACCACTGACCTAGTTTTTGACCGCACATGACCCTGTTTCAAACTGGAACTAGATATCATCAAGATGAACATTCAGACCAACTTTCATACAGATCCCATGAAAAATATGGCCTTTAGAGAGGTCACAAGGTTTTTCTATTATTTGACCTACTGACCTAGTTTTTGATGGCACATGACCCACTTTCGAACTTGACCTAGATATCATCAAGATGAACATTCAGACCAACTTTAATACAGATCCCATGAAAAATATGGCCTTTAGAGAGGTCACAAGGTTTTTCTGTTATTTGACTTACTGACCTAGTTTTTGAATGCATGTGACCCACTTTCAAACTTGATCTAGAATTCATCAAGATGACCAATCAGACCAACTTTCATACAGATCCCATGAAAAATATGGCCTTTAGAGAGGTCACAAGGTTTTTCTATTATTTGACCTACTGACCTAGTTTTTGATGGCACGTGACCAAGTTTCGAACTTGACCTAGATATCATCAAGGTGAACGTTCTGACCAATTTTCATGAAGATCTTGTGAAATATATGGCCTCTAGAGAGGTCACAAGGTTTTTCTATTTTTAGACCTACTGACCTAGTTTTTGAAGGCATGTGATCCAGTTTGGAACTTGACCTAGATATCATCAAGGTGAACGTTCTGACCAATTTTCATGAAGATCTTGTGAAATATATGGCCTCTAGAGAGGTCACAAGGTTTTTCTATTTTTAGACCTACTGACCTAGTTTTTGATGGCACGTGACCCAGTTTCGAACATGACCTAGATATCATCAAGGTGAACATTCTGACCAATTTTCATGAAGATCTTTTGAAATATATGGCCTCTAGAGATGTCACAAGGTTTTTCTATTTTTAGACCTACTGACCTAGTTTTTAAAGGCACGTGACCCAGTTTCGAACTTGACCTAGATATCATCAAGGTGAACGTTCTGACCAATTTTCATGAAGATCTTGTGAAATATATGGCCTCTATAGAGGTCACAAG
The DNA here is from genome assembly GCF_021730395.1 of Mercenaria mercenaria. NCBI lineage: Eukaryota > Metazoa > Mollusca > Bivalvia > Venerida > Veneridae > Mercenaria > Mercenaria mercenaria. The sequence continues at coordinate 32,208,463 of NC_069364.1, read as the reverse complement.
GTTTTTCTATTTTTAGACCTACTGACCTTGTTATTGACCGCACGTGACCCAGTTTCGATCTTGACCTAGATATCATCAAGGTGAACATTCTGACAAATTTTCATGAAGATCTTGTGAAATATATGGCCTCTAGAGAGGTCACAAGGTTTTTCTATTTTTAGACCTACTGACCTAGTTTTTGATGGCACGTGACCCAGTTTCGAGCTTGACCTAGATATCATCAAGATGAACATTCTGACCAACTTTCATAAAGATCCCATGAAAAAGTGACCTCTAGAGTGGTCACAAGCAAAAGTTTACGGACGCACAGACGGACGACGGACACCGCGCGATCACAAAAGCTCACCTTGTCACTTTGTGACAGGTGAGCTAAAAAGTGCAGGTCTCCCCCAATGCAAAGTCCTATAGGCAAGAAGTCAAATTGACTGTCAATAGGGGTCAGGAGTGAAAGTCAAAGAGACACTGATGGTTGGCTGCAATAGGGATCATTTACTTGGCATGTCCAGTCATCCGACTAAGTTTCAACACTCTTGGCCTAGTGGTTCTCAAGTGACTGTTCAGGCTCCTGTGACCTTGACCTTTGATCAAGTGACCCCTAAATACATAGGGGTCATCTACTCTGCATGTACAATCATCCTATTAAGTTTCAACATTCTAGGTCAAGTGGTTCTCAAGTTATTTTCCGGAAATGATTTTACATGACCAGGTCCGTGACCTTGACCTTTAATAGACTGACCCCAAAATCAATAGGGTCATCTACTCTGCATGTTCAATCATCCTATGAAGTTTCAACATTCTTGGTCAAGTGGTTCTCAAGTTATTGATCAGAAATTGTTTTCCATGTTCAGGCTCCTGTGACCTTGACCTTTAACAGAGTGACCCCAAAATCGATAGGGGTCATCTACTCTGCATGTTCAATCCTCCTATGAATTTTCAACATTCTGGGTCAAGAGGTTCTCAAGTTATTGATCGGAAATGGTTTTCAATGTTCAGGCCCCTGTGACCTTGACCTTTAATGGAGTGACCCAAAAAATAAACAGGGGTCATTAACTCTGCAGGAACAATCATTCTATGAAGTTTCAACATTCTGGGTAGAGAGGTTCTCAAGTTATAGACAGGAAACGGTATTTGATGTTCAGGCTTCTGTGACCTTGACCTTTAACAGAGTGACCCCAAAATCGATAGGGGTCATCTACTCTGCATGACCAATCATCCTATTAAGTTTCAACATTCTGGGTCGAGTGGTTCTCAAGTTACTGACTGGAAATGGTTTTCAATGTTCAGGCCCTTGTGACCTTGACCTTTCAACAGAGTGACCCCAAAATCGTTAGGGGTCATCTACTTTGCATGTACAATCATCCTATGAAGTTTCAACATTCTGGGTCAAGTCGTTCTCGAGTTATTGATCGGAAATGGATTTTCCATGTTCAGACCCCTGTGACCTTGACCTTCGACCGAGTGACCCCAAAATCAATAGGGGTCATCTACTCTGCACTAATCTGGAATCCCTTTTCTGGCAGAATAGCTAAAAGTAGCGTGTTTAATCGACAAGACAATACATAGTAAAATCCTTCCCAGGTGGGCTTATAACAAATTTGACCTTTAACCTCGAGTGTGACCTTGACCTTAGGGCATGTGGTTTGGGTGTTATGCATGAAATGTCACTCTATGGGATACATATTAAAATTTCTTCAATGATAACAATGTTAAGGACCGTGCCAGGCAACATTAAAATCCCTTGGTAGTGACAAAGTTACCGACCGGACGAACGGAGAGATCCTGCAATTACTATATGCCGCCCCTATAACAATGCAAATTGCTACCAAGCAGTATTTTCAAAATTCTTTACCTTCTGGATGAACTTTTCCACACTCTGCACCACATGTTTGTAGAACTTTATTGCCTTTATTGCACCCTTTGTCACCTGGGCCATTTTTGCCCGAGACACCGGCGGTTTTGTCTCGTACAGACCTGACAGCTGAAAAATAGTTTGTAAACACAATACATATTTTCTTAATAATGTAAATAATATCTGCTATAAAAATTTTAGTTTGCAGAAGACATTTAATGACAGTTTAAATCCCTTTACAGTCTCTGCCTTCGCAAGTAACTAAAGAAAACCACTTGCCCGGAAACAATTTTACTTGCCTGAAATCGGTTGGTTTATATGGTGCATTTTTAAAGACAAAAACAGCAAACTAAAAACATTGTTTGGGCTTGCTTGTTATATTTTAGCCATGGTCAATCAGTGCCACATCATGTATCTGTTTTTTTTCTGTTTTCTTTTTACTGGGTTAACCGTTGAGCACCCTCAAGGTATTTTTAGATTCATTATTTTGCAAAGGTTCTGAATACACGAAAACGCTTGCAAGCAGTAGTATTTAGTAAGCATCTAGGCTAATTAAAATGTGGAGAACGCAAAATGCTGTGATGTCACTAGTCCAAATAATAGGACGTTTCAGGACAGCGTGATAACTTTTGAATGTCGCTTTCCCGTCCAAACTTATTTTACCACTATGTGGATATTAAAACTTAATGTCATCTAAAACTATTTTTCATTAAAAAAGATATTTGAATAAGAAAATTGTATTTCAAAACTTTTTAAATTCTGAAAATCCAAAATTGAGCAAAAAAGTTATTAAAATAAAAAAATTCCTATCCCATAATTATACAAACGGTGGAAAAACATTGTTTTTGCCCACCACCAGATAAACAGATGTTAATGCGTGATGTCACAGCGATCTCTGCTATAAGCCATCCTGATAAGCCAAATGAGTAAGGATATGACGTCACCAATTCATGCATATATACCAAAGCCAGTATTTAGGACATTCATTTCAGATTTGAGAAATTCTTTTTATAATTATTGTGATTTGTAGATAACACACTGATTTGTCTCCGACCTGTCCAAACCAACAAAACCCTTTCTAGATGTAGAATCTACATGATTACAACAAGGAAGTGTCTAGCCGTCCGGTAACCCGATGCCTAGCCTGCGTTCTAGCCGTCCAGCTAACAAATCCAGTGACTGGGAAAGAAATTTTGTCCATGGGACAATGGCTCGTCATACACAATAAATTATGTGACATTTAAAAATTTTATGTGACATTCAGAAATTTCTATGGGACAATTGCGACTTGTAAACTAAGAACTGGCATTGTAGTATGTACACATTTCATATTAAAGAAGCTCTCAGTAAAAAACAAATATAGTAACTAAAACTGTAACAGCTTGTCAATAAAGAAAATTATTGAAAACTGACAAAAAATGGAAGTCTAGAATAAAATAAAATGTTAAAACATGTTTTTAAACACTGGAAGCACTTTGAATCTGCACACTGAATACATTCATTTGTGTAAGGTTTGCACTATTAAATAGTTTCATCCTTTTGCATTCAATACAATTTAGCCATGTGACACAGGGCTCATCAGCACTTAAAACTTATGAGACATTTTTCATTTTTATGTGACTATGGCTCATGTCTCATGGGTTTCCCAGTCACTGCAAATCCTCAGGGGATTTTCTAGCCGTCCGGTAATTGATTTCTTAACGAATAAGTCATGATTGTATATAGTTTTATATGTTATTTACTTAACATATCAATACTTATCTGATTTTTTTCAGCCGATAACACAAATGAGATCGTGTTTAAATCCGTTGATATTCTATTATTAGGAATGATAAAACATTGATCGCCGAACATCCATGTTGTTTTGAAAAAGTGGCCTAAACTTTTATTCTTAAAACACAAATTTATATATAGGCCCCTATATATTATTGAAGAATGTAAAAGCTTATAAAATAAGCAATTCTGACTATTATTTCGAAATAAAATGGAGTAAGTAACTAAGTATGAACTGTTTTCCAAAAGTTTTCATTGAACATCACGCTGCCGCTATTGTAATTAAATGTCATTTAAAACAGTTATTCATTAAACAAGAGGGCCATAATGGCCCTATATCACTCACCTGTTATCACTGCACTTAAGGACAAGAAATTGAAGAAATTTAACCAAAAAGAAAAATAAAATCAAGTGACCCCTGGGGCGGGGTCAATTTTGACCCCAGGTGTCATGATTTAAACAAATTTGTAGAGGTCCACTAGGCAATGCTATATGTGAAATATCTAAGCACTAGGTCTTCTGGTTTATTTTTAGAAAAAATTTGTAGATTTTCCTATGTAAAATCAAGTGACCCCTGGGGCGGGGTCAATTTTGACCCCAGGGGTCATTCTTTGAACAAATTTTGTAGAGGTCCACTAGGCAATGCTACATGTGAAATATTTAAGCTCTATGCCTTCTGGTTTATTTTTAGGAATTTTTTGAAGATTTTTCTATGTACAATCAAGTAACCCCATGGGGCGGGGTCAATTTGACCCCGGAGGTCATGATTTGAATAAATTTTGTAGAAGTCTGCTAGGCAATGCTACATGTCAAATGTCTAAGATCTAGGCCTTCTGGTTTATTTTAAGAAAATTTTCGAAGATTTTCCTATGTAAAATCAAGTGACCCCCTGGGGCCGGGTCAAGTTGACCCCGGGGGTCACGATTTGAACAAATTTCGTAGGTCCACTAGGCAATGCTACATGCGAAATATCTAAGTTCTAGGCCTTCTGGTTTATTTTTAGAAAATTTTTGAAGATTTTCCTATGTAAAATAAAGTGACCCATGGGACGGGGTCATGATTGAATAAATTTTGTAGAGGTCCACTAGGCAATGCTACATGTGAAATATCTAAGCTCTAGACCTTCTGGTTTATTTTTAGAATTTTTTTGGAAGATTTTCCTATGTAAAATCAAGTGACCCCTGGGGTGGGGTCAATTTTGACCCCGGGGTCATGATTTGAACAACTTTAGTAGAGGTCCACTAGGCAATGCTACATGTCAAATATCTAAGCTCTAGGACTTCTGGTTTTTGAGAAGAAGATTTTTTAAGATTTTCCTATGTAAAATCAAGTGACCCCTGGGGCGGGGTCAATTTTGACCCCGGGGTCATGATTTGAACAAACTTGGTAGAGGTCCACTAAGCAATGCTTCACACCAAATATGTAAGCTCTAGGCTTCTGGTTTTTGAGAAGAAGATTTTTAAAGTTTTTCCTTTCGGTTGCCATGGCAACCAGAGTTCTGTATGGAATTCAATTCTTTGAACAATTTTGAAAGGGGGAAACCCAAGGATTATCCCTGTGAAGTTTTGTGTAATTCTGTCCAGTTGTTTTCAAGAAGATTTTTTTAGAAATTGTTGACGGACGACGAACTACGCACGACTGACATCAAGCGGTCACAATAGCTCACCTTGTCACTTCGTGACAGGTGAGCTAAAAATATTTGAACACTAACATATGAAAATTCTAAGTATTTCAAAACTGTTTTAATTTTGAAAATGCAGCGAAAATGTTAAAATTTAAAAATTCCGATCCAATAAAAGCCACCAGATGTACAGATTTTAATGAGTGACGTCACGGTGATCTTGCCATTATTGATTTCGGCAAACTTTCGTTTTATCGGCTGAATAATGCAGTGATTTATTGTAAATCTTTAGTATGTATTCACACGAAATTTTGTTTGCAGATAAGTATTGATATCTTAAGTAAATAACATTAAAACTAATAATTAACTAGAAAATGCTTTTGTAAAAAAGCGAACGTCTCCCCCAATGCAAAGTCCTATAGGCAAGAAGTCAATAGGGGTCAGGAACGAAAGTCAAAGAGACACTGATGGTTGGCTGCAATAGGGATCATCTACTTGGCATGTCCAGTCCTCCCCCTAAATTTCAACACTCCTGGCCTAGTGGTTCTCAAGTCACTGTTCAGGCTCCTGTGACCTTGACCTTTGATCAAGTGACCTCAAAATAAATAGGGGTCATCTACTCTGCATGTTCAATTATCCTATTAAGTTTCAACATTGTAGGTCAAGTGGTTCTCAAGTTATTTCCAAAAAATGATTTTACATGAACAGGCCACTGTGACCTTGACCTTTAATAGACTGACCCCAAAATCAATAGGGGTCATCTACTCTGCATGTTCAATCATCCTATGAAGTTTCAACATTTGGGTCAAGTGGTTCTCAAGTTATTGATCGGAAATGGTTATCAAGTTCAGGCCCTGTGACCTTGACCTTTAACGGAGTGACCCAAAAAACAATAGGGGTCATTTACTCTGCATGAACAATCATCCTATGAAGTTTCACCATTCTGGTTCGAGAGGTTCTCAAGTTATTGATTGGAAATGGTTTTCCATGTTCAGGCCCCTGTGGCCTTGACCTTTAACAGAGTGACCTTAAAATCGTTAGGGGTCATCTACTCTGCATGACCAATCATCCTATAAAGTTTCATCATTCTGGGTCAAGTGGTTCTCAAGTTACTGACCGGAAATGGTTTTCAATGTTCGGGCCCCTGTGACCTTGACCTTTCACAGAGTGACCCCAAAATCGTTAGGGGTCATCTACTTTGCATGTACAATCATCCTATGAAGTTTCAACATTCTGGGTCAAGTGGTTCTCAAGTTATTGACCAGAAATGGTTTTCAATGTTCCGGCCCCTGTGACCTTGACCTTTGATGGAGTGACCCCAAAATCAATAGGGGTCAATTACTCTTTATGATCAATCATCCTATGAAGTTTCAACATTCTGGGTCAAGTGGTTCTCAAGTTACTGACCGGAAATGGTTTTCAATGTTCGGGCCCCTGTGACCTTGACCTTTCACAGAGTGACCCCAAAATCGTTAGGGGTCATCTACTTTGCATGTACAATCATCCTATGAAGTTTCAACATTCTGGGTCGAGTGGTTCTCAAGTTACTGACCGGAAATGGTTTTCAATGTTCGGGCCCCTGTGACCTTGACCTTTCACAGAGTGACCCCAAAATCGTTAGGGGTCATCTACTTTGCATGTACAATCATCCTATGAAGTTTCAACATTCTGGGTCAAGTGGTTCTCAAGTTATTGACCGGAAATGGTTTTCAATGTTCAGGCCCCATTGACCTTGACCTTTAATGGAGTGACCCCAAAATCGACAGGGGTCATCTACTTTGCATGTACAATCATCCTATGAAGTTTCAACATTCTGGGTCAAGTGGTTCTCTAGTTATTGATCGGAAATTGTTTTCCATGTTCAGGCTCCTGTGACCTTGACCTTTAACAGAGTGACCCCAAAATCAATAGGGGTCAATTACTCTTTATGACCAATCATCCTATGAAGTTTCAACATTCTGGGTCAAGTGGTTCTCTAGTTATTGATCCGAAATGGTTTTCAATGTTCAGGCCCCTGTGACCTTGACCTTTGAGGGAGTGACCCCAAAATCAATAGGGGTCATTTACTCTTTATGACCAATCATCCTATGAAGTTTCAACATTCGGGGTCAAGTGGTTCTCTAGTTATTGATCGGAAATGGTTTTCAATGTTCAGGCCCCTGTGACCTTGACCTTTGACGGAGTGACCCCAAAATCAATAGGGGTCATCTACTTTTCATGACCAATCATCCAATGAAGTTTCAACATTCTGGGTCAAGTGGTTCTCTAGTTATTGATCGGAAATGGTTTTCAATGTTCAGGCCCCTGTGACCTTGACCTTTGACGGAGTGACCCCAAAAACAATAGGGGTCAATTACTCTTTATGACCAATCATCCTATGAAGTTTCAACATTCGGGGTCAAGTACGGATGGACTGAAGGACAGACGGACGGACAGGGCAAAAACAATATGTCTCCTGGGGGAGACACAACTATATAAAATCATTACTCATTAATTAAGAAATCTATTACCGGACTGCATGAAAATCCCCTGATGATCTGCTAGGCGTCCGGTAACCAGACGGCTAGAACGCAGGCTAGGCGTCCGGTTACCAGTCGGCTAGACACTTCCTTACAACAATGTATGTAAACTGTACCATTTACATCATTTTCTATTTTAGTGTAACATATTTATAAAAATATTGTTTTCTTCACAATGCAATTTTTCACCTATTTTAAATTTTAGTGGTTACGCCACAATTTTCCCCTTACAGTCCCCACCACCATTATTAGGAGGAAGTGGCTATTCTTACGGTCCCGTAGGAATAGCCTCGCAGGCTATTCATACGGCTCTCCTGTAAGAATAGTGAAAAGCCCGCAGGTGTCTATTCCTACGGCTCTCCCGTACCAATTATGAAAAGCCGCAGGTGGTTATTCCTACGGTAGTTTTGTGTTACACATCGTACTGAATTCATTTGACTGATATAATTTCAATCACCCAACTTCTTTACTTTTCTGGTAAGGAAACCCAGAGAAAACAAAAAATGGAAGTGATTTCCTCTAGTATAACACATTTTATTACTTCCATTTTTTACATAAACAATTTTAATACAACAAATTTATCATAAGTATATATAAAATACTTATTTAACTGAAATTTGTCTTCTAAATAAATCGGAAAACAATTGTTGGTTGTACAGATGTAGATGTAAATACATACGTTATTAATATTGAAACACTAAAAAATATGGAAGTGTCTAGGGGTACGGATCCGTACCTCCAGACAAGCCTGTTAGGGGTTTTCTAGGGATACGGACCCCCTTTTTCTAGAGATTTAGGGTTATTTATATCTTAAATTTTGTTGAAAATGAATTAACAAATAAGTCTTAACCAGTCTTCTCTTAAAACCTGGATCTAATTGGTGTACAGATACCAGCGTTCACCCGATTGTTTACATGTTTTTCAAAACCTAAATAACCGAGGAACTCCGAATGAATACACTGCTCCATGCCGATTAGTTTGTTGTCAAATAAACTGTTGATAACAGCTAGAGTAATGAATGAATCTATCCCTTAAATGAATTCTATTTGAAATTCAGCAAAAAATAAATAAATAAATTAGGCATAATAATATGCACCAATTTATTTTGTTATTTAACAAGGTATAATGATAATCGGCATTGTTTTATATCAATTAAGCGACATTAAGTAAAAGAAACTGTTTGTGAAAACGTCTCATGTATCTCGTAACGGCTACCAAATGTGTGAAACACATAAATACACTAAGGGTTAATTATCAATTAAAAATAGTATTTCCCAACATATTTAACATTATTTTGTTTAATCTTTATATCTCTTTTTCTGCCAGTTCGAATCCATGGATTTATTTGGTGTTCCTCGGTTATTTACGTTCTGAAAGAAAATGTAACGAATCAGATAAACGTTGTTATCTGTAAACCATTTAGATCCAAGTTTAAGGTGAATTCTGATGAAATGTTATTTGTTATTTCATTTTCAACAAAATTTGAAATGTAAATGACCCTTAATTTCTAGAAAAACTGAGGTCCGTACCCTTAGAAAACCTCTAACAGGCTTGTCTAGAAGTACAGATCTGTACCTCTAGAATCTGATTCTAGAGGTACGGATCCGTACCCCTAGACACTTCTAAAAAATATTATAGTGTTTCAACTAAACCAGTTGGAGAATTTATTGATCTATGTTTTGTGTATATAATTATGTCGTAGTCCAAACTGGAATCTAGGCAGATCAGGAATCTGCCTAGACCAAACTAGAATTCTAGTTTGGTCTAGACCGATTCTGAATCTGCCTAGGCCAAACTGGAATATTTGTTATGAACTTTGTAGTAGATGAAAATCGATATTCTGGTTTATATTTTTTGCATTAAAGCATTGAAGAATACCGGTGTAACAGCCCTGTTTTTCCCCCAGTCAGTTCTTTCCCTGGGGAAAAAACTGACTAGTCAATTCTTTCCCCCGGGGAAAAAACTGACTAGTCAGGCCTAAATTAAAATTAAGTTTGTTTGACCTTTACCGACCCAGTATTTTTACAGTGGGTAGGTAGGTAGGTAAATAATTTTATTATATTTTAGTGTTTTTTTTAATGTTTGTTGTCTCAGTAATAATAAAAATTAAAGTCTATTTATTAAAACCTATTGCTTGTAGATAATCTTGGAAGATGCTCTGTTAAATGTATGCTTGTAATAAACCCCTAGCCCTATTCATGCACACACAATATGGGCACAGACTTAATTTGCACATAAGGCAAAGTAGTATCTTTCATGTCTATACTTTTTCTTTATATATATATCAAAAATGTTTTCACTACATCTGCGCTTAAAAGTACAAAACGATATAGTCGGGAAAATATTTGGCATCTACAGGGTTGTCAATAAGAACCGGCCGAAATGGACGGTTCAAGTGACATTTGGGCCGGTTCAAAATCGCAAAAAAAAAAAAAAAAAAAAAAATCGGCAGTTTTTTTTTTTGCAATAAATGCTCTTTTCCGCTAAAAACGGCTCTTTTCGGCAATAAAATCTACTTCCGCTTATTAGCGCATCTACCTAGACTGGTTAAAAAATTTCCAATAATTGTTACCATACAATTCAGCGAAATTTGTAGACGCAGTCGGTGTTATTTTTAGCATGTAAACATACGCGAAAACATGAAGAAAAGGAAATTATCCAATAAAATAGACAGCTATTTTAGCGTTGTCAGTGAGTGTCATCGTTAGTATTGCTGGCGAGTTGCCAGCCTGTTACATGTGTTATTCAGCTGTTACGAACTTATCACTATAACATCAGTCGATTATAAATTTACCGTAAATTATTGGTACCCCTCCCACTTGGCCATCGTTTTGTATCCAGGTTCAGGATGTTTTGTGAACTTTATATTTCGTATTTAATTTTTACCATCCAAGAGTGATTTACCATTCATGTAATGTATCCCTTGAACAATTTTCACTACCATTTTTAGGTGCCTTCATGACACTACCACACACTACCCCAACACCACACACTTTCGCAGGACTACCTAACACTTCAACACACTACCCCAATATTACCCCACCCCCCTCTCCCCTAATGCTACCACACTCTTCCCCCATCACTGCAGGACCCTGTTACTTTGTATTTATATTCTTAGAAAATTTCAGTTGTGCATCATGACTGCACACATTTCCTGTTGTTTTATTCAAATGGATGCATTTTCAAATGTTCTCAATTACTGTTTACTTTCAGATCGTTTTGTTTGCTTGTTTCTTCGTTTGTTTTCTCGGACAATAGCTTTAAGCTTGTTACCGTATCGTTGATGTAAACCAAGTATAAATAAAGGTTATCATTGTATCTGGAGTAGATTCAATGTTCATGTTGCAAAGCACCATATCTATACAGGTAGTATATAAAATATATAAAACTAGTTAAAAAACAAATGTTCTATTTAATTTTAACTATTTAACGATTTTTATTGTGATTAATTTTCAATCTAGATCTACTGTTAATTTGGGAGTAAATGTGTAAAGCGACCTGGTAGCATTCGCAAAATTATTTCTTGTAATTAAAAATTTTTATTATAAATTATAGTCAATCGTAGTCAAAGTTTGAGACAGATTAATCTGTAAGTCACTCAAATCAAACACAGTAAATATGTCTGCTGCTAATATTTAATTTGTGTTTGTGTACATTTATTTCAGGTAGTCAACCGTCTAGAGAGACAGATGTATCTTCTCTGACTCAAACACAGACTGATGTAACATCTCAAAATGAGAGAGGCTGTGTCAGCAGCCCAGCTGATACACTAAATTCTGAGACTGCTTGTAGCAGTCATGACCAGTCTAATAAGATAGTGCCTGATAGTGACCAGTCTGAGTCATCTGGTAAATATGAAACAAAACAAAAACACAAATCAATTCCCAATTAAAATATCTGATGATGTAATGTCTGATAATAAATGTACAAAATTGATTGTAATAATTTTATGTAGACTCTTTATTAAAAAGTTTAAATTAATATCTTTTGTATTGGCTGAGAAATAAACTAAAAGCAGTGCTTCTTGCATGACCAGGGGCATATTGTTTTTGGTCTGTTTGTCTGTCTGTCTGTCTGTCACAAAACTTGACCATTGCTTATTAACTGATTAATCAGTCATTTGTTGATGAATCTCTTTGAAACTCACACACATTACTCCTTTCTTACAAGTCACATGGATTTACATGCTTTTCAAGGTCAAATACTCACCTTTTTTTTAATCAGTTAAAATGATGTTGACTTTTCTTTGGCCTGGAGTTATTGTGTTTCAAAAACACATCTATTTTTTTCTTTCAGCACCCTGTTCGTCATTTGCCACACCGAGTCCTTGGACAGCAGATGCAAGCAAACAGCTTATAGAGGAACTGTTTGGATCCAAAATTGTGCATTCTATATATACCTGCTCATTGATGTGTGACAAGTTAAGCAAGGTAGAAACTGAGAGGCTTGAGAAAAAGAAGTTTAATCACAGTACTTTCATAAACAGAACTAACTGGTGGTTGGTGTATGTTGGAGGAGAAGGCATGTACTGCTTAGTGTGCAAAAAGCATATGATGAAACACCCTCAGAATAACAGGGAGGTGTTTTCTGCTACACCAAGTGTGAGGTTCAAGCAGGATACTGTTAAAACCCCTAGCAGCAGTAATATACATTCCTAAGCATTGAACAGTGAAATGCTACAAAAAACGTCTTGTTTTCATCGAGAGTTATTGAAAAAGTCTGAAATAGAATACACCTATGTTGAGAAGGCATTTTCTGTTGCTTACTTTTTGATGAAAGAGTTCATTGCTAATCGAAAGTTTCAACCACTTTTGGACTTCATTCAAACTGTAACAGGTGATGAAACTTTGAAATATTTTAAACATCAGTCGAGAGGTTCACACCAAGAAATTTTTCAGATAATTGGTGATACAATTAAGACCGAGTTGGTCGAGGATGTGAATAAGTCTTTGGCCTATGGATTGTTGACTGATGAAGTCAGCGATATCGCAGTGAATGAAAATCTTGTAACATTTATTCAGTTTTATTGTGCAGAAACAAAGAAAGTTGAGACTAAGTTTCTTTCATGTGTGAATATTTTAGAGAATTTTGAAAGTGCAAATGATGCAATCAAGACGCTTTTAGTCAATGAAGTAGAGAATTTTGAGCCTAAGCTTACTGGGTTTTCCTCGGATGGTGCGAGTGTGATGACAGGCAAACTTGGAGGAGTTGCTGCACTTCTGAGACGGGATCATCCTTCAATGATCAATATTCACTGTGTGTGTCATTGCCTAGCTCTTTCATGCAATGATTCAAATGAAGCATTGACATACATCAAAACTGTTGAGACACTCCTCCGTCAGTTATGGCAGCTCTTTGAGAACTCACCAAAAAAATGGCGTCATACTTGAAGGTACAATTAGCCCTGAAGTCTATCAACCTAGAAGGAGATAAGTTAGCAAAAGTTACAAGGCGTCTGAAAAAAGCTTGTCGGACAAGGTGGTTGAGTATGGATGCTGCAGTGAGTGGTGTTCGGCAGGACTATGAAGCCTTACTACAAACTCTGTCTCTGTTGGAAGAAAAGGATGCTGCTGCACATGGTCTGTTGATGAAAATGAAATCTTTGAAGTTCTTGGGTGCCATCTATATTCTCAGTGACATACTGCCTGTACTTTCAGAACTGTCCAGACACTTCCAGCATGATTCCTTGAATTTCTCTGCTATTCTGCCAGCAATTAATCAGTGCAAGGACAAGCTGAAACAAATTAGGGAAAATGAAGAGCCCTTGCAAAAGTTATCTGAAGACATTGATAGCTTTACTGACATGTGTGCAGAGATCAAATCCAATGCAAAATCCTCCAATGAGCTTCATGCTCTTCTGAGGAACTATATTGACAGTTTAATAAAGAACATAGACAGAAGATTTTCAGACACATCAGCAGTTGTTGCAGCATTTGCTATATTTGACCCCACCACATTACCCAGGTCGGATGAAGTACACTTTAAGACATATGGGGATAGCCAGATAGCTTTGTTGGCAGACCATTTTTTCTCAGATGATGTTGAGAAAGAAAAGCTGAAAATACAGTGGAATGGATTCAAGTACCACACACATGACATTCTCCTTCCAAACATGCCAAAGGAAGTAAGAGATGGCAAGGCTCGCATGACACCAACAGAATGGTTGCTGCTCCAGCTACTGAGAAGTGCAGGGCTCAGGCACTTCAATCCAGAGTTAGTGTTTGTTGCAGAGGCTGCAGCCTCTCTGCCTGTGTCAAATGCTTGGCCTGAGAGGGGAGCCAGCATATTGAAAGTTATTAAAACCAAACTTAGGAACAGATTGAGCATTGGGATGCTGGAAGGTCTGCTGCATGTTGGCATCAATGGTCCCGATGTGGACCACAGTCAACCAGTAATCAAGAAAGCTGTGAACACCTGGCTTGCATCGAAACCAAGGAGAAAACTAGAAACTCCAAAGGGTGTCACTCAGTGTGAGTCCAGGAATGCCAGTGTGCAGACGGAAGAGTCCTCCTCATTCACGCCTTGCAGGGAAGACATCAGGGCTGTCTTGAAAGAGATTCTCCTGGAGGAGGAGTTTGACAGTCACTCTGATGAAGATGCCGATAATGATTCAGACTTTGATCCTTTCTGATTTCTGACACTGCTGTCCCTCTGATCATGATGTTTACTGATACTAGTTTATGTTAATTCTCAAAGAAAAAAAGAATTTTAACTTAAGAAAACTTAATTTTATTTTTTTTTTCTCCCAAATTTAACAGGTGAGCTCATAAAAATGTGAAAATAAGGGTTATACTATATATAAAATTGCAGTGAAAAGGATGTTCTTAAATGCTCCCAAAATGCCCCAGAATGCAGGAAATGAAGCGCTGAATTTCAAAATTTTTGAATCAACAATTAAGTCAGTTCATAATATATTTTCACAGATAATCAAATTTCCCACCACTCGCCTGTCAATTGCCGTAATACTGTCACTGTTATGAAAGCAGTATTATGTACAAGCAATTTTCAGATATAACACATAGTAGACAAATAATAATCTCATGTACATTACGTTTCCTTTGTAATCAATCATATTTGTTCTTCTTAAATTTCGTTTTCACAGCAGACATTTTTCTTTCAGGGAATTTTAGTAATCACCACCACCTAGTTGCTCTCCATAATAACTGCATCGGTAGTAAAAATAATCACAGTCTAGCCCTTACCGTATTTTCCAAAAATGTTAGGACTAGTTATTTTCACTTTCTCAAGACTTATTTCCCGAAAAATGATTATTTTGTAAAGTGTCCCAAAAATATGGACACAATAATCATAATCCACCCAATGTTGAAAGCGTAATAAAAAGCGTAAACGATTATCGGTAATTAATCTGTTGATAAACTTAGTCCTTGTCCTTGTTTTCATCATCAAGTAACACCCGCCTCAAAGAGCTAAAAGAAGTGTGTAGGTATCACGGCATCTGAAGCGGAGATCAAAGCGTTACAGTTGCCCGAGATTGTCATGGAATTACGTCATGTTTTCGCGCCATATAACACATCACTGTTTGATCGTACCGCCTCGGTTCTTTGAATTAATCAATAAAAAAGTTTCTTCTTTAATTTCTTAAAGCGAATTCAATAGCCTGTATAAACTGACAGTAAATGTGTCAAACGATAATTGTGGATATCCTACCTCTGTGAGCTATTTTGCCGCACTAACATAAATCTGTTTGCTAAAAGTCGTTTTACGCCATGTATTTAAATTGCTAACGCTTTTTCATAATTTAAGATTTTTTTATTCTGTTTTTTTTTTTTTTTTTTTTTTTTTTTTTTTTTTTCTGTACCTTCTGGTCAAAAGTCTGAACTTTATGCCCATAGAATTTATCATTTATTTACTCTTAGAAAGAAATAAGTAATTTTAAGACCGCACTGTTTGAAATTTTACAAAGAACTAAATTTAAATTTGACCGTTTTTATAGAATTTTGCCTACATTCCTGTCGATATCTTATTAAAATCGTTATAGAATTCAAACTATATTACTTCTTAAGCCGTGCTAAAAAAATATTGATGCGATAATAACAAAAAAATGAATGCACTACGCGCGTTTTTTTTTTTTGTGTATGTGTAAACAAAAGTAACGTCGAGTGATGGAAATTAGATATTACGATAGCTCGCACGTGCTCGTGGAATGGAAAAGTACCGGCATGACGTTTTGGTTTCTTTACGTTTAGCGGGTAAATTAGATACTAGATTTGTAAAATTATGTCCTTTCGTCAGATTGCCTTCCGGTTATAAGCGGTTTGATTGTCGTCTGCATCCTATGGCCTTAGGCAACGTTATCGGCATAGTTGACACGTTTTCGGAATACACGAGATGATAAACAGTCCGCTTTATCAAGTTCTACTAGCCGACCGCGGGTTGCTTTCTCACTTGCCATAATTATGTACGCATTTGTTAAATAAAATAATCGCCAGTTGCAAGCACCAAAATAAGTTTTTCCCTTTGATAAGAAAATAAAAATATTTTTTTTCTCTGGAATGCAATAAAATTATTTGAGTCGGGGCAATTTTTTCGGGTCGGTCGGTAAAGGTCAAACAAACTTAATTTTATTTTAAGCCTCAGTTTCTTCCCCCCCTAGTCAGTTTTTTCCCCCCTTGGAAAAAGTTTTCTGATAGGGAAAGAAACTGACTAGTTAGTCGGTATTGTTATTTGGGACACAAGTGTCTATTCATTTTCCATACAAATTTCAGATGAAACAGGTATTGTTTTTCATTTGAATAAACTTGTATGTTTTTTTTTGTAACTTTAATCAATGTTTTATTTATCAAATCAAATTTTGTAACTTCTGTTTGATTGCCATTACTATTTAATATCTGTCAGGTGCGGGGAAGAAATTGAGTGGTCAGTTCTTTCTCCCTTGCATATACTTGACCTATCAGGTGGGGGAAAAAATTGACCAGTCACTTATTTCCTCCCTAGCGTATATTTCACCTATCAGGTGGGGGAAGAAATTGACTAGTCAGTTCTTTCCCCCCTTGCATATACTTGACCTATCAGGTGGGGGAAGAAACTGACCAGTCAGTTCTTTCCCCCCTAGACAGTACTTGACCTGTCAGGTGGGGGAAGAAATTGGCCGTTCGGTTCTTTCCCCCCCACCTAGCCAGTACTTGACCTGTCGGGTGGGGAGAAGAAATTGACCGGTCAGTTCTTTCCCTCCTAGCATATACTTGACCAATCAGATGGGGGAAAAAATTGACCAGTCAGTTCTTTCCCTCCTAGCATATACTTGGCCTATCAGATGGGGGAAGAAATTGACCAGTCAGTTCTTTCTCCACTAGCATATATTTCACCTATCAGGTGGGGGAAGAAATTGACTAGTCAGTTCTTTCCCCCCTTGCATATACTTGACCTATCAGGTGGGGGAAGAAATTGACAGGTCAGTTCTCCCCCCCCCCCCCCCCCCCCCCCCCCCCCCCCCCGCCAGTACTTGACCTATCAGGTGGGGAGAAGAAATTGACTAGTCAGTTCTTTCCCACCTTGCATATACTTGACCTATCAGGTGGGGAAAGAACTGACTGGTTAATTCCCCCCCCCCCCCCCCCCCCCCCCCCCCCGTCTGACAGGTCAAGTACTTGCTGGGGGGAAAGAACTGACCAGTCAATTTCTTCTCCCACCAAACAGAGCAAGTACTGGCTAGTGGGGAAAGAACTTACCGGTCAATTACTGGCTAGGGGGGAAAGAACTGACCAGACATTTTCTTCGCCCACCTAACAGAGCAAGTACTGGCTAGAGGGGGAAGAAATGGTCAGTTCTTTCTAGCTAGTACTGCTGACTAGAGGGGAAAGAACTGACCAGTAAATTTCTTCCCCACCTGACAGGTCAAGTATATGATAGGGGGGAAAGAACTGACCAGTCAATAAAAATTCTTCCCACTTAACAGAGCAAGTACTGGCTAGGGGGTAAAGAACTGACCGGTAAATTTCTTCCCCCACCTGACAAAGCAAGTACTGGCTAGTGGGGAAAGAACTGACTGGTCAATTTCATTTCCCCACCTGACAGGTCAAGTACTGGCTAGGGGGGAAAGAACTGACCGGTCAATTTCTTCCCCCACCTAACAGAGCAAGTACAGGCTGGGGGAAAAGAACTGACTGGTCAATTTACTTCCCCCACCTTACTGGTCAAGTACTGGCTATGTGGGAAAAGAACTGACCAGCAGTAATTTCCTTACCTTAGAAGAAACTGAAACAGGAAAAAGGCAAATAAAAAAATACAACAGAAATTCAAATAAGTTCATTTAAAAACATTTCTTTAATTTACACAAAATATGAAACATATTTCTTATTTTATATGAAATTTAAATGAAAACCGACTATCGGAAATGAAAAACAGGCCAAGAATAACCAGTTCCAATCCACTAACAGGGGAAATAATTGACTAGCCAGGAAAATTGATGAGGGGGGGAAAGAATTGACTAGTTAGTTTTTTCCCCCCATAAGAATGATCAAGAGTAACCAGTTGCGATTGGGGGGAAAAAATTGACTAGGGGGGGAAAGAACTGACCAGTCAGTTTCTTCCCAGGGGAAAAAACTGACTAGTCAATTCTTTCCCCCGGGGAAGAAACTAACTAGTCAGTTTTTTCCCCGGGGAAAGAACTGACTGGGGAAAAAACTGACCATTACACCGGTAAGGAAAAAACTCTATTTACAAGGGATACTTAATTGTATTTTTAAAACATGTCCCAAAATAATATAATAAAACCAAATATTTACCCCTAAAAAACTGTTATCAATTCCTTTTGAAGATTATCTAATTTAAGTATGAATGTTAAAGACATAGCTATTATAAGAACAAAAGATAAATATAAATGCCTTAATTGGTTAAGTAAAATAAATAATTACCAATCAAGGCTTTAAAAATCAACAAAGATATAACCATATATATATTGCCCATGTATACTTTCAAGCTCACATAACATTGCATAAATTGTATGTTCAATTTATGATGTAATACAAGTTTGAGAGTCTTATTGGTTACAAAATGTCAAAACAAGAAGGAAAATTCAGTGAACTTATGAATAATTATCTATCTACCAGAAGATTCCAGTTTGGCCTAGGCAGATCCGGAATCAGTCTAGCCAAACTAGAATTCTAGTTTGGTCTAGGCAGATCTGGAATCAATCTAAACCAAACTGGAATTCTAGTTTGGTCTAGGCTAAACTAGAATTCTAGTTTGGTCTAGGCTGATTCCGGATCTGCATAGATAATAGATTCCAGTTTGGACTACGACATATACATGCAAATTTTTCACAACAGTACAAATTTTTTACCACCCTAAACAGGTTTATTGCCCTATTCTCGATATCAACATTATAGGATAAATCCCGTTTTCCGGTATTAACCACTAATAAACGCCCGTTCCCGGTTTTACTGTGAGGGGGGTATCGGCCATTACGCTACATGGCGGTAGTGTTTAGATTATCCTTATTTTCAAGTTTTAAACAAAGAAAATAAATAAAAAAGTATTGCAGATTATCAACATTGTTGTAATTAAGATGTAGCAAAAATATCTTCAAAGTTTACTTTATTTTTGAAATTTTATCTTTTATTCTACATTGCCGCTTCCATGGCTCTATACCGAAGGTGTGAAATTATTGGCATTTTTCAAGGTAAACAGATTATTTTTGCAAAAAAATGTTGCCGAGGTCGTAGAATATTATTTCCATTGTGGGAAAGTAAGAACTTTCCTAAATCCTTAATGTATCTTCTGGAAAAAATAATCGCTAATATTGTACACGGTCTTTATATCGGTTAATCTCGCCAGCCCCCCTGACCCTATTTACAGAAATACCGGAAAACAGATTTATCCATAATGTCAATATGGTCAATACTTGACGTTTTAATAAATGTCATTTCCAAATTCGGTTGAAAATATATCAGTTGAATGACTTCAGTACAATGTATTGTAATACAAAACTGCCGTAGGAATAACTAGCTGCGGGCTTTTTACTATTCTTACATGAGAGCCGTAGGACCGTAAGAATAGCCACTTCCTTCCCCAAAACTATAAAAAAAGAACACTGCAGTGGGTGGGGAAATTTTTTGGGGGGCTACTGTATCAATATAACAGTATAGAAACTATGGCCAAGTACTATCATTATACTGATCATACCATGCTTATGTGAAGCATGCTGACATTTACTATGACCTGTCGCACTAAAGGAGAAAAAATGTAGCTTTGCGAGAAGCTCAAAATCACGAAAAAAATCAGAGGGCAAGTGGTTCTAGTTTTCCTATGATTAGCATAGTAAGTCACTATATATAATTACCTCATTGTTGAAAGCTCTAACAGCTTCCATTTTTTCACTCTTTCTACAAAAATGAAGTAACTCTCGAAGAAATGAATTGTAATTTGACAAATAAATTTACAACCAAATTCTCCGGCGTGGGAGAAAATGGCGGATACCTCGAGAATACACACGTCAGTTACAGATGCTCTGATTGGCTAAGGACTTTCATCATGCAAAACTAACCACTTAAATTGTGTTTAACAAATCTATACTTTTTCTCGGCTTAAGCCGCCTAGTAAGGGCAAAGGGAACCAAAGATGTGACCTGTCACAGTGCTGGCTCAATATGGTAGATATATTATAGCGATTTATTATTTTCACTAAATTTGGATGTATATGCTTTGAATTTAACTGATAAAGGCAAAGGTTGTAGAAGTCTTACTCAGAATTTAGGAGAAGATTTATAAAATAATATGGAGAAAGAGAGCAAATGTATCAATTGAAACTGAAACTGAAAGTAGGATAAAGTCTCCAATCAAACTATCAAGTATGGACAGAGAAGAGTTTTGATTTCAGCAGGTTATTGTAGATCAATAAATTTGTAACATTATCTGTATGGTCACAGTATGAGTCTGATAAGTTAATTACAAACATGTTTTGGACCTGGTTAGAAGGAAATGTATACAATTGTACTGCAGACAAATTTTTCAAATGTGAATGATGATGTTCTAAGAGGATGATAGGAATGTATTCTTTCTTGTGGTGTAGGAATGTATTCTTACTTGTGGTAAAGGAATGTATTCTTTCTTGTGGCATAGGAATGTAGTCTTTCTTGTGGTGTAGGAATGTATTCTTACTTGTGGTATAGGAATGTATTCTTACTTGGCAATCTTTAACTAATATATTTTATCTTTAGATATTTACTTCAAATGTATAAAATTCTCATCAAATATATTTAAATTTACTAAATATTTACTGAAAATGGGGTAACCCATCATGGGGGCATACTTGCTTTACATATAGCTCTTGTTTTATTCAGTGGTAGTGGATTTGTAGCATCATAAAAAGGTCCTTACCATTTTTAGCTAAACATACCTCCAGCCTGCTTTTTGCAAGAATTATGGCCCCTTTTAGACTTAGAAAATATCATAAAAACACTCGGGTAGGAAATTATTTCTGTTATACAGAGACAAAAAAAATCAGATGAGGGTCTGCACCCGCAAGGCGGTGCTCTTGTTAGCTCACCGCAGCACGAAGTGCTCAAGGTGAGTTATTGTGACCAGTCATTTCCAGCTTCGTGCGTGGCAGTTACTAAGTCCAGATCAAAGGAAATTTTTTTTAACACTCTGGAGTCCGCAGTTTAAGCTTGAAACTCATGAGAATTAGTCAGAATGTTTGTCTTGATGACCTCTAGGTCAGGTTCAAATCTGGGTTATGTGGGGTAAAAAACTAGGTCACCCGGTCAAATCAAACGGAAAGCTTGATAACACGCTTAAGAGACCACATTTATGATCCTATCTTCATGAAACTTGGTCAGAATGTACTATCTTGATGATTTTTAGCCCAAGTTTGAATCTGGTTCATGTGAGGCCAGATCAAAGGAACATCTTGTTAACACTCTAGAGTCCACAGTTTAAGTTTGAAACTCATGAGAATTGGTCAGAATAATTGTTTTGAGGACTTATATGTGACTTGTCATGTTCAAATCTTGGTCATGTGTGGTCAGAAACTAGGTATTCAAAGGAAAAACTTATTATCCATCTAGAGGCCACATTTATGAGTCCTATCTTCACTATCTTCATGAAAGTAAGTCAGAAATCTTTTGGCCAAGGTCGAATCTGGGCCATGTGAGGTCAAAAACTAGGTCACTAGGCCACATTAAAGGAAATTCTTGTTAAGACTCTAGAGACCACAATTTAAGTTTGAAACTCATGAGAATTCATCAGAATGTTCATGTTGATGAAATGTAGGTCAGATTTGAATATGAGTAATCTGGGGTCAAAAACTAGGTAACCCAGTCAAATCAAAGAAAAACTGTGTGTGTGCAACAGGGGATTTTTTACTTGATATTCACGAATTTGATCAGAATGGTTTTATGATGAAATCTAGATCAAGTTTGCACCTGGTCAAATTAAAGAAAAACCTTGTGTATGCAATAGGGGCTGCGTTTTTCATTTGATGTGCATGAAACTTGGTCAGAATGTTTTTCTCAATGAAATCTCAGATTGACTTTTTTTATCTGGGTCATGTAGGGTCAAAAACTAGGTCAACAGGTCAAATCAAAGAAAAAGCTTGTTTACACCCCAGGGGCCACTTTTTTATTAGCTCACCTGTCACATAGTGACAAGGTGAGCTTTTGTGATCATCCGTCGTCTGCCGTCAGTCCGTACGTGCGTGCGTCAACAATTTCTTGTCTGCACGATAGTGGTTTCAATTATGATTTTATTTTAACCAAACTTGCACACAACTTGTATCACCATAAGATCTCGGTTCCTGTCTTGAACTGGCCAGATCCCACTATGGGTTCCAGAGTTATGGCCCCTGAAAGGGCCAAAATCAGCTATTTTGACCTTGTCTGCACAATAGCAGCTTTATTTATAATTTGATTTTTACTAAACTGGCACACAACTTGTATCACCATAAGATCTTGGTTCCTTTCTTGAACTGGCCAGATCCCATTATGGGTTCCAGAGTTACGGCCCCTGAAAGGGCCAGAATTAGCTATTTTGACCTTGTCTGCACAATACCAGCTTCATTTATGATTTTATTTTAACCAAACTTGCACACAACTTGTATCACCATAAGATCTTGGTTCCTTTGGTGAACTGGCTAGATTCCATTATTGGTTCCAGCGTTATGGCCCCTGAAAGGGCCAAAATCAGCTATTTTGACCTTGTCTGCACAATAGCAGCTTTATTTATGATTTGATTTTTACCAAACTGGCACACAACTTGTATCACTATAAGATCTCGATTCCTTTCTTGAACTGGTCAGATCCCATTATGGGTTCCAGAGTTATGGCCCCTGAAAAGGCCAAAATTAGCTATTTTGACCTTGTCTGCAGCTTCATTTATGATTTGATTTTTACCAAACTGGCACACAACTTGTATCACCATAAGATCTTGGTTCCTTTCTTGAACTGGCCAAAACCCAATATGGGTTCTAGAGTTATGGCCCCTGAAAGGGCCAAAATTAGCTATTTTGACCTTGTCTGCAGAATAGCAATTTCATTTATGATTTGATTTTAACCAAACTTGCACACAACTTGTATCACCATAAGATCTTGGTTCCTTTCTTGAACTGGCCAGGTCCCATAAAGGGTTCCAGAGTTATGGCCCTGAAAGGGCCAAAATTAGCTATTTTGACCTTGTCTGCACAATAGCAATTTTATTTATGATTTGGCTTTAACCAAACTTGCACACAACTTGTATCACCACAAGATCTTGGTTTCTCTCTTAAACTGGCCAGATTCCATCATGGTTTCCAGAGTTATGGCCCCTTAAAGGTCCAAAATTAGCTATCTTGGCTTTGCAGCATACAGAGACTTCATATATGGTTTTATTTGATACAAACTTCCAAAATATCTTCAACAACAATAAATCTTGGATTCCATGACAAATTAGATCCAATCGTAGGTTCCAGAGTTATTTTATATGTGATTACCTCCCCTGATTGTAGTCAAAATGGATTTATATCAGTAAGTACTTATAGGACTTATTTGAAATTTCATTTTGTCATTAGTTGGACTGAGCCAATCAAAGTGGATAACTATGGACTGATTTTATGTCAAATTACCTCCCTTTATTTCAAATTAAAATGGGTATATCTCCGTAACTAATGAAGATACTGATCTGAAATTTCATTTATGTCAACAGATTTATTTGGCAGATCCTTCTTCTGTTCACTTACGATAATTTTCTTTTTAATTACTTCCCTTTTACATTACTATAAATACTTATTTTAGTAACTTTTTATGCCCCCG
The DNA here is from genome assembly GCF_021730395.1 of Mercenaria mercenaria. NCBI lineage: Eukaryota > Metazoa > Mollusca > Bivalvia > Venerida > Veneridae > Mercenaria > Mercenaria mercenaria. The sequence continues at coordinate 32,184,458 of NC_069364.1, read as the reverse complement.
GCATCTACTGATGCGGGAGGCATATAGTGATCGTCCTGTCTGTCCGTCTGTACGAGGTTAACCAAATGGGACCGTTTCGTCTAGCATCAATACCCTTTACTAGAATGACTTGATGCAGATGTAACCTGTGACCATTCCTCATCTTCAAACATCACCTGACCTCAGTTTGACCTTGACCTCATTTTGGACTTAGGTTGCTTTATATGGGCCATCTCCTGGTTAACCAAATGGGCCCGTTTCGTCTAGCATCAATACCACTTACGAGAATGAATTGATACTGATACAGATGTAACCTGTGACCATTCCTCATCTTCAAACATCACCTGACCTCAGTTTGACCTTGACCTCATTTTGGACTTAGGTTGCTTTATATGGGCCATCTCTTGGTTAACCAAATGGGCCCGTTTTGTCTAGCATTAATACCACTTACAAGAATGAATTGATACTAATACAGATGTAACCTGTGACCATTCCTCATCTTCAAACATCACCTGACCTCAGTTTAACCTTGACCTTGTTTTGGACTTATGTTGCTTTGTATCGACAAGGATGCCACAGGGGGCATCAAGCGTTTATTGAACGCAGCTTCTTGTTTATTATTGGCCGTAGGGAAAAATCGAGACCACTTTTCTGTGATACAACATGGATGGTACCTCCAATTTTTAGGTGTATTTTGACATATCTGTACCTTGTAAGAATTTTTTTTTCTTTTTGGTTAAATTTCTTTCCTTTGTTGTTCCTGTCCTTTGGACTTAGATATTTTTTCTGAGGACCTTCTTGTCCTCAAGTGCAATGATAACAGGTGAGCGATATAGGGCCATCATGGCCCTCTTGTTCTATCTTCATAACACTTGGTCAGAATGTTTGTTGTCATGAAGTCTTGAATTATTTTGAAGCTGGGCCACTTGGGGTCAAAAACTAAGTCACTAGGTCAAATCAGTAGAAGGAAAAGCTTGTTTACACTCTAGAGGCCACCTTTTTGTTCCAGTCTGTCAGAATGTTTGTTTTCATGAAATCTTGGACGAGTTCTAACCTGGGTCATGTGGGGTCAAAAACTGGTCGCTAGGTCAAATCAAAGAAAATGCTTGTTTACACTCAAGAGGCCACATTTTTGGTCCAATCTAAATGAAAATTGGTCAGAATATTTGTCTCCATGAAATCACTAAGTCAAACATTTTTACACTGTTATGGTGTGTTACTCAGGTGAGCAACCTAAGGGCCATCTTGGCCCTCTTGTTTTTCAATTGGGGAACACTTGGCTCCATTCAGCATGTTCAGGGGATGCTAGAGTTAAAAAAAAGTAATAACTTCTCCTAAACTGCTTGATGGATCTTGATTAAACCTGGTCTATAGCATAATTATAAGGCTCTCTCTCAATTTTATTCAAATGGGGGCACTTGTCCCCTTTTATGGCCACTTGAGCTAAAATTAGACTAACCTAAACAACTTTATCTCATGAACCACTTGATGGATCTTCATCTGACTTGGTATGTAGCATCTTAATATAAGGTCCTCTCTCAGTTTTGTTCAAAGTGGGACAATTCGTTAAAATTGGCCCCTTTTAGGGGATGGTTGAATGAAAAAAGAAATACCTTTAGAAAACTTCTTCTCATGAAATGTTTGATGGATCTTCATCAAACTGGAGCATCGTAATAATTTTTTTTATGAGGGCACTTGGACCCTTTTAGGGGCCACAAGAGCTAAAGTAGAAATGCCTTAAAATGACTTCCTCTGATGAACCACTTGAGTTAGTAGAATTATAGCCCTTAATTTGTCATATTTGACAGTGTTTACATTACTTGCTGCATACATTTAGCCTAAATTTTACAAAACGTCACAAATGATTAGTGTGAAGTGTTGTGCCTATTATCGTCATGTTCTGATTAAATAATTTTCAGTGGAGTCATGACTCTTGCAAATTCTTTGCTACTTCTCCTACCACTGGCTGGACCAAACTTAAAGTTACCACTGCCAAGGCTAGCGCGTTTCATGGATTTGCCAATCCTATTCTGTTGTTCATTTCGCATGAACACCGAAAAAATAATTTTTATTTCTTAATTGACAAAAAGATTCTGACATCAATAACATCAATGATGTTTGGCGATCACAATTACCATGCTTCTGCACATGTCGATATCTGGATTTTTAAGTAAGCAGTAAATTTTTATGATATTTTGAGACAATATTGCAAATAGGTCAGTACTTTAGTTGTTTTACCACTATTTGATTATCTCTTACGTACATGCAAATCAAATGTATGTATGTATAATTATTGAAACGTCAATATTTTTCCATATTGACGTTAAAATTTCACATTGGGTGTGTGATGTCATTTGTAACGTCAGTTTCATGCATGTTGTCGCTTTTAAAAGTTCTGTAACGAAGATATTTTCAGTTTCACACAGGCTTAATAACAAATTTGTAAATTGTATCAGTTTGTTTCTGTCCGCTCTGTAACTCTTAAACTGCTTAAAGGATTTCAGAGAAACTTGGCACAAATGTTCATCACACTGAGACGATGTGCAGAGCGCTTGTTTCGGATGACTAGCTTCTAGGTCAAGGTCAGACTTAGGAGTGAAAGGTCATATATGACTTTGCTGTGTCCGCTCTGTAACTCTTGAACTGCTTGAAGGATTTCAAAGGTCAGACTTAGGAGTGAAAGGTCATATATGTCTTCGCTTTGTGTATATTGCTCTGCTATGCAGTGCTTTTGGTTTTATTTGGCAGATCCCTTTTTTGTTCACTTACAATAATTTTTTTTGAATTACTTCCCTTTTATGTTACTATAAATAGCTTATTTTGAAACTTTTTTATTATTGGCCGTAGGGAAAAACCGAGACTACTTTCCTGTGGAACAAGATGGATGGTACCTCCAATTTTTAGGTGTATTTTGACATACCTGTACCTGGTAAGGATTTTTTTTGTGGACTTAGAATTTTTTTTTGGAATTTCTTCCCTTTGTTGTTCCTGTCCTTTTGGCTCCAACAGTCAAGTTCTTTAAATTTTGCTGTCATCCTCTGATGTAACCCTTCAGGTGTATATTGCCCCGTTTGGCGGAGCTCTTGTTTATATTTGGCATGAATGTTTAACTCAATGAGACAGACTCTATCTCAAAGGTCAAGGTCACAGTTAGGGGTCAATGGGCGGGCTCAATATGTTGCCTGTGGGCATCTAGTTTAATGAATCTTATCCAGATACTCAAATTCCTGTTTGATTTTTCAGGTTGTTACAAAATTAGTGCAGTTGTCTGGGATGATGTTGACAGGCTGATACAAATCTTACACACTGTATGAACATTTGCATGTTTGTACTTAAGGACAGATGACATATTGGTAGCAAGCATGTTTTTTTATCATTACAAACATATAAGTCTGTGAAATAACAAAATAGTCATATAGACAAACATTGCTGGATACTTTTTATGGATACTAGTTAACTTTGTAACTCTTCATCTCCAATAAAACAGCAAAATTAAAGATCAAAGACTGCAAAGTGCAGTCAGATTTCAGCTGTGATATAATCCTGTGATAAAATGCCAAAGTATATCAATATGTGTTAATAGAAGTTCAGCTGCTTCTTTTTTGTATTTTGAAAACAATTTGTTTGCTTTAATTATATACATCAGATTGCAAGTATACATCGTTAAATATGAAATTATCAAAACGATTTGCAAAGTTTTTAAAACTCTGTATCATTGTGTGTGTATGTGGAAGCATCCTATTTGGAATAGTTCTGATAAACAAAGCTGATGATTTTCATGACATTACAAACATTGAAAGGAGCAAATCTTTCAAACGTTATGACGGAAATCTCCATGTGCAGCTAAATCCACGCCATATTTTACCAGCCTTTGTACAGCGTTTAAGACCAGTGAACTCAACTGTAAAAACTTTCTTAAACCAGTCGCAAATTTCAAAGGTAAACTTATCATCATATTTTAGAGATGATTTGAAAATCACACCTGCTAAACAAAGGAAGAATATGCTGTCAAATGTTAATGCTTCAAAAGAAATTTTACAATTGAGGGAGACAGTTGAGCCCCCCAGTTATGATGTACATGCATTTTATTACCCTTGGTATGGCACCCCTGAACTTGATGGACAGTATTTTCATTGGAGCCATCCATACATACGCCACTGGAATGCAAAAGAAGCTCAGAAATGGCCGAATTACACCCATAAACCTCCCGATGATATTGGATCCAACTTCTATCCATTGCTAGGAGCATACAGTTCAAGAGATACTGAAATCATAGATGTTCACATGCAGATGATGAGATATGCAAGAATTGGTAAGGGCTTTTATGTCTGTATTTTTTCAGTTTAGATATAACATAATGTATGACATTTTTGGATTGTAGTTCGTCAAGTGTCCTCTGTTTTAACTTTTTAGTCATAGGCAGATAAGCCGAAGATACAGTGTGTAGAGGTTTATTATTTTTGGAGTCATTCCATTTTTTGAGCTGTTATACCTAATTGTCTTGTTTTGCAGGTGTAGTAATTTGTTATGTAGATGTTTTATTAACAGATGTAGTTGTTGTTTTCTGGTTGTTTTATTATACCCCTAACAAACTTTGTTGGGGACACTTTATAGGAATCACTTAGTTTTTGTACCCTGACTTTCTTGTTTTTCTTTTTTTGCAGGTTTTGTTTTTGAATTCTTATTTTGTTTGTAGGGGTATCTTTTTTTTTTTTTTTTGCAGGTGTAGTTTTTGTATCCTGTTTATGTTTTCAGGTGTAGTTTTTGTGTTCTGATTGTTTTGTTTGCAGGTGTAGTTTTTGTATCCTGTTTATGTTTGCAGGTGTAGTTTTTATATCCTGTCTGATTTGTTTGCAGGGGTAGTTTTAGTATCCTGATTGATTTGTTTGCAGGTGTAGTTTTTGTATCCTGTCTGATTTGTTTGCAGGTGAAGTTTTTGTATCCTGTCTGATTTGTTTGCAGGTGTAGTTTATGTATCCAGACAGGTTTGTTTGCAGGTGTAGTTTTTGTATTCTGATCGATTTGTTTGCATGTGTAGTGTTTATATCCTGTCTGATTTGTTTGCAGGTGTAGTTTTTGTATCCTGACTGATTTGTTTGCAGGTGTAGTTTTTGTTTCCTGATTGATTTGTTTGCAGGTGTAGTTTTTGTATCCTGTCTGATTTGTTTGCAGGTGAAGTTTTTGTATCCTGTCTGATTTGTTTGCAGGTGTAGTTTATGTATCCTGACTGATTTGTTTCCAGGTGTGGTTTTTGTATCCTGACAGGTTTGTTTGCAGGTGTAGTTTTTGTATTCTGATCGATTTGTTTGCATGTGTAGTGTTTATATCCTGTCTGATTTGTTTGCAGGTGTAGTTTTTGTATCCTGACTGATTTGTTTGCAGGTGTAGTTTTTGTTTCCTGACCGGTTTGTTTGCAGGTGTAGTTTTTGTATCCTGACTGATTTGCTTGCAGGTGTAGTTTTTGTATCCTGACTGATTTGTTGCATGTGTAGTTTTTGTATCCTGACCGGTTTGTTTGCAGGTGTAGTTTTTGTATCCTGACCGGTTTGTTTGCAGGTGTAGTTTTTGTATCCTGACCGGTTTGTTTGCAGGTGTAGTTTTTGTATCCTGACCGGTTTGTTTGCAGGTGTAGTTTTTGTATCCTGACCGATTTGTTTGCAGGTGTAGTTGTAGTATCATGGTATCCTCCAGGAGATGCTGATAAAGAAGGAATTGTACCAGATTCATTGATGCCACTTATGTTAAATGTTGCTGCTAAATATCAACTAAAGGTAATGCTGTATAAATAACTTTGATTTGCAGGAACTAAGATGATAAGTGATTTATCCATCCAGGTGTATCTGTATATCGCATTGCATGTTTTTAGCTCACCAGCTAGAGCACAAAGTGTTCAAGGTGAGCTTTTGTGATCGCCCATGTCCGTCATCTGTCGTCGTCAACAATTTGATTGTTAACACTCCAGAGGTCACAGTTTTGGCCCAATCTTAATGGAACTTGGTCAGAATGTTACCCTCAATAAAATCTTGGATGAGATTAATATTGGGTCATCTGGGGTCAAAAACTAGGTCACCAGGTCAAATCAAAGAAAGATTGTTAACACTCTAGAGACCACATTTATGACCCTGTCTTGGTGAAATATGGTCAGAATGTTCATCTTGATGACCTCTAGGCCAGGTTCGAATCTGGGTCATGTTGGGTCAAAAACTAGGTCACCCGGTCAGATCAAAGGAAAAGCTTGTTAACACTCTAGAGGCCACATTTATGACCCTATCTTCGTGAAACTTGGTCAGAATGTTTATCTTGATGAGTTCTAGGCCAAGCCCGAATCTGGGTCATGTTGAATCAAAAACTAGGTCACCTACTTTTTTTCAAACCTTCCATGAATATTTATTAACATGCAAGTTGTACCATTCTCCCACCTCGCTCCTCCACCCAGTCATGCCCACTACTGATCATGCATCCTCTGCCCACTAAGCTCCCCCCTCCCCCCCACACTTTTTTTTTCAGTTTTAATTTTCTATCAATATTTATAATCAACATGTGAAATTTTGTTTCCTCACCTGTCTCCCCCCCCCCACCCCCACCCGCACCACACCCCAAAAAAATAGATATATACATATATATATATTTCCATTCCATTTCCTTTTTTTTTTAAATGTTCAAACATTCAACATGTTAAGTTGTGACTGCACAAACCTTGCCCTCAGCCATGTTCAAGATATCTTACTTGATTGTGTTCTCTTAAGGACATCTGTTCTTTTTAAGTTCAAATGTACATGTTAAACAGCAACACCTAGTGCCAAACCACTCAAAGACAATATTTCGTTCCCGTTAAACTTCAAGCTCACATTTCAATTAACTGCATTTAATTTTAAAAGCTAAGCTTATTACAGTAAGCATATCTTATTCAAAATAAATTCTTTAGTCAGGATCAAAGTCTCATACATTTATTATGTACTCTTTAATTAAACATTTGTTTTCTGTTAAATTGATTTTGACTAATGAAATTATTTGCTAATTAACATCCTTAACTTTTTGCTGGATATATTTTTTTTGCCATTCCTCACCACAAACCCTTTCGGCGGGGGATACCAATTCATCGCATTTGCTGGTTTCAATTAAATCATGTCACATAATTTCAACTTCTCTTGCTGTGCCTGTTGACGACCCTTCAGCTGTGTGTCAGGATGTATTGGAATCCGAGTTAAGCTCTATGATCACTGTTGCTGGAAGATGGTCTATAGCAATATGTAGCGTGCACTGTTTATTGAAACAAACTATGAAAAAAATGTGAACTTACTAAGACTCGAACCTCGAAAAGCAAGTTTTGTTAAGCCAACATCATATCCTTTAGGCCATTCATTTGTTTACATTCATCGAAAACTTATACCACTTTACTATGTATTACATATATGTTCCTACCCTTTTTTGGCGAATCAACTGTCCTGCATAAATTAGTCATGACTCAAAAAATGTGGTCGGCCTATAACTCAGTTACTTTTAATTTATTAATACAGTCGTGCAATGTGCTTGACTGCTTGTATAAATTGCTGATATTTGTGCTATATATGACATTGTATAATTCCTTCATTTTTCACTTGCAGTCAATGGATTTTCTACCTGTTTTTGCTTTTTATTACACCTGCTTACATATTTTGTTTGCTTTTGTATTTTTGAGTTGCAAGGTATGATATCTGCCAATCTGTTGCAAACATGTACCCGCTGATCTTCTTGCTCAACATATACAACCAGTAACACTAACTGTAATACTTTCTTATGACAATTTTTTATTATGCCCCTCTTCGAAGAAGGAGAGGTATATTGTTTTGCAGATGTCGGTCGGTCGGTATGTAGACCAATTCATTTCCGGATGATAACTCAAGAACGCTTGGGCCTAGGATTATGAAAGTTGATAGGAGGTTGGTCATCACTAGCAGATGACCCCTATTGATTTTGAGATCTGTATGTCAAAGGTCAAGGTCACAGTGACCCAGAATAGTTAAACCGTGACCGGATGATAACTCAAGAACGCTTGGGCCTAGGATCATGAAAGTTGCTAGGGAGGTTGGTCATCACCAGCAGATGACCCCTATTGATCTTGAGGTCAGTATGTCAAAGATCAAGGTCACAGTGACCCAGAACTATTAAATGGTTTCCGGATGATAACTCAACATTGCTTGGGCCTAGGATCGTGAAAGTTGATAGGGAGGTTGGTCATCACCAGCAAATGACCCCAATTGATTTTGAGATCAGTAGGTCAAAGGTCAAGGTCACAGTGATCAGGAACAGTAAAACGGTTTCCGGGCGATAGCTCAAGAACGCTTGGGTATAGGATCAGGAAAATTGATAGGAAGATTGGTCATGCCCAGCAAATGGCCCCTATTGATTTTGAGGTCATTAGGTCAAAATTCAAGGTCACATTGGCCAGGAACAGTTAAACAGTTTCTGGACAATGACTTGAGAATGCTTGGGCCAAGGGTCATGAAAGATGGTAGAGAGGTTCATCATGACCAGCAAATGACCCCTATCAATTTTGAGGTCAGTAGGTCAAAGGTCAAGGTTACATTGAACCGGAACATTTAAACCGTTTCAAGACAATTACTTGAGGACGCTTGGGCCTAGGATCATGAAACTTGATAAGGAGGTTTGTCATGACCAGTAGATAACTCCTGTAGATTTTAAGGCCAGTAGGCCAAAGGTCAATGTCACATTGACCCGGAAAAATTTAACCCTTTCTGGACGATACCTTGAGAACGCTTTGGCCTAGGATCAGGAAACTTAATAGGGAGGTTGATCATGACCAGCAGATGATTTTGAGGTCAATAGGTCAAACGTCATGATCACATTGAACCAGAACAGTAAAACTTTTGTTTTGTTTACAGTGAGCATATAATTTCTATTCCTTGTGCAATTACTGAATGCATCAAGGGGGGCATTTCGTGTTCGACGAGCTCTTGTTAAAGCTTTCTGTGATTTATTTCTCCCCCTTCAAGTGACACCTTAGATAGGCAGTTGTCATAAATGTTTAAATATTTTATTCTTTTTTAGCTCACCTGTCACATAGTGACAAGGTGAGCTTTTGTAATCACCCTTCGTCTGTCGTCAGTCCGTCTGTGCGTGCGTGCGTCCATCAACAATTTCTTGTCGGCATGATAGTGGTTTCATTTATAATTTTATTTTAACCAAACTTGCACACAACTTGTATCACCATAAGATCTAAGTTCCTTTCTTGAACTGGCCAGATCCCATGGTTCCAGACTTATGGCCCCTGAAAGGGCCAAAATAAGCTTTTTTGACCTTGCCTGCACAATAGCAGCTTCATTTATGATTTGATTTACCAAATTTGCACACATCTTGTATCACCGTAAGATCTTAGTTCCTTTCTTGAACTGGCCAGATCCCATTATGGGTTCCAGACTTATGGCCCCTGAAAGGGCCAAAATAAGCTATTTTGACCTTGCCTGCACAATAGCAGCTTCATTTATGATTTGATTTACCAAACTTGCACACAACTTGTATCACCATAAGATCTTGGTTCCTTTCTTGAACTTGCGAGATTCCATTATGGGTTTCAGAGTTAATGCCCCTGAAAGGGCCAAAATTAGCTATTTTGACCTTGTCTGCACAATAGCAGCTTCATTTATGACTTGATTTTAACCAAACTTGCACACAACTTGTATCACCACAAGATCTTGGTTCCTTTCTTGAACCAGCCAGATTCCGTTATGGGTTCCAGAGTTATGGCCACTGATAGGGCCAGAATTAGCTATTTTGACCTTGTCTGCACAACAGCAGCTTCATTAATGATTTGATTTTAACCAAACTTACACACAACTTGTATCACCATAAGATCTCGATTCCTTTTCATACGCCCGAAGGGACGTATTATGTTCTCGCCTCGATGTCCGTCTGTCTGTCTGTTGGTTAGCAATTTACCTTCCGCTCTGTAACTCTTGAACCCATTGAAGGATTTCAAAGAAACCTGACACAAATGTTCACCTCATGGAAATGACGTGCAGAGCGCATGTTTCGGATCCTTAACCTTAAGTGCAATGATAACTGGTGAGCGATATAGGGCCATTTTGGCCCTCTTGTTTTAATGTGTAATTGCTATTTTACTTGCATATTCCCTTTCTTAATATTAATCTCCACATTATAATTGCTGCAATTTTCTTTAATTTGCTTTGTTTAAAATATATACTATATGTTATTCTGTAGTCAGAGACGAAGCTTCACTATCAAGAGGACATGTGCATATTGTCTCGTGTTCCGGTCGGATGATTTTTAGCTCATCTAATTTTTTGAAAACAAATGATGAGTTATTGTCTTCACTTGATCGGAGTCGGCATTGCCTGGTTAAGTTTCATGTTTAGGTCAGCTTTTCTCCTAAACTATCAAAGCTATTGCTTTAAAACTTGCAACACTTGTTCACCATCAATAGCTGACTCTGTACAGCAAGAAACATAACTCCTTCCTGCTTTTTGCAATGATTATGGCCCCTTTTGGACTTAGAAAATGTCAGATTTCCTGGTTATAAGTTTTGCGTTTAGGTCAACTTTTCTCTTTAATGGTCAAAGCTATTGCTTTAAAACTTGGAGCAGGTATACGCCATTAAAACCGTAATTCTACATAACTCCTTCCTGCTTTTTGCAAGAATTATATCCCCTTTTGGACTTAGAAAATCAGATTTCTTGGTTTAGTTTTGTGTTTAGGTCAGCTTTTCTCCTAAACTATCGAAGACAAAAAAAAATCAAATGAACATATGCACCTACAAGGCGGTGCTCTTGTTTTTTTTTCAGAGTTATTGCCCTTTGTTTATTCAACAGTAGTATACTGTAGTACAATAATTATTCTTGTCTGGAGTATTTCTCTGCAACCACCAGTTGGATTTTAACTGTACTTTATCGCATGCTTCATTCCCAAGAGGAGATTTGCATATTATCTTCATGTTCCGGTTGGATGATTTTTCACCCAGTTATTGCCCTTTGATTATTTAACAATATTATACTAGTACAATTATTGTCTGGAGTATTATTCAGCAACCACTTGTTGGAATTTAGTGAAACGTCATAGGAAGCTTCACTATCAAGAGGAGATATGCATATTATCTTCATGTTCCAGTCAGATGATTTTATCGAGTTATTGCCCTTTGATTATTCAACAATAGTATATTATAGCAGGGTTTGATACTAACAGGATCCTTGATTTTTCGGAGGACTCTTTCTCTCAATGAGATATTGCCCTTTGATCATTCAACATCAGTGGATAAACTATATGTGCCCAGTCAGTAAATTCCACTTTTTTAGCTCACCTGTCATAGTGACAAGGTGAGCTTTTGTGATCACCCTTCGTCCGTCGTTCGTCGTCTGTGCGTGCGTCCGTGCGTCCATCAACAATTTCTTGTCTGCACAATAGTGGTTTCATTATTGATTTTAACCAAACTTGCACAAAACTTGTATCACCATAAGATCTTGGTTCCTTTCTTGAACTGGACAGATCCCATTATGGGTTCCAGAGTTATGGCCCCTGAAAGGGCCAAAAATAGCTATTTTGACCTTGTCTGCACAATAGCAGCTTCATTTATGATTTAATTTTAACCAAACTTGCACAAAACTTGTATCACCATAAGATCTTGGTTCCTTTCTTGAACTAGCCAGGTCCCTTTATGGGTTTCAGAGTTATGGCCCCTGAAAGGGCCAGGATTAGCTATTTTGACCTTGTCTGCACAATAGCAGCTTCATTTATGATTTGAATTTAATCAAACTTGCACAAAACTTGTGTCACCATAAGATCTCGGTTCCTTTCTTTAACCGGCCAGATTCCATTATGGGTTCCAGAGTTATGGCCCCTGAAAGGGCCAAAAATAGCTATTTTGACCTTGTCTGCACAATAGCAGCTTCATTTATGATTTGATTTTAACCAAACTTGCACAAAACTTGTATCACCATAAGATCTTGGTTCCTTTCTTGAACTAGCCAGGTCCCTTTATGGGTTTCAGAGTTATGGCCCCTGAAAGGGCCAGGATTAGCTATTTTGACCTTGTCTGCACAATAGCAGCTTCATTTATGATTTTATTTTAACCAAACTTGCAAAAAACTTGTATCACCATAAGATCTTGGTTCCTTTCTTGAACTTGCGAGATTCCATTATGGGTTTCAGAGTTATGGCCCCTGGAAGGGCCAGAATTAGCTATTTTGACCTTGTCTGCACAATAGCAGCTTCATTTATGATTTGAATTTAATCAAACTTGCACAAAACTTGTGTCACCATAAGATCTCGGTTCCTTTCTTTAACCGGCCAGATCCCATACTGGGGTCCAGAGTTATGGCCCCTGAATGGGCCAAAATTAGCTATTTTGACCTTGTCTGTACAATAGCAGCTTCATTTATGATTTGATTTTAACCAAACTTGCACACAACTTGTATCACCAAAGATCTTGCTTCCTTTCTTGAACTGGCCAGATTCCATCTTCGGTTCAAGAGTTATGGCCCCTTAAAGGTCCAAAATCGGCTATTTTGGCTTTTGCAGCCATATAGAGACTTCATTTGTGATTTTATTTGATACAAACTTTCAAAATTTCTTCAACAACAATAAATCTTGGATTCCATGACAAATCAGATCCAGGCGTAGCTTCCAGAGTTATTTTATATCTGATTACCTCCCCTGATTGTAATCAAAATGGATTTATATTAGTAAGTACTTATAGGACTTATTTGAAATTTCATTATTATGCCCCCCTTCGAAGAAGGAGGGGTATATTGTTTTGCAGATGTCGGTCGGGCGGTCGGGCGGTCAGAATGTAGACCAATCCGTTTCCGGATGATAACTCAAGAACGCTTGGGCCTAGGATCTTGAAAGTTGATAGGGAGGTTGGTCATCACCAGCTGATGACTCCTATTGATTTTGAGGTCTGTATGTCAAAGGTCAAGGTCACAGTGACCCTGAATAGTGAAATGGTTTCCGGATGATAACTCAAATACACTTGGGCCTAGGATCTTGAAAGTTGATAGGGAGGTTTGTAGTGACCAGTAGATGACCCCTATTGATTTTGAGGTCAGTATGTCAAAGGTCAAGGTCACAGTGACCAGGAACAGTAAAATGGTTTCCAGGCAATATCTCTAGAACGCTTGGGCCTGGTGTCAGGAAAATTGATAGTTAGGTTGGCCATTGTAATGAGATCATGTTTCATGAACTCTCAAAGAACCCAGTAAAATTCCATTACATGTGCATGCCTACAAGATCTTGACCATTTCCCGCCAGCATCAGTCTTCTGAATAAATGTTGAACAGTACACTTGTATTTGTTTCTTTCAACCACATCTGTGGATCAGGGACTCACACATACTATTCCATATGAATATAAAATGATAGAACCCTATTAGAGAACATTACATGGTATCAGAAGTGTTTTATTGGATTATTGTGACAGTATGGAATATTAATAAAAAATTGGATTACATAGTTTATAAACAATGGAAGGAATACCAACGCCAACTATTGACTGGAACTCATCTAATCTTGTTAATGAATGGGAAAAATTTGAAGAGCATGTGAAGCTAATTTTTCAAGGACCCCTGAGTGAAAAAACTGAAGAACAAAAGGTAAATTATCTGCTTCTATGGGTCGGTGCACGCGGAAGAGAAATCAAACAGACATGGGTTATCAGCAACGCTGAAGCCAAAAAACTGAACACGTTTTACAAAAGGTTCAAAAGTTACGTGCAACCGAAGCTGAACCCGATTTTTGCCAGGTATAAGTTTTTCAATGAAGTCCAGGGATCGGACTCATTCGACGCATTTCTAACCCGTCTACGAATAAGTGCAAGAGAGTGCCAATTCCACAACAACGATGAAATGATTCGGGACAGAATCGTTTTTGGCACGAACAGCGCCAAGGCAAGAGAGAAATTGATAAACGAAGGAGAGAAATTAACATTAGACAAAACTATTTCAATTATGCAAAACCTTGAATATTGCCAGGAACAACTGAAGGCAATTAACGCAAACAACATCGACGCAGTGAAGAAAAGACCCTCAAAACCAGACACGCAACCGTCACAACGCAGACGACAACAACAACCAAGGCGAAAACCACCGACGACGGCGAACTCCAAGTGTAGCTACTGCGGATACAATAAACACCAAAGACATGAACAATGTCCAGCTCGAAACGCTACTTGTAATAAATGTGGATTTAAAGATCACTTCGCACGCGTATGTAGAAACAAGTCAGTGCATGAATTGGATTTAAACGGATTAAATATGAGTGATAATAGTGATCAGGATACCTTCTTTGTTGACATGGTAAATACTTGTACATCTTCGAAAAATTTGTCTCCTCCAGAGCAAGCCTTTGTAGTTTTGTCCGTAGGCCCCTCCCAGACCCCACTGAAATTTAAAATAGACACAGGTAGCTCAGCTGATGTAATCCCAGTCAGCCATTTTGAAAAACTTAAAATCAGTTACCCCTTAGAACCCCCTGATAATGGTTTAACCTCGTATACAGGTAACTCATTGCCAATTCGTGGCATGATTAGGTTAAATCTAGGTCACAACGGAGTCAGCTGTTTATCAGCTGTTTACATTGTAGAGAGCAACTCTGTTCCCCTGCTGAGTTTAAACACATGTCTTACACTAGGTCTGGTCAAGTTAACGTACTCTATCGATACTTGTGAACCCTTAGACAAGAGCAAAATGATGACTCTATATGGCGACCTATTTAAAGGGGTGGGGACCATGCCCGGGGAAGCTAGTTTGCATATTAGACCGGACGCCACACCGGTTATCAACCCCCCTAGAAGAGTTCCTGAAGCCCTGAGAGAGAAATTAAAGCAAGAGCTAAATCGCATGGAAAAAGAGGGAATCGTAGAAAAGGTCACCGTCCCAACAGATTTTGTGAACTCCCTGGTAATAGTTGAGAAAAAATCAGGACAGTTGAGGGTATGTATTGACAGTAAGAATCTTAATGACGCAATAAAACGTCCACATTACCCATGAGAACGATTGACGATGTGACGTCACGACTTACCGGCGCAAAGTATTTCAGTATACTTGATGTTACACATGCCTACTGGTCCGTAAAGCTCGACGAGAAATCGTCTTTTCTCACGACATTTAGTACAGTGTTCGGGCGATACCGATGGCTGAGACTGCCCTACGGTATATCTGCATCAAGTGACATATTCATGCAGAAAATCGACGAAGTATTTGAAGGACTTGACGGACTGACGGCAATTGTAGATGACATACTTGTGTATGGTAGATCAAGAGAGGAACATGACTTGAACTTAAAGAACGCTCTTGAGAGAGCAAGGTCAAAAGGTGTCAAGTTCAATCCTGACAAGTGCGTGATAGGGGTTACAGAAGTACCGTTCTTTGGTCACTTGATCACGTCAACCGGATTAAAGCCTGACCCCTCAAAAATCGAGGCTATTGCAAACCTCGAAGTCCGAAGACACGACGAGAATTAGAAAATATTCTTGGTATGGCAAATTACATGCAGAAATTTGCACCAAACTTGGCAGAGGTAACTAGCCCAATGAGAGCATTGTTAAAAAAAGATGTTGAGTTTTTATGGGACGTACCGCAGACTCAGTCATTTGACAAAATGAAAGACATCATTACGCACAGTCCTGTTCTGGCGTATTTTGACCCTAAACAGCCGGTGATACTCGAATGTGACAGTTCCTTATATGGGTGTGGCGCCGCCCTCTTCCAAAATGGCCGCCCTGTAGCATTTGCAAGTAAAACCCTGACGGAAACCGAGTCCCGATACGCCAATATCGAAAGAGAGATGAACGCGATTGTATTTTCATGCTCTCGATTTCACCAGTATATTTATGGTAGAAAGGTCACCGTTCATAGCGACAACAAACCTCTATGTGCGATAATGCAAAAACATCTATGTGCATGTCCGCCAAGACTACAAAGAATGAGACTGGCACTAAGCAAATACGACTTAGACGTGCAATTTGTACGGGTAAAGAAATTCCCACTAGCGACCTTCTGTCTAGACAGCCTCTGAAGCTGACATTTGAAAACAATGACCTTGACATTCATGTTCACACAGTTCTTAAAGGTCTGCACATCTCTGACCGCCGTCTAGAGTCGTTAAGGCTCGACACAAAAAACGATGTTAACATGCAGCTCCTAAAACAAACAATAATTGACGGTTGGCCAATTTCCCGCGCAGACTGTAAAGCTGAAATAGTGGAATTTTTTAATCACAGGGACGAACTTTCCGTTGCAGACGACCTAATATTCAGAGGTCAGACGATAGTTATTCCCGCCACTGCTAGGAAACATCTGATAGAGGCAGTTCACCAAGGTCACTTTGGGGTGGAAAAAAACCACTCTAAGAGCAAGAGAACTCATGTTCTGGCCAGGCATGGCCAAACAAATTTCTGACTATGTTTCTCAGTGTTCTGTGTGTCAGAAACACAGATACTCAAATGCGAAAGAACCCTTGAACAACATGAAATTCCAGACAGACCATGGCAAAACATTGCCGCTGACTTGTTCACTCTTGATGACAAAGACTATTTAATAACGACGGATTATTACTCCCGCTTTTTTGAAATAGATCTTTTAACCAATAAGCAAAGTTTGACGGTCATCAGAAACTCAAAGTACATATGGCTAGATACGGGATTTGCCAGAAATTGGTTACAGACAATGGTCCAGAATGGTCATCAAAATTATTTGCAGATTTCGCAAATGATTGGGGTTTTACGCATGTCACATCCAGCCCCCTCCATCCGATCTCAAACGGCTTAATTGAGAAAACCGTCTCAATTGCGAAGCGCTTACTTCGTAAGGCTAAAGAAAGCAACAGAGATCCATATTTAGCTATTCTCGAATACAGGAATACACCCCTTGAATGTGGTTCTCCCCAAATCAGCTCCTAATGGGTAGAAGAACAAAATCTATTCTACCCATAACCAACGCACAGCTCCAGCCTAGAACCATCGAACCAAAACTGATCAAAACAAAAATGCAGAAAATCAAAGAAAAGCAAAAGTCAAATTATGACAAGACAGCTAGAAAGCTGCCTCCCCTACGGTTAAACGAATACGTCAGAATTCAGATAAACAAAATGTGGGAACCAGCCAAGGTCATAGAGACACACAATGATAGGTCGTACACAGTCCAGACCGAATCAGGTGGTATTTACCGCCGAAACAGAGTTATGATAAACAAAACCAAGGAAATATTTCCAGAAATACGGGATACCACGCCTAAACTTTTAGCGGAATATTCCCAGAATTCTCCCGTTTCGCGCCCCAATGCCAGGAATGACCACACATTGACCCCGCATTTACCTGATATGCCCTGCTCTAACCCTCCTTGTCCTAAAACACGCTCTGGTTATGGTAGACAAGTGATTAAGAACAGACGTTATTACAACGAGATTAAGTGTTAGCATTCTATCAATGAAACACTCGTGGGAAAGATGTCTAGACATGTTATAAATAAAATCTGATCAAAACGGACACTGGAGAACATTGATTTAGATGGTTAAACATGATATAATAGAAGCTGATTAACTGACACCGGAGAACATTTGATTAATTTATAAATGAGCAACACTTCCGAAATAATAAATGCATAGAGAGAACATTTGAATTAGCCATGAGCAACAGTTTTCAATAATAAACGCATTTATATATTTATATCTTTATTTCTGTAACATGTTTATGTTAATAATATTGTTAGATCTTAATTAATGAATATTACTTGATTTAGAAATTAAGATTCTAAATATCTCTAAGAGAGGGAAATGTAATGAGATCATGTTTCATGAACTCTCAAAGAACCCAGTAAAATTCCATTACATGTGCATGCCTACAAGATCTTGACCATTTCCCGCCAGCATCAGTCTTCTGAATAAATGTTGAACAGTACACTTGTATTTGTTTCTTTCAACCACATCTGTGGATCAGGGACTCACACATACTATTCCATATGAATATAAAATGATAGAACCCTATTAGAGAACATTACAGCCATGACCAGGAGATGACCCCTATAGATTTTGAGTTCATTAGGTCAAAGGTCAAGGTCACAATGTCCAGGAACAGTTAAAATGGTTTCTGATCTTCTTGTCCAAAACCATAGGGCCTAGAGCTTTGATATTTGGTATGTAGCAAAATCTAGTGGTCCTCTACCAAGAATGTTCAGATTATTTCGGTGGGGTCAAATATGGCCCCACCCCGGGTGTCACATGGTTTATATAGACTTATACAGGAAAAAACTTTGAAAAACCTCTTGTCCAAAACCACAGGGCCTAGGGCTTTGATATTTTGTATATGACATCATCTAGTGGTCCTCTACTAAGATTGTTCAAATTATTCCCCTAGGATCAAATATGGCTCCGCCCTGGGGTCACATGGTTTACATAGACATATAGGGAAAAACTTTGAAAATCTTCTTGTCCAAACCACAAAGACTATGGCTTTGATATTTTGTAATGTAGCATCATTAAGTGGTTCTCTACCAAGTTTGTTCAAATTATCCCTCCAGGGTCAAATATGGCCCCACCCCAGGGGTCATATGGTTCATATAGACTTATATAGGGAAAAACTTAGAACCTTCATGTCCATAACTTACATAATTCAAATTTGGACCACATGTATAGTTTTGAGTGGCAAGATGAACCTTGACATGAGTTGACCTTGATCTTGACCTAGTGACCTACTTTCACATTTCTGTAGCTATAGCCTTCAAATTTGGACCACATGTGTAGGTTGTGTACTGAAAAAAACTTTGACCTTGTTATTGACCTAGTGACCTGCTTTCAAATTTTTGAAGGTACAGGCTTCAAATTTGGACCACATGCATAGTTTTTTGTTCCAAAATAAAATTTGACCTTGATTTTTACCTAGTGACCTACATTCACATTTCTCAAGCTACAGCCTTCAAATTTGAACCACAAGCATAGTTTTGTGTACTGAAATGAACTTTGATGTTGAGATTGACCTAGTGACCTACTTTCACATTTCTGAAGGTGCAGGCTTCAAATTTGGACCACTTGCATAGTTTTGTGTTCCGAAATAAAACTTGACCTTGATTTTGACCTAGTGACCTACTTTCACATTTCTCAAGCTACAGCCTTCAAATTTGAACCACATGCATAGTTTTGTGTACCGAAATGAACTTTGATCTTGAGATTGACATCGTGACCTACTTTCACATTTCTGAAGCTACAGGCTTCAAATTTGGACCGCATGCATATTTTTGTGTTCTGAATTGAAATTTGACATTGATTTTTACCTATTACCTACTTTCACATTTCTCAAGCTACAGCCTTCAGATTTGAAGCACATGCATAGTTCTGTCTACCGAAATGAACTTTGACCTTGAAATTGATCTAGTGACCTGCTTTCAAATTTGGACCACATACACATTGTTTTGTACCGAAATGAAATTTGACATTGATTTTGACCTTGAGCAAGTCTTGAAATTTGGAACATTCAAAAGTGGCTCAGTAGATGGCGCCAAGATCACTCTGTAATCTCTTGTTAGGTTAATAGGTTAAAGGTCAAGGTCAGATTAAAGCAGAATGGTAGAACTTTTGTTTACAGTGAGCATATAATTTCTGTTCCTTGTGCAATTACTGAATGCATCAAGGGGGGGCATTTCGTGTTCGACGAGCTCTTGTTGTTATTAGTTGGACTGAGACAATAAGGGTAGATAACTATGGACTGATTTTATGTCAAATTACCTCCCTTTATTTCAAATTAAAATGGGTATATCTCCGTAACTAATGAAGATACTGATCTGAAATTTCATTTATGCCAACATATTTATTTGGCAGATCCTTCTTTTGTCCACTTACAATATATTTTTTTTTAATTACTTCCCTTTTACGTTACTATAAATAGCTTGTTTTTAGTAATTTTTTTATTATTGGCCATAGGGAAAAACCGAGACCACTTTTCTGTGGTACAACATGGATGGTACCTCCAATTTTTAGGTGTTTTTTGACATAATCTATATCTTGTAAGAATTTTTTTCTTCGTTTTGGTTAAATTTCTTCCCTTTTTTGTTCCTGTCCTTTGGATTAGATATTTTTTCTGAGGATCTTCTTGTCCTCAAGTGCAATGATAACAGGTGAGCGATATAGGGCCATCATGGCCCTCTTGTTTCTTTTAATACTCACACAATTATTGACCTGAACTTTGTTCAAAGTTACAGGGGTTCCACTAGACCTGAAAACCCAAGAGTCCTAGGACCCTTGGGTCCATATTTTGAAGAGTCCTTTTCCAAAACACAGGAGTTTTGTCCAAAGATGTCGATATTATATGGACTGAATTTTCTTTAGTAATAAACAGCTGGTAATACAATAATATTAACCAAAAGTTGTTGTATTCAGGCCCTTCCCCAGAAATTTTTTAAGGCGCTGGGGTAAAGTTTGCGTGGCGGGATAAGGGGTGGGTGCGGGAGGGGTTTCCCCTCCCGTGTTCGATTTTTTTTAAAAAATCGAACCCAAATGGTGCTTTTTTAAGTATACCATATGCAAAAAAACACAACAACATGTATTTCATTACTTCTACATTTTTACATAATCATATAACCATCAATATATCATATACACTAAACAGATGTCCACTTCTTTTATATGTATTTTCAAACAACACATATGTCCTTCCACTTCTTTTGTACTAACACTAACAACACATAGGCATTTTTGTTTTCATATGTCTTTGGCTCTGTGCCATTCCTTTACTGCACCACTGAAATTAAAGTCATTCAATTTTTGTCCCCGCATGGACACCACGAGTAAGGCATTAAGCACTTTCATGCTCACCGGTGAATGGTGGGTGGTCTTTACACATTCAACTGCTGAAACCTCTCTCACAATCTGAAAGTACAAAAAAAAAGTATTTGTTATTTTCCCAGAGCAAGGATAACCAAGAATGGATTTATATTGTAAAAGTTCCTAAGATTTGACATTTATCTTGTGTTCTTCTGCACAATGAATTGCAACAGTATTTCTGTTAAATATTTGTGAATGTTAACAACACCATTGCAGCTTTTTTACACACAGAAGCAGGTTCTGTATTTCAAGTTTAACTACTGTATTTTACTGCAAGCAGCAAGTTTCAGAAAGAACATGTATACACACCAGCTGTGGAGGTTGGTAGAAGCAGTCCCATTGTAGCGACTTTGCTCAGGTTTGGGTGAGACTCGGACAGATTACCAACAATCCACTCCATGGTGCGCAAAGTGTTCATCTGTGGTAAGGGTGGCTTTCGCCTGTGCCCATTCAATAACCGCCCGGTCTTCTTCAAGGGAGAAGAGTGATGAAAGAGCCTGAAATGAAACATAAGTTACAATGACATGTTTCAATGACTTGACAAAATGAATCATAACTTTTTTGTAGTTGATAAGTTTCTTGTTTTTTTTTCTTCTAAAATTCTTTGGACCATACATGATGCTGTAAATATAGTCAGTAAATAATTTAATCAATGTTTATTTAGCATAAAAATATTGACTAGAAGAGAATTCATTCATCCCTTTTATCGACTAGCCCGGTTCTTTACGTGAGAAAGTAGGCAGTTGCTTATTTGGAACTGGTCTTTCCCAGGAACGATGGTTTGGTAACCTGCTCTAAATTTTGTTATTCCACTGAAACTTGTATCATTTGGTCTCTGCATGTTTACTTTGAGAGATACAAAAGCAAAGTGAAACAAAAAATATCATAGTAGATAAATTTAATATTTAGAAATTAATAGCATCTTAAAAAATTGTAATTAAACATCCTCGAAAAAGTTTGCTTCAGTTCATCCGGAACAATGATTTCAAACTTCAGTCAAAGAATCACTGGTCATTTTAATACAGTTGCCTTTCTCTGCTAATTATTACTCGATAACAATTAACTTACCCATGCATTCCGTCACCAACTGTTATCCCATTTCGTTGCAGAGACTAATTATAATCTTTAACTAATTATAATCCAATCACACCTGCTCCAATTAACCGCAAACTTGTGAAAACACAGACTTTCATCAACACGTGTCGTCTTTAAACCCTTATCAGTACACAGTAAACAGCAGCTAGCTACACTGTGTATTCATAAACTTCCCCGATCGATATTTACCTGAGGTATCTCACAGGGATGAAATCGCTTACTGATTTAAGACGCTGCGCTAATAATTGAGGCACCGCGCGGGATAATTAAGCGCTGCGGGAAGCTGTATTTCGTGTTTTAAGCGCCGCGGTAGCGCGGCGCCTTATGCGGCTGGGGAAGGGCCTGGTATTAATATTTCATCATGCTATTATAGCTAAGGGCTTATTCAGATTTAAGTAATAAACTATTTCAAGAATGATGAGTGGGGTTTGATGCCTTTGCATGCTATATATTATCAAATATGCTTCAAAATATTAGCTGCTTTTGCAACAGTTGTCATATTTTTCTTAAATGCAGACTTCTTATTGACTAATTATTACGATGCACTAGAAAATTTTGTTAGAAAGGACAGATATGTCCGAAAATCACGGTTGCAAAAGCAGGTGTCAAATATGGAAAACGAAAGTTAAACTCTGACTTCCATACCTTACTGCTTACGTCACGCTTATCATTATTAGTGTATGTTGCTGTCGGTGAATACACGGTTAATTGTGGGCACAGTTTAATTGTACGAATTGAATGATAAGAGAAAGGATTATTAAATGAAAATGCCCAGTTTGTTCAGACTGAATTAAATATTTTTAATAAATGTTTCATAGAGCATAGGCTAGGTGACTCAAGTTCAAGGTTCTCGTCAGTGAGCAATAAAGGCCCAATTGTGCCTCCGGTTGTTTTAAAGGCAAATGTGGACCATTTTTGTCCAGTTTACAAAGAACCCAGATAAAAAATCTTTAACATAATCAATGAAAACAATAAAATGTATATACTGGTGATTGTGGCTTTTAAGATGGCATCTGTGAAATGTCACATGACTGTGAAGACTTGCTTGTTTATATCTAAATTATCTTAATAACATAACAACTGCTATTGTTTTTATCAGGGGTAGTTGTGGTGTCTTGGTACCCACCTGGTGATGCTGATAATGAGGGAAGGGAACCAGACTCTGTTATGCCACTTATTCTTGAGGGAGCTGCAAAATATGATTTAAAGGTATGATAGCTGCATAGTTGGCATGCCTGTTTAATGCCACATGCCACTTGCACTGTCAGGAGCCTCAAAATATGGTTCAAGTGCCTTGTTTTACAATCCATAAGTTACCAAATAACAAAGTAATTCATTGATAGATCTTCATGAAAGTTAATACAAATATAGATCACTATTGGGCAGTGGTGAATGCGCATCTTTTGTCAGGATCTTTTCAGTAACTACAGAGTTATTGCCCTGCTGCTGAAAGTAATGGCGTATCATAACTCAATGAAAGTTAGTGTCCAACATGTGAATATACAACACTCTACTACTGTCTAAACATTTTAAGTTGAAAATGATAATTCCTGATATATACTTGTATGACCATAAGAGTTTTTTTTTTATGACCCCGAAGGGCATATTAAAATCGCACTGTCCGTGCGTGTGTGCATCGGGTAAATTCTTGTCCAGGCTGTAACTCTTCCATCCATAAAGGGATTTTGAAATAACTTGGCTTAAATGTTCACCATAATGAGACGACTTGTCATGCGCAAGACCCAGACCCAGACCCCTAGCTCCAAGGTCAAGGTTACACTTATAAGTCAAATGTTAACATGGTCTGTTTCTTGTCTGGTCCATAACTCTGCCATTTATCAAGGGATTTGAAAATAATTTGACACAAATGTTAACCATATTGAGAAGATGTGTCAAGCTTATAACCGAGGCCTCTTAGGTCAAGGTCAAGGTCACAAAATGATATGTGATTTTTTTGCGCATACAACTGTAGCATTCTTGGGCCTACTTTGGGGGCATTTGTCACCAATAGTGACAAAGTATTTCATTAGCTCTACTGGTCAAAAGTAGGATTACTGATTTGGAGGACAGAGTTCAAATCTAAAGGCAGGAAAAGTTTTTAGTTCAAATGAACTTTGTTCAGGGTGAGCTGTTAGAATAGGTGGATGGTCTTGACTTGATACTTTACATATTGATAGAGGTCAGTGAGCAGGAGTGCATTGACAAGAAACCATAACTCTAGATGTTACCATTTTTGAATTATTTCCCTTCTATATGCCCGTTTTGAAAAAAGGGTTGTATTATGTTATGGTGCGTGCTTCTGCCCATCCTTCCATTAAAGGTATTGACTTTAAACTTTGTATATAAGTAGGTGGTGATGAGCATGGGCAGAGTGCTTGTAACAGTCCTATAGGTCAAAGGTCAAGGTCACATATTAAGCTCAAAGGCCAAAACTGTCCATCATATTTTGTGTATGGAGCATACCTTACTAACCATTCAAGGTATTGACTTCAAACTTGGCATTAAGTAGGTGGCAATTAGACGATTTGCAGAGCACATGAAGTGGGTCTGTAGGTCAAAGATCAGGGTCACAAATTGAGCTCAAAGGTCAAATCTGTCTGTTATATTTTGTGTCGGGAGCATACCTTATTAACCATTTAAGTTATTGACTTCAAACTTGACGTGTTGGTATGATGATGTGCAGAGTACATTATCCAGGTCTGTAGGTTTAAGGTCAAAGGTCGGGGTCACAGAATATCTAAGAAAATACTTGTTTAAACTCAAGAGACCACATTTTTGGTCCAGTCTTGATGAAAATTGGCCAGAATAATTGTTTCCATGAAATCATTAGGTCAAACATGTTTACACTGTTATGGTGTGTTTCTTAGGTGAGCGACCTAGGGCCATCTTGGCCCTCTTGTTTTCATTTAGTTTCTTTTCCCTTAGTATCCTGTCACTGCCACTGCACACACACCCTGCATCCCTGCCAAACCTAGCCCTCTTCCAGCCCCTCCCCCCACAACCCCCACCCCCCAAAAAAATATATTATTTGCTTTTTATGCACACACACACATTTTATGGATGCTATATAGAGGATGGCATCCTTCTCCTATTGACACAATTCTAGTTCTTTATATTTTGCTTCAGTCATCCTCTGATATAACCCTTTGAGCATATATTGCCCAACTTAGTGGAGCTGTTGTTTTGTTTGGTCACAACTTGAATGCTGTTGAGGTTAACTTCCCAAACTCTAGGACTGCAGACATACTAGGTGACATTATACATTACACAATTAAAAAGATGTCATTTTTATCAGTGAAACAGATAACGTATATAACACGGCTGTATGTAACATATAACACGTATATATCACGTCTGTTTTTTGGGGGGTTTTACGGCGCACCAACACAGTATAGGTTATATGACGCCAAACAGGACTACAAATTTTGGTTTCACATCTCATTTACTTCGTAATAAAAACATGAGGTATGGAATCAAAATCTGCATACCTGCTGGAATCACAGAGTTACAGCAAAACCAAGTGTTAAGACTCTATTAGTCGCCTCTTACGATCATGCAAGGGTAAGACAGTGGTTCCAATTCTTTTCATACACAGATCATCCCAGAACCACATGGGGCCTATCACGTCTGTGTCTGTATATATATGTAACATATAACACGTATATAACTTGGCTTTATTATGTTCACAGTGGCATATTAACATTAATTATTCTGCAGATAATTCACTATGTTATTTTAAAAACACAGAATGGAATGATCTGATAATGAAATATGGCCTTGTACAATTGATAGATAGTCCAAGAATAACAAAAATTCTTCTTCTAGTTTATTCAACTAGCACAGAAAATATTACTGAAATTAAAGTTCCGTTTTACAGTATAAGCAACCATTTTTATCCCCCCCCCCACCTTTCAAAGAAGGAGGGGTATACTGTTTTGTAGATGTCGGTCTGTCAGTCAGTATGTAGACCCGTTGATTTCCAGATGATAACTAAAGAACCCTTGGGTCTAGGATCATGAAAGTTAATAGGGAGGTTGGTCATGACCAGCAGATGACCCCTATTTGATTTTGAGGTTAGTAGGTCAAAGGTCAAGGTCACGGTGACCCGAAACAGTTAAACGGTTTGCAGATGATAACTCAAGAACTCTTGGGCCTAGGATCATGAAAGTTGATAGGGAGGTTGGTCATGACCAGCAAATGACCCCTATTGATTTTGAGATCAGTAGGTCAAAGGTCAAGGTCACCCCCAATTTTTCCAGGTTTTTCAAATTTCACTTTTGTTTTGACAGTGTGTGTAGAAAATGGCTGATATAATGAAAAGGAGTTCGGTGACCTACCGTTTTTTTGCTTTTATATGAAATAGATACTAAAGATCTTCAAACATGCAAAGTATGAAAAAATTCTTAATTGTAGAACAAATTGGCCTGAAACGTATCCAACATCCTTAAGAATGCTTCAGCTTAGGATCATGAAAGTTGAAATGGAGGTTGGCCATGACCAGCAGATGACCCCTATTGATTTTGAGATCAGTAGGTCAAAGGACATGGTCACAGTGACCTGGAACAGTTAAACCGTTTCCGGACGATAACTTGAGAATACTTGGGCCTAGGATCGTGGGAGTTGATAGAGAAGTTGGTCATGACTAGCAGATGACCCTTATTGATTTTGAGGTCAGTGGGTCAAACGTCAAGGTCACATGGAACAGTTTAATGGTTTATGGATGACAACTCAAGAACGCTTTGGCCTTGGATGGTGAAAGTTGATAGAGAGGTTTGTCATGACCAGCAGATGACTCCTATAGATTTTGAGGTCAGTAGCCCAAAGGTTATAGTCACAGTGACCCGAAACAGTTAAACGGTTCCGGACAATAACTTGAGAATGCTTGGGCCTAGGACCATGAAACTTAATAGGGAGGTTGATCATGACCAGCAGACGACCCCTACAGATTTTCAATAGGTCAAAGATCACATCGACCCAGAACAGTAGAACTTTTGTGTACAGTGACCATATATTTTCTGTTCCTTGTGCAATTACTGAATGCATCAGGGAGGGCAATTCATGTTCTACGAGCTCTTGTTATTATCATTATTGATAGAGGTCAGTGAGAGGGAGTGCACTGACAAGAAACCATAATTCTAGATGGTCCCATTTTTGTATGATTTCCATTTTTTTTTTTAGATAACCTTGTCCATGGTATAACTCCAACATTTCTTTCTTGATAGTGTATATATTTGCTTTAAATTCATTTGGTGGCCCTACTCCAAGTCTGACAAGAATACAGTCATGCTACTGTCGAGGCATTTATATGTTACATTAAGCACAAATTCGTCTACAACTTTATTCTGTAGTAAATAAAATTCATTTTCATATTGGGTGTCTGAGGAGAAATAACAACTTTGATGACATTCTCGGGGAATAGAAATTTGTCTACAGTGTAGATTTTAATGGAGCCTTTTATAGATGTAAATTAATATATGTTCAATTATGTTGTAAAATAAAAGATATATTTACAAACTTCTTGAAAATTATTCTTAAACCATATGCAGTGTAAATTCTTTTAATTCAATGTTAATATTCAGATAAATGTCTCCCTGTTCATCAGACGTAGAGAAATATGATAAGCATTTATTTTCGTGTTATTTCAGGTTGCTATACATATAGAACCATACAGGGGAAGGAATCATGTAACATTGAGGAAAAATCTAGAATACATTTTAGAAAAATATGGCAAGCACCCGGCATTCTATCGAACAAGTTTTAAGGGGAAAAGAAATGTACCACTGATATACATTTATGATTCATATCTTGTTGATAGTAAAGACTGGGCAACAATTTTAACATCCAATGGCAGAGGGAGTATTCGCAACACAGAACTTGATTGCATATTTATTGGTCTTCTTGTTGAATCGGCACATAAGGAACATGTTCTGAAGTCGGGTTTTGATGGATTTTATACATATTTTGCAACAAACAGATTTACATATGGAAGTACATGGAAAACATGGCCACATCTGGCACAACTTGCACAATCTAAAGGATTACTTTTTATTCCAAGTGTTGGACCTGGCTACATAGACACAGAGGTAAGACCATGGAATGGAGCCAACACTCGTAAAAGACTTGATGGAAAGTATTACAACGAGGCTTTTGCGAGTGCCTTGAGTGTAAAACCAAGTATGGTCTCAATTACCTCATTCAATGAATGGCATGAGGGTACTCAAATAGAGCCTGCAGTGAGCAAAAAGATTAAAATGAGGAGGTATGAAGATTATGGAAGCAAAGGGCCAAATTTTTATTTAGACCTGACAAAAGCATGGGTTGATAAAATTATGCATAGATAGAAATTGGTTATGAAAATTGACTCAGATGTTACATGTATGCACTTTTCTTAAGATATAATCTCTATTTAATCAAAATATGTGACAATTTTTAGCTCAACTTTTCATAGAATAGTAGAGCTATTGGACTCGCCGGTGCGTCCGCGTCCCGATTTGGTTAAGCTTTTGTATGTAAGCTGGTATCTCAGTAACCACTCATGGGAATGGATTTAAACTTCACACACTTATTCACTGTGATAAACTGACTTACACTGCACAGGTTCCATAACTCTATTTTCCTTTTTTACAAAATTATACCCCTTTTTCGAATTTTTGGTTGAGGTTTTGTATGTAAGCTGGTATCTCAGTAAGCACTAGTGGGAATGGATTGAAACTTCACACACTTATTCACTGTGATAAATGGACTTACATTGCAAAGGTTCCATAACTCTATTTTGCTTTTTTACAAAATTGTGCCCCTTTTTCGACTGAGAAATTTTTGGTTAAGGTTTTGTATGTAAGCTGGTATCTAAGTACTTACTAATGGGAATGGATTGAAACTTCACATACTTGTTCACTGTCATGATCTGACATGCACTAAGCAAGTCCCATAACTCTACTTTTTTTCAAAATTATGCCCCTTTTTTGACTTAGAAATTTTTGGTTAAGTTTTTAGCTCACCTGAGCACTGCTCATCGCTCGATGTCTGTCGTCTGTCTGTCTGTCTGTCGTCTGTCATCTGTCAACATTTAGCTTGTGTATGCGATAGAGGCTGTATTTTTCAACTGATCTTCATGAATTTTGGTCAGAATGATTACCTTAATGGAATCTAGGCTGAGTTCGAAAATGGGTCATCTTGGGTCAAAAACTAGGTCACGAGGTCAAATCAAAGAAAAACCTTATGTATGCGATAGAGGCTGTATTTTTCAATTAATCTTCATGAATTTTGGTCAGAATGAATGCCTTCATGAAATCTAGGCCAAGTTCAAATATGGGTCATCTGGGTTCAAAAAGTAGGTCACTAGGTCAAATCAAAGGAAAAGCTTGTATATGCGATAGAGGCTGTATTTTTCAATTGATCTTCATGAAATTTGGTCAGAATGATTGCATTGATGAAATCTAGGTCAAGTTTGAATATGGGTTTTCTTGGGTCAAAAAGTAGGTCACTAGGTCAAATCAAAGAAAAACCTTGTGTATGCAATAGAGGCTGTATTTTTCAATTGATCTTCATGAAATTTGGTCAGAATGATTGCATTGATGAAATCTAGGTCAAGTTTGAATATGGGTCATCTGGGGTCAAAAATTAGGTCACTAGGTCAAATCAAAGAAAAACCTTGTGTATGTGATAGAGGCTATATTTTTCAACTGATCTTCATGAAATTTGGTCAAAATGATTGCCTTGATAAAATCTACGTTGAGTTTGATTACGGGTCATCTGGGGTCAGAAAGTAGGTCACTAGGTCAAATCAAAGAAAAACCTTGTGTATGCGATAGAGGCTGTATTTTTCAACTGATCTTCATGAAATTTTGTCAGAATGATAGCCTTGATGAAATCTAGGTCAAGTTCGAATATGGGTCAGCTGGGTTCAAAAACTAGGTCACTAGGTCAAATCAAGGAAAAACCTTGTGTATGCAATAGGGGCTGCATTTTACACTGGATTTCATATTTGGTCAGAATGGTTGCCTTGATGAAATCTAGGCCAAGTTCGAATATTGGTAGTTTGGGGTCAAAAACTAGGTCACTAGGTCAAATCAAAGAAAATACTTATTTATACTCAAGATTTTTTGCTCCAATTTTAATGATAATTGGTCAGAATATTTTTTTTCCATGAAGTCACTAGGTCAAACATGTTTACACTGTTATGGTGTGTTATGGTGTGTTTCTCAGGTGAGCGACCTAGGGCTATCTTGGCCCTCGTGTTGTATGTAAGCTGGTATCTCTGTATCCACTAATTCGAAAGGATTGAAACTTCGCACACTTGTTCACTGTCATGATATGACATGCAGTGCAGAGGTGCAATAACTCTACTTTGCATTTTACAATAGTATGCCCCTTTTTCAACTTTTGTATTCATTCAATTGACAAGGCTGTTGAATAGTCGAGCGTTGCTGTCCTCCGACAGCTCTTGTTTTATCTTTTGTTAATATTGATTGTATTAGTACAATATCATTTTAATTGAGAATTGTTTGGTGGCAGATGTATAGTAATGTTTTCAAGAATAGACCTCGCCCAACTGTTGAAGATAAGGGTTAAGGTGAGCATGCTGACAATACTGGTAGTTTAGAGTGTCAATTCTTAACATAAATTTGCAACCGAAAAATTTAAAGTTCTGCATGACTGATAGACTATAGTCATTTATTCAAATAACTTGGCTTGACCTCTCAGGTGTTGCCAGAGCTAAAAAGGATTTATGTATAAACAACTTCATAGCGTGAACTCCATGATAGATCTTCACCAAACTTGATTTGTAACATCCATGTATGGACCTCTCTTCAACATAGCCCCTATGCCAAAGCAAAAAGTAGAATACCTTTTCACAACTTCTGCTTATAAACAGCTTGGTTTACTTCTCAGTTTTGTTCAAATAGTTCCATATAGCCACGGGCTGCCAAAGTTAAAAGCAGAATTAACTCTCATGGACAGCAATATTTACTGTAACCAAACCTTAAATTTATTCAAACAGCCCTTTTTATAGGCTACCAAAACTGAACTAAAATTAGCTTTTAACAATACCTTCACATCAACAGCTTCATTTACCTTAACCAGATTTGATCTGTAGCATCTTTTTGGCCTCACAGTTTTGTTCAGATAGTTCCATGTAGCCCATTTAAGGGCTTCCAAAGCTTAAAGTAGAATTACCTTTTAAAATCAACTTCATCTCATGAAGGGAAGGCTTCTTTGATATTCATCAAATTTGGTCTGTATGTCTGTATGGATATCATGGAAATTTATTTAGCTCACCTGAGCAAAGTGCTCAGGTTGAGCTATTTTGATCCCTCACCGTCCGGCATTTGTCCGTCTGGTGTCCTTTCACACTTTCCTTTAAACAACATCTCCTAAATCACAAGGCCAATTATTATGAAACTTCATAGGGGTGTTCCTTCTTGGATGGTCTTCTGTAAAAATTATTCAACAAATTGAATTCCATACAGAACTTTGGTTGCCATGGCAGCCGAAAGGAAAATCTTTAAAAAGCTTCTTGTCCAAAACTGCAGGTCATAGGGGTCACATGATTTATAAAGACTTATATAAGGAAACACTTTGCAAATCTTCTTGTCCAAAACCACAGGGCCTAGGGCTTTAATACTTGATTTGTAGTATCATCTTTTGGTCCTCTATGAAAATTATTTTAATTATCCCCCTGGGGTCAAATATGGCCCTGCCCTAGAGAGTAAAGGGCTTAAATAGACTTGTACAGGGGAAAACCTTTAAAAAGATTCTTTTCTTAAACCATAAGGCCCAAGAGCTTAGATATTTAGAATGTGTTATGGTCTAGTGGTTCTCTATCAAGATTGTTCAAAAAATGGCCCTGGGGGTCAATATAGGCCATGCCCGGGTGGCCCCTTGTTTTATGTAGACTAATATTTGCTTTTGAAGCAGTGGCTAAGAAATTTGGATCACAAACATAATGTTTGATACAGATTTCAATATTCATCTTGAATTCAATTGTCTTAATCTTGACCTACTTACCTACTTTCTTGTTTTTGAAGATACAGCAGAGAAATTTGGACTAGTTTATATCTTTTGATACTCAGATTTCAATACTCATCTTTAATATTCATAACCCTGAGCTACTGACCTACTTTCTTGTTTTTGAAGCTAAGCAAAGAATTTTGGACCACCAGTTTAATTTCTAAACAGATTTCAGTAGGTTTTTTTTTAATAATCTTTACCATGACCTACTCATCTAGTTTTTGTTAGTGAACTTTAAGCAAAGAACTTTGTTTAAGCAAGCATCTAAACTCAGGTGAGCGATATAGGGCCATCATGGCTCTCTTGTTGCTTCAAATAGTTTTTGTTTGACCTATTTTTGTGAAATGTGTACATTAAAGGTTCTGTTATTTTTATACGCCTGTTTGAAAAACGGGACGTATTATGGGAATGCCACTGGCGGGCGGGTGGGCGGCGTCCACAGACTTTGTCCAGAGCATAATCTTCTTCATGCATGGAGGGATTTTGATGAAACTTTCAGGCTTTCAATTGTTCACCATCATGAGATGGAGTGTCATGCACAAGAACCAGGTCCCTAGGTCTAAGGTCAAGGTCACACTTAGAGGTAAAAGGTCAAATTCAAGAATGACTGTCTGGAGCATATCTTCTTCATGCATGGAGGGGTCAAAGGATACAAGAATGAAAACTTTGTCCAGAGCGTATCTTCTTCATGCATGGAGGGATTTTGATATAACTTGGCACAAATGTTCACCACCACGAGTCTGAGTGTCATGCGTGAGAACCAGGTCCCTAGGTCTAAGGTCAAGGTCACACTTAAGAGGCCACAGGTCAGATACAAGAATGACTTTGTCTGGAGCATATCTTCTTCATACATGGAGGGATTTTGATGTAACTTGGCACAGTAGTACACCATCATGAGACGGAGTCTCATGCGCAGGTCCCTTCTTTAGAATTACTTTCCTTTGTTGTTACTATAAATAGCTTATATTGTAACTTTTTCATTACTAGTTGTAGGGAAAAATCAAGACTACTTTCCTGTAGTACAACATGCATGTAACATCCAATTTTGAGGTGTATTTTGACCTATCTCTACCTGGTAACGATTTTTGTGTGGACTTAGAATTTTTTTTTGGATTTATTAAGATTAACTTTTCTTAGTTGTTACTAAAAATAACTTATATTGTAACTTTTTTATAATTGACCATAGGGAAAAACCAAGACCACTTTTCTGTGGTACAACATAAATGCTACTTTCAAATTTTAGGTGTATTTTAAGGTATCTCTACTTGGTAATAAGTTTTTGTGGACTTAAAAAAACAGAAGAATTACAATAATTACTAAACAACCACAAAATTAAAATTCCATTTGCAAATACAGGTGCTACTGTAAAGAAATTTGCTGTAACAGGCGTATATTGTGACATTCTGGCACTCTTGTTTCATTATGATAAATCATATATCACATCTCATACAGAAATACTGTCAGTTCTTAAGAATCCATGAGATATAATTTTAGCTTTTACAGTGAATCATTTATCTCCATGGGTTTGGCATTTTGTGGTGTTGGTCAAAATATTTATACATGCTTATACACAACATGTTTAACTGTAACATCTACATGAAGGGCATATAGTGTGACATTCTGACCTACATGAAGGGCGTATAGTGTGACAGTCTGACCTACATGAAGGGCGTATAGTGTGACAGTCTGACCTACATGAAGGGCGTATAGTGTGACATTCTGACCTACATGAAGGGCATATAGTGTGACATTTTGACCTACATAAAGGGCGTAGAGTGTGACATTCTGACACTCTTGTTCACCATATCTCTGTTGTTACATAATGGATTTGATTCATAGTTAAAATGGTTGTTCCACATTGTATGATATAAGGTCTGTAACTCTGGTACCAGTATTTTATGAATTATGTCCCCTTGTTTACTTAGAACTCAAGTAAAAGTTGAAATCCACTTATTGTCTGTCTTCAGTTATTATTAAGTGGGTTTGCTTCCATTTTGAAATAGTTGTTTTACATTTTTATATATGCTGCATTACTCATGCAGAAATACAGTATTCCTTGTGTGATGTCCCATTTTTACTTTGTTAATGTTTTGATACACTTTTAAGTTAAAAGGTTAAGTGTTTTAACCTGTCTTTGTTATTACCAAATACATTTTTGACACATGTATACACAGATTTGTCCAATATCTCATTCGCCTTAGAGTCATTAAGGTATATGATCCACAAATAAGCAAGTTCTTTATAACATTGCTATTAAAATATATCAAATATTGATGCCAGGTAAGCTCATATAATTTTTGTATCATTTGAAAGTGTTTTGTCTACTGAAAAAGAAAATATTAATTACATGACAATAATATGTTATACGCCCTTCACCATCACGAGACGGATGTTCTTCAATGATACTTCAACAGAAAACCTGTTATTACTGTATCAGTGTAAGATTTATCATTTTACAGTAAAAAAAAATGACTGTAATGATTCTTGTGTATTAATTATAGTCATCTTATTTACTAATTCTCGTTCAGCAGAGACAACTCTTTCAAAGGATGAAAAAAAAACATGGGGTCACCAGGCATGGAATTGTAACCTATTTGTGGATCGTATACCTGAAACACTGCAGTGATAGCTCCAGCTTCCTCAGACGTACCTTCTTTTTCACTCTCCAGCATTGAGATAATGATAATCAAGTGTGACTCCTGTGACAGCTTTTGTCTAGAATATATATATATAGCATCTGTATGAATTTATTTATTATTGCATTTTACTGTACAATTTTGCATGTAATATATAATATCTATAGATTTCAAATTTTTAGAGATCTGACTATAACATTGTGTTAATTATAAAAAAGACACACTATGAGAAATTCTACCATTTATATGGTGCGTAAAAAAAATAGTTCCTATAGCTTTTAGGGGCATATTTTTTATAGGTAATTATGTTTCCGAAACATAGTAGGGGAGACTATTGATTTAGTGCTGCCCTTCTGTCTTTATGTCACAAAATTCATCCACACAAATCTTCTGAAACCACTGGGCTGAGTTACACCAAAGTTCTCAAGAGTGATCATTACCAACCTAGTTGTACATATCATTTGCATTTTCTGGTTCAGTGATTTTCAGTTGAGTTATGACACTTGTTTCATCAGATTTTATAATGTGTCAGCCACTTCTCTTATATTATTTGGCGATTTCCACCAAACCTTAGAAAGTGATCAGTGCTAAGCATCATTGTGCATATTTCTGGTTTAGTGATTCTCAGTGGAGTTATGGCCTTTGATTTGTCATATTTTACCCTTTGTGCATAACTACTATGATACCACTAGGAGGAAGCCCGCCCGCTTAGCTCAGTAGGTAAGAGCGTTGGTCTACGGATCGCGGGGTCGTGAGTTCGATCCTCGGGCGGGGTGTATGTTCTCTGTGACTTTTTGATAAACGACATTGTGTCTGAAATCAATAGTCCTCCACCTCTGATTCATGTGGGGAAGTTGGCAGTTACTTGCGGAGAACAGGTTTGTACTGGTACAGAATCCAGGAACACTGGTTAGGTTAACTGCCCGCCGTTACATGACTGAAATACTGTTGAAAAACAGCGTTAAACCCAAAACAAACAAACAAACAAAACCACTAGGAGGAATTACAACAAACTTGACAAGAGAGATTGTTGCTAGCCTACATGTGGATGTTGTCGGCATGTTCTGCTAGCCTACATGTGGATGTTGTCGGCATGTTCTGCTAGCCTACATGTGGATGTTGTCGGCATGTTCTAATAGCTTACATGTTGATGTTGTCAGCATGTTCTGGTAGCCTACATGTGGATGTTGTTGGCATGTTCTAATAGCCTACATGTGGATGTTGTCGGCATGTTCTAATAGCTTACATGTTGATGTTGTCGGCATATTCTGGTAGCCTACATGTGGATGTTGTCGGCATGTTCTGCTAGCCTACATGTGGATGTTGTCGGCATGTTCTGCTAGCCTACATGTGGATGTTGTCGGCATGTTCTGGTTCAGTGATCTTCAGCAGGTGGTCTTTGCTTTGTTATATTCTACAGTGTTGATAATACTTGCTTAATACCATCAGGCTGGATTCACCAAACCTCACTGGATATTAGTGTGAAGCTTTTATATATGTGCTACTTCTCCTATAGCACTGGTTGAAATTTTACCAAACTTCACAGAAGTTACCACTGCCAAGCCTAGCTAAGTTTATCATTGGAATGTTACCATTAAGTGATTTTTCCCTGGAGTTATAGCCCTAATTTTGTGGCATTCAACAATTTCTGCTTAGAAAGTGGTGGGATGCATATGTTTTTCATGAAAAACAATCTCTAGTTTGACTATGATGATGAGTTTTTAGCTCACCTGAGCAATACTCAGGTGAGTTATTGTGATCTCTTGATGTTCGGCATCTGTCTGTCGTCTATTGTCTGTCAGTCGTCTGTCAACATTTAGCTTGTGTATGCCATAGAGGCTGTATTTTTATGTGATCTTCATGAAATATGAAGAATGATTGCCTTGATGAAATCTAGGTCAAGTTTGAAAATGGGTCATCTGGGTTTAAAAACTAGGTCATTAGGTCAAATCAAAGAAAAAACCTTGAGTATACAATAGGGACTGAATTTTACACTGGGTATTCATAAAATTTAGTCAGAATGGTTGCCTTGATGAAATCTAGTTCAAGTTAGAATTATGGATAATCTAGGTTCAAAAATTAGGTCACTAGGTCAAATCAAAGAAAAACCTTGTGTATGCAATAGGAACTGCATTTTACACTGGATCTTCATAAAATTTTATCACAGTGTTTGTCTGAATGAAATCTCGGTCAATTTTGAATATGGATCATCTGGGATAAAAAGCTAGGTCACCCGGTCAAATAAAAAAACAAACCTTGCATATGTGATAGATGCTGTATTATTCAATTGATCTTCATGAACTTTGGTCAGAGTGATGACCCTTTTTGAAATCTAGGTCAAATTTGAATATGGATCATATGGGGTAAAAAAAACTAGGTCACCTGGTCAAATAAAAAAAAAACCTGGCATATGCGATAGAGGCTGTATTTTTCAATTGACTTTCATGAAAATTGGTCAGAGTGATGACCCTTTATGAAATCTAGGTCAAATTTGCATATGGGTCATCTGGGATAAAAAAACTAGGTCACGCAGTCAAATAAAAAAAAAACCTTGCAAATGCAATAGAGGCTGTATTATACAATTGAGCCTGCCCGCTTAGCTCAGTAGGGAGAGCGTTGGTCTATTGACTGCGGGGTCGCGAGTTTGATCCTCATTCATCCTTCACCTCTGATAATTCATGTGAGGAAGTTGGCAGTTACTTACAGAGAACAGGTTTGTACTGGTACAGAATCCAGGAACACTGGTTAGGTTAACTGCCCGCCTTTACATGACTGAAATACTGTTGAAAAACGGCGTTAAACCCAAAACAAACAAAATTATTCAATTGATCTTCATGAAAATTGGTCAGAGTGATGACCCTTTATGAAATCTAGGTCAAATTTGAATATGGATTATATGGGATAAAAAAACTAAGTCACCCGGTCAAATAAAAAGACAAACCTTGCATATGCCATAGAGGTTGTATTATTCAATTGATCTTCATGAAAATTGGTTAGAGTGATGACCCTTTATGAAATCTAGGTCAAATTTGAATATGGATCATATGGGGTAAAAACTAGGTCACTAGGTCAAATAAAAGAAAAACCTTGTGTATGTATGCAATAGGGACTGCAATTTACACCCGATCTTCATGAAATATGATCAGAATGTTTGTCCGGATGAAATCTAGTTCAAGTTCAAATATGGATCATCTTGGGGCAAAAACTAGGTCAACCAGTCAAATGAAAGAATAACCTTGCGTATGCAATAGGGGCTGTATTTTACACTGGATATTCATGAAATTTGATCAAGGAAAACCTTGTGTATGCAATAGGAACTGCATTTTACTCTTCATGAAATTTGATCACAATGTTTATCTGGATGAAACCTAGTTGGAGTTTGAATATGGGTCATCTTGGGTCAAAAACTAGGTCACCCGTTCAAATAAAAAAAAAAAACCCTTGTGTATGCAATAGTTGCTACATTTTACGAAATTTGATCAAAAAGTTGTTTTGCTGAAATCTCGGTCGAGTTTAAATAGGGGTCATCAGGGGTCAAAAACTAGGTCACCCGGTCAAATCAAATAAAAACTTTGTGACTGCAATAGGGGCTTTGATGAAATCTAGGTCAAGTACAAATATGGGTCATGTTGAGTCAAAAACTAGGTCACCTGGTCAAATCAAAGAATAACCTTGTGTATGCAATAGGGGCTGCATTTTTCAGTGGATCTTCATGAAATTTGATCAGAATGTTTTGATGAAATCTAGGTCGAGTTCAGGTAGGGGTCATCTGGGGTCAAGAACTACGTCAACCAGTAAAGTCAAAGAAAAACTTGGTGAATGCAATAGGGACTAAATTTTAGGCAGGATGTTCATGAAATTTGATGAAAATGTTTGCTTTGATGAAATTTAGGTCATGTTCAAATATGGGTCGTGGATCAAAACTAGGTCACCTGGTCAAATCAAAGAATGACGTTGTGTATGCAATAGGAGCTGAGTTTTCAGTTGATCGTCATGAAATTTGATCAGAATGTTTGTCTTGATGAAAGCTAGGTCGATTTCAATTATGGGTCATGCAGGGCGTCAAGTTACCTATATTTACCTATATTTTCATATATATTAGCTCTCTACCTATAATAACCTATAAAATCCTATATTTTGCCAAAATACCTATAAATACCTATAATCTGGAAATTTTGTGGTAAGCAAGGAATACAAAGGTCATTCAGACCATTAAAAAAGAAGTAATTCTATGATAATTTAGTTTATAAATATGCTGTTACCTTTTAGGCATTGAAATTTGTATTCCTTTCAGGTGTAGCGATCCTGCCCAGCCCAGCTTTAGGAAAGCTTTAAGTAATGGAAGTTCTTTTTGTACCCCCCGACAACAAAGTTGTAAGGGGGGGTATACTGGTTTCAGGTTGTCTGCCTGTCTGTCTGTCCGTCTGGCCGTCTGTCCGTAGACGCAATCTTGTGCGCACCATCTCTCCTTATCCCCTTGACAGAATTTAATGAAACTTCACACAAGTGATCAGTACCAACAGTAGTTGTGCATGGGGCATGTTAGGTTCTTTTAGAAAAAAAATTGGCAGAGTTATGGGACTTTGTTTTTTTGTGACTATACTATATACATAGACACAATCTTGTGCACACCATCTCTCCTCATCCCCTTGACACAATTTAATGAAACTTCACACAAGTGATCAGTACCAACAGTAGTTGTGCATTGGGCATGTTAGGTTCTTTTAGAAAAAATTTTTGCAGAGTTATGGGACTTTGTTTTTTTGTTACAATACTTAATATACATAGACACAATCTTGTGCGCACCATCTCTCCTTATCCCCTTGACACAATTTAATGAAACTTCACACAAGTGATCAGTAACAACAGTAGTTGTGCATGGGGCATGTTAGGTTCTTTTAAAAAAAAAAATTGCAGAGTTATGGGACTTTGTTTTTTTGTTACTATACTATATACATAGACACAATCTTGTGCACACCATCTCTCCTCATCCCCTTGACACAATTTAATGAAACTTCACACAAGTGATCAGTATCAACAGTAGTTGTGCATGGGGCATGTTAGGTTCTTTTAGAAAAAAAAATTGCAGAGTTATGGGACTTTGTTTTTTTGTTACTATACTATATACATAGACACAATCTTGTGCGCACCATCTCTCCTCATCCCCTTGACACAATTTAATGAAACTTCCCACAAGTGATCAGTAACAACAGTAGTTGTGCATGGGACATGTTAGGTTCTTTCAGAAAAAAAATTTGCAGAGTTATGGGACTTTGTTGTTTGTTACTATTCTATATACATAGACACAATCTTGTGCGCACCATCTCTCCTCATCCCCTTGACACAATTCAATGAAACTTCACACTAGTGATCAGTACCAACAGCAGTTGTGCATGGGGCATGTTAGGTTCTTTCAGTGACAAAAATTGCAGAGTTATGGGACTTTGTTTCTTGTTAACATACTATGTACATACAGTCTGCATATGCAATCTTGTGTATGCCTAATCTACCAAACTCTTGCACACAATTTAATGAAACTCCACACAAGTAATCAGTACCAACTCTAGTTGTGCATGGTGCATGTTACATTCTTTTAGATAAATATTCTGCATAGTTATGGGACTTTGTTGTTTGTTACTATACTGTATACATACAGTCTATATACATACAGTCCACATAATTATGCAATCTTGTGTGCGTCAAATTGCAATGTACTGTGTCAGTGCATGCGGGGGGTACATTCATCACCTTTAGTGATAGTTCTAGTTTCAATTGGAATATTTTCCATTTCTTAAAGCTTTCATGTATAAAAATGTGAATAGGAAATGCACATGTTTTTATTTTGTTTTCAGAATAAACAAGCCTTAATGTTTCATAATTAAGCCTCATAATGCCTGCTAATAAGAGTCAGTTTCGAGATAGGTGGCTAGATTAATATCAGAAGTAGATGGCAATGGACATGAACTGAAATTATGGTGTGTGAGGACTTGAGTATTGTTAATCAGCTTAGTGATGAAGATATTGTCTTGGGAGAAGCACGACAGGAAATATCAAACATGAAATCATCGGCAGCTCAGCACAAAAAAATCCTTGGAATTCGAGCATTCTTCACCTCAGTATCAAAATACTTGGTCACTCGACTTCCTTTCCAGAACAAACTTATAAAGTCATTAGGTTGCCAGTCTCCAGTCAGAAGATTTGAAAAAGACTCTGTAATTGATGCTGAAATTTTGTCAAGGGAGATGCATTTTGATGAAAATATGACTGTTAATATTGTGGATGAATGGAAGGTATATCAAACAGAAGATGATTTGAAAGAAGAAGATAGAATTGACCATTATTGGAGACAAGTGTTTGTGAAGAAGCTTGATAGTGGGCAGCTCAAGTACAGATTTTTACCCCAACTTGTCAAGAAAGCTCTGGTATTACCACATGGAAATTCAGAGGTTGAGAGAAGTTAGTCAGTGAACACTAGAGTAGTGACTAAGGACAGAGTTGCCTTGGGTGAGAAAACTGTTACTGCCATCAGAACTTTGAAGGACATAGTTAAGTTCAGTGATCCTGTAGATGAGCAACCTCACAAAATACCATTAAACAGTGAAAT
The DNA here is from genome assembly GCF_021730395.1 of Mercenaria mercenaria. Lineage (NCBI taxonomy): Eukaryota > Metazoa > Mollusca > Bivalvia > Venerida > Veneridae > Mercenaria > Mercenaria mercenaria. The sequence continues at coordinate 32,143,317 of NC_069364.1, read as the reverse complement.
ACTTCTGGCAGCAAAAATGGCCCATAACAAGTATAAACAGAGGATTGAGACAGAAAAAGAAGAAAGAGAGAAAAAGAAACAGGAGAGAGAGAAAGAAAGGCTTGAAAAGAAAAGACTGGAAGAACTTGCAACAGAAGAGAAGAATAAGACCTCCTCCCTGCTTGAAAAAGAAAAAGCACTGCTTAAAAAAGAAATGGAGATTCAGACAAGGTTGACTGTAGCAGAGGAACTGTTAAAAGATGGGAACAAAAAGCTTTCTAAAGCTGTTGAAAGTAGTGACATGAAAGGTGCTTCTGTAGCACAAATGATGATAGCAACAGCCACATCAAAGATAGAGGGTATAAGAAAGGAAATGGACAGGGTACATGAAAACCAAAGGGAAGTTGAGCAGCAAAAGAGACAGTTACTGGTTAACAGACTAAATAAGTGCAGTTCTAAATCATCAAGCAAAGGAAAGAAACAAGAATCAGCCATATCAAGTTCCAAAAGCTCTGCCACTGCTTCAACAAGAACTTCAAAATCTGAACCAGACAAGCAAGCTGCCTCTTCTTCCAAGTCAAGTCATTCATCAGAAAAGCATTCATCCAAGAGAAAGAATGAAGATAAAGAAACAGATGCCAAGAAATTCAAGAAGGTCTAATGTAACAATATTATAGGACCCTGGGTCAAGGGACTGCATGTGTTATCATGTTTACAGAGATCATGGTATTCATAAGTATGAAACTGTTGTAATTTTGTTCTGTAGATGGTTTGATTATAATTGTTTTCTTTTTCATTCATGTACAAATGCAGGCCCAGCACAATATTTTATACTTGTATTAACAATGTACTGATATATGTTGTTAGCAATATATGGCTTGGTTTGCCTAATTCTCTGTTAAACTGATTTGAGTACCAGTATTGGTAAAGTTTTGTCTGTTGGTGAATTAATAGTTTATTATGACAGTAAGATATATGTTAAAATGTTACTTGTTTAAAATCATAAAAGTAGCCACTTTTTCTGTTCCTTTGTATTTTATGTTTAATAAAAGAGAGTGCTGGTAGGTGGTGGAGGAGGATAAAACAATTGTCTGATTTGTTTTCTTCATTATAAGCAACCTATATAATCCTATATTTCTGGCCCCCCAAATACCTATATTTCAGGATCCTACCTATATTTTTGACTCCCAAAAGCACTTGACGCCCTGGTCATGTTGGGTCAAAAACTAGGTCACCTGGTCAAATCAAAGAAATACCTTGCCTATGCAAAAGGGGTCACATTTTAAGCATGATATTCATTAAATTTGATTAAGCTGTTCTCATGTGAGAAATGTTCTCATGTGAGCGACCTAGGACCATTTGGTCCTCTTGTATATATTAGAAATTTACAAATATCTAGTGACTGATGACATTTGTCATAGCAATGACATGTGTGAAAAAGCATTTGAGAAATCATAATTTCAAATATAATAATGTGATTTCAAATTCTGAATTTATAATATTGATAGCTCAAAATGATGTATTTTAGGAAACACATATACTCATACTTGTTTAATATCAAAATTTATTTTATACCTATGTAAATTTTGTCAAAAATACAGCTAGTATTTAACAAGTAAATATGAACAGGCAGAAAAAATTCTGTATTGTACCTCTGGTATTGTATGTTGCGGGACTACTTTCATTTAATAAATATGCATGACTTGAAACAGTCTATAAAAAGCGTACACAGAACTACACACAATTCTATTTCATCATCGATAAATATTGACTTTGTTCAATAATAAAACAAAAAACTAAACATAGGTGGTACAAAATAAAAGAGTCATTATAACAGTAGCTATATCTGGGATTTTGTATTCAGTTGTCGTAGGCTTTTTCAGGTCTGATTAAATTAGCGAGCCGAATACAGCATCCCAGATCAAGCTACTGCTATAATTACCCTTCTAGTATATATTACCAATAAATTCTTCATGATGCAAAGCTGTACAAAAATGTATTCTTTTAAAAAGGTTTAATTTAAATGATATATAACAGTTTGCAATTGCTAACCTATACACTATGTTCTATTTTGTTCATGTAGTTCCTCTATTCTAATCTCAAAATTTGCAGTGTATTCTTGTTAGTTTTAGATTATGCCTGTATGTTAAAAGAGGAACAAACCTTTTGCACATCCTTTAAATTTTGATAATGAAAATTTACATGTGTGCATAGCAAAATGTAGTTGTTAGGTATTTTGGCTGTATGTGTAATACAGCATTTTTATATGAGAATTTTATGTGTGTTAAAAGAACAATTTTATATTAATCTATTCTGTTGAATCCTAATTTTTTAGAAATCCGTTCTATTCAGGGTCTTATTGTTTTTTACAATGTTTTTTATAACAGGATGCTTATTCTCGGTTCTAGATGTAAATGGATGTTTAGCCGTCTCCCTAGGGGTTGTTGTAAGGTACTCCAGTTTTTGTAAGCAGAATTCATATTTTGATTACTTTGATGCTGTATTTGTTAATTTATTTAATAAAAGTGTTTAGCAAGAGTCATTATGGTTTAATGTGTAATCACACTTGGAGGTCCTTTTTTAGCCCACCGGCTGTGTCTGTCATCCTTCGTGTGTGCATCTGTCCGTCCGTCCGGTTGTCCACCCATCATCAACAATTTTGTTTAAACGACGTCTCCTCCAAAACCACTGAATGGATATTAATGAAACTTAACCTGGATGTTCCTTGAATGGTCCTCTACCAAAGTTGTTCAAACAGTCCTGCTTGGTTGCATATAGGAACCACCATAGCTGAAAATAGAAAAATCTTCAAACAACATCTCCTAAACCGTTAGTAGATGATCCCTATTGATTTTAGGGTCACTCTGTTAAAGGTCAAGGTCACAGAGGCCTGAATATGGAAAACCATTTCCGATCAATAACTTGAGAACTACGTACCAGTATGTTGAAACTTCATAGGATGGACATGCAGAGTAGATGACCCCTGTTGATTTTGCGACCACTCTATTAAAGGTCAGGGTCACAGGGACATGAAAATGGAAAACCATTTCGGTCAGTAACTTAAGTACCACTTGACCCAGAATGTTGCAACTTCATAGGATGATTGGACATGCAGAGTAGATGACCCCTATTAATTTTGGGGTCACTTTTAAAGGTCAAGGTTGCAGTGGATGAACATGGAAATCCATTTCCAGTCAATAACTTGCGAACCATTTGACCTAGAACCTTTAAACTTCATAGGGTGATAAAGTCGCCATATGACCTAAAATTGTGTCGGTGCGACGTTAAACCCAACAAAATAAAATAAAATCATAGGGTGATAGGACTTAAAGTGTAGATGACCCTTAACGTTTTGGGGGTCACTTGAGCTAAGGTCAATGCCACAGGGGCCTGATCATAGAAAACTCTTACGAATCAATAACTTGAGAACCACTTGACCCAGAATGTTGAAACTTAATAGGAAGATTGGAAATGCAGAGTAGATGACCCCTACGGATTTTAGGGTCACTCGATCAATGGTCAAGGTCACAGAGGCCTGAACATGGAAAACCATTTCCAATTCATAACTTGAGAACCACCAGTCCCAGAATATTGAAACTTAATGGGATGATTGGACATGCCAAGTAGATGATCCCTCTTGCAAACCAACCATCAGTGTCTGTTTAACTTTCGCTCCTGTCCCTTATTGACGTCTTGCCAGTACGACTATGCATTGGGGAAGACATGCACTTTTCTACAAAAGCATCTTCTAGACTACATATATGTAGTTCGTTATACGTCATTTACAGCACGAGAGTCATCTTACATCTCGGGGTTCCCGGGTGTAAGATGGATTTTTCAAGCACTGGTAAATATACTGGAAATCACTGTCTGGTATGCAAGAAAGCATCATCTAGTGTCGGGAACTCAAGATGCAATACGGACTTAAACTCTGGGGACAAGATGTTTTAAACGCATCTTCATCTTAAATGATGCAGCCAGTATTGTTTGTATTGTTTCAGCTTGTTTGAACCAAATGTTCAGGGTGAGCTAGAAGTAAGCCTACAGGTAAATGTCCACCTTTCATAATTGCCTGACAGTCAACAATCTAGCGATAGTTGTAAAGTATATTTTAGTTCATCAGGGGCAATATTTAGAATACAGAACCCGATATAGTTGGAACTCGGACTCGCTTGTCTAGAAATACCGGTTATGTAACAGAAATGTTAATATCCCGCTAAAGTTCTTTCTAAATTGACTCTGGTTTCGTCAAAACAAAGTCCAAATGTTTAGAGTTAAATTTTTTAGTATTTACAAAATGATTCCTGTAAAAAGTTTGGCTAGGTTTGATAAAACCAGAAACAACTCAATATCCTGAAAGCTTCACGTTTAACAAAATACATTATAACAATCAGTAAGTTTAAAAAACTCATATTGTTTACGGGATAGATAATACTGTCAGTGTTGTTGTTAAATAAGTAAATAAATACATAGATAATAAATGAATATTGGGCAATTGAATAAATACTTGAGTTCATGATACACAGAAAAGATAGCATATATGTTTATCAGAACAAGCATTAACTTTAGAAACTCCATTTAAGAACTTTTGAACGTATTATAATACAAAAAACCAGAGCTATGTAGGTTAAGTATAATGCTAATACCATGAACATATCAGTTACACTGCCTCGGACTTTGGATGACGCCCATGGAACATTATTGATATTTTGCATTTCAGAGGGTGTTGTCACTTGAATTGCAGCGTCTTCTGTGGCTTGCACTACCGTACAACTTATATTACTAATCATGTACTGAAGGCCCCCAATATGGGCTTCAGGTGCCGACTATAACAATGAGGTATGTGTATGGAGCATGCGTTCGTACTGCTGAGTATACAGTTGTCGTATTGGCTCCCTTAAAAAAGCTTGTTGTAAGTGGAGATATTTACGCACCCCTTGTATTATAATACCGAGTCCAATATTATGATTAACTGTTACTTCTTTCTCAATACTTCCAAAATTCGTTCCATTGCATAAACGTTTACATTTACTGTATTACCATATTGCAACACCATTTTTGGAAAGTGTTTTGTGCTCGTGAAATCTGAATGTATTTTAGAAATGACTTCAAAATTCATTGATACCTGTTTAAATCTACATGTTTTTCGCAAAAACAAACTATTAACACCTACAAAAATCTGTAGTATCACGTTCCTTGGTACGAGGTTGTGCTAGAATATGTTCCTATGCGTGGCACGGTGCGCCAAGGCAGAGATCTAACAACGAATTGTTAATTTGTAAACAACATAATATGAAATATCATTTTGAAGGTTAATCAGAGAATTATTATTTTAGTTATACGAAAAATTATTTTTCTAAAGCGATTTTAACTCTTTTATCATATACACTATATTATAATCAGCTTATAGGCCTTAATTCAGTTACTAAGGTATCGAATCTAAACGGACAGACAGAAAGACAGTTAAAATTGTGGTCGATCGCAGTTTTTAGCTCATCTCATTTTTTGAAAACAAAAATGAGTTATTGTCATCACTTGATCGGTGTCGGCATTGCCTGGTTAAATTTTATGTTTAAGTCAGCTTTTCTCCTAAACTATCAAAGATATCACTTTGAAACTTGCAACACTTGTTCACCATCAATAGCTGACCCTGTACAGCAAGAAACATAACTCCATCCTACTTTTTGCAGGAATTATGGCCCCTTTTGGACTTACAAAATATCATCTTTCTTGGTTAAGTTTTGTGTTTAGGTCAGCTTTTCTCCTAAACTATCAAAGCTATTGCTTTAAAACTTGCAACATTTGTTCACCATCATAAGCTGACCCTGTGCAGGAAGAAACTTAACTCTGTCCTGCTTTTTGCAAGAATTTTGGCCCCTTTTGGACTTAGAAAATATCAGATTTATTGGTTAAGTTTTATGTTTAGGTAAACTTTTCTCCTAAACTATCAAAGCTATTGCTTTGAAACTTGCAACAGTTGTTTACCATCATAAGCTGACTCTGTACAGCAAGAAACATAACTCCATCCTACTTTTTGCAGGAATTATGGCCCCTTTTGGACTTACAAAATATCATCTTTCTTGGTTAAGTTTTATGTTTAGGTAATTTTTTCTCCTAAACTATCGAAGTTATTGCTTTGAAACTTGCAGCACTTGTTCACCATCATAAACTGAGCCTGTACAGCAAGAAACTTAACTCTGTCCTGCTTTTTGCAAGAATTATGGCCCCTTTTGGACTTAGAAAATCAGATTTCTTGGTTAAGTTTTGTGTTTAGGTCAGCTTTTCTCCTAAACTATCAAAGCTATTGCTTTAAAACTTGCAACATTTGTTCACCATCATAAGCTGACTCTGTGCAGGAAGAAACTTAACTCTGTCCTGCTTTTTGCAAGAATTTTGGCCCCTTTTGGACTTAGAAAATATCAGATTTATTGGTTAAGTTTTATGTTAGGTAAACTTTTCTCCAAAACTATCAAAGCTATTGCTTTGAAACTTGCAACAGTTGTTTACCATCATTAGCTGACTCTGTACAGCAAGAAACATAACTCCATTCTGCTTTTTGCAAGAATTATTGCCCTTTTTGGACTTAGAAAATCATGGGTATGACAATATTTCTATTTATAATACAGAGACAAAAAAATCAGATGAGCGTCTGCACCCGCAAGGCGGTGCTCTTGTTTCAAGTCAAGATAACTGTGCAGTCCAGTCACTGTAAGAGTTTGAAATATGTGCAAGCAAACATATTATGCAAGTTGAAGTCGCGCATTATAAGTAAGTTGTCATAATGAAGAGACTTACCCTAAGCCCTCTTCACACAAGGGAAACAATCTGTTTATATAGCGAAATTGTTTGTTAATCCTAATCCTGTCCATGTTATACCAGTGCAATGGAAAAGTAATCTATCTATGTTAAATGCTATGCATAATAAGACAGTCATGCATTGAACAGTCCTGAAATTGATTTCTTTGATTTTCTCATATTTCTAGATGTTTTTCCCATACTTTGACGCATATATATTGACAGAAGAGATTGTTCTCTTTCCAGCAGTAGCCTTTTCAGCATATTTCACCTTGTGAAATTCTGTGGGTTTTGACATTTTAGTTCACCTGAGCACGAAGTGCTCAAGCTGAGCTTTTGTGATCGCCCTGTGTCCGTCGTCCGTTTGTCCGTCCTTCGTCAACAATTTGACTGTTAACACTCTAGAGGTCACAATTTTAGCCTAATCTTTATGAAACTTGGTCAGAATGTTACCCTCAATAAAATCTTAGACGAGTTCGATATTGGGTCATCTCGGGTCAAAAACTAGGTCACCAGGTCAAATAAAAGGAAAATCTTGTTGACACTCTAGAGGTCATAATTTTGGCCCAATCTTAATGAAACTTTGTCAAAATGTTACCCTCAATAAAATCTTGGACGAGTTCGATATTGGGTCATCAAAGGTCAGAAACTAGGTCACCAGGTCAAATCAAAGGAGAAGCTTGTTAACACTCTAGAGGTCACAATTTTGGCCCAATCTTAATGAAACTTGGTCAGAATGTTATTCTCAATAAAATCTTGGATGAGTTCGATATTGGGTCATCTTGGGTCAAACACTAGGTCACCAGGTCAAATAAAAGGAAAAGCTTGTTAACACTCTAGAGGTTAAAATTTTGGCCCAATCTTATTGAAACTTTGTCAGAATGTTACCCTCACTAAAATCTTGGATGAATTTGATATTGAGTCGTCCTGGGTCAGAAACTAGGTCACCAGGTCAAATCAAAGAAGAAGCTTGTAAACACTCTAGAAGTCACAATTTTGACCCAGTCTTAATGAAACTCGGTCAGAATGTTATTCTCAATAAAATCTTGGTTTGATATTGGGTCATCTGGGGTCAAAAACTAGATCTTCAGGTCAAATAAAAGGAAAAGCTTGTTAACACTCTAGAGGTTACAATTTTGGCCCAATCTTAATGAAACTTGGTCAGAGTGTTACCCTCAATAAAATCTTGGACGATTTCGATATTGGGTCATCTGGGGTCAAAAACTAGGTCACCAGGTCAAATCAAAGGAAAGGCTTGTTAACACTGTAGAGGCCGCATTTATGACTGTATCTTCATGAATCTTGGTCAGAATGTTAATCTTGATGATTTCCAGATCCAGTTTGAATCTGGGTCATGTAGGATTAAAAACTAGGTCACTAGGTAAAATCAAAGGAAAAGCTAGTTAACACTGTAGAGGCCACATTTATGAACATATCTTAATGAAACTTTGTCAGAATGATAATCTTGATGATCTATGGGTCAGTTTCAAATCTGGGTTAGGTGGGGTCAATACTAGGTCACTAGGTCAAATCAAAGGAAAAGCTTGCTAACACTCTAGAGGCCACATTTGTGACTGTATCTTCATGAATCATAGTCAGAAAGTTAATCTTGATGATCTTTAGGTCAAGTTCAAATCTGGGTCATGTGGGGTCAAAAACTAGGTCACCAGGTCAAATCAAAGTAAAAGTTAGTTAACACTTCAGAGACCACATTTATAACCATGTCTTAATTAAACTTGGTCAGAATGTTAACCTTGATGATCTTTAGGTCAATAGGTCAGGTGAGCGATACAGGGCCTTCATGGCCCTCTTGTTCAAAATAATCGTCTGTTTGTTGACAAATTTCACCACAGAAAATGTCACACTTTCCCCAGGGCATTAACTTGTTTGATCTTTACATAATTTTCTATTCAAATTGTTAATCCTTGTGGCAATTATGCATAATTACGCATGCTTTTTCCCTGCGTAGAGGTAAAAAGTGCATAGTTTGCATTGGGTACTAGATCAGTAGCCACCTAAGCCTACAGTTAAGTCATAGCGGAGTTGTCTCCATTTTTATGCCCCCGAAGGGAGGCATATAGTTTTTGAACCGTCTGTCTGTCAGTCTGTCAGTCTGTCGGTCTGTCCGCAATTTTCGTGTCCGGTCCATATCTTTGTCATCCATGGATGGATTTTCAAATAACTTGGCATGAATGTGTACCACAGTAAGACGACGTGTCACGCGCAAGACCCAGGTCCGTAGCTCAAAGGTCAAGGTCACACTTAGACGTTAAAGGTCATTTTTCATGATAGTGCATTCGTGTCCGGTCCATATCTTTGGCATCCATGGATGGATTTTCAAATAACTTGGCATGAATGTGTACCACAGTAAGACGACGTGTCATGCGCAAGACCCAGGTCCGTAGCTTAAAGGTCAAAGTCACACTTAGACGTTAAAGGTCATTTTTTATGATAGTGCATTCGTGTCCGGTCCATATCTTTGTCATCCATGGATGGATTTTCAAATAACTTGGCATGAATATGTACCACAGTAAGATGACTTGTCGCGCGCAAGACCCAGGTCCGTAGCTCAATGTTCAAGGTCACACTTAGACGTTAAAGGTCATATTTCATGATAGTGCATTGATGGGCGTGTCCGGTCCATATCTTTGTCATTCATGCATGGATTTTAAAATTATTGGGCATGAATGTGTACCACAGTAAGACGACGTGTCGCGCGCAAGACCCAGGTCCGTAGCTCAAAGTTCAAGGTCACACTTAGACGTTAAAGGTCATATTTCATGATAGTGCATTAATGGGCTAGTCCGGTCCATATCTTTGTCATCCATGGATTGATTTTAAAATTATTGGGCATGAATATGTACCACAGTCCTAAACTCTAACATCGGCCATAACTATTCATTCAAAGTGCCATCGGGGGCATGTGTCATCCTATCGAGACAGCTCTTGTTTCCAAATATTTTACCCGGGATCATTTTTTTCAGCTTAAATAACTCTTTTTCCGAAAATGATATCTGAAATATTTTTCAGTCTACATACTTTGATGCAGTTAGCTACACATATATCTAAAGTAGATAGTCCTTACTTGAAGTTTGTATTTTTAGTTACAGTGTGCACAATGTGGTAAAATATTTTTGATGAAATAAAAAAAATGAAGCAACGAATTGGTTACCAGTCAATAGAGCCGGGGGTCTATACACACCCACTACGTGTATGGTTAAATTTTTGAAAACGAGTTTCCAAATACCATATTCAAAGCTTCGAACAGTGCCGGGAATTGCCCTTCGCATGTTGATCGTGTTTCTACAAGTGATCGCAACACCACCGCCTTTTTAGCTCACCTGAGCACGAAGTGCTCATGGTGAGCTTTTGTGATCGCCCTGTGTCCGTCGTCCGTCGTAGTCAGTCGTCCGTCATCCGTCGTCGTCAACAATTTGACTGTTAACACTCTAGAGGTCACAATTGTAGACTAATCTGAATGAAACTTGGTCAGAATGTTACCCTCAATAAAATCTTGGACGAGTTCGATATTGGGTCATCTGGGATCAAAAACTAGGTCACCAGGTCAAATCAAAGGAAAAGCTTGTTAACACTCTAGAGGTCACAATTTTGGCCCAATCTTAATGAATCTTGGTCAGAATGTTACTTTCAATAAAATCTTGGATGATATCGATATTGGGTCACCTGGGATCAAAAACTAGGTCACCAGGTCAAATCAAAGGAAAAGCTTGTTAACACGCTAGAGGTCACAATTTTGACTTAATCTTAATGAATCTTGGTCAGAATGTTACTCTCAATAAAATATTGGACGATTTCGACATTGGGTCATCTGGGGTTAAAAACTAGGTCACCAGGTCAAATCAAAGGAAAAACTTGTTAACACTCTAGCGGTCACAATTTTGGCCCAATCTTAATGAAACTTGGTCAGAATGTTACCCTCAATAAAATCTTGGATGAGTTTGATATTGGTTTATCTGGAGTCAAAAACTAGGTCACCAGGCCAAATCAAAGGAAAATCATGTTAACACTGTAGAGGCCATATTCATGACTGTATCTTCATGAAACTTGGTCAGAATGTTAATCATGATGATCTCAAAGTCCAGTTTGAATCTGGGTTATGTAGGGTCAAAAACTAGGTCACCAGGTCAAATCAAAGGAAAAGCTAGTTAACACTCTAGAGGCCACATTTATGGCTGCATCTTCATGAAACTTAGTCAAAGTGTTAATCTTGATGATCTTTAGGTCAAGTTTAAATCTGGGTCATGTGGGGTCAAAAACTAGGTCACCGGGTGAAATCAAAGGAAAAGTTAGTTAACAGTTTAGAGGCCACATTCATGACCATATCTTAATGAAAATATCTTGATGGTCTTTAGGTCAATAGGTCAGGTGAGCGATACAGGGCCTTTATGGCCCTCTTGTTTTATTTTTAGCTAACTGAGCAATGCTCAGGTGAGTTTTTTTTGTGATCGCTTGATGTCCGGCGTCTGTCTGTCTGTCGTCCGTCGTCTGTCGTCTGTCTCTCGTCTGTCAACATTTAGCTTGTGTATGCGATAGAGGCTGTATTTTTCAACTGATCTTCGTGAAATTATGTCAGAATGATTACCTTGATGAAATCTAGGCCGGGTTTGAAAATGAGTCATCTGGGGTCAAAAAGTAGGTCACTAGATCAAATCAAAGAGAAATCTTGTGTATGCGATAGAGGCTGTATTTTTCAATTGATTTTCATGAAATTTTGTCAGAATGATAACCTTAATAAAATCTAGGCAGAGTTTGAAAATGGGTCATCTGGGACCAAAAACTAGGTCACTAGGTCAAATGAAAGAAAAACCTTGTGTACGCAATAGAGGCTGTATTTTTCAACTAATCTTCATGAAATTTTGTCAGAATGATAAACGTGATGAAATCTAGGCCAAGTTTGAAAATGGGTTAACTGGGGTCACAAACTAGGACACTAGGTCGAATCAAAGAAAGTGTATGTGATAGAGGCTGTATAATTCAATTTATCTTCATGAAATTAGGTCGGAATGATTGCCTTGATGAAATCTAGGTTGTTTGAATATGGGTCATCTGGGGTCAAAAACTAGGCCACTGTGTCAAATTATAGAAAAAAATTGTGTATGCGATAGAGGATGTAGTTTTCAATTGATTTTCATGATATTTGATCAGAATGATTATCTTGAGAAAATCTAGGTTGAGTTTGAATATGGGTCATCTGGGGTCAAAAAGAAGATCACTAGTTCAAATCAAAGAAAAACCTTGTGTATGCAATAGAGGCTGTATTTTTCAACTAATCTTCATGAAATTTTGTCAAAATGATTAACGTGATGAAATCTAGGCCAAGTTTGAAAATGGGTTATCTGGGGTCAAAAACTAGGTCACTAGGTCAAATCAAAGAAAGTGTATGTGATAGAGCCTGTATTTTTCAATTTATCTTCATGAACTTTGGTCGGAATGATTGCCTTGATGAAATCTAGGTTGTTTGAATATGGGTCATCTGGGGTCAAAAACTAGGCCACTGCGTCAAATTGTAGAAAAAATTGTGTATGCGATAGAGGATGTATTTTTCAATTGATTTTCATGAAATTTGGTCAGAATGATTATCTTGAGAAAATCTAGGTTGAGTTTGAATATGGGTCATCTGGGGTCAAAAAGTAGGTCACTAGTTCAAATCAAAGAAAAAACCTTGTGTATGCGATAGAGACTATTTTTCAATTGATCTTCATGAAATTTGGTCAGAACGATTGCCTTGATGGAATCGAGGTCAAGTTCAAATATGGGTCATTTGAGGTCAAAACTAGGCACTAGGCTGTATTTTTCAATTGATCTTCATGAAATTTGGTCGGAATGATTGCTTTGATGAAATCTAGGTTGTTTGAATATGGGTCATCTGGGGTCAAAAACTAAGCCACTATGTCAAATCAAAGAAAAACATTGTGTATGCGATAGAAGCTGTATTTTTCAATTGATCTTATGAATTTTGGTCAAAATGATTACCTTGATAAGATTTAGGTTGAGTTTGAAAATGGGTCATCTGGGGTCAAAAATTAGGTCAATAAGTCAAATTAAAGAAAAATATTGTGTATGTGATAGAGGCTGTATTTTTCAATTGATCTTCATGAAATTTAGTCAGAATGATTGCCTCGATGGAATCTAGGTCAAGTTCGAATATGGGTTATCTGGGATAAAAAAACCCAGGTCACTAGGTCAAATCAAAGAAAAACCTTGTGTATGCGATAGAGGCTGTATTTTTTTTGATCTTCATAATTTATGTCAGAATGATTGCCCTGATGAAATCTAGGTCGAGCTTGAATACGGGTCATCTGGAGTCAAAAAGTAGGTCACTAGGTCAAATCAAAGAAAAACCTTGTGTATGCGAGACTGTATTCAATTGATCTTCATGGAAATTGGTCAGAATGATTGCCTTGATAAAAAGTTTGAATATGGGTCATCTTGGGTCAAAAACTAGGTCACTAGGTCATATCTAAGAAAATATTTGTTTAAACTCAAGAGACCACATCTGTGGTCCAATTTTAATGAAAATTGGCCAGAATATTTGTTTCCATGAAATAACCAGGTCAAACATGTTTACACTGTTATGGTGTGTTTCTCAGGTGAGCGACCTAGGGCCATCTTGGCCCTCTTGTTTCTATTAGTTACGCTTAATTCATATCCATTCTGGTTCAAGTTAGAAGTTTCAAACTGATGCTGTTATTCGTCCGAGTACTAAGTTTCAATCAAAAGAGCGAAATCTATTCTCTCATCCATGAGGTATTGGCCCATACAATCATCTTTGTTCACAACAGATTTACAGTTCAGAGTAATGCAAGATACATGTTCGCGTTTATTTTTGTACTAATTGCATTTCTTAGGGTATATGTATATCAAATTTTTAAAGTTGACACCATTTTGCTGAGGAATTACTTTACTTTTACCAACTTGTTACATCTATGCGGTTTCTTGTTACAGGATAAATTGTGTAACTTTATAATTCTATATGCCGCAGAGTCTATATAGTTTTCCAAATCCGCTATTGTTCGATACCATAGATCCAATATCCAGTAACTGATCTCTAGTGTAGGTATACTTTTACAGGTGAACGACAGCTAATGTCTGATGTAAATTCATGAAGAAAATTATCAAAAATTTCATTGGATGCAGTCCACTGAATCACTGAAGCTACCGCAACATAGAAGCACACTCAGATGCAAAGTACATTCATATCCATTATATCCAATTTTCAGCACAATCATGCTAGCTCAACACAAATTACAGAGTTATTATAGTAAGATTCAAGAGCAAAGAAAACCCGTCTTCCTCATACGGCGACAGTGTAAATTATACCATTCTCATCAATATGGAGTTTCAAAACTCTTTAAGTAGGATTTTCACACAACCGGTCAATCAGCCTTTCTAGCAAACATACAACATGTAGAATGGCAAATCGAAATGTACTATTTTTAGCAGCTTAAGGATGTAGGACCGTTTTTAGCTCGACTATTCGAAGAATAGCGGAGCTATCCTACTCGCCCCGGAGTCGGCGTTAGCGTTAGCGTGAGCGTCACATAAATGTTAAAGTTTTCGTACCACCCCAAATATTTTCAAAGTCCATTGAGATATTCTTTACCATCATGACCCCAGTCTGTATAAAGGAGGAGGCAACTCTATCAAGCATTTTGACTGAATTATGGCCCCTTTTCGACTTAGAATAAATGTTAAAGTTTGCGTACCACCCCAAATATTTTCAAAGTCCATTGAGATATTGCTTTCATATTTTGCATACTTGTTTACCATCACGACCCCAGTCTGTATAAAGGAGGCGGCAACTCTGTCAAGCATTTTGACTGAATTATGGCCCCTTTTCGACTTAGAATAAATGTTAAAGTTTGCGTACCACCCAAAATATTTTCAAAGTCCATTGAAATATTGCTTTCATATTTTGCATACTTGTTAACCATCATGACTCCAGTCTGTAAAAAGGAGAAGGCAACTCTATCAAGCATTTTGACTGAATTATGGCCCCTTTTCGACTTAGAATAAATGTTAAAGTTTGCGTACCACCCCAAATATTTTCAAAGTCCATGAGATATTGCTTTCATATTTTGCATACTTGTTTACCATCATGACCCCAGTCTGTAAAAAGGAGAAGGCAACTCTATCAAGCATTTTGACTGAATTATGGCCCCTTTTCGACTTAGAATAAATGTTAAAGTTTGCGTACCACCCAAAATATTTTCAAAGTCCACTGAAATATTGCTTTCATATTTTGCATACTTGTTAACCATCATGACTCCAGTCTGTAAAAAGGAGAAGGCAACTCTATCAAGCATTTTGACTGAATTATGGCCCCTTTTCGACTTAGAATAAATGTTAAAGTTTGCGTACCACCCCAAATATTTTCAAAGTCCATGAGATATTGCTTTCATATTTTGCATACTTGTTTACCATCATGACCCCAGTCTGTAAAAAGTAGAAGGCAACTCTATCAAGCATTTTGACTGAATTATGGCCCCTTTTCGACTTAGAATAAATGTTAAAGTTTGCGTACCACCCAAAATATTTTCAAAGTCCATTGAGATATTCTTTACCATCATGACCCCAGTCTGTATAAAGGAGGAGGCAACTCTATCAAGCATTTTGACTGAATTATGGCCCCTTTTCGACTTAGAATAAATGTTAAAGTTTGCGTACCACCCCAAATATTTTCAAAGTCCATTGAGATATTGCTTTCATATTTTGCATACTTGTTTACCATCACGACCCCAGTCTGTATAAAGGAAGAGGCAACTCTGTCAAGCATTTTGACTGAATTATGGTCCCTTTTCGACTTCGAATAAGTGTTAAAGTTTGCGTACCACCCTAAATATTTTCAAAGTCCATTGAGATATTGCTTTCATAGTTTGCATACTTGTTTACCATCATGACCCCAGTCTGTAAAAAGGAGGCGGCAACTCTATCAAGCATTTTGACTGAATTATGGTCCCTTTTCGACTTAGAATAAATGTTAAAGTTTGCGTACCACCCAAAATATTTTCAAAGTCCATTGAAATATTGCTTTCATATTTTGCATACTTGTTAACCATCATGACTCCAGTCTGTAAAAAGGAGAAGGCAACTCTATCAAGCATTTTGACTGAATTATGGCCCCTTTTCGACTTAGAATAAATGTTAAAGTTTGCATACCACCCCAAATATTTTCAAAGTCCATGAGATATTGCTTTCATATTTTGCATACTTGTTTACCATCATGACCCCAGTCTGTAAAAAGGAGAAGGCAACTCTATCAAGCATTTTGAATGAATTATGGCCCCTTTTCGACTTCGAATAAGTGTTAAAGTTTGCGTACCACCCCAAATATTTTCAAAGTCCATTGAGATATTGCTTTCATATTTTGCATACTTGTTAACCATCATGACCCATGTCTGTAAAAAGGAGGAGGCAATTCTGTCAAGCATTTAGACTGAATTATGGCCTCTTTTCGACTTAGGATATGCTTATTGTAATGTTAAAGTTTTACTCATAGCTTATATTATACTATCAAGCACTGAGAATAATCGAGCGCGCTGTCCACTGACAGCTCTTGTTTTTTCTGCCGTTAAGATTTTTTCATACTATGTGAGCTTGAGCTTGAGCTTGAAGAACATTAGTTTCTAAGAGAAACAAGAGAAGAAAGGCACAGATCACCGACTCGTTTTAATTCTATAGTGCGTTTTCTTCATCCGCTGTTTAAGCATTTCTGAAATTTTGTAAATTTTTGGCGAAAACAACGAACTTTCATACCCAAGAAAAATAATGTTTCCAGAATATTCCAGCCGGTGAAGTCGTTCTAGTCAAAATCACCTTCCTTCTGTCTACGTTTGAATAATTTAGGAAAGACCAACAAAAGGGAAAGCCACAGGATTCTTTCTTAATTACAGCTAAGTTCAAATAAAAGAGTTTTATAACATTAATTTTTCAGAGCACGGCTGACAAGTTACAAATCCTTCTGTCCACAGACGTGTAATTTGTTACTAGCAAAATTTGGCTTCGTTTTTTTTTCTTCACAAATATCAAACAATAACCTGTCCACAGCATTTATTAATACATGTAGATTCTAATTTGAACACTGTACGAGTTCACGTTTTATGACAGATAAGAAAATGAATGTTTTCGTGAGTTAACATACGATTTATGTTGTTGTGGATCGCAGCTTTTTCAAGTCAGATAACTGTGTGCAGATCATTTTGGCACCTTTCACAGTATGTTTGAAATATGTGCAAGCAAACATATATGGAACGCCTAAACTGCCTTCACATAATGATTATTAGTTCGTCATGTGCATTTTCCAATATATTCTGTACAAATCATAATTTGCTATGTAGATAAAGTAGTTCGTGCTGTGTATTCGCTAGTTTGTGCTTTACAATTAATAGTTCGTTATGTGCTTTTTCCAACATATTAGGTAACAACAAATTATCTTGTAGATAAAGCAGTTTGTTATGTACATTTACTAGTTTGTCCTGTACATTTCTTAGTTCGCTTGTTTGTGCTGTACAATGAACAGTTTGTCATGTGCATTTTCCAATATATTCGGTAAAACTATAATTTGTTATGTAGATAAAGCAGTTTGTTATGTACATTAATTTTACTAGTTTGTGCAGTACCTTCGCTAGTTTGTGCTGTGCATTCACTAGTTTGATCTGTACAATTAATAAATCGTCATGTGCAATTTCCAATACATTCGGTACAAATCATAATTTGTTATGTAGATAAAGCAGTTTGTTATGTACATTTACTAGTTTGTGCAGTACATTTCTCAGATTGTGCTTTGCATTCACTAGATTGTGCTGTACAAATAATAGTTTGTCATGTGCATTTTCTAGTATATTCGGTGCAAATCATAATTTGTCTTGTAGGTAAAGCAGTGTGTTATATACATTAACTAGTTTGTGCAATACATTTCTTAGTTTGTGCTGTGCATTCACTAGTTTGTGCTGTACATTCGTTAGTTTGTGTTGTGCATTCACTGGTTTGTTCTGTACAATTAATAGTTCGTCATGTGCAATTTCCAATATATTCGGTACAAATCATAATTTGTTATGTAGATAATAGTTTGTCATGTGCATTTTCTAGTATATTCGGTGCAAATCATAATTTGTCTTGTAGGTAAAGCAGTGTGTTATATACATTAACTAGTTTGTGCAATACATTTCTTAGTTTGTGCTGTGCATTCACTAGTTTGTTCTGTACAATTAATAGTTCGTCATGTGCAATTTCCAATATATTCGGTACAAATCATAATTTTTTATGTAGATAAAGCAGTTTGTTATGCACATTTACTAGTTTGTCCAGTACGTTATCTTAGTTTGTACTGTGCATTCACAAGATTGTGCTGTACAATTAATAGTCTGTCATGTGCATTTTCTAGTATATTCGGTGCAAATCATAATTTGTCTTGTAGGTAAAGCAGTTTGTTATGTACACTTACTAGTTTGTGCAGTACATGTCTTAGTTTGTTTTGTGCATTCCTAGTTTGTGCTGTACAATTAATAGTTCGTCATGTGCATTTTCCAATATATTCGGTACAAATCCTAATTTGTTATGTAGGTTAAACAGTTTGCTATGTACATTTAATAGTTTGTTTTGTCCAGTTTTCAGTTTGGTCTGTGAATATCATGATTTGTCATGTCCACTTGTCAATTTGTCATGCAGAAATAACAGTTCGTCTTGTGCGAAAAACAATTCGTTATGCGGTTTATTTACACAGGTATAATCTTACACTGCTCCGGCAAAAATGGAGGGAGCGCTAACTGGCATAGGATTAGGATTTCGTGTCGGAGAATTAAAAAAAAAACATGACGAACTATTAACTTGACAGCACAAACTAGTGAATGCACAGCAGAAACTAAAGAAGAGGGTCAAGATGGCCCTAGGTCGCTCACCTGAGAAACACACCATAACAGTGTAAACATGTTTGATCTAGTGATGTCATGGAAACAAATATTCTGACCAAATTTCATTTAGATTGGACCAAAAATGTAGTCTCTTAAGTGTAAACAAGTATTTTCTTCAATTTGACCGGGTGACCTAGTTTTTGACCCTAGATGACCCATATTCAAACTTAACCTAGATTTCATATAGACAAACATTCTGATTAAATTGAAGATCCGGTGTAAAGTGCAGCCCCTATTGCATACACAAGGTTTTTCTTTGATTTAACACAGTTACCTAGTTTTTGACCTGGATGACCCATATTCGAATTTGCCCTAGATTTTATCAAGGCAATCATTCTGACTAAAATTCATGACGATCGATCGAAAAATACAGCCTCTATTGCATACACAAGGTTTTTCTTTGATTTCAGCTAGTGACTTAGTTTCTGACCCCGAGATAACCCATTTTCAAACTTGACCTAGATTTCAACAAGGTAATCATTCTGACAACATTTCATGAAGATCAGTTGAAAAATACAGCCTCTTTCGCATACACAAGGTTTTTCTTTGATTTGACCTAGTGACCTGCTTTTTGACCCAAGATAATCCATTTTCGAATTTGGCCTAGCTTACATTAACGTCATCATTCTGACCAAAATTCATGAAGATCAATTGAAAAATACAGCCCCTATCGCATACACAAGGTTTTTCTTTTATTTGACCTTGTGACATAGTTTTTCACCCAAGATAACCCATTTTCAAACTCAGCCGCCTAGAATTCATCAAGGTTATTATTCTGACAAAATTTCATAAAGATCAGTTGAAAAGTACAGCCTCTATCGCAACACAAGGTTTTTCTTTGATTTCACCTTATGACCTAGTTTTTGACCCCAGATGGCCCATTTTCGAACTTTTCATAGATTTTATCATGGTAATTATTCTGACAAAATTTCACGAAGATCAGTTGACAAATATAGCCTCTATGCATACACAAGCTAAATGTTGACAGACGAAAGACAGACGACAGACTGAAAAACGCCGGATATCGAGCGATCAGAATAACTCACCTGAGCATTGCTGAGGTGACCTAAAAATGTACCCCACAAACTAGTAAATGTACATAATAAACACCTTTATCTACAAGACAAATTATTTTTTGTACCGAATATACTATTAATTGTACAGCACAAACTAGCGAATGCACAGCGCAAACTAAGAAATGTACAGGACAAACTAGTAAGTAAATGTACATAACAAACTGCTTTACCTACAAGACAAATTATGATTTGCACCGAATATATTGGAAAATGCACATGACGAACTATTAATTGTACAGCGCAAACTAGCGAATACAGTACAAACTAAGAAATGTACAGGACAAACTAGTAAATGTACATAACAAACTGCCTTATCTTCAAGCCAAATTATGATTTGTACCGAATATATTTGAAGAAGCACATAACGAACTATTAATTGTACAGCACAAACTAGCGAATGCACAGCACAAACTATAAAATTTACATAACAAACTATTAAATGTACATAACAGACTGCTTCATCTACAAGACAAATTATGATTTGTACCGAATATATTGGAAAAAGCACATAACGAACTATTAACTGTACAGCACAACCTAGCGGATGTACTGCACAAACTAGTAAATGTACATAATAAACTGCTTTATCTACATAACAAACTATGATTTGTACCGAATATATTGGAAAATGCGCATGACGAACTGTTTATTGTACAGCACAAACTAGCGAATACACAGCACAAACTTAGAAATGTACAGGACAAACTAGTAAATGTACACAACAAACTGCTTTATCTACAAGACAAATTATTATTTGTACCGAATATATTGGAAAACGCACATAACGAACTATTAATTGTCCAGCATAAACTAGCGAATGCACAGCACAAACTGCTTTATCTACATAACAAATAACGCTCAACTATTCCACAGCCTTTTCAGATGAAAGAATTTGTTTTTAAAAGTCGAAAAAGGGCTCAATTTTGTAAAATGCAAAACAGAGTTATAGAACCTGTACAATGCATGTAATCTCATCACAGTGGACAAGTACGTGAAGTTTAAATCCGTTCTCAATAGTGGGTACAAGTCGAAAAATTTCCTGCGGCCAAAATTTATAAAGACCAGAAACTGTTATAGATGTATGTTTGACCACTCAGCCTAAGTAGTAACTTATGGGTGTCAACAAAAAAAAATACATAGTTTATTGCTGTTCATAGACAAAATATACTAAATGAAATAGTATCTAACCTGATTTTTTTTACTATTATTAAATAATTTTACGTAAAAAGTATCTATGCAAGTTATATTGCATAAACGGCGTTCCATAAATGTGATAAGCCAATCACATTTTATTTCTGTAAGAAATCACGTGGTATCTCAGGTTTCCTTTCCGAAAAATTACGGAGATTGACGAAATCAAAATTAATTTCATCAAAAAAATAAAATACATAGTTTATTGCTGTTCATAGACAAAATATGCTAAATAAAATAGTATCTAAATGTGATTTTTTTTACTATTATTAAGTTTTACGTTAAAAATTATCTATGCCAGTTTATATTGCATAAACGGCGCTCCATAAATGCGTTAGCCAATCATATGTTTGTAAAAAATCACGTGAAATTGCCCAGTCTCCATGTGCTACACTACTTGTTGCATTCCAATATACCTGCGGCCTCCAGGCCGCAGGTAATTAAGCTATCAGCGTATATACAAAACTAAACCAAAAACTGCTATTCTTTCCAATTCCCTTATCTCAGTTGTTGTATATTATTCATGTAATGACTTGTAAATAAATAAAATATGTTTAAACCAAAAACTGCTAAGTCGAAAAAGGGGCATAATTTTGTAAAAAGCAAAATAGAATTATGGAACTTGAGCAATGTAAGTCAGTTTATCATGTGCAGAGAATAAATGTGTGAAGTTTCAATCTATTCCCACAAGTGGTTACTGAAATACCAGCTTACATACAAAAACTTATCAAAATGATGACACCGACGCAGACGCACGGATGAGTCCAATATCTTTACCTATTATTCGAATATTCGAGCTAACAATCACATGACTAAATTACACTTTATCACAGAAACTCGAATTTCATATTCTTGTCATAATCGGATTGACATATAGTTCCTGTATCACTGTATATATAGTCTTTCGATATTCGAATCTGAGCAACCGACATCTTAATTAGAACTAGTGGAGTGGTAGTCACATTACCTAATATGTGAAAGAAAAATAAGTGAATCACACGTCAAAAATTAACATTCGTCACATATAACGCATTTTTATACAATAAAGCCAGGAGCGATTCCACCTGGTGAGATGGGTTGACCACTAGCGATAGAACCAGCTCTCGAACTGTATATGGGCGATGGAAGTCCAACAGACTGCGGAGTTTTCACCACACTACTTTGCTTCTCTGGTCTGAACATGTTGTGGCCAACATTCAGTCTGAAAAGAAATTAAATATTTCGAAAAATGATAAATTAACAGAGCTCATGTTTGAAGCTTAAACCGGCTATTAACCTGACCGTCGGTTCAAATTTGATTCAAAATATGAGTCATGGTGGGAAACACCGGTATGATGTCCAAAATCCTTGCCTCATACATTTGTTTTACTGTTGAAATATAATGCTAAAAGTTAATCGGCCGTTAGATTGATCACATAACATTTCGAACTACTGGGTATTGGAAGGATGTGAAGAACAAAACAGCACATTCGCATTCATTCTAATAACTAAACATCTCAAATGTTTCCTTTTTGTTCAACTATGTACCATTATTCACACAGTATTTAAAGACTTATGACACTGGTTTTTCCAGGAAGCGGACTCGAGAGTGGTTCAAATAAGCTAGAAGCTGCGATTACAATCGAGCTAAAATAGATTAGTATAAACTAAAGACTTACGACTTTCAATTACAACTGTCCTGTACGTTTGATTGAACAGGTGGTTAAATTTATCCAACTGTTTATGTATACATTTTCTCCACAGTCTCACCGAATGGTTCTTATGGTGACTTTCACACTTAAATGGTAGGTAAAGATAGCCCTCCAGCCAGTATTTCTTATACTGACGGGCACCTTAGTAAAATTACTGGCCTACCTCAAGCCAAGTGGTTGACACGAATTAAACAGCCCCTGAGCGGGGTTCGATCCGCGGTGGTATCGGGCAAGTAATTGAAATTAGTAGCAATGTATACGTGAGCTAAATAACCAGTACTGGTCGTTACAGCTTATTCTTGTTTATATCGTTGGCATGATGTGTGAAAAACGTTAAATAAAAGTGTAATTTTATCAAAATGTATCTGATGTTGACAAAATGTTTCATCAACTACTGCTGCCACTTGAAAAAAAGTCGAATTCCGAAAAAATACTGTTGGTTGTTTACATAAAATATAAATCACCTTTTGAAATTGGTGGTTTCTGAGCTCATTATTACCTTGTTGGAAGCGGTCTGATCCGATCATCATCATCAGATGATGAACTGCTGGAGTCACTGCTGGATTCTTCTCTCCGTCTGTTGCTGTTCTTCCTTATCTTGTTCATTTCAATAACGTTTGTGGTTGTTACAGCGGCGCCTGTAGCGCTTGGCGTCAAACCTTTGGTCAGTTTCGACAATCGTTTGAATCGTTGATTGTGAGATTTATCCAGGTTAAGGCGATGTCTTTTACTATAATAAGAAATAAAAGAAATTTCAAATACTAAGTATCGAAATTTAAGTGACCTTCAACTCTTTCAGTTTAAAATATTACGGTACATTCTTTTTTATTTCATAAACACGAAATATAAGTTCGTTTTTACAAAATATTATTTCGTTGTCACGAACTATCATTTTGTAAGTATGCAATAGCGAAATAGCATTGCGTTTTTACGGAATAATTAATATTAATATTTAGATATTGCTCTTTAATTTGGTAAACACGACTATTTTCGTAATGTATTTCATTTTCCCGCAATAGGATTTTGTATTTTCGAAAGAATATCTCGTTTTTACATGATAAAACTGCATATAATATCTATTAATAAAGTACAGATTATTTCGTAAAATCGCAATAATACTTTTTCACTTTTACAAAATAATATTTCGTGAAAAAGTATTCTTGCTATGTAATTTTCAAAATTAAAAAAAAAATAGTATTTCGTTTTTATGAAGTAAAACAAGAATGTAACATCTAAATTAAAAGTGCCGAATGTCAATTTAGGGGCTAGGTAATTTACTCATATAGATATTTTTCAGCTTTCTGGTTCTTTAAATATCAATAAAATATAATATAAAGTTAGGTGTAGTATCTGTCGACAGTCAAACGGTATCAAATGGTACAGAAACAGGCCTGAATCATATACTCACACAATGTCCCCTTTACAAAAAAAGCAATTGCACACAATGTGGGCACCAAACAGAATACAGATCGCTCCCTCGGCGGCAAGCACACCAATGAGTACTTTTCCAGTACTCGTGCAGGTAAGGCATTTAGTTTTTTCCTTCGATTTGCTTTCATCAGGGTCACCCGCTGTATAATTCACAACTATTGTCTCGCCGTCGAACAGCGGCGGAGATTCCCCATCTGAAACCTAAGAAACTGAAGTTACACATTTATGCAATCTGACTGAAGTACTTGATCTTCTAAACGAAGATCTGAGAACGACCCATTCACATACGTCTTCTGTATATTTTGGATTTCCAGCATTGCTATTTTTATTTTAACCAATGAGACGACTTGTTAGAATGTCAAAGAGTAAGAAAAATGTGCAGTTATTCCAGGGCTCGAACTCGGGACCCCTCGATTGCTAAGCAAGTGGCCAACCGACTGAGCTAACCGGCTATCTGACATATTCCGACATAAGAATTGTAAATATCAAAAGACAAGGCTACAGGTAATTTGCTAAATTTTGTAAGTTAAGCTCTGATTGGCTAGCGAAAGGGTCGTCAGAACGAGGCTATGAATAGGTCGTTCTCAGATCCTATGCGTAGCGTAATAGGAGATGTACTTTAGTCAGATTGCACATTTATGCTATGTTTAGTTATGTATTAGGGATATGACAAACAACGGTGAAAAGGTACACAGGTAATACTGTGTCTGGTAAAACGATGATCTGAACCATAAGAAAATTACCTTGAAACTGCCTAAGGAATGTGGAAATGTAATTAAATGAGGTACATTCTTCTTTGGTAATTGTCAACGGCACAAATTTAGGACATTTAAATACGGACTCTGTACAAAAAGGACATGTCTGTGACTAGGTCCTGTCATTCGTTGGAAATAGTGTAAATGGAATATGTTATCCATGGCTGTAAGTCTTGTTCAAATTATGGTGATGCATAAGACATTTATTTCCTTTCCCTTGCTTCCTTTCGTCTTCAATAGGGATTGAAATCTTGGAAAACAGTCTCAAAAAAGGGATGTGTATTTAACTTAGGGCAACTTTCCATTGGTAAATTGTCTTAAAATGACGTTTTTTTCTGTTAGAGATGTTCACGTGATTTTTTGTCGAGCCCGCTTGCGGAAGCCAGACATAGTTGTCCAAATAGCTGTTCGGTGTCTGTGAGTGCGTCCAAGCGTCTGTTGGTGCGTGCGTCAGTGCGGCCGTGCGTCCGGATTTGTTTGTCCGGACCATAACTTTGATATACATGGAACAATCTTGTTTATATTTGGCATGAACGTTGTCCTTAGTGAGACAAAGTGTCATGTGCAAACCTCAGGTTCCTATCTCAAAGAAAGATCAATGTCACAACAGTTGAAGGTCAAATGTCATGTCATATCTTGTCTGAGCCATAACTTTGACATGTATTGAGGAATCTTGTTTATGCTTGGCATGAATGTTTAACTCAATGTCTGGTGCAAACTCCAGGTCCCTATCATAAAGGTCAAGGTCACAGTTAGGGTTAAAGGTCATTTTAGAGCTTGTCCAGGCCAAAACTTTGATAAGTATGGAACAATCTTTTTTTCTTTGGCATAAATGTTCACATCTTTGAGACGGATCCCTATCTAAAAGGTCAAGGTCACACTTGGGGTCAAAGGTCATTTTAGGGCTTGTCCGGGCTGTAACTTTGCCATGCATAAAGCAATTTTTTTATTTGGTATAAATCTTTGCCTCAGTGAGACAGAGTGTTGGGTGCAACTTCCAGACCCCTACCTCAAAGGTCAAGGTCATACTTAGATGTCAAAGGTCAAAATTTGGCGCCGTTTTCCTTGTCCGGGCTGTAACTTAGCCATGGATTCAGAGTTTCTTAAATAACTTGGCACAATTGTTTGCTGGCGTAAGTACTTGAAAGGTCAAGGTCACACTTAGGGTGTCAAAGGTCAAAAGTTGATGCAGTTACTCTTGTCTGGGCTGTAACGTAGCCATGGATGGAGATGTTCTTAAATAACTTGACAGAAAGGTATGCCGCGATCAGTCCTTTTGACAGATGGCGGGCTCGACATGTTGCCCATGGGAATCTAGTTTTTGTAAGAAGTGGTAAATTGAATTATTATGTACATGATAACGACTGTAAGACTTTCTGAGCTGTTTTCGAGCAATTCCATCAGAAGAACATATTTCAGAAATTAAACTGAACATGAATGACAGGGTAACGAGGGAATTAATACCTTTACAGTTATAGAAAATGTTTTATCATTCCTAAAGTCAAGTGCTTTTTTCAGTCTCAGTTTAGCCGTTGAAGGTCCAGTTTTCACCATTCTGAAGTATTCAGATCCCACACCTTCTCCCAGGATTTCAAAATCAAAGTCCCCATCATCGCTAACGTCCAAATCACTCGCACTAAATGACATCAAGTCGCTGCACAGACATGTTGAGGGATTTATCTAAAACGACATAATACATGAAATTGTTGTGCCTTTTTAGTTTTTTTTCATTTTTTAACAAAAAGTGCTGAAGCATATCCAAATATTTTGTATAGATACTATAAAAACTAATAGAATCCAAATTCTGATGTGAGGAGTTATGTAAAGTGGTTTGTTTCAATTAAGTTAACATTCATTCTTGATTTTATATTTCACAGACTACTGTTCTTTATATACACCAAATTACGTTGAACATCATGCAGATGTTTTATGTAGGAAGTTGTGATTAAATTTTGTTCAAGAAATACGTGTACTTTAACTACACACTTAATTAATATTTTCAAACTTTTAAAAGATATTATTTCAAATTTTGTTCAAATTTCAAATTTTGAACAACATTCAAGAAATTATTACGGAATACGAATTAAGTTACTACTATTTTAAAAAATGTTTTCTATAAAAGATTTGTACAATATTTTGTCAATTTTCATCTGTAAAAAGAGCACTGTATTTTCTTGATTATTTACTTACTTAAAATCACCCATTTTGGCGATGAACGAGAATAAATCACCAACAGTTGTGATAAACCATATAAGCAATGAACCAGAATAAATTACCGATACAAGCAATGAACTAGAATAAAATACCGTTAAAGAAGCAATGAACAAAAATAAAGCACCGTTGAATAAAGTACCTATAATGAGGCAATATAAATTACCGATAGAAATGATGAACCGGAATAAATTACCGTCACAAGCAATGAACCAAAATAATTTTTCAATATTCATATTATTGATAATCGATATTGGTAATGAACCAGAAAAAATACCGATATTGGTGATGCAGATCCCGAATCTATTAACAGGTTTGGTACATTGTCATTTGCATCTTCAATGTTCACGGTAATGGCGATAGTAGAGCTTAGACCACCTGAATCTGTACAACTTATTATCAGGGAGGTGGACGATGGTAATGTCGAGCCAGAATCCTCTAAATCCCAGACTTTAACAAGCGTGATGCGACCTGTACTGCTGTCAATACTAAAATAAAGTAAGTTTTTAATGAAAGTCAGCTGTCAAGTAAAAAAAAAGAACTGCATCTACCTTAAGAATGTATTTATATTAACGGTCAGTCGTATCGTAAAAGGAACACAAAATGCAACAATAAAAGCAATTAACGAATATTTTCGAAGTAAGACCAGTCTAAATGTTTATTTTCAAATTTTTTATTTGTTTCATTTATGATAAATGTTAGAGGGAGGCTGTTTTGATAAAATTACATGTACATTGCACATCATTTTATCTTTCGCCATAGATAAGCGAGATCTGAAATGTTCCATGCGTTATCTCAATGTGTAAGGAACAAAGTAAGTGGTAGATAAGTTACCCGAAACGAACCATACTTTATCCGAACTGTTTAAGAAACAAAATTATAGCTCAACAAATTATGTTAAAATGACCATGCTTTATCCCAAGTGTTTAAGGAACAAATCTAAATTACAGTTAAGTTGTCTGAAATGAACCATGATTTTTCCTAATTGTTTAAGGAACAAATTTAAGTTAAAGCTAAGCAAGTTCTCTGAAATGAAAAACGCTAATTTGAAGCTAAACTACTCTTAAGCGAAATTCAATATAAACCATGTAATTATATTTACTACAGGGGAACACTGTCATGGAATTATAAATTATTTATTTTATGTTTCTGTTATACACTTTAATACTTAATTGCTTCAGTATAGTCTATACTGGGTGTACAAAACTGTGGCTCGGGAAGTCTTTAGTTCGATCCCCGGGTAGCACGTATGTTTTACTTGACAATTTGATAGGCCCATTATGTTTGAAATAATTCGTTTTCAACAGAAATCAACAATTTTAGTAGATGTATAGAAATTTCAAATGAGATTTTAACAATAACTTGAATTGAAACCTGAAGTAGTCGTTATGGAGACCACTGTGTATCGCATACGATGTTGTATCACCGTCCGTATCGGTGCATGTAAATTCAGGATCGGTTAGTTCTGTATTGGCAGCCTGGTAAACAGAGGCATTATTACATTCAAAACTGGATCTATAATCTATCACTCCCTGAAACAAATCCAACTAAAACCGGTGATGATCCTATTATTATATTTAGACCCGTTTTAACCTGACTAAACAAAACACAGATAAAATACTCAAAATGAAATTGATTTTTGAACAAACTCAGTTTTTACTATATTAGCCCATGATAAGCAGTAAAACCTATAATAAAGGGTTTTGATGGAAATGCATAATTTTTTAAGATACCCGTATTTGAAAGAAAAAGCACACTATAGACAGTTTTATTGCAAGAAAAATAACATTAGGACTCTTCCACGCGTTCATACTACATATCTGTATTCGCTAAGACAGATCAGTGTAACAGACTAAAATAACATGATACCGTATCTTCAGAGAACGTGATGGTCACTGTTGTAGCACTTATAGAATTTCCTTCGTTTACGTTTGTCACCTCCATTTTCAGTGTTTTCTCCGTCTGTCCGGTTAGATAGTCATCTCTCACAGTGAACGTAAACATGTAGCTATTGATACGTTCAAAGTTCAGAGACTGGCTGAGTGTCAATATTCCATCTGAAAAACAAAATACTGTTAGTAAATGTTGTTTTCTAAAACAACGGTTTTATACTAAAAACTGCATTAAAGATGTTTTTGACATATTCAGGCAAACTTAATCAACAATGAGAATACCATGCCTATTTAGATATAGTGCCTCGGTGATCGGGTGATTGATGTCACTGACTTCGAATGACATGCCGCTCGCCGACATGAGTTAGAAATCTTGCATTGGTTGTAGAAGTATTTACTTGAGGAAGCCTTTCAGATGGCTTACGGCAGGTTGTTGGTTCTACCACCTGAAATAATGTCCGAATGGGGATCTAGTGTCTTCCCGAAAAAAGACGCCATAGGACCTAGAATGTGTCAGTGATACTCTAAATACAACACAATTAAGACCGTATATCAGACGTATAATGACAATGCATTTGATAAAAACAGATAGCTCTGTGGAGAGAAGAGTCACACAGTGTTTTTTTCTTACTTGTGTGTATGTTAGTTGTGTGTATGCGTGTGTGTGTGTGTGTGTGTGTGTGTGTGTCTTTTGTACGTGGATGTCTGCACTGCTGTGGTTTACGTTGTAGGGTTACTGCTTTTAAGTAATGTGGCTTTCCCTTTTGAATATTCATCCTTGTTCCACTTTCCCCCCAAATTCCGACCCTTTTATCT
The DNA here is from genome assembly GCF_021730395.1 of Mercenaria mercenaria. Classification (NCBI taxonomy): domain Eukaryota; kingdom Metazoa; phylum Mollusca; class Bivalvia; order Venerida; family Veneridae; genus Mercenaria; species Mercenaria mercenaria. Next base: position 32,113,550 of record NC_069364.1, on the reverse strand, counting down.
ATCCCTTACCCCTTCCCTTTTTTCTGCATTTTGCATATAATTAAAATGAACTTGTTAAAATTTTTGGAGCAACCCGTCTATAATATTTTTCCGTTACAACATCTTTTTGTTGTGGGCCTACTTTGTGATGCATGGCTCTATGCCTGTGTTTGGGGTGTTCTGTACTTCCGGGAAATCTACCCTTTTAACATTTATTGCTGTACGTTATAACGGTGTGCATTGTTTATTCATATTGGAGTACAGTAATGCATTCCTTTGATGAAATAATCGTACTGTTCTGTGAGAAACATTAAAATTTTATCGAAAGAAAATGTTAAGCAAGTATCTGGAATTACACTGATTGACAGTTATACGGGCATGTATAGTACTTAATATACTATAATTATAGTATGTTATTTCTTAGGGGTCAACACAGGAAATTGCCACACGTGAAATAATTCACATTCTTTAGCATATAAGACTTCTAGCAAGGGCAATGATATTCACTACAGAGAGTTTGCTTCTTGTGTTTTCATCATATATTGTATTTTTGTAATGATCATATTATGGTGGGTTTACCCCGATTAGCTGACCCAATGTCTGAAACTTTAAAACCTTTGGTTCTTTCTCCAGTCCTTTTACAAACTGGAATTACTGGTCAGCTCTGCAACAGAACGTGTTGTTGTTGCTGATATAGAAGAAAACTCAGGTCCAGTAACAGAGGACAGTGAAAATAGAATTCTGGCAGCAAGCAGCTCCCTCGAGCACCGGCTGCTGTCAGAAATCAAAGATGTAAAACTAAATATTTCTACCATGAAAACGAATAGATCTATAACAACACGCAAATTTGATGATTTGGTATTCCCCGCCGAATGGGTTTGTGTTGAGAAATGGCAAAGAAATATATCCGGTAAAAACCTTAGGATGTTACTAAGAAGCAAATAATTTCATTACATTTGAACTTAAGAGAACAGATGTCTTTAAGAGAGTACAATCAAGTAAGAAATCTGGAACTTGGGTGGTGACGGGGGTGAGGGTTTACAACTTCACATGTTGATAAATATTCATGGAAGGTTTGAAAAATTAAAAAAAAAAATTGGGGTTGGGGAGGGTAAGGAGACCGGGTGTGGGTACAAAACTTCACATGCTGATAATAAATATTGATGAAAATAAAAGATGAAAAAATGTTGCAGGGGTGCATGATTGGGGTGGTGGAGGGTGACTGGGTTGAGTTGCGAGGTTGGGGGAGGGTATAACTTTGCATGTTGATAAATATTCATGGAAAATTCAAGATTTAAAAAAAAAGCATGATAGAAAACAATTCTGGGGTGAGTTGGGGAATGGAGAGGGGAGGGGTGTGACCAGGTGGTGAGGGTGACCGGGTGAGGGTACACAACTTCACATGTTGATGATAAATGTTCATGGAAAACAAGAGGGCCATGATGGCCCTATATCGCTCACCAGAGTTGATCTGGCCTTCTAACCTAGTTTATGACCTCAAATAACCCAGTTTCGAATTTAACCTAAAGATCATCAAGACAAACATTCTGACCAAGTTTCATATAGATTGAGTCACAACTGTTGCCTTTAGAGTGTTCACAAACCTTTCCTTTGATTTAACCATGTGACCTAGTTTTTGACCCCAGATTAAAACTGGACATAGAGATCATCAAGACAAACATTCTGACCAAGTTTCATAAAGATTGGGTCACAAATGTGGCCTCTAGAGTGTTCACAAGGCAAATGTTGACGGACGACGCTCGACGGACGACGGACGCCGATGGACGCCGGACAATGACCGGTCACAATAGCTCACCTTGAGCACTTTGTGCTCTGGTGAGCTAAAAATGAAAGAAACTTAACTGAATTCTACCAATTTGTTAGTTTGTTATGTACAAATATGTGGAATTTTAAACAATTAAAGGGCAATAACTCTGAAGTAACTGAAGAGATCCTGACGAAATTGAGTACGCACTACCACATTATGGTGATCTATTTTCATTTTAGGTTTCATAGTTCTAGGTCAAATATGTCACAAGTTATGAAGTAGAAATTGCCATATTTGTAGTACCCTATAAACTTCTAAGGGCCATAAAAGCTTTTAACACTTCTAGAACACTAGACATTTCTAAGGGTTATTACTCTTGTGTTACTTGGACAATCTGACTGAAACTTGACAGGCTGCATTTCCCTATCGTGATAAATATGTATATGAAGTTTTATTTAAATATTCTAAACCACATTCTAGATATGACGGAAGGACGGGCGGAAGGACGGGCGGACGACGTCAAAACTATATCCATCCGCCTTTTGCGGGGGATAAAATAAATTTAGAAAATTACGAATATAAACAGGAAATGATTAAAATTGAGCAAGATCAACATTCAACATAAATTAGTGTTGGAAATTTCTAGTATGCATAACGAGCAGGAAGAGTTGCGGGAGTACAAGGAGAGGCTACAGACTTATAATATTTAAGCGATAAATTTGATTTGAAACTAACCTCCATAGAGGCTATGGAGAAGGATATAGATTGCTTAGAACGTGAAGTGCGAAAGGGTATTGTACTCTCAGAGAAAAGGGACTTTGGGTTAGTGATGACTTGACTAGGAGGCAGAGAGTCGAGCAGTTGAAAAATCAGCGTAAAAATGATTATTTTTACAAAGGAAAACTACACGTTTATGAACCAGCTAATAAATCTGATTCACGAGTTATAATGAAAGCAAAACGGAAAACTGTTCAGGGTATTGGTAAAAACGGTGATTCTATGTACATGGAAACTTTCGAAGACAATCCATATCTTCACTCTCCAGATAGATAATACAGGTTTGAAATCAGACGGCAATGAAATGATAGTGGTGTATGCACATGATATGAATATATAGGAATTAGGCTGAGGCCCTACCGACACTAACATTTTTAATTGCTTAAGGAGGTAGGTTACCTTGTTACCAGGGTAAATTCAAATTAGTTTAACCGCAGCAATTTTTTGTATTTCGTGTAATTTAATGTTTTGACTGCTACAATTGCAATTTTTGTTATCTCTGGCTCTTCAAGTACAATTTTTATACAGGTTTGAAGAACATGACCCTCTAAAGGTATTTTATATAGAAAGAAGAAGGAAAATACGTATATTTAACAGTTTTCAGTGCATTTTGGTTTCATTGTTATCCGTAGAAGTCTGCATAATTAATAATTTTACTAGTATGCCCGTTAGCTTTCTAATATAAGCTTAAACTATATATGTCGCAGGGCTCGTGTTTCTATGGTAACGCATTTTCTCTCATTTTTAAACAACTATGTATGAAAACGGGCTTTTCGACGGCTTTAGTGCCATTCTGTCAATGACCAACATGGAATATTTGGGTAATATTATTAGCAAAATACCAAACACTTTACATGGTACCCTATTTTTCTTAAATTTTAAAGTAACCATGGTAACAGAGATGTTTAAAATAGCTTATATCTTGCTTTTTATCATAATTTCTTGTAAAAAAATATTAAATAAGATAATCTTTCTTGTTAATGTAGCTTTAAAACATTTTAATTCTACCGTAAGTAATATTTTCGTGTTATTTGCATTTACTTAAACAAATTTCACAGCTTAAAATACTTACAGCAGTACTCCTCGTCTGACATTTTTATGGAAAAATCGTTCTGCATGCTGCTATTATTATTATGGATATTTATGAAATGAAAATAAAATGCCGAAGCTGTGTTCCTTAAATAGACCAGTGTTAACGCTTTTGAATTTTACATTTAGATATATAGGTCACAGGCTTCGTTTCCATGGTAACATCAATACAATTCAATAAACCACAATTTTCTAGTGAAATTTGAACATTTTAGAGCTTAGTTTTAATATACAAGTAACAAATTATCAATGGAAACTGAAAAATGGGTATTACAAATCAAACTGCCCAATTTTTATTTTAAAATGGCCGTATTAAGTAACCTTTCACCCAGCTATATTCCCAATAACATTGGTTACCCTCATCCATTTTCTTACATTCCGCATAACATTTCAATTTAACTATATACAAGAAGCAAAATATTGATTATTATTCAGAGCGAAAGATACATAAAAAATATTTCAGTAAATAATGGCTGTTTAAAAATAGTTCAAATAAAGAAAATGCTCAGAATTACGTACATTAAAAATAAAAGCTATTAATTTTACGCGGTAACTGACACGTAACGTCATGACGTCAGTGACGTCATTTTAAAGCGACAATGTTTTGAAGCGTTTCTGCGGCAATTTATTAATTATTTCTGCATAATTAAACCATTAAGCATCAGATCGGAGACAGGTATATGTTTTCTTTTCTGACGAATGGATATACAAACACATTTGGTTTGTCGTAAACGCTGTCGTAAATCGTCACGTTAGCTTCCGGTTGGGCATGCGCACATACAAATATGAAGGTAACCTACCTCCTTAAGCTGGAATATTTAAGGGCCGAAAAACAAACTTTGATTTAGACTTGATAAGAACTTTTAGGAAGTTTTCAATTATTTCATTATTAAAAACATGGTTAACCGATGATATAGATATCTGTTCGTTTTTTTTATGATTTTTTTTTTCAGCAGTAAAAATTGCTGTAGCCGTTAGAGCAATGGCTGGCGTAGTTATTTTTGTAAAGCGTAATATTAGTAATTTCGTTTCACGTGTATTACCAGAATGTGATTTTGGGGTGTTTTTAAGGATAGACCAGTTTTTCAATACTGGTAAAGACCTTTTTTGCAGATTTGTTTATTTACCACCTTGTTCTTCACCTTTCTATGCTACTAAATATCTAAAGGGTGTTAAAATATTAGAAGAGTCATTCATAAATAAATTTAAAAATAAACAATCGAGCTGATTGTATTATTACTGGCGATTTAAATGCCCATACTGCTGATAAGAGCGGCTGTATTTTTATGAACCACGTTTCGAATGAACTTGAATTAAGCGTATCATGATATTTTTGATGATGATTTAATATGGACAAGAGTATCGTGCGATAAAAAGTAAATAGTTTTGGTAATGATTAATTAGAATTTTTGTAAGTCGTAAATTATTCGGATAGCAAATGGGCGAAAGGTAAAGGTGATTTTACATACATAAGTCACCTCGGTTGTAGATTATGTGTATACTCCGAGAGTAAGTATAAGAGCTCTTATAAAAGAGTTCAATGTAGAAAGTAGAACCGAATCATCCCATTTACCATTGACATTTAACCTTGATGTGTTCGAAAACAAAGCCGCACATCTCCGGATGAATGAAAGATATATTCTGAAAACCTTTTTGATTTGAATGCTGAAAAAGATTTAAACGACCCAGTTATACATGCAGGAAATTCGGAAAATGAAATCGAAGAATATATCTTAAATCCGAAATTAATGACGATGAAATACTTCGGGCAGTTAAGGGTCTTCAAACTGGTACTAGCAGCGGAGAAGGTAACATTGTTCCAGAACTTTTTATACATGAAATCGATTTTAATGCCTATAATTAATAAACTATTTAATAGACAGTATGATGCTGAGACTTTCCCTGAACAGTGGAGCAAAGCGGTTGTAGTTACCCTGTTTAAAAATGTGATATAAATCTCCCTGAAAATTATAGTGGTATATCACTTCTACACATATTTGGTAAAATATATACTAGTGTATTAACAAGGAGGCTGACATTCTTTGTTAATATTTCTCAAAATTTGCACGAAGCGCGAGCGGGATTTCGCGAGGGCTACTCAACTATTGATAATGTATTTATTTTATAAGCCATCATTAACAAACAACTATAAAAACCAGGCGGTAAAGTTTATGTAGCTTTTATAGACTTCTTGAAATTATGGAATGCGTTAAGACTGCATATTATATACAGCAGTTATTGGTATGTATCAGATTGTGCAAGCTTGCGTTAGAACAAGTGAGTTTCTAACTGAAAATTTTAACTGCCCTGTAGGCTTAAAACAGGATTGTTTGGCTTCACCGATTTTATTTTAATATTTATTGATGAATTAGTGAAATATAAAGAAAAAAGCGGTGTAAGAGGCGTTCAACTATTTCCCGATATAACTGAAATATTATCGCTTTTGTTTGCAAACGATCTTGCACTTACGGCAGATACAGTCATAGGTCTACAAAGATTGTTAAATGTATTACGTACATTTTGTAACGAAAAGGGTGTTAAAACTGACACACAAAAATAAAAAATAATGGTATTTAAAAAAGGAGGGATATTATCGAAATATGAAAAATGGACTTATGATGGGGAAGTTATTGAAACGGTTTACAATTCTGCTATGTACGTAGGTGTAACGTTTACTCAACAACTCTCGCATGCCAGAATGGCGAGTGATCAAGCTATAAAGGCTAAACAAGTCCAAGTCCTTGCATCAGTATTATCGCAATTACACGAGTACGGTCAGTTACCGCGAAATATTTTCGATACAAAAATAAGCCCTTTATTACTGTACGGGTCGGAAAGTTTGGGTATACAGAGGCAAAACTCAACGGAACTAATTTATAATTACGCTTGTAAACGTTATATATGTGTAAGTCGGAATGCTGTAAATGAAGCTGTTTTAGGTGATTGTGAAAGATTCCCATTGTATATAAACACGGCTAAAAGAAGCATTAATATTGGTGTAACATTTTGAAAATGAATAAAGATAGGCTTGTTCAGAAACGTTATTTGATGATTAAAAAGTTGAATAACTTTGGTCAAATCAACTGGGTTTCAGGTGTAAGAAAATTATTATGTAATAATGGGTTTTGGGTATGTTTGGTTTGATCAATGTATAAATCAAGAAAGTTTAAAGGATCAGTACTATCAAGAATGGTAAGGGACAAATTACAAACAGTTCCAAACTGTACTCGTATCGTCAGTATAAGTTTCATTTTATTCACGAGTTATATTTGAATTACGTTGATATCTGAAAATTTATACATTCTCTTGATAAACGAAGGTCTTCTTTTCACAACCTTGAAATAGTGAGAGGCAGATATCAAAATACTCCGAAAGAAGACAGAATTTGTAAATTATGTAGCTTTGGTATAGAGATCGAGTACCATTTTATTTTAGTTTGCCCAAAGCTGCAATATATAATTAGAGAAAAATATATACCTAAGAAATATTTTGAAATTACAAATGTGCATAAGTTTAATATGTTAATGTGCTGCAACTATGATAATGTCGTAACAAATTTAGCTATGTACGCATATTATGCCTTTCAAGAACGTAAGGTAATTTTGGAGACTCAGCAGAATGTTTAAAGTATACTTTGTATATAGATAAGCATTAAGCAAATGCAAAAGGCTCATCATCATCATCATGTATATGTTCATTATCATAGGTACCATTCTGTGTTTATTGTAAAAATATAATATTGTTATGGACCGGTGGCCATTAGCAAATAAATTGTCATAAGAATGAAACAAAATGGAGAGCTAATAAATGCAGAAGAGCCTGCTGTTATGTTCAATATACACACGATAATGCTTCAATATACACACGATAATGCTTCAATATACACACGATAATGCTTTAATATTACTTGATGTATCCAAACTGAATACAGATGTTTCCGAAGCGGGATCTACGTCTATTGCAACATAATGGGATTCCCCTAGGTCTGGGTCGTTTATTGAAGCTTCAAACAGTGTGGTGCCCACGGCGGCATCCTCTGCAAAAGTCTTCGAATCTGGTAGATTGGTTATCTCTGGGCGAGATTTCACGCCTGTAAAAGATATCTACATTCTCTGTATTAAACTGATATTTTAAGAGAACATGACAGTTGTACAAATCGATACATGTATATATGTTTACTATTGATACGTGTGACCCTAAAAGTTTTAGGTTTTTTACGGAGAGATCGTTTCATAAGAAAAATAGAGGTCTGTATACTAATATCTTGATCTGCCCAGCTCACTAGAAATCCTAATGAATACGCACTAGAATAAAACCAGAAACCATTGTTAAGCAATACCTATACATGTTTCTAACAGATATATAAATACATTACTGTTGCTTTAACACATGGACCTCTTTATAATGTCGAGTGGTAAGTCTGATGTCCCACACTTCTGTCGAATCGAACTCCACTCGGGTTGACATGTGGGAGAGCATTCCAGTTGGTTCGTTCAATCAATTATGGTGCCAGCTCATGCTTGAAATATTTCTCGGAGTTACATACATAATCTCATTATAGAGTAGAATATTCTCAACTTGTAAATGGTTGCAGAAAACTCTTTTAGAGACAACAGAAATTTGTTACATTCTTACGTGTTAATGTGACCTCTAAATCTCCACATTGGTCGCTGTGTTTTTCATCTTTGAGACAAATTTGAACAGTGTATGTCTCACCATTATCATCATCAATTCGAAGATCGCGCCTAAGTTTTACATCTACAAATGTTGCATCTGAAATGTTTCAAAAATGTTAGATTTCACATCTTCTCTATTCTTACCAGCTGGGTGAACTTACTTTTGGAAAACCTGGTTTTCTCTCCAAGGAAGATATAAGCTTGTATCACTTTGTGAAAACGATGTAAGTCAAACAGATCTAAAAACCAAAAAAGTATTTTGTCTGAAATTTTATAAATACTGATGACGGGAACACATACCTGCTTCGCATTTAAACGGGACTTTTGAGTTGGGTATAGTGCACGAGAACGTGAGGTCATCTCCTTCATTGTCGGTAGCAGCCACTGTGTATAAGGTATCACCTTGTTTATAGTCCATAGGATCTGCATTAATACTGGTTGGTCCAGCTGTTGAAAGAAAATAATATGTAGTTATAACAAGTTACTGTATGAACCTATTAGCTGTTTTTATGTTTTTTTTAGTTCCGTTGATGACCTACAGCGTGATGTTTGTGGTTCATTCCACATTTTATATTGGCACTAAGTGCAGTAAAAAAAATGTACACTTTTATCTGCATCGGCAGACAAAAGAATCAATGCATGTTGCATTAACTGAGATAAATGACTGCTACTAGTATATTCGGATTTTCATTAACACTAGAAACAAATTATAGACTCTTTGCAAACAAGGGGTGATTTACTTCATCGTCAGGCCATTCGCCATATCGGAATGTTGAGTTGGCGTCAAGTTCCTTCCGAAGACAGATTAAAACTCGATACATCTTGGCCAATTACTGATATCAAATAAAAAGAATAATTACAACCAAAGTTTGTGAAAGCCGGAGCTTCGTTCAGTGTGACTTCTATAGTTAAAACATCCACGTCACTTCCTCCATGACTGTCTGTGCACTCAATCGACACGGAATATGTCGTTGTAGCAGACGACAGTGCACCGTTCTCTCGGTTTTTTATAACGTAATCTGAAGTAAAAAATATTGTAACTATTAGATCTACATATAACTGACTACATTGTACCTAAAAGCAGCTAGAATGATGTAAAAGGAAATGAGTTAACGTCTTCTAGGTTCGCAAGACTTTTGGGCTAGGCGTTAAAATTAGGTTTCAGGAAAACATAAAATAACTAAAAAAAATAATGCATTAAACGAAACTTCTAACACTCCCATGATATTTTAGTAATATTTTTCATACAAATACAGCATTTAAATGCAATTTCTAACACGTTTAGAAAAATGTGTTGTCAAAATAACATATTGAAATTTCAACAAAATTGATGTTTTGACATAATTGTGTTGATTCTACGACCTAAAACCAAACTCTTTATCTGTGATACTTGCACATTTTATAAAAGCACACCATCATGTTTCCTATTGTGATGCCGTCAATTCTGGGATGTCGGGTGTATGTAGAACGAACGTTTCTGTGCAATTTTACTATTTTTATTTTATCCACAATTAATAGTTCAAATTAACAAAAGGTATACATTTATAACAAAATAAGTAGTCAGCTTTTGAACACTGGTTATCCAGTTAATATAATTAGATAAGAAATTTTGTATCACTTTCAACGTCGGTTAACCGAACTAACAAGAAATTAAACATTCAAGTATAACACGCTTGTTCTGTGGATGTCCACTAACTAACTGTCTTTTTTCCTGGATCCCGCATTATTTCTTATCTTTTCAATTTAAGATCTTCAACCAATGAAATCGCAGATTAATATCTTGACAATCAGTATATTCGAATTATGCAAATTATTCTTATACAGTCTTCTTTAGATCTTATCACATTTATGATAGTGATCGAAGGAAGTGGCAAACAATGGAACAAAGACCTTGTTAGAAATTATCTACACTTCGCACTCTTGCATTGCATAACAAATAATCAGCTTAATTATCTACAAATATTTCAGAACCTAGCAACTTAAAAGTTTACAGCAGGACACTTGCCCCTCCGATATTTATTTTCACTCCGTGAAAATGCAGTTTCATCTGATGTATGCTAAAAATATTAGAGTACATGTCTACATTAAATTAAAATTAATGAAATGCTATGTGTTTGGTTTTATTTTACACGTTTAACGTCTTCCTCTTCTAGCGTAAAATCCACGTGGTGGGCGGTCTGAGATGATACCCCTTTGTTTTTGGTGCTTATTGATGTTTCCTGTTTGGTTCTCGTGTCTGAATTCATTAATTTGTTTCTGTTGTTCAAGATTTCCTTTATTTGATTCGGACAGTTCTGCCTTCAGATTGTCAATGATTTCATACAGATCATTGAATCTTTGACTAAAATCACAATACAGATTTGAACGGTTATATGATATACACGATTTCCTGCTTAATTCATCTTGTAGTTTTAACAGATTATTTCTTTCCATTTTCATGGCACTGATTATTTCATTTGAGTGTTCATAATCCGAACGTAGGTTTTTGAATTTTGACAATAGCTCATCCTGCGAATTCACGTTATCAATAAGATAGTTATTCTTAGCTGTAAGCACGTTAATTTCCGTGAATTTACATTTCAATTCTGTGCGATTTTCTGCAAGTTCAGCTTTCAAGTTTTCGTTTTTGTCCCGTAATTTTTGGTTCTTGGCATTTAGGTTGGAATTTTCTAGCTTTACTGCTTCTAGCTTACTTTTCATCCTTTCGTTTTCGTACCGTAATCTGTTCATGCGTTTTATTGTCCCATTCTGCTGACGGATTGCCGTGTTTGTTGAATTTTCTTTTAAGTAACTATCCTCGACTCCGTGAAAAGGCAGTGAAATTTCTAGGATCAGTCTCTTTTGAGATGCAATAGATCTCGCGATGTCGCGTTGTCTTGTTTTCTCTGTTTTGACGCAACTGACTTTTGAATTTCTACACACCCGACCGTAGTGTCCTTTCTTTTGACATTTGTTACAAATTGCCATTACTGCACGGCATTCACTAAATGAATGAAATAATCCACCTTTCGAACACTTCTTATAAGTATTCCACCGTCGGTTATCCGTACGACGTGTTTCACTTCGCTGGGGAATATAATTCATCTTGTAGAATAATCCACTCGCTTTTGTGAAGGTACTGGGAAAGTCAAGTAAACATAGAAGTTCCTTGTACCCGGTTTCTACGCCATGTGTGATGCCGTCAATTCTGGGATGTCGGGTGTATGTAGAACGAACGTTTCTGTGCAATTTTACTATTTTTATTTTATCCACAATTAATAGTTCAAATTAACAAAAGGTATACATTTATAACAAAATAAGTAGTCAGCTTTTGAACACTGGTTATCCAGTTAATATAATTAGATAAGAAATTTTGTATCACTTTCAACGTCGGTTAACCGAACTAACAAGAAATTAAACATTCAAGTATAACACGCTTGTTCTGTGGATGTCCACTAACTAACTGTCTTTTTTCCTGGATCCCGCATTATTTCTTATCTTTTCAATTTAAGATCTTCAACCAATGAAATCGCAGATTAATATCTTGACAATCAGTATATTCGAATTATGCAAATTATTCTTATACAGTCTTCTTTAGATCTTATCACATTTATGATAGTGATAAAAGGAAGTGGCAAACAATGGAACAAAGACCTTGTTAGAAATTATCTACACTTCGCACTCTTGCATTGCATAACAAATAATCAGCTTAATTATCTACAAATATTTCAGAACCTAGCAACTTAAAAGTTTACAGCAGGACACTATTCATGAGTGTTTTAAATTGAAATGAATAAAATGCAATAATTGTATTACTCGATGTTGTTTTATTTGGGAAAATTTGTTTTATAATGAAAATTAAAGGGCTTTGGAAACTTCATCATAGACCAACATAATATCATGTTGTACGATACCAGTAAAATATAATGTTTCACTAAGCTACTCGTAGAAAGCTTTATTCAAATCACACGAGAGAAAAGTAACATATACATATATATAAAGAAAGCAGATTGTTTTTACCTATTACATGGGATGATAAGGTGAAACAAATGTAATGATTTCAAAAAAAGACTTGCAATTAATAATATTAGATTTTGCAGGATTTCGCCAGAATTTTGTACTGACCAAAACCGCTGTTACAAGGGCTTTCATCTAGCTTATCACAATATCGTTTAACGCGGGTTTTTATAGAAGTAAGCCATTTATAGTTATAGCGAGCTCGAAGAGCAGATTCCCGAAGGGCCTGCTCGAGAATCGAGCTTTACGGTAACGCAAGTATACTTTCACACTTGGTGATGGATTTGAAAAGTTTCGTCGGAAGTTCTTAAAAAGCGCACCCTAACGGATAGGTGCTCACAGGAAGTACTTCTTTCCGGAGTGAATACAGAACTTCATTCAATTGCTAAAAAATATTCATCACGCAACAATAATGAAAGAATGCTTTCCAGTTGTTTGAAAAAAATATTATTTTCATTTAAAAGATCAAGCATCGGCCAGAAAATGGGGAAAATGTCATTAATAAGCAGAAAGAAACGGGAACGCGGTAATGACGTCACCGTGACACCTGCTTCCCATAATTTTTGCAACGTATGATATTCACTGTTACAGGTATGGTGACACTAAATGTAGACTTCTTCAAGTGAATAGGTTCTCCTGAATTCTTGTAAGTAGGGAATAGTTTCTTTGTGACAAATAAATGATGCATAATATTTTTAGCTAAATCCGATTTCTTTGAGCTCGCTTTGAGGCTTTGCCTTATTTCATATTAGGGTCTACTTTTAAGGAGTAAAAAACGTTAAATTGACGATAAAACTAGCTTAATATGATTAAAGAATCCAACATATGGCGAGAAATTTATCTGGCTGCTCATCTAAGCTTGAGGGGTGTGATAAGTAAGTATAACCTGTTCTTAGACGGTTTCAAAGTGTAGATTTGAGTAGTCTGTTTGTTTGTTTGTTTTGGGTTTAATGCTGTTTTAACAGTATTTCAGGTATGTAGCAGCGTTATTGGATTCTGTACCAGTACAAACCTGTTCTACATGTATAAATCAGCGATGAACGATGAATGATTTCAGACACAATGTATTTTATCAAATCGTCTCGGAGAAAATACGCCTCTCGCCAGAGGATTGAACTCACGACCCCGCGACCTGTAGATCTATTGTGCTAAGCGGACGGGCTTGACTGATATTAATCATGTTGCGTAAAACATTAAGTGTAAGCACAAAACCATGATGCTAGTATTGGCCTAATGGCTGAAACAATAACAAATCTAGAATGAATTTTTTTTTAGATTTTTTCTTTCAGGTGTTTATGAAATAAATATTAAAGTATATAAGAAATTCAACATTGTTAAAGGGCAAGAGGGCAAGAGTTTTTTCTTGACAGATAGTGTACGTTTATGGCTCTGTTAAACAAGTCTGTCTGCAGATGGACATAGTCGGTACGTAAAACCGTAATCCTGACCAAGACCTGTTCTTACCTCCAAATTCCGGCGGGATGCGATCTAGATAGAAAGGCTCCACTGAGTTTGTGTTAACAATTTCGCATGTGTACGTGTCACCAGTATTAGGATCAGAAGTTCCAACTGTAAACAAAATCTCAGATGTTGTCGTGTCTTCAGAAATGAAAACCGAAGCCGGTAAATTCGTTATTTCAACTGCCTGTTCAATTCAGATATAAAAACAAACATGTTAGCAAATAGTATGTGTAATCTACGCACTAGATTTTATTTGCTTATTATAAAACATATAATTAACTTTTGTTCTGGTTCACCAATTCTATAACAGCAGCTTCGAAAAAAGATGTTATATAAAAATTCATTCTAGAGGACTACAAAAATAGGCACTTAGACTTATTTATCTTTGCGGCCGCAACATTATTTCATCAAAAAAAGATGTAAAATTCTTTTCTATGAAACAAAATAAACGTTCTGTTCAACAAAAAGTGTGCATATTTCAATGTTAGCATGCTTTTTTATATTTACAAAGTTATTGTGAACGCTCAGATATCAAAATCGAGTGGACAGCTGCGTTAAATGGATACAGGCTGATTTTAGGTTAAAATAAAGTAAAGCAATAAATGTATTCACCAACAATATAATTTAGAAACTGAGTAGCTGTGAGCAAATAAACTCGAGCGACAATAAATGTTACGTTGACATCCGGGACAATACAGTTTAAATGTAGTCGAGGTAAATATCGTTAATTACAGAAATAATTCGACTTATAATAATGATATATTCAAAACATGCATTTAAAAAACGTGACATAATGCTAAATACAAACATTCAGACCAATGTTAATGCTGGAAGAAAATGTGACTTCTATGGTGTTAACGAAGTTTTTATCCATGATTTGACCTACTCACCTAGATTTTGCCCAAGATTACTCAGTTTCAAGCACAACTTCGAACTGATAAACATGTTTGTGACATCAGGAAGAAAATGTGGCTTCTAGTGCGTTAGTGAGTTTTTCATTTATTTGACCTAAAAACCTATTTTCTGATTTCAGATAAGCCAGTATCGATATTTAATTGAGGCCAATATTCTGATCAAGTTCCATGTATATTATGACAGAAGTGTTATCTATAGTGTGAAAACAGTAATTTTGTGGACGTCAAACGATGTTCGATATACGATACACGCCTAACCATTCCATCTATACTGATAATTGGTACAGGTTAGCTAATAAGCAATTCCTCCCAAGCACCTCTCAAGCACACTTGTACTGGCGTAATAATAAAATATTAACACTTTACGGATAAATATGGAAATACTAATAACACTTGTACAACTACCAAATGGTATGTATGTTAATCAAGTCTTCAAAATCATAAGAAGATCCCTGGGATACAGCGCAACCATCAAAGGCTTATCAAATCTATCAAATCTTCTAGAAGCATACAGCGCAACCATCAAAGGCTTATCAAATCTATCAAATCTTCTAGAAGCATACTGCACAACCATCAAAGGCTTATCAAATCTATCAAATCTTCTAGAAGCATGCAGCGCAACCATCAAAGGCTTATCAAATCTATCAAATCTTCTAGAAGCATACAGCGCAACCATCAATGGAAGAAAATGCAAAATAAACTGAAACGATATTTTCTGACTTAAATATAGCCAACACTCTAAGACATATTCCGGAAACGTGCAGTTACAATCATGACATAACAAAAGTGTCCGAGGAGAATATAAAAGTATACAAAATCTATACAAATCTATCAAATCTTCTAGAAGCATACTGCACAACCATCAAAGGCTTATCAAATCTATCAAATCTTCTAGAAGCATACTGCACAACCATTAAAAACGTATCCAATCTATTAGATGATATTTCGGAAGCGCAAAATATAAGTATCAAATGTTTATCAGTAAAGCCTGTCCTAGTTCGGAGACGGCATCATGTATATCAATTAATTATATCGTATAGCTTTCCAAAAGGTTCCATCACAAATACTGATAAATAGGATGTTTTTCATTATTTAAAGTCTTGGTTGTACTGGGTTTTTCTAGAATGTTCTTTTTATTCTTGGTGATACATGGAAATGCTGGAACCTTCCATGATGCTTTAAATGAACAGAGCAGAACCTAAAGTAAGATATTATTGAAAAACTTCCCTATATTTCTTAATAACAAAATATTACCAGTTTGGACATGTATTATTTGATGGATTTACATCAACAGAGTGGATCTTTAAAAGAGAGGATTTATATTCCTTAGACATACTAAATTCTGTTTGGATTGTGTTAGAAATTTAGAATAAATACCGATTGGGTTTAAATTTGACCAGGACAGGAATAGGATTATTCTTATATTGTATTAGGACTTTTTACTGATAGTAATTTGAACATTACTTTTCAAAATAAATATGTTATTATTGATAGTTGCTGGTTTGTTTTTCTGTTACCTTTAGTATTTAAAGTAACAAGCAATTGTTACCCTTAGACGTAACAGGAAGCAATGAATACTATCATCAAACGTTTATCAAATTATGAAAAATATCCTTTGGAAGCATAGAAAACAACCATTAAAGGTTGATCAAATCTACAAGAAGATACATTGGAAGCACAGAACACAACTATCACAGGTTAATCAAATCTATACAAGTCGAAAGATTTCCTGCGGCCAGAAGTTATACAGATCAGAAATTGTTATGGATGTATGTGTAACCCCTCAGCCTAAAAAAGTAACTTAATGGGGAATAACGTGCTTGCTTTTTTTTAATTATACAATAACGCTTAAATGTAGGAAATATTACTCCATTATACATGATTTACAAGTAGATCTATGAAATATGTTTTTCTTAATTCTGAAAGTTATTGTTTTGAGCAAAAATAACTTTTAGCTCAACTGGTCACATTCCTTGACTATTGAAATACTTCACTAGAGCGAATACAAATGTGATTCATGCCCTCACCTGGACTTCGTTGACATACTAAGTATAGAGCAAAACAACACAGGACCATAATCCAGGAAATTAAAATCCCTTATGCACAACTAGGTATCAATACTGATCATTGCTGAAAGTTTGAATAAATTATATGAAATAATGAATGAGGAATTTAGGTCACAAACATTGCTCTGTATATCATATAGAGTGCCGGCTATATTGCAGAAACGGCGTTCCATAAATGCGATAAGCCAATCGCATATCGGTAAAAAGTCACGTGAAATCACCTAGTCCCCATATGCTACACTACTTGTTGCATTCCAATATACCTGCGGCCTCCAGGCCGCAAGTAATAAAGCCCGAAACGCGTGAAAATGTTCCGAATGTAAATCGGGTGAAGTAAGCGCTCTATGTAGATTATGCGTCTAGATTGATTAAACTGGGCGAGTCTACTTACTTATTACTTGAGGATGAAAAAAAAACGTGTTTTTTAAATGTTGCTCTTAAACAAGGGTGGCGGTTGAGCTACTAAAAGTACAACAACAGTTGATTCACAACAAATCGTACGGTATGTTTTATAATCAGTAGAAGCTAGTCGTATTTACGCTTATGAGACCTGTTTCACCCATAAGTAAAGAACTGACAGGTCCATCATGAAATATTTTCCCCATCGTGCAAATACTTGTCCTATTCAATATGATCGCGGCCTCATCAATGAAGAAATACATTTATACTCGGATAAGGTAGAATCTTGTCAAAAGACTCAAAGATTCTTTTCAAAATCACAAAGCATCTGTTAGGTGCTACAAATAACATCACTTTATCAAAGTCTACTTCCTCCAAACAACTCGCACAAGACTTTAGTGACTTTTTCATAAACAAAATAGACAAAATAGGGACAGACATAGCATTCTTTTTTGTATCTGACATTTCTGACGACACTGAAACACGACCACCAATGAAGGTTTGCCTAAACAGTTTTACTCCAGCCACACCAGAAGAAGTGAAGAATATTATTCAGGCATCTCTCTGTAAGTCGTGTGAATTAGACCCAATACCAGCTTGGCTTTTAACGCCATGCCTTCACGAGCTCCTTCCAGCTTTGACAAAAATTATCAACACATCACTGGAAACCGCGTATGTTCCAAAAGAATTCAAAAAGTCTCACGTAAGACCACTTTTGAAAAAAACAGACCTTGATTCCAATGAGCTAAAGAACTACAGGCCTGTTTTAAACCTACCATTTGTATTAAAAGTACTGGAAAAAGTAGTAGATAAACGCATTGAGTGCCACCTGATTTTGAAGAACCTACATGAACAGCACCAGTCTGCATATAGAAAGCATCACTCGACAGAAACTGCACTTCACTTCTCAAAGTTCAAAATCCCTGGATCAAAACGAAATCACAATTTTGGTAATGCTTGACTTATCAGCTGCGTTTGATACTATCGACCATGAAACGTCATCACTGAATCATCACTTTTTTTTTTTGGGGGGGGGGGGGGGGGCTCCGCGGCTGAGTGGTTAAGGTCGCTGACTTCAAATCACTTGCCCCTCATCGATGTGGGTTCGAGCCTCACTCAGGGCGTTGAATTTTTCAATTGAAGAGGAAGCCATCTAGCTGGCTTACGGAAGGTCGGTTGTTCTACCCAGGTGCCCGCTCGTGATGAAATAATGCACGGAGGGGCACCTGGGGTCTTCCTCCATCATGAAAGCTGGAAAGTCGCCATATGACCTAAAATTGTGTCGGTGCGACGTTAAACCCAACAACAACTAAAAAAAATCATCACTTTTATACAGATGACTCAAAACTATATTTGTCGTTTAAGCAAAAAAAAAAAAATATTTCCTACCAACATGAAGCCCTATCTCGAATTAAAATCTGTCTCAAAGACATAGTCTCTTGGATGCATCAGAACATGCTGAAGCTCAATACTGACAAAACTGAGGTCATTTTGTTTCACACAAATTACACAAAAATACCCGAAGATATCTGCGTGAAAGTAGGACCCGCTCAGATAAAACCATCAATTTGTGTGGAGAATCTCGGTGCTAGAATGGATTCATACACGGTCATGACACAGCAGGTTAACTCTCTTTGTAGAGCTAGTTATGCACAACTTCGGCAAGTAGGTCACATTAGGCAGTACATCACAGCTGATGCTACCAAGTCACTTGTGGACTATCTGGTTACATTGAAAGTAGACTACTGTAACTCGCTGCTGTATGGAATTTCCAAAGACACACTGCAAAAACTTCAATGTGTACAAAACACAGTGGCCCGTATCATAACCAGGACTCCACGATACGATCACATCACGCCGGTATTGAAGAAGTTGCATTGGCTTCCGGTTCAGCACCGCATTGAGTTCAAAATCCAAAGCAATGCACAATGAATCTCCTAAGTACATTGTCGATATGCTGGACATGTACAAACCTCGTAGAGACTTAAGGTCGGCAAATGGCCTGGTGACTTTGGTTGTTCCGAGGAGTTGAACGACAGAAGTTTCAAGCATGCAGTTCCAAAGCTTTGGAATGCCTTCCCAGCAAGCATCAGAGATTCAAGCTCACTGTCCGCATTTAAAAAATCTTTGAAAACGCATCTCTTTCACACATGTTATATAAAATAACAAAATCTGAAATACTGTTGAAAATGGC
Organism: Mercenaria mercenaria; assembly: GCF_021730395.1. NCBI lineage: Eukaryota > Metazoa > Mollusca > Bivalvia > Venerida > Veneridae > Mercenaria > Mercenaria mercenaria. The sequence goes on along the minus strand of NC_069364.1, from coordinate 32,094,231 downwards.
GTTAAACCCAAAACAAACCAGGTTTGTTTTGTGTTGAGAAAGGGATTGCTCTCGTAATGTAATATAGCGTTGACCATAATTTATGGATGATCTTGTTTTAATTACTATTCCTTTCAATCTTTTACCAATATATTTACATGTATTTATATGAATGTATGTGTTCTTTATGTTTTTGTAAAGCACTTTTGAACGTACATATTTTGTGTGAAAAAAGTGTTATATAAGTGTGGTATACTACTACAACTACTACTTCTACTACTACTACTAATAATAATAATAATAACTTGGAAGCTCAAAACACAGTTATCAAAGGTTTATCAAATCTATAAGAAAATTCTTTGGAAGCACAGAACACAACCTTCTATAAAAAGCGATTTAATTATATCTCCCCACACTCTCGGTATTAATTGATGATGAAGCACTTACGTAATTAACAGCAACAACTGTTACAGTAAGCTGACATTGGCCGTAACTACAGGATCCAGTATTATATACATATGCGATGATGGAATATGTGGCGGAGTCGAAAATCTCTGGAAATGCTTGTGTTGTTGTCACTTTTCCTGAATTTGATCGGTAATTGCGTACCTTTGTAATATGCAGCTTGATAACATCGAAGATTTTGAATGAATTTAATTTCAGAACTATATTATAGATGTGCCTTTGAGGAGTAAAACGGAACTATATACATGTATGTTGGATACATAGAAATATCTTATACATCACCATGTCATTCACATGACAAAATATGTATATAATGAAGAAACGTTTAAGATCTTAAACATTAACTAAATATGCTATAACTTGCTGATCTATTTGAGCAGAAATGTTAACTGCAATACAGAAAACAAGACGATTCAGCCAAAACGAACTTGTATCTTTCAAGTATGATAAGCCAGTCGTATATCATTCTAGTTTTTGAATTCATTCTTCTCGGCAACAGTAGTAACAGACATATTTACCTGTTGATGAATCAATTGAAAACAAATATCCTTCTGATGCCCTTATAGAGTAACTCAGATCATTGAATGTTCCAACAGAAACTAGAGTGGATATGTCGAACAACTCATCTCCTATGGCGAACTCTGTATCTGCCGAAAAACTAGCGTCAGAACACTGAGGAGTGCTACTGCAATATTCTGTAAATAAATTGAAATTGATACTCTTCGCCTAGATTTATTTTTGAATGATGCATCTTACAAATAAAAGGTTACAACATAAAGTCGCTGTAACCAATATGATCTCAACATACCAAAACTAACGTTGTTATATACTAAATGTTCATTTTTTTGTAAAATTTTAAGTCACGTCTGCAGAATCTTGAACCATATGGCAACTTTCCATCTTTCTACTCGTGAAGTTAAACTCAGGTGCCCATGCTAAACTTGCATTATTGTATACACAAACGGACACCTGTTTAGAAACACAGCCTTTCCGAAATAATTCCAAGTCAGTAACCTTTACAACCTCGTAAACATATTTGTTGATAAACAGATCAGTATCTGACTTTCATTTTTTTGTGATCAAATGCTGAAGTTCTTTCAAATGTTTTTCTTTTCTTACTTTATTTATACCAAATTCCCCGAAAATAATTGTGTCACGATCACCTGAGTTCAAAACAAAATACGGAAAACATGCTTCAAACCAAGGTATATCCTCTGCCTTTCTACCGATATACATACATAAAAAACTATTGACGACTGTAATAATTCAAACGTATCTAAAGGCTAAGGCTGGTATGCCCACTGAACGGGAATGCAGGACACAGGGAAGTAAAGTAAACTAAACAAATGCGTGTTTCCAAGCTTTTAAAATCTTTAGTTGCCGACTGGAAGCAGTTTTAAAAGTAATTAAACAACATTATTTGCTTAAACTGACGCAAATAAACACAATGGAAGAAAATGCAAAATAAACTGAAACGATATTTTCTGACTTAAATATAGCCAACACTCTAAGACATATTCCGGAAACGTGCAGTTACAACCATGACATAACAAAAGTGTCCGAGGAGTATATAAAAGTATACAAAAGGGAGCTATCTGGACTCGTTACGTCTTCGTCGGTATAGAAATAAGATATAAATTAAAACTGAAACCTTCAATATCGATCGTTAAGTCATCACATATCTCATTCCTTCTCTCGTGTCCGCAGATATGTATACTGTACGTTTTGTTGACCTCTTTATCCCATAGATAGGTCGTCATTGTAATGTTTCCGAGATTATCTACAAACATATATAATATATGTTATCGAAACTGGTACAATTATAAATCACTTAATCGAAAAATATATATAGAAATAAATCGCATATTTTATAGATAAGGAGCAACACTGCATCGAAAAAATGAACACTAAAATGTTTTACTGTTTGATTCTTTCATTATTTAGTGGGAATAGACTCGTAATTATGCTCGACAATTTCTGTAAGATTACGTTTTTCAATATTCTACGTCAGAATTCTCCGGCGGTCAGGAAAACAAGGAGTTTCCTACCTGCCGGAAAATGCCGACATTGTATACAGAAATTGCGTCATCTAACAAATATTGCCGATTGTCACTGCCGATCCTCTAAATGAATTTAGCATTGTTTTTAAGTTTTGTATGGAAATCTATATCGGGATTATTAAACTAGTGTGTTGATCTTGCCTGTCGCCTATATGGTAAGCACGACCTGAACCATACCAAGGCTCCATGAGAAGGACAGAATGATTAACGGTATCAAATGTCTTCTGAAAGTGTACAACAATTTGAAACAGAGTTACCAACGTCCCCTGCCTAGAGACATTTTACACAAAACAAAGTGCATGCCAATACAACATATTCTAAGTAACAGAGCAACAAAGTCGTTAGTCATATCTATATATGATGTAATTCATGAATACATTATGAAGTTTGAAAATGTCTGGAAATCTATAAATGGTGAATGCTTTCAAATGCTAATATCTGTATTTAACAGATTTATTATGATTAAATTTTTAAATTGGTAAGGAAAAACAAGAGGGACATTGACCATAAAGCACTTACTGTGTACAAGGCTTCAAGTGTGTTTGTATAACGTAATGGTACATGTACAGAGTAAGGTTTCTTCTATGTTAGCCTATATAATATACATGTCACACACATTTTTGAACCTAAGGTAATAATTTGAATTATTACGGAAGACAGTACAACTCTGATATCACACGCCAAATATCAAGGCTCTAAATTATTGATTCTGAGAAGAAAATTTTCAAAGTTTCTTATATATAAAAGTCAAACCCTTATATCACATGCCAAATATCAAAGCTCTAGAGAGAAAGATATTTAAATCTGATAGGTGAAAACCTTTCTTTAACCAAAATGACCCAACAATGAACCGAAACCATTTGAAAAAATTTGAAAGAGGGCTACCCAGAGATCATTTTTGTAAAGTTTCATCAAAATCCATTCAGCGGTTTTAAAGAAATTATTGATGAAAAGTGACCAAGCCCTCTGGTGGCCATGTTTTTGACAAATAAGAAAAAAAAAAGAATAATATTTGTAGAAGGTCACACAAGGACCATTTGTGTGATATTATCTTTAAATTGGGCTAACAGCAACAAGAAGATTTTCTAAGTTTTTACTATAGACCTTTTTACTCCGTACTAATTCCTTAGCAACGGGAAACAATTTTCGCGCATGCGCAATCTACGTAGGGCAAAAAGACATGACTGCACAATATACTAGTAAATTACGTTAGAGTTATACTTTATTTCAGTATATTCGATCAATAATGAGTTTGTTTTATAGTAAATATCCACTAAAAGACAAAGGACAATATATGTACCTCTTTGCCAACTCACAGCTAATACAGTTTAACTAAAGCGCATTATCTAGCTTTGATGATTTTGGATTTATAAACATCTTTTCAGCAAGGTTGTTCTCGACAAATTCAGGTTAAGAAAAATGAAAAAAAAGGTATTTTCCATGAATTAATAAAGTTTTTGTTCTATTTCCTAACATGATCTCACATAACTTACAACCTGTCGCAATTAGTTTACATGATTCTTAAACTTTAATGTCGCAGTTGAAAATAACAAAGTTCAGCCTTTGATATTTTTATCCAATCATACTGATCAATTCATTCCGAATTCAAAGAAAAAAAAAAGAAATAAAATGAATAAATATAAATCATAAATAAAATAATAATCCTTTTAAAACTGTTATTATTTTTTATTTCTATTGATTCTTCGAATTTGAAAGTTTTTATATGGCACTATCGAATTCATTCGGGCGCGGTCAGATTAAATAGAGATGGTGCGTGTAGCGGGGGGGGGGGGGGGTTCTACAATTACATTCTTTATCTGTTCTATTTTTTGCGGAATTCAAGTTTATCATAAGTATTCTATTGAATTACGAATAATGACTTCTGCTCACGATACATTTTCGATATGAAAATGATCTACCATGTAAACATAAGACATAAAATAAGTAGAGATTTATATTAGGTGTTTTCCTTCAGTGTGTTTAGTTATAGTTCTGGATTTGATTCATATCTTACGAATTTCGATTTTTTGTAACTACACTTTTATAGTTTTAAATGAAAATGTCCATTAAAGTTCCAAAATATATTTTTATAGAACTTAAAATACTAGGTACCTCGTTAAATGTTTATTTTTGATTCACAAAACGGCTCCGCCACGTGATATATTAATCCGAGTGCGTTCTTATATTATGGCATTGATTACCAAATGCATTAAAGACACTGATTCTGGTATGCCTGGTATGTGGCCTATGGAGATGATAAGGTCTGCGTATTGGCGATAAGGGCCAATACACAAGTCAGGACCATTGGTAGACTTGCTTCTGTTTATCATAATAAGCTACTGTATAGCTACTGTGCAGGAAATAAATTGCAGGTGATATTTCTCACCTTTATAGCAAATCAGTTCTCACCTTTATAACGAGTTTAGAAAGCTTGATTGAATTAGGGCTAAATAAACAAAGTGATTAGATACAACAGTGTTTTATCATATTTTTAATAAAGTAAGTTTTTTAACAATTACATCTCATTATTGCTGTTTTTTATTATCAAAAATATAAATAATGCATTCAGGCACATAACTTTTAGAAGTAATAAATTGTGTATTTTGAACAATGATATATCTTTATTGCTGGATTTTATTATACAAAAAAGAAAGTTAACATTATTTAGACAACACAAGAGGAATTAAGCATTTTTAATATATAACATCCTTCTGTCTATATACCTTCTTTATCTATTAAAAATGCAACTGAACGCTTCTTTAATTTCTAATAAAATCCAGCAATTATCTTTTTTTTCGTTTTTATTTTGTTACTTTTGATAAAAAGATCATAATCATTGAATAAACAAACTTGTAATTTCTCTTATTAAGTTTTGAATAATTATTTTATAGTGAGAAATACTTTGCTATAAGAGTTATAATTTAATTGGCCAGGACATTACTCAACATGACGGAGCAATCAAAATTAGTATCTTATCAATTAAAATAATTTTGTGTACATGCTGAAAAAAGACTAAAAAAAAACAACAGCATTTCAATTAATAAAATGCAAAACACAGGAAATAACCAATTTACCTGTAGGCAATAAAATTTATGATTCTCTGACAATAATTAGGCTACATGTCAAGTCTACAGGGGTTTTATGGACCCTTATCAGACTGGACCAGACAGGATCTTGTATATTGGAGATTAAAAAGTCTGGTATTTGGGGGGGGGGGGGGGGGGGGGTCACTTATATAGGAGATTTTCTTTGCCTTTAAAGTACATCACATCAAAGCCATCTTATATGCTTCAGTAAATTTTATGATCCGCTTTAAATAGGGGACACCCCTGAAAAGATCTTTATTACCACGATGCCCTATATTTTATCATGTCATTTGCATGATGGTTACGTAACGATTTCCGGTAAATCACTTAAAGGCAAAGAAGACCCCCCCCCCCCCCCCCCCCCCAAATACCAGACTTTTTAATCCCCAATATACAAGATCCTGTCTTGTCCAGTCTGATAAGGGTCCATAAAACCCTGTAGACTTGACATGTAGCCTAATTATTGTCAGAGAATCATAAATTTTATTGCCTATAGGTAAATTGGTTATTTCCTGTGTTTTGCGTTTTATTAATTGAAAAGCTGTTGTTTTTTTTGGTCTTTTTACAGCATGTACACAAAATTATTTTAATTGATAAGATACTTATTTTGATTGCTCAGTCATGTTGAGTAATGACCTGGCCAGTTAAATTATAACTCTTATAGCAAAGCATTTCTCACTATAAAATAATTATTCAAAACTTAATAAGAGAAATTACAAGTTTGTTTATTCAATGATTATGATCTTTTTATCAAAAGTAACAAAATAAAAACGAAAAAAAAAAGATAATTGCTGGATTTTATTAGAAATTAAAGAAGCGTTCAGTTGCATTTTTAATAGATAAAGAAGGTATATAGACAGAAGGATGTTATATATTAAAATGCTTAATTCCTCTTGTGTTGTCTAAATAATGTTAACTTTCTTTTATGTATAATAAAATCCAGCAATAAAGATATATCATTGTTCAAAATACACAATAATTTATTACTTCTAAAAGCTATGTGCCTGAATGCATTTTTTATATTTTGATAATAAAAAACAGCAATAATGAGATGTAATTGTTAAAAAACTTACTTTATTATAACATTTGATAAAACACTGTTGTATCTTATCACTTTGTTTATTTAGCCCTAATTCAATCAAGCTTTCTAAACTCGTTATTAAGGTGAGAACTGATTTGCTATAAAGGTGAGAAATATCACCTGCAATTTATTTACTGCACAGTAGCTATACAGTAGCTTATTATGATAAACAGAAACAAGTCTACCAATGGTCCTGACTTGTGTATTGGCCCTTATCGCCAATACGCAGACCTTATCATCTCCATAGGCCACATACCAGGCATACCAGAATCAGTGTCTTTAAAACAGCAACCTCAGTGACCCCCGAGTATGTAGATATCATTAAAGTCGAAGAAAAATATATACAACAACGATTTGAAGTTGCGGGAAACATAGATATAATGAAAAAATATGACATTTTTAAGTGTAAAGAACAAGTTTTATATTAGTATGATGTGTGGAAATGGACTGGAAATGCTTGTTCTTTTCTGACGAAAATATGAATAAAGCAAGTTTTCCAGGTAAGATATGATTAAAAACATACATGTCTTTAATCAAAGCATACTGTATAATAAATTACTTGACTGAATTCAACCTTATAGTGGCAAAACAATTCGTAATAAAATGATGATTTTGTGTAGGTTTTCTTATCGTTGAGAGTTTTTTTTGCCACACGTAAAGAGCGCACGCGCGATAAAATCAAAACATCTGTGGAGTTTGCATACCGTAGCTTGGATAAAAAGGTCTATATACATGTAGGGAAAAGTGACCACATCCCCTGGCATGTGTTTTGACGAATCGGAATTATTTGAACAATTAATCTTGATAGAGGGTCAACACAAGGACCATTTCAATAAAATTATATAAAAATCGGGCCAGCAGTTTCACACAAAAAGATTTTTAAATTTCCACTATAAACATATAGGGAAAAGTGACCACATCCCCTAGCGGCCATGTGTTTTGACGAATCGGTATAATTAGAACATTCTTGGTAGAGGTTGACATAAGGACAATTTGTGTGAAAATGTTTCAAAATCGGACCAGCGGTTTAGGAGGAGATATCGTTTGAAGATTTTTCAGAATAACTTTGATAAAGAACGACCCAAAGTTCTATACCAAGTTCCATTAAAATCCATTGAGAGGTTTTGGAGGAGATGCCGTTTAAACAAATGTTGATGATGGACGAACTGTTTGGCGGACGGACGCACGGACGACGGACGCGTGATCAAAATAGCTCACCATGAGCATTTTGTGATTAGGTGAGCCAATAAATAAAAGTAAATATTTTTATTTTTCTTACCTGTCAATACCAATTATCTTACTTAAAACATAACTTCATTTTTAAAACAGTGGGAAAACTGATATAAAAACACATGTACCATATCATATAAAAGGGAGGTAATTTCATGTACAAACAAAAAAAAATTAACTTGGGTGCCTGTGACATTGACCTTTGCACATGACATAATGTCTCGTAATTGTGAATATTTATACCAAGTTATTTGAATATGCACCAATGCATAAAAAGTCACAAACTAGACAAGAAAATATTCTATCCCCTAAGGCGACATTATCCTTGTTGCCAGGGGTTTGTGCATTGCTTATGACACATTATAGGAATATTTGTGCGAAGAAATTTTAAAATCCCTTTATGAATGGCAGAGTTATGGACCTTATTAGAAACGGACCATGTTAACCTTTGACCTTGCAGCTGTTTAAACAAATGTTGACGATGGACGAACTGTTTGGCGGACGGACGCACGGACGACGGACGCGTGATCAAAATAGCTCACCATGAGCATTTTGTGCTTAGGTGAGCCAATAAATAAAAGTAAATATTTTTATTTTTCTTACCTGTCAATACCAATTATCTGACTTAAAACATAACTTCATTTTTAAAACAGTGGGAAAACTGATATAAAAACACATGTACCATATCATATAAAAGGGAGGTAATTTCATGTACAAAAAAAAAAATTAACTTGGGTGCCTGTGACATTGACCTTTGCACATGACATAATGTCTCGTAATTGTGAATATTTATACCAAGTTATTTGAATATGCACCAATGCATAAAAAGTCACAAACTAGACAAGAAAATATTCTATCCCCTAAGGCGACATTATCCTTGTTGCTAGGGGTTTGTGCATTGCTTATGACACATTATAGGAATATTTGTGCGAAGAAATTTTAAAATCCCTTTATGAATGGCAGAGTTATGGACCTTATTAGAAAAAGACCATGTTAACCTTTGACCTTGCAGCTAGGGTCTGGGTCTTATGCATGACACGTCGTCTCATTATGGAAAACATTTATGCTAAGTAAACAAATGCCAAATGAAGACTATCTAGACCAACTTGAAATTTTTAACCCATTGAAAAACTGTTCTTAAAGTAAAATGGATATGACACAATTAAGAATCTAATTTGGAGATACGTTCAAAGAAACTCGGGAATCCCTGATTTCTATTTTTTCTTCACGAATATGAACATCAATAAACGCTTGGTATGATGTTTCAGTGTATGTTAAGATAAAAACGTGTTCGCCTGATTGATTTCCTTTTTTTACGGGGAAAAGTAACATATTTAACATTGTCCTGTACAATAAGGAATAAATTCGGACTCGTAACCATCTAGAAAACATATTGGACTAGCTTTCGTCTCATCAAAGGGATTCTTGTCCAAAAATATCGTCATATTGTACAAAAGTAGTGCAAGGTATCTACCCATCCTCCGCACAACACCCCTCCCCACAAACCCCCCAAAAAATAAAATAAAATAAAATGAAAGGAAAGATATAAGTAGATATCGACGCAACGTGTCGCAACGTTCCGATGTTTTGTTTGGTATTTTCTTAATTGTGTGCTCAGTTAGAACGTGTAACAATCCATAAACTGTCTTATAGTTCCGCCGCATTAAAATTTTCAACAATAGGCAGTATACGTTGTATATGATTATGTCATTTGGTCATGTCCGACCTCTTAGATATGCAATAAAGGCTACTGTAAATTTTGATTGGAGTCCATTCAACATATGGGTAATAGAGTTCCGCTTAAGCCGGTGCATGCTAGGGGACGAGAGAGGTGTTGCACATTTCATTACCTCTCATGAACAGATTCAATCCAACCGAGTCTGTTACTATTCTTCTTGATTGCATTATTTGCTTCCAAAAGATCTTTTTACATATTATTTTTATTCACTCATTCACTTATTTAAAATATTCATTTTATAGATGATTACAATGTGCAAGGTATTGCTTTGTCATCGGCCTGTTAGTTAAGCTAAAGTCAGTGAATTATGTGATGTATATACATTGCTATACCATCGACCAGTTACGCAAGAAAGGAAACAAAAGTTTATTTGGGTTTAAAAAGTGTAACAGCTGATCCTCAGCTTGTCAGTGCATTTGCAATAGCTCGCATAGAAAGCCATGTAAAAATTCTTTCATGTGATTCGAAGTCTTCTGTGTTTTTCATTGTTTATAAAGAAAAAACCTTTCAGCCAGGGGTCTAAATTTTGCATATGCCATGTTATAGGGGATATAATACCATTCATGCATGGCAAAACGCTGCTGATATTGGCTGGTCTTCGGGCAGATTTTAAAAAAGAAACACTTGTCCTTAAAACATAATTTCATGAATTAGACTTGACCAGAACGGGAGGTTTAAAATGTTATAAAATGTATATGCCTATAAAAATGTTATGATATACGAACCATAGTAATTTCCTCCAGTGGTGCCTAGAAAGTATCCTGGATTAACACCGGTGTCGACGTCTTCATATGTATATTCGTAAATTAAGTTTTCACCTTCGTTATCCCAGTACATTATCTCGAATATATTGTCCAAATACGACACAGTTTGACGATTCAAATCGATATGTGCTGAAAGTAAATATTTTGTGAAAATCCGACTCGTTCAAAGACCAAAAATAAATCTAGCTATATTTGCTATATATTTTATTATATAAAAGCATTCTGTTCAGTTTTTAAACATGGAAAAAGTGGCGATGAGATGCAATGTCACTTGAAAATAGTCTTTTAGCAGAGAAGTTTTGCGGTGGATGAGGTATTTCTGCGTTATAGCAACATGCAGGTAAGTCGTATAATATGTTAATAATGATCACTTGACATCGGTCCATGGTTTGTTCTACTGCCACTAAATGTTGCTGGTCTAATTCCAAAACATGAGGGAAATAAATCTGAACATTCATTTCTGATGTCATTTAACAAAACACTATTTGAATAGCTTCCGGTCAATAGCAAAAATTCTTTGCGCCGCGTCCTTCGAAGCCAGGCAATAAATGTATAATGGATTCTTTCTTTTAAAAAAAATGTTAGCCTCTCTGGAAACTTCCAACGTCTCCTCGATATCTTTGCAATATCTTTTCTATTACAAACATTATATCTATGAACATTTTAGTATGTTTAGAAAACTGTGTTTTAAGTAATATATATCTATATATATTTATACAACGAGATCGGAGAGATTTCATTTCCTTTTCAACCTCAACCATGTTATAAAAGATATAATGGAGAAAAATTATGACAAAAATCAAAATGACTATTTTCATCCTGACATATATTTTAAAAAATCAGTGTAGCTTGGCGTTTAATCATCTATCAGAAATAATTCTGAGTCAACCACTCAATATTATTAGGTTATTTAACATTGTTCTGTAAATTACGGAGATATATTTGGAAGAGTAACAAGCTGAGAAAACCATATGGACGAGCCGCTAGGCGAGTCCAATATGATCTACCCAGCTGGGTACGACTACAAATATATCTCGTATTATACAGTCCAACGTTAAATAACTTTTCTATTCTATATCTATTTTATTCTAGTTAAAACCAAAAATGATTCACTGAATATTGTATTTCTGCCAGACGGATAATCGAGCGCCTACTTCACCCGATTTACATTCGGAACATTTTCACGCATTTCGGGCTTTAGGTCACAATTAGCTAAATAGTTTCCCCTATATATTCTATATAAAACTGACCTTTTATAAAGAGCTACCAAACATAGCTAGACCCATTTCAGAGAACAAATCCTTACCTCAATTTATGATAAAACTGATATAAAATGAAGAGATAAGTAGGGGTCATGTATCTTCTAAGAGAGATTTCTCTGGTCACATTTGCTTACTGTAAACTGACATCAAAATCACACTGCTGTGACCTGGAAGTACTACTCATACTAAAATTGAGCTTCACTTCACCAAATACAACCTGCGCACCCATTTTTCCTACCAAAATGTCAAAAATACATCCACAATGAAATTTAAACAGAAACTAGCTTCAATTTAGACCTCTGTTGCCATGCCAAGTGAAAAATTAGTGTTCAAATACCTGGCAGCCATTACGCGACTAGACCAGATGGCTCCCACGCTGGTTCCTTTAGTTTAGTTAGGCCTTTAACGTATGTTTAACATGAGACTTTTTGAACCGTCCAAAAACGGAAAAAATACAGGTTCTTTGTACGCCAGTGCGTCCAATAAGGTAATACATTGTACGGTCACGTGTTGCAAATGAACGTTCACAATTAACAATTATGTCTTTTTTGATTAGCAGTATCTTTTTCTCTGTTTAAATTTCTGTGATTATACTTAAAATGGGGCCTATACCAGATGGCATAGTTCACGAAAGAAGTCCATTCAACATCAAATGTATTGTAAAACTGAATTTTCTCACACTTTGTTACCATGTTTAGTTTAAAAAAAAAGATCACTTCTGATTTTGATGACGTTCAAGATTTCTGTGTTATTTGACTGAGTAAATATATATACACAGAGTAAAATATATATACACATGTTTAAAATCTGAAACCAATTCTTAAAAATTTCGCAAAAGTTTAGAATGAAAATTGTCATATTATGAGTTCCAGCCACAGCAATCAAATAATTCGGTCGGTGGTTTTTAAGTTTAAGGAAAAATACCAAGGGTTGCACTAGAAGATTAGTAAAGTGTATAAGACTTTGGTCTTACTTGGTAAATGTCTATATACTGGCGCTTGGTTCTTTATGACGTTGAAAGTGAAAACATCAGTGTCCGTTGTATTGTATCCGTCTGAGCATCTTATTGTAACTGTGTATTGCTGTGTCCGGTTATGAGTCAAACATCCAATATCGGTATCGCAGTAGTAGGGTATTGGAGACTGGTACTTGTACCCACAGCCTGGGTCTTGACATCTTAGCTTGTACAGCGTATACGCTGCAAACAGTCGTTTAGAATTTCTAACAAAAATATATCCGCATGATATATGCACAGTCTTGGGCCTAATATGAAGAGTACAACAAGTAACTAATTTCATATCGATTCATAAAAATGCATCCCCTTAAGTCATATTGCATACTAGAAAATCTAACATGAAATAAGGCACTGCCTCACTCGGGAATCGATCCGACTTCAACTCAACACATACGATTTGAAAAGAACTACATCTATCTAATGACACCATCGATTCCATATCATTTTAAGGTATTGGACCCCTAAAAGTAATGTTAAAAAATGGCATTTGCTTGGTATATTCTTTAACTTGACCATGTTTCGCACTGTGTTGCAAATTTTAAACAACTTTTATCGTGCCGTTTTTGTAAATTTTGCATAATTTATGATATTTTCTCAAGCTCAAGTAGAGACAAATTTCAATGTGATGGCCACTATCTGAAACGTTTGCAGAGAATTCATTACAGCATTACTTTTAATAAAAGAAATATCAAACTATTGTTAAACAATTATAAAACACAAAATAAAACTGTAAATATCATTTTTTCAAGGGTGCCTCGAATAAACAGATTTAATGAGACAGAATTCTAACTCCAACATTGAAAAAATAAGGTCGAATCCTGTGAGTCTGTTTTGAATTTTGCTCACTTCATTCAAAAATAACCTTGGGGCAGAAGTAAAACCTACCTGCATTTCTTCCACAATATGTAATCTAAAGAATGAAGGCAAAACAGAGAAATTTTACCGCATGTAACTCAGTATTTTTAAAGATGTCTAACTCTACCCCTCCTGATTCAGAGGTAAATTCACTTTGAACAGCAAGAAATCGCTCATTAAATGAAAATTTTCCACATTTGTACAATACATCCATAATAAGTATTGTTAGAAGTAAAAACTTACTAGAAAAAAGGAAAATATGGAGAAAAAAAATTGGTCCCAGCGGGGCTTGAACCTGCAGTCAAAGTAGGTTTATGGTAGAAATTGAATACTCTTCAAAAAGGAGGTACTCTATTACGGGTCCAATAGGCTATATACCAATAAAAGAAATTGTTCTTTGTTTCATATAAAATTCAGCTACTTCAGAACATTTTTTTACAGTTTCTAGATTTTCACTCCGTCGTAGACCTATTTTCCATAAGATATCCATACATTTGCTTCAAGAAAATGAAAAGAAAAAGGGGTGTTGAATAGTATGCAGTGAAATGCAAGTCAACTGAAGTCAGGTACCCTCATATTGCCGCATTTCAGAAAGCGGTCCGCTGAATAAACACCCTACTTTGGTATCGATGTAACTCATTGCAGACTTGGAGTGGTCTTCTGTGCATGCCCGAAAGTGATTATCAGTTCTAGCGCACGGCAAAAATATGCATATTTTTGCATGTCCGCATGCATTTAGTGTACTATATGCATAAAATACTGACTAAAGGTTAGGGTTAGTATCACCATGGTTACAAAATATATATATTTAAGATATTTTCGTTCAAATTTAGTTAATCCGGTATGTACCGGAGACTGTAATTTATACCGGCGCTCCAAGTCTGCATTGAGTCACAGTCCTTTCGTATTCAAGTAAACAACTCGAAAACATGCGAATATTAGCATGAAATGTGTCCTGTTTTATTTAAAATTCATTCCACGACTGAAATAATGCCCATTTGGCCCCAAATTTACGCGCAATGCGCGAAAAATGGAAAAAAATAGGATCTATTTATTAGGGACTTCTTCCGATTTCCAATACCTTAAAGGTAGATTTTGGAATAAAAACGCTGCCCATATTTGTACTGATGTGCAAGACGTTGCGGTTCGGACAAGTTATGTGGACGCTTGTTAGGCAAAAGGAAAAGGCGTATTCTCCAAAAAAATCCGAAGTCAGACCCTCTGTGTATTTATCAATTCGATAGTATATAACTCATTCGGTATGCCGCATGTTACCGTTTTGCGACGAAAATCGGTAGGATCGATTCCCTATAAGAAAATCGTTGACCAGCAAGCTTCATTAATAATTCAATACGTTTCACGCCCCTACCAACATCTTTAAACTCGGACAACTTTCATAACATACAATCAATATGTTAGTCAGTGTTCTGTGATATAATGATTGGGTATCTAGGTGAAGCTCCGAACCACCTGAAGTTCAAAGCTTATAAGATATTGACAAAACCTTGCTGAAAATTATGACATACTAACTCTGGTATTGCTTTCTGTCATTATTTTCAGCAGCGAACATGTGAGTATTGTTTGGTAACAATTTTCTAGAAACATAACCTATTCTTGATATCAGGACAAAAAATGAAATTTTCTTTAAACAAATATTTTGCTTGGTACCAGGACAAAGTATAGAATTTCTTGAAATACAACTTTTGCTTGGTACCAAGACGAAGTATAAAATGTTCATGAAACACAACTGCGGCTTAATACGAGGATAAAGTATAAAATGTTCTTGAAAAACAACTTTGGCTTGGTACCAAGCCAAAGTATAAAATGGTCTCGAGACACAACTTTTGCTTGGAACCAAGACAAAGTATAAAATTTTCTCGAAACACAACTTCTGCTTGGTACCAGGATAAAGTATAAAATTTTCCTAACACAACTTTTGCTTGGTACCAGGACAGAGTGTAAAATTTTCTTGAAACACAATTTTTGCTTAGTACCAGGACAAAGTATAAAATTTTCTTGAAACACAACTTTTGCTTGATACGAGGGCAAAGCATATGAATTATGTTACACCCTATTTGAAGAACATACCGTAGGAAGAAAATAGTAACCAGTATTGTTTCGACAGAGACAGCACAACTGATCCGAGTAATAAACCAATTCGTAACACACAGCTTATGAGTAAATTACGAAAGTTACGTTTTGATTGAAATACAGACACAAAAAAATCTAAATTTTGCAAGAAAAATTGATGTACATATAAAACATAAATATCATTTTACAGACTACAACATTAAACTATAGGAATTCTCAAAGAAAATATTCTCATGAAGGTAGGCGATCTTAAAACCATAAATTCTTTTATTATCATTGAAAGGAAATTTAAGCATCTTCAGTGTTTCAATATATGTTATAAAATACAGACATAATCTGTTGTTATAAGTTTTGACAATGTTTATACTACCAAGTGCTTAAATAGAATATTTGTTTTATTCCAAGTAATCAGAGCCAAACATTTTTGACTGGTTTCAATCTGTAAGTACTTTTATATTGTATCACTTTTGTATTAATAACAAATTTTTAGGGTTTTTCTTTCAATTTTTTGTTGTTGTTGTTGCTCTTTGAGATTGTGTGAGAATAATGTATTCTATTCCGAAATGTCAGTGGACTGTATAAACAAGCTTCAGCAGCTTATATTGTCGTAAATAGTGATACTGATAAAAATGCAAGTCGGTAATGTAATAGACTCAACGACTCTAAAAACGCCGCATCCATATATGATTTCTATGCAACTGCTTTGACATTCACTTTAATATTATTACGGTGTTTTCTTGTTACTTGAAACATGACAGTTATATCTCGTATTCGTCGAGTTCGTGTTGTAATCAATGCAATGCAAAATTAAAAGTGCGTATATATTTTATTTACAGCTGCGTTAAAGTAAATACACTAGCAACTGCACACCCTAACCCTAACCCTAACACTAGGGAATAATTCATAAAATAATGCTGCCAGAGTACGACCCTTGTGCCGCTTGATGTTGGTGATGATAAGGAAATTTTTAAGTTTAAAGAAAACACTTCAAGTAGTTGCCGAGATAAGCAGAATGTTCACCAAGTCTTTAACTAAGGTGTGACGCGGAATGGACACCGACGCCGACGCCAGGTCGGGTAGGATAGCTCTACATACATTTCGTATGGTCAAACTTAAAATTTCGTCATCAGTTACATCGTTATTTAATCCTAATTGGTCGGCGACGTGAATTATCAGCATATCGCTAACATATCCCGATCAGAAAAATACTATTAACAGAGTAAAAAATATAAAAAGTAATTAAATTGTAGACGCAAAGCAAAATTCCTTTGTTCTTTAGTATTTTTTTTTTGTCTGCTATATACTAGTTCTTCAGTTTGACGGTTTTCCATGTATGTGTAATTATATACTAAAACATTGACTAAAACATTTACGTGCAGTAGTAGACAATGTGAGCCGATATTTTGTCTTTTGTGCTATAATATAATTTTGTCATTAATTGCACTATTACTGTAGTTAATCATGATTATGTCTATATGTACTTAATATCGACAAAATATTTTTAAAAAGCTACACAAGGAAATGATTCTTACAGTTGTACGCATAATTTCCATTATGTCTGAGTTCAAACATATCATCTTCCTTTGGGGACCAGTCAGTTATTTCGCAGGTGTTGTTATCCTCCCAGTAATAGTTATAATCACAGACGTATAACTGATGTATCATGATTTCGTTGTCATAGTCCTCGAAAAGGGAGTAGCTAGCTGGTAAACTGCAGATATCAATGGGCTGCAATAAAAAGTACACTTGATCGTACCATCGTAAAGGGAAAAGCTACTTGGAAAACTGAAGATATCAATAGAATGCAATAGATAGTATGATAACCGTGTCCTCTCGAAAGAAGACGCTCGTTGGTAAACCACTGATATCTATAGGCTGCAATAACAGGTACAACTTGCAGTGTCCTCTCGAAAGAAGACGCTCGTTGGTAAACCACAGATATCTATAGGCTGCAATAATAGGTACAACTGGTCGTGTCCTCTCGAGAGAAGACGCTTGTTGGTACACCACGGATATCTATAGGCTGCAATAATAGGTACAACTGGTCGTGTCCTCTCGAGAGAAGACGCTTGTTGGTACACCACAGATATCTATAGGCTGCAATAACATGTACAGCTGGTCGTGTCCTCTCGAGAGAAGACGCTTGTTGGTACACCACAGATATCTATAGGCTGCAATAATAGGTACAACTGGTCGTGTCCTCTCGAGAGAAGACGCTTGTTGGTACACCACAGATATCTATAGGCTGCAATAACATGTACAGCTGGTCGTGTCCTCTCGAGAGAAGACGCTTGTTGGTACACCACAGATATCTATAGGCTACAATAAAACGTTTTTCAATTGATCGTGTCCTCTCGAAAGAAGACGTTCGTTGGTAAACCCACACATACCAACTGACTACAATAACAAGAGCTTTCACAGGAGACAGCGCGCTCGACAATTTCGATTCTGGATAGTTTGTTTGTTTGTTTTGGGTTTAAAGCCGTTTTTAACAATATTTCAGTCATGTAAAGGCGGACAGTTAACCTAACCAGTGTTCCAGTATTCTATACAAGTACAAACCTGTTCTCCGCAAGTAACTGCCAACTTCACCACATAAATCAGAGGAGGAGGACTAATGATTTCAGACATAATGTCGTTTATCAAATAGTCACGGAGAACATACGTCCCGCCCGAGGATCGAACTCACGGCCCCGCGATCCGTAGACCAACGCTCTACCTACTGAGCTAAGCGGGCGGGCGATTCTGGATAGTGAAACTGGGCAAACCTGAGGAAGCTGGAGCTGTCACTAGAGTGTTTAATGACTGATATGTGGATGAAAGTATTGTTCAATAGCTTGAGTCTGTGTCAAAAGTATTAAGTGTATCAAAACATTAGATAAGCATTATTCTAAGTAAAAGGGACATAATTCATGAAATATTGGTACAAGAGTGACACACCTTGTGTCATATGATGTGAGTGATGATGTGAAACAACTACTTCAAATCTGAATCAAATCCATATAGTAATAACTGAGATATAGTGAAAATGCATCAAAAATTAACCTTTAACTCATTCAGGCATAATCCCTTGAAAATCCGTGATATGAGATAAGCGCTCCAAGTCGAATCCCTTATTAATGCGTGATGATAACGATATAGCTTAAGTTGGGTCCCGCATTAATTCGTGATCAACCCTTTGTTAAAAAACGCTTGATTGGTTTAAAATTATAAACACGGCTTTCCAAAATATTTAGCCAATCAGATAAAAGCTTTAACTTCGAAATGATGTTAAAAATATTCTGATTGGCTTTATTCTTATGTAAATGCGGGAATTTCAAAACGAAAAAAAAAAAAATAAAAATTGTAAACATGGCAAGCTTTGATGACGATAATTTTCCGGATATAGACGACACAGAAATGGAATATATGATGGGAATCAATGAAACCGTGAATGATTCGGATATTTCTATGTCTAGTGACGATGATTCTGACGACGATGTGCCTTTAGTGGACTTAATTCAGCGACAGAATGTGAACCGACGTGACGAGGATCGGGTGGGGTACAAGAATGGAGTGCCAATTTTAGACCTATAAATGTTAACCTTTTCAGTGGAAATCCGGGATCTTCCGTAATTGTGGATGTAAATAAAACTGAAATGGATTTTTTAAATATATTATTCACACCGCAGATGATTCAACAAATCATGGACGAGACTGACAAATATGCAACAAAAAAGCAGCTGGAGAAACCTGATGATAAATGGAGGAACGTTACATTTAGTGAAATAAGAGCCTTGGATTTCAGATTGTGATGGGGATTATTGCAGAACCTAATTTTGATATGTACTGGAGTAGTGATCCTATGTTTAGTCCATGTGGAAAATAGAGGGAATGACACGCGATCGGTATGACAAAATCAGTAAGTACTTCCACGTATCCGACACACCGTGCAACCCGGCACGCGGACAACCAGGCCATGACAAACTTTCACATGTTCGACCGATTCTTGAGGCCGTGCGTGCAAATTTGATGGCCAATTATAAACCGCACCGTGAAACGACAGTTAATGAGGCTATGATTGGATATACCGGTCGCTTAGGATTCAAACAATATGTGCCACTGAAGCCGACTAAACGTGGGATCAAAGTGTTGGTATGGGCGGACCCTCACAATGGATATGTGAATGACATTCAAGTGTATTTAGGTAAGAAGAACCGTGACGGAGACAAGGGTTTAGGGGAACGAGTTGTGATGGATTTAGTGACACCAATCTTGAATCGCGGACATCATGTGTATTGTGACAATTATTTCACTACGGTAGGACTATTCGAAGAATTATAACAGCAAGGAACTTACGCGTGTGGAACATTTAGATCCAACTGACGATGAATTCCGGACGAAATAGAACAACAGAAGCTGAAGGAACAAGGGACATCTATCATGATGCAGAAAGGAAACATGGTTGCGACAGCTTGGAGGGACAAGAAGACCGTATTCTTTTTATCTACAAACTTCGACCCAACAACGCCGAGGACAACAGTTCAACGAAGGCAGAAAGACGGAAGCCAGAAAGATATTTCTTGCCCGGAGTACGGAATTACACAAAGTATATAAACGGTGTTGACCATGCGGATCAGCTACAGGCAATGTACAGTCTCGCGCGCAAGTCAGCCAAGTGGTGGAAATATCTTTTCTGGTTTTTAGTTGATCTTGCCAGTTGGAGCCGATATTTTGATGGACAACAGAAGACAAGAACTGGAAGACCTAAGCCACTGACACAACTTGATTTTCGAAAGAAACTCGCGAAGCAGCTAATTGGGAACTTTATGCAGAAAAGGAAACGCGACGTGCTCAAGGAAAATATTCAGCTACAAGGCAGGATATGCTGGCCGGCTAATTTGGGAAAAAGGCGAACCTGTAAGATGTGTGCAAAAATGGAAAGCGACGCGAAACACAGTATGGTTGTGAAGGATGCAGAGTGAATCTTTGTGTTGAGTGTTATAAGCCGTACCACGTTGAAAAATTTCCGGATCGATTTGGGAAATAGTGCTCAAAATCAGTGTGTAAATAAATTAAATTTCTGAACATCAAGAGGGCTTGTAATTCATTAACAATATATTAAATTAAATAAATATAAGTATAAAAATCTATAAATTTACTGCACTAACTTCTCTATTTACAACAGTATCCTTGTATGTATAAGCCGCATCATGAGAAACCCAACATAGTGTATTTGGGACCAGCATGGATCTAGACCAGACTGCGCGTAAGCGCAATCTGGTCTAGATCCATGCTTGTCGCAGACGCACTATGTCGGTTTTCTCATGGCGCGGCCCCTATATGGTATCATCATTACCTGTCAATCAACAAGAATGACATTTGATGTAAATATGTTTCATTATAAAGTCTATCAGTGATTTAACATTTCTACATTTTAAATAATTCAAAATAATTACTGGCCCTCTTGAAAGTGTGCTAAATTAGAAATGAGTGTTTATTGAGCCAAGGCAGTGTCGCGACTAGTTATGTGAAAGTGAAATTGTGTGCGTTATTCATTATTGTTGGTAGCACTTGTTGGTAGCACTCCCTCCAAAAAAAAAAAAAAAAAAAAAAATACACATATATTGTACATTACTGTATATAAGTGAAATGATTTTATTTGACAGCATGCCCAGATCTTTATTGTAAATAATATACATACATGTATATATATATATATAGCCCTTTTACATTTTTTTTCTATATAAAATTAGAAAAAGAACTACCAGCTCCCTTGAAAGTGTGTTATTCAATGAAAATAAAAAGAAAATAAGTGCAAAGGCTGTGAAATCAGGAAAATTCAGTGTAATTGTGCAGTGTTTTGTGTTATCTCAAGCCTAGGAATTTAATTAAATACAAAATATATTGGATTAACTCATATCACAAGAAAGGTACAAGTATACCTAATATGCATATGAGTTTGGTGAGTCTGTATTTCATAATGACCCAGTTACAATCTTTTTTGCATGGTATATGCATGTTGTTCAAAATCCTTGTACATGCTTTATCAGTTTATCACTTTTACTGTAGACTCCAGCTATAGATAAACCCTTAGACTCTTATCAGAGATAAGTTATCAGGCCTGAATGAGTTAATACTAAGTAAAAAGGGGGCATAATTCATGGAAAACAGGTGCCGGGGTTATGGACCTTGTGTCATATGATGTGGGCGATAAGGTGGAACGACATCGTAAAAACTAAGATATAGTGAAAATGCATCAAAACTAACCTGAAATTTTAAGTAAAAAGGGGGAATAATTCATGAAACATTGATGCGAGAGTTATGAGCCTTGTGCCATATGATGTGGGTGATGGTGAGAAATAACTGTTTTAAGTTTGAAACAAATCCACCTAGATTACAGAGACAAGAAAAAAGTGCATCAAATCGAATTTTAACTTTAACTTTAACGTATAGTCGAGCTAAAAAGTTCAATTGACCATGTCCTCTCGAAAGAAGACGACAGATATTAGTAGGCTGCAATAAATGGTATAAGTGATCGTGTCCTCTTGAAAGAAGACGCTTTTTTTTAAACCACAGATATCAATAGGCTACAATAAAAAATACAACTGGTCGTGTACTCTCGAAAGAAAACGCTTGTTGGTAAGCCACAGATATCAATAGATAGAGATTTGATGCTATCCTAGATAGGCTGCAACAGAAAGTAAATGGAGGTGTCTTTGTGAAGGAAGACGCTAGCTGGTAAACAGCTGAATTCAATTGGATGAAATGAAAAGTGCAAACGATCGTGTGGAGGAATACCTATCCCCCAATAATTTGACCGATTAAGGTTATTGTCCTAGCACTGTTTTGACAGCGAGTCAATTTTAGGCTGTTTTTCAAAACGTGTGCCCCCTCTCCTCGAAATCTGAAAATGCTTCCTACGTGCCTGGGAGTAAATGTACTACCGCAATGATTTTATTCTGGGCTAAAAGAAGGCAAAACAGAAGTGTACAATAAATGCGCAGAAGAATAGCGAAACAACAATTTATAATATGCTTGCAAAACGATTGTACTACCCGTTTTGGAATCCAGAGGCTGATAAATTCCACTTACACTCTTTTTACATAACATAGGGCAAATTTCTGTACTAGGAAACAATGTTATTATTATTATTATTATTATTATTATTATCATTATTATCATCATACCATATTTATATAGGGCCCTTTTCATAATAAACACGTTCAAAAGCGCTTTACATATATCAAACTATGATGACATTTATATGCAGATATTGCTTTTGTTACAAAATTTACGCCTCGGTAGCCTAGTGGTAGAGCGTCCGCTTTGAGTGCGGGAGGTCGTGGGTTCGATCCCTGGCCGCGTCATACCAAAGACGTAAAATATGGTATTAGTAGCTTCCTCGCTTGGCGCTCAGCATTAAGAGGATAGTACTAGAACTGGTCAGCCCGGTGTCAGTATAATGTGACTGGGTGGGGTATCATGTCATGTGTCTACGGCGTGATATTCCAGTGAGGCAGCACTATAGAGTTGGGCATTGTGCTCACTGCTACAAGTAGACACCGTCGTTCGTATGACTGAAAAATTGTTGAGAAAGACGTTAAACACGAACACACACACACACACACACACACACATCTATAAAATTTTGATTTACTGCTGCTTTTGTGCTTCTTTCTCGTAATTCCGAGCCTTCTCATTGATCCAAGCCTTTGGAAAATATGCACTTGCAGCTAATTCCTGTTTCTAAATTTTATGTATGTTGTGGCAAATCATATGACACTTAAACAAAAATAAAAAGAAAATAGTATTACTCACAAAAAAATAGAAATATACTTAACAGAAATTTTGGCACAAAATTTTCTTATCTAAAATCATTGGGGTGATATATAACCTTCTTACAGAAAGCAGAAACCACTTACTGTAAAACGTTTGTCTACAAACACAATTATATATCTGTCCTTTATCTACAAAAAAAACTTTTTCAAAAACAACCTTAGTTTTCGAGAGCTAGTACAAATGATCACAAGTCTCGGTTCAACGAGAAAGCATCTGGCTGTTTCAGAGGGTGAGGGTCATCATGTGAAATCCTGGATTATTCATTGCCAACAATCCTTATAATTTTTTTTCATGGGGATTTTTAGGTTTAGGTGTTGGAGTGTCAAACTATAGCAAAAACTCTTTTGAAACTTAAAACTGGTACCGACAAGAACTGAAATACCGGTTAAGGGGCTCGGAATAACGAGGAAAGGGCATAACTGCACAAAAGTAATTCGAAAGTAATAAGAGTTTGCCATCAATTCGGACATATGAAATAAGTTTGATAACAGTCAAACAGTGCACATGTATACCCAGTTTGTGTAGTGAACTCGAACTGTGAGTGTACATGTCGTAGTATAACATGACTCGGAGTTGGCCACACGTACTACGATGGTGTAATCCTTGGTTGGCCAGGCTGGCCATATACTTATATTACGTGTAACGTATACTTCTCCTGAAAAAAATGCACATAATTGTTACAAAATATATATTTAGATATTCATTTGTTACATTTAAATAAACTAGAAACCGTTTCCTACATACCGAAACACCTTTAAAGGTAATTCCTTTGTTTGTATACTGTATAGAAATGTAGGTTTTCACCAGCGAGATATTCCCTCCTGAATCTGATTATCTATGTTTTGAGAACAGAAATACAAAATTTCCCAAAGCTTCAGGAGTTATCTCCTTAACAACGGTCTGAATACAGGTTAGTAATAGCCAAACCTAAAAAAGAAACAAAACCAGAACAAATAGTTTCTAGCACCTTAAATGACATCGTGTGCTATTGTTTAACTTTACCTGTATCGGAGTTTATAGCTGCCTCTGGGAATTCATTAGAGTGAAATGTCCATGTTAGATCATGCCAGTCCGTACTGAATGCTGGAAAGTGTTCATCTGGATCGGGATAATCCATGTTGAAAAGTGTGTTACTACTTCCTCCGTGCCCGGTGTAAGTTCCGTAAGTGTCATGTACACTGTAATCCGCTTGGTCCCCGCAGGTTGGCGTTTGAAAACAAGCCCCTGTAACCAAAGAAATTTTGTTTGAGCGGTCATTGCTTTAGATTGAATATCTCTGTTTAATACCTCTTATTTTTTGTTAAATATCTTTGTTTAAACGGAAAAATTATTTACCATCTGGGATGTGGATGGGGTGGATAGATGCGTTAGAGGAAATACTGACCCATCATATTTCCATTGAAGGTCACGAATAAACCCGATCACTGATTTGTTTATTGACTACTTATTTTTAGCCTAACTGGACGTTAAAATCTACTTACCCTCAACAGAAATATTGAGTGGCACCATGTGACCACCTTTAGTAGTTCTGCACGTTTGATAATCCGGAAGTGATTTCGTGACGTCACTTATCCGGAAAACGTAAAATAAAGCCTGGCATGATTCGGCGTACGGAAATAATAATCAATTTCTGAATAAATTATATCCTGTGAGTGAATTTATTAAAATGGCACTGTAACTATCTTTGTAAAATTAAAATATGATATTAACACATTTGACATGTTAAGTAATTCAAAATAATGTCTTTAAAATAGCTTGAAATGTGCGATTCACTTTAACCATAGTCAAATATTTCAAAAATAAGCACAGTGGACCTATATAATTTAGTTCATCGCATTATAGGTCATATGTTTATGTACTAAAAATCATAGGAACCGTGCTTGATCTTGAATTATCTGCCCTTGGAAATCAGAAAATACTGAAAAAATCCAATTTTCAAGAGCAGGTAATTCAATTTTAAGGCAAGGAAACTGTGCATTTTAATTTATATTTCTGCTTTAGTCATCATTTGCATTCTGTATACAACGTTTAAAGAAATTCGGTCCATGGGAAAGACCAGGTACCCAGCCTTGGTCATGAATCTATTTTCAAGGGCAGATATTCAAGAGCACCGGTACCTATGGTTTTTAATATATATTACCGTTTTAAACTTGATTCTCAGTCAGTACACGAAGTTTAAAGAAATTCAGTCCGTAGGAAAAGTTTTTCCTATATACATATAAAACTTTTAGATGTGTTTTTAAAGTATTCATGCAACAAAAATACTTTTGAAATGAGAAGAAATTTCTAGTTCTATCGCGGATTAATGTCGCCCACCATTTCCCCTGCAGAACCCGTGCACATTTATAGATACACTGACGTAAAATTGCGGAATAGTGTCCTTTGACAAAGAAACGGTTTATCTTCTATGTCTTGAATATGTAGAGAAAAAATCTGCCGCAAAAGAATCTGCAGATGGCACTATTTACCACATAGTGACCAGCACCAGATCGCATTCATTTTGTTATATTTTATTTTAGGAATATCATGGTGTAAATATCGCTACTCAAAATGATATCGTTGTCCTATTGTATTAGAAATAAGATAATATAAATAATTATATCGGGTCCAATATTCATTGAAATATATCAATATTTGACAGAGGAAACAACATAAAACAAGGTGTGGAGTTGGATATGTTGTTGAATAGACTTAAAACGCTACTTACATAGAGTGATGGAGAGATCATGGCAAACTTCTCTGTGCCTTCTGTCATAAACACATAAATTCATGGTGAAGTAGTAAGAAAATTCAAAGGTCAAGTCTTTACCAACTTTTACTTGACCATTTGCTGAAATACACACAATGTGACATGCTTGAATGATGTTCTAATAAGTCTGTTCTCGTAAGAATTTCAAAATAACAAAATATAAATAAAATAAATTCATAACACTGTACAATATTTCTGCCTTAAACTTTGAGTATTTCAAATTGGATACGTATCTCATCTAATGACTCTGTTCTTGAAGTTTTATATACAACTTGGTCTGAAGTGACAAAAACACTTTCGTGATAGATACATATGTACAAACTTACTGAAACGCACAAGATGAAATACGTACATGTGTCCAGATAAAAGAGATCTGATGTTCCATGCAGATAAGACGCCTCAGGTCCACTGTTCTGTCGGTAGCTGGCAAAGTCATAGTCGTTACCATTGTCAGCCGTAGATGGTACAATCTGGTTCAGAACCGACCCTACACCGGCCGTGTCATGGGAGACACTGATTGAATTTCCCGCTTGAAATTTAATACAGTTAACAAGAAATGCATAATAAAAATATTTATTATATACTTATATAAATTCTGTAAAAAATACGGCTTGTATTTTACAGGCAGAAAAAATCCGTATTGTACCTTTTGCGCATACAAAAGCTACACTCAGTTCTATTTTAATATCGATAGACATTGAAGATTCGATCGATAACAAATTATCAACCAAAAGGGTGGAGATATATTATAAAATCCATATTGTACGAAGAAGTGCATTATTAATAAAAATTAAGGGTGGACGGAGTTTGCACACTGGCCTTCCAATCCTGAGGTCGGGGTTCGATCCCTGGCAGCTACTCGGGAATTTTCAGAAACGCTTTTCAGTGTTTCCCACCCAACTAGAGGTGTACTGGACAGGAACCCAGGCAATCCTTGCGTGTATCAGTGCTATACACTGGGCACGTTAAAGAACCAGGCTGTGTATTCGAAACGAGCTAGGCTAAGTTAGCCGGATAAGCCTGTATCTGATTTCTGATCTCTCTGTCGTGGGGGCTTTGTCTCACTCTGTCCCTCTGGTCAGATCGCTCTGTGTCTGTACTAGTAGAGGATGAATTATGCGCCCTATGTGGCTGCATTTGAACTATGAAAAGCGCCTTGGGCGCTATATAAATCTGGTAAAATTTAATGTACAACGCCAGTGAATATACTATGTGTAAAATTAGGCGTTTAATCAAATAAAGCAGTTTCAGTTTTTTTAATACTTCGGAATACACAAAGGTCACGGGGCCCAGAATAGAAAACTGTTTTCGATGATTGATAAGAACTTCTAAACTCAAAACCTCGAACCTTCATCGGAAGATTGGAAACGCCAAGTAGATGACTCCTTTTGATTTTGGGACCACTCTTTCAATGGTCTAGGTCAAAGGTGCCAGAACAAGGAAAACCGTTTCCAATCCAAACTTAAAACCCACCTGACCCAAAGTTGGTTTCACAGATGATTGGACATCCCGAGTAATGATATTATTGTTTTTGGGGGCACCGGGCACGTCAAGGTCACAGGGGCCTAACAGGGAAACCATTCCGATCGTTTAACTTGAAACGAAACTTTATGGGCCAGTATGCTTCACCTTGGAAAAGTAAATCCCCGGAGGGGTTTTTTGGTTAGTAAGGAGCGGAAGGGAAAAATCTATAAATCAAATATCAAAAGGGACATTGCTATACCTTGGAAACTAGGTTTACTGGCAGTTTCATTCGGGGAACTTTTAAAGCCGAACAAATTAAAACAAGGCTCGTCGAACCAAATGCCCCCCTTTGGGCTTCGAAATTTTGCACAAGGAACAGAAATTATATTCACTTAAACAAAATTTCTACCATTCGGTTTAATTGCCCTTGACCTTTACCTATTTACCTTACAAAGATTACAGAGGATTTTGGCGCCATCCACTGAGCCATTTTAAAATTTTTCCAAAATTTCAAGACAGTCTGGTAAAAATAAAGGGGCAAATTTCTTTTTGGACAAAAAAAATGTGTTTGGCCAAATTTGAAAGCTTGGCTTAAAAAAAGTGAAAGAAAGTCACTAGACAATTTTCAAGGTAAAAGTCATTTCGGAACGAACTATCATTTTTCAAATTTGGGGTTAGCCTGAAAAAGTGAAAGTAGGTTATGGAAAAAAAAATTTAAAATTTTAAATTTCAGAACACAAAAATATGCATGCGGGGTCCAAATTTGAAGCCTGTAGCTTGGAAATTAAAAGTGGGTCACTAGGTCAATCTCAAGATCAAGTTCATTTGGGTTTCAAAAAACTTTGCATGGGGTTTTGAAATTTGAAGGCAAGCTTGAGAAAGGGAAAGTAGGTCCGGGGTAAAAAATAAAGGTAAAATTTTTATTTCGGAACACAAAAACATGCAAGTGGTCCAAAATTTAAAGCCTGTACCTTCAGAAGGGAAAAGTGGGTCACTAGTTCAATCTCAAGATCAAAGTACATTTCAGTACAAAAAACATGTTTGTGTTCAAATTTGAAGGCTTTAGCTTTGAGAACTGTGAAAGTGGGTCAAAAAGTCAAAACAAGGAAATTTTTTTTTTTGACAAAAAATTGTGATGGGGCCAAATTTGAAGCCTGTCCCTTCAAAAAGGGAAAGTAGGTCACTGGGTAAATAACAGGTAAAATTTTTATGGGACACAAACCTTGCATGGGTCCAATTTAAAGGGCTGTAGACAAAAGTGAAAGTGGGCACTGGTCAAGAAAAGGGTCAACTCTTTGTAAAGGTTCATCTTGCCATTAAAAACTATACTGGGTCCAAATTTGAATGATGTAAGTTATGGACTGAAGACCCAATTTTTTTTCCCTATAAAGTCTATAAACCTATGACCCTGGGCGGGGCCTATTACCCAGAGGGATAATTTGAAAAAAATTTGGGTAGAAAACCCCACTAAATGATGCTACATGACAAAAAATTAAAGCCATATCTTTTGTCGGAAAAATTTTTAAAATTTTTTCCCCCATAAAAGTCTATGTAAACCTGTGCCCCCCAGGGCGGACCCAAATTTTTGACCATTGGGGAAAATTTGAACTTTTTTAAAAGGGACCATAGGATGTCATATACAAATTAAAAACCCCAGGCCCTTGGTTTGGCAAGAGGTTTTTAAAATTTTTTTTTCCTATGAAAGTCGTAAAACCATTGCCCCCCGGGGGGGGGCCATATTTGACCCCGGGGGAAATAATTTGAAACTTTGTAGAGATACTAATTTGACATACCAAATATCAAAGCCCTGGGCCCTAGGTTTTGGACAAGAAGATCAGAAACCGTTTAACGTTCCGGGCCATTTTGGACCTTGCCCCTTTGAAAATGACCCAAAATCAAGGGGTCATCTGGGCATGGCCAACCTAACTACTTTTCCGACACTTACCCAAGCGTTCTTAATTATTGCTTGGAAACCTTTTTACGTTCCTGGTCACGGACCTTGATCTTTGACATCTGACCTCAAAATCAATAGGGATCATCTGCTTCAGCCCAAAACCTCCCTATCAACTTTCTGACCTTTAGGCCTAACGTTTTGATTATCACCCGGAAACCGTTTTTACTGTTCAGGGTCACTGTGCCCTTTTACCTTTAACAGTGACCTCAAAATCAATAGGGGTCATTCTGGTCTTTACCAACCCCCTACAACTTTCATGATCCTAGGCCCAAGCGTCCCCCGCGTTCTAAGTTATTGCTTGGAACCCCTTTTTACTGTTCCGGGTCACGTACCTTGACTTGGACTACTGACCTAAAAATCAATAGGGGTCTCTGCTGGTCAACCAACCTTCCATCAATTTTCGTGACCTTGGCCTAAGCGTTTTGAGTTATCACCCGGGAAACCGTTTTAATTCGGGTCACTGTGACCTTGATTTTTAAACATAGTGACCCAAAATCAAGGGGGGTCTCTGCTGGTATGCCCAACCCTCCCTATCAACTTTCATTTTCCCTAGGCCCAAGCGTTCTTGATTGTCACCCGGAAAACCCGTTTTACTATTCGGGGTCCTGTGACCTTAAACCTTTGACATACGACCTAAAAAATCAATGGGGGTATTGCTGGTCAGACCAACCCCCCTATAAATTTTCATGATCCGGCCCAAGCTTTCTTGAGTTATCACCCGGGGAAAACGGTTTGGTCTACTTTCCGCCCCCACCGACCGACCTACCGACCGACCGACCGACCTGCAAAACAATTACCCCTCCTTCTTCGAAGGGGGCATCAAAACTAAGGGATACTGCGTTTACAGACCCTACAAACAAAGCCCTTTAAATGTGTTTACCATTGACCCCCAATACTGTCCTTGGGGATCATTGATTTCAACTCTGTAATTAATGAAGATTGAATCGTTTTAAAGTCGGTGCTAGTTTGGGGGCGTTTTTCATTTTCCATTATTTTCTGAAAAAAACCCCTTTAAAAAAAACCGAGTCGCAATTTTTACTTTTGCCTTGTTCCGGTGCTTCCAAAGGATCTTTTTTTTAGGTTTAATTACATTGCCGTTTGAGATAGACCCTGGGTTTTGTGTAAAACACACAGTCTTATCGGGGAAACATTTGCCCAAGTATATTGTCTTCCTTGATAGATGACAAATTTAAGAAACGGACATAAAAGGGGAAGGAAAAAAAAGACCGTCGAAAGGTTTTTAAAGCCGAAGTGTGGGGAAAAAAAAGCAACGGATGCTTTGTAAGAAAAACTCTCGTTTCAAATTCGAAATCGCGATGCTTCGGGGAAACTCAGGAGAATTTGTTAATTGGTGGTGGGTCTAATGAAAAAAATTTGCATAAACCAAAAATACAACTCACAGCGTAGTAAAAATGTCGGTGGATTAGCACAACACAGAAACTGTAAACGATCCAGCAACCGCCCTTTGGTTTCAACCCTTTCTTTTAGCTGTCACTGACAGAAGGGATTCACCGCGTTAGACAACCGCGGCGTTAATGTTGGACCCAATTCGGGTCAGTACCGTTTTCTTTTGAACATCGAACCTATAAAGAAAGTTTTAAAATTCACCAGGGTAGACTCTCATGTTTTATTTTTTCGTCGTGTGTATTAAATTTAAATGGGCATCGAAGCTGGTCTGCCTATTAAAAATTTTGACCTGCATCGTCAATATTTTTTGGAAAATAAGACAATGGGGAACAAGTGTGTGTGCCCCATTTTCAGAGACAAAATTAAAATTGTCCTGTAGTTAAATACAAAACTTAACATTTAGGTGTGTGTAAAATTTGTCTTGGTCCTGAAACAGGGGCCATTTGATTTTTTGGGGAAATAAAGTAAGACTTTTAAAAAAACGTTTTTAACCTTAAACAAAAATAAAACATTATTTTTTTTTGAAAAATTTGCACAAGAAAAAAAAAATATGTAAGAAGTATTTTTTAAGGTCAATGGACTTTATATGATAGACAAACTTTGATTAAATTGTAAGTTACCACTCTTTAAAAATTTTTCCTGAGGGGGTCTGAACAAAGTAAAACAAATTGCACGAGACGTCAGGTACATTGCGTACAGGTATAGGCTTGAAAATTTTGTGCACGCAGTCCCCCCCCTTTCCCAAAACCAATACAGCAAAATATTTTTTTAGTAT
This sequence comes from Mercenaria mercenaria, assembly GCF_021730395.1. Classification (NCBI taxonomy): domain Eukaryota; kingdom Metazoa; phylum Mollusca; class Bivalvia; order Venerida; family Veneridae; genus Mercenaria; species Mercenaria mercenaria. The sequence goes on along the minus strand of NC_069364.1, from coordinate 32,062,435 downwards.
ACACTGTAAGTACGTATCTCACATAGCATGGCCGAACACTCCACAAATTTTAGTGCCACATATTCTCGTGTATCGAGACAGTTCCTGGATTGTTATTAATAGAGCTCCACCTCAGAAAAAACAATTTTAAGAAAAATTTGTTTTTGCAATTTTACGGATTAAAAAGAGAAGTCCCAAACAATACGATCTCTCCCCCCCCCCCACCCCCCACCCCCCCCACCCCCCCCCCCCCTCTCCCCTCTCTCCTCTTTCTCTCCTCTCAATTTGAAGGTCATGTTTTTGGTTATTAAAATTTATCGAGAAAATATGCACGAGTTCTGCAGCGGAAATACTGTGCGACTTAAAGTGCGCAATATTATTCCGCGAAATAAATGAGTGCATATTTCTTGATGCAAATCTAATACATGTAATCTTTTTATTACATACCATTCTCATTTTATTATATAAATGATACAGATTTGCTTGTAAGCCTGAGTGAAATTGAAAATGTCGTAAAAAAATCTTTTATACGCGACGACATACATGAAACTGACGTCACACACTCGATATGAAATTTTAACGTCAGTGTGCATAATTATTACATTTATTCATTCAAAAACACCGTTAAGTTTCGATGGAATCTTAAACGTCAATATTTTTCGCTATTAGATTTACAGATAATTGTTCTTAATTGTATAAGGTTTTTGAATGATTTCAAAATTTCACTGCTCGGTCCAACTAATTTGTAACAAAGATTTCATTATTTTGTATTGCTGCATCCTGATATAAGTTAGGCTATACGTCAATGTAAAGGTCTCCAGCTATGTCAAAGTGATCTTTTTTTTGCATTTTAAAGGTATACGTGTTTTTTTTTTTTTTTAAATAATGTTAATCATGCCATAAAAAGCATTCTTTGTGTTATTCATCGCATGAAAGAAGAGAACAAAAACATTTTACTTGTTAACGTTGAACACCAAGCAAGCAGGTAGATCTACTGATAAAAAGAAATTAGGGTAGCCCCTAGAATGAGAAAAGTTTATCTGGCAGGTGAGGGGGTTTATCCGGTGGAGCCGAAGGCGCCCGGATAACGCCCGGACCCGAGCCAGATAAACTTCTCCATTTAGCACAAACCTAATATTCTATTTATCTTGTCTTTAAACTCATTTTCCGATATTTGGCAAATTATTTTACAAAAATACGTGTGCGAAACAACCGCTTTAATGACTCATATTCCGTAATGACGTCCTTATTTTATGACGTTGATTCGGCAAAAACGCAATAACTTCTCGTTTGAATAAAAACTCATTATTTGACCACTTCATTTTCTTAGTTCGGAAACATTTTCCAACACAATGATATAGTTTTCGTTGTAAAATTTCTTACACCCCCAACAAAAACCAAGCTCGTTACAGTACGTTTCTAAAAAATTACCGAACGGGTCAAACTGTGTGGCAACGGAGCAACTTTTAGTACGACGTTCAACATCTGTCAAAGAACTTTATGGACTGGCTTGGACGGAGCCTGAACGGGAATGGTGCTTCGAACTTTGAGCCTACTCAAAAATTTTTTCGCGATCTTCCTTCTACAGTTAGACGGATGACACACGTATTTAAAAAAAGAGAATGGACGTACTAGGACGGAACCGTGTACTTCGATCGTAGACTGCTAAGACGTGGTATGACGTGATGCGATCGGGGGTCCAATTAAGTACGTGTGCACACCGACCGATCCGTTTTGCAGCTCGTTTAAAACCCTTCACAAGAAAGGCTTAACTCGCCCGTATTAATCCTTTATGCGTCGTTTTTCCTCTAATACGATCAAAATAAAATAACTATGTTTGCAAAAACGTTTCAAAAACAGTTCTAAGAGTTTCCCAATACGTTCTCAGTCCATCCGCACGTTTTAAGTACGTTTAGTCGTTTTATTCACATGCCTACAACGTCGATCCCTCTGTAGTACAATTACACAGTTTAATAGGGTATTAAAATACATGCCGTTTTCGTACAGATTCAAGGATTTGGGCACACATTTAGCCAATTTATGCCTTTGGTTTCTGACTCTGTCTCCTTCATCCCGGACCTGAAGACAGAGTCGTCAGAAGGTGCAGGGAATATATAATCGAAAAAAACTCATCCCTCGGCTTTCACGTTCGGGCTGACTCAGGAACTGTATGGCATTGGTCTTTTACTGCTTTAACACTTTACACCCTATCCTTTTGGCTTTCACTTTTCTTTGAGTCCCTTTATTGATACTGCCTATTTGTGTAGAACGTGATTGCATTTATGTTCTGAACGTACTAGGGAGAATATAGGACGTAACCTGAACGAGTTAACTGTCTGTGAACGGTTTGGTCGAGTTTAACAACTATTAGAACGTATTTCGACGTACTTCTGAAACGAAGAGGACAGTTACAAAACTCTTTAATCTGACTACAGACGGACTTGGATGCCTAAAAAAGGGTGTTACTGAGGTGAACGGGCATTATTTCCGAACTGAACTTAATAAACGTACTTTAGACGGGATAAAAACGCAATGGACGTATCGAAAACTGTTTAAGACTAACTATGATCGCGTTATGGATATTTTCGGCCAAATTTCAAGCTTTCTACCAAAATCGCAGCCCTTTTTTAAAATAAATTTAGGACGGTTGAACGTTTTTGAGAACTATTTTGGGTTTGTGATTGGGCATTAGACAACAATATCGATCAAAAGGGTCACATGATAAACTGACCGTATATCACTGGTCACATGACAACTTACAGTATATCAAAAAGATATACGGCACACTGATATCGGGTCGAAAATACTGCAAGTGACAGGATAAAGGTTTTTAGCTTTGTATTGAGAAATATGCACGGGTTCTGCATCGGATATATTGCGCGACTTTTGGAGCGCTATTCTGTTAAAGAACGAGCGCATATTTCTCGATGCAAAGTTAATAATCTTTTTATTACATACATATCTACACATACATAAAATAGTGTATAAAAAGATGACGCCGAGCACCCGATAAATTCAGACGCAAATACGCAAAATTGACGATTCCAAACCTATTGTCTAACTTTATGGAGAGTACAAACGTGTATGTAAATAATATTTTTCATTTCAATGGTTAAGGAGCAAATATCCGACCCCCGCGATCAAAGCTGTTAAAACATTTCAGTGAATATTATTTATCTAACAGGTCCTAAGTTTATCTTATATATATGCATGTAATATAATTTTGTCTGTCAAAGTTTAAATAAATTTCAAAGTAATTGTGTGCGTTACGTGTAACATTCTCATCGGGTCATAAGATTCATGGTGTACATTTTTGAAGTCGAAAAAAGGGTAAGTTTATCTAGTTACAAAAAAGCATCTTTCAAACGTTGTAAAAAGACGTTCTTACAAGACGAAACCGTTTCGTCTTTTAAGGCGTAATTCTGCGCCTTGACGACGCCGCATCTTTGCGTTCTAAGCTTTGACGTTAAACAGCTTGTATGCTGATTTCACTTCGCATCACGCTTTTCGTCACAATTAGATATCTACTTGAAGTTCAGAAAAAGAGCGGTTATAACTACTGCCTATTTCAAATATATCTTCTGATATATTCTTTTCCATCAAAGCTAGAATGAACGCATTGAAGCAAAACAAAAAGTATTTATCTATTTATGCCTAAGATTTTGTAAGCATTTGACAGTATTCATATCTAACACTCAGATAAATACTTGCACCGTTTTAATCTGTATGTGATTTTTTTTAACATTTGAATAGCTGGATATAGTTGCTAAATCGCTGTCATTTTCAACTTTAGTTTGAAACAAAACCGGGTGATATGAATGAACTGAGGTATAAAATATGAAAGACCGATGCCGTTTCCAAACGTTTACGCAAAAAAATTAGAATCTTGGTCTCTCTAAACATGATCGCGCAGAATCTGTTTTAAAACGGAACTATCAAATGTACAAAGTAAAAATTTAATATGAATTATCGGGAAAGGTAGTGTTAAAAAGAGCTTTCACATTTTAACTTCATTCCATTTATTTTAATCATATTTGACAGCTCTTTGTTTCATACATAAAATAATACAATAATATAAGCATGTCTTTTTAACACACACACACACACACACACACACACACACACACACACACAAAACATAAATAACAACAACAACAACAACAAAAACCAAAAAAAACAACAACAATTAGATCGAGTTATCTCAACAAATACATATTACATATACAGCCATTCCCACAATGTTAACTTTCGTCTTTTTAAATGAACGTCTTCATCCATGGTTAACAAATATGTGCAATTCAGATTTTAGAATAATTCCCGTTTTGAAAACTCCAAATACAACTGACCCTTAAAAAATAGTTTCTTATTTACTAGTAATTTGTCCGATCAAAAATGACCCCATCCCACATGTCGGACCGAATAACACACTGGTTTGAACGTTCGCCCGTCGATAGAGCGGTTATAGGTTTGGCGTCCAGTACAGTCACTCAGTTCATTCTATATATTTCAAAGGGACAGTTGTAGGTTACTGTGTGGAAAAAGAGTCAAGTGCTTGTAAAAAAAAATGAAATGTTGACGAAAACGTGCATAACACCCAAAAACAAACAATGATTATTCCCGACTAATTCTGACTTTTAATTGGTCGAAAACGACATTAAGTTAACGCCAGACATTAAAGTGCACGGACATGAAATAATGTTATCGCACTTATGCATTTGATAGCCATATATTGTGTTGGCTTTACGCCGTTTCTCAACAGCCTTCAAATATGTCACGGCGGTCTGCTTACAAAACCTTTCTTTATAGTTTCTAACCAGTAGGCACTCCCTGTGAAAAGTTGACAACTTTCCCACTTCATGGAACGCTGCAGCTAGTCGGGCTCAAACTAATTTCTTCTGATTCCGGGTAAAATTGATTTTAACCATTCATGAAACAGTTGAAACGAATTGAAACCAATTCATAATGCAACAAACCGTTCGTACAGACAGACAATGTGAATTTGGTTGAAAAACACGGGGGAAAAAAGGTAACGTTTAAACTCTGCCTAAACTAATCAAGGAGTTTTATAATGTTATTTTATTCAAAAACGTTTCAGGAACATTTTCAGAAAATCAAAAAAACAAATCTATGGAGGAAATAATGATCAGTAAAATGTTTAATCAAAAGTATTATTTTTTTTTCATAACGCTTTTTATGTTTAATATGCATTCATGTATACAAGTTTGACTAGAAGAATCAGAAGGAAATCGGAAAATGGCTTACAAAATCAGGACACGCTTAAAATGAAATTTATTTTGTTGTAAGCCCTTTTGTGATAAATTTATTTTCCCCTAAAATACAAACTGTTCTTTATGAAATTTTGATGCACAAAATCTGCGCATGAAAATGGGGGTAGGGGAAATTTAACTTTTTAAGACAATACAGTGAAAACGAAGTCGGAGACCCCCATATTTTTTCACTCATTTTACAGTAAAATAAATTTATATGATAAATTTAATTGTTTTCAAAAAATTCTATGGGACAGTTTTTACACACTACTTAGTCATTCCGCTCGAAAACAATAATTTCATAGAAAGATTTTGGCATGATTTTTGCATAAAGTAAGCTTTACGTCGGCGAATAATCGGAGAACATGTTTTAAAATTACATCACCGTATAGGTTTCAACGGGCTTGTTATTTTAAAAGGAAAAAAAGGTATTAAATGGACGCCTCGAAACTAAATTAATCGCCGTAAAAACGGCAACGTCACAGCCATATAGGGCAAGGCTAAAACGTGATTTTTCGACGCCATTTGCGTAAAAATTTGCTTTTTACCTTTTTAACAATTGTAAATCGGGTGAAGATCAGCTTTTTCTATTATTTAAACATGTTATCAAGGTTGCAACTTGTTTTTGAAATTCCCGCTCATTACGCCTTCTTTACCTTAATTTCATTGAAATTGGCGTAATTAGGTGTCTGAAATGCTTGTAATCAATGCCAGTATGCAATATGAAACGCACTTACATAATGATGTTGGATTTAGTTAAAATTTCAGATTTTAACTGAAAAAGAAAATGTTAAGCAGATATTTTCAACGCCATGACTTTAGTAGTTCTATGTTTTTAATAGTTACGTAATATTTATGAAAAAAAAAACAACATCAGCCTCTGAAATAAAAACGCATGTCAATAACAAATGAAACGCTTAGAATTGAGAGAAAAGAATGCATTTGTGCGCATACATTATAGAGGAAGATATAAAACCATTTGATATCATCACTTTACAGTTCGGTATTTAAAATGCACGAAAAACTAAAATTTTGTAAACAAATGAAAAAATAATTATATTAATTGATATCTCATATGAAAAGAGAAAAAAACACAACAAACCAGTCGCTTGTAGAAAAACTGCAATAATAAATAAGTATATGAAGAGCATCTTGTCCGCCAGTCCTTAAATCCAACCGTAAGATATTTTGTACGCAAATTATAAAGACTGTAACGCTTAATTAGCGACCGTTATAAGTACAAAAAAATCTATTGTTTCTGTTGACACACACAGTATTAGGTTTGCAAAAGTGAGAGTGGTCTCATTATTCATCGTAATCGGGTCAGTACGTCTGCTAAATATATATTGTACTAAAACTTGGTCGGTGACCAAGTTTCTTTCGGGTTGGTCAAATTGTCAACCTCGGGCGAGACAAATATTTTCGTTGGCCATCTGACTTAATATTAATTTGTGTACAGACCCATACTTCTCTAAAGTAATATAGTTTTTCATTTACGTCATTAAATACAGGTACTTTTATTTGTTCTTGCTTATCCATATTTTTCGTATCATTCTGACCGAATTTCTACCATTCCATCAGTAAATTGTCTTAACAATAAAATCTGTAAAAAGATCCTTTGGAAGCATAGGATGCAACCAAGAAGAATAATAGCAGACTCGGTTTGACTGAGTCTGTTCATGAGAGGTAATGAAATGTGCAACACCTCCAACGACACCTAGCACCGGTTTAAGCAGAACTCTATTACACAAATATTGAATGGACTCCATGATCCCAAAGTGCCAGAAAATATAACAACACTGAAAACCGCAATATCATCACAGTATTTCATTATCATGGTGTTCAAACCTCTTTGAATAGATATCCTCTCTAATTTTCACACACACCTAGTTCACATACAACCTGCATACAACCTGATCCAACGAGAAAGCATCTTTTCGAATTATGCCGATACCGAACGCAAATGTAATTTTAGGGAGCATCACAGAACATTTTAAGACAAATAATGGTTGTTAGAACAACTGTTTTCTTTTCAATGATTCGCTCCTCAATTATAAGTTTAAGTAATTTTTACATCCCCGGTGTCAAAGACTCGGGAAGCATATGATGATTGAACTCTCCGACCGTCTTTCCGTCCGTTCGCAAAATTTTCATCGACACGCGCATATTTTTAAAAGCTATTATTTTTCACCAGTTTTGCCTCTTTGGGGGTTTTACAATATGATAACTCAGCCTTATGGCTTCCTTTTCTTTCGAATGAAAGTTCATATACATTATCAACATAAACTGGACATGTGCAGATTGTCAGGATTTTTACGTTAACTTATTTTTTCTCTGAGCAATGTGTCGTTTTTGGACTTAACAATAGTACAACTGTATTTGTGCCTTGTCTACTAAACTCCAGATTCAATGAAACTTGGAACAACAAGCTGACATGTGCATATTATTGGTGGAAGTTTTGTGATCATTTGTTTACTTATGCCCATTTTGGACTTAGTAATATTATTCTACCTTGATTTGTCAGAAAAAGACGGTGGCTTCGTTTTCTCTAATACCTCTAAAAGGTATGAAAATACCCTCATCTGAATCTGCAGTCCGGTTTTCAAAGTTATATGGCACAGACGTTACTGCACGACTCTACCTTCTTCGTCTTCTTCGTCTTCTTCGCCCTACACTGTCAGACCAGTAGCCTCGATGAAACGTGTGGTTTGCCGCAGATCCTCAATGCCTCCATATAGTTTCTGGTGGATTGAGGTATCCATCGGCCAAGTCGCAGCTTGCTCCTGGTCATGCCTTTAACATTTCTGGTGTATATGCTCCGTAGTCTGATCTTCCTCGCCACATGGACTGGTTGGTGATGGTGCCAATCTGTATTTCTTGTAGCTTGTTGTGCCCTGAGCGAAGCCTGACCAGCATCACTTGTTCAGATCGATCATGGAGATGAAAAGCATCTTCCTCTATCCTTAGTCTCGTTAGTGCCTTGATGATGGTGACTTTCTCCTTGTAGCTCACAGGTGTTGTTGGTTGTTCTGACTGAGCTCCTAGCTTAGCCAGTTGGTCTGCCTCTTCATTGCCTGCAAGTCCACTATGGAATAGAATCCACTTAAGTGCTACTTTGCAGGTGATACTCAGGCTCTGCATTCTCCTGGCTAGCTGTGGAGCTTTATTGTTGATCAGAGCTTCCGTGAGAAGGACGACTGAGGAGCTTTCTTCTGCCAAGTCTTCAATCATTGAGACGGCCTTCGTGAGTGCTTCAGTCTCCGCCTTGTAATTGCTGAAGTTTTTCCTGTGGCTGCAGTAGTGTTTCTCTATTGCCAAATGGGTATAGAATGAAAACTCCTGCTTCTCTGTCTTTGATGGCGCATGTGGCTGATTAATCTGTATAGACATGGGTCCATGTTTCCGGAGGATAGTCTTCATTGGTCATAGATAGTGTGAGGTTCTTTCGAATACCTTCGTCCTCTTGTTTCCCGCGGTCAAGATGAGGAACAGCATGTCTTACAGTTTAATGTAGAATTTTATGACACAAACTTTAAAGTTGAATATTAATTTTTGCCAGGTGTGCAACTTCACGCTATATATCAATCTCCTAATGATTTACAACTCTAAGTCATATACTTTTTGTGATACATGCGACATAAACTTGTATCCAATTTATGCATATTTTTGACAACCAAAGCCATAGCTCTGGTCTGTCTAAAGCAATCCGGAACAAAATCCCAGGTTCATAACTTCACATACGGAATAATATTCGTGTGATGTTTCATGACCCTAGGTCAAATACTCTTTGAGGTATGTGCGACACAATTTTTATGCCTTTTTATGCATAATTTTACTGAGTCTAGGATCGCAACTCTGGTTTGGCTGAGTAATATATCTAACAAAACCCAAAGTTTACAATTTCACATGCCGAATAATATTCCTGTAATGTTTCATAATACTGGATCAAGTATTCTTTGAGATACATGCGACACGATCTTAGGCCCTTTTAGGCATATTTTTACAAAGTCAAGGACTATAATTCTTACCTGGCTGTGCGTGATCCAAATTAAAACCACTGGTGCCTCTAATTTTGGAGATATGAACGATACAAATTCGGATGGACGGACGGACGGTCGAACGGACAGACTGGAATACAAGTGCAACTCTGAGTGCCCTCCACCCCCCCCACCCCCAAATAAAATAAAATAAAATAAAATGGGGAGGGGAACACGAAAAAAGAACATACACAAATAACACGTGTTTCAAATTTTGTGTTTGAAATACTACGGTTATTATTATGCTACTTTCTTATTTCTTAATTTCAAGTGCCCTGATACCTATGTAAATTGTTTTAAAAAAGTTACTCTATACTTATAACAGTGTACTGAACTAGATAAAAACAGGAATTTTTAACTAATGAACTCGACGAGCTTAAGTAGCAAAGTTCGTTGAATACTGGAACCGGTCCCAAATTTTACTGAAGACATAAAACAGATTGTACAGACTAAACGAGCGGAATAGTTTCTCCACTTTCAATCATATAATATATTTTCAATCGAGAAATGAAGAAAACAAGAGGGTCATTGACCCTAAAGCGCTCACCTGTGTGCAAGGCTTCAAGTGTTTTTGTGTAACGTAATGGTACAAGTACAAAGTTAGGTTTCTTCTATGTTAGCCTATATTATATACATGTCACACACATTTTTGAACTTAGGGCGATAATTTGAAAAATTATGGTAGACAGCACTATTCTGATATCACATGCCAAATATCAAGACTCCGGCTATGATTGATTAAGAGAAGAAGATCTTCAAAATTTCTTATACATAAGCCTATAGTAAGTACATGTCACACACAGGGGCATGACCATTTTTTACCTTAGGGCAGTAATTTGGGCAATTATGGTAGAGAGTCACACCCTTATATCACACGCCAAATATCAAAGCTCTAGAGAAAAAGAATTTTAAAGTCTGATAGCTGAAAACCTATTTCTAAGCAAAAGACCCATCCGTTCAATGAACCGGAACCATTTGAACAATTTTAAAAGAGGGCTACCCAGAGATCATTTTGGTAAAGTTTCATCAAAATCCGTTCAGTTTTTTCGGAGGAGATGTTGTTTAAAGAAATTGTTGAAGCAAAGTGACTCCGCCCTCTGGCAGCAATGTTTTTTAACAAATAAAAAAATGAACACTATTTGTAGAAGGTTACACAAGGACCATTAATTTTGTGTGAAATTATTTTAACAGTTTTATACAAGAAGATTTACCAAGTTTCTACTAAATACATATAGGGAAAAGTGACCACGCCTCCTAGAAGCCATGTTTTTGACGAACCGGGATAATTGACCAGACGCCAGGCTCCGCCTACAGGTCACGTGGTACCACAAAATACTAGACCTCCGACATTTAGATCGATAATGGCTGCTGCTGCTACTTAACGCGATATTTCTGAGAGATTGGCAAGAAATTTCTGTCTTATTATGTGTCTTTAAAACATTTAGATGAACTTTGAGAAAGTACTGTTAGGCGTCTTACATTGATAGTTTTGGGATTTTCCGACATTCGGGGACGGAATTAGTTGAGAAAGCATGTATATTAAGAAGACAAAAGAGGACGGAAGAAGGTTACATGACGACAATTACTGATGATATTTATTGTTGAAAATTATGTGTTGCTTCTTAAATAAATCACTGAGTTTATGCGTGTTTTATTATTATAAAAATATTTGTTTATCATTCAGTTTGATATTTTATTAGTATTTTCTTGACTTGTACTCTACCAGTATTTATGCCCCGTGTGCAAAAATGGAAAAAGTGCATTGAACGATAATGATACATTTACATTTTAGGTATAAATAGCCCTTCTCCCTCAACCTAAAAAGAATTCGCATCACCGATGCCTTTCCAAGAACATGTTGATCGAGGCAAATGAAAAGTTTGGGCACAAATAATGTAGCACTTTTAGTTCATATGTTTGCTACTTGAACATTTTGGCACTTTCTCTTCACAATTTCTCGTTAAGAAGTGTTATGGCTGTGAAATAAACCAACAATGTCTAGGTTATCTTTCGCCTACGATGTGTCAGCGAAACTCGTAGACTGCCCGTATCCTCCTTTCTGTGTGTCCTCCATGTGGAGGCAGTGGGTTTGTGTTTTGAGGGGGTGGGTTGGGGGGAGGGGGTATGGATGTGCGATTTCGTACGGGGTCCGCAGCCTCACGACTTTGTTTAGCGAAAAGTTGTACATATTTGAATTAATCGAAAGCCGGTAGCCCGTAGACCGTAGACATGTCGTAGGTGACATTGCACAATCTCCGCACGGGCATCGGGCTGATCGTGCAGCCAACGCACGATTTTCCGTAGACAAAGTGCCTAAAAGAAATCGTACGGAGATTGTAGACACATGAGACCTTCGCACGGCACTCGCTGGGCCACAGAGTTCCTGCTTGCTGCAATACCGAATGAAATCGCATGGATATTGAGCAATCATCACGCGGCAACTCTACAGCGGCCACATAATCTCCGTGCGACGGCCTTTATATGGCATAACATTTTTCAGATGGTTATATATATTGGTCATCTTCAGCACGTAAGATTTCCGTTGGAAGCTTGCGGTGACTGCAAGGCAACTGCACTGAAATTGCACGATTTTCGTATAATCTCCGCGCAGCATGTGTAAGAATTTCTCCCGGCATGTACAAAAAAATAAATAGCACGATGCTCGTATTTAAGGGGACGCATATTGCTACATTCACAGTTCATACAGCAATGCGGAAGGGGTGCATATTCCAGAAATCGATGGTTGGGGAAAATAAAAATCATATTTCTAAATGATATAATACTGATGGACACCTTTAATATTCAGTAATTTTTGGATAAGGATGTGGTACATTCCCATAATGTAATAAGGAAAACAGAGGTCTTGGTGAAAGTACTTCAACACCCAAATGTAAAGCCCTTTTTTATTAGGAAAATACAGTTTTTTTTAACAATTACAGTGTTCAAATAATGTTGAAGGATGAGATTTTCTTTCTAACACACCAGGTTTGCCTAACATTAAAAATTTAACGCCACGTCTTGTTCAATCCGGGATGGACTCATATTTCACATTGATAAAAAATGTAAACAAAAAAATCAGGTGGGATTTAGCATTGCAAGGCATAACCAGACATCTACACAATGAATACCTTAGAACAAAATCTAAGATGTTAACACAGGTCAGGCGGTTAAATTTGCAAAATGTCGATCCTTGAAATCATCTTGAAAGGTGGGTTTAATTTTAGTTTGTTTACATGGTTTTTAATTTTCCCCCGACTTCCGGCGATTCACTGCCCAAATGTATTACTGCCGGAAGAAAGGTAACTCTAATAAACAACGGGAACAAATTAGGTGGGCAGCACGTTACGGTTTTTTAAAAAACATTCGAGATATAAATTTTTATCAAATAATGAATCCTATTCAATATTCGTCTTTAATATTAGAAAATTATTAATTTTGTGGACATTGTCAAAACCCTAATTACTTACAGTGGACTACTTTGCGCATCAAACTGGTTTCCGCTTCGTTGTGAGGCACTTCCGTTTTACCTTTTGACAACCATAACAAAAGACAAAATGAATCAATAAAGTCACTTATAACCGACATGCTATTAAATCAGTGTAAATAAACTTTTTGTTACAACATAACATGTTCGTTACGTTATGAGAAAAAGTTACTTGAACTGCATATTTCCCTTAAATAGTTTAGTGATAGCATTTTTACCAAAACTTATTTGACCCCCGTTTTTTACGTGAATGACACATTCTCGGCAACCGGCAACAGAATTATGAAAAGTATGGGTGGGAATTCAGGACAAAAATAAATTGACTTTAAGTAGGATAACTGTATATTCGTCCATTTTGATCATGACATTTTCCCGCTTTGGGATTAGTAACTTTTTAACAAGATTAGAAAAGTTGCTTTTCACATATACACATTATTTGGGCCTCCAACCAAATTTCATCCTTATTTTAAGGGAATTTTTAAACAATACATTTTCAAAGTTTTTTAAGGTTTTGATATTTAAGTGCATTTTAGTTTCATGAAACCAAGTTTTAAAAAATTTAAAGATGGCAACATTTCTAGGCCTTTATTTAAGCCCCTAGACTTTTGTAACGATAAATTTTAATGTATTAAGGGGAATAACCTTTTATTTTTTGGAAAAGTGGCATTCCTTTACCCCCTTCTTTCTTATGCACTACTTTTTAAACAAACTAAATAATTTTTTTAGCTCACATTGCGAAAGAAAAAAACAAACAGGGAAATTTTTCACTTTCTTTCTTTTAAAAAACCAGGCATTGAAAATGTTTTTGGGCAAGTGAAGGGCATTATTTTCGCACCAAAAAAACTTAATTGTTGACTTTGAATGTACACAAAAAGTCTTATGAATTCAACAATAACTTTTTTGTTTTTAGTTTTTCTCATTTTTATTTTAGGACAACTTTTGTGTCTTAAACAGTTGAAACAGATTCATTTTATTACCAAAACCTTGTACTTTTTGCAGGAAATTTTTTAAAAACCCCACCCCCTTTTTTAATTTCAAGTATGCTCCCCTTTAATGTAACAAACCCCTTAGCCCCGGGCCCCTACGATCCAAATTTTGACTAAATTTTTCGCACGGGGCCCCGGGCAAATGGAAAATTTAAGTGAAACTAGATAATATAATTTTTAAACCCTGTATATACAAATAGTGGGGAGTTTCCCCAATTTTATCCACTTTCAATTGTCTGTGAGGCGTCCACAAGTCTTTATCCAGCGAAGACACTTTTCAAAACTTTACTTAGGTTTTGGAAAAGGAATAATTAGGCGTTTGGGAAGCGACTGTCGGACTTTCAAAATCCCCACGACACCTTTTTACCATTTCAAAAAAATTTTTTATTTATTAAAACATTTTCAAAAGGAATTTTCATTACTTTTAACGGTGTCGAATCGCAGTGTCGGGGAAAAAAATTATAAAAACACCGTCTAGAGGGGTGCTCGAATCAAAGGGATTGTTGGTTTTATCGCCATCATTTATTGTTTGACAGACACCCGGGTTTTGGTCAAATTTAACAATCTTGGTAAAAGGGTTTTAAAAAACACTAAATAGTTGTTTTTTCTTTATTCATATAAAACGACCTATTCCAATGACCGCAGCACACACAGGACCCTTTCAAAATTTTTGTAACTTTCATTTTCTTGAAAATATTTTTAGTGTTCTAAAAATCAAAAGAAAAAGTGGGGTTGTTTTTTGCAAGAAAAATAATTTCATCAAACACCAAAATGCAAAACAGCTAAAAAATGAACCCCCAAAAAATACTGGTGGTGATATCAAGTTTCCATAACAAATTTTCATTTTTATTTTTTATGAAAATGCACCACAGTCAAGCATAAACGTCTGTGATTTTTTGCCAAAAAAAAATTTCAAAGAAAAAAGGGAAAAACTCTCAGAGCAAAAAAAAAAAGGACTATTTTTTCACCTTAAGCCTAAAGGGGCACCAAGGACCTTTGTGAAAGTTATACTGATATTTCTAGAAAAACCAACACTTGGTCTTCATCAAAATATTTTAATAATTGAGAAAAAAATTGCACTTTTTCTTGATTTTTTTTAGCTCACCTGAGCACTAAGTTCAAGGTGACTTTTGGGTCAGGACGTCCGGGGTCCTGCTTTTGTCCTTGACGTGTCCGTCGTCCGTCAACACCTCCCGCCTAACCCCCGGGCCAATTTTGAGAAAATTCACAGGAATTTTTCCCCGATGATCCTCATTGAAAAAAATCAAAGAAATGAATTCCAACAGAACTCTGGTTCCTGGCAATCGAAAGGAAAAACTTTTAAAAATCTTTTTGCAAACCCACTAGCTAGGGCTTTTTGATATTTGGTACGTGGCATAATGTAATGGTCCTTTACCAAGTTTGTTCACATTATCTCCCTAAGGTCAAATATGGCTCCACCCCGGGGGTCACATGGTTTACATAGATTTATATAGGGAAAAACTTTGAAAATCTTCTTGTCCAAAACCACTGGGCATAGGGCTTTGATATTTGGTATGTAACATCATCTAGTGGTCCTCTACCAATTTTGTTCAAATAATCCCCCTAGGGTCAAATATGGCCCCGCCCCGGGGGTCATATGGTTTATATTGACTTATATAAGAAATTTGTTTTGAAAATCTTCTTGTCAAAAACCACAGGGCATAGGGCTTTGATATTTGGTATGTGACATCATCTAGTGGTCATCTACCAAGACTGTTCGAATTATGCCTCTAGGGCGAAAAGAGGCCCCGCCCCGGGGGCCTCAAGTTTTACATAGACTTGTCTTAAACCATAAACATAAGACATAGGTCTTTGATATTTGGTATGTAGCATTGCCTGGTGGTTCTCTACCAAGATTGTTCAAATTATTACCCTGGGGTGAAAAAAGGCCCCGCCCCGGGGGTCACAATTTTATATAGACTTATACAGGAAAAATCTTTAAAAATCTTCTTGTCTTAAACCACAAGACCTAGGCCTTTGATATTTGAGATGTAGCATTGCTTTGTGGTCCTCCACTAAGTTTGTTCAAATTATGTCCCTGGGGTGAAAAGAGGCCTTGTCCCGGGGGTACCAAGTTTTACATAGACTTATATAGGAAAAAAACTTTAAAAACTCTTTTGTTCTGAAACTCCAAGGCCAAGGCTTTTGATATTTGGTATGTTGCATTGCCTAGTGGTCCTTTACCAAGACTATTTAAATTAGGCCCCTGAGGTGAAAAGAGGCCCCACCAAGGGGGTACCAAGTTTTACATAGGCTTATATAGGAAAAAAATTTAAAATCTTCTTGTCTGAAACTGCAAGGCCTAAGCTTTTGATATTTGGTATGTTGCATTGCCTAATGGTCCTCTACCATTTTTTTTTCAAATTATGCCCCTGGGGTGAAAAGAGGCCCTGCTCCGGGGGCCCCAAGTTTTACATAGACTCATTTAGGAAAAAAAATTAAAAATCTTCTTGTCTGAAAGTTCAAGGCTTAAGCCTTTGATATTTGGTATGTAGCATTGCCTTGACCTACTGACCTACTTTCTTGTTTTTTAAGATACAGTCTCAAAATTTGGGTGACATGCACAGTTTTGCACACCGATCATAATAGCATAGAAGTTTGGAGCACGTCAGTAACTTTCGATAAAGATTTCAATACTCATCTTTAATGTTCTTAGCCCTGACCTACTGACCTACTTTCTTGTTTTTGAAGCTACAGCAAAGAGATTTGTATAATTTTTAACAGATTTCAGTACTTATCTTGGAGAATCTTTACCATGACCTTCTCACCAAGTTTTTTAAGCTTTAGCAAAGAATTTGTTCAAGCAAGCAATTAAACTCAGGTGAGAGATATAGGGCCATCATAGCCCTCTTGTTTGGTTTTGGTGTTGGATGATGGTCGGGTTCCTACACGATTTTACAATACTACTATATTAACTTCAAATATACATGTACAAGGAAAGTATGAAAAAAATCGAGGGAAAAAGCGTTGCGTTTCTATGTACTGAGCATATCTTAAAATCGGGGCCAGCAGTTTCGCACGAGAAGATTTTTAATGTTTCCACTATATGCATATAGGGAAAAATAACCACGCCCTCTGACGGCCATGTTTATTGACGAATCAAAATAATTTTAACAATCTTGGTAGAGGGTCACACAAGGACCATTTGTGTAAAATTATTTTAAAATCGGGCCAGCAGTTTCACACAAGAAGATTTTTTAAAGTTTCCACAATAAACACGTAAGGACCATTTGTGTGAAATTATTTCAAAATCGGACCATCGGTTTAGGAGAAGATGTCGTTTGATTTTTTTTTCTAATTTTAGCTCTGGCAGTCCCTATGAGCAACCAAGCGGAATCGTTTGGACAACTTTGGTAGAGGAACACCCATAGGAACATCAAGGCTGTGTTTCATTAAAATCCATTCAGTGGTTTAGGAGGAGGTGTCGTTTAAACACAATTGTTGACGACGGACGGACGGATGAACGGACGCATGCACGATGAACGACGGACACAGCGTGATCACAGTAGCCCACCATGAGCACTTAGTACTCAGGTGAGCTAAAAAAGTGGACGAATTGAAATCATTAATGGATTTTTTTTTGTTTCTTTAAAATCGACAGGGAGCTGTCTTCACCGTCTATGAATTCTGCTATTAATGTTGTGGGTACGGTCTTTACTCAACTTCCAACATACTAGCTATCTTGTGCGACTTGTGTATTTACCAATATTTGTGAAAGTTTGATTGCCATCATTTAAATAAAAAAGATATAATCGTTCGGTTCGTGAAGTAAACCATCTCACTCGGTCGGTGAATCTCACAGTGTATTAAACAGACCAAGTCAGAGCCTAAAATGTCCCGAAATCAAATAACACTAATATCATTACTGACTGTCGACCAAGCGCACGCTTAATTAGCCATATAGATAAAACACGATCCAATTACAAAGATACTATATTAATGAACATAAAATACAGTCAGATTACGAAAATACCGCTATGATAGGGTTACAATTAGGCCATTCAAAATGTTGTACCCAATTTTTGACAAAGCTTATAATCATTATAATAATGTGAAAATTCCGCACTGGTACATTATGATTATTGCAAATGCATTGAAAAGGGTGATTGTTTAAGGAGCTGACGTGTAGCCCCTTTATGCAGTCCTTTTTTCAGTATTCAATGTATTTAATTGTTTTGTAGAGTAATATACATGTTTTACATGCTGTTCAATGTTCATATAAAAACAACCTTTTCTTTCTATGCTTTGGTATTGTTTGAATTTATTTCTCAAAATGTAAGTGGATCGTGGGGGAGGAGGGTGGGGTGCTAATTTTCGTGGTTACACAAAACCGCTTACGTAAATCCCAACGAACTGATGGATTTCCTATTAACTTTAACTTTAAAAGGTTAATTGATAAATTAAACGAGACTTACCTGTAAGGTGAAGTTTGATTTCAATTCTGTCGGACCAATCCACTGAGAATTATAGGAGTGAACTCGCCTGCTGTCACGTGACCTAGCCTCAGACTTCAGAGTATTATACTATATTTTTGTGAACATGGAAATAATGAAATTTGGGTGGGTTTCGAAAAAGAGGGAGGGCCTATAATTCTCAGTGGATTGGTCCGACAGAATTGAAATCAAACTTCACCTTACAGGTAAGTCTCGTTTAATTTATCAATTCTATCGGACCAATCCACCCTTTGAGAATTCTAGGAGTTTTTAGAGTCCATGTCCAAAAATAGTATTTTAACTAAAGGATTTGTATCAGAAAGAAACAAATGAGTTGATGAAATCCTGTATTGTCATAATGTCATTGTGACAATTGATACATTTCAAAAAAGCTTTGATTTATCTTGAAATAATATTTCAGTCATACTAAAGCTAATATAAAGCAATAAAACACAAATGACAAATTAATTATGTTCCATGCATAATAAAATTCATAAATTGTTTCAATTTAGTCATAAAATGCAATTAAAATCATATAACTATACACAATTTCTCCAGAAAAAACAATTTTTAATCTAATCTATGTAATATCAACCTTAGTACTCTTGAGTTTATGCAATAATTTTGCACATGAACTATGACATGTGTATGCATTGTCTTATTAATCATCAACTATACTTAAAATTGCTTTGCTATAGGATGAATCATTACTTATTTGTTTGTTATAAAAAGTTCTGAATGTACAATCTCTTTTCCAACCTGCTGTTTTTAAAATTGTATTAATTGGAATAGATTTTGATGCTACTGCACTAGTAGAAGCACCCCTTGTACTGTGTGCAGAAAAAGTAGAAATGTTTATTCCAGCTAGTTTAAGGCCTAATTTTATCCACCTTGCGATAGTATTTGATGTCACTGCACCATGTGGCTTTTGCAGAGTAATGAATAATTTTGATGTATTTCTTAGAGTATTAGTTTTTTCCAAATAAATTCTTAATGCCCTAACAACACATAATTCACTATCATGACAATACTCTTCAATAAATTGCTCTGCTAAATGAGAATTTGGTTTTGTTTGTTTAAGCACACTTGTAACTCTGATTTTTACACATGTTTGTTCTATATGCAAATCCTCAATATCCAATGCAGCTAAAGTTTGACACCGTTGTCCTGTTGTGAGTGCCAACAAAACTACTAATTTTACACTCAGCAACCGTAATGATAAATCATTGGTTGGCATTCCTTTTATGCAGTTTAAGACTTGTTTAACATCCCATGTGGCGTTATATTTTGGCAATGCAGGGTTAATTTCAAATATCCCTTTCATGAAGCGTTTTATTTTTCTGTCACTTCCAATATCCATGTCATGAAAAAGACTTATATAAGTTGATATTGCTGATTTTGCTGCACTTATTGTTCTGTAACTGTACTTCTCTGTATGAAGTTTTGTCAAAAATAGAATTACCTGATTCATAGATGGTTTAATTGAATTAATTTGTTCTTGACCACAAAAACGCAACCATTTTTTGATATGTGACCCATACTGATCTTGCGTTGACCGTCGCCAAGACGCCATGATGATTTTTGCAGACTCTTCTGGTAGTCCTGAACGAATAAGATGTTCCCGGATATCCTGAAAACCCCCATTTTCATGGACACTAGAGGATGGTTTTTCTTCCTTGGTGATGTTAACAAATTCTCCATCCTTGGAAGTATGTAGCTCTGACTGCAGATCATTTGAAGAAGACGCGGAAACCATGGCTGTGTTGTGAAAATAGGGGCTACCAAGATTGCCTCTGCCTGGTCTTCCGTTACTTTTTGAAGTACTTTCCCCAGCAAACTGAAAGGTGGAAATATATAATTAAGACCTTTGGACCAAGATAAAGAGAATGCATTAACCGCTATTTCATGGCCCTCCGGGACATATGACACATATTGATCTAGTTTGTGGTTTGCTGCAGAGGCAAATAGGTCAACACTACATGTGCCCATTTTTTCCTGTATACAATTAAACACACTTTCATGTAATGACCATTCCATGTCATCATTTAGCTTTTTGCTCATTCTACTGAGTGTGTCTGCTGTTGTGTTTAATTTTCCTGGTATATGATACGCAGAAAGCCAAATGTTACGCTTTTCGCACCATTCCCAAATTTCTCTTGTGAGCTCATTTAGTTGTATTTTCCTACCCCCCATTTTTGAGAGGTATTTTATGGCAACTGTGTTGTCCAAGTACAACTGCACATGTTCATTTTGTACACCTCCGCAGAAAAATTGCAGGCATAAAAATGCTGCCTTCAGTTCTAAATAATTTATATGTTGTTTTTTGTCATCGGATGACCAATGTCCACTTATAACACGGTTAAATGTCGTATCATGTCCTCCGTAACCAGTCATAGAACTGTCCGTTTCAATTTTTCTATCAACATTCCCATGTGAAATAGGTTTGAAAACATGACCAATATTATCTAACCACCATTTCAAGCATTCTTCACCCTGTTCACTTATTTTTATATAAGCGTCAAAATTACCTATATTCAATTTTAAAGCCCTGTCTCTTTCAATCTCTAAAGCTTTATAATGCAAAGGTCCATACAGTACCCCTGGGTCTGCTGCAACCATTTTCCCAATCAACTTAGAAAATTCTCTTATTGTAACTATTTTCTCTTTTAACAATTTCTCACAATGTTGCTTAATATCCATGGATTTTCTTTCATTTAATGTCACAGTCATCCTCTGCGAGTTTAGCAAGAAACCCACAAACTCTATATTTTGTGTAGGTACTATTATTGATTTTTTAGGGTGAGTTGTGAGACCTAATGAATCCACTAAAGACAAGGTTTCATGAACATTTTGACTGCAATCTTCAAATGTGTCCCCTGATAGTAAACTGTCGTCAATATATGCTACATTTGCGTGCCCTACTTTTCTTAAAGTTGAAAATAAAGGCTTTAAAAGTTTAGTAAAAACTCTTGGGGCACAAGAAAGTCCGTTTGGGAGGCAGGTAAAATGATACAACTTGCCATCCCACCTAAATTTTAAATATTTCCTACTTTCATGATTTATTCCTACACTGTAATACGCATCTTTTAAATCAATCTTGGCAAAGAAACAATCCTGCTTCACTAATGCCAATGCTGATTTTAATGTTTCCATCTTAAAGTGTACTTTATCCACGTAATCATTTAGGCGTTTTAAATTTAAAATTAACCTATAAGAACCATCCGCTTTTGGCCGAATAAATATATTTGATATCACTTCTCCTACCTCATGATTCGTCTCCTCTATAATATTTTTCAATTTTAATTCGTCCAAGAGCGATGCAATAATTTGATGTTCATGAGTGTTAAATTTTATACAGGGAGCAGCTGTTAAATCAGAAGGAGTTTCTTCGAATTCAATAGTATATCCATATTTAACGGTATTTAGTAATTTCTTGTCACAAGTTATATTTGTCCATGATTCATAGAAAGCAGACACTTTGCCTGCCTTAAAATTTTCCGGTTTATTTTCTAACTTATCAAAAACTTGACTTACATGATTTAATCCTGTTTGTTGTTGTTGTAATTGTTCCTCCGGGGTTTTTTGAACTTGTTTTGATGCACCGGCTTCTGCCGGTATCCTTTCGATAAAAAAGACTTTGGATCTTGTGAATATCGTTGTGTTTGTTGATCTCTATTGTCTCTTCGGCGGATGACGTCATTTTTTGACTTGAACTGACCTTGATGATCTCTCTTCCGACTTTGCTTAAATTGAGGCTTAGTCATGTCTCTACCAAGTTTCCTCATGTCATCCAAACTTTTCAGCTGTTTATCCAAACCGTCTCCCAATAAATTTTCGGTCACCTCTTTAGAATCATTGCATAGCTGGTGGTACTTCTCATTTATTCCTGGTTTTATCTGCTGTCTCCTGAGATTTGTCATATCCCTATGTGCGTAGGCCATTAACTGAAAAGAATCTCGAGCAAGCTCCAGTGAATCCGAATCATTTCGTTCTAACAACTTGTCCATCAAGTTTACTAGAGGTATCAACCCTGCTGTCAAGTATTGTTGTATTGTTTGCATTTTCCTGTCCTCTCTCCTTAATGTTTTTACTGAGACTTGAGCTCACCCACAGTTCTTTGTTCACCTTTGGAACCCGTAGAAATTCACAATTACTTGGTCTCTTTTGATTGTCACAAAGTTTTGTTGCTATCTTTCGGTCTACCGGCTGGCTTATACCAAAGTTCACCGTATCCGCTAACACACGATCAACTTTTGGCCCAGTTTCCTCAGGCTTTTTGAAATCTCTACTCATCTCCGCTAAAAGTCTTAAACTTTCAGAAGAACAGTCGTTGTTCCCCACTTGGTGGCCTTCCACTGATCCATCATCGTCCGAGTCCAATAACGAAGCGTCATTATCGGACGGGTACGAACTATCCGAATCGGAAACATCTTCATACCCACTTCCGGTTATTGTCGGAGGTTTCGGTTGTCGTGGCAGTTTTAAAAGATCACTGCGCCGGCGTTTGTCCATTTGTTTGGCTAAAGCGTCGAATTTCTTAACCAAACCTGCCACCGTTGACTGTTGCTCCAACATGATTTTTTGATTTTGCAACATTTGCATTTGCAAATGCGAATTTACACTCATTTGCGCGTGCGTATTACTGTTTTCCCCTGCACTTCCGCCGCTTTGGGCGATCCCAGCATTCAAAGGAATGTTTATACTTGATGGCGCATGCGTAGTTGCATGAACGTCATTGTAGTTACGGGAAAACCCAGAATTGTCTCCAGTTATAGTTACTGGCGCATGCGCAAGCACATGAACGTCAGTTTGGCCGAGTCCATTACTGGTTTCTCGTGAAGGGTGCTCCGTGGGGTCCTCACAGGAATCCCCAACAATGTGAATCTGATTGTGGATAGAATCCCCGACCAAACCCCTAACTTCGGCAGTCTGAGACTGATTATTCCGAGAAGTTACAGCCGAGTTATGTTGTTCCAACGAACTATATGTTTCATTTCCAGACGGCATCCTAAGACTTTTATCAATCCGATTGTTATCCATATTCACAAACGAACGTAGAATACAAAGTTAGTAAGGGGCCGCCATTATTCGAGCATCAAGTGCTTATAGTACTGTACAAGAAAAGACGAAATTTTCATAAATCAAATGCTTTGACACTAAAAATATTCCGTCAGTTTGATAAATAATGTGTTCCTGTTTTATATTCCAAAAAGATTTCCGGAATCAACACTTTTGAATATAATGAAAAGATCGATTATTGATTCGTTTATTTTCGAGTTCTAGTCCACGTGAAAGCTTTCTTTGTTCTGAGGCTAGGTCACGTGACAGCAGGCGAGTTCACTCCTAGAATTCTCAAAGGGTGGATTGGTCCGATAGAATACATAAATTCATAATCCATGAAATAGCAGTCTTGGCGAAAACAACGAACTTCCATGCCCAAGAAAAATAAATGTTTTTTCAAAGTATTCCAGCCGGTGAAGAGGTCCTAGTCAAAATCGCCTTTCTTCTTTCTTCTACGTCGGATTTAGTATCTCCTATGTAGGATTTAATATCTTCTACATATATGACTTAGTATCTCCTACGTAGGACTTCGTATCTCCTACGTTGGACTTAGTATCTCCTATGTATGGGTTAGTATCTCCTACATATGACTTAGTATCTCCTACGTAGGACTTAGTATCTTCTACGTAGGACATACTATCTCTTACGTAGGACTTAGTATATCCTACGTCGGACTTAGTATCTCCTATGTAAAAGTTAGTGTCACTACGTCCTATGTAGCAGATACTAAGTCCTACGTAGGAGATATTAAGTCCTACGTAGGAAATACGAAGTCCTCGGCAGGCGATACTAACTCCTACGTAGGTAGGAGATACTAAATCCTACGTAGGAGATACTATGTCCTACGTAGGAGAAAGTAAGTCGTACGTAAGACAAATTTATATCTTTAAAAATTCTTCTGGCACCAGGACGTTGCCATAGTAATTTTGTTGATTATAAAACTATATTGTTGTTGAATAAACATTTTCTTGATTACTTATCTTTTCATTTACAACCCGCCAGTAGAAATAGACTTATTTTCAACACCACCGCCGTGTATCCCACCTCAGTCACGGATAATCATAACGGGTAATTTTCAAAAATTAATCGGAAACTTCCGTTATTAGCATTAAAATGATACATAAATGAAACAAATTATTGCAGTTTAGCAAAAATGGTGGCATATTTCTGCCACGAGATAGCTAGGTAGCTATTAAGATAATATTGTAAACTTTCCAAGAAATTGGTGCATTTTTTTCTGAAAAGATTGAAACAAAACATAATATTTTCTAGATATTTTATTTGTTTCCTAGAATATTTTAGCGCAAAATTTAATACCATCAAATGTTTTTTTTTTTCTTATTTTATAAATAAACCGTTTGCACATTATTGTATTGCAGAAAACTGCATCATACTTTTCATGTAAAACTGTTACATTTAAATGTTAAGAATAGGTCAAAAGGTTAAATTCCTGCTAAAACAAAAATTCCACGCAAAAAAGTGTTACATCCTAAGTGTAAAAAGTAAATCTGCTCACTTCTATGAACTGAACAACTTCTGTGAACTGAACAACTTCTGAAACATGTGGGTTCTAACCCGTATCTTCAACTACTTATGTATGATTAAACATGGTCAAACCACATTTGCAAAATTGCTAACTCAACACTTCGTTTCGCGAGACGAAATTTGAAACATTTTCCATTAAAATGTAGAAAAACAGCTTTTATTGCCTAAGTAAGATCGCAACTAGACTATGGGACCCATACTTAAAGAAAGATAATTATAAATTGGAAAAGCTTAACGACTGGGTGCTCGTTTCAGCCTAAATAATTGCATATCTTAAGAAGAAGGGTGTGTAACGAAGATGCTCAACACTCGGAAACTCGACTCCCTATAAGACCGTCTGGTGATGCTCTACAAGACAGAAGGGGTATGGTGCCGGCAGTGGACCCTAATAATTTCGTGGCAGTCAAATCCAACAGACATCTAGATAAGTGAGATCATATACAGATTTTTCACTGTCAAACATATTAGTCAGACAAACATCAAATAACTGTCTTCCCTATGTAATTCCAAATACTTACACAAATCAGTATAAACAGCTCTAACTAAGCAATTCCAGTCGGTTTTTAGCTCAAAATCACTTCTAAACTTAGTATCCTCTGCAAGAAGACAGTCAAACGTCAAAACTACCCGAAAATGCCAAATATCCATGTAAATGCCAATGGCATAGAAAACCTCCTATCAAATCTCAACCTTCATAAGGCATGTGGGCCAGACAAGATCAAGCCCACCATTCTTAAAACACTTTCAAATGAACTGTCAACAATCCTTGAAATTAGCTTTCAAAAGTCCACTGATGAGGGATCTATAGCTTCCCAGTGAAAAAATGCAAATGTAACCCTCATCCACAAGAATGGCGACAGGTCAGGCCCAGCCAACTACACGCCCATATTCCTTACATGTGTACTTTGCAAAGCTCTGGAGCATACAATGTCCTCATCAATTACAAAACACTTTAGAAGCCTTGGCATTATGTACCATCTCCAGCATGGTTTCCGAGAAAAAGATCCTGTGTTACATAACTAATTATGCTTTTAAATTACCTTGTCAAATCAGAGTACAACAAACAACAGATGAACCTAATATTATTAGATTTTAAGAAAGCATTTGATAAAGTGAGCCGTGAGAAAGTCCTGTTCAAAATATATGTACACAGCTATGATGTTCGTGGCGAAACCCTGAAATGGATTAAGAGCTTTCTCGACAACCGGCTTTAATCCGTAATCCGGCCTTTAACGGTACATGCTCTGATGTCATACTGTCTCTTCGGGAGTTCCGCAGGGGTCCGTGCTTGGGTCCATCTCTTCCTTGCATACATAAATTACCTCCCACAAAATATCAAGTCTAAAGTGCGTCTATTTGCAGATGACACTGCAATAAACATGTCACTTACCTCTGCAAGAAGATAGCTGGATAGATATAGAGAATCTGTCATTGGTCTTCGGTTAAGATCAGAAAATCCCAACCCGAGGGCGCACCGCTCAAGTCTTAAACGAGGCTGTGCCGAGTTTAAGACTTGAGCGGTGAGCCCGAGGGTTGGGATTTCCGATCTTCACCGAACACCAATGATGAATTCTATTTCTCACTTACCACAACAGAAACAATAAAAACAAACATGAAATATGAAACTATTTAAAACGCGGGAAGTTGACGTCCGTAAGCAGAAGTGACGTCGTGACATTTCAGTGACGCACAATAACAAAGTTCCGCTTTAGTTTTATCGTTTGTAGCGTAACGGTACGTTCTTATCATAAAGTAATGAATTTTGAATCGAGAAATACACTATAAGGAACGGAGAGAAAAGATAAAAGTATCTGATTTTTAATTATTTTACCTAAATAATATGTATATTCAGCGCATGAAGTAGTCCGTCACAGGAGTGTGGGATAACCCATGTGAGATTAGATTTTCCAGCATTTCTAAAAATAGAGATTTTTCTGTCCGATAAGAAAAGAACTCTTTTTTTCGTGGAAACACCAGTGCACTGGAACCACCTGGTCATCTCAATGGTTTTAAGAGAGCCCGTCCGCTTATCTCAGTAGGGAGAGCGTTGGTCTACGGATCGCGGGATCGCGAGTTCGATCTCCGAGCGGAGCGTATGTTCTCCGTGACGATTTTGTAAAAGACATTGTGTCTGAAATCATTCGTCCTCCACCTCTGATAATTCATGTGGGCAAGTTAGCAGCTACTTGCGGAGAACAGGTTTGTCATGTAACGACGGGCATGACTGAAATACTGTTGAAAAACGGCGTTAAACCCAAAACAAACAAACAATGGTTTTAAGAAAGCCTTCCCGCACCGTTTCTAGACTTTTGCCAACAGAATACATACCAGAAGTGGTCCTTCTACGTATATGAAAAGATGTAAAGATACAGAATCTTTAGAAGAGAGTTATTTGCTTTCGATGTTATGATATGACCAACTGAATAAACTTCATATTACTGGAACAATAAAAGATTCTCGACAGCCGAACAAGTAAACGGCTAAAAAGCTCATTCACGTTGTATTGTTTTATCGCAAATTTATTTTATGGATACTAGATACCAGATTATATCTATAGTCGAGCATAAATACAAACAACATAATTAGCCTCTGACTTTAACAAATATCAAAATTATACCAACATAATTGAGAAAAAAGGTTTGACAAGGAATATATCATTATAAGAAGAGCACATTAAAAGTGGTTAATCAGATTTTGATCAAGTAATGGATTTGGTTGAAAGTTTAACAAATGATCTTTTTGCATTATTTGTGTTCACTGACTGCTTAGTTCGTGTTAGAATTTCACTGGAGGTATTTTCAAAATTTGATTTTCTTCCTTTGATTGATATAGTTATTTTAGCTTATGTATAAATTTTATAAACAAAATTTGCCAAAGAAGTCAAATGAATATTAGAACTTTCATATTATATTTGTCAAATATCTACATTAAAAATATGTATTAAGCCGAAATTCATTAGATATGCAAGTTTGTAAATATATTATCACCTCCCTTTACTTATCTTGGTTGCGCAACCAGGATATACTGGAAATATATGAATTCCGAAGCTATACACTGTTCTAAAACTTGCCTTTTGGTTCAGATTGTATAAATATCGTATATGTATCAAATGCAAGTGTAAAATTATAAATTATATTGAAATCAAAAGAAATAGTCCACTTTTTTAGTATTTTTGTATTAAAGGGAAGTAATTACAAAATTCCATTAAAAAAATGATAAAACACACAATGCTAATAGGGATATAAATCTTTGAATGGGTCCATTTATTCCTTAAATAAATTTCTAACAGAATGTACTAAAAATAAAAAATGTCTCAAAATGTTACTCAAATGTGATTGACCACCTTCAAAAAGCAGTAAGAGGAATCACAGTCAAAAAGTAGCTAATATTAAATCAATATCACCAAAGCACTAACGTTTCTGCCAAAACGATTTACACAGAAAGTCGAGATCGTTCATTAAATAAAAAGATGGCCATTCTTTCTATCTATCTAATGATTCTGCTCAACTCCCCTTTCTGATTTTACTAGAAGCTGCGCGTCAGTGCGAGAAAAAGTTAAAACAAATAATTGACAAGAGGTGTCAAAAGTGATAGTTAAAAGATGACAGGGCGTCATCAGGTGAGTTAAAACATTAAAAACTCTGCTTCAGTATCTATCTATCTGGGGACAGTAGTAGGAGTGCAGGGCCTGCTTGAATCTATCAAGATCAGCTTGCAAGACGACATATGAAGGAAGGCTGTTCCATATCACCACCATATAAGGGAGAAAGGAAAACTTGAAATAATTGGCAGCGGTATGGTCCTGTCTATATGGTAAGGAATACATACGGCGGGTCATTCTCATGGGGCGCTCAATGTGTGACGGCAGAGGAACTTCTACTAAATGGTTAACAATTTTACAAAGAGTAATAAACTAGAAAAAGTGGAAACTCCACAGTCTCCATAAGTCTTGTCTCAGTTCTTCTATCTTCTAAAGTCTGACACACAATCTGCTTCTCATAGAGATTAACTGTCCTGATATGGATAAATACTTTTAACCCAGTGGACAGATCTACGTTGGACTTTTTCAATTTTGTCAATATTAAACTGGGTGTAAGGGGTCCAGCCAGATGAAAAGTATTCCAATTGCGGTCTGACAAGAGTCTCATAGGCAAGTTGTTTGATCTTCTCATTTTTGGTGATGATGTTCCTGCGAAGAATGACAAAAGTTTTATTCTAACACGATCCGATTCATTTTCTTATTAAACAAAGAAGGCTGGAGACAGTGATTTATTAAACAACAATTCACTGTTCTGACGTCACAACTATTACGTCATAGCGTCAAGCGGTGTAACGGCGCGTTGGAAAAGAACCCGATTGAAAACGGGCAAATATTTAATGCATGTCGACAAGGTGTACTTTAAAGTCCTTGATAACGTGGTAGAATCGAAATAATATATCTCATTTAGTGATTTGCTCTTGAATAAATCACTGTTTGTCGTTCAGATGCGTAGCATTATATCACTCGGGCTACGCCCTCGTGATATAATTTCTTCGCATCTGAACTCCAAGCAGTGATTTATTCAGCGACAAATCACCGATGAGATATATTATTTCTTAATTAGAGTTAGATGTTATTCTATTTATATGTTTATTCCAGGAGAGGTAATTAGAGATGTCAAGGCCTAGGTGTTTTGCATCATAAACTGTTTCTAAAATATGACCATGAAGTACATAGTTAAACTTTATTTTTTCCTTATTTCTAGTAATGTTTTAGACTTACAAAGTATGTTGAGATCAAATAATCTGTAAAAATATTAATGTCTTTCTTCATATTGACACTGATATTTTCTCGGAAAACCATTTTCTCTCTAGGCTCATCTCGACAGAGGCAAGAGATACTGTATTTTTTTTCAGAAAGTGCTATCAGAGAGGATTGATTTTATTGCCAAGTGCCTTGCATTTAATTAA
The DNA here is from genome assembly GCF_021730395.1 of Mercenaria mercenaria. Taxonomy (NCBI): domain Eukaryota; kingdom Metazoa; phylum Mollusca; class Bivalvia; order Venerida; family Veneridae; genus Mercenaria; species Mercenaria mercenaria. The sequence goes on along the minus strand of NC_069364.1, from coordinate 32,032,672 downwards.
TGACTCTAACGACTGATGCAAGTCTAGTAATTTTTAAGACAGTACATTTACCTGGATTAAACTCCATTTCCCACTTTTCTTCCCCATTTTTCCAAATTAATTAGGTCTTCTTGTAGAATGTGGGAATCTGGAGTGCCACAAATAGTAGAGTAGACAGCAGTGTCATCTGCAAATAAGCGAACTTGTGATTTGAGGGTTTCGGGAAGGTTAAATATATATTATAACAAGAGCTGTCACTATTGGTGACAAAAATCCCCGAAGTAGACCCAAGAATGCCACAGTTGTTTGCACAAAAAATCACATATCATTTTGTGACCTTGACCTTGACCTAAAAGGCCTCGGTCCTAAGCGTGACACATCTTCTCAATATGGTTAACATTTATGTCAAATTATTTTTAAATCCCTTGATAAATGGCAGAGTTATGGACCAGACAAGAAACACCCTTGACTTATAAGTATGACCTTGACCTTGGAGCTAGGGGTCTGGGTCTTGCACGTGACACCTCATCTCATTATAGGGAACACTTATGCCAAGTAATTTTAAAATCCCTTCATCAATGGCAGAGTTATGGACCGGACAAGAAACAGACCATGTTAACCTTTGACCTCTAAGTGATCTTGACCTTGGAGCTAGGGGTCTGGGTCTTGGTCATGACACGTCGTCTCATTATGTGGGACATTTATGTGAAGTAATTTCAAAATCCCTTAATGAATGGCAGAGTTATGGACCGGACACGAAACATACCCTGTTAACCCTTGACTTATAAGCTGACCTTGGAGCTAGAGGTCTGGGTCTTGTGCATGACACATCATCTCATTATAGGTAACATTTATGCCAAGTTGTTTCAAAATCCCTTCATGAATGGCAGAGTTATGGACCGGACACGAAACAGACCATGTTAACCTTTGACTTCTAAGTGTGACCTTGACCTTGGAGCTAGGGGTCTGGGTCTTGCGCATGACACGCCATCTCATTGTGGTGAACATTTATGCCAAGTTATTTCAAAATCCCTTTACAGCCCGGACACGAATTTACCGGACGCACGGACTCACGGACGGACAGTGCGATTTTAATTTGTCCACCTTCGGGGGCATAAAAATAATAAGGCCCAAGTGGTACTCCAGATGTAACAGCTTCTTCAGTTGATTTTGGGACGGTTATTTGCGGGGTTTGCTCTATCTCATTTTTAAAAAGGGGACAAACATTTGCTGGTGTCCATACTTTCGGCAATATATCTAAAATGAAAGATTTTTGAAAAATAACTTTAATAACTTTAACAATCTCATTTCGAAGTTCTTTTAGGACAAGTGACTTTATGTTATCCTGTCCCGCAGCTTGGTCTGGTTTCAGATTTGATAAACTTGACCAAAGAGTTATAAAAAAATATATATATAAGTATTTTATACTTCTTTGACTTGACAAATATAATACTAGTAATAAGACACTACTGGATACTCAAAAGACTAGACAATTCAGTGAATAACAAGAATCCATCATTCAATATGTAATTAATTAAGTTGAAAAAAATATGTCCCTTTCGTATATTAAATCCTTTTCGTACTTTATGCATATACCGCATTGCACATTTCAAAAAATTTACATTATCACCGGGTCAAGGTCAACCGAATGGGAAAAAATATTCACCGGCTTAGGGAAAATATTGATGTTTAAATTGCTGTGATGGCCTTAAATATGCTGAATATTGCTTCAAAACGGTTGACAGCGACCTTACTGCATTCAAAGTATGGCTATTTTCATCTTTTATGCAGACAATTTGTGAAATGCGACAGTTTTGATGTACACTAATTAGGTGACCTTGTCGCAGTAGCCTTAGCCTTGCATTTTGAGAAAAAAAATCAAACAACACTGAAGTGTTGTCTTACATGAAAATTAAACAGCACGTAAAAACATCATTTTTAATCTACAAAACGATTAATATGAAATAAGGTAAAGCCTTGTAGTGATTTGAGGCTTCTGGTAGACCAGGAGAAACCGACCAGGAGCCCGGTTAGCTCAGTTGGTAGAGCACCTGACTTGCAAGCAGGGGGTCTTAGGTTCAAGTCCTACACTGGGTAGATGATTTTCTTACCAAAATACAACAGCCTTAAAGCGAGCTCAAAGAAATCTGGTTTAACAAAAAATATATTTGCAACCAAAGAACTATAAAGGAAGTGGCTATTCCTACGGTCCCATAAGAATAGCCTCACAGGCTATTCCAACGGTCCCGTAAGAATAGCCTCACAGGCTATTCCTTAGGCTCTCCCGTAAGAATAGTGAAATAGCCCGCAGGTGGCTATTCCTACGGCTCAAAAGACTATAAGATTCTTCCACTGGTTGTAGGTGCAGATGGGAATATCCGGCCTCGAGGGTAACTGTTTAGGCGGCTCCCTTGCAGCCGAGTTACCGCCTAAACAGTTACCTGAGAGCCGGATAATTTCCATCTGCACCTATAACCATTGACAGAACCTTTTTCTTGCATACCGATTTCAAGAAATAATAATAAAAAAAAAATCAATTGAACGGCTTTCTTTTTAGAATTATTTCTTATGGCAGTGTATTTAAACAAAGCGCGGGAAACCAACGTCCGTAAACAGGAAAGACGACCAGTTCCTGATTGTCGGCCGATGCGCGCAGGCGTATTTCAGCTTTGCAGTCTTGTTTGAATGTGCTGAAATTTTAATGTATTCTGTTTTAAGGCAAGTGTTTTAAGGCCTTATCCTTTTTAGGACCGTACATTTTCACGAAAGAAACTCTCTCAATATGGTCAATCTTTAATTCTCTTCTCTTATATGTCTTATCACCGAGAAATGAAGGGAACATAAAACATGCAACATGTAACATGATATTGAAAACATCAAATGTAAACTTCAAAAAATGACATATTTATTACTCACACTATTATCAATAGACAATACATTTGTTGAATTGTTGCATATATCTCTACATATATATATCATTCGATGACAACAATATTAAATAGCCTTTTCCTCCTATATTCGAAACCACTTCCTGTTCTCTCGATGTGATACTGAAAAGTAAACAATTTGTTCGAAAATATACCGGTTGAAATAATTCAGTACAATGCAGTACAAGATGGACATACAAAACTGTCTTTAGAGCCGTAGGAATAGCCACCTGCGGACTATTTCACTATTCTTACGGGAGAGCCGTAGGAATAGCCTGTGAGGCTATTCTTACGGGACCGTAGTAATAGCCACTTTCAACTATAAAATACACAGAATGGAAACTGGAGATAATCCCGTGTTAGCGCGTTATCTTCTTTCAAAGCGTTTGCCGACTTGAGCAGTCGTGATCAAATCAACAGATGCTTCCTGAAGTATAAAACTGGCGGTATGGCCAGTGCGTAATAAACCGAATCTAGTCCATTTTTCAAACGACAACTGTTGATTTCTCAAACTTCTAATCAAAAATTAATTCCGTCCCCGTGTAGAAAATACTAACAACATTAAAAAAAGCACCATTATCATTATAAACAAACAATCTGATAGAAAGTTATTTCAAAGTGTTTGCTGACTTGATCAACATGATCAAATCAACAGACGCTTACTACAACGAGATCTCATTCAGTTGCCACAGAATTTTGGCGAGATTTGCTCTATATGCCTTTCAAGTTGCCGATCTATTTATTTTTTTAGCTCTTTGTTGCAACTAAAAAACTATTCGCTACTCTAAAAAATTTGCGAGAACCTATTCACTTGAAAAGAAAGTCAACATTTAGTGTCATCATACCTGTAACATCGAATATCATATGTTGCAAAATTTCTCAGAAGGCAGCTGGTGTCACGGTGATGTCAATACATAGTCGCCGCGTTCTTGTGGCTTTATTATAGTTAATGACATTTTTTCCATTTCCTGGCCAATGATGGAATTTTTTTAAAAGAAAAGAATATTTTTTTTAAACAACTGGAAGTCTTTCTTGCATTGTTTTTGACTGATGAATAATTTTCAGCAAACGAATGAAGTTCTGTATTCACTGTGGAGAGAAGTGCGTCCTTCCGCTAGAGGCGCTTTTTCATAACTTCCGACAAAACTTTTAAAATCCATGACCAAGTGTCAAAGTATACTTGCGTTACCGTAAAGCTCCATTCTCTAACAGGCCGTTTTGGCCTGCTCTTGAGCTCGCTATCAGTATAAGATCAATTTTATTTTGAGGCGGCAAGATAAGTATTTAAAGTTTAAGTAACAATGCAACATAAGCACTCCAGGTGCTTTTGAACCGATTATATATTAATAAATTTATAAGGAACAAAAGTAAAAAAGCTGTAAAAGAAAGACATGATTAAAAGAACTACAAGCATTAAGAGATCTATTTTGTATGTCTGACCGAAAAACATTTCTAGCACAAACAGAACATAAGATGACAGAGCAACAAGGAAGTGTCTAGGGGTACAGATCCGTACCTCTAGAACCTGATTCTAGAGGTACTAATCCGTACTTCTAAACACGCCTATTATGGGATTTTTAGGGGTACAGATCCCTTTTTGTCGAGATTTAGGGTTATTTACCTATCAAATTTTGTTGAAAATGAAAGCCCAAATAATGTTTAATCAGTATTCACTTAAAACTTGGATCTAAATGATTCACTGACACCAACGTTCACCAGATTGTTTATATTTTCTTTCGAAATGAAATAACCGAGGAACACCAGATAAATCACAAGGAATCGAGGTTGCACAAAAAGATTTAAGATAAGATAAAACAATGTCAGGTTACGTTGTGACTAACAATTGCTTTAATAATAATTAGGTTAGTTAGGTTTTTCACATATTTGACAACCATCTTTAGATAAAAGGGAAGATTTAACAAACAGTTCCTTTTACTTGTGTCGGTTAATTGACTATAAAACAAATTCTTTCATACCAATTATATCTTGTTAGATAATAATATAAATAGGTGCTGAATTGCAAGAGTTTGATAGGCTCGTTATCAGTTTATTTTACAATAAATTAAAAGGCACAAAACAGTGTATTTATTTGGAGTTTAGATGCATGTTTTAGGTGAATACTGATTAAGCCTTCATTGTTCTTTCATTTTCAACAAGCAATATTATGTAGATAACCCTAAATCTCTGGACAAAAGGAGGTCCGTACCCCTAGAAAATCCCTAACAGGCTTGTCTAGAGGTACGGATCCATACCTATAGAATCAGATTCCTAGCAACAACAGTTAGCTCTAGTTTGTAAGACTAACCTAAAAACATTTCTAACACATGGCAGAACATAATATGACACGGCAATCACAATTTAAATGTAATACTAATCAATTAAAAACCATGTAATAGCTGCTAAAACTGCCATAAGAAGACAGTATACTGGTATATACATTGAATTCTGGAAAAGGACTGCGTAAAGCCAAAACTTTTTGAGAAGGGTCCACACTTTCGGAGGGTTCAATGCAGGATTATGCCTTTAAAAACTCATCATTTTCAAAGAAAATGTTACATATCATCATCATCAATAGTAATACCAAACATTCAATATTGATACATAATTGTGGTCATGTGTTGGGGTTTAGAGAAAGTAAAAGACTGTCAGGTTTCCTACGCTACTCTGTCCGCCTAGTGCTTCCTAACAGTGTGCCAACTACAGTTTTTGGCCAGGGAAGTTTTCACCGACAGCCAAACAAAACTGGGGGTGAAACATGAATGAAAAGTGGGGATGACAATTTTAAATTAAAGTGATCAAATAAAAGAAACATTTTTCTAAGTATATTATTTGTTGTTTATTACAATATTATAAATTTGTAATAAGAAGTGACCAGACTTCGATGAAAGAGAGGTCATTATAAGTGTTTAACAGCTTAAGACTTTTTTAGCAGGCATGCTCTTTCAATGACCTATTTTTCGTCAAAGTCAGGTCAAGAAGGGTTTGTCAATTTCGTGTTGTTTGGGCTTTGTTGAGGAAGCTGCGTCTTCATGTTGCAATTCCCACCCAGGGATCAAATTTAGCAGTCGCTAACTCGCGAAATTCAAGTAAGAATAAAAAATGCGAGTAGGAAATCATGGCACTCAAATATTTTCACGATCACTTTCGAAAATCGATGAATTCGCTCAAACTGTCCTTTGCTCTTTAAAAACTCCTTTGGGGTAGTTATTTTACCGATAATCACGCGACCGCTTGTAGATCTTGTCGCGTTATACAAATGTAATTCAGGGTTCTCACTAGCAATTTCAAGTTGCAGTCTTGGGACTCCCAAAGCTGAAAAAGTTGCAGTCCCAACTACTGACTAGACTGCAGACAGACTTAAATGTTTCGTCAAAACCCAGGCCTCTATTGTACTGTCAAATTAAGTGTAGACCGACAGACATTTTGTAATCACAATTCTTCACCCAAATAGTGTTAAGGTGCGATGAAAAGGTAAAGGTAAAATGTAGTCAAAAATTAATGTAGGACAAAATCCCCCCTGCACAACCCCCCCCCCCCCCCCCCCTTTTCTGTTTCTGATCTTCCTGGACAAAATCTCCCAGTGAAATTATCAAGGTGGACAAAATTCCCCTTGTAAAAATATCAAGTTAGACAAAATTCATGGTGATAATTTTATCTTTACCTTTTTATTTCAAAATGGAAACGTATATAAACATACAGTGAAAAAAAAAATACATGAACAATTACTGCTTTTATTTTGATATTTATTAAAGTTAAAACATTCGGTCTAAAATACATTAAGAATGCACAGTATGTCTATGATCAACATATAATAAATGCTTCTTCAGTAACATCATCGATTTTGCAGAAAAATAATCACGTTACTAAGACTGGCATCGACAGCATCTTAAAATTACTCGGACATTCATTCCTAATTATCTCTTGTTCTAAAAAAGTTCTTTAAAACTGCCTGGTAATTAGTACGTGAGAAAACAATCGGAGTTACTCCAAACACTACGTAATCCGTCGTTAACAATTAGAAATTGTCACCTATGCAATCACGCCGACAATCACATGTATACATTCGAGTTAATTATACATATGCAGCTTATCTCTCGGTGTACTGTAAACGGGCAACGCTGATTGGCTATACGCGGCTATCGGTGACAAGCGAGTGACTCCGCCCACTTATTTTGCTCTCGAGTCAAACCTTGTGTATTCACAGGTTTATGTAATCAATTAATTTTCATTGCGTCTCACTGCAGAAACGTGCGTCCGGGGACTCCCAAGCTGCAATAAACACGCGTATATCGGGACCAATTATGCGTACAGGGACGCCGATTTCGGCGTTTCCGAGAACCCTGTAATTATCGGATATCTAATTAAGCGTCTAGACTATATTTGTTTCGTTTTGGTCGGTGATTCGCAACTGCGGAAATGGAGAGGAAAATTACAAGTTTCTATGGGGGAAAAAGCCCCGCGGAGACCTTAAATACTAGCGACACCAGCCAAAAGTCCAAAGAATCATCGAATACTTTGGTTCGTATTTCCGAGAAAAAACTTCTGGCCTGTTTGAACCGTGAAAAAGTGGGAAACGGAGCTGAACTTTAAACTTTTATATGAAACCAAACAACAACAAAACAACTTAATAAACTTAGCACGTAAAACAGCTGTGAAATAATTGCTAGTGGGACCCACCATTTTGCTAGTGGAAAAAAAAGTTAAATTCGATCCCTGCCACCTGCAGTTCCAAACTTATCAGAAAGTCTTCATTGCGCCATTTTGTTGCAGACAACTATGTGACGTCAAAATCATGTGGTTTACTGTGTACTGCACAAGAGAAATTTTCTGTACATTACCGATACTGCATTGTTGAGTTTTATAGTACCAGTCCTCTACGTCACGCATCCGGGTTTCAACAATGAATCGAAAAAGAAGTCAAACAGTCAACTCGCATCGGAATTGAATAAATATCTTAATTAGTGACCACAACAAAGGTAAACAACAATATTAAGGAAAATTGATGAAGGACGGTGATGTCGTATTTATTTTTCTGTTCGTGATTTCACCCTCAGGAGACTTTTTCATTGCGTGGAATGTAAAATCTGTGTGTGAAACACATACATGTTTACATGAATGGGAAGGCTGTAACAGTTGTGGTAAAAAAAGGAAGTGGCTAGGGGTCCAGTAACCAGACCTCCAGAACCGGAGTCTAGAGGTCTGGTAATCAATATACATGTACTATTATTTACTGTAATACTAGTCAGTGTATAGGGTAATTGCTGGTAAAAGTTATGATAATGATCAGTTGTCATTACGTTTTGTAAATATTTTATTTACAAATGTATAAGCTTTCACTCGCGTCCGAGACAATCACATATAGAACAGCATTTTAGCGATTTCCGGTAGTTATTGTTATTTATTCACCCAAGCAGTAAAACAAATTCATCAATTCTTGAGCACAAACAGTGTCTTAAATACTATTTAATATTAAAGAGAACATTAAGTTTATTCATTAATCCCCCGACACGAGTGGTGGGGGGTTATAGCAATGGTCTCCTTCCGTCCGTAACAATTGTGTCCTCTCCATATAATTTAAACCTCGTGACGGATTTTCATGAAACTTTGGTCAAATGATCACCTCTTGAAGACGATGTGCAGAACTCATGAGTCAGCCATGTTTGCTCAAGGTCAAGGTCACAACTAGGTCAAAGGTTGGTGCCTTCCATTTTGTGTTCACTCTGTTTCTCCTAAACCCCTTGAAAGATTTTCAAGAAACTGGGTCAAATGATCACCTCATCAAGATGATACACAGAACACATGAGTCAGCCATGTCAGCTCAAGGTCAAGGTCAGAATTCAAGGTCAGATTTTTTAGCCTTCCATTTTGTGTCCGCTCTGTATCGCCTAAACCCCTTGAAGGATTTTCATGAAACTTGGGTCAAATGATCACCTCATCAAGACAATGTGCAGAACTCATGAGTCAACCACGTTGGCTCAAGGTCAAGGTCACAACTCGAGGTCAAATGTTTGAGCCTTCCATTTTGTGTCCACTCTGTGTCTCATAAACCTTTTGAAGGATTTTCAAATTCATTGATGTCATCATACATGGACTATAAAATATAATCAACGTCAGTGCTTCCACCCAATACCATCAACCCTTTCACTATCCATAACATTGGCGGGAGATATAGCTGTCTTTCAGACTGCCTTGTTATATTTAATGATGTTATGAAAAAATTAACAACTGTAGAGTTTTGTATATGCAAATTCTAATCCAAGTGATCTGTATAACATATTGTATATATAGTACAATATTGTTTATACATAATTGACAGATGTCAGATCATTAAGTTATACTGCAGTAGAGAAAACGAGAATCCTTCCAGTAGGGGACTTTGTATTGCTTCTGTTCTTCTGTGCTTCTGTGTAATACTTCTGTTCATTCACTTGTTTGACACATAATCGTTTGCCCGAACATATGTAGATCATTTGACGTGTTGATTCCTTTTTATTACGTTAAAAAATATTTATAGAAATCAGAAGTTGCTTTTTTTGTTCGTATATGTGAGAGCCTTGTCTATTTTGTTTACTTGCTATAAAGAAATGGAAGCTCTTCTGGGCTTATTTATTGGCACATGCACAATGTAAAACTGTTAATGCATGTATTGAACAGTTCATCCAACATTTTAAGTGTCAGTTGCTATTTCCTGATGCCAAATGTCAAGCATTGGTACCTATTGTGATGTTTTATATCTAATTGTCAATTTTTAGCTCACATGTCACGAAGTGACAGTGTGAGCTTTTGTGATCGCGCAGCGTCCGTCGTCCGTGAGTAAACTTTTGCTTGTGACCTCTCTAGAGGTCACATTTTTCATGGGATCTTTATGAAAGTTGGTCAGAATGTTCATCTTGATGATATCTAGGTCATGTTCGAAACTGGGTCACGTGCGGTCAAAAACTAGGTCAGTAGGTCTAAAAATAGAAAAACCTTGTGACCTCACTAGAGGCCATCTTTTTCACAAGATCTTCGTGAAAATTAGTCAGAATGTTCACCTTGATGATATCTAGGTCAAGTTTGAAACTGGGTCACGTGCCATCAAAAACTAGGTCAGTAGGTCAAATAATAGAAAAACCTTGTGACCTCTCTAGAGGCCATATTTTTCATGGGATCTGTATGAAAGTTTGTCTGAATGTTCATCTTGATGATATCTAGGCCAAGTTCGAAACTGGGTCAGCTGCGATCAAAAACTAGGTCATTAGGTCTAAAAATAGAAAAATCTTGTGACCTCTCTAGAGGTCATACTTTTGAATGGATCTTCATGAAAGTTGGTCAGAATGTTCACCTTGATGATATCTAGATCAAGTTCGAAACTGGGTCACATGCCATCAGTAACTAGGTCAGTAGGTCAAATAATAAAAAAACCTTGTGACCTCTTTAGAGGCCATATTTTTCATGGGAACTGCATGAAGGTTGGTCTGAATGTTCATCTTGATGATATCTAGGCCAAGTTCGAAACTGGGTCAACTATGGTTAAAAACTAGGTCAGTAGGTCTAAAAATAGAAAAACCTTGTGACCTCTCTAGAGGCCATATTTTTCACAAGATCTTCATGAAAATTGGTCAGAATGTTCACCTTGATGATATCTAGGTCAAGTTCGAAACTGGGTCATGTGCCATCAAAAACTAGGTCAGTAGGTCAAATAATAGAAAAACCTTGTGACCTCTGTAGAGGCCATATTTTTCATGGGATCTGTATGAAAGTTGGTCTGAATGTTCATCTTGATGATATCTAGATCAGCTTAGAAACTGGGTCAGCTGCGGTCAAAAACTAGGTCATTAGATCTAAAAATAGAAAAACCTTGTGACCTCTCTAGAGGCCATACTTTTGAATGGATCTTCATGAAAATTGGTAAGAATGTTCACGTTGATGATATCTAGGTCAGGTTTGAAACTGGGTCATGTGCCTTCAATAACTAGGTCAGTAGGTCAAATAATGAAAAAAACTTGTGACCTCTCTAGAGGCCATATTTTTCATTGGATCTGTATGAAAGTTGGTCTGAATGTTCATCTTGATGATATCTAGGTCAGGTTCAAAACTGGGTCACATGAGCTCAAAAACTAGGTCACTATGTCAAATAATAGAAAAAAAACGATGTCATTCTCAGTTCAAAACTGGGTCATGTTTGGACAGGTGAGCGATTCAGGACCATCATGGTCCTCTTGTTTGGTAAGTTTTGATCTCTGGTCTCTTTCATTTATGAAATAAGAAAAAGAACCATTTTTGAACACACCCCAGTTTTTCAAAATCAAAATGGGAACCAAAAGCTAAGTTCTCTGACCAGTTCATGTGGGATTACCTAGGTAATACATTATTTCACCATATGATCTGCATAGTTATAAATATAGTAGTATATAATCTTTTTACTTAATTTTAAGCCGGGGCCTCCGTGGCCGAGTGGTTAAGGTCGCTGACTTCAAATCACTTGCCCCTCATCGATGTGGGTTCGAGCCTCACTCGGGGCTTTGAATTCTTCATGTGAGGAAGCCATCCAGCTGGCTTACGGAAGGTCGGTGGTTCTACCCAGGTGCCCGCTCGTGATGAAATAATGCACGGAGGGGCACCTGGGGTCTTCCTCCACCATTAAAAAGCTGGAAAGTCGCCATATGACCTATCATGTGTCGGTGCGACGTTAAATCCAACCAAACAAACAAAACAAATAATTTTAAGCCATTACATGCTTTAAGCTGATTAAGTAAGTGGGCTGTTACAAAGAAAGGTACAGTTGTTTGATCTGTTTAAGTCCACCTAAGACATTACTTGCTAAAGCTGATCAATTTATAATGAGCTCATTAAATAAAGGGTTATTATTCACCTTTCTTCTCATTCAATTATGAAGCTAAAATTTGCTTACATGGTTTGTCAGTTAAAGCCATCACCTGGAATGGATTGGAAAATTTGTTTCCAATGAAACCACAACATGTGACAGTGTAATATTCTCCTCCTAGGCAGATACTGCTGGGAACATTGCTAAGTTAAATCCCTCAGTATTGAACACTACTCTGGATATAAGTTTCACCGGTAAAAAGCTGTGATCCAACCTTCTAATCATTGTACCACTGGTTCCCTGGTAAATACCAATACTACCGGTTGACTTGCTGTAAAATTAATTCTTATCTTAAAATTTGCTTGCCTTTTTAGCTCACCTGTCACGAAGTGACAAGGTGAGCTTTTGTGATCGCGAAGTGTCCGTCGTCCGTGCGTGCGTCTGTCCGTCCGTGCTTAAATTTTTCCTTGTGACATCTCTAGAGGTCACATTTTTCATGGGATCTTTATGAAAATGGGTCAGAATGTTTATCTTGGTAAATTCTAGGTCAAGTTCGAAACTGGGTCACGTGCCTTCAAAAACTAGGTCAGTAGGTCTAAAAATAGAAAAACCTTGTGACCTCTCTAGAGGCCATAATTTTCAATGGATCTTCATGAAAATTGGTCAGAATGTTCACCTTGATGATATCTAGGTCAAGTTCGAAACTGGGTCACATGCCTTCAAAAACTAGGTCAGTAGGTCTAAAAATAGAAAAACCTTGTGACCTCTCTAGAGGCCATATATTTCACAAGATCTTCATGAAAGTTGGTCAGAACGTTCACCTTGATGATATCTAGGTCAAGTTCGAAACTGGGTCACGTGCCTTCAAAAACTAGATCAGTAGGTCAAATAATAGAAAAACCTTGTGACCTCTTTAAAGGCCATATTTTTCATGGGATCTGTATGAAAGTTGGTCTGAATGTTCATGTTGATGATATCTAGGTCAAGTTCGAAACTGGGTCACGTGCGGTCAAAAACTAGGTCAGTAGGTCTAAAAATAGAAAAACCTTGTGACCTTTCTAGAGGCCATATATTTCACAAGATCTTCATGAAAATTGGTCAGAACGTTCACCTTGATGATATCTAGGTCAGGTTCGAAACTCGGTCACGTGCCATCAAAAACTAGGTCAGTAGGTCAAATAATAGAAAAACCTTGTGACCTCTCTAAAGGCCATATTTTTCATGGGATCTGTATGAAAGTTGGTCTGAATGTTCATCTTGATGATATCTAGATCTGTTTCGAAACTGGGTCACGTGCGGTCAAAAACTAGGTCAGTAGGTCTAAAAATAGAAAAACCTTGTGACCTCTCTAGAGGCCATATATTTCATGAAATCTTCATGAAAATTGGTCAGAATGTTCACCTTGATGATATCTAAGTCAAGTTCGAAAGTGGGTCACGTGCCATCAAAAACTAGGTCAGTAGGTCAAATAATAGAAAAACCTAGTGACCTCTCTAGAGGCCATATTTTCCATGGGATCAGTATGAAAGTTTGTCTGAATGTTCATCTTGATGATATCTAGGTCAAGTACTAAAATTGGGTCACGTGCCATCAAAAAGTAGGTCAGTAGGTCAAATATTGAAAAAACGTTGTGACCTCTCTAGAGGCCATATTTTTCATGGGATCTGTATGAAAATTGGTCTGAATGTTTATCTTGAAGATATCTAGGTCAAGTTTGAAACTGGGTCAACTGCGATCAAAAACTAGGTCAGTAGGTCTTGAAATAGAAAAACCTTGTGACCTCTCTAGAGGCCATACCCTTGAATGGATCTTCATGAAAATTGGTCAGAATGTTCACCTTGATGATATCTAGGTCAAGTTTGAAACTGGGTCATGTGCCTTAAAAAACTAGGTCAATAGGTCAAATAATAGAAAAACCTTGTGACCTCTCTTGAGACCATATTTTTCAATGGATCTTCATGAAAATTGGTCAGAATTTTTATCTTGATAATATCTAGGTCAAGTTCAAAACTGGGTCACATGAGCTCAAAAACTAGGTCACTATGTCAAATAATAGAAAAAATGACGTCATACTCAAAACTGGATCATGTGGGAAGAGGTCCATCATGGTCCTCTTGTTACTTGTGTCAGACAGAGGCTACACGTTTAGAATCTGAATGTCTGTCATGCTTTCTTGTGGTTTGAAAGGCAGCCGCCTAATTCAGATACTGCAATAGTTATTTAAGTTTCCTTGAATCTGTTCATCATATATACATCATAGTTTTATTATGCCCCCCTTCGAACAAGGAGGGGTATATTGTTTTGCAGATGTCGGTCGGTCGGTCTGCGTGTAGACCAATCCATTTCCGGATGATAACTCGAGAACGCTTGGGCCTAGGTTCATGAAAGTTGATAGGAAGGTTGATCATCGTCTGCAGATGACCCCTATTGATTTTGAGATCTGTATGTCAAAGGTCAAGGTCACAGTGACCCTGAACAGTTAAATGGTTTCTGGATGATAGCTCAAGAACGCTTGGGCCTAGGATCATGAAAGTTGATAGGGAGGTTGGTCATGACCAGCAGATGACCCTATTGATTTTGAGGTCAGTATGTCAATGTTCAAGGTCACAGTGACCCAGAACAGTTAAACGGTTTCCAGATGATAACTCAAGATTACTTGGGCCTAGGATCGTGAAAGTTGATAGGGAGGTTGGTCATGATCAGCAGATGACCCCTATTGATTTTGAGGTCAGTAGGTTGAAGTTCAAGGTCACAGTGACCAGGAACAGTTAAACGGTGTCCACGTGATAACTCAAGAACGCTTGGGCCTAGTATTAGGAAAATTGGTAGGGAGATTGATCATGACCAGCAGAGGACCCCTATTGATTTTGAGGTCATTTGGTCAAAGTTCAAGGTCAGATTGGCCAGGAACAGTTAAAACGGTTTCTGGACGATAACTTGAGAACGCTTGGGCCAAGGGTCATGAAAGATGATAGTGAGGTTCATCATAACCAGCAGATGACTCCTATTGATTTTAAGGTCAGTAGGCCAAAGGTCAAGGTTACAGTGACCCGGAACATTTAAACAGTTTCCAGACAATAACTTGAGAATGCTTGGGTCTAGGATCAAGAAACTTGATAGGGAGGTTGGTCATGACCTGTAGATTTTGAGATCTGTAGGCTAAAGGTCAAGGTCACATTGACCCGGAACATTTAAACCCTTACCAGACGACACCTTGAGAACGCTTGGGCCTAGGAACTTGACAGGGAGGTTGATCATGACCAGGAGATGACCCCTGTAAATTTTGAGGTCAATAGGTCAAAGGTCAATGTCACATTGAACCAGAATAGCAGAACTTTTGTTTACAGTGAGCAAATAATTTCTGTTCCTTGTGCAATTACTGAATGCATCAAGGGGGGCATTTCATGTTTGACGAGCTCTTGTATACTTTTGACATTGGGGAAAGGGTTGATGTGCAATGATGTAAAAAGGTGCAAGTGAGGCATAAATGAGATAAAATAATGTACATGTAACTGAAACAATATAAGATACCTAGCAGTGCTGCTGTCACTAACCATTTGGTATACTCAAAGTTCCAAAATACTTTTCAGTTTGTGTAATTAATGTGAGTTCATTTATTCATGGTTCCTGTTTTGCCTCTAAAAAAACTTTTCCAATTTCAGATGCAGTCCAGTTGTGAGCTCTTCCTTGTTTCATACCAGTCAGCCAACAAGCGGAAGACCAAAGTCTCCTCTACCAGATCCAAAAAAGGAGCTAATCAACCATAGTAAAGTTAGAGGCATTGACATTTTGAGAGACCCTAGGCTCAATAAGGTACACTCTTTATTCTTAATAATGTCTCCCACCACACAGTGGTGTGGGAGACCTATTGATTTACTCCTGTCTGTCTGTCTGTGTGTGTGTGTGTCTGTCTGTCACAAAGCTTGTCCGCACTCTTAGTCGAACATTTCTCACCTGATCTTCACCAAACTTGAACAAAATGTGTCTGACCATAAGACCTAGGCCAAGTTCGATAACTAGCCAAATCGGCCCAGGCACTTTGGAATTATGGCCCTTGAATTACCGAAAAATACTCATTTCGCATGCGCTTCCCTGCAGGCAAAACATACCCTATACTACTAATTAGTAGTATAGGGTACGTTTTGGTGTCAAAAAAGCGCATGCACATGTGCGCTAAGTACACAGTATATAAAGGCTGACTTACTATTTAGATGATTAGGCAGTTGTGGGAGACATGCGCTTCTCTCAAAAGCATCTCTAGTTTTGATCTGTTAGCAGTGTTTAAAAAAAGCAAAATATTATTTAAAATTATAAAATTATTCTTTCGTCATGTGGCCAGCAGCCTGATTGAATGTAAAACATTTTGGTCTAAAGGGTATATAACATAGATTTATGTCTGCTGTGGGATGTCTGTGGCTGGTTAGTTACGGTTGCTGGCTTAGAATCACTTGCATTGAGAGTTCAAAATCTTGTTTTGGTTGCAGAAATCTTCATGTGAGGAAGTCATCCAGCTTCAGATAGGTGGTTCTACCCAGGTGCCTACCCATGCCTGCAGCTGTGTCTGGAGGGGCACCTGGGTTTTTTCCCAAGAAAAGCTTGAAAAATTGCTATATCACTCAATTGTGTTGGTGTAACTGTAATCCCCAAATAACAACAAACCCAATGTCTGTTATTACAGGGTCAAGCTTTCACTCTCAGAGAGCGTCAGTTGATGGGTATACATGGCCTCTTACCACCTATTGTGATAGATCAAGAGACTCAGCTAAATCGTGTCATCGTTAACTTTCGGAAAAGACCCACTGATGTTGATCGTTACATCTATTTGATGGCATTGTATGACAGAAATGAATGCCTGTTTTATCGTTCCTTGTGTGAACATGTCGAGGAAATGATGCCTATTGTTTATACACCAACTGTCGGACAAGCATGTCAGCAATATGGTCTTCTGTACAGAAGACCAAGGTTTGTAAACATGTTTTGGAGTGGCTTTTTTCAACAGTATTTTAGTGATGAAACACTTGCCAGTTAATTATGCCCCCCTTCGAAGAAGGAGGGGTATATTGTTTTGCAGATGTCGGTCGGTATGTAGACCAATCCCTTTCCGGATGATAACTCAAGAACACTTGGGCCTAGGATCATGAAAGTTGATAGGGAGATTGGTCCTAACCAGCAGATGACCCCTACTGATTTTGAGATCAGTAGGTCAAAGATCAAGGTCACAGTGACCTAGAACAGTTCAGTGGTTTCCGGTTGATAACTCAAGAATGCTTAAGCCTAGGATCATGAAGATTGACAGGAAGGTTGGTCATGACCAGCAGATGACCCCTATTGGTTTTGAGATCAATAGGTCAAAGGTCAAGGTCACAGTGACACGGAACAGTTAAATGGTTTCCGGATGATAACTCAAGAATGCTTTGGCCTAGGATCATGAAAGTTGACAGGGAGATTGGTCATGTCCAGCAGATGACCCCTATTGATTTTAAGGTCAGTAGGTCAGAGGTCAAGGTCACAGTGATCCTGAACAGTTAAACAGTTTCTGAATGATAACTCAAGAACGCTTGGGCCTAGGATCATGAAAATTGATGGGGAGGTTGATCATGACCAGCAGATGACCCCTATTGATGTTGAGGTCAGTAGGTCTAAGGTCAAGGTTACAGTGACCCAGAACAGTTAAACGGTTTCTGGATAATAACTTAAGATCGCTTGGGCCTAGGATCATGAAACTTAATAGGGAGGTTGATCATGACCAGCAGATGACCTCTAATTATTTTAAGGTCAATAGGTCAAAGGTCAAGGTCACATTTACCCAGAACAGTAGAGCTTTTGTATACAATGACCAAATAATTTCTGTTCATTGTGCAATTACTGGATGCATCAAGGGGGGCATTTCGTGTTCTACGAGCTCTTGTTTACTTGTATTCCGTGATTTATTGTTCTATTATGTTAGTTGAGAACTTCCCCACATTAATCAAAGATGACAAATGAGTTGAAATAAATTGTATTCAATGTCTTTAGACAGATGTTTGTCATGGAGAACTTGCTAATTACGACCCCAAAGATGGTCCAAAAGACACTGAATACTGTGAAATCATTTTTGTTTGCGCAGGACGAATTTTCGCATATTTCGCGCTACGACCGATGCACGAATTTAAGACCGCGCTATTATTTAACCATTTAGTTTATAGTTATCCAAATTGATTTTCTGTCCGAAATATAGGTATGTTATAAGACCTGTATATTTCAAGTTTTCTCAAAATCTCAGTTTATTGGCAGTTAATACTAAAGCTTGTCTTGATAGGAATTTATTTGTTTTTAGTAATACCAAAATAGATTGATCATGTCCAGCAGATGACCCAAGCTCTACTGTTCTGGGTAAATGTGACCTTGACCTTTGACCTATTGTTTTTTTACTAAGGTCATAAAATAGATTATGAAATCTGATTAAATTATTTATATTAACTGGTTATTCTTTACGAACTCTTCAGTTACTTACGGCGTAAGTTAGGCTAGTTTTATATCATCATCGTCTCACGAATGCTACGAAATATTTATCATTCAATCCTTGACAAAAAACTATGTAAATATTTGAATTCGTATATGTATAAATTCATTCGTCGTGCGCAAATTTCAAATTTGTCAAGCTGCGTTATTAAATGTGACGGCGCAGTTTCGTAATTATTCGCACCTGTCATTGTTGTTTTAGAGTAATTGGACTAGAAGACATCAAACTCCTTTTATTTTAATCGGTCTTTTGATACTCTTTCACACTCTACCTAACCATAGTGTCAATTAACAACAATTGTCAGTTAGACTGTCATATTGTTTTTTTACTAAGGTCATAAACGGGTATCTTAACCATATTGTCAATTAACAACAATTATAAGTTGGACTGTCATATTATTTTTTAATCTAGTTCATAAACAGGCCACTTCTATTGACAGGCGATACATAATAGTGACACGTGCGATGCTGGCGATTTCTGAAAAGAATATTTTTAAAAATTTCATCTTAAATTGAAAATGCACGAATTAAAGCCAGCTCGAAACTGTCTTTTTTACCGTTTACGCGAAATTTCATGCCAGCAAATTTAAATGATTTCACAGTATGCCTCGAACCTAAGAATAAAATGTAGCATTTAACATTAAGACTGAGATTTCATGAACAGAAGATCTGTTTTAAATTATACTTATTCAGCACTGGTCAATAACAGAGTGCATGCAAGCTGGACATATCTTGCAGAATTCTGATGACAAGTTGTTGTTGTTGTTTTTTCAGAGGTTTGTTTCTGTCTATCAATGACAAGGGACATTTGTACGATATGATATGTAACTGGCCAGAGAATAACGTGAAGGTAAACAATTACTGTGAAATCATTAATATTTTAGGGGACTGATTCTCATTGATTTTGTTGTCAAGTCAATTCAGAATATTAAATCTTTTATGAACAGTTAAAAATTCCATTTGTTTTATGTTCAAACTTTGAAATCATCAAATTCGTGTCTCCACAAAATAGCCGTTTTAGCCAAAATCATGTTGTTGTTTTTTTGCCCATGAAATAAAATGATTTCGCAGTAGGTTCATATTTAACAAGATACAGTCTCATCTGAATTACAGAGTGAGCAAACAATACTATTAAAGTAAAGCAATATATGCTTGGGACTACATTGTACAGGCTATTAACTTAAGAAGTATTGTGAATAAGTCTTTCTTGTTTAGTGTTTACTCCTCTGATTAGAGGGCTTCCATGGCTGAGTGGTTAAAGATGCACCACAAAATAACTGTATTGTTTTGTATTTCCATGATGGTAATTATACATGTTTTGCATGAATAAATTGAGAAATACAAATATTAGTGCAAGAAAACCATGCAGAAAATGGGCGAATTGTGCAACTTTTGTGAAAAGCATGAAACTTAGCATGGTAGTACATAAATATAATACACTTCACTTAAGCTGGGGAAGCGGTTTGTGGAAATCCAAGATGGCCACCAAAATCCAAGATGGCCACCATGATTCAGTTTTATAAGAAAATGGCAAAACAAGTGTGCGTAAAATGTCTCATGCAAAAAAAGCTTTGGAATGGCAGTGGAATATAATACTACACCTCAAAACTGTCTGCGATTTATATTGAAAAATATATATGCCCACAAAAATCCAAGATGGCGGCGAAAAATCATACATTATTTGAAAATTGCAGATTAACTGATTACATCTTGTAAAAGAGATCTTTATTTGAACTGTTATTGAACTGTAATATGAAAATACACATTATCTTATCTTATTTGTATTCTTTGATACTGAACAGTTATGTATAAAAGCCGTTTCCCTTTGTTTAGATGTAAAATTATGAATGAAAGTTGCCCCCCTTTATTTAAATGCAACAGTACCTAAATGTCAAAAGGTAAAAATAGGATATAAAGCTCAGAACTTTATTTCCAAACCTTTCAAATTAGTGAAAAAATTATTTTGCCAACTAATTTATTGGAAAGTTTTGTTGATATTAAATGCTTGTGATTATAAAGAAAGGCAAAATTTGGCTCAGATAGGTATACAGCAGGTACTTGTCGGGTCAATAATGCATATGTTAGTGTACTGTACATAAAGCAGAATGGAAAACTGTTTTTATGCCCCCGAAGGGAGGCATATAGTTTTTGAACCGTCTGTCAATCTGTCGGTCTGTCAGTCTGTCGGTCTGTCAGTCTGTCCGCAATTTTCGTGTCCGGTCCATATCTTTGTCATCGATGGATGGATTTTCAAATAACTTGGCATGAATGTGTACCACAGTAAGACGACGTGTCGCGCGCAAGACCCAGGTCCGTAGCTCAAAGGTCAAGGTCACACTTAGACGTTAGAGAATAGTGCATTGATGGGCGTGTCCGGTCCATATCTTTGTCATCGATGGATGGATTTTCAAATAACTTGGCATGAATGTGTACCACAGTAAGACGACGTGTCGCGCGCAAGACCCAGGTCCGTAGCTCAAAGGTCAAGGTCACACTTAGACGTTAAAGGATAGTGCATTGATGGGCGTGTCCGGTCCATATCTTTGTCATCAATGGATGGATTTTCAAATAACTTGGCATGAATGTGTACCACAATAAGACGACGTGTCGCGCGCAAGACCCAGGTCCGTAGCTCAAAGGTCAAGGTCACACTTAGACGTTAAAGG
The DNA here is from genome assembly GCF_021730395.1 of Mercenaria mercenaria. NCBI lineage: Eukaryota > Metazoa > Mollusca > Bivalvia > Venerida > Veneridae > Mercenaria > Mercenaria mercenaria. Next base: position 32,011,793 of record NC_069364.1, on the reverse strand, counting down.
ATAGTGCATTGATGGGCGTGTCCGGTCCATATCTTTGTCATCAATGGATGGATTTTCAAATAACTTGGCATGAATGTGTACCACAGTAAGATGACGTGTCGCGCGCAAGACCCAGGTCCGTAGCTCAAAGGTCAAGGTCACACTTAGACGTTAAAGGATAGTGCATTGATGGGCGTGTCCGTTCCATATCTTTGTCATCCATGGATGGATTTTCAAATAACTTGGCATGAATGTGTACCACAGTAAGACGACGTGTCGCGCGCAAGACCCAGGTCCGTAGCTCAAAGGTCCTAAACTCTAACATCGGCCATAACTATTCATTCAAAGTGCCATCGGGGGCATGTGTCATCCTATGGAGACAGCTCTTGTTCGATATTGATATTAGCTTGTTTTCATAAATAAAACAAAAAGTAAAAATGATAACTTTGCAACACAGACACAGACACAGATGTATATTGAGATGATAAAACAAAAAGTAGAAAAGATAACTTTGCAACACAGACAGATGAATATTGATTATTGAGATGATTTACTGACAATAAAGTACAAAATTACAGTCCCTTATCAAAGGTATATAAAACTAGTAAACTACACATTTTGTTATCCCAACCACATAATTTGCACAATAACATACATTTGTACATGTATGAATTTGAATGATTTACCAAGTGTTCATTTCGTGCTATTGTTCATTTATTGTTTTGTGTATAATCAATCTTTTTTTTTTTTTGTGCTACGTACATACCCATTAATTTGTAAATAGCATACCCATCTGTAGTATTGCATTGTTTTAGTACAGAAATTACTATACTGTTGCCTAGACCAGTATATATATTTTTTTCAGCATAAAACAATGGTAATAATATGGCAAGCTTGGTAGTAGTTTACTACTGTATATGTTTTTGCAATATGACATTTACAATGGGAAAAATTAACAGTTATATAGTGCTTAGCTTCTACTAATAAATCAGCAAGTCAGATGTAAGCTCACCAGGAAGGAAAGTATTGAAATTAAGCATTGTCTTGTATGCCCAGAAACTACCAAACATCCACTGCAATGTCCTGCAAACCAGAATCCTAATAATGCAGACTTTAAAAAGGAGTTATACCACTCAATATATATTATCAAAGCTGCTGTTCAACACCACAATCTCAACTATACTGTGTCATTCTAGTTACGGCAAGCAACTAGCCTCTTTATGCAATCACAAGATGCCCAACTTATGCATGATTTTCATGGAAAAAAATTATTTTATGGTGCCCATCTTGAATTTTGTTGACCATATTTAATGTATTTATCCAATGTTATTTTTCCAATTGTTTTAGAAGCATGTTTTACAAATATATGTACTACCATGCAACGTTTCATAATTTTCACACAGCATGACAAAGTGACTTTCATTGAAAAATATTTTGTGGGGGCCATCTTGAATTTTGTTGGCCATCTTGAATTTATTTATCCAATATAAGTGTAAATTGAAGAGAAGCGTACTTTACAAATATATGAACTATCATACAGCGTTTCATAATTTTTGCTCAATACGCCCATTTGAAGAGCAATTTTCATGGAAAAATTATTCTATGGTGGCCATCTTGGATTAGGGCAGCCATATTGGGACTTTTTCTGTGTGCATATAAAGGTTATTTGTAGCTTAATATTACTTTCTGCTATAATGCTAGCTTTGTTTATTTTTTCTCGCCATATATACAGTGCTGGAGCATTTCTTTACAAAACTGTTAATAATTGTGGCCATCTTGAATTTTGATGGCCATTTTGAATATTTACAACCCAATTCCCAAGCTTAAATGACGCACAATACATTCATCTCCAATCATGCCAAGTTTAATACTTTTAACAGGAAGTGCACAATTGTTTCACAAATTTCTTGCTGTATATCTGGTTACAAATTAACAGTGACATAATATTAGGCCAAGACAATGTGTTTAATGTCTGAACATTTTATTGAATGAATGTAACAGTATGCTTAGTATTAGCTTCGACCACACTTCATTCTACAGGGTAAGATATTTATTTACCTATGTTTTTAAAATTACACTGAAAAGAGGTTGACTGAATAAGTTTACAGATGAAGTTGTGAAAACTGTTTTAAACACATTAATTCTGGGAAGGCCTGAATTGTCCACTGTCATCTTGTAACATAGCTGTTGCATGCCAGTATTATCAGAATAATGTTCACGAAGTTCATATGGGAGGAATAAGTAGGCCCCTAGTTTTGTGGTGAGTCTTTAAGGTTGCTGACTTTAAACACTTGCCTCACCAATGCAGGTTCGAGCTTCACTTTGGGCTTTGAATTCTTCATGTGAGGAAGTCATCCAGCTGACTTACAGAAGGTTGATGGTTCTATCCAGGTGCCCGCTCATGATAAAATAATGCATAGAGGGACACCTGGGGTCTTCTTTCACCATCAAAGCTGGAAAGTTGCCATGTGACCTATAATTGTGTCAGTGTGATGTTAAACCCAACAATGATAAATAAATACTCCTCAGATTGCTTCTTACAGTTCTGTTTTTGTATTGCAAAATCGGAAATATTTTAATTATGACTATTTTAGCTGCTTGTTCAGCACTTTTGGTTGTGTGGCACAAATGAGTGGTTTCAATAATACTTCCAGGAGTTATGTAAAATTCACAGAATTAGATTTTGAGAAATTTTGGTAATATTAAAATATTTTTATATTGCACTATCTGAAATTCTTTGTTTATTATGATATCCATATTTACAGGCTATTGTGGTAACAGATGGAGAGAGGATTCTAGGTCTGGGAGATTTGGGTGTGAATGGAATGGGTATCCCTGTGGGGAAGTTGTCACTCTACACAGCACTGGGAGGTATCCCGCCGCAGCAGACGTTACCCGTTATGCTTGATGTGGGAACCAACAATAAGGTGTGTTCATTTTGATTGAATACATGCACTTTTTGTTAGTTTTGATAAAAATCTTATTATGAAGCTAAATGCATGCAAATATGTATGCCCTCCTTGTTTTGCACTTTGTCAGTCGGTTGGTAGACCTATTGGTTTCCAGTTCGTAACAGAATGCTTGACCTCACAATGGTCAAACTTTAAAAAATGACTCAGACTGATTGCTTGTTGTCAGTAGATGTCCACTATTGTGTTGGGGTCAGTAGGTCAAAAGTTAAGGTCACAATGACCTTCAGACTGAAAACGGTTTTGATGCATTAACTGAAGAATGCTGTGGTCTATAGTAGCCAAACTTCATTCGATAATTGCCTGTGGTTCGAAGATTGTCTCTATCATGTTGGGGATCAAAGATTCTGATCTCGGGGGATGGGGGACTGAAAATAGGAGATGCAAAAAAGATGTTTTACAAATAGCTCCTGTTCAATTATACTTTTTTAAACACTAAATGCAAGTATTTGTTTAAGCTTTTTATGCCTCTTTTTTGAAGGAGAGGGGTAATATTATTTTGCTTATTCTTGTCAGATTGCCTACAAATGTCAAAATTCAAGGGGTAATTGTCTGTAATCATTAGATGAACCTTACTTTTTGGTGGAGTCAAAGGTCAAGGTCATAATGGCATTAAAACTGAACGAGGTGGGTGGGGGGTCGAGGGGGTAAAGGTCAAAGGGTAAAGATGACAGTTCCCTTGAATTTACTAGGTCAGTAGGTTATATTTCCTGTTCCTTCTGAGGGAACATAGGTCTTTAACAGGCAACTGCTTAGTATGAAATTGTGTCATCTTTCAATCTACAAATGTTCTTCCTAAAAGATTTTTACTTTCTGTGTCTCGGAACAATTGCCAGGGTTTTCACCAGCCTGCCAAGACATGCTCCCTTTCTAAATATGGCTCAGTGTCTTCATTTTGAAAGAATATTCAAATCACATAACATCACAAAACATATTTCCTCAGAATTATTATTTTAAGCTTCTGTCTAGTGGCAGATGCCATTAAACCATGGTTCTAAACTCAGATAAAATGACATGATATGTTTTAGTATTTTTAGCTCACCTGTCACAAAGTGACAAGGTGAGCTTTTGTGATCGCGCGGTGTCCGTCGTCCGTGGTCCGTCCGTGCGTGCATGCGTCCGTTCGTAAACTTTTGCTTGTGACCACTCTAGAGGTCACATTTTTCATGGGATCTTTATGAAAGTTGGTCAGAATGTTCATCTTGATAATATCTAGGTCAAGTTCGAAACTGGGTCACATGCCATCAAAAACTAGGTCAGTAGGTCTAAAAATAGAAAAACCTTGTGACCTCTCTAGAGGCCATATATTTCACAAGATCTTCATGAAACTTGGTCAGAATGTTCATCTTGATGATATCTAGGTCAAGTTCGAAACTGGGTCACGTGCCGTCAAAAACTAGGTCAGTAGGTCTAAAAATAGAAAAACCTTGTGACCTCTCTAGAGGCCATATTTTTCATGGGATCTGTATGAAAGTTGGTCTGAATGTGTTGATGATATCTAGGTCAAGTTTGAAACTGGGTCATGTGCGGTCAAAAACTAGGTCAGTAGGTCTAAAAATAGAAAAACCTTGTGACCTCTCTGGAGGCCATATATTTCATGAGATCTTCATGAAAATTGGTCAGAATGTTCACCTTGATGATATCTAGATCCAGTTCGAAAGTGGGTCACGTGCCTTCAAAAACTAGGTCAGTAGGTCAAATAATAGAAAAACCTTGTGACCTCTCTAGAGGCCATATTTTTCATGGGATCTGTATGAAAATTGGTCTGAATGTTCATCTTGATGATATCTAGGTCAAGTTTGAAAGTGGGTTACGTGCCATCAAAAACTAGGTCAGTAGGTCAAATAATAGAAAAACCTTGTGACTTCTCTAAAGGCCATATTTTTCATGGGATCTGTATGAAAATTGGTCTGAATGTTCATCTTGATGATATCTAGGTCAAGTTTGAAAGTGGGTCACGTGCCATCAAAAACTAGGTCAGTAGGTCAAATAATAGAAAAACCTTGTGACCTCTCTAGAGACCATACTTGTGAATGGATATCCATAAAAATTGGTCAGAATGTTCACCTTGATGATATCTAGGTCAAGTTTGAAAGTGGGTCACGTGCCTTAAAAAACTAGGTCAGTAGGTCAGATAATAAAAAAACCTTGTGACCTCTCTAGAGGCCATACTTTTCATGGGATCTGTATGAAAGTTGGTCTGAATGTTCATCTTGATGATATCTAGTTTAAGTTTGAAACTGGGTCAACTGCGGTCAAAAACTAGGTCAGTAGGTCTAAAATTATTAAAATCTTTTGACCTCTCTAGAGACCATATTTTTCAATGGATCTTCATGAAAATTGGTCAGAATTTTTATCTTGATAATATCTAGGTCAAGTTCAAAACTGGGTCACATGAGCTCAAAAACTAGGTCAGTAGGTCAAATAATAGAAAAAACAATGTCATACTCAAAACTGGGTCATGTGGGAAGAGGTGAGCGATTCAGGACCATCATGGTTCTCTTGTTATAAGAAGTTACAATAAAATGTTTTCAGAAAAGTCTGGGGAAAACACTGCTTAAAACTGAATTTCTTTTGAAGCTTTGTCTGTCTTTCTTTTGCTAGTGCCCTGTATAAATTTTAGATAACCTTGATTGTCTCCATGATGTTTTAACAAAGTAGTAATACTAGAAGTTATCCAAATGAGTAACAAAGGAGTGGACTTTTTGATATAAAAAATGGAGACGGAGGTCAATGAAGAGAGGTGGAGCTTATCTTATACTGTGGAACCATTGCAGTGTGAACATAATTGGGAAGACTAAAATGTATTGCTTGGGGATGTTGATATACTAAGAATTTTAACTAGTAGGAAAGTAAATATCTGTATTTCTGCCCCCGGGCATATATAGCGATTGAACTGTCCGTCCGAATCGGATTGCCTACAGCCCACAATAATGCCCCGATTTAGTTCATACTCAACATCCTTGTGGCAAGACCTACAAAGTGACCTATATGTAGATGACCTTGACCCTCATATGACCTTTACCTTCAAACTTAAAACCTTAATAAAAAACATTTTTGGTCCTACAGCACACATAAATGACCCAATTTAGTTCATATTCACGCTCAAAAAACATTATGGCATGACCTACATACTGACCTGTATATTAATAACCCTGACCGTCATATGACCTTCATCTTTAAGCTTAAAGCCTTAACTACATTTTTGGTCCTACCGCCCTCACATAAATGACCAAATTAATTGATCTTCACCTTTAAACTTAAAACCTTAATTAACAATATCTTTGGTCATTCACCCAGGGGCATGATCTTGCATTTTGAAAATGCAACTCCTTGTTGTGTTTGTTCCTTTAAGGTGAGGTAAAGTTGAGTTTTCCTGTAATAAATTCCTCCTTGTCTAGGGCTTCAGTTCACAGGTTCTGCTGTTTAATTTATGCCATCCAGGCCTCCCAGTGGGGCCTTTTAAACCTTTATAAACCTTTAGTATTGTGAAAGGTTATTATACCCCCATAAACAAAGTTTGAGGGGGTATATAGGAGTGAAATGTTGGTCGGTTTGTTGGTCCATTGGATTTCATGGTTTCCAGACAATAACTCACGAAAGGCTTGACAGATTTAAACAATTTTTGGTACACAGGTGTAACATCACAAAGACAGGTCAAGTTCGACTTTGAGGTCAGTAGGTCAAAGTTCAAAGTCACAATGACCAGGAACAGTTAAGCAGTTTCCAGATGATAACTTAAGAACGATTGGGCCAAGGATCATAAATTTTGGTACACAGGTGTAACATCATAGAATACAGGTCAAGATCAACTTTGAGGTCAGTAGGTCAAAGGTTGAGGTCACAATGACCCAGAACAGTTAAACGGTTTCGGGATGATAATTTGAGAATGCTTGGGCCTAGGATCATAAATTTTGGTACACGGGTGTAACATCGTAAAATACAGGTCAAGTTCGACTTTGAGGTCTGTAGGTCAAAATTCAAGGTCACAGTGACCTGGAACAGTTAAACAGTTTCCAGATGAATACTTGAGAATGCTTGGGCCTAGGATCATGAAAGTTGATAGTGAGGTTGGTCATGACCAGCAGATGACCCCTGTTGGCCCGAAACAGTTAAACCATTTCCAGACAATAACTTGAGAATGCTTGGGCCTAGGATCACAAAACTTAATAGGGAGTTGATCATGACCAGCAGATGACCCCTATTGATTTTGAGGTTCGACTTTGACATTGGCTTACTTCTGTGACAAGGCCATATTGTGGGGCTATAATACGTCACTCCTGTAACGGCTTTTTGCTGAGAGAAAAAAGCCTTTAATTTACACATTAAACCTTTATTTTCCCAATAAGCAGTTGTCATGATTACAGTTGTTTTGAAAATTGAAACTGTTGGAAAGAGAATTGAATTAACTAATATTTCAACAATAGACTGAAGAGTAAGGGAAATATAATTTCTAAGTCTCGAGTTTTTTCAGGATGCTGCAGTCTTTCCTATACCATCGTTTGTTTCCATGGTGTCTATTTGGTTTGACAGACAATAGGGATGAACAATGGTCTAGGAGGGATGCATCATTTCTTTGACTTGAGATGATCTTTGTACAGTTTAGGCATTGAAACAAAAAATGTAAACTCCAAGTAGGCATTACTTGTTTTAGATGCATGTGCATCAGAGTTCACAATCTGGAAAAATAATGGCAGGACTATGAATTTTCTGATTTGTTAGATAACATGGTAGCTAGAGCTGCAATATAAAAATCATCAAACAAAATCTCTTGAACCTTTTTCAGTCCAGTTTAAAGGCAATTTCATACAAATGGAGATCTTCTTAAATCACTTAAACCAACTTGATTGTTTTTTTAAAAAGCCAACCTGCCGCTGAATATGCATGCCAGTTCTCACGGTATTTTGGCAGAAATTTTCTTAGATGACAGAACCAAAATTATTAACTGTGTGAGATGTGAAGCTCATTTAAACAATCTAAGGCCATCATGGCCCTCTTGTTATGTCTCCCACACCACTATGTTGTAGGAGACATATTGATTTACTCCTGTCTGTCCGTCCGTCCATCTGTCACAAATCTTGTCCGCACTCTTAAGTCGAAAATTTCTCCTCCGATCTTCACCAAACTTGAACAAAATGTGTTTGCCAATAAGTCCTCGGCCAAGTTCGATAACTAGCAAAATCGGCCCAGGCACGTCGGAATTATGGCCTTTGAAACATTGTTTTTAGCTCACCTGTCACATAGTGACAGGGTGAGCTTTTGTGATCGTCCGTCCATCCGTCAACAATTCCCTTGTGAACATGAAAGAGACCACATTTTGTATTTGATTTTTATCAAACTTGCGCACAACTTGTATATGCATAATATCTCGGTTCCTTTCGAAAACTGGCTAGATCCCATCATGGTTCCAGAGTTATGGCCCCTTAAAGGGCCAAAATTTGCCATTTTTGGCTTGTGAACATGATAGAGACCACATTTTGCGATCAACTTTAATCAAACTTGCACACAACTTGTATTGGCATAATATCTCAGTTTCTTTTGAAAACTGGCCAGATCCCTTCATGGGTTGCAGAGTTATGGCCCTTTAAAGGGCCAAATTTGCTATTTTTGGCTTGTGAATACGATAAACAACATTTTGCAATCGACTTTAATCAGACTTGCACATAACTTGAATTGGTATAATATCTCGATTCCCTTCGAAAACTGGCCAGATCCCATCATGGGTTGCAGAGTTATGGCCCCTTAAAGGGCCAAAATTTGCTATTTTGGCTTTTGCAGCCATATAGAGACTTCATTTACGGTTTGATTTGATACAAACTTGCAAAATATCTTCAACAACAATAAATCTTGGATTCCATGATGAATCTGTCAGATCCAGTTATAGGTTCTGGAGTTACGGCCCCTGATTTACCTCTGAAAGAGCCAAAATTTGGTAATTTTTACCTTGTGAACACGATAGAGGTGACATTTTATATTTAATTTTAACCACACTTACACACAACTTGAGTCACAATAAGATCTTGGTTCCTTTTGAAAACTGGCTAGATTCTGTCATGGGTTCTAGACTTACTGCCCCTGAAAGCGGCAAAATTTTCAATTTTGGCCCTTTCAGCCATATAGAGGTTTAATTTATGCTTTGATTTGATACAGACTTGCACAGAATGATTATCTTGTTGATCTCTAGGTCTGATTCGAAACTGGGTCATGTCCGGTCAAAACCTAGGTCATCAGGTCAAATCAAAGGAAAAGCTTGTTAACAACCTAGAGGCCACATTTATGAGCCTATCTTCATGAAACTTGGCTAGAATGTTTATCTTGATGATTTCTAGACCTAGTTTAAAACTGGGTCATATGGGGTCAAAAACTAGGTCACCCATTCAAATCAAAGGAAAAGCTTGTTAACACTCCTGTTCATTTGATGTGCATGAAACTTGGTTAGAATGTTTGTCTGCATGAAATAATGCATGAATTTTTATCTGGGTCATGTGCGGTCTAAAACTAGGTCACCAGGTCAAATCAAAGAATAAGCTGAGCTTGTTTACACCCTAGGGGGCACATTTTTTATTCTATCTTCATAAAATTTGGTCAGAATGTTTGTTATCGTGAAGTCTTGGACGATTTTAGATCCGGGTCACCTCAGGTCAAAACTAGGTCACTAGGTCAAATCATAGGAAAAGCTTGTATACACTAGAGGCCACTTTTTTGCTCCAATCTTCCCAAAACTTTGTCAGAATGTTTGTTTTCAAGAAATTTTGGACGTGTTCGAATCTGGGTCATGTGAGGTAAAAAACTAGGTAACTAGGTCAAATCAAAGAAAATGCTTGTTTACACTCAAGAGGCCACGTATCTTGGTCCAATCTTAATGAAAATTGGTGAGAATATTTGTCTCCATGAAATCACTAGGTAAAACATGTTTACACTGTTATGGTGTGTTACACAGGTGAGCAACCTAGGGCCATCTTGGCTCTCTTGTTGATAATCAAAGCACTGAAAGTCTGATTGGTTGTATCAAAGCACTGATTGGGTTGTATCAAAGCTGGGTTGTTTTTGGTAATCAAAGCGCTGAAAGTCTGATTGGGAATTAAGAATATATAGGGAGTAGGGTTTACGCTCGAACATTTCTCATCCAATCTTATACTACTTTTCAGATGATTAGGCAGTTGTGGGAGACATGTGCTTTCTTAAAAGCAGCTCTAGTTATGTCTCCCACCACACAGTGGTGTGGGAGACATATTGATTTACTCCAGTCTGTGTGTCAGTCTGTCACAAAGATTGTCCGCACTCTTAAGTCGAACATTTCTCATCCGATCTTCACCAAACTTGAACAAAATGTGTTTGACCACAAGACCTCGGCCAAGTTTGTTAATTAGCCAAATAGGCCCAGGCACTTCGGAATTATGGCCCTTGTATTACCGAAAAACACTCAGATTTTAGGCGCATTCCTGGAGCCAAAAGGACCCCTATACTACTAATAAGTAGTATAGGAGTCCTTTTGGCTCCAGGAATGTGCACATGCAATCTGAGTAGTATAGGAGTCCTTTTGGCTTGATGAATGTGCATGCGCTCTAGTAGGGCAAGTTCGATAATGAGCCAAATCAGTCCAGGCACTTCGGAGTTATGGCCCTTGAATTACTGAAAATCGGCCTTTTTATTCTTGTCCGTGCTCTGAGTCGAACATTTCTCATCCGATCATCACCAAACTTGAACAAAATGTGTTTGACCATAAGTCCTCAGCTAAGTTCGATAACTAGCCAAATGGGCCCAGGCACTTTGGAATTATGGCCCATGAATTACCAAAAATCGGCCTTTTTACTCTCGTCCGTGCTCTAAGTCCAACATTTCTCATCCGATCTTCACCAAACTTGAACCAAATGTTTTTGACCATAACTCCCTGGCCAGGTTCATTAACTAGCCAAATCGCCCGAGGCACTCCAGAATTATGGCCCTTGAATTACCCAAAATTGGCCTTTTTACTCTTCAAAGGTATATTTGTAGTGAGTAAACTGTATATAAAGACTTGACTTGCTATTTAGATGATTAGGAAGATGTGGGAGACATTCGCTTTTCTCAAAAGCAACTCTAGTTTACCTCTTGTTTTTGGAAAAAGAAAACATAATTAGTGCAGGCAGATTTGGGTATAACTTAAATTGGTCAGTGCTCAGCAATTTGAAAAAAAGAAATATGTAAAGGTCATATCAAGAAATACTCTCGGGAAATTGTGAACTTTTCTTTAGTGAAATTTGTCAACAAATATCTTTTTTTTTTTAAAAAAGGTTAAGTGAAATATGCTGATAAAGTTACTGATGGGAAAAGAAAAGTGTCTGCTGCCAATATATATGCATCAAAGTATGGGACAGATGTTCAGAAATAGGAAAAATTAGTAAAACAATTTGAGGACTGTAAGATGCATGACCGTGCTATTCTTTTTTACAGGTAGCATATATAAATTACTTTTCCATTGAATTGAAATACCTCGGATAGGATTAAGGTTGACGGACAGTTTTCATTACTTCCTATAAACAAGTTTTTTCCCTTGAGCAAAGAAGGTTTATACTCTTGAAGACGAAGGGGTTGGATTGTTCAGAAAATGCAAGTACTTGTATTATTGCAGCAGGGAACTTGAATAAGATCAGATATTTAACCTTTTTTTTCACCCAAAAAAGCCCAAGATAACCTTTATTTTTACAAAAACAACCTTTAAAATACAACTTTAATCATACCCTGGGAGGCCTGTGCCATCTTGAAAATTCATTGATTTTTGAAAGTACTTGTATATTATATGTTGGCTAACAAGAAAACTCTTGCAGACTTTATTGGAAGACAGACTTTACATCGGAAGACAAAAGCCTCGCGTTACCGGACCAGAGTATGACGAATTCATTGAAGAATTCGTTGAAGCAATAGTTAGAAGGTATCGTCTTGGTACCCTACATAAACCTAACTGTTATTGTTTTTCGCAGCTCATATTCACAACTAAAGGTAGTATCAAAACACACTGGTAGATGCAAATAGCACAATTGCCTGTTAGTTCCCACAACATTTTATTTCTGTAAAGAGATACGTATGAAAATTTTCAAAAATTGTTGGATTTCAGGAATGAATTGTATTATAAAATTATATGATATAATTAGCACAAGGCAAAACCATATTACCTAAGCATTCAGCTTTGTATGTCCAAAGTATAAAGAATTAAAAATTCAATTGAAAAACATTGAAATAAAAGTAGACTATTGATGTATTTCTTGAGTTTGTAAAATTTCCTTTGCAAATGCTTAATGTTATTTATTTGTTGGCAGGTATGGGCAGACCACTCTGATACAGTTTGAAGATTTCGGAAATAACAATGCGTTCAAACTGTTGGAAAAATACAGACATAATTACTGTGTGTTCAATGATGATATTCAAGGTAAGTGCTGAAAGTTTTGTACTCATACATAGGCCTGTCTGCATAACGGGACGTTTTGTGCCCCCATTCCCACCAAAAAATTTTTTGAGGGAGAGGAGTGGGAGGCCATTAAGGTTTAACCTTGTCATATATCTGTCTGAATTTGTGTGTTACGTATCTCAGAAAGTGTTTGACCTAGAGCTGAATTGTTATTTTGCATACAAAGTTTTTCAGGTTTTGTTTTGGATTTCACTAAGTAACAGCAGAGTTGTGGCCCTTGACTTATCAAAAATATACATAAAGGGCCTACCCACCCATTTTTTTTCTAATTTCAAAGTATGCGCCCCCTTTAATGTGAAACATCCCCCTTAGCCGTAGCCACCTACGATGCCAAATTTAGACTAATTTATCGCACGGCGCCCGGGTCAAATGTGAATTAAGTGAAAGCTAGATATATATAATTATACCGTTGTATATACAAATATGTGGTAGTTTCCGCCAATTTTATCCACTTTCAATTGTCTGTGAGGACGTCCACAAGTCTTTATCCAGCGAAGACACTTCTCAAAACTTTACTTAGGTTTTGGAAAAGGAATAATCTAGGCGTTCTGGGAAGCGACTGTCGGACTTGCAAAGTCCCCACTGACACCTTTTTTAAACCATTTCTAATAATTTTTTGCTTTTATATATAATCTTTTTCAAAAAAATTTATCAGTTACTTTTAAACGGTGTCGAGATCGCAGTGTCGGAGGGTAATATTTATATTAACACCGTCTAGAGGTGTGCGTCGAATCAAGCGCATTGATTGGTTGATCGCCTATCGATTTATTGGTTTGACTGACAGCCGGCGTTTGGTCAATTTCAACAATCTTGGTAAAGGTTATAACACACTAAATAGTTGTTGTTCTTTATTCTATATAAAACTGACCTATTTCCAATGACCGCAGCACACATCAGGACCCATTTCAAATTTCTGTAACTTACATTTTTTGAAGAATATTGTCAGTGTTAACAAAAATCAAAAGAAAAGTGGGGGTCATGTTTGATGCAAGAAAAATAATTTCAGTCAAACAACAAACTGCAAAATCAGCTAAAAATGAGACCCCAAATTATACTGGTGGTGTATGATCTAAGTTTCATGAACAAATTTGTCATGTTGTTATTTCATTATGAAAATGTACCTACATGTCAAGCATAGATCTGCCATGTGATTTTAGCCAAAAAATTGCAAAGAAAATAAGGAAAATAGCTCTACAGAGCAAAAAAAAACTGAGGACTATTTGTGTCCGCCTGTATGCCTAAAGGGTCACACAAGGACCATTTGTGTAAAGTTATACTGAGTATATCTAGAAACGCAACACTTGGTCTTCAGTCAATATATTTTAATAATTGAGAAGAAAATTGCACTTACTTGATTTTTTTAGCTCACCTGAGCACTAAGTTCTCAAGGGTGAGCTTTTGTGGTCAGTGACTGTCCGGCGTCCTGCTTCGTCCTTCGTACGTCGTCCGTCGTCCGTCAACACCTCCCAGCCTAAACCACCGGTCCAATTTTGATGAAACTTCACAGGAATGTTCCTCGCATGATCCTCATTGAAAATTAGTCAAAGAAATGAATTCCATACAGAACTCTGGTTGCCATGGCAATCGAAAGGAAAAACTTTAAAAATCTTCTTGTCCAAACCCACAGTAGCTAGGGCTTTTGATATTTGGTACGTGGCATAATGTAATGGTCCTTTACCAAGTTTGTTCACATTATCTCCCTAAGGTCAAATATGGCCCCACCCCGGGGGTCACATGGTTTACATAGATTTATATAGGGAAAAACTTTGAAAATCTTCTTGTCCAAAACCACTGGGCATAGGGCTTTGATATTTGGTATGTAACATCATTAGTGGTCCACTACCAATTTTGTTCAAATTATCCCCTGGGGTCAAATATGGCCCCGCCCGGGGGTCATATGGTTTATATTGACTATATAAGAAATTTGTTTTGAAAATCTTTTTTGTCAAAACCACAGGGCATAGGGCTTTGATATTTGGTATGTGACATCATTTAGTGGTCATCTACCAAGACTGTACAAATTTATGCCTTAGGGCGAAAAGAGGCCCGCCCGGGGGTCTCAAGTTTTACATAGACTTGTCTTAACCATAAGACATAGGTCTTTGATATTTGGTATGTAGCATTGCCTGGTGGTTCTCTACCAGATTGTTCAAATTATTCCCCTGGGGTAAAAAAAGGCCCCTCCCGGGGTCACAATTTTATATAGACTTATACAGGAAAAATTTTTAAAAAAATCTTCTTGTCTTAAACCACAAGCCCCTGGCCTTTGATTTTTGAGATGTAGCATTGCTTTGTGGTCCTCACAAAGTTTGTTCAAATTATGCCCCTGGGGTGAAAAGAGGCCTTGCCCCCGGGGGTACCAAGTTTTACATAGACTTATAAGGAAAAAAACTTAAAAATCTTTTGTCTGAAACTCCAGGCCCAAGGCTTTTGATATTTGGTATGTTGCATTGCCTAGTGGTCCTTTACCAAGACTATTTAAATAGGCCCTGAGGTAAAAAGGGGCCCCCACCAAGGGGGTACCAATTTTTTACTAGGTTATATAGGAAAAAATTTAAAATTCTTCTGTCTGAAACTGAAAGGGCTAAGCTTTTGATATTTGGTATGTTGCATTGCCTAATGGCCCTCTACCATTTTTTTTCAAATTATCCCCCTGGGGTAAAAAAGGCCCTGCTCGGGGGCCCCAAGTTTTAATAGACTCATTTAGGAAAAAAATTAAAAATCTTCTTGTCTGAAAGTTCAAGGCTTAAGCCTTTGATATTTGGTATGTAGCATTGCCTTGACCTACTGACCTACTTTCTTGTTTTTTAAGATACAGTCTCAAATTTGGGTGACATGCACAGTTTTGCACCCCGATCATAATAGAAGAAGTTTGGGGGCACGTCAGAACTTTCGATAAAGATTTCAATACTCATCTTTAATGTTCTTAGCCCTGACCTACTGACCTAATTTCTTTTTTTTTGAAGTACAGCAAAGAGATTTGTATAATTTTTAACAGATTTCAGTACTTATCTTGGAGAATCTTTACCATGACCTTCTCCCCAATTTTTTTAAAGCTTTAGCAAAGAATTTGTTCAAGCAAGCAATTAAACTCAGGTGAGAGATATAGGGCCATCATAGCCCTCTTGTTTGGTTTTGGTGTTGGATGATGGTGGGGTTTCCCTACACGATTTTACAATACTACTAATATTAACTTCAAATATACATGTAAAAGGAAAGTATGAAAAAATCGAGGGAAAAAGCGTTGCGTTTCTATGTACTGAGCATATCTTAAAATCGGGGCCAGCAGTTTCGCACGAGAAGATTTTTATGTTTCCACTATATGCATATAGGGAAAAAATAACCACCCCCTCTGCGGCCATGTTTATTGACGAATCAAAATAATTTTAAAAACCCTTTGGTAGAGGGTCACACAAGGACCATTTGTGTAAAATTTTTTTAAAAATCGGGCCAGCGTTTACACAGAGATTTTTTAAAGTTTCCACAATAAACACGTAAGGACCATTGTGTGAAATTATTTAAAAAATCGGCCCATCGGTTTAGGAGAAGATGTCGTTTGTTTTTTTTTTAATTTTAGCTCTGGCAGTCCCATGAGAAACCCAAAAGCGGAATCGTTTGGACAACTTTGGTGAGGAACACCCATAGGAAACACAAGGCTGTGTTTCATTAAATCCATTCAGTGGTTTAGGAGGAGGTGTCGTTTTTAAAACACAATTGTTGACGACGGACGGACGGACGAACGGACGCATGCACGATGAACGACGGACACAGCGTGATCACAGTAGCCCCCCATGAGCATTTAAAGTACTCAGGTGAGCTAAAAGTGGACGAATTGAAATCATTAATGGATTTTTTTTTTTGTTTCTTTAAAATCGACAGGGGACTGTCTTCACCGTAAATGAATTTGCTATTAATGTTGTGGGTACGGTCTTTACTAAAACTTCCAACATACTAGCTATCTTGTGCGACTTGTGTATTTACCAATATTTGTGAAAGTTTGATTGCCACATTTAATAAAAAAAGATATAATCGTTCGGTTCGTAAAGTAAACCATCTCACTCGGTCGGTGAATCTCACAGTGTATTAAACAGACCAAGTCAGGCCTAAAATGCCCGAAATCAAATAACACAAATATCATTAATGACTGTCGACAAGCGCACGCTTAATTACCCATATAGATAAAACACGATCCAATTACAAAGATACTATATTAATGAACATAAATAAAAGTCAGATTTACGAAATACCGCTATGATGGGGTTTCAATTGGGCCCATTCAAATTTTTGTACCCAATTTTTAACAAAGCTTAATCATTATAATAATGTAAAAATTCCGCACTGGTACATTATGATTATTGCAATGCATTGAAAAGGGTGATTGTTAAGGAGCTGACGTGTACCCCCTTTAGCAGTCCTTTTTCAGTATTCAATGTATTTAATTGTTTTGTTGGGGAAATTATACATGTTTTACATGCTGTTCAATGTTCATATAAAAACAACCTTTTCTTTCTATGCTTTGGTATTGTTTGAATTTATTTCTCAAAATGTAAGTGGATCGTGGGGGAGGAGGGTGGGGTGCTAATTTTCGTGGTTACACAAATCCGCTTACGTAAATCCCAACGAACTGATGGATTTCCTATTAACTTTAACTTTAAAAGGTTAATACATAAATTCATAATCCATGAAATAGCAGTCTTGGCGAAAACAACGAACTTTCATGCCCAAGAAAAATAAATGTTTTTTCAAAGTATTCAAGCGGTGAAGAGGTCTAGTCAAATCGCCTTTCTTCTTTCTTCTACGTCGGATTTGTATCTCCTATGTTGGATTTAATATCTTCTACATATATGACTTAGTATTCCTACGTAGGACTTCGTATCCCCTACGTTGGACTTAGTATTCCTATGTATGGGTTAGTATCTCTACATATGATTAGTATCTCCTACGTAGGACTTAGTATTTCTACGTAGGACATACTATTCTTACGTAGGACTTAGTATATCCTACGTCGGACTTAGTATCTCCTATGTAAAGTTAGTGTCACTATACTTTCCTATGTAGCAGATACTAAGTCTACGTAGGAGAATTAAGCCCTCGTAGGAAATACGAAGCCCTCGGCAGGCGATACTAACTCCTACGTAGGAGATACTAAATCCTAGTAGGGATACTATGTCTACGTAGGAGAAAGTAAGTCGTACGTAAGACAAATTTATATCTTTAAAATTTTCTGGCACCAGGACGTTGCCATAGTAATTTTGTTGATTATAAACTATATTGTTGTTGAATAACATTTTCTTGATTACTTATCTTTATTTACAACCCGCCAGTAGAAATAGACTTTATTTTCAACACCACCGCCGTGTATCCACCTCAGTCACGGATAATCATAAGGGTAATTTTCAAAATAATCGGAACTTCCGTTATTGCATTAAAATGATACATAAATGAAACAAATTATTGCAGTTTAGAAAAAATGGTGGCATATTTCTGCCACGAGATAGCTGGGAAGCTATTAAGATAATATTTTTAAATTTTCCCAAAAAATTGGTGAAATTTTTTTCTAAAAAGATTGAAAAAACATAATATTTTTAGTTTATTTTTTTGTTTCCTAGAATATTTAGCGCAAAATTTTAAATACCATCAAATGTTTTTTTTTTTTTATTTTATAAATAAACGTTTGCACATTATTGTATTGCAGAAAACTGATCAAATTTTCATTAAAACTGTTACATTTAAAAGTTAAGAATAGGTCAAAAGGTTAAATTCCCGCTAAAACAAAAAATTTCCCCGCAAAAAAAGTGTTACATTCCTAAGTGTAAAAAGTAAAATCTGCTCACTTCTATGAATTGAACAACTTCTGTGAATGAAAACTTCTGAAAATGTGGGTTCTTAACCCCTATCTTCAACTACTTTGTATGATTAAACATGGTCAAACCACATTGCAAAATTGCTAACTCAACATTTCGTTTCGCAAGCGAAATTTGAAACATTTTCCATTAAATGAGAAAAACAGCTTTTATTGCTAAGTAAGATCGCAACTAGACTTGGGCCCCATATTAAAGAAAGATAATTAAAAATTGGAAAAGCTTAACGACTGGGTGCTCGTTTCAGCCTAAATAATTGCAATTTAAGAAGAAGGGTGTGTAACGAAGATGCTCAACACTCGGAACTCGACTCCCTATAAGACCGTCTGGTGATGCTCTACAAGACAGAAGGGGTATGGTGCCGGCAGTGGACCCTAATAATTTTGTGGCAGGGCAAATCCAACAGACATCTAGATAAGTGAGATCATATACAGATTTTTCACTGTCAAAATTTACAGCAAACATCAATAAACTGTCTTCCTAAGTAATTCCAAAACTTACACAAATCAGTATAAAAAAACTCTAAACTAAGCAATTCCAGCGGTTTTTAGCTCAAATCACTTCTAAACTTAGATCCTCTGCAAAAAGACAGTCAAACCCTCAAAACTACCGAAATGCCAAATATCATGTAAATGCAATGGCATAGAAACCTCTATCAAATCTCAACTTTCATAAGGGATGTGGGCCAGACAAGATCAAACCACATTCTTAAAACACTTTCAAATGGGAAATGTCAACAATCCTTGAAATTAGCTTTCAAAAGTCCACTGATGAGGGATCTATAGCTTCCAGTGAAAAAATGCAAATGTAACCCCATCCACAGAATTTGGGGACAGGTCAGGCCCAGCCAACTACAGGCCCCTATTCCTTACATGTGTGCTTTGAAACTCTGGGGCATACAATGTCTCATCAATTACAAAACACTTCAGAAGCCTTTGGGATTATGTACATCTCCAGCATGGTTTCCGAGAAAAAGATCCCGTGTTACATAACTAATTATGCTTTTAAATTTCCTTGTCAAAACGAGTACAACAAACAACAGATGAACCTATATTATTAGATTTTAAGAAAGCATTTGATAAAGTGAGCCCTGAGAAAGTCCCGTTCAAAATATATGTACACAGCTATGATGTTCGTGGCGAAACCCTGAAATGGATTAAGAGCTTTCTCGACAAAGGCTTTAATCCGTAATCCTTTAACGGTTACATGCTCTGATGTCTACTGTCTTCGGAGTTCCGCAGGGGTCCGGCTTGGGTCCATCTCTTCCCTTTCATACTTTAAAATTTCCCCCCACAAAAAATCAAGTCTAAAGTGCGTCTATTTGCAGATGACACTGCAATAAAATGTCACTTACCTCTGCAAGAAGATAGTGGATAGATATAGAGAATTGTCATTAGTCTTCGGTAAAAGATCAGACAATCCCAACCCGAGGGGGGCACCGCTCAAGTCTTAAACGGCTGTGCCGAGTTTAAGACTTGGGCGGTGAGCCGAGGGGTTTGGGGTTCCCATCTTCACCGAACACATGATGAATTCTATTTCTCACTTACCACAACAGAAACAATAAAAACAAACATGAAAATATGAAACTATTTAAAACCGGGAAGTTGGGCGTCGTAAGCAGAAGTGACGTCGTGACATTTCAGTGACGCACAATAACAAAGTTCCGCTTTAGTTTTATCGTTTGTAGCGTAACGGTACGTTCTTTTATAAAGTAATGAATTTGAATCGAGGGAAATACACTATAAGGAACGGAGAGAAAAGATTAAAGGATCTGATTTTAATTATTTTACCCAAATAATATGTATATTCAGGCATGAAGTAGTCCGTCACAGGAGTGTGGGATAACCCATGTGAGATTAGATTTTCCAGCATTTCTAAAAATAGAGATTTTTTTGTCCCATTAAGAAAAAAACTTTTTTTTCGTGGAAACACCAGTGCACTGGAACCACCTGGTCATCGCATGGTTTTAAAAGAGCCCGTCCGCTTATCTCAGTAGGGAGAGCGTTGGTTACGGATCGCGGGATCGCGAGTTCGATCTCCGAGCGGAGCGTATGTTCTCCGTGACGATTTTGTAAAAGACATTGTGTCTGAAATTTATTCGTCCCCCCACTCTGATAATTCTGTGGGCAAGTTAGCAGCTACTTGCGGGAGAACAGGTTTGTCATGTAACGACGGGCATGACTGAAATACGTTGAAAAAACGGCGTTAAACCCCCAAACAACAAACAATGGTTTTAAAAAAGCCTTCGCACCGTTTCAGACTTTTGCCAAAAGAATAATACCAGAAAATGGTCCCTTTTACGTATATGAAAAGATGTAAAGATACAGAATCTTTAGAAGAGAGTTATTTGCTTTCGATGTTATGATATGACCAACTGAATAAACTTCATATTCTGAACAAAAAAAGATTCTCGACAGCCGAACAAGTAACGGCTAAAAGTCATTCCGTTGTATTGTTTTATCGCAAATTTATTTTATGGATCTAGATACCAGATTATATCTATAGTCGAGCATAATTTCAAAACATAATTAGCCTCTGACTTAACAAATATCAAAATTATACCCAAAATAATTGAGAAAAAATTAAAAGGTTTGACAAGGATATATTATATAAGAAGGCACATTAAAGTGGTTAATCAAAATTTGATCAAGTAATGGATTTGGTTGAAAGTTTAACAAATGATCTTTTGCATTATTTGTGTTCATGACTGCTTAATTCGTGTTAGAAATTTTTCCGGAGGTATTTCAAAATTTGATTTTCTTCCTTTGATTGATTTTAGTTTTTAGCTTATGTATAAATTTTATAAACAAAATTTGCCAAAGAAGTCAAATGAATATTAGAACTTTCATATTATATTTGTCAAATATCTACATTAAAAATATGGTATTAAGCCGAAATTCATTAGATATGCAAGTTTGTAAATATTTTATCACCCCCCTTTACTTATCTTGGTTGCGCAACCAGGATATACTGGAAATATATGAATTCGAAGTATACACTGTTCTAAAACTTGCCTTTTGGTTCAGATTGTATAAATATCGTATATGTATCACATGCAAGTGTAAAATTATAAATTATATTGAAATCAAAAGAAATAGTCCACTTTTTTAGTATTTTTGTATTAAAGGGAGTAATTACAAAATTCCCTTTAAAAAAAAGATAAAACACCAAAAGCTAATAGGGATATAAATCTTTGAATGGGTCCATTTTTTTCCTTAAAATAAATTTCTAACAGAATGTACTAAAAATAAAAAATGTCTCAAAATGTTTTCTCAAATGTGATTGACCACCTTCAAAAGCAGTAAGAGGAATCACAGTCAAAAAGTAGCTAATATTAAATCAATATCACCAAGCACTAACGTTTTTGCCAAACGATTTACACAGAAAGTCGAGATCGTTCATTAAATAAAAAGATGGCCATTCTTTCTATCTATCTAAGATTTGCTAACTCCCTTTCTGATTTTACTAGAAGTGCGCGTCAGTGCGAGAAAAAGTTAAAACAAATAATTGACAAGAGGTGTCAAAAGTGATAGTTAAAAGATGACAGGGCGTCATCAGGTGAGTTAAAACATTAAAACTCTGCTTCAGTATCTATCTATCTGGGGACAGTAGTAGGAGTGCAGGCTGCTTGAATCTATCAAGATCAGTTGCAAGACGGACTATGAAAGGGAAAGGTGTTCCATATCACACCATATAAGGGAGAAAGGAAACTTGAAATAATTGGCAGCGGTATGGTCTGTTATATGGTAAGGAATACATACGGCGGGTCATTCTCATGGGGCGCTCAATGTGTGACGGAGAGGAACTTCTACTAAAAGGTTAACAATTTTAAAAAAGAGTAATAACTAGAAAAGGGAAACTCCACAGTCTCCATAGTTTGTCTCAGTTCTTCTATCTTCTATGGGCTGACCACAAGTCCCTTTCTCATAGAGATTACACTGTCTGATATAGATAGATACTTTGAACCCCGTGGACAGATCTACGTTGGACTTTTTCAATTTTGGGCAAAATTAAATGGGTGTAAGGGGTCCAGCCAGATGAAAAGTTTTTCCAATTGCGGTCTGACAAGATCTCATAGGAAGTTGTTATCTTCTCATTTTTGCTGATGAGTTCCTGCGAAGAATGACAAAAGTTTTATTAGAGTTAGATGTTATTCTATTTTATTGTTATTCCCGGAGAGGTAATTAGAGATGTCAAGGGCCCAGGTGTTTTGCATCATAAAATGTTTTAAAATATGACCATGAAGTACACAGTTAAACTTTTATTTTTTTTTTCTTATTTTTTAGTAATGTTTTAGACTTACAAAGTATGTTTAGATCAAATAATCTGTAATAATATTAATGTCTTTCTTCATACTGACACGATATTTTCTCGGAAAACATTTTCTTTAGGCTCATTCGACAGAGGCAAGAGGTATTGTAATTTTTTTTTAAAATGCTATCAGAGAGGATTGATGTTATTGCCCAAATGCCTTGCATTTAATTAATGACTCTAACGACTTAATGCAGTCTAGTAATTTTTTAAGACAGTACATTTACCTGGATTAAACTCATTTCCCACTTTTCTTCCCATTTTCCAAATTAATTAGGTCTTCTTGTAGAAAGTGGGAATCTGGAGTGCCACATATAGTAGAGGGAGACAGCAGTGTATCTGCAAATAAGCGACTTGTGATTTGAGGGTTTCGGGAAGGTAAATTTTTAAATTTAACAAGAGCTGTCACTATTGGTGACAAAAACCCCGAAATAGGACCCAAGAATGCCACAGTTGAATGCACAAAAAATCACTATATTTTGTGACCTTGACCTTGACCCAAGAGGCCCCGGTCATAAGCGTGACACTCTTCTCAATACGGTTAACATTTATGTCAAATTATTTTTAAATCTCTTGATAAATGGCAGAGTTATGGACCAGACAAGAAACACCCTTGACTTATAAGTATGACCTTGACATTCGAGCTAGGGGTCTGGGTCTTGCACGTGACACCTCATCTCATTATAGGGAACATTTATGCCAAGTAATTTTAAAATCCCTTCATCAATGGCAGAGTTATGGACCGGACAAGAAACAGACCATGTTAACCTTTGACCTCTAAGTGTGATCTTGACCTTGGAGCTAGGGGTCTAGATCTTGCTCATGACAGGTCGTCTCATTATGAGGGACATTTATGCCAAGTAATTTCAAAATCCCTTAATGAATGGCAGAGTTATGGACCGGACACGAAACATACCCTGTTAAAGTTTCACTTATAAGTGTGACCTTGACCTTGGAGCTAGAGGCCTGGGTCTTGCGCATGACACATCGTCTCATTATGGTAAACATTTTTGCCAAGTTGTTTCAAAATCCCTTCATGAATGGCAGAGTTATGGACCGGACACGAAACAGACCATGTTAACCTTTGACTTCTAAGTGTTACCTTGACCTTGGAGCTAGGGGTCTGGGTCGGGTCTTGCGCATGACATGTCGTCTCATTGTGGTGAACATTTATGCCAAGTTATTTCAAAATCCCTTTATACATGGAAGAGTTACAGCCTGGCGAGAATTTACCGGACGCACGGACTCACGGACGCATGGACGGACAGTGCGATTTTAATATGTCCACCTTCGGGGACATAAAAATAATAAGGCCTAAGTACGGACCACTGTGGTACTCCAGATGTAACAGCTTCTTCAGTTGATTTTTCACCTTCAAGAATAACTGCCTGTGTACGACCTCTAAGGAAAGATTTAATCCATAATAAAGTTATGTTGTTGGTGCCATGTCCTTGCAGTTTATATAGTAATTTTAGATGACTGACTTTGTCAAATGCCTTGCTAAAATCTAAAATAAATAGATCAGTTTGACTTGGGTCTCACGGGAGAGACATTCCCTGAAGCCATTCTGTAGATGATAAAGAATATATATTTAGTTAAATAAGACGAGGAAAATGGGACGGTTATTTGCGGGGCTTGCTCTATTTCCTTTTTAAAAAGGGGACAAACATTTGCTGGTGTCCATACTTTCGGCAATATACCTTAAATGAAAGATTTTTGAAAAATACATCTACATCTACATGATTCTTCCAACAATCATTAACGATTATGACTGGAAGGCGCTTGTCTGGGCAGTGTTAAAAATGAGAAAACTCATTAGGTGCAAAGAATAAAAATTACTACATGTGCTAAGTTAAAAACATAGTGAAGGAAGTTACTGCAGATGTACAGTAGCCAGCCGCTCAGCAAATATGTTGAGGCTGGGGCTGGACTGTACATATTGAGGAAGGCCATTCCATAGTCTGATTGTACGGGGGAAGAAGGAGTTCATGTGGTATTGAGTACGGGACTGTGGAATTAGGTAGTTCAGGTTTCTGGTCGGAGTTAGATGGTTATGGTCGACGCATACATGATTCGTTCGGATTTTGTAAAAATAGATGAGAGAAGATTGTATGCGCCGTTGTTCTAAAGTTTGCCAGTTTAGGATGTTAATCATCTGGGTTACACTGCTTGTATAGTTATAGTCGTTAAAGATAAACCGTGCAGCTGATCTTTGCACTTTTTCGACTTTGTATGAGAGGGACTTTTGCCAGGGGTGCCAGATGGATGAGCAATACTCGAGTTGTGGACGGACATAGGTGTTATAGGCTTTCTCTTTGACCTTTTTGTTTGTTGTCTGAACATTTCTTTTGATGAATTTAAGAGAGTTGTTTGCTTTAGAGGAAATATTATTAATATGTTCAGACCAGTTTAAGTCTTTAGTTAGTGTAACACCTAAGTATTTAGCGGTATCGGTAGATTTCAGTTCCTTGTCATGCAGGGTGTAAGGAAACATGACAGGGTTTCGTTTGCGAGTAATTCTCAGCACCTCACACTTGTCTGGATTAAATTCCATTGACCAGTCCCGTTCCCACTTTTCAAGGGCGTACAAATCTTTTTGTAGTGTTTGGGCATCAGATGAGGACTTGACTGTAAGGTATACTATGGTATCATCTGCAAACAGTCTTGCCTTACTTCTAATAGAATCTGGTAGGTCATTAATGTAAGCCAGGAAGAGACAGGGCCCTAGGACGGATCCCTGAGGGACACCGGACAGGACAGGACAGGCAGGGTGTTAGAAGTGCAGCCGTCTACAACTACTCTTTGGGTTCAACCCTTCAGAAATGACTTATCCACTGTGATACCAGAGGGTGGACACCCAGCTCATTAAGTTTAAATATCAATTTATTGTGATCAACCTTGTCAAATGCTTTACTAAAATCCATTACTATTACATCTGTTTGTTGACCTTGCTCAAGGTTGTCGTAAACTTCTTGTGTAAAGCTGATCAGTTGTGATTCACAGCTATGCTTAGATCTGAAGCCATGCTGGTACTGGCTTAAGAGGTCATTAGTGTCAAAATGTGTCATGATGTTGGAGACTAGAATGTGTTCCAATAAATTGGAAGCTATGCAGGTGAGAAATATTGGCCTGTAGTTACTGGCCTTGGATTTCGGGCCTTTCTTATAAACAGGGGCGACAACTGCACTTCTCCAATCTGGCGGGACACATCCAGTTTCCAGGGATGACCTAAATATAATTGTAAGGATGGGCGCTATCTCGTGGTGTAGCTCTTTTAGAACTCTTGGTGAGAGTTCGTCTGGGCCAGAGGCTTTGTTTGGAGAGAGCCCCTGCAGGAGTTTATCAACACCCTCTTCTGTAACGGAGATCATGGGCATGTTGGGTGCTGAAGTGTTTGTAGTAACCTTTTTGCAGAGTTGCTTCAAACTGAGTGGTTGTGGTTTTGAGAAGACCGACTCAAATTGCCTATTTAGTATATTGGCCTTGGTGGCAGGGTCAGTATATGTTAGACCCTCATGCTTAAGAGGTGCTACACCACAATTTTCTGTTTTCTTATGTTTTATGAAGGAATAGAATTTCTTATTTTTACCTGGTTGTGAATCGTCCATGAATATGACTGATTCTAGGTAAGACCAATACGAGTTCCTTAGCTGTTTTTGGATGCTATATTTAAGGGCTTTGAAGATGTTACTTTTGCATGGGGATTGGTTGGATTTCCTCAATTTGGTGTACATTTTATCACGCTTGCGGATCTGCCTAAGGATCTTGGGAGTTAACCATGGGAGGTCGCAGCGTGTCTTAGTAGTTTTTGTTGGAATGTGTAGAGAACTAAGTCGATTTAGTTCATCTTTGAACAGATTCCAGTCTGAGGCGGGGTCAGCTAGAGTGGTCAGAATCAGCGAATTTCTTTCCAAACTCCGATAGGTCCCTTTTGAAATCTTCCCAATTTGCTTTGTTAAAGCATTTTATTGACCTTTTGGGCTGGAGGGGACGGCCTATCTTTATGTTGATTTCATGGAAGACAATGTCGTGGTCAGATTTACCTAGACAAGGGATTGTTTTAGTACATTGAACTAGGGAAGGGAAGTTAGTGAGGAACAGGTCCAGAATATTCTCATTTCTGGTTGGGATCTTGACCATTTGCTGTAGATTAAAGGAATTTATCCTATCAATGAAGTCCTCATACATTCCTTGAATCTGCATTTGGACTTGGGGCCTCAGATGACCAATCTATATCAGGTAGATTGAAGTCACCGAGTAACCAATTGTTCTATCTTGGGGTACTTTAGAAAGGGGTGACCATAACTCTGTGAGGGAGTCCTCATCATTTTCGTGGGGCTTATAGTATGTGCCAATGTATATATCCTTGGCCCCTTTGATAGTAATTTTCGCCCAGGACAGGTTGCAGTTGGTTTTCAGTTCAGGTTGTTCTTGAGAAATGAGGTGTTTGGAGATTGCAGTAAGGACACCTCCTCCCTGGCCTGAGGTTCTATCATCCCTGAAAACCTGGAAGTTTAATTAGGTCCTTGGGGAAGATTTCAGAGGTTTGGATATCTGGTTTCAACCAGGTTTCCGTACAAGAGATGATATCTGGTTTGACCTGTTGTATTAATTGATGGAGATCTGGGATTTTATTTTTTATGGACCTACAGTTAATATTAAGAATGGTTATTCTATAACTTTAATAACTTTAGCAATCTCATTTCAAAGTTCTTTTAGGACAAGTGACTTTATGTTATCCTGTCCCGCAGCTTGGTCTGGTTTCTGATTTGATAAACTTGACAAATATAGTACTAGTAATAAGACACTACTGGATACTCAAACGACTAGACAATTCAGTGAATAACAAGAATCCATCATTCAATATGTGATTTATTAAGTTGGAAAAATAAGTCCCTTTCGTATATTAAATCCTTTTCGTACTTTAGGCATATACCGCATTGCACGTTTCAAAATAATTACATTATCACCGGGTCAAGGTCAACCGAATGGGAAAAAATATTCACCGGCTTAGGGAAAATATTGATGTTTAAATTGCTGTTATGGCCTTAAATATGCTGAATATTGCTTCAAAACGGTTGACAGCGACCTTACTGCATTCAAAGTACAGCTATTTTCATCTTTTATGCAGACAATTTGTGAAATGCGACAGTTTTGATGTACACTAATTAGGTGACCTTGTCGCTTTAAGGTACTTCCGCAAATTGAAATTAAAAATTCATGTGAAAAATCAATATCCTCAAAACAGCTTTCGAAATGCAAGGACACAAAAAATATATGATAAAAGTTGAAAAGATATATCTGTAGGTAAACTTGCGAGCATGAAAGCTACGCTGAACCATATCTCCACAGTGCTTTGGAAGAAAATGAGTGAACATTTTTGGTGCAAAATTTCGGTATCGTATGCAATCTAAATTGCTATAAAATATTTATTTTCAAATCAAAGAAATGTCAAAATAGTGCACACGAGCGTTACTTTTTCAAGAAAATGTCGTTAAACATTCTAATGCGCAAAACACGTGCACAGTTTCTCTAAAATATTTCGCCGCCATGTTTATTTCAATGAATTAAATATATGATTGTTCTTTTACCTCAGATTTCCTTACTGAAATATATATGCCTCCTTATTCATGGTTAGAGATATCCATTTAGAAAAGTTTAGCACTGCCCGATCTCCTTAATCTGTTACCTATCCTTTACATTTAAAGAATAAACGCAATGTGTAATGATAGTTTTTCGCTTTACACACCACCTTTGGACAAGAAAGCCGTTTCACTTAAAATTTGTAAGCATCCGCTGGCAAAATATTATTGAAAGATCGGAACGTTTTCTAAAATAAAGCTCAATTTCAATCATTTTCAAATACTGAAAATATTGCACATTGTGTTGAATACATAAATAAAACAAAAATCCCCTAAATAAACCATTTTAGAACTTTTCCGGGAACTATAAGTTTCAGCCGAACAACGCATTTCAGGATGACACAAAACTGGTTTCTCTTTGTAAACAGTGTCAAAGTTCACCTGAGGCACATTGCTGAAAAAGTAAAAGTGCTTACTTGTTTCAGTTTTACATCCTGTAGAAAACGATCAACTTTCAACTTTAAATGCATATATGTTCTAAAATTATTCCAATATCAAAAACCGTCCGATCTTTTCTGTGAGAAATAAAACGAAGCAAATTTAACTATTTGTTTACACTTTAACCATGTGAAATTAAAGGCATGTACTATCACGAGACTCCCGTGCATTTTGAACCTCGTGGTGAATAAACTGAATTTACTTTAAAGTATGGTGTCTCAGTTGAGCCAGTTATTTGTTAATTTCAGAGAACATACATTAAAGAGTGTGTGTGTGTGTGTGTGTGTGTGTGTGTGTGTGTGTGTGTGTGTGTGTTCTGGTTTAACGTCTTTTCCAACAATTTTTCAGTCATAAACGACGGTGTCTTCTTGTAGCAGTGAGCACAATGCCCAACTTTATAGTGCTGCCTCACTGGAATTTCACGCCGTAGACACGCGGCATGTTACCCCACCTAGTCACATTATACTGACACCAGACTGACCAGTCCTAGCACTATTCTCTTAATGCTGAGCGCCAAGCGAGGAAGCTACTAGTACAGTTTTTACGTCTTTGGTATGACGCGGCCGGGGATCGAACCCACGACCTCCCGCTCTCGAAGCGGACGCTAGATACCTCTAGGCTACCGAGGCGGTTCATACATTAAAGAAGTGCTTATGAGATTATGCATGTGTGCGCATATTTCAAAGTCTACTATATATTAACGACTATAGAAAACAAGTGTGCACTCGGCAAATAGCAAGTCTATTATTTTCAGGTGTATACTGAACACTGAGCCTTATGTTTGTACTCGTTATCCTTGGTTTCGTAGACAGTCTTAGTACTGGACCGCTGCTTCCGCTGTCAACACCGCAGTAATATAAAGTCATTGTCCATTTCTATGCCGGAATTTCAATACACATTTATTATCAGTATATATCTATGGAAGTGTGAAAAAATATTATTGTTTAACGAAGAACAGTAACTTATGAGATATTTCTGATTTTAATCATCAGGTTTTCGCCTGAAAAGTTCAACTGATTGCATTTTGTTTGTTTTGTAGTTATCTACAATTGTATACAAATTGTATTACCTCCTAACATATTTGGCTGTACATTTTTGTCTGCGATTTAATCTCACTGCGTTTTTAAAAACATGCTGCATAAATTCTCATAGTGTATAAAAAGTCGATAGATCAAAACTGGTTAGTTTACAACGCATGAAACATCTAATAAGGAATCTCTATACACATCGAACTTGTCCCGGACCAGTATGCGGAAATACTGTGGCCCAATGTTTCAAGATTGTCTAAAATGTTTGCATATATCGTGATAAAACAAATATTTCGATTGTTTTTATAATTAATAAATATAAAATCACGTATGTGTGAGAAAGTTACGTTAAGTAATTTCGGTAGTTACCGCAGGAAGTTTCGAAAATTCCATTTGCTCCAAATTTTCCTTGAGATAAGCAGCGTGTAAGTACATAAATTCCGCTGTAATAAATTAAACCTTTCTTATACTTGCACAATCCTTTAAACGAATTTTTGATCATTGCCAAATCTTGGTCGCATTAAGTCGGAGATTTCTCTAACAATTTTAGGCAGTTTGGTACACCATACATAGAAAAATCATTGTGCGCACATTGCACTACTTTTATGTATGTTGAAAATAGCAATATGTACAAATGTATTTTCGTTTTAATACATGAAGTGGTCAGATTTGAAAACAGATTTTGTAATAAGTTAAGTTCTATTCAGTAAGACAATTCTCCTATGCACTAATTGAAACTTTGAACTAACTTTTGCCATTCATGAATTTTTAATAAAGTATTTTGAAAGGATTTATAAATCTAACCAAAAATTTGGAAAAATACAGGTAAAATATCTGCTTTGTTTATTTCCCAATTTTAGTATCACTTTTTATACAGCTACATTTAGTTCAGGTCTTGCAAACTGAGCTGTTTTTGTGCTACGGAACAGCTGCATTTGAAAGCTTTGGTTCACTATATTTTCACACCTCAAATGAAGGTCACTCTAAATTCAAGATGGCGGAAGT
This sequence comes from Mercenaria mercenaria, assembly GCF_021730395.1. NCBI lineage: Eukaryota > Metazoa > Mollusca > Bivalvia > Venerida > Veneridae > Mercenaria > Mercenaria mercenaria. The sequence goes on along the minus strand of NC_069364.1, from coordinate 31,981,115 downwards.
ACCTTAATAAGCCTTAGCCTTGCATTTTGAGAAAAAAATCAAACACCACCGAAGTGTTGTCTTACATGAAAGTTAAACAGAACGCAAAAAACATCAATTTTAATCTGCAAAACGATTAATATGAAATAAGGTAAAGCCTTGAAGCGAGCTCAAAGAAATCTGGTTTAACTAAAAATATATTTGCAACCAAAGAACTATAAAATACACAGAATGGAAACTGGAGATAATCTCATGTTAGTGCGTTATCTTATTTCAAAGCGTTTGCCAACTTTATCAATCGTGATCAAATCAACAGATGCTTCCTAAAGTATAAAACTGGCGGTACGGCCAGTGCGTAATAAACCGAATCTAGTCCATTTTTCAAACGACAACTGTTGATTTCTAAGACTTCCAGTCAAAAATTCATTCCGTCCCCGTGTAGAAAATACTAACAACATTAAAAAAGCACCATTATCATTATAAACAAACGATCTGATAGAAAGTTATTTCAAAGTGTTTGCTGACTTGATCAATCATGATCAAATCAACAGACGCTTACTACAAGTACAACGAGATCTCATTCAGTTGCCATGGGATTTTGGCGAGATTTGCTCTATATGCCTTTCAAGTTGCCGATCTATTTATTTTTATAGCTCTTTGTTGCAACAAAAAAACTATTCACTACTCTAAAAAATTCGCTAGAAACCTATTCACTTGAAAAGAAATTCAACATTTAGTGTCATCATACCTTTAACAGCGAATATCATATGTTGCAAAATTTCTCGGAAGGCAGCTGGTGTCAACGATGACGTCAATACATATTCGCCACGTTCTCGTGGCTTTATTATAGTTAATGACATTTTTTCCATTTCCTGGCCAATGATGGAATTTTTTTAAAAGAAAATAATATTTTTTTTAAACAACTGGAAGTCTTTCTTGCATTGTTTTTGACTGATGAATAATTTTCAGCAATCGAATGAAGTTCTGTAGTCACTGTGGAGAGAAGTACTTCCTTCCGCTAGAGGCGCTTTTTCATAACTTCCGAAGAAACTTTTAAAATCCATCACCAAGTGTCAAAGTATACTTGAGTTACTGTAAAGCTCGATTCTCGAGCAGGCCGTTTTGGCCTGCTCTTGAGCTCGCTATCAGTATAAGATCAATTTTATTTTGAGGTGGCAAGATAAGTACTTAAAGTTTAAGTAGCAATGCAACATAAGCTCTCCAGGTGCTTTTGAACCGATTATATATTAATAAATTTATAAGGAACAAAAGTAAAAAAGCTGTAAAAGAAAGACATGATTAAAAGAACTACGAGCATTAAGAGATTTATTTTGTATGTCTAACCGAAAAACATTTCTAGCACAAAACGAACATAAGATGACATAGCAACAAGGAAGTGTCTAGGGGTACAGATCCGTACTTCTAAACACGCCTATTATGGGATTTTTAGGGGTACAGATCCCTTTTTGTCGAGATTTAGGGTTATTTACCTATCAAATTTTGTTGAAAATGAAAGCCCAAATAATGTTGAATTAGTATTCACTTATAACTTGGATCTAAATGATTCACTGACACCATCGTTCACCAGATTGTTTATATTTTTTTCGAAACGTAAATAACCGAGGAATACCAGATAAATCACGAGGAATCGAGGTTGCACAAAAAGATTTAAGATGAGATAAAACAATGTTAGTTTACGTTGTGACTAACAATTGCTGTAATAATAATTAGGTTAGTTATGTTTTCCACACATTTGACAACCATCTTGAGATAAAAGGGAAGATTTAACAAACAGTTCCTTTTATTTGTGTCGGTTAATTGACTATAAAACAAATTCTTTCGTACCAATTATATCTTGTTAGATAATAATATAAATGGGTGTATGTGCCTTGTCATGCCGTAAAGTTTGTTTTTTAAAAAAAATTCTGCTGAATTTTAAATATAATTCATTCAAGGGTTTGATAAATACCAGTTTATTTTACAATAAATTAAAAGGAATGAAACAGTGTATTCATTTGGAGTTTAGATGTAAGTTTTAGGTGAATACTTATAAAGCCTTAATTGTTCTTTCATTTTCAACAAGCGTTATGATGTAAATAACCCTAAATCTCTCAAAAAAAGGAGGTCCGTACCACTAGAAAATCCCTAGCAGGCTTGTCTAGAGGTATGGATCTGTACCTCTAGAATCAGATTCTTAGCAACAACTGTGAGATCTAGTTTGTAAGACTAACCTAAAAACATTTCTAGCACATGACAGAACATGAGATGACATGGCAATAACAATTTAAATGTAATACTAATCAATTAAAAACCATGTGATAGCTGCTGTTCCAGGTCGAAGACCTAAAAACTGCCATAGGAAGACTATACTGGTATATACATTGAATTCTGGAAAAGGACTGCATAAAGCCAAAAGGGTCCACACTTTCGGAGGGTTCATTGCCTTTAAAAGCTCACCATTTTCGAAGAATTGTAACATATCATCATCATTAATAGTAATACCAAATGTTCAGTATTGATACATTATCATAATATGGTCATGCATGGGGATTTAGAGAAAGTAAAAAGACTGTCAGGTTTCCTATGCTACTCAGTCCACCTAGTTCTTCCTAACACAGTGTTCCCATTACAGTTTTGGCCAGGGGTGTTTTCACCTCCAGCCAAACAAAACTGGGGGTGAAACATGAATGAAAAGTGGGGATGACAATTTTAAATTAAAGTGATCAAATAAAAGAACTAAACAATTTTCTAAGTATATTATTTGTTGCTTATTACAATATATGATCACCTCATTAAGATGATGTGCAGAATTCATGTGTCAGCCATTTCAGCTCAAGGTCAAGGTCACAATTCAAGGTCAAATGTTTGAGCCTTCCATTTTGTGTCTGCTTTGTATCGCCCAAACCCCTTGAAGGATTTTCATGAAACTTTGGTCAAATGATCACCTCATCAAGACAATGTGCAGAACTCATGAGTCAGCCATGTTGGCTTAAGGTCAAGGTCTCAACTCAATGTCAGATGTTTGAGCCTTCCATTTTGTGTCCACTCTGTATCTCATAAACCTTTTAAAGGATTTTAATTTCATTGATGTCGTCATACATGGACTATAAAATATACTTAACAACGTCAATGTTTCCACCCAATACCATCAACCCTTTCGCTATCCATATCATTGGCGGGGTGATGTAGCTGTCTTTCAGACTGCCTTGTTATATTTATAGATGTTAAGAAACTATCAACAACTGTAGAGTTTTGAATATGCAAATTTTAATCTAGGTGATGTGTTATAACATATTGTATATATAGTACATTATTGTTTATACATAATTGACAGAGTGGAGAAAATGAGGTTCCTTCCAGTAGGGGACTTTGTATTGCATGGCAATACTTGTGTTCATTCACTTGTTTGACACATAATCGTTCGCCCGAACATAATGTAGATCATTTGATGTGTTGATTCCTATTTATTACGTTAACAAATATTTATAGAATTCGGAAGTTGCTTTTTTTTTGTTCTTATATGTGAGAGCCTTGTCTATTTTGTTTACTCGCTATAAAGAAATGGAAGCTCTTCTGGGCTTATTTATTGGCACATGCACAATGTAAAACTGTTAATGCATGTATTGAACAGTTCATCCAATATTTTAAGTGTCAGTTTCTCTTTGCTGATGCCTAATGTCAAGCATGGGTACCCATTGTGATGTTTTATATCTAACTGTCAATGTTTTGGTAAGTTTTGATCTCTGGTCTCTTTCATTTATGAAATAAGAAAAAGAACCATTTTTGAACACACCACAGTTTTTCAAAATCAAAATGGGAACCAAAAGCTAAGTTCTCTGACCAGTACATGTGGGATTACCTAGGTAATACATTATTTCACCATATGATCTGCATAGTTATAAATATAGTAGTATATAATCTTTTTACTTAATTTTAAGCCATTACATGCTTTAAGCTGATTAAAGTAAGTGGGCTGTTTCAAAGAAAGGTGCCTTTGTTTGATCTCTTTAAGTCCATCTAAGACATTACTTGCTAAAGCTGATCAATTTATAATGAGCTTATTAAATAAAAGGTTATTATTCACCTTTCTTCTCATTTAATTATGAAGCTAAAATTTGCTTACATGGTTTGTCAAGTTATCACCTGGAATGGATTGAAAAATTTGTTTCCAATGAAACCACAACATGTGTAATATTCTCCCCCCAAACACCCAGTCTAGGCAGATACTGCTGGGAACATTGCTAAGTTAAATCCCTCAGTATTGAACACTACTCTGGATATAAGTTTCACTGGTAGACAAGGCGTGATCTAACCTTGTAATCATTGCACCACTGATTCCCTGGTAAATACCAATACTACCAGTACTATTCACATTGTTGACTTGCTGTAAAATTAATTCTTACCTTAAAATTTTTTTGCCTTCTTACTTGTGTCAGACAGAGGCTACACGTTTAGAATCTGAATGTCTGTCATGCTTTCTTGTGGTTTGAAAGGCAGCCGCCTAATTCAGGTACTGCGATAGTTCATCATATATACATCATAGTTTTATATACTTTTGACATTGGGGAAAGGGTTGATGTGCAATGATGTAAAAAAGGTGCAAGTGAGGCATTATGAGATAAAACAATGTATATGTAACTGAAACAATATAAGATACCTAGCAGTGCTGATGTCACTAACCATTTGGTATACTCAAAGTTCCAAAATACTTTTCAGTTTGTGTAATTAACGTGCATTCATTTATTCATGGTTCCTGTTTTGCCTCTAAAAAACTGTTCCAATTTCAGATGCGGTCCAGTTGTGAGCTCTTCCTTGTTTCATACCAGTCAGCCAACAAGTGGAAGACCGAAGTCTCCTCTACCAGATCCAAAAAAGGAGCTAATCAACCATAGTAAAGTTAGAGGCATTGACATATTGAGAGACCCTAGACTCAATAAGGTACAATCTTAGTTCTTAATTTCGATCTGTTAGCAGTATTTCAAAACAGAAAAACATTATTTAAAATTATAAAATTATTCTTTTATTGAACACCAGCTTTAATCCCTGCCCAGTTGTTTTTTTTCCCCTATATATATATATATATATATATATATATATATATATATATATATATACACATGTATATATCCCATATAATCAGACTTTCATCATGTGACCAGCAGCCTGATTGAATGTAAAACATTTTGGTCTAAAGGGTATATAACAGATTTATGTCTGCTGTGGGACGTCTGTGGCTGGTTAGTTGCGGTTGCTGGCTTAGAATCACTTGCTCCGCATTGAGAGTTCAAAATCTTGCTCGGGGTGCAGAAATCTTCATGTGAGGAAGCCAACCAGCTGGCTTATGGAAGATAGGTGGTTCTACTCATGTGCCTACCCATGCCTGCAACTGTGTCTGGAGGGGCACCTGGGGTCTTCCTTTACCAGGAAAAGCTAGAAAGGTTGTTGTGTAGGTGTAACTGTAATCCCCAAATAACAACAAACTCAATGTCTGTTATTACAGGGTCAAGCTTTCACTCTCAGAGAGCGTCAGTTGATGGGTATACATGGCCTCTTACCACCGATTGTGATAGATCAAGAGACTCAGCTAAATCGTGTCATCGTTAACTTTCGGAAAAGACCCACTGATGTTGATCGTTACATCTATTTGATGGCATTGTATGACAGAAATGAATGCCTGTTTTATCGTTCCTTGTGTGAACATGTCGAGGAAATGATGCCTATTGTTTATACACCAACTGTCGGACAAGCATGTCAGCAATATGGCCTTCTGTACAGAAGACCACGGTTTGTAACCATGTTTGGAGTGGCTGTTTTCAACAGTTTTTTAGTGATGAAACTCTTGCCAGTTAATTTACTTGTATTCCTTGATTTATTGTTCTATTATGTTAATTGAGAACTTCCCCACATTAATCAAAGAGGACAAATGAGTTGAAATATATTGTATTCAATGTCTTTAGACAGATGTTTGTCATGGAGAACTTGCTAATTACGACCCCAAAGATGGCCCAAAAGACACCGAATATGCGTTGAACCTCAGAATAAAATGTAGCATTTAACATTAAGACAGAGATTTCATGAACAGAAGATCTGTTTTAAATTATACTTATTCAGCGCTGGTCAATAACAGAGTGCATGCAAGCTGGACATATCCTGCAGAATTCTGATGACAAGTTGTTGTTGTTGTTTTTTCAGAGGTTTGTTTCTGTCCATCAATGACAAGGGACATTTGTACGATATGATATGTAACTGGCCAGAGAATAACGTGAAGGTAAACAATTACTGTGAAATCATTAATATTTTAGGGGACTGATTCTCATTGATTTTGTTGTCAAGTCAATTCAGAATATTAAATCTTTTATGAACAGTTAAAAATTCCATTTGTTTTATGTTCAAACTTTGAAATCATCAAATTCGTGTCTCCACAAAATAGCCGTTTTAGCCAAAATCATGTTGGTTTTTTTTGCCCATGAAATAAAATGATTTCGCAGTAGGTTCATATTTAACAAGATACAGTCTCATCTGAATTACAGAGTGAGCAAACAATACTATTAAAGTAAAGCAATATATGCTTGGGACTACGTTGTACAGGCTATTAACTTAAGAAGTATTGTGAATAAGTCCGTCTTGTTTAATGTTTACTCCTCTGATTAGAGGGCTTCCATGGCTGAGTGGTTAAAGATGCACCACAAAATAACTGTATTGTTTAGTATTTCCATGATGGTAATTATACATGTTTTGCATGAATAAATTGAGAAATACAAATATTAGTGCAAGAAAACCGTGTAGCAAATGGGCAAATTGTGCAATTTTTGTGAAAAGCATGAAACTTAGCATGGTGATACATAAATATAATACGCTTCACTTAAGCTGGGGAAGCGGTTTGTGGAAATCCAAGATGGCCACCAAAATCCAAGATGGCCACCATGATTCAGTTTTATAAGAAAATTGGCAAAACAAGTGTGCGTAAAATGTCTCATTAAAAAAAAAACCTTTGGAATATAATACTACACCTCGAAACAGTCTGCGATTTATATTGAAAAATCTATATGCCCACCAAAATCCAAGATGGCGGTGAAAAATCATACATTATTTGAAAATTGCAAAATTAACTGATTACATCTCGTAAAAGAGATCTATATTTGAACTGTTATTGAACTGTATTATGTAATATATATTCTAGACAGCCATATTTAGACAAAATCCATTATGGCCACAATATACACCATAAGATGGCCAACAAAATGATCCATGATTTTGGTGGCCATCTTGGATTTCCACAAAATGACCTACATTGTCCGGACTGAAAATACACATTATCTTATCTTATTTGTATTCTTTGATACTGAACAGTTATGTATAAAAGCTGTTTCCCTTTGTTTAGATGTAAAAATTATGAATGAAAGTTGTCCCCCTTTATTTAAATGCAACAGTACCTAAATGTCAAAAGGTAAAAATAGGATATAAAGCTCAGAACTTCATTTCCAAACCTTTCAAATTAGTGAAAAAATTATTTTGCCAACTAATTTTATTAGAAAGTTTTGTTCATATTAAATGCTTGTGATTATAAAGAAAGGCAACATTTGGCTCAGATAGGTATACAGCAGGTACTTGTCAGGTCAATAATGCATATGTTAGTGTACTGTACATAAAGCAGAATGGAAAGCTGTTTTTCAATTTTGATATTAGCTTGTTTTCATAAATAAAACAAAAAGTAAAAAAGATAACTTTGCAACACAGACACAGACACAGATTTTATTGAGATAATAAAACAAAAAGTAAAAAAGATAACTTTGCAACACACACACAGACAGATGAATATTGATTATGGAGATAATTTACTGACAATGAAAGTACAAAATTACAGTCCCTTATCAAAGGTATATGAAACTAGTAAACTACACATTTTGTTATCCCAACCACATGATTTGCACAATAACATACATTTGTACACTTATGAATTTGAATGATTTACCAAGTGTTCAATTCGTGCTATTGTTCATTTTATTGTTTTGTGAATTAATCAATCTTTATTTGTGCTACGTACATACCCATTAATTTGTAAATAGCATACCCATCTGTAGTGTTGCATTGTTTTAGTACAGAAATTACTATACTGTTGCCTAGACCAGTATATATAATTTCTTTCAGCATAAAACAATGGTAATAATATGGCAAGCTTGGTAGTGGTTTACTACTGTATATGTTTTTGCAATATGACATTTACAATGGGAAAAATTAACAGTTATATAGTGCTTAGCTTCTACTAATAAATCAGCAAGTCAGATGTAAGCTCACCAGATAAGGAGGGTATTGAAATTAAACATTGTCTTGTATGCCCAGAAACTACCAAACATCCACTGCAATGTCCTGCAGACCTGAATCCTAATAATGCAGACTTTAAAAAAGAGTTATACCACTCAATATATATTATCAAAGCTGCTGTTCAACACCACAGTCATAACTAGACTCTAGTTACGGCATGCGACTAGCCTCTTTATGCAATCACAAGATGCCCAACTTATGCACGATTTTCATGGAAAAATTATTTTATGGTGCCCATCTTGAATTTTGTTGACCATATTCAATGTATTTATCCAATGTTATTTTTCCAATTGTTTGAGAAGCATGTTTTACAAATATATGTACTACCATGCAACGTTTCATAATTTTCACACAGCATGACGAAGTGACTTTCATTGAAAAATATTTTGTGGGGGCCATCTTGAATTTTGTTGGCCATCTTGAATTTATTTATCCAATATAAGTGTAAATTGAAGAGGAGCGTACTTTACAAATATATGAACTATCATACAGCGTTTCATAATTTTTGCTCAATATTCCCATTTGAAGAGCAATTTTCATGGAAAAATTATTCTATGGTGGCCATCTTGGATTAGGGCAGCCATATTGGGACTTTTTCTGTGTGCATATAAAGGTTATTTGTAGCTTAATATTACTTTCTGCTGTAATGCTAACTTTGTTTATTTTTTCTCGCCATATATACAGTGCTGGAGCATTTCTTTACAAAACTGTTAATAATTGTGGCCATCTTGAATTTTGATGGCCATTTTGAATATTTACAACCCAATTCCCAAGCTTAAATGAAGCACAATACATTCATCTCCAATCATGCCAAGTTTCATACTTTTAACAGGAAGTGCACAATTGTTTCACAAATGTCTTGCTCTATATCTGGTTACAAATTGACAGTGACATAATATTAGGCCAAGACAGTGTGTTTAATATCTGAACGTTTTATTGAATGAATGTAACAGTATGCTTAGTATTAGTTTCAACCACACTTCATTCTACAGGGTAAGATATTTATTTACCTATGTTTTTAAAATTACACTGAAAAGAGGTTGACTGAATAAGTTTACAGATGAAGTTGTGAAAACTGTTTTAAACACATTAATTCTGGGAAGGCCTAAATTGTCCACTGTCATCTTGTAACATAGCTGTTGCATGCCAGTATTATCAGAATAATTTTCAGGAAGTTCATAGGGGAGGAATAAGTAGGCCACTAGTTTTGTGGTGAGTCTTTAAGGTTGCTGACTTCAAACACTTGCCTCACCAATGCAGGTTCGAGCTTCACTTTGGGCTTTGAATTCTTCATGTGAGGAAGTCATCCAGCTGACTTACAGAAGGTCGGTGGTTCTACCCAGGTGCCCGCTCATGATAAAATAATGCACAGAGGGACACCTGGGGTCTTCTTCCACCATCAAAGCTGGAAAGTTGCCATGTGACCTATAATTGTGTCAGTGTGATGTTAAACCCTACAATGATAAATAAATACTCCTCAGATTGCTTCTTACAGTTCTGTTTTTGTATTGCAAAATCAGAAATATTTTAATTATGACTATTTTAGCTGCTTGTTCGGCACTTTTGGTTGTGTGGCACAAATTAGTGGTTTCAAAAATACTTTCAGGAGTTACGTAAACTTCACAGAAGTAGATTTTGTGAAATTATGGTAATATTAGAATATTTTGTTATTGTACTATCTGAAATTTTTTGTTTATCATCCATATTTACAGGCTATTGTAGTAACAGATGGAGAGAGGATTCTAGGTCTGGGAGATTTGGGTGTGAATGGAATGGGTATCCCTGTGGGGAAGTTGTCACTCTACACAGCACTGGGAGGTATCCCGCCGCAGCAGACGTTACCCGTCATGCTTGATGTGGGAACCAACAATAAGGTGTGTTCATTTTGATTGAATACATGCACTTTTTGTTAGTTTTGATAAAAATCTTATTATGAAGCTAAATGCATGCAAATATGTATGCCCTCCTTGTTTTGCACTTTGTCAGTCGGTTGGTAGACCTATTGGTTTTGAGTTCGTAACAGAATGCTTGATCTCACAATGGTCAAACTTCCAAAAACTACTCAGACTGATTGCTTGTTGTCAGTAGACGCCACTATTGTGTTGGGGTCAGTAGGTCAAAAGTTAAGGTCACAATGACCTTCAGACTGAAAACGGTTTTGATGCATTAACTAAAGGATGCTGTGGTCTATAGTAGCCAAACTTCATTCGATAATTGCCTATGGTTCGAAGATTGTTTCTAACATGTTGGTGATCAAAGATTCTGATCTCGAGGGATGGGGGACTGAAAATAGGACACGCAAAAAAGATGTTTTACAAATGGCTCCAGTTCAATTATACTGTTTAAAACACTAAATGCAAGTATTTGTTTAAGCTTTTTATGCCTCTTTTTGAAGAAGAGGGGTAATATTATTTTGCTTATTCTGGTCAGATTGCCTGCAAATGTCAGAATTCAAAGGTTGATTGTCTGTAATCATTATATCAACCTTACTTTTTGGTGGAGTCAAAGGTCAAGGTCATAATGGCATTAAAACTGAACGATTTGTTTGGATCAATTACTGGAGGATATTTGGGCCTGACTCCCTCAGATTTGTAGGTCAAAGATTAAGGTCAATCTAACCTTGAGACTGAAACATGTCCTTTTATGACGGGTCGGGCGAGGGGGTTAAGGTCAAAGGGTAAAGACGACAGTTCCCTTGAATTTACTAGGTCAGTAGTTTATATTTCCTGTAACCTCTAACAGGCTATCTGAGGGAACATAGGTCTTTAACAGGCAACTCTGCTTAGTATGAAATTGTGTCATCTTTCAATCTACAAATGTTCTTCCTAAAAGATTTTTACTTTCTGTGTCTCAGAACGATTGTCAGGGTTTTCACCAGCCTGCCAAGACGTGAACGGACTGCAACATGCTCCCTTTCTAAAGACAGTTTTGCAATATGGCTCTTTCACTTGGAAAGAATATTCAAATCACATAACATCACAAAACATATTTCCTGAGAATTATTATTTTAAGCTTCTTCATGCCATTAAACCATGGTTTTAAACTCAGATAAAATGGCATGATATGTTGTAGTATTTTTTACAAGAAGTTACACTAAAATGTTTTCAGAAAAGTCTGGGGAAAACACTTCTTAAAACTGAATTTCTTTTTTTGAAGCTTTGTCAGTCTTTCTTTTGCTAGTGCCCTGCATAAATTTTAAATAACCTTGGTTGTCTCCATGATGTTTTAACACATTAGTAATACTAGAAGTTATCCAAATGAATAACAAAAGAGTGGACTTTTTGATACGAAAAAAATGGAGACGGAGGTCAATGAAGAGAGGTGGAGCTTATCTAATACTGTGGAACCTTTGCAGTGTGAACATAATTGGGAAGACTTAAATGTTTTGCTTGGAGATGTTAATATACTAAGAATTTTATCTAATGGGAAAGTAAATATCTGTATTTCTGCCCCCGGGCATATATAGCGATTGAACTGTCCGTCCAGATCAGATTGCCTGCAGCCCACAATAATGACCCGATTTAGTTCATACTCACCATCCTTGTGGCAAGACCTACAAAGTGACCTATATGTAGATGGCCTTGACCCTCATATGACCTTTACCTTCAAACTTAAAACATTAATAAACAACATTTTTGGTCCTACAGCACACATAAATGACCCAATTTAGTTCATATTCACGCTCAAAAAACATTATGGCATGACCTACATACTGACCTATATATTATTGACCCTGACCCTCATATGACCTTCATCTTTAAGCTTAAAGCCTTAACTACATTTTTGGTCCTACAGCCCTCACATAAATGACCAAATTAATTTGTTTTCACCTTTAAACTTAAAACCTCAATAACCAACATCTTTGGTCATTCACCCGGGGGGCATGATCTTGCATTTTGATAATGCAGCTCCTTTTTGTGTTTGATCCTTTGAGTTGTTGTAAAGATGAGTTTTCCTGTAATAAATTCTTCCTTGTCAAGGGCTTCAGTTCACAGGTTCTGCTGTTCAATTTAGGCCATCCAGGCCTCCCAGTGGGGCCTATTAAACCTTTAAAAACCTTTAGTTTTGTGAAAGGTTATTATACCCCCATAAGCGAAGTTTGAGGGGGGATATAGGAGTGAAATGTTGGTCAGTCTGTCGGTATGTTGGTTTTCATGGTTTCCAGACAATAAATCATGAAAAGCTTGACAGATTTAAACAATTTTTGGTACACAGGTGTAACATAAAAACAGGTCAAGTTCGACTTTGAGGTCAGTAGGTCAAAGTTCATAGTCACAATGACCCTGAACAGTTAAGTTTGAAAATGGGTCATCTTGGGTCAAAAACTAGGTCACTAGGTCAAATAAAAAAAACCCTTGTGTATGCGATAGAGGCTGTATTTTTCAATTGATCTTCATAAATCTTTGTCAGAATGAGTACCTTGATGAAGTCTAGGCCAAGTATGAAAATGGGTCATCTGGGGTCAAAAACTAGGTCACTAGGTCAAATCAAAGAAAAACCTTGTGTATGCGATAGAGGCTGTATTTTTCAACTGATCTTCATGAAGTTTTCTAAGAATGATTACCTGGGTAAAATCTAGGCCAGTTTTGAAAATGGGCCATCTTTGGTCAAAAACTAGGTCCCTCGGTCCAATTAAAGAAAAACCTTGTGTACGCAATAAGGGCTGCATTTTACACTGGATATTCATAGAATTTAGTCAGAATGATAGCCTTGATGAAATTATGGTCAAGTTAGAATATGGGTCATCTGTGTTCAAAAACTAGGTCACTAGGTCAAATCAAAGAAAAATCTTGTGTATGCAATAGAGACTATTTTTCAATTGATCTTCATGAAATTTGGTCAGAATGATAGCCTTGATGAAATTAATGTCAGGTTTGAATATGGGTCATCTGGGGTAAAAAACTAGGTCACTAGGACAAATCAAAGAAAAACGTTTTGTATGTGATAGAAGCTGTATTTTTCAATTGAGGTTGATGAAATTTGGTCAGAATGATTGCCTTGATCAAATCTAGGTCAAGTTCTAATGTAAGTCATCTTGGCTCAAAAACTAGGTCACTAGGTCAAATTAAAGAAAATACTTGTTTGCACTGAAGAGACCAAATTTTTGGTCCAATCTTAATGAAAATTGGTCAGAATATTTGTTTCCATGAAATCACTAGGTCAAAAATGTTTACACTGTTATGGTGTGTTTCTCAGGTGAGCGACCTAGGGCCATCTTGACCCTCTTGTTTTACAGGTAGCATATATAGATTACTTTTCCATTGCATTACAATACCTTGGATAGAGTTAAGGCTGACAGTGTTTATTATAAACAAGTTATTTCCCTCGAGCAAAGAAGGTTTATACTCTTGAAGACAAAAGGGTGGATAGTTCAGAAAATGCATGTATCATTGCAGTAGGGAACTGGAATAAGATCAGAGAATTAACCTTTATTTTCACCCGAAAAGGCCCAAGATAACCTTTATTTTTGCAAAAACAAACTTTAGAAAAAACTTTAATTATACCCTGCTGGGAGGCTTGTGCCATCTTGAAAATTCATTTTATTTTTGAAAGTACTTGTATATTATATGTTGGCTAACAAGAAAACTCTTGCAGACTTTATTGGAAGACAGACTTTACATCGGAAGACAAAAGCCTCGCGTTACTGGACCAGAGTATGACGAATTCATTGATGAATTCGTTGAAGCAATAGTTAGAAGGTATCGTCTTGGTACCCTACATAAACCTAACATTTTTGTTGTATTTCTAAACTCTGTTATTGTTTTCGCAGCTCATATTCACAACTAGAAATGCTAAAGGTAGTATCAAAACACACTGGTAGATGCAAATAGCACAATTGCCTGTTAGTTCCCTCTCCATTTTTCTGTTAAAAGATATGCGTGAAAATTTTCAAAAATTGTTGGATTTCAGGAACGATTGTATTATAAATTAATATGATATAATTAGCACAATGCAAAACTATATTACCTAAGCATTCAGCTGTATATGTCAAAGCTCTTTGTATGAATAAAGATTCAAAAATTCATTTAAAAAAAATTGAAATAAAAGTAGACTATTGATGTCTTTCATTAGTAAAATTTCCTTTGCAAATACTTAATATTATTTATTTGTTGGCAGGTATGGGCAGACCACTCTGATACAGTTTGAAGATTTCGGAAATAACAATGCGTTCAAACTGTTGGAAAAATACAGACATAATTACTGTGTGTTCAATGATGATATTCAAGGTAAGTGCTGAAAGTTTTATACACTCGGGTCATTTCATACATAGACCTGTCTGCATAACAGGACTTTTGTGCCCCTATTCCCACCAAAATTTCTTTTGAGGGAGTGGAGTGGGGGGCCATTAAGATTTAACCTTGTCCATATATCTGTCTGAATTTGTGTGTTACATATCTCAGAAAGTGTTTGACCTAGAGTATAATTGTTATTCTGCATACAAAGTTTTTAACGTTTTGTTTGTCAAAAATGTGCTTAAAGGGCCTGAAAGATTGTGTTGCATGTATCTAACTCAGTATTTGACCTGGAGTCATTGAATTACATAACAGCGGTGGGGGATATAGCTATCTTTCAGACTGCCTTGTTAGCATATGAAGTTGTGCACCTGGGATTTTGTTTGAGATTTCAGTCAGCAAGACCACAGTCAACAAGACCATGGTTATTGCCCGTGTCATTGCTACTTAATCTGCATTGTTTAACTTTGTCATTGCTACATAAACATTGCTGTTGCAACTTAAACTTTGTCACTGCAACCTAAACTGTGTCATAGCAACACTGTGTCATTGCTACATGAACATTGCTGTTGCTACTTAAATTGTGACATTGCTACATTAAGCTAAAACAGAACTTTTCCCTCCACAGGTACTGCTTCAGTTGCCGCTGCTGGTATATTTGCTTCACTGAGAATCACCGGCAAGAAACTCTCGGACAATATCTTTGTCATGCAAGGTGCGGGAGAAGTAAGTAGTCAAAAAGAATGTCATAAAGTTTCTGAATGAGGTCTTCTTAACCAAGGCATGGGACATTATATTACTGTTTTCACAATATTCTTATATCCATGTTTTTACCAAAGTTATTACATTTAAGTGGCTTTTGGTATTTTCATAATACCTATTGGAAAACTATATTTAATTGTATTGGTACTGTTAATTATGTCTTCCACATGTAGTGGGGGAAACATTGATTTAGTGCTGTCAGTCCGTCTGTCACAAAGTTTGTCCAAGCAACTACTCCGACACCACTGGATGGATTTACACCAAACTTTACAAGAGTGATCATTGCCAAGCCTTGTTGTGCATGTCTTCTGCATTTTCTGGTTTGATGATTTTCATTGGAGTTATGGCCTTTGATTCATCAAAGTTTATAATGTTTTAGCCACTTCTCTTATATTATTAGGCAGAATTTTACCAAACTTTACAGAAGTAATCAGTGCAAAACCTTATTATGCATATAATCAGCATTCTCAAGTTCAGTGATTTTCAGCAGAGTTATGGCCCTTCATTCATCCAATTTTATGATGTTTTGGCCACTTCTCTTACATTATTGGGTGGATTTCCATCATACCATAAAGGAGTGATCAGTGCCAAGATTCATTGTTCATATTGTTAGCATGTTTAGGTTCAGTGATTTTCAGTAGAGTAATGGCACTTGATATGTTGTATTTTACCTTGTCTGGGCAACTGTTCCAATAGCACAAGGATGAATTTACACCAAACTTCACAAAAGTGATCATTGCCAAGCCTAGTTGTGCATTTCAGCAGTTATAACCCTTTGTTTTTCTATGTTATTTTGGCACCTTCTCTTACACCATTGGGCAGATTTCCACCAAACCTTACAGGATTTATCAATGCCAAGCATAGTTCATTGGCATGTTCTGGTCCAGTGAATTTCAACATAGTTGTAGCCTTTGATTTGTCATATTTAACTGTATATTCACCACTTACTGTGTACAATTAGGCTGCATTTGACAAGTGGTTAATGTGAAGTATAGTTTTAAATAGTCATGTTCTGATTAAATTAATTTTCAGTTGAGTCATGACCCTTGATTTAACCCTTGATTTGTCAAATTCTTTGATCTGAACTACTCTGACACCACTGGTTGGAATTCCTCCAAAGTTCACAGGATTTACCTATGCCAAGCATAGTTGCATATATAGTTGGGATGTTTTGGTTCAGTGATTCCCCTGGAGTTAATTGCCCTTATTTGTGGCATTTTATACGTTATTCCTGGTAAATATTGGGAGACACATTTTTTTTTGTGAAAAACAATTTCTAGTTTGTTGTGAAAATTTGCAGGCAAATATTGGTATCGCAAACTTGATATCTCTGGCTATGGAAGCTGAAGGTACCCCGATAGAGGAAGCACGCAGCAAGATCTGGATGGTTGATTCTCGTGGTCTTATTGTTAACAACAGGCCAAAAGGTGGAGTTACCGGACATAAGCAAGATTTCGCCAAAGATTTTAGACCTATCGATAGTCTTAAGGAAGTTATAAAGAGCAGATTAACCAAAAAAAAAATATAAACCAACTGCATTGAAGTTTGGTATAAATATGAATTAAAACCTGTTGCAGACAGTTAAAAATATCAAGGCCACGTGGTTGTCAAATAAACTAAAGATTTACATGGATGTAAATTTTTTCTGTGAAAGCTGTAAATTTCACTAAAAGGTAATCCAAATCAAGATTTTTATCGTAATTAAACTAATTTCGGAAGCTTCTTCAAAATTTCAATTAAGTGTATTTGCCAAATAGTTCACATTTACAGGAAGATTTACTGAAAATTTTTTATTACCTCACCCACCTGTCACAAATGACAAGGGGACTGGTGTGATCGCCCTCCCGGCTCAACCGTCCTCTGTATAATACTTTTGGCTTGTGACCACTCTAAGGCACATTTTCATAGAATCTTTAGGACAGGTGATCAGGCAATTTTACCTTGATGTATCTAGTCAGGTTCGAATCTGGTCACGTGCCCTTCAAAAACGAGTCATAGTCAAAAATAAAAAAACCTTGTGACCTCTCTAGAGCCATATATTTCATGAGAGCTCATGAAATTGGTCAGAATGTTCACCTTGATGATATCTAGGTAAAGTTCGAAACTGGGTCACTCTCAAAAACGAGGTCAGTAGTCCTAAAAATAGAAAAAAACCCTTGTGACCTCCTCTAGAGGCCATACTTGTGAATGGCTCCATAAAAAGTTGGTCAAATGTCATCTTATGATACAGTCCAGTTCGAGAGTGGGTCCCGTGCCATCAAAAAGTATCAGAGTCAAATAATGAAAAACGTGTGAACCTCTCTAGAGGCCATATTTTTCATGGGATCTGTATCAAAGTTGGTCGGAAAGTTTATCTTGATGTTATATAGGGCAATTTGAAACTGTCAACTGCATCAAATCGAGGTCATAGGTCGTGAAATAGAAAAATCCTTGTGATGACCTTCTCTAAGGCCATACCCTTGAATGGATCTTCATGAAAATTGTCCTGAATGTTCACTTTGGTGATAGCAGGTCAGGTGTGAAAATGGTCATGTCCTAAATAACTAGGTAGTAGGTCAAATATAATAAACGTTGTGACCTCTCTAGAGGCCCATACTTTTCATGTTCTGTATGAAAGTTGTCTATTGTTTATCTTGATGATATCTATGACAAGTTTGAAACTGGTCAACTGCGTCCAAAACGAGGTCAGTAGATATTAAAATTAGAAAAATCTTTTGACCTCTCTAGAAGGCCATATTTGTCAATAGATCTTCATGAATATGACTGAATGTTCACCTTGATGTGATCAGATCAGGGTCGAAACTGTCACGGCGGTCAAAAACTAGGCAGTAGTGATAAAAAAGAAAACCTGTGTACCTCTCTAGAGGCCAATATTTCTCATGAGATCTTCATGAAAATAGTGAGAATGTTCACCTTGATGAATCTAGATACAAGTCAAAACAGGGACACGTACCTTCGAAAACTAGGTCGATAGGTCAAATAATAGAAAAACCTTGTGACCTCTCTAGTGAACATATGTGTCAATGGATCTTCATAAAATTGGTCTGAATTTCAGCTTGATAAAATCTATGGCAATTCAAACTGGGTCACATGAGCTCAAAAACTAGGTCACTATGCAAATAATAGAAAAAACGCCGTCATAACTCATAAATGGGTCCTGTGGGTAGAGGTGACGAGTCAGGGCCATCATGGCCTCTTGTTATATTTTGAAGTTTCCATTCGGTTAATTAAAAACTAGGACCCTCAAGTTTCGAGCTTCTGAACTGCAGGAAGCATGATTATGCTCTTCATGAACATTGACTGAAGACAACACACCTATGGTCATTCATCGCCTACATCTAATTCTAGTGGTGAACTTTTCAGTTACTTGTGCAAATCAAGTAATGCTGGTAAAGAATTCAGAACACATTCTTTGTTATCCAGCCTCTGTATTTAACTGAGATACTCCTTAAAATGTTGCTAAATCCAGTAAAAGAAACAAAACATCATGACTTATTTTGATATTGACTTTAACTTGTTATGTTGTTGTGCCTCCACCACCCTAAAGATTTGGATTTCCTTTAGTCAGTACTTTTGTCTGTTTGTCCGTAGGTCTGAGTGAATGTCTAAATTTTTGACGTGTATAAATACTGAAAAAGTACTTTACCTAGAATCATGAAACCATGTAGGAATATTGTTCAGCATGTGAATTAGTACACCCTGGCTTTTTAGGATTTCACTGTGCAAGACCAGAGTTAAGTGCCTTGACTTGGTGAAACTATACATTAAAGGGCATAAAAGTTTTTGTTATATCACATCTCAAAAAGTATTTTTTGAGTCATGAAACTATAAGAGTGGTGTTCATTTGTACCTTAGGTTTTATTTAACTTTTCGCATGCACCCCCCCCCCCCCCCCCCCCCCCCCCGCACACATCCTACTGATATTGTATTGGCAGTAAGTAACATCATGTTACAGTACAGTGATAGGAAGTGGGGACATCTGTGTCCTATGGTGACACATCTAATTTAATCTACAAAAGAGTACCATAAATGAATATGAAATTTTAAAGAGAATAGTTACCAGTGATATATAAATTGGAATGTGTACAACAGGTGCAGCTGCTGTGCCAGGAGCTTTTACTGAAACCATTATAAGAGACATGGCCAAGTTCAATGAGCGACCAATTATCTTCGCTCTCTCAAACCCTACGAGTATGGCTGAATGTACAGCAGAGGAGGCATACAATCTTACAGAGGTACGTCGTGAAATGATTAAACATGCTCTGAAATAACTTCTATGGCTTATTAACATATGACTGGAAAAACTGGCAGAGCCATTTATAAATAGAAGTGTTTTTTTTATTAGAGTCAGATTTTAGTCACTGATAGTAGACCTTGCAATTTCAAAGTTAGCAAAATATAGATTAACAAAACACTGCAGTCCTGTAAATGCTGTCTCTGTATGACAACTGGTTTTGACAGATCTTGAGCAATTGAAGCTTGTTTTTTTAAGCTATTATCAGTCATTGGAAGTGAAAATCCCATGTGTATAACGTCAAAATGTAAGTACTGAGTGCCTAAATTATGAGGATGGTCATATATTTAAAAAGCATAGGAAGTAATGTATGTAAGTGCAGTAAGAGTAATGCTTACATATATATTGTACATGTAAAGGAAAAAATGCAGGGCAGTAAATATATATTGCATGATTCTGTCCTTATGTTGCCAAGTTTTTAAAAGTTTGTGATTTAATATCTCTTTCCTCTGCCTCCTGGGATTGAACGCCTGTTGGATTCAAAATTCTCCATGTGAGGAGCCAGTACACACTGGCTCATGAAGGGCAATAGTACAACCACCATACTGATGAGATATTTCTGGAAAGGCTCCTGGGATCTTCCTTCGTCATTAAAAGCTGGAAGTTGCTAAAGATATTAATTTAAAAAAACTCAGCAAAAACAAACATTTTAATTGCTTTTTACAGGGCGCTGGTGTTTGCTAGCGCATCCTTTGACCTGTGGCCTGTCAATGTCAGAAAATTCATCCCAGGGCAGGTAACAATGCGTATATTTTCCCAGGTGTTGCTCTAGGAGTGATAGCTTTCCAAGTTCGACATATTCCAGAATCTATCTTCTTAAAAGCTGCACAGGTATGTATAAAATCTTCAGATGAGTCAGCCAACATACTTGAATATTCACTAGGCTGACTTAGTACAGAGATTCAAAACTGCTGTTCTAAAGCTATCCTGTTCAATCTCTGAACAAGGCGAATGCTATTCATACCAAATGCAATTAGTCTAAGTCATTCCACGTGTGACTCATCTGGAGATTTGCTAACACATTAGTTCTGTTCCAGTAATATTGGATAGGTTATGGTAACTGAGGGTAATACATAACTGAAATATTGTTTACTTATTAACACACTAACCACAAAATTACCAGGGGTTTGTTAACTAACCACTGGCAATGTAGCTGCCAAGTTTGAGGGTTGTAGGTTGAGCTGTTCTCAAAATATTGAAATGAAATAGTTTTTGAACTAACAGTCACTGTGACCTTGACCTTTGACTCTATGATCACAAAATCAGTAGAGGTAATTTCCTGCACATTAGCAAGAGGATTGTAGGTATAGACGTTCTCAAGACTTTTAATAAAACCATTTTTTGGTGCAACAAATGCGAAGAATAAGGAGGTCTATCAACTTTCAGTGTATCCGAGCTAGTTACGCAGTATCCACCATTGCATAGGGTTAAAGTATATGACAAGACTTCTCAGTTTCCCTATATATGTTCTTAGCTACTGCTCCTGCTCCTAGTATCATGCAAACGTCACATTAGTTGGGGGTCGTGTAATTGGCCGACAGCTCTTAGTTTAGGGTCAGATATCCTAAACATCAAGGTCACATGGTTCAAATGTTGTAATAGTGCTGGTTAAAGTTTTATGGAAATCTCAATTTCACTGCATCATTTACCTGCTTCCCCAGCATCAAAGCTCACAGAAGGATAGATCTTATTAAAAGGGGACACTGGAAAAATATGTCCAATACGGGATATACATCCCGTATATTCTATTATACGAATTTCATATAAAAGTACTTTCCTGAAAGAATGATCAAAACCTACGCCTTAAACATACTTTTGGACCTTGACAATCCTAACGTTGAATACTGACTAAACTGTTGGAAACGTATTTATGCTATGTATGAATGAACGGATCCATGTGAGAAAAACATGAATGTCCAATTAAAGAATACGGGTTTCCCATCTGAATGTTTCCATATACGGGAATAATGGTTCCGTATACCCAGTATATTAGATATATGGGATGGCTTCACTCCCATATACGAACCATTTTCTTGCAGTGGGACAGCTATGAATGGGTATGCACATTGTCTGGAGACTTATATTGAGTTGTGTCTATTTTTTGGACTTTGAAATATTATAGCAACTTCAGAACATTGTGTACTGAAGTTTTCCTTCATTTCAGTTCAAATGAAACTTTGTATACAGAATGGACATGCACCATAATGCCATGACCTCCATGTCTATTATTTATAGTTAGACCGCTGTTTTGGATTTGTTCATTTATCTATCAACATTTTCGACAGCAATCTTGTTACATTAACGAGTCATCACTTTGGGCTTTACTCTAACCTCAAAATCACTATGGTCAGGCCGCTGCCCATGGCCAATGTGCCATATCATGTTGTTAGGGTCATATGTCAAATCATTCACATTTTATTGAGCGGAAATGAAATTACTAGTAGGTGGACAACCATAATAGGTCCCTTGGGGTGTGTAATGATTGTTTTGTCCAACAGAACAAACAATGGTTATAATTTTCAAAAATACAGCTGAGTAGTGACTATTAACTTTTCATACAGTCATTTCAGTTAGGTTATCTTTTGAAAACTATTTCATTTATATGGAATTGCATTTGTTATGAAGCTATTTATTGAAAATACACTCAGTTCCAAAAGAAAGTGTGCACTTAGTTGGCTGTTATTTTTTCTCGTTATTTTCATGAATCTTTAATGTTTACCAAAATTTAGAAAATCAGTCATAAACAAATTGGTGTGCATTTTAGATTTTGAGTTATACCTGACGTTAGTGTATGAAAAAAATGAAACAGAAATGACAAAAACTCCGGGGAATTTGTTGAAATATTTAGAACTTGAAATAGGGCACAACTTTCTTTTGGGAACTGAATATAGTTAATATCTAGCATATTTTTAAATTATGGTCAGCTAATTGGTTGTTTATACACATGAGAATAGTATAAAGTCTTCCCAGGTAAGATATATTTCGTTTCTGGGCTTGATAGGTAAAAAAAGGACAATTTCAAAAAAAAAAGCAAATTTTACAGTAACACTTGTTCATGTAGGATGTTGATTGTTGGTTTCTGTGAGCATGCATGTGATAGCATGGTAACTGACGACAGATTGCTGAAGGTGGTACGTGTTGGCCCACCCCTATCAAATACAGGATGTCCTCTTAAGATCGCGACGAACGTGGACATTAGGTGTATTGAAAAAAGACCTTGCCTCACGGTACCCCGCACCGAGTGAAAGAGAGCTCAATTTTGGGAATCAATTACTCGAACAGCTGACGAATCCAGGTGACCAGAGTAGGGACTGGGGCCAGAATAAATTCATATTATGACTACTTGTAGTGTTTTCAAAGACTTTGTAAATTTATATGGGGTGGGAAAAGAAGAACTGTTAGCTTTGTCATATTGTACATATTTTCATAGAATTTTCAAGTGCACTGTGGTATACCTGTTTAATAATAGTCAAATCAAAAGTTAACATATTTTGTCTATGCTTATAAATGTGAGTTTATATTACTGAAAAGCAGAGGAGTTTAATATATTGATGTTGTACACAACAACACAAAAAAATGTTGAAGAGTTGAATAAATCTTACATAGCATCTTAGATTTGTTTTTTAATTTCAAGTAGCTTTTTGCCAGAAAAGATTGACGCTACTGTAGTACAATGTTTTGTAAATAAATTATATGGCAGTATCTTATGGCAACTGGGTTTGTACAGTTTCCTTGGTCTATTCCTTCAAAATAATTGCATAGAAAGTGAGAGATAGAAGCAAGTGCTTGAGAATGACCTTTTCTGACCTATTGTTGGTGGATTAGTGTTATTGTGTATATATAATGGAATTTGGAGGTTAGTTGTTATTAGAAACTGGAGAAATATTGTTTCCGGAGAAATATGGTCCGAAAAGGGATTGAATAATTGTAATGATCATCAGCTCTAGATTATCAATAAGCAATAAAATGTATTACATTGTATTATTGGTAACAAAAGTTTCAAGGAGAGAGTTTACTTTTTGATTCATGAAAATCATGATGGTAAAGCCAAAAACAACTTTTGTCGGTTGTAAATGTGTGCCACTACATTGTATCATGTATAACATGGTATACAGCCGGAAAGAATTCAGATTTTAACAGAAATAATTATTTGTTTGTTAATTTTGTAAAGTCAATAGAATTAAAGTCCTGTTATTTGAAAATGTATAAGATTTTTTGTAATGAACAAAGAAAGCAAGGTAGTGTGATTATGGACATATGACAGAAGAATAGGAATTCTTCATGTTGTTTTGTAATTAGCGGCTTAATTGACATTGTTAAAAATATTACTCCTGTTTTTGTTTTTGAACATAATGGTGGCTAATAGTCCACTCTGTTTTGAATTGTATGGGGGGGGGGGGGGGAAATATACGGACAAAAGTAAAAAAACCAACTTGAATATTGCCCCACCAAGATAGGCATCACTTTGAAAATTACATTGACAATAGTGTGTATAAAAGGGAAGGAAATTGTAGAAATATGGACAAATGGATAAACATTATTTCCTGATAATAGTTTGTGAGTAATGTAAATTAAATACCACATGAATCTACAATATACAAACACTATTTTGTGTGATTCTTGTAGCACATTTGTGTTTTAGCCACCATGAACCATCTAACTGAAATAATGATTTGCTTCCGATTACGGTTTATTTCTATTGATTTCAAAAAGTGTGGGCCAGGCTACGTCCTAATTGATTGTATTAACTATGTCAAATGTCTCATTTTGGTCTGTTTTTTTATAAAGTTGCACTCAGACTGGATAAAGAAAGGTGTTTTTGTGACCATTTGCAATAACAAGATTTATATAACATTATGTTACTCCCCTAAATGTTAAAAGTAAGTTCACTTTAATATATTTGCCTACACAACGTGAAAAGGGTGCAAACTGGATGAACAATTAAAAAAAAAAAATTACATATTTGCGACCAGAATGTTATCTTCTATATGAATTTAGCTTTTTTGAAACAGATTATTTTGCGTTCTTATTTTTTACCGACAACAGGATTTTAAATTGTCTTGGATAAATATTTAGAAACATCAAGTGAACAAACACAGAAAGCAAATCATGTGCTGATTGTATAACTCCTTTATTTTCTTGTGGCTAAAAGTTCGAGAACTGGTTTACAAGTACACTATTAATTGAGTGTGTGGCCATCTTGCCAAGTAATATGAATATTTATTATAAAATAACAAGCGCTTTCTCAAGTTTAAGCGAGTTAGTAGCTAACATAACCGAGTATGTCACCGCAAAATTTCAGCTTTTATAGAGAGGTTTAGCTTTTCTTCTGCATGTGTAATAAATTTGCCTGTCTATAATATATTCCACCTTAAGATTTGTATTTTACAATAATATGTTGATCTTGGTGGGAAAATTATGTTTTTTAATTTTTACTCCTTATTTGCTTGTCTAAATAAAGATGAATCCTAAATAAATCTCATGACTCCTATACCAGTAAAAATCACAAACTATATGATCACACAAGGTTATTACACTTCTTTTGAGTTAGTCCCTTCCATTATGTCTCTCTGTTTGTTATTGTTTTGTTAACAGCTTCATGTGTGTATTATATATGCCAGTATTTGTATGTAAAGTTTTTGTTTAAATTAAGGCGGTTGTGTGCTTCCGAAGTTGTACATGTTCTTATTATTAAACAGCTGTCTACTGTTCTACAAAACTGCTAACAACATAACATTTGTTCATTGTTCGATGTTTGAATAATTGATATTAATACTAAATTTTTTTTATAAAAAAATGAGTTCCATTCATAATTGTTTAAACTCCAAAATATCAGAAAAAAATCCGCACGAAAAGTTTTTGACACTTGTAATCCCATCCATCATCAGTATTTCTAAAAAATACCTATATTGTCCTTTAAGACTGTGTCTATGTAAGTTACCAACAGCAAAATTCTTCCTTTTAAATTCTTTCTATCCTTTTTCTTTTTTCTTCTTTCCTTCTCTTTCACTTCTTCCCCCTCCTTCTCTTTTCCTTCTTCCTTACTCGTTTCATTTAATGCTTTTCTTTTCATTCCTTCTTAAATCTTCTTTTCCGTCTCCTGGTTCTTATTCGTTATCTTCCTCTTCGTCTTCTTTCTCTTTCTTGTTCTCTCTTTCGTCAGCTCTTCCTTTTCTCTTGTCTCTTCCCTTCTTCTTATTCTCCTCTTAAAATTCCTTCTCTTTTCTTAAATTCTTTCTTTCTTTCGTCTCTTTGAAATTGTTTCTTCACAATCTTTCTTTCTTTCTTCCTTAATTTCTTTTCTCTTTCTTGTGCATCCCTCCAACACTCAGCCCGGCAGCTCTTCTGCTCTTGTCAAAATTCTTTTCTTCGCCTTCTTTTCGTCCTCTTCTTTTTCCTCTTCTTCCTTCTCTGTCGTTTCTTCTCTCCTCCTTTCTTTCTTCTTCTTCTCTTTTCTTCTCCGTCCCTGTAAGCTTTTATAAAGTTGGTAAGTTGGCAGATACAACTGTTGCTTATAAGAAACACATGATAGAACGCATTTTGTTTGGTATCAAAACATTCTTTTAAAGACTTGGGTTTAGAATGTGTTCTAAAAGAAGCTGTAGGTGGTACTATTTGTGTAGACTTCTAGCTTTCCTGAAGGCTGTTAAGAATGTGTGTGCTGTGAAAGGGGCGCTTGGATTAACATAAAATGCAACTATAATTTAAAACAGCCTGGCACTACTTGTTTTTTGAAAAACAGTGTCTGGTGATGGCATGATATTTTGATACTATGTATAGACAGTAAAATAAGTCGGCAATTCTGAATATGTAGAGTTAGTAGTGACTTTACTTGTGTGTGCATGGTGAGTGTGATAAAGCCTTAGAAGGAGCATGTAGACCAATTAGATACCATATAATGAGTATCCGCCTATGGGAAAACCAACATAGATGGCGTTCGACAACAGGGATCCAACCAGCCTGCCATACCACGCAGTCTGGCTCAGGACCAGGCTGAGTTGCACAACCAGTTTCTCCAATTCCAATAGCCGGTTAAAAGCGAACAGAAATTGGAGCCTGACCAGACTGCGCAGGATGCGCAGGCTGGGCTGGATCCATGCTGGTCGCAAAGCCATTATGTTGATTTTCTCATGGCACGGCTCATATATTGGTGTGCTTTGACACATGTTGCCTTCTGGAATTTGACTGGTTTTGTGTTTTGACTGTATTTTATGGATTATTTGTACAGATCTGCCAAGAAAATATTGAGATTGATAAGAAATGTTGTTTTTTCTTCAGATGTTATGTTTTTAAGCTTATCAGTATTACGACCTTGCTTCTTCACTGTAAGTATTATCTTTTTCTATTAATGAAAGGGCGCAGTAAATGTGATAAGCATATAAATCAAAACTTTTTTTTTAAAGTGTGTACTAATTTGCATTCCACACTTTACCTCCTTTACTTACAAGGCGTATGTGAGACAAAAATAGAAACGTTTATTTTTAAATGTATTACCTAGCCATTCCTTGAATTTCATTTAGTTTACTTAACTCTTTGGTGAATAAAAAAAAAGGGGTGAGATCTGGTTGTGAGTTTGCACACTGTCGCAGCAATATACCGGAAATGTTATTTTAGAGACAGGTTAAGGAGCGGGGGAGAACAGGATAAGAACTTTATGAAAAAAATGCATTTATATTTAGCCCATGTTTATTTAGTTTTATGCCCTAGTTGATGTGTAACCAGGCAGTCTAAAATAGTGTGCCAGATCTGCATTAATTAATTGGTACAAGTGTGTGAAATGAAGAACGTTCGCATTCATAATTGGATAATGTTGCACCACGTAGTGCTTTGTTCTAAAAATAGAAATACTTTATACTAATCTTTATGGGTTTAGAAATACTTTATACTAATCTTTATGGGTTTATTGTTGGCTAAGTTTGATATCAAGGTTTAGGACTGGGGTGATTGATAAAAGTATTTAAAAGATGTTTTAATTATATAAGTGATGGCTGGCGTCAGTAATCAGTAGTTTAGATTTTATTCAGAAAAATCTTGGTTCTTAAGTTTAACAATGCTCATATGTATAAAGACGTGGAGACCAAACACAGACTGCTACTTTGCCATTGATCAGTTTAAAACATATAAACAAAAAACAACCAAAGGGATGCTGGGGTTTGAAACTGGTCAGGGTTCTGTTATGTAACTGTTTATTCTAGATTAATGTCAGCTATCGTCTACGTGTCATATTCCGCACACATCCCACGAGTAATAATGCAGGGTGCAGCATGAGGTTGGAGAAGAATGAAAGGCTTTTGAAAGTATTGCTTAATGTTATTGTAGATCAACACATATATCTTGTTGTTTGTTTACATATTTTCTTGATCATATACACTATTTAATGTCAGTTTATCTGTATAAATGTGCTACCAGCAAGCTTATTTATTGCTTATCTTAAACTAATGCTTGTCTTATAAGCCAACCTGATGCTTAATTTAATAGTGCACCAATACTAGAATTTTTAATAGCATTCACATAGCAGTGAAAGTTATTTTTAAGAGTTAACCATGCTTATAGATTTTTATTTTATCATAGCTTCTTTTCTGTAATATTAAAACAATAAAATACTCTTCACTTAGTATATTCAGGTAAACACATGAAATAACTTAAAAAAAAACAACAAAAAAACATTGTTCATTTGTAGCGGCAGATAAAGACCCACCTATTGCTCAGTGCTTGATACATGTTGGGGGCAAGTACTCTATATGTCGAGGTGTTTGTATTGCTTTAGTTTTAGTATAAATTGGACAAATAAAAGAATCTCAGTTGTTTAGCATACACAATTTTAGTAGTTATTGGTAAAAGAAATACTTGATTTATAAAAAAATTATTGCATTTGAAGGAATAAAACTGCAATTTTATAAAAATATTTGTTTTTCTATTCATTTACACTCTAGTGAGTTTCTCCATAAACTTTTGTATCTATCTGTCTATCTATCTGTCACATCCTTCTTTTGAGTGTTATAAGCAGGAGTGCTTGCCAGGGAACTGTTAAACACTGCTGGGAAAGTTCTCTCCAGACTAGATAGAACGTAAAATAAAAGCAGATAGCATGTTGAATAAATATGAAATAAGGTAGAAATAAGAGAAAGTAAAAAAAGGGTTACAAACGTCCCTTGCTGGTCTAATAGATTAATTCTGAGACAGCCTACTTGAAGGAGTCCAAGCCTGGCATGATAGCAATGTGATTAGGCAGACCTTTCCAGAGTACTGTAGCATGAGGAAAAAGGGAAAGAGAATTTGAAATAATCTGTGCCAACATAACCTGGCGGAGACAATAAGGGTACAGAAGGCCTTTTATCCTAATAGGAGGTTGGAGATGGGGGAGAGGGAGCTGTGAGGCTACCAAATTATTGTAAATTTTATGAAACAAGTCGGACATAATTTCTACAGTGTTTAAGGGACCCCCAAGCTAAACTTAACCACTTGTGGGAATGGATTGAAACTTCAATTATTCACTGTGATGACCTGACTTACATTGCACAGATTCCATAACCCTATTTTGCTTTTTCAATTATGCCCCTTTTTCACCGAAATTTTTGGTTACATTTTGTATGTTAGCTTGTTTCTCATACCCGCTAATGCAATGGAATGATACTTCACACATGTGTTCAAGTGAGATCTGACCATGTATCACTGGTGCCAGTACTCTTCTTTGCAGTTTTACAAAATTTTGACCCGTCTTTCTTTCAACTGACAAGGCGTTGAATAGATGTGTGGCTGGCCTCGCTCTGGTTGACCCATCGGAATGCTGGCACTGCCATCCATTCAACAGTGTATGTTTTTTTTTGTGGGTTTGTGATAAAAAAAACAAAAAAAAAACCCTGCTCGAAGGTGAGGATATAGGTTATTTGGGTGGTGTCCGTTTGGCTGTCTCTCCGACCAAATTGAAAATGCTTTTAATTCAAAAAGCATTTAAACTAGAATCACCAAACCATAAGGAGTTATTAATTAGCACATGACCTTGCTCCACAATGAAGTTTTATCCGCTTGACCCAGTAAAAGCCGTTTTTTACCCCATATTTGGTATAAAAGAGGTATTTTGACTGTATCTTGATGAGCGTGGATGAAACTGTGTGTAGAACCACTATACGTTGGTGATCGCAGTATTCAGTAACTGCAAGTTACTGCCCTTTAATTGTGTTAAAAGTAAGAAATTCCCACCTAAACAAAGTAACCCATTGATGATCTTCAGAAACTACATAAAATAGATCACTAATATAAGGTTATTTTTTTTACCGATGAAACCATTCTGGTCAAGGCAGTGTGATCTTGACCTTTGACCTACTGACACTTATAACAATAAGGGTTATCTTCTGACCACAGGCAATCATCCCACGAAGTTTGACTTTTCTAGTTATTGATTGGAAACAACATGGTCTACCAACCGACCGATATACAAAGAGCTACAGATAGAAAATACTTAAAGATAAGCAAAGTATATCCGTAATGGAGGGTCATTTAAAGTTCTTACACAGCCTATGACATACCTCTTTTCCTATTTGACACTACTCAACATATATGTGCACACTAATAAATAGTACCAATCTTTAACTCTGTTTACGTCCCCTGATGTTAAGTGATAGTTACATCACTTGTTAGACAACCTATTATGGCACTAGACAGTTTGCAAAAGAATTCTGCACTTAGCTATTAAGAAGCATCATAGGTTCTGACTTAAGATTGCTCAAGTTTCTATTTTCGCTAATCTTGTATGAAATACTAGTAGTCGAACCCGCACTAAAATTCAGCACATGCTGTCTAAACCGAAATCCAGAAATAAGGTAACCTTTCTAAACAAAAACACCTAAACTGTAAAACCCATGTGACGTGATTTTTCAAATGACACAGTGTGTGATAGGTGGGAACTACCTAACTTGCTATAGATCTATTCACTTTAATTACTATATACATGTACCTGTAAACAGTATTTAAATTATGGCGGTTAAATATGCTAGAATATGCAGAGTCACTTCTGTGTACGTCAGTCTTTCTAATATGTAACACCTGCTCTGGGCTTCAACTTTGCGTTTACGTGAATCAATACAACGGACTGATGGTACAGTTCTGACCCATCTAAGGTTTTCACCAAGCAATCATTAGACCATTATGAGAATACAGCCGACTTGTCTAGGTTTTCTCTTCTTTGATTCTGCCTCAGTAAATGTACCATTGCTTGACGCCAAACAGCGAGCAAGAAGGCCATCTTTGAAGAAGGTCACCAGCAAGGATTACAATAGTTCCGGGTATAGGGGTCACCGGTATGAGCCCTTTACCTGGCAATTACCTCTAAACCCACAACTTTCGTCTGGAAGAGTAGGAAACTGTTCCATAGTCAAGTGCACCGCCAGACGGACCTGCGATTTAATGTACACATCTATGGATCGGAGGATATACAAGGTTCTGAGAGCTGACAGATGTCCATTGGTCCGATGTATTTTAAGTGATTCTCTCAAAAAACTTTGCGTGAGAGACCAAGACCTACAGTAAGACATCAAAACAGTGTTCCCAAACTTTTGCAAAGACAAATCTACTCTTTACACCCCTGGAACTCTGATTTGTCCATCAGCTGTCCGCGGGGTAAATTAAAGACTCTTCAATCTCCTGTCCGGCTCAAGGTGTTTAGATTTTCCTGTTCACACGGGTAATAACCAAACTGCCATACTGATCCACGAACATACTGCATTTTCGTCTCATTAGCTTGTTTGAAAAAATCTTCCGCTACAGACAAATACTTTTCAATGAAATCCTGGTCAATGCCGTGGTTCTTGAAGTAGCAGACACCGAATTTGCTGAGCGCATCCTTCATTTTTACTGCTACATCTTCCAAAACATCTTGTCAAGATCCGGCGAAGTTACGGAGTAGACCTATTCTGTCATCGTCAATATGAGGAATGGAACAGCTGGAAGTAGACATGGTGACAGCAATCTGAAAAAAAAGAGTTAAAAATCGTGATCTGATCTGAGACCATAGAGAACAAGGCAGTCTGAAAGACAGCTAAATCCCCCGCCACTGGGCTATGGATAGTGAAAGGGTAACCTTTGATTTTAGCTGGACCTTGACCTTGAACTGACATGCTGACGCATGAGTCTGCACACGGTCTTGATGAGTGATCTTTGACCCCAGTTTGCATGAAATGCCTTCAAGGAGTCTTAGAGATACAGAGCGAACCTTTGACCTTCAGTTGTGACCTGGACCGTGAGATTGACATGGCTGACTCACGATTCTTGATGAGTGATCATTTGACCCAATCTGATGAAAATCCTTCAAGGGGTTAGGAATACAGAGTGGACACCAAATGGAAAGGCTCAAACTTTCGACCTCGTTGTGACATGACCTTACTGGCATGTTGGACTTCTTAATTTCTGCACATAATCATTTAAACCACAAGTGTTATAAAATGTCGGTCCTTCAAGGGGTTAGGAGACATAGAGCGACACAAAAGGAAGGCTCAAACCTTGACCTTCAATGTGACCTTGTCCTTGATCCGCATGACTGACTTATGGGTTCTCACATCGTCGTGATGAGGTGATCATTTGACCCTAGTTTTATAAAGAATTCCTTCAAGGGGTTTTAAGAGATATAGAGGCGGACCACAAAATGGCACTCAAAACCTTTGACCTTGAGTTACCTTGACCTTACCGCATGGCTGACTCATGTTCTGGCACATCGTCTTGAGCAGGGGACATTTGACAACCCAGATTTTATAAATTCCTTGTCAAGTTAGAGATATACAGCGGACACAAAATGGCAGGCCTCAAACCGTTGAAACTTGAGTTGTGACCTTGACTTGAACCGACAAGGCTTGACTCATGGTTCCCTGCATAACAACATCGTCATGTGGATGATCATTGACCCAAGTGTCATGACAATCCTTCAAGGGGGTTTAGAGATAGGGACCGGACACACGATTTTGTTACGACGGAAGCCGACGGACAGAAGACGACCAGACCTGTCCTATAATCCCTTTCCTGCCACGGCGGGGATTAAAAAAATATTCACTTTCTCGTAGCACAGGAGTATTCACATAGCATATAATCATGATTTGAGATTACATAAAAAACAATAAAGTATTGTCTGATTAGCTAAGTTCTATATAGAACCTTCATTTAATGTGTGTGTTAGCATGTTATAGGCGTTGAATATGATGGCACATAACGTATCATCTGTTATAATTCCTATATCCTTTCCCAGTGAAAGTGACATTAGTGACGGCAATTAGTCAGAATATTTAGGTTGAGTAGTTACACTGAACGAAATAGATTTAACTAAGTTTTGTTATTAATAGTGATTATTATTATTATTATAATTAGTATTGGCCTACATGTATCAATATACCTTCCACAATGGTAATACATATCATAAATCGTACGGTAACAATGAAAGTAAATCAACATCATCAACGTTATCGTGAAACTGCATATTAACTTATGATTATTTTTGTAATATTTTTATCACTAGGATATGACAATGCATTCAAGTTCGCTGATTATAGCTTTAGTCTGGCTGTTTTACGCCGCCCTGTACACACGATTCGCCATTCCGTTCTTGGTGAATTTAAATGTTTTTACGGAAGTTCCAGCAAACATTTCAGATGAAGTCGATATCGAGCCGAAATAATTGTCAATATCGGCCCGGCATCGGTTTTGCCGTCCGTCCGCCCCAAGTCGTTGTCGGGCATTTCTCAAAAGGTAATTAACCCAGAGTCATCTGCTCTAGCCCTTGACTTCGTCAAAAATATGCATTAAGGGCATAAAAGTTTGTGCCCCGTAGCTCAAAATGTATTTGACCTGGAGTCATAAAATATTAGAGAATTGTAATATAGCATGTGAAGCTGTGGACCTGGTGTTGTTCTGTTTGGTATTTCTCTCAGCCGCCAGAACAGAGTCATGGTCCTTGACTTAGTAAAGTATACACATAGAGTGCTTAAAAGATTATGTCACATATATCTAAAAATAATAAAACCATGTGGAGTGAAGATTCAGCCAGAGGTTGCTGAGGAATAATCCGGACAAGGATGGCGCTATAGTTTACTACTATTGAATAATCAAAGGGCAATAACCAAGTGAAAAATCATCTGACCGAAACATCAAGAAAGTATGAGCATCTCCACTTAGGAGTAAAGCTTCCTGAAAAGTTTCGTGAATTCCAGCCAACGGTTGCTGAGGAATACTCATGCCAAGAAATGGTCCTATAGTATAGTATACTATGTTAAATATTCTAAGGGCAAGAACTCGATGAAAAATCATCCGACCATAAAACGAAGTTAATATGCACATCTCTTCTTGGGAATAAAGCTTCCTACGAACTTTTGCTCAATTCCAGCCAGCGATTGCTGAGAAATACTACCGACAAGAATTGCAGGACGGACGGATGGACGATAAAGATAAGGAGTCTGAAATAGAAAAAGAGGACGTCACGGTAACATTATAAAAGAAAATCAACATACCTGGCGTTTTGCTATCCGAATCTTCACTTTTTGAAAGTCAAGTTGGTTTTATCAACTTTACCAAATAAAACCCTTCATTTTATATAGAAACGTAAGACCTAAGAAATAAAAACGCCCTCCGGTCAGGTGTTAATTGCGGATGTAACGATTTTTGACAATTGAAAAGTAGACACCTGCCAAACTTATTTGACCTATTGACCTAGTTTTCGAAGGTACGTGACCCTGTTTTGAACTTTACCTAGATATCATCAAGGTGAACATTCTCACTAATTTTCATGAAGATCTCGTGAAAAAATTGGCCTCTAGAGTGTCACAAGGTTTGTTCTAGGTTTATACCAACTGGCCTAGTTTTTTGACCGCACGTGACCCAGTTTCGGAAACTGACCTAGATATCACCTAGGTGAACATGCAGATCAATTTCCATGAAGATCCATCGAAAAATAGGGCCTCTAGAAGTCAAAAGATTTTTCTAATTTTAGACCTTTCGACACTATCTTTTTGACCGCAGTTGACCCAGTTTCAAACTTACCGAGATATCACAAGATGA
Organism: Mercenaria mercenaria; assembly: GCF_021730395.1. Lineage (NCBI taxonomy): Eukaryota > Metazoa > Mollusca > Bivalvia > Venerida > Veneridae > Mercenaria > Mercenaria mercenaria. Next base: position 31,946,492 of record NC_069364.1, on the reverse strand, counting down.
ACATTCAGACCAACTTTCATACAGATCCCATGAAAAGTATGGCCTCTGGAAGGTCAAAAGGTTTTTTATTACTGACTTACGGACCAAGTTTTTTTATGGCACGTGACCAATTTCAAATTAAGCCTAATATATAAGGTGAAACATTCTGACCAATGTTTCATGAAGATCCATTCAAGGGTAAGGCCTCTAGAGAGGTCACAAGGTTTTCTATTTTAAGACCTACTGACCTAGTTTTTGAATTGCAGTTGACCCCCAGTTTCAAACTTGACTCTCTAATTATCATCAAGATAAACATTCAGACCAACTTTCATACAGATCCCATGAACAATATTGGCCTCTAAGAGGTCACAACGTTTTTTTCATATTTGACCACTGACCACTTTTTTGAAGGCACGTGACACCTTTGTCGAACTTGATTTAGATATCATCAAGATGAACATTTTGACCAATTTTTTTATCTATCTATGAGCAGCTAGATTAACAGGTATAACTTTCAGCTTACTTCGTTTTGACATGTATTGCTTGTTTTTGAACTAAAACTACTCCTACACAAATGGTACGTGGCTTCCTGTGTGTTCAGCCAGTTTGTACGTTGTATAGGCAACGTTCCTGTAAAACATACAACCAGCAGATGAATATAATTTCATATAAATAGCATTATTGAAAAAAAAAAAACAGTCGTGTAAAGCATCATCTTCTTTAATTAGAAAATATTTACGTGTAAAGCACCATTTTTATCATTTTTATGAATATCTTTTATATTTGACATCAAAATATTGATCAACGATATTTGTTTTTGCATAAAAATTGGATAAGAATAAATGTCACTAACCTCGCATTTTCCGTGAAATTTGGCTCTTGCGGCCGCCATTTTATCTGTATTACGCATCATTTCAGGTCACGTGTTCCCCCACATTGATCAGTGCTATTGTCATCATCAGCATTATTATAAACATTGACAAAGGCAGTATCAGCATACTTTGCATAGACATCATTATCAAACTATCATCGTCATCGTCATCATCATCATCAGTAGCTGTGTCATTTCTAACATTCTCGTTCAACCACTTGCCTTCTTTTTATATGACCTTCATCATGTAATCAATACAACTGTTGAACTGATATGAAAAGAAACAAACTCCCAAATCTCCAACTCATCACTTCCGTCTCCAGTGCAATGGACACCACGCATGACGCCATCTTATTTTGTCGTATGCCATATATTTTTCCGGCCCGTTGAAGTTACCTCCCCTGACGTGGAAAGATGGTGGTGGAGAAATCTGTCAAAATTGTACGTAGATAACTTGGGGCTTTTATTGCGTCAGTTGACAGAAATATGTTTCAGCATCTACAGACACGATGTTACGGTGTTGGTGACAGACAGATCTTGTATAATGCAGCTAGAGGTGATGCATTTCTTTATTGTTTGTCGATTGTTCAGTGAATTTAGGCCGAACACCACTAAATCTGGATGTTCCTTATTTCATATCGAGTCCATTTATTTTTCTGCATTTTCTATCATATCAGATTTTCATAGACTTATATTCCCTTGAATAATTATATCACTACTAGGCCTATAGAAAAAGGAAAGGGGATATTAAGTTCTGGTAGACAACCATTCAAAATGCCACAAATAGTAGTATCATGGCAGTGGCTAGGGTCTGGTAAATGGACCTCTACACCTAGAGGTCCGGTAATAAATATGAATATTTAGAACAGTATTTAAAAAGAGGAAACTATATTGTATTTTAACCAGAGATTATTTCAAAAGATTGCGCTTTTAAATATCAATACATTGTAAGTGACATGTGCATACAGGAAACAAATGTATAATTAATAATTATATTTAATCCCAGGAAAATGCAGGGCTGTCGCCGGCTTTGAAAAAGTGGTCCGGCCATGGGAGAGAGGGGAGAGCACAAGAGGGAGATCTCCTCCACCCCTCACATATTGCTATAAATGTTGATGTATTTCAGTGTCTTGAGTGTCAGCCAACTATCCTGACCCCTCTGAGTGTCATATCAGGCGATGACATCAAACTTAATGCAACAATTAAGTCCCTTTATAGTTTTTGTTTATTTCATTTTTTTTTATTATCTGAGCTACGTTACTATAAATCTCATACTTACAACTAGTTATGATGATGTCAGTTTATGTATGCGTTGAATACTATGTCTATAATTTATTGTGTTTATATATAGAATTAAAAAAAGAAGAGAAGGGAAATAAAAGAAAAAGACAATAAAATGAAATGGAAAAGAAAACTATAAATAACACACTGTTTGTAATAAATGGGGATGATCAAGGGAAAAGTGCAGGAAGGTTGACCACAGTGATCACAGAATTCACACTTGAAGTTTGCCCATTTGTATTTGTCCAAGAAAAATCTGCCAGTTTAAAACAGATACCTGCATTACATGTATCTTTAGGGACATTTTGACTTTACGATATAGTTCATATTGGTTGGATGTGTTTTGACCGGTCATCAGTTAGGGCCCAGTACTTCTGGCCATGGTTTATATATTACAGTTATATTTTAGTACATAACTAGTTAAATTTCATATAAAACTAATGAAGCTGTTTAATTGGATCTGCTTTCGTTGTAGGTAATGTGTCTTTATAAGACGTGCGACTGAACTTGAAAGAGGAAAGGCCCCCCTGTTTTTTTTGTTGAAGTTCAAACTGGATGTGTAAGTTAAATTGTCTTTATTTTTTCTTTAGCTCATCTGAATGCCATCAACTGTTTTGAAGAAATATTTGCTAGCAATGAGTACCGTCATCATAAAATGACTGTTTTTGAATAAAGATTTAGTCTGCTTCTCTGATGTTAAAAAACTACCTCCAGGAACAAATGTATTCCTCCTAAAACAGCATTGATTTTGAAATGAACAAGGATGTGCTTTTTGCTAAAGATTTTGGTTGTTTAAGGTGATTTGCAAAGATTTGTGAAACCTTGTTAAAAATATCTGCTAAATAATTGCAAGAGATTTAACCAGGAATCATGGTAGTCAGGTAAACAAATATGTTCAAGGGGCCTATCATTTTAATGCCCTGCCCATAATGGGACAGTTTTGAGTAGTGAGTTCTTAATCTTATGTCACATGGTCTAAGTCCGATAGGGCACACTCTGACATGTCTGTTTTGATAATTTACATTTGTGGGGTGATGTTCTTGTTGGCCCTACGTAGAGTAGGAATGCATAAATTTTATATCTATAACAAACGGAACAGGCTAATGTAATTCATCTATACATTAGGAATGGTTGCCATGGTCAGTAGGACTGGCCTATGGTCAAGGTCATAGTGACCTTGAGATTGAAAACAGTTTTCCTCGCAATGACCTAAGACTGCTTAGGCCTACAATTGACAACTTCAAGGAAGATTTGTCCAGAGTTAATTTGTCGAGGGGGGGGGAAGGGGGTGGGGGGGGGGGGGGGGGGGGGGGGGGGGGGGTGGGGGGGTGGGGGGTGGGGGGGGGGGGGGGGTAACATTGAATAGGTGTTGACCCACACCAACTATTTTGGGTCAAAGGTCGAGTCACGGTAACCTCAAGGGTAAAACATCTTCCGGTCAATAACTAAAACAACAGTCATTAAGGGCCTACAGGCCTTCAAACTTCCATTGTCTATTGGTCATCAAATGACCTCCAATAAATGTAAGTGCTTTTTAGTGAATGTCAAAGTCATCCTCCAGACTTAATAAGATAATTGCCAGTAGTCAGCTGGTGACCCATTATTTTTGGGGGTCAGAATCAGAATGCCAAAGATCAGGATCACAATGACATCAAGGTTGTTCAGTAACTGAAAATTAAGTAACCAGTTTTCTGGGATGGAGGGGGCGCATATGTGTTTTGCAAACAGCTCTTGATATTTTGAAAGATTAGAAAGTTGTCTTTTCACATAGTGTGTGCGTAGACTTAGGATATAGTAACCATGAGCATGATAAATAGTCGTGTGAAAAATTTGTTTAAACCAGGACCCTGTCATTTAATTTACAGCTGCTCAAGTTTTCTGTATACAGTTACCTTAACAAACTTAAAGTATAGTAGATGCAGGACTTAGACATATGATATTTTTTGCAAGAGATAGATAGACAAATAGATTTATGTTGGCAAAGGATAACATTTATATGATTAACAAACACAATATAGAACAAAACAATAGGCATCATTAAATATTATATTATGCAAAAGAAAACCATGGAATGCTCTCAATACCAAGGATAACACAATAAAGAGCAAGCTTTTATTTCCATTGTGGTCCTTAGCATTAGTGGCATGACATAGAGAGGCAATTATTTTAACATATTGTTTAAATGAAAATTACATCTACTAGTGTATCACAAATTGAAATGATCAAATTGAAATTATCACAGTCAACAGATAAACATGATAAGCTCATGTTTAATTCTCCTTGTTTAATAATGCACAAATTGGTGAAATTTTCTTTAACACTTAAAATTGACAGACCAGTCCATCATTCAGTTTGGACAGTGCCACTTCTTATTCAAAGGAGTATTCACATAAAAGTTACTGACTGAATAGCGAACAGTGCAGAGCAAGATCAGCGTGCATGGACGTGCAGGCTGATCTTGGTCTGCACTGTTCGCAAAGGCAAAACTGCTTACTGCCAGCAGGCTAAAGGTAAAGTACCTGACTGAAAATATTTCTCTGTTGTTGCAGGTGAACACAATTTGTTGGAATGGGAAAGGCACAAGTATTTTGTCAGGTTCTGATGATCAGCATTTGATGGTCACCGATCCATATACAGGAAGGGTAAGTTCTTTATCTCATTACAATGTTTACGACAAAAATATTTTCATCATTCTGTATGTGATTGGTTTGAATACTGCTTGTCACAGAATTTTTGCTAGACATTCTCGTCATTTGTGTATCACAGTTTAATAGAAGTCAGTATGCTTTGTAGGATATTAGAGGTCGAAGGTTTGATATTATTGCTGTAGAAATGAAAGTAAGTATATCTAGCATTCAATGATAAATTTAGAACTTAGCCTGCGGGATTTAAATGTGTTGTAACTATATGAATTAGGGTGCTTTTATCTGGAGAAAAATATGACATATATTAATAATATCTGGAGACATGTCCCTTTAAAAACAGGAAGCAATCTGAAAACTCATTAGGAATTTTCATCAGTATTTTCATGTTTGCTTGTAGATTATTCACAAGATCCGCTCAGGTCATAGAACAGAATAGCTTCAGTGCACAATTTCTCCAAGTGTAATGATAACACAACATTAAGAGCTTGTTTCAGGGGATGGTAAAATCTTCCTACACTAAGGTGTAGACGTATGACACTATGGAACCTACATGTTCGATTTCATTTGGAACTGCATATGAGGTACTAGTTAGGGATTGAACCATAGTGATGTATATAATGAATGTAGCAGGAATACATCCAGCCAATAACAGTGATGGTCATTTTCAAATGAATTGATAAAATCCATTTAGAAATAGAATGGAAAATTTTCAGAGATAGACACGCATTAAAAAGAATCAAAAACTTTATTTATTTGTCCTTCAGATAACCCAAAACTATTTCACAAATGTGCATTTTAAAAAGTTTTGTTTACATCAGTAATTGAAGTTTTTGAGATTTTTCTTATACATGTACCTGTGTTAGCAAAGAATGACAACTCTTACAAGAGGTAGGTATTTTTCAGGTACTGTCAAGCATAGCTATATCTAGTAGTTGGCCTTCCTATCACAATTGATGGAAAATTGAAAACGGCTTAAATGCAGATAACATTATTTTCACCAGACAAAACAGAAAAATAAGATAAGGAGGTTTTTTCTAGATATATGTACATTTTGCTTCACTGCTTTAATGTTTTTTGACTTAATGCTTCAACAATCAACCTTTTTACAATATGATGAAATAGTAAGTTATGATCAACTTTAGTATGGTAGAGTAAAGATAATTCATTTTTGCGTCAAACAAGACGATTTAATATTAAAACAGGGAAATTAGGGAAAAAAGATGTAATTACTTTGATCTATAGTACCTACATGTATAATGTAAAGCTATTCTGCTGTTAACTGTTCAATCTCTCTGAGTGGCTGATGATTTTGGGTCGTGAAACTTGCTGGTTAAAGCTACCTGCTGCTTTAAATTCTGTGGTTAAGACACAACAGAGACTATAAGGGCAAATTTTAAATATGAGAAATAACGGTCAGTGGATTGGGTGAACCAATAACGAGGCATCAACATTTTCTATCTTGTGGTAGAGGGCACAGTGAGGGTTCTTTATTCTGAGAGCCAAAACATCTTGCAGCAACAAAAGGTCGTAAGGGATGTAAGTCTACAAGTAGACATAGCACCTCAGCCAGGTGTACACCAGTTGAACGAACAAGTTTAGCTTAGATGAAAGAAAATTATATGCTACTGTAGGAGAGATGTTGGTGTCCAGTAAGAGAGGTTATACTGTTTACTGTATAATCATTGATATTTGTTGGGTCTAATATCATGATTTAATCCCAACAAAGTAAAATGCCCAGTCATTTTCATTTTAGCTCAAAAGTTAAATCCACAATTTCATATCCCCACAAAGGATAGTTTTGACCAAAACCACGAAATTTCATGCCCACGAAATTAAATGATTTTACAGTATTAAGGAACAATGAACATAGATACCCATGTATAAAGCGTACCCATGTAGAATATGCACCCACCACACACACACAGACACCCACCCCGGATTTTCACCCAAAATCCTGGGGAAAAAAATTTAGTCAATTTTGAGGTAGATTATGTGCGGTTGTTGTTTGGGTTTAACATCTTTTTCTAAAACAAATGTTTCAGTCATAAAACGACGTGTCTAGCTTGTGCAATGAGCCATGCCCAACTTTATAGTGGCTGCATCACTGTGGAATATCCGCTGTGGACAAGTCGCATGATACGCCCACCCATCCCATTATCTGACACCGGGCTGACAAGTCCTAGCACTGGTCCCTTCACTGAATGCCAAACATGAAGCTACTAGTACCATTTCTACGTCTTTTGGTATGACGATCCGGGGATCGAACCCCAACGACCTCCCGCACTTCGAAAAAAGCGGACCTTTTGAAGTAGATTAAAAAGAAAAGAAGGAAATGGTTTTACTGCCAATTGTAAAACACAAAGTAAAAACTGCTACCAGTTACCTGTAGTAAACAACCACATGTAGAAATGGTATGGAATATGAAAACTGCTTAGGCTGGTTTACTGCTGTTATCCATGTGGTTCTGGGACAGCTTGTGTTTGAACAAAATTGGAACCACTTTCACCCTTGTATTATCATAAGAGATATTCACTAGGGTTTGAACACTTCCTTTGGTGTATCTCTGTTATTCAAGCAAGTATGAAGGTTTTAATTTTATACCTCTAATTTATATGGCCCCGGCAGACGATGAGGATAAAATTTTGGAATTGTCAGTCCGTCCTTCTTTCCATATGTCAGTTTGTCTGTCTAAAGTCATATGTATGATATGGTTTGGAGTATTTAAGTAAAACATTATAGAAATGTTAATTGCTATAGGGAAATGCCACCCTGCAAGTTTCAGTTAGATTGCCTTAGTAAGACAAGAGTTATAGCACTTTGAACATGTTAATATAATACATATATAGTGTATTATTCCATTTTCTGTCCATCCAGTCATGTCTCAGACAATGTTGGAAGGATTTCAGTAAAAAGGATAGAAATATTAATTGCCACAGGCAATGGGTTATTCAGGTTGGTTGGGGGAGACAAGATTATGGCTGTTTGCAATTATATATTTAGTACATAGTGTTTTTATTCGATTTTTCGTTTGTCCGAGGTCATATCTCAGCATCGGTGTGTAGGATTTCAACAAACATTGTTGAAATGGAACTGTTATAAAGAAATCAGCCCTCAAGTTTCAGTGGATTGCTTGAAGAATGACAAGATTTATGCCCTTTGTATTTTATAATATAATACATAAATAGACTGTTTCTGTCCATCCGGTAGTCTTGTCTCACTGTGTGATCAGATTTAATAAAACATTGACTTTTACTGGAAATTTGGCCCTGCAAATTCAGAAAAAGGCAGCAGAATATTAGATTTCTTACCCCTAGTACTTACTAATGTTTATAGAGTGGCATTCTTCATGTGAGGAAGCCAATGAAGCTGGCTTACGGAGGACGGTGGTTCTATCCTTGTGCCCGCTTATGATGAAATAATGCATAGATGGGCACCCAGGGTGCCACCATCAAAGCTGGAAAAGTCGCCATATGACCTATAACTGTGTCGGTGCGACGATAAACCCAACAAAATAGATAAATTCTATATAGAATATTTCTTTGTAGCTTTAGTGGCATTTTCAGGTCCATTTTCGCTTTGAGATATTGTGACAAAGCAAGTACATATGTATAGCTTAACAACTGATGTGTAGTATGTGTTCTGGTACCTGGATCCGTCAAGTTCAAGTCCATGTTTTTAAAGATATGAAAATTGTTTCTCTCAATAACCAGAATAGGGTATGCAGTCAAACGTGATAATTAGAAACTTGGTGTTGAGGCCAAGCTTCAATGGATATTGAGTGCTTGGGTCAAGTCAGGTCATTGTTAACGAAAAATAGAAATATTGATAGGAGGAGTAAGCCTGACCAAACCTGTAATTAGGTAGTTTTCAATGTTTTTGATTCATTTTGGCAGCTTTGGTCAAGGTCAGTGTTATTAAATATAAAAGATGGTTTTCGATCAATAATTTAGTAAGGATTGAGTAGCTTTCAAAGAGACTGAAATGGTATTGGATTTACATTCTTTTTATAGGCAGATAATGCTTCTTCAAGGGTGAAATCTTTCACCTGTTCGACGGGGGAAACCATTCACTTAACTGACTTGTTTCGATGTAAATGAGATATGAAACCAATTTTTTAGTCCTGTTTGGTGCTATATAACCTGTACTATGTTGATGTGCTGTAATGCCCAAATCAACAAAATCAGTTGCTGTTATCTAATGGAAATAATGACAAAAATTGGCATTTAACCAATTTTAAACAAACAAAATGCGCTTCTATCACAGGATGTTTTAAGAAGCTGTAAAGTCACTCACACTCTCACATACTGCCAACCCAGTGTTAACAATTGCAACTGGGAATAGGAGCTCAGATACTTCTGTGAATTTATGACAGAAGGATGCTGGAACCAAGAGCAACGGTATGTATTTTAAACTGTTTGACTTTACCAATGATATTTATTGCTTATTAATTAAGATCAAAAGCTCAGGGCTAGCATTTTGTAGCAGCGAATGTTTGGTTTAAAGGGGTACGCTAGAGTTTCTGTATATAAGATGGGTGAAATTTTTCTCAATAACAGAATTTCTTCAAACTTTGGATATTGAATGACAATCATCTAAAAATAATGCAATAAAAGTCATGGGTCACCAATATTGAAAAAGAGTTATCGGCCCTTGAAAACAGCATTTATTTGGAATATCCAAAGTTTGAAGAAAATTCTGTTACTGGGAAAAATTTCGCCCAACTCATATACAGAAACTCTAGCATACGCCTTGAAAAAAAAAGGATGAGTTGTTTAAATTGTCATCACTTAAATCGGCATTGGCATTGCTGGTTAAGGTTAAAGGTTTAATGTCAGCTTTTCCTCCTAACACAAAGGGTATTGGCTTTGAAACTTGCAACAACTGATTCACCATTAATAGCTGACCCTGTACAGCAAGAAACAAAACTCCATCCTGCTTTTTTTTGGCTAAGAAATTATGCCCCTTTGGGTCTTAGAATAGATCATGATTTCGTGTTAAGTTTCTCGGGTTTAGGTAAACTCTTCTCCTAAACTACAAAGCTATTGCTTTGAAACTGGCAGCAGTTGTACTCCATCATAAAGCGGATCCTGTACAGCAGAGACATAACCACCATCCTGCTTTTTGAGCAAGAATTATGGCCCCTTTTTGGACTTAGAAAATCAGATTTCTTTCTTGGTTAAATTGTGAGTTAGGGCCACTTTTCTCCTAAACTATCTAAGCGATTGCTTGGTTAAACTTGCAGCTCTGTTGCACCATCATCATAAGTGACCTCTGTACAGCAAGAAACATAACTCCATTCTGCGTTTTGCAATAATTATGGGCCCCTTTTTTGGACGTAGAAAATCAGAATTAGTGGTTACGTTTATGTGTTTAGGTCCAGCTTTTCTCCTACGAATCATAGCTATTGCTTTGTAAACTTGCAACACTTGGTTCACCAGTCATATAGGTGACACTGTAAGCTAGAAACATTCTCCGTCCTGCCCCCCCCCCCCTTTTGCAAGAAATATGGTCCCTTTTGGCCGTAGAAAATTAATCAATTTCTTGGTTAAGTTTTTTATGTTTAGGTAAACTTTTCACCTAAACTGTCAAAGGCTTTTGCTTTGAAACTTGAACAGTTGTTCACCATCATAAGTTTGACTCGTACAGCAAGAAACTTAAATCCATCCTGGTTTTTTGGCAAGAATTATGGCCCTTTTTGGACATAGAAAATCATGGTAGGACAATAATAGTGCCTTAATATATACGGTGACAAAACACAGATGCGCATCGACACCTCATGGCGGTGCTCTTGTTTAGTACAGTGTTTAATGTCTTTCTTTGTAAACACATGATTAGCTTCAATCTTGAAGGAAAGTTTCATGAAGCAAAACCATGAACATGCTCCAATTACTGTTTTGCTACAATGTGTTAGTAGATTTCTACTGAAAGTATATAAAATGTATAATTACAGATGAATGTAATTTGCAACATCCTTGTAAGCAGTATCGTCCAGTAATACAGACTGTTAACATTCTTTAGCAAAAGTCCGCTTACTTGTGTGTATACACACAATTGCAAAATGCTAAAACCTGTCATATTCGTCCAAAATATGGTTAAAATTGGCTTGTGCATATTCAAAAACATAGGCAAGCGTATCACCCAGTTGTTTACCTGTCCAATACAAGTTTTAATGTTCTTTGCTACTAATAGATCAACCGAAAAAATTAGTTACAAAAAATAAGATGTTCAATGCCAGTAAGTGGGGGTGGGTGGGGGGTGTGGGGGGGGGGGAACAATACTTCTACTTGCTAAAGTTTGCATGTATTCTGTGTTTTAGGAACTACACAGGAAGGGTATCACTGGATTAATGTGTTCCTTCACACCACCCAGTTTGGAACAAGAGTCGTATCGAGTAACCTCCCTTAACTTCAGCCCCGACGGAAAAGACGTCCTTGTTAGCTACTCCTCAGAATTCATCTACTTGTTTGGAACAGATGTTAGTACCATACACTAAAATTCAAAAGGATAAACACCAAAATGATTTTAACAATTATTTTGCTGTTAACTTTACTGGTGTTTAGTGTTTCCAGTACAAAAAAAGGAGTAGAAGAAAATTAACATAACACCAAAACAGTATTGATAAAGTTAACAAGTATTTGCTCAAGAGTTTATCAAATATTGAAGGAATATTATTCAGCATTTGAAGTTGTGCACTTAGAGTTTTGTTTGGAATTTCATTTAGTAATGCCACAGTTATGGCCCTTGATTAAACATATATGACGTAAAAGCTTGTACATATCCCAAAAAAAAACTTTATCTAGAGTCATGAAACTTTATAGGAATGTTATTCAGTATGCGATGTAACATTTATGGGGTTTTATACAGAATTTAGTGAAGGCTTAAGTATAAAGGAATAAAATTTTAAATTTTTTGATTTAGCAGCCAGTATTTAATGAACTACAAGTGCTGTTAAATAGAACCAGCTACATTTCACAGTCATTAACTAGCGTTTTATATTTAAACAGTGCAACCTGTACAGAGCAGCCCTCTCTATAGCAAAAACCTCTCCACAACAGCATCATCAAAATTTCCCGTAGCTGAAATTACTATCAATTTAACCTTTATAGAGCAACAACCTCTCAACAGAGGTAAACATCTGCATCTCCCAAAGGGTGTTGCTCTGCAAAGGTTGCACTGTATTTGCAATTTAAAAAAAATCTGTTACTTTATAAGTGCAAACATCTCATGTCAAAATGAAACAGGTTTTGAATGCTAACGAAATACTTTGTCTTCAGAACAAAGAAGAATGCAAGCAATTTACCAAAGAAGTTCCAAAACCACAGGTATGATTTTAAATCTCTATGGAAGAAAAATTACCTTTTAAATTATATTCCTATATGCTATACGCAGTATAAGGAGAGCTATCCTACTTGACCTGGTGTCTGTCAGCTTCCATGCACACAATTTAATGAAACTTAATACAAGTGATCAGTAGTAACTCTAATTGTGCTGCACAGCATGGTGCATGTTAGGTTCTTTCAGAAAAAAATTCTGCACAGTTATGGGACTTTGTTTTTTGTTAATATACTAGTCTGCATATGCAATCTTATGCGTGCATAACCTCTCGAACCATTGCACACAATTTAATGAAACCTTACACAACTGACCAGTACCAACCCTAGTTGTGCATGGTGCATGTAAAGGTTCTTTAGAAAAAAATTCTGCCGAGTTATGTGACTTCGATTTTGGTTACTATAGTATATACACACAGTCCACATAATTATGCAATCTTGTGTGCGTCAGATTGCAATGTACTATGTCAGTATGTGCGTGGGGTACATTTATCACCTTCAGTGATAAACTCCAATGTGATGTTAGGAGCTATGATGCTTTAGTTTGTACTTAGTGACTCAATAAGTAAAGAGCTTCCTTACATATTTTACTGACTATATATTAAATATATTATTTCTCCTGACAAAGCTGTTGTGCTTGATTGATAATCACATTCAGTGATAGCTCTAGTATAAAAATAGATAATGATGATATGCATTTACTAACATAATTATGAAAGTGTTTTCTCAAATCAAAAAGCAAACAGATCTGGAGTCATTTTTTGAGTCGGCTAAACGCTGTCAAGCGTTTGACGAGTCCTTGCTATCGCACGATTTCTCATTCTTAAATGGCCTCACAACACAGCGAAGTGATGTAGTTCCATTGGATTGTCTCTAATTTCAAAGAGTTCATTGATCGAATGAAGTTCATTTATGTCAATCCTATTTGCTATGACCAATATACGATGTAATCTGTCATATTTATGACTTGTAATTGTGCAATACTCGAATAAAGCCACGTATTTTCTTCCGCGGTAACTCATTAAGCATAAACACGCATAACGATTCTGCGGGATTTGGTAATACATTTGCGCATATGATTGTGGTGACGAATTTTAAGCCCTTTTGTCACAAAATAGCAAATATGATGTTCACAAATTCAAATAAAAACTGCATATTAACTTATTAGCCAAATTATCCATTTGTTACCCTGTCCGTTTCAAAAAATAATCTTTAAAATAATTGCGCAAATAACAAATTTATTGTGCTGTGCATTTTATGAATTGCGCAGACTTACAAAGCTTGCGTAACATCCAGCGAAAGACAAAATATAGTTCCAGAACATACTGCTAGTATTTTATTGAGTGGGAAAGCATTGGAATGTCTCTTATCAAAGAGTTTACCACATCGATGAAATTAAATTATGACAGCTTCATTTTAAATGACCCGAATAAGATATGTGCAGTACGTTAATTCTTCCGCGAGACTTCGCGGATGAATCCTAACTACATTGTGGACACTTCTCGGCGAACACGCGTGACCTGTTTATAACAATGCTTCTGCGACTTTGCGTGGGTTGAATTTTGTAGTCAGTAAACGGATAAATTATCGGAAGAAGAAGCTCTTACTGGTTTGTTTAGTTACTACTGATATTAAAAATGATATTAATTCTTATTTTTCGAGAAATAAACAAATCGGCGAAATATTAAATTGTATTTTATTGTAGTTTTTGAAATCGAAAGTAGATCGTCTATGTTTGGCTGCTTTGACGAAACGAAACAACTTTTTTATGAAAAGATTTAAATAAGAGGTGATTTAACCGTAAACTTCAATGTCAGATACTGCCAAGTGCTGCTAAATGTCTTCTATTATCACAATTTGTAAAATATATTGTTGAAACTGGAGAAAAGTGTAATCGTATCCGGATATAATATTTTGGGTAAATATCGAGCTGTGTTATGAAATTTTAACATTCAAGTAACAGACATGATAGATATTATTGTAACAGAAATGATTCTGGAATTTATTTTTATAATACATACGTAGAATCAATATCAGACTTATATTCTAGTGCTGAGGCATGACCTGAAAGTAAAAATATGAAGTGACAGTCATTCATACTTTGAATATTGTAATACTAAAAAGAATCTAGGTAATATTTAGAAATTGAAACATAAAATTTTCAGTTAGAAATCGCACCAAAGGCTGTATCAAGGGTCTACATTTTCAAAATTTCCTTGTGGTGATAACTCAAACCCTACTTGCAGGAGGAGGTATCCTCCCACACCCTCCCCCCATATTGCCACTTTACAGTTTGATACATTTGCCCTTTTACCACCTGCCACAATGCCCATTTCAAAATCTGACTGCAGTTCAAAGCGGGAAGGAACACCCCTTCCCACACCCACCCTGCTACCGACCACGTAAAAATGGCTCAAACATTTTTCAGCCAAGTCTGGGCCTGTCTGTCTACATGAATCAAAACGGATAATTGAAAGTACATACACTTGGGGACTACTGACATGGTTTTTTAAGGGGTTAACAGGTCTGAAATAGAATAAATGATGGTTTTAACTAAAAAAGAACTGCATTTATTAATATTGGTTATCTTTTCCGAAATTGGTAGCTAGTCCGAGTAACTTCTCTTAGTTTCGAATGCGCAATTTTCCTGTCAGTGTAAACATTCATGACACTATATATTGACACTCAGCAACATTTACATATCTTTAAACGCAAAAGTAAGTATACTTTAAATTCACATACCTTATAATTTGATTGAACAATACCTAGCGTGTGACACGGTTATTGCCAGGCCCCATATCTGAAAAATATCTGAACAGTTCTTTCGTCCATCCGTTACAAATTGTATGTGGCAATCCGCGCTATAAAATTTCAATATATAAATTTTCATATTCAAATTTTATCATGTGCGAATATATACCAGCCGATAATTGCCTGTTTTGGTAATGCCGGAGGCAAATGTTTACTGGAAAAATATTTATAGTCATGGGCAGTATCTTAGTGTCACCTGTCAAATTGTAGTTTGTACTTTCAACATTTTTGTTTTTGCGAACCACTCTTCAATTTTAGAGAAATATATTGGGTTTAAATACTTGTATCATGTCAATCAAAGTTTTACTAGGCATCGATTGAATGTCATCTATTGTAACAAGATCTCTGTTCAGTTGGGGAAAAAAACTAAAACCAAACTGAAACTGGTAGACTATACTACCAGTACATCAATCATTAGCCGACTCTCAGGCCCTTCAGGCCTTTGATATGCCCCCACCATCTACTGATGCGGGAGGCATATAGTGATTGTCCTGTCCATCCGTCCGACGTTAACCAAATGGGACCATTTCATCGAGCATTAATACCCCTTACTAGAATGACTTGATACTAATGCAGATGTGACCTGTGACCATTCCTCATCTTCAGACATAACCTGACCTCAGTTTGATCTTGACCTCATTTTGGACTTAGGTTGCTTTATATGGGCCATCTCTTGGTTAACAAACTGGGACCGTTTCATCTAGCATCAATACAGCTTACAAGAATGAATTGATACTATTACAGATGTAACCTGTGACCATTCCTCATCTTCAAACATCACCTGACCTCAGTTTGACCTTGGCCTTGACCTCATTTTGGACTTAGGTTGCTTTATATGGGCCATCTCTTGGTTAACCAAATGGGACCGTTTCGTCTAGCATCAATACTGCTTACAAGAATGAATTAATACTAATACAGATGTAACCTGTGACCATTCCTCATCTTCAAACATCACCTGACCTCAGTTTGACCTAGACATCGTTTTGGACTTAGGTAGCTTTGTATCGACAAAGATGCCACCGGGGGCATCAAGCGTTTATTGAACGCAGCTCCTTGCTTTCCTTTTCATGGAATGACTTATGGCTGCCAGGTGGCTTAATATATAGAACAAGGAGGTCATAGGTTTGAAACTCTGGTGAGGTGTAGGATCTTATTGACAATTGACTGAAGGCAGTACAACAAAATTTATTACTAAGACTTCAACAAGAGATTTTATGTGGGGAAATTGTCAGTTACAAGTGAAGAACAGGTTAATTCTGGTAAGGAATACAGGAATACTGGGATTCTGCCATATGTTACTTACTTTAAATACCATTGAAAATAAAAGCATTAAGTGGCTAGGCAGAACAAACAGATGTTTATTTTACAGGTGGAAACTGAAACAAAAAGCAGTGACTCTGATCAAACAGTTAAACCCCCACCTAAGACATCAAGGCCTCTGACTGTAACCTCAGAGCCAACTCCAGGAACCTCCACATCCACTCCGGATGATGATAGTTCCTCTAGAGCGCCACCTGTTAAGCGCCTTCGTCTGCGTGGTGACTGGTCTGATACAGGACCTAGAGCTCGGCCTGAGAGGGAACGACAGTCAACATCAAGCAGCCAGGCGTCTAATGATAATGAGCAAGTTGCTCCTGCAACAGGTATGACATAAAAAGACTTACCTTTTTTAACCAGGTTTTCCATAATGTAAAATGTTGGTATAGGGGTAAAATGTCAAGCATTGTTTGATGAATGGGCGACATCAAACTCCTGACCTTGTGTCCATTTGATAAGTTCAGATTGGTTATTATAGGTGGGGGAGACATACTGTTTTAGCCTGCCCCGTCTGTCTGTCCATCTGTCCACATTAAGCTTGTCTGGCTTTCACAGGTCAAACTGCTGGCTGGATTTAGAAGAACTGTCACAAGAGTGATCAGTACAAAGCCTAGTTGTATATCGCTGGCATGTTCCACTTCACTGCACAAAATGGTCGCCAGAGCTAAAAATAGAAAATCCTGTCCGGCTTTCACAGGTCAAACTGCTGGCTGGATTTCGACGAAACTTCACAGGAGTGATCAGTACCAAGCCTAGTTGTGCATATCACCCGCATGTTCCGCTTCACTGCACAAAATGGCCGCCAGAGCTAAAAATAGAGAAATCTTGTCCACCTTTCACAGGTCAAACTGCTGGCCGTATTTCGATGAAACTTCACAGGAGTGATCAGTACCAACCCTAGTTATGCATATCGCTGACACATTCCACTTCACTGCACAAAATGACTGCCAGAGCTAAAGATATACATGGGGGGAGACATAGGGTTTTTGTGACAAAAACACCTTCTAGTTTTTATTAGCTCACCCGAGCCAAAGGCTCATGGTGAGCTTTTGTGACCGCTCAATGTCCGTCGTGCGTCGTCAGTCGTGCGTTGTGCATCGTGTGTTCGTCAACATTTTCTAAAAATCTTCTTGAGCAGAATTACACCAAACTTCACAGGAATGATTCTTGGGTGGTCCCCTTTCAAAGTTGTTCAAAGAACTTAATTCCATGCAGAACTCTGGTTGCCATGGCAACCAAAAGGAAAAACTTTGAAAATCTTCTTGTCCAAAACCGCAAGACGTAGAGCCTTGATATTTGGCATGTGACATCATCTTACGGTCCTCTATCAAGATTGTTCAAATTGTGCCCCTGGGGTGAAAAGAGGCCCTGCCCCGGGGGTCACAAGTTTTACATAGACTTATATAGGAAAAAACTTTAAAAATCCTCTTGTCTAAAACCACAAGACCTAGACCTTTGATATTTGGTCTGTAGCATTGCCTTGTGGTCCTCTACCAAAATTGTTTAAAATTATTACCCTGGGGTGAAAAGAGGCCCCGCAAATTTTACATAGACTTGTATAGGAAAAATCTTTAAAAATCTTCTTGTCTGAAACTACAAGACCTAGGCCTTTTATATTTGGTATGTAGCATTGCCTTGTGGTCTTCTTTGAAGATTATTCAAATTGTGCCCCAGGGGTGAAAAGAGACCCTGCATAGGGGGTCCCAAGTTTTACATAGACTTATATAGGGAAAAACTTTAAAAATCTTCTTGTCTGAAACTGCAAGGCCTAGGCTTTTGATATTTGGTATGTTGCATTGCCTTATGGTCCTCTACCAAAATTGTTGAAATTATTACCCTGGGATGAAAAGCGGCCCTGTCCCGGGGGTCCAAGTTTAACATAGACTAACATAGGGAAAAAAAAAAAAAATCTTTTTGTCTGAAAGTTTAAGGCCTAGGCCTTTGATATTTGGTATGTATCATTGCCTGGTGGACCTCTAACAAGATTGTTAAATTATGCCTCTGGGGTTATAAGAGGCCCTGCCCTGGTGGTCACTTGTTATATTAGTTTTATAGGAAAAAATACTTCAGAAATTATCAGATCATATTTCCTAGACTGTTTAATTATATTTACCTGATGTACCCAAGTGATTACATGTCACCTTACTGTGACCTTGACCTACTGACCGACTTTCTTGTTTTTGAGATACAGCTTCGAAATTTGGATGACATGTACAGTTTTGCATACCGATCATGAAACTGACTTTCAGTTACCATTAATGTGACCTACTGACCTACTTTTTAATATTTTAGCATCAGTTTGCCATTTGAAACATGTGGCTCATATAACTCAGGTGAGCGATTTAGGGTCATCATGACCCTCTTGTTTAAGTTTGTACTGGAAAATCAAGAAACAGTGTTACTATCCACCATTACATGACTGAAATGCTGTTGAGCAATGTTATTTAATCACACAAAAGCAATCATTTGAACTGAGCAAGTAAAGTAATCTTCAGCTGGTATTTTTTAAATTTTGATTAAAAGGGGAAAAGCTTAAGATGCGTAAAATGTAGTTAAAGTGCATCTTTATTGGACAGTCCTTTACTGGTACTGATAATAAACTCTGACTGATGATAAAGTCGACCACCTTCGAATTATTCAATAGCAATCGGTTATTTATATAATTGAACATGCCGTCTAATAGCAACCACTTACAACACCAACTGGTGTAAACAAAAACATATTGGTATATATAATGTATAAATAAAGGACTACATTTATCTGTTTAAAAAATATTTATCGAAAGTTACTGGAGAAGAGGGTGTTTTTTGCGCATGCTCACAGTCAACACATGAAGGCCTGACATTTGGTCACTTTTCCTCACTTGATCCGGAATGACTGTTGCAGCATTTTTGGGAAAGTTTCAATATAATACTATGGAGAAAATTTTGTAAATGACAAAGTGGTCAAATTTATCATTAGTCAACGTTCATTCAGTCACCATTTTACATATCCCTTTCAGAGCCTCACTTCGTGTGAGTTTGCTTACTAAATATAAATTTAAATTATGTCAATTTTTCAGCAATTGTTAAGCTTTATTATGATACCAACCATTGATAACAATTTGCAGAAATATAAAAGTTAAAGGTAAAGAACCTCATTTTCTGTCTGAGTTTATCATCAGTACCAGTATACATCACACATTCTGTGTAATCAGAGTAGAATTATATACTTGAACATCCTTGTTTTAAAGTTAAACCTGTGGACAAAGACCACCTTGCTTAAAAGACCAGTACTTTCAGTTTGGATGTAAGCATTTGTAGTGTATTTTGTCCTGTGAATATATACCACCTGAAAATTAAGACCACATTTTAATTTTTCCATTTGACTTTGTGATTTGATTTTATTAGCACCTGGTGGGCCAAGAGCTGCGATAATGAACCGTATGTCAGACCTGCTTACACGATGGTTATATGGCAACATGAGAGAAGGCTCAGATCAGCAAAATCAGCAGGAAGGGGAGGAAGGAACTGAAAGAACTGAACAGAACCAGTCTACATCTGATGGTACTGAGGGTGCATCACAGTCTACACAAAATACACAGACACAGTCTACAGAAAATACACAGATACATACTGCAGAAAATGTGCAGGCACAGCCTGCAGAAAATACACAGACACTGTCTGCAGAAAATTCGGGGAATCAGTCTGTTGATACCCAGACTGTATCTGAAGAATTTTCTAGGACTGATTTTAGTGGAGAATCTCGAGCCCATTCTGAGGATATTGCACAAAAGCAAAATAAAGAGAGCTCTGAAAACCAGTCTTTAATAACTGAAGAACTTGTTGTGCATTCTGATGCTAAACAAGAGTTTCCCACAGTAAAAGAACAGTCCGAAACTCATGAAATTTGTTCAAGTTTAAGATCAGATCAAGACTCCTCTGATTCAAAATCGGATGAGTCCCAGTCATCATTTGTCCACAAGATTGAAGCAATCAGTGTAGATGACAGTGATTCTAAGTCCCCTTTTAGACAGAATATTGATGATATAAAGGAATCTTCAAATGTAGAAGCAGAAAATGATTTAAATGATACCATAGAAAGTGTAAAGAAAGAGGACTTATATAATCCCTTAGAACCAACTTCTTACCCTAATCCCATGATAAGCATTCAAAAAAGCAGTGAAAAAATTGATTCTGTTAAAACTATGCAAGAAAAGGTGTCAAAATGTTCCCCCTTGCCAGCAAGAAATGAAACGGAATTGGATTCTGTTCTTGTGTCAGAGAAACTGCCAGAAAAGGAACAACTATCTAGTGAAAGTGGAAATGACAAATTAACTGCCTCATCTGTGCAGAACGAAGCACTGAGTAATGATTCTGAAAGTCATTCTGACGAAGAACCACCTTGTATGGTTGAAACGGGTCATTACCGAGAGACTGTATCAGCAGCAGTTAGCTCCCTTAGAGCACAGAATGTAAAACCTGTAGTTAGCCTGCATTACTCCTCAGAAGGAACTTCTGCTAGTATGATTAAAGTTGGTTTTACACAGTTTCAGAGTCTTGAGGAAGAGATTGCTGAAGAAAATCCAGAACTTGGCATTCAAAGATCTGAAAATGAACAAAATATGAATGGATTAAACATTAAAAATGAAGATAATGGTAGTGTTTCTCAAGTCAGAGATAGTGATGATATTAATGAAGAAAAAGGTGGTGATATCAAAAGTGATAATAATCATATTGTGGATAATGTGTTGAATAACTCTACAAGTGAAGTTGAATGTGGATTAG
Source organism: Mercenaria mercenaria (assembly GCF_021730395.1). NCBI lineage: Eukaryota > Metazoa > Mollusca > Bivalvia > Venerida > Veneridae > Mercenaria > Mercenaria mercenaria. Next base: position 31,925,491 of record NC_069364.1, on the reverse strand, counting down.
AAATAGATAGTGTCCATTCTGCTGAATCAGATTGTAAAAGTGAACCAAGAAAAGAAGGGACTGAACTTTCTAAGACAAACTTAGCAGGTGAACAAGGGGCATGTGCAATGGATGTTGAATACTGTGATAATGTAAGTGCATTTAAACCTTTTTCTGTGAAATCTCCTGACAATGAGCAATGTTTAGTTCTTGATGAAGGTTTGGAAGAAACCGAGTTACATAAAGATACTCATGGTGGTATATCATTCGAAGTGCCATCTTGTAGTTCCCATGTAGAAGAGTCAGCAAAGCAGGGAAAAACTAGCCAGTTTGAGGAAATTGCCAATGTAGATAATTCTCAAAGAAATGAACTTGAAGCTGTTGAAGTAAAAGGTAGTGAAACACATAGTTCAGAATGCAAACCAAGTGAACAAACATTTGTTGAGAGAGCAGAAAGAATGGAAGTGGTTGACGAACCAAATAGAGACTCAGAACAGGGTAGGTTTTTGATGAAAATTTTAATTTTCCTTTGTATTGGAGTTTGACAGGCTTTTTAAACTATTACAGTTATAAATGTTGGTTGATAAGTAGTTGTGTTGAAGATATGATAAGAAATGTTTATGCTCCAGGTGTGTGTGTAAGACACTGGTGGCATATAGTGTTTGAACAATCTTGTCTCTCTGTCAGTCTGAGTATACTTATGCCCCTTTATTTGGAATAGCAATTTTGGATGTAATGTATGTAAGCTGGAATCTCAGTACCCGCAAATGGGAATGGATTGAAACTACACATTTGTTCTCTGTGATGGCAAGACATGCAATGCACAGATCCCATAACTGTTGTTTGTTTTTCTTTTTAATAAAGTTATGCCCCTTTTTCAAAATTTTTTGCTTGTCTGAGTTTTGTGTCGACATTGGTTAAAATTTTTGTTTAGGTGCACATTTTCTCAAAAACTATACCAACCATAGCTTTGAAACTTTGCACATTTGTTTATCATCATTAGGTGACTATGTAGGCCAAGAACCTTAACTCTGATAAGCATTTTGTCAGAATTTTAGCCCTTTTTATCCCCCGCCAATGAAATCGGGAGGGGGGTGGGGGGGTTGAAATGGCGTCTGTGTGTGCATGCATCCATCCGTCCGCAGCCATTTCTCAGTAACTAGCAGGTAGAATTTAATAAAACTGGAAATAAACATGAACCAACATACTAGGATGATGCCCGTCAACTTTTTTTTGGATTGGTCAATTTCCCTAGAGTTATTGCCCTTGATTTAATGAAAATTTCATGTCCGGAGCCATATCTAGGAAGTGGTTGGGAATATTTAAATAAAATTTCATGAACATGTTCACCACTATGAGGTTATACAGCCCGTGAAGTTTCAGGCAGATTGCCCAAGTAACACGGTAGTTATGGCCCTTAGAAGTTTCTTGTGTTAACTAAATAGGGTACTATACATGTAAATATGGCAATTTCTGCTTCATAACTTGTGATATATTTGACCTAGAACTATGAAACTTAAATTGAATTTAGATCACCATAATATGGTCGAGCACACACAATGTCGTCCGGATTTCTTTACTAACTTTTAGAGTTACTGCCCTTTAATTGTTTAAAAATCCACAGATTTGTACATAACAAACCAACCAATCGGTAGAATTTCATTAAACTTCTTACATTCTTTTCCATGAACATTTACTATAAACATTGTGTACCCACACCTGGTCACCACCTTGCCTTGGTCACACACCCTCCCCAATCTCCCCCACCACCCCCTCCTTTTTTAGCTCACCTGAGCAATGCTCAAGCTCAGGTGAGATTTTCTGATCGCTATATGTCCGTCGACTGTCGTCTGTCAACATTTAGCTTGTGTATGCAATAGAGGCTGTATTTTTCAACTGACCTTCATGAAATTTGGTCAGAATGATAATTTTGATGAAATCTAGGCCAAGTTCGAATATGGGTCATCTTAGATCAAAAACTAGGTCACTAGGTCGAATCAAAGAAAACCTTTGTGTATGCAATTGGGGCTGCATTTTACACCGGATCTTCATGAAATTTGATCAGAACGTTTGTTTGGATGAAATCAAGGTCGAGCTTGAATATGGGTCATCTGGGATCTAAAACTAGGTCACTAGGTCAAATAAAACAAAAACCTTGTGTATGCGATGGAGGCTGTATTTTTCAACTGATCTTCATGAAATTTTGTCAGAATGATAACCTTGATGAAATATAGGCCAAAATCAAAAATGGGTTATTGGGGTCAAAAACTAGGTCACTAGGTCAAATCAAAGAAAAGCCTTGTGTATGCGATAGAGGCTGTATTTTTCAATTGATCTTCATGCAATTTTGTCAAAATGATTGCCTTGATGAAATCTAGGTCAGGTTAGAATATGGCTTATCTGGGGTTAAAAACTAGGTCACTAAGTCAAATCAAAGAAAAACCTTGTGTATGTGATAGAGGCTGTATTTTTCAATTGATCTTTATGAAATTTTGTCAGAATGATTGTCTTCATGAAAGCTAGATTCAATTTGAATATGGGTTATCTGGGGTCAAAAACTAGGTCACAAGGTCAAATCAAAGAAAAACCTTGTGTATGGGATAGAGGCTGTATTTTTCAACTGATCTTCATGAAATCTGGTCAGAATGATTGCCTTGATGAATTCTAGGTCAGGTTCGAATATGGGTCATCTTAGGTAAAAAACTAGGTCACTAGGTCAAATCAAAGAAAACTTGTGTATGCAATTGGGGCTGCATTCTACACCGGATCTTCATGAAATTTGATCAGAATGTTTGTTTGGATGAAATCAAGGTCGAGTTTGAATATGGGTCATCTAGGGTCAAAAACTAGGTCAGCCGGTTAAATTAAAGAAAAACCTTGTGTATGCAATAGGGGCTGCATTTTACACTGGATATTCATAAAATTTAGAATGATTGCCTTGATGAAATCTAGGCCAAGTTCAAATATGGGTTATCTGGTAAACATGTTTACACTTTTATGATGTGTTTCTCAGGTAAGCGACCTAGGGCCAGCATGGCCCTCTTGTTTATTTTTTTTTTTCAAACCATCCAAGAATATTTATCAACATGCCAAGTTGTACCGTTCCCCCACCTCACTCCTCCACCGTTATGCCCACCACGCCGATCATACATCCCCATATTTTTGTTTTTCAGTTTTAATTTTCCATCAATATTTATAATCAACATGTGAAGTTTTGTACCCTCACCAGGTCACCCCCTGCTGTCCCCGCTGCCCCCCCCCCCCCCCCGCAAAAAAAAAAACATTCATTTTCTGATTTTGACTTATGAAATTATTTGCTTTTTAGTAACATTCTTAACTTTTTGCCGGATATCTTTTTTTGCCATTTCTCACCACAAACCCTTTCGGCGGGGGATACCCAATTCATCGAATTTGCTTGTTGTATATAGAAAATTTGATTTTCTTGGTTAAAATTTTTGTTTAGGTCCACTTTTTCCCAAAAGCTATAAGCTACAGCTTTGAAACTTTGCACACTTGTTTATCATCATTATTTGAGTAAATAGACATAGAACCATAAATCTAACATGCATTTTGTCAGAATTATGGCCCTTTTTATACTTAGGAAATTTGAATTTCTTGGTTAAAATTTATGTTTAAGTCCACTTTACTTGAATACTATAAGCACTTTGCAGACTTAATAGTTTATCATTGTTAGGTGAGTTCATAGGCCATAAGTGTGAATTATGGCCCTTTATGTACTTAGAAAAGTTTGAATTTCTTTTTATTTAGATCCATTTTCTTGAATTCTATAAGAGCTATAGCCTTGAAACTTCTTACATTTGTTTATTATCATTACATTGGTAAGTAGGTCAAGAATCATAACTCTCTCTTGCATTTTATAAGAATTATGGGCCTTTTTTATTTTAGAAAATCAGTATTTCTTGGTTGATTTTGGTTTAAGTTCATTTTTCTTGAATGCTTACTATAGCTTTGAAACTTCATACATTTTTGTAATCAGTTAAGATGAGTAAGAGGACCAAGAAACATAACTCTTTTCTTACATATTGTCCATACTTACAGACGAGTGATGGCAGCTGCAGCTGTTGTTGTAAATTCTTATCTCAGTATTTTTTATTCCCCTAGCATCTACTGATGCGGGAGGCATATAGTGATTGTCCTGTCTGTGCATCCGTCTATTCCTCCGTCCGTACGAGGTTAACCAAATGGGACCGTTTCATCTAGCATCAATACCCCTTACTAGAATGACTTTATACTAATGCAGATGTAACCTGTGACCATTCCTCATCTTCAGACATCACCTGACCTCAGTTTGACCTTGACCTTGACCTCATTTTGGACTTAGGTTGCTTTATATGGGCCAGCTCTTGGTTAACCAAATGGGACCATTTCGTCTAGCATCAGTACCCATTACAAGAATGAATTGATACTTATACAGATGTAAACTGTGACCATTCCTCATCTTCAAACATCACCTGACCTCAGTTTGACCTTGACATTGACCTCGTTTTGGACTTAGGTGCAAAATCTATCGACAAGGATGGGCATCAAGCGTTTATTGAACGCAGCTCCTTGTTGTGTAATCTGTTACCTCAGTTAGCATCATAGGACGGGAAAGTTCTGTGACCCAAAATTATTGCCCCTTTTGTACTTGTTTATGTTTTCATTATTTTAACTCTTCAGTGACAAGACTTTTGAATAGTTGAGTTGAGCATTGCTATCCCCTGACAGCTCTTGTCCTTGCGTATTAATATATCATATCTATCTTGAACCCAAACTAACGTTTGAATATATACTTCTTCTGAACATAGGAAATCTAAGTTCATCTGGTGCAACTGCCGCTTCAAGGCCTAGACAAAGACGTATTGGACACAGTGGGCCTCCCACAGGGAACTTCCAGTTGTATGATGATCCTGCGGCCAGCAGTAGGGATAGCAGTAGTGAGGAAGAAGTAGAACAAGAACAGAACACAGCAAGAAGAAGGTAAGTGATATATGATTTGCACTTTGGGATAGACTAGAGGCCTCCTGTAGGGAAGTTTCATGGGACCAGCAGTAGGGATAGCAGTGGTGAGGAAGAAGTAGAACAAGAACAGAACACAGCAAGAAGAAGGTAAGTGACATATGACTTGCACTTTAGGATAGACTAGAGGCCTCCCCTGGGGAACTTTCATGGGACCAGCAGTAGAGATAGCAGTAGTGAAGAAGATGTAGAATAAGAACAGAATACAGCAAGAAGAAGGTAAGTGACATATGACTTGCACTTTGGGACTGACTGGAGGCCTGCTGTAGGGAACTTACATGGGGCAAGCAGTAGAGATAGTGGAAGCAAAAAAGAGTGTGAACAAAACACTTCTAGATGAAATAGAAATTATGTACCATCTCGGGATATTTTTTTGTATGTATAAATATTACTGTTATTCCTGTAGCGAGTGGCTTAGTGTAAAGAAAATGTTTTTCATTTCTGTGCCATTTTAGTGAATGAATGTTTGCTTTTTAAAGACCCTTAACAAATCTAATTCATTACCTTATGACCACAAATGTATGGTATTGACCTAGCTGTAGAGTGGATCCTCTGCTGAATTAGTACTTAGTCTAGTCTATATCCAAAACAGATAATTCATTGAGAAAAAAGGAACAGTACACTGACTTTATACTTATGCAGTGAAATTGAAAATATAGAAACAAAATATATAATGGTAAAATTTAAACAGACTGGCTACAAATCTAGAGATAAAAATTGCATTTTATATGCCGTCAAAAAATCAACTTAATTAATAATGAAGATTTACTACAATTATGATCCAGAACTGATTTTGAGAGAACCACAGCTGCATTGAAGCTTCAGGCATTACATCGCCTGCGTCAAGAGGCAAAGGAGAAAAAGGAAATGGAGACAAAAAATGTATTCATGCCGAAGGTGAAGAAGATGTTCAAGGGTCACAGAAACGCAAGAACAATGGTATGTTTTGCTATTATGGTTGATCATATTAAGGGATGTTTTATACTTCTGCAAGAAGAGGAAGTTGTGAATATTAATATCAAGGCAGACATTTTTTCTTAAATAACTTTGTTTGTTTTCAGTTCGCAATTATGAATTTGGAAGAATTATATTGTAGCTAAAAATGTACTAAATACTGCCAGCTTTGCAGTTGTTTTGGTTTACTTACTTGACCTAAATCCTGTTTATGGATAAATGGAATGAAACACAAAATCACTCCACTTCATTTTACTAGAATGGACAAAATCCCCCCTGTGATTTTGTTAAAAAAACATATTAAGAGCATATTCATATAAGTTGAAAAATAACATTTTTGTGGTGATGATTATCCACTTTAAAGTATTAATTAAAAATTGTGGTGACTGTCTCAAAAAGATAAAAAGGGTATTAAATTGAGCAAGAGGGAAGATGAGTATTTCTTCTGTATTCTGGACAAATGTCAGGAATCAGAGGAAACATTATACACAGCTACTAAACCCTAGCTCCACCACCAAAAAGTGGTGATAAGGAAAGGAGCTATTGCCATGTCTGTGGTGCAGCTATCACCAGTTTCAAATTTTAAACCAGTAGATAAAATATACATTTTGTTTTATATTTGGATTAATAGAGCTTATTTTGAAAATCGAGAAGGTAGTGCTGTGTAAGAACATTAGTACAACAGGTTGACCATAAATTTGTTAAAAAATCATGTAAATTAAGGTGTCGGGAGCTTTTCTCCTGATTCGCATGTTTGCAAATTTTGGTATATGTTTGTATTTCAACTACATTTTGATGCATAGACACACTGTGAGGACACTGTCATGCATAGAAATAAGCTACCGGTAAATGTGCATGATACTTAATGCATACATAAGACTAAATGAAATCTTCCTCAAAAGAAATATTCCAGTATTTTCTGAAAAGGGTGGCACTATTGCATCAGAGATGGAGCTACACAGTAGTGGTGCCAGTATTAAGTTAAAACAAGATTTGTTAAGAATTGTACAGATGAAATAAAATTTCTTAGAATTTTGCAGATGAACAAGGATTTATTAGGAGCTTTAAAGATATTTCTTATGAAGGTGAATTAAGATTTCTTACAAGTTAAAGATTTCAAGATATTTGGTAAGAATTATAAACTTAAGGTGAATTAAAATTTGGTAGGAATTTTAAGGTGAATCAACATTTGGTAGGTATTTAACATATTGGTTGAATTAAGATTTAGTAGGAATCTTATAGATGAACTAAAAGACTTGTAAGGAATTTTGAGTTGAATCAGGATTTGGAATAATATCTGTTTATGTCCTTAGTGAAATTAAGACAAATGTTAAATTGTGGTAAAAGATTTTGCAATTATTATTCTGAATTTGTCTATTTGATAAACTTTCAGATCAAAGAGTCTAACTTTTGGGGAGACAGATTTGTTTTAAGTGGCTCTGACTGTGGACATGTGTTTATCTGGGACAAATATACGACTGAGGTGGTTATGTTACTGGAGGCAGACAAACATGTGGTTAACTGTGTACAGCCACATCCCTTCGATACTTGTAACTTTTTGCTTTTGTTATTTTATTTTAAAGCTGAATTTTTAAAATCTGTTAACAGTGTTGTGATATTTGTACTGGAAGAAAGTCATTCGCTGTAGGTACATTGCAGCCTTGTTAGAGCAAACACAATTTGCAGGACTGATTCCCTGTAGGTACATTGCAGCCTTGGTAGAGCAAGCACCATTTGCAGGACTGATTCCCTGTAGGTACATTGCAGCCTTGGTAGAGCAAACACCATTTGCAGGACTGATTCCCTGTAGGTACATTGCAGCCTTGTAAGGGCAAACACCATTTGCAGGACTGATTCCCTGTAGGTACATTGCAGCCTTGTTAGGGCAAACACAATTTGCAGGACTGATTCCCTGTAGGTACATTGCAGCCTTGTTAGAGCAAGCACCATTTGCAGGACTGATTCCCTGTAGGTACATTGCAGCCTTGTTTGAGCAAACACCATTTGCAGGACTGATTCCCTGTAGGTACATTGCAGCCTTGGTAGAGCAAGCACCGTTTGCAGGACTGATTCCCAGTAGGTACATTGCAGCCTTGTAAGAGCAAACACCATTTGCAGGACTGATTCCCAGTAGGTACATTGCAGCCTTGGTAAAGCAAGCACCATTTGCAGGACTGATTCCCTGTAGGTACATTGCAGCCTTGTAAGGGCAAACACCATTTGCAGGACTGATTCCCTGTAGGTTCATTGCAGCCTTGTTTGAGCAAACACCATTTGCAGGACTGATTCCCAGTAGGTACATTGCAGCCTTGGTAGAGCAAGCACCATTTGCAGGACTGATTCCCTGTAGGTACATTGCAGCCTTGGCAGAGCAAACACCATTTGCAGGACTGATTCCCTGTAGGTACATTGCAGCCTTGTAAGGGCAAACACCATTTGCAGGACTGATTCCCTGTAGGTACATTGCAGCCTTGTTAGGGCAAACACCATTTGCAGGCCTGATTCCCTGTAGGTACATTGCAGCCTTGTTAGAGCAAACACCATTTGCAGGACTGATTCCCTGTAGGTACACTGCAGCCTTGTAAGAGCAAACACCATTTGCAGGACTGATTCCCTGTAGGTACATTGCAGCCTTGTTAGGGCAAACACCATTTGCAGGACTGATTCCCTGTAGGTACACTGCAGCCTTGTAAGAGCAAACACCATTTGCAGGACTGATTCCCTGTAGGTACACTGCAGCCTTGTACTAGCAAACTTCATTTGCAGGACTGATTCCCTGTAGGTACATTGCAGCCTTGTTAGGGCAAACACCATTTGCAGGACTGATTCCCTGTAGGTACATTGCAGCCTTGGTAGAGCAAACACCATTTGCAGGACTGATTCCCTGTAGGTACATTGCAGCCTTGTTAGAGCAAACACCATTTGCAGTTTGCTGGACTGATTCCCTGTAGGTACATTGCAGCCTTGTTAGGGCAAACACCATTTGCAGGACTGATTCCCTGTACGTACATTGCAGCCTTGGTAGAGCAAACACCATTTGCAGGACTGATTCCCTGTAGGTACATTGCAGCCTTGGTAGAGCAAACACCATTTGCAGGACTGTTTCCCTGTAGGTACATTGCAGCTTTGTTCGAGCAAACACCATTTGCAGGACTGATTCCCTGTAGGTACATTGCAGCCTTGTTAGGGCAAACACCATTTGCAGGACTGATTCCCTGTAGGTACATTGCAGCCTTGGTAGGGCAAACACCATTTGCAGGACTGATTCCCTGTAGGTACATTGCAGCCTTGTTAGGGCAAACACCATTTGCAGGACTGATTCCCTGTAGGTACATTGCAGCCTTGGTAGAGCAAACACCATTTGCAGGACTGATTCCCTGTAGGTACATTGCAGCCTTGGTAGAGCAAACACCATTTGCAGGACTGATTCCCTGTAGGTACATTGCAGCCTTGTTAGGGCAAACACAATTTGCAGGACTGATTCCCTGTAGGTACATTGCAGCCTTGTTTGAGCAAACACCATTTGCAGGACTGATTCCCTGTAGGTACATTGCAGCCTTGTAAGAGCAAACACCATTTGCAGGACGTATTCCCTTTATGTTCATTGCAGCCTTGTTAGGGCAAACACCATTTGCAGGACTGATTCCCTGTAGGTACATTGCAGCCTTGTAAGAGCAAACACCATTTGCAGGACTGATTCCCTGTAGGTACATTGCAGCCTTGTTTGTGCAAACACCATTTGCAGGACTGATTCCCTGTAGGTACATTGCAGCCTTGTTAGAGCAAACACCATCTGCAGGACTGATTCCCTGTAGGTACATTGCAGCCTTGTTAGAGCAAACACCATTTGCAGTTTGCTGGACTGATTCCCTGTAGGTACATTGCAGCCTTGTTAGAGCAAACACCATTTGCAGGACTGATTCCCTGTAGGTACATTGCAGCCTTGTTTGAGCAAACACCATTTGCAGTTTGCTGGACTGATTCCCTGTAGGTACATTGCAGCCTTGTTAGGGCAAACACCATTTGCAGGACTGATTCCCTGTAGGTACATTGCAGCCTTGTTTGAGCAAACACCATTTGCAGGACTGATTCCCTGTAGGTACATTGCAGCCTTGTAAGAGCAAACACCATTTGCAGGACTGATTCCCTGTAGGTACATTGCAGCCTTGTTTGAGCAATCACCATTTGCAGGACTGATTCCCTGTAGGTACATTGCAGCCTTGTTTGAGCAAACACCATTTGCAGGACTGATTCCCTGTAGGTACATTGCAGCCTTGTAAGAGCAAACACCATTTGCAGGACTGATTCCCTGTAGGTACATTGCAGCCTTGTTTGAGCAAACACCATTTGCAGGACTGATTCCCTGTAGGTACATTGCAGCTTTGTTTGAGCAAACACCATCTGCAGGACTGATTCCCTGTAGGTACATTGCAGCCTTGTTAGAGCAAACACTATTTGCAGTTTGCTGGACTGATTCCCTGTAGGTACATTGCAGCCTTGTTAGGGCAAACACCACTTGCAGGACTGATTCCCTGTAGGTACACTGCAGCCTTGTTAGGGCAAACACCATTTCCAGGACTGATTCCCTGTAGGTACACTGCAGCCTTGTTAGGGCAAACACAATTTGCAGGACTGATTCCCTTTAGGTACACTGCAGCCTTGTTAGGGCAAACACCATTTGCAGGACTGATTCCCTGTAGGTACACTGCAGCCTTGTTAGGGCAAACACCATTTGCAGGACTGATTGCCTGTAGGTACATTGCAGCCTTGTACTAGCAAACACCATTTGCAGGACTGATTCCCTGTATGTACACTGCAGCCTTGTAAGAGCAAACACCATTTGCAGGACTGATTCCCTGTAGGTACATTGCAGCCTTGTTAGGGCAAACACCATTTGCAGGACTGATTCCCTGTAGGTACATTGCAGCCTTGGTAGAGCAAACACCATTTGCAGGACTGATTCCCTGTAGGTACATTGCAGCCTTGTAAGAGCAAACACCATCTGCAGGACTGATTCCCTGTAGGTACATTGCAGCCTTGGTAGAGCAAACACCATTTGCAGGACTGATTCCCTGTAGGTACATTGCAGCCTTGCAAGAGCAAACACCATTTGCAGGACTGATTCCCTGTAGGTACATTGCAGCCTTGTTAGGGCAAACACCATTTGCAGGACTGATTCCCTGTATGTACATTGCAGCCTTGTAAGAGCAAACACCATTTGCAGGACTGAGATTTGTTTGCTATACAGAGCATGTTGCTCTTGAAACATAAATTTACTTAGATTATCCTCTGTTTTAAAAGAAAATAGTTGTATTTGCTCTGCTGAGGTGTCATTAGTAGTATTGTAACTGATACCCTTCATGCAGGTACCTGCTGGCAACCATGTTTGACTTGCAGACTGTGGAAGCTATTCAAAGGACTTCTTGTTGATGTACCGCCTCGGTAGCCTATTGGTAGAGCGTCCGCTTCGAGTTCGGGAAGCCGTGGGTTCGATCCCCGGCCGTGTCATACCAAAGACGTAAAAAAATGGTACTAGTAGGTTCCTCGCTTGGCGCTCAGGATTAAGAGGGTAGTGCTACGACTGGTCAGCCCGGTGTCAGTATAATGTGATACATTTAAGTCTGACCACCTTGAGAAAGTGTTAACAGGTGGTTAAATTGTTCTGTTTGTAGAAAATCAAGGAAAGAACTTTTAAGACTAGTTATATAATTGTTGTCTTTATGTATTTCAGTGCTTGCAACCAGTGGTATAGACTATGACATTAAGATCTGGACACCTCTACTTCAGCAGTCTGGGTTTGATGAAGAGAGGGCACATGAGGTATTTCTTGATTTCTGGTAACCCTGGTATCATATTTCATGTCTGGAGCATAACTCCATAACCATTCAAGGCATTGACTTTAACTTTGGGTATAGGTAGGTGGCTATGAGACAAAGTGCAGTGTGTATGAAGCAGGTCAGAGGTCAAGGTCACAGCAAGATAAGTCTGGAGCATGATTTAATAACCATTCAAGGTATTGACTTCAAACTTGACATGTAGGCAAGTGATGGTGAGACTATATGTAGTGCACATGAACTTGGTTGGTAGGTCAAGGTTTAAGGTCCTAAATTTTGTTCATATTACTCTCTTCCCCCCCTCCCCCCCCACCACCACACTCACACATTGAAAACAAACCCCCCCCCCCCCCCCCCAACCCCAAATATCTCCCCTCTGACAAACCCCTTAAAAAAATTCTTTAAAATTTACTTCCTCCCCCTCTGATCTAGAATTTGGGGTTTATATTACCTGATTTTGCTCCTCTTGTTATAGGAATGGTCTCTGAAGGATTTTCATGAAACTTGGGTCAAATGATCTCCTCATCAAGTCAATGTACAGAACTCATAAATCAGCCATGTTGGCTCAAAGTCAAGGTCACAACTCAAGGTCAAAGGTTTGAGCCTTCCATTTCATGTCTGCTCAGTATCTCCTAAATCCTTTGGTTTAAACAATATTTGAGCCGCGCCATGAGAAAACCAACATAGTGGTTTTGCGATCAGCATGGATCCAGACCAGCCTGCGCATCCCCGCAGACTGGTCAAGATCCATGCTGTTTGCTTTTAAAGCATACTGCAATTAGAAAAACCGTTAGCGAACAGCATGGATCCTGACCAGACTGCGCGGATGCGCAGGCTGGTCTTGATCCATGCTGGTTGCAAACCCACTATGTTGGTTTTCTCTTGGCACGGCTCATTTAATAATCACAATTCATTTACAACATGTATATATATATATCAAAAATGCATACAGGATTGAGTAGGAAGCTGAAAGCTTATTTGAAACTCTCTCCTAAATCCTTTGAAGGATAATCATGAAACATTGGTCAAATGACCACTTCATCAAGACAATGTGCAGAACTCATGAGTCAGCCATTTCAGCTCAAGGTCACAACTTCAAAGTCAGTTTGAGCCTTCCATTTCATGTCTGCTCTGTATCTCCTAAACCACTTGAAGGATAATCATGAAACTTGGGTGAAATAATCACCCGATCAAAGACAGTGTGCAGAACTTACCAGTCCAGTCATGTCCACTCAAGGTCAAGGTCACAACTCGAGGTCAAAGGTTTGGGCCTTCAATTTTGTGTTTACTCTATATCCCCTAAATCCCTTGAAGGGTTTTCATAAAACTTAAGTCAAATGATCACCTGGCCAAGATGTGCAGAACATGAATCAGCCATGTCGGCTCAAGGTCAAAATCACAACTTGGGGTCAAATGTTTGGGCTTTCCATTTTTTGTCCGCTCTGTATTTCCTTAACTCCTTGAAGGAATTTCAAGAATCTTGGGTCAAATGATCACCTCATCAAGACGATGTGTAGAACTCATCAGTCAGCCAAACTACATTTTTATCAAACTTCTCTGACTTTCATTAAATTAAAGACCCATTTATTAATATCAGTAGTGACTTTCGTTCTTCTCATTAGAAGGTGTTTTTCAAAATCTTTAAAATGCTAACAAGCAAAAATGTGAAACATATATGATGGTATAGGAGAGTCGCCAAATTATGCTTGACAAGCTGTGGCACTAAGGATCTTCATTGGACACCACCATATGAACATTTTGAATTATGTCAACGTCACCTACTTTGGCGTGTTGCAGTCAATTTATCCTTTTATCATTAGACAAACTGGTCGATTTGTGGTGTAACGATTCAAAGGGATATTTGATATTCTTATCCAGCATCAACAAATGAATCTCTGTATATAGCCAAATAAAACAACAAATATGAGCTCCATGTGCGGTAGTCATGTTTCCTTTAGCACAGACAAATAACCACCTTCTTGCCTTTACTTATACTACATATTTCATAAATGTATGTATTGTGAAAATCTTGTCAGATCAATTTGTCCAAATATATAGATGGGGCGTTTTTAAAATGTTTGAAACTTTGAGTGTATGCTTATGGGATAACTGTTCTGGTTTTATTGGGACATCTTGTTTTAGACATATAATGTAACATCTCAAACATCTCCTTTATTTTATTGTTGTATCAGAGTTTTGTTTTTTTTGTATTTAGGTAATACATCGTAATGAAATAATGCTAGAAGAGACAAGGGATACTATTACTGTGCCAGCAGCTTTTATGTTGAGAGTGCTTGCCTCTATTAACAGTATACGCTCGGGTAAGTTATCTCTGATATTTGTAGTCCCTCTGGTAAAGTCAAACACGAGTGTGACAACCTTTGACCAGTGGTTAAGGTCACTGACTGTCTCACATGTTCTTCACTTTTACTTGAAAAAGCCATGCAGAAACTGGCTAGCAGGTTGGTGGTTCTTACCCTGGTACTTGCCTTTGTCAAAATATTGCCTGGAAAGCAGTTTTCATTCGACCTTAATTGTTTCTGTGGTAAAAAAAAGTATCAAAGCTTCATGGGTTATAAATCCAGTTTGGAGGCCAATCACAGAATGCAGCTCTGTCAGTGGACAAGTTTGAGATGGATTTCAAATGCCACCAAACAGATGCTTCAGTTTTGAGAATGGTTAATACTTAGAATGGAAACAGATATTGAATGTATTACTGTATTAGGAACCCATCAGACTTTCTATGTTAATAAATGTAACAAATTAATCAGTACAAAAATTGCATGATTATAATCAAATGTACCATTTGACCTCAACCTGTCCATGTCATGTCCCATTTGTTCAGGATTTGACCTCATCATGATCATGATCACCTCTCACATCACTTAATATATTTCAGGTCGAAGAGCAGCAGAAAGAAATAGCATGGAAAATGTTGAGGAAGCCCAGGATGAGGCTGCCAGTGAAGACGAATAAAATATCTTAAAGTCACAGTCTAGCACTGAGTTCTGATGAACAAAGACATAAAGGATGGTTGTTTCCTTTTTTGCTTCAATGTCAAAAATACAGTTGCTTTTTTAGCCGCCCGACATCATGTTGCGATTTCACAGCAGTTTTGTTTAGCATATATTGTTCTCATATTTTGTTAGGGAAACAAATTGTTATATCATGTTTACAAGTTTACAAGATTGTAGAAAATTTTGCATGTGTCAATACTGATTGCGATTTGATCAAATAGAAGAATTGGGCATTGTCGAAAATAACACGATTAATGAAATTAGTTGATATATTTCTGTCTCTGCCATTCTCCATGCTATTTACAGGTATAAGATAGTATTGTTTATTAGTATTCACTTACTGAATGGCTTGCTGGTCAATAGTCAAAACTATTGCCCAGTGTCTGAAAGCAACAAGTCTTGTCTATTGACCAACAAGCCAGTCAGTAAGTGTTTTATTATCTGACATAAGGAATATATTTTTATATTTTTTTTCTTGAAGGAGCAAAAATTTAGTATTGAACTGTAGACCTGTCAGTAACACAAATTTTGGACTAAAGAAAAATTTATATAACAAATCATATATAATTAAATTTATGTTTGTTTATCAAAGATTTAAAGGGATATGCCTACGTGTGTATATTACAACATCAATATTTCCAAATGGAAACTAAATCTCTTTGAAGTATCAGAAATGATAAATCAGTATTTTTACAGGTAATATTTTATATACAGCAGAATTTGTACTACCAGTATTACTGCATGACTAATCATTAAAAAAGTTTTTCTACAACAATGCTTTACAAAGAATTTTACTGCTTTTATTGATAATTGCATTATACAACTGAGAGTTGCTTAGTCTCTTCTGTCTTCTTGCTGTTGCTGACAAATGAAAATTTGTTTCTAAAAAATAAACATACATTTTGAGGAATGCCTGTTTTAAGATTGATATGTTTATAATTTATATTAAAGTGAGATATTTTTATTTCAATTTTTGTCACATAAACAATTATCAGGAACTCTTGTCAATAACATGACTTTCCTTTAATAAGATAATACCATTCATATGAAACATCCTTCTTGAGAAAAATAATGATAATTTGATCTTTTTAAATTGACAAAATGTTATGATTATTTTCACATTCATTTATAAAGAAAACAATAATGGTAGATTGTTTTCTTTTCCATTGTTAATTTCAGTTATTTTGGACACTCAGGTATAAAAATTTCAATTTTGGCTTCATTTTTAGCTCACCTGTCACAAAGTGACAAGGTGAGCTTTTGTGATCGCGCGGTGTCCGTCGTCCGTGCGTCCGTCCGTGCGTCTGTCCGTAAACTTTTGCTTGTGACCACTCTAGAGGTCACATTTTTCATGGGATCTTTATGAAAGTTGGTCAGAATGTTCATCTTGATGATATCTAGGTCAAGTTCGAAACTGGGTCACGTGCCTTCAAAAACTAGGTCAGTAGGTCTAAAAATAGAAAAACCTTGTGACCTCTCTAGAGGCCATATATTTCACAAGATCTTCATGAAAATTGGTCAGAACGTTCACCTTGATGATATCTAGGTCAAATTCGAAACTGGGTCACATGCCATCAAAATCTAGGTCAGTAGGTCAAATAATAGAAAAACCTTGTGACCTCTCTAGAGGCCATATTTTTCATGGGATCTGTATGAAAGTTGGTCTGAATGTTCATCTTGATGATATCTAGATCAAGTTCGAAAGTGGGTCACGTGCCATCAAAAACTAGGTCAGTAGGTCAAATAATAGAAAAACCTTGTGACCTCTCTAAAGGCCATATTTTTCATGGGATCTGTATGAAAGTTGGTCTGAATGTTCATCTTGATGATATCTAGGTCAAGTTCGAAACAGGGTCATGTGCGGTCAAAAACTAGGTCAGTAGGTCTAAAAATAGAAAAACCTTGTGACCTCTCTAGAGGCCATACTTGTGAATGGATCTTTACAAAAATTAGTCAGAATGTTCACCTTGATGATATCTAGGTCAAGTTCGAAACTGGGTCATGTGCCATAAAAAACTAGGTCAGTAGGGCAAATAATAAAAAAAACCATGTGACCTCTCTAGAGGCCATACTTTTCATGGGATCTGTATGAAAGTTGGTCTGAATGTTCATCTTGATGATATCTAGGTCAAGTTCGAAAGTGGGTCAACTGCGGTCAAAAACTAGGTCAGTAGATCTAAAATTTTTAAAATCTTTTGACCTCTCTAGAGGCCATATTTTTCAATGGATCTTCATGAAAATTTATCTGAATGTTCACCTTGATGATATCTAGGTAGGTGTCGAAACTGGGTCACGTGCGGTCAAAAACTAGGCCAGTAGGTATAAAAATAGAAAAACCTTGTGACCTCTCTAGAGGCCATATTTTTCATGAGATCTTCATGAAAATTAGTGAGAATGTTCACCTTAATGATATCTAGGTAAAGTTCAAAACAGGGTCACGTACCTTCGAAAACAAGGTCAATAGGCCAGATAATAGAAAAACCTTGTGACCTCTCTAGAGACCATATTTTTCAATGGATCTTCATGAAAATTGGTCAGAATTTTTATCTTGATAATATCTAGGTCAAGTTCAAAACTGGGTCACATGAGCTCAAAATCTAGGTCACTATATCAAATAATAGAAAAAAACGATGTCGTACTCAAAACTGGGTCATGTGGGAAGAGGTGAGCGATTCAGGACCATCATGGTCCTCTTGTTAACTTGACTATTCAAAGAATAGAGGAGCTATCCTACTCGCCCTGGCGTCGGCATGAGCGTCACACAAATGTTAAAGTTTGCGTACCACCCCAACTATTTTTAAAGTCCATTGAGATATTGCTTTCATATTTTGCATACTTGTTTACCATCATGACCCCAGTCTGTAAAAAGGAGGAGGCAAATCTATCAAGCATTTTGACTGAATTATGGCCCCTTTTCGACTTACAATAAATGTTAAAGTTTGCATACAACCCCAAGTATTTTCAAAGTCCATTGAGATATTGCTTTCATATTTTGCATACTTGTTAACCATCATGACCCCAGTCTGTAAAAAGGAGGAGGCAATTCTATCAAGCATTTTGACTGAATTATGGCCTCTTTTCGACTTAGAATATGCTTATTGTAATGTTAAAGTTTTACTCATTGCTTATTTTATACTATCAAGCACCGAAAATTAGTCGAGCGCACTGTCCACTGACAGCTCTTGTTTGATAGATTGTTTCAATCCATGTAAGCTTGAAAATAAATATTCTTATCTAACAACTGTACAATTTTGAAAAAGAAATTTTCAGAAATGTTTCATTGACCAGTGTTTTACAGAGGGTAAAATATATATTAAATACATGCAGTTTTAGCACTTAATTTATGATGGTGGGCATATCACCAATTAGTCAGTCATAAATCTGATAATAATTCACACAGTCATGGTAAAATGAATTTTAGATGATGATAATGTGACCAGAAAAATGTGTTAAAAATGTTGGTATTTGTATTTAGATCTTTATCTTAGTAGTTATTTACTCCATGCAGAGAATGAAGATAGTTTGTGTTTGAAGTTGAATAACTTTTTACTAGGTTGATATATCATAAATCAGTGGCATATCCCTAGAAATTAACTTATACCATCCATCAAGGTGTTGTTTGGTTTCTACCAGCTGCTTATGTAGTATCTCTATTCAGGGATTTCCTGCACTTGATCATACATGAATGTGTACTATAATAATAATAGTAATAATAATAATAATTTCTTTATTTTACGAAGGTAAACTCATTATGCAATCACATAAGCAGATACAAATGAAATCACATATTTACAATGAGGCCTTCAACAAGGTACTGAATCTAAACCCCTCTTATTATCAGTTATAGTCCGTCAAGATCACAAGGGGATGTTCCAGATGCTCAATTTATCAAGGGTTTTTAGCAGTCCAAACATAGAAAATATGAGTAATACAGTACCGGAAGTTATAAAGTGTTCCTATAAGCCCAGGTGCCGTTTTATTGTAGATGTGTGTCCATAGGACACTGTTACCCCAACTTTCTGTCACAGTATGGTCATAATTATGTTATTTGTTGATATATGCAAGACTAAAGAAACTTTCATATTATCTTTGGGTGAGGTGGGCTGGGGGGAAGGGTGCCAGTCAAGAGGGTAGGGGAACTAAGGATATTACAAAACAAGAAGAAAGAGAAGATAACTGCTTTGGGTGTAAATCCCAAATAAAACAGCAGGTATATAACTTTATATGCTGAACAACATTCATATCATGTTTCATGACTCTAGGTCAAATGCACAAGTTAAGCACAACACAAATTGGGATGGATGGACATACAAAGACAAATATAAGCGCACAAAATAAGAAAGATATATTGAATGAAGACTGTCATCAAATTTTAAACTTAGTGATGAAAGAAAGACTATTTAAATCATTAGATGAGATTATATGCATGTAGTTCAGTTTGCTGTTGTTTGTTATATTATACAGATAAATTGCTTTCAGTTTTACATACTGCCCTCCTTGTAACAAGACATTGTTCTATTTATCCTCATTTGTTATTTTGGGTATTTATTGTTGTTACCGTTGCATGTATTTTATTGAATAAAGCTTGAAAGTTCTAATTGTATTCTTCATTATTATACTTCCACAAATGGAGTTGGGTAGGTGTGCAATATTGGAATTTTTTTATCCCATATTGATCTGTCTATTGGGAAAGACAACAAATTTGACACAAGTGATGGACTGCAGAGGGTGATAGTGTTATGCACAAAAGCCATAACTGTATCTTGAATAATTTTAGAATTATTCCCCTTTCTGTATTCACCAATATACAAAATCATACATATAATTGTGAGTTGACAAAATGAACAACGGACAACATAATTGGCAGCAAAATAGGTAATAAGGTACAGTTACCTGCCCTTCGTTACCCAACTAAAGGAAGTGTATCCGAGAGAAAAGAGGTCCCTCATTTCATGATGGATTTGATTGTAAATAGATATCCTGAGCTTCTGAAAGTAGTCAAATTTTATAGATCTGATGTAAATGAAGAGAAAGTGGTAAAACATTGCTGGAAAATCATGTTTTTTTTGGCAAATGACTTTCTGCGGATTTGTACAAAAAGTAGGCTGAACCGCTTCACTTTGTAAAAATGCAATACACTATTCATTCTGACAGATGTGAGGAGAAAAGTAGCAGGTCAACAGGTCACTTAAAAGTGATTTTTGTGTTTCTCTCGGATAGATTTCTGAAGAGAAGGTATTTGCATTTGTCTTCAGAACATTGTGTCAAAGCCTTGCATTGATATATTTGTATGTAACCCTATGGGAAATTAATTGTACTTTTGGGCCAAAAGTTGAAAAATTTAACAAGAGCACATTCTGTTATTTTTCAGTTGAAATGTTTGGTGTGTATGGGTTGGTTGAATTACAAACGGTACTTGGAAACTTTACAAATTTGAATATACTTGGAAATGGCATATATAAAGATTCATTCAATTGCCATGTATACTAAGTGTTTTTGTGACAAAAACATGTCTTCCCCCTAATTAACTCGGTGGCCATTTTGTGCAGCGAAGCAGAATGTGTCGGCCATATGTACAACTAGGCTTGGTACTTCACTCCTGTGAAGTTTTGTAGAAACCTGTCCATCCAGCAGTTTGACCTGTGAAAGCCAGACAAGGTTTTTCTATTTTTAGCTCTGGTGTTCATTTTATGCAGCAAAGTGTAACGTGCCAGCGCTGTGCAAAACTAAGGTTGGTACTGATCACTCCTGTGAAGTTTCGGCGAGCCAGCAGTTTGACCTGTGAAAGCCGGACAAGATTTTTCTATCTTTAGCTTTGGCGGCCATTTTGTGCAGCGAAGCGGAATGTGTAGGAGATATGCACAACTAGGCTTTGTACTGATCACTCCTATGAAGCTTCATTGAAATCCAGACAGCATTTAATATTTTAATATAAAAGAAAATTTTGTGATCAAGGAAATGTAACTTTCATTGAACATGGAGAGCAGACACATCAAAGGGACATAATGTATTGAATATTTACTATTTGGGTGCATTTGATTTAACATTCAACTGTGATCTGGATTGCTAAATAATGATCCATGATACTGTCAGCTAAAACTGTAGAACATCTGGAACAGTCTCATAACAGCAAAAACGTGCTATAGCAGAATGCAAATATTCAAGATCTGACCAGGACTCGAACCCAGGACCTCTTACATTTAATGCAGACACTCTATCACTTCCATATAACAGCAGTAGCTATAGCTAGGCAGTTTAAGTGCATCCCTATTCTCTTTCCAATTATATTACGTGAACTGAACAATTTTGTAACAATAACATGTTCGGTGTACTACGGATCATCGGCGTATTCGCTTTGTTACATAACAGCAATTTTCGTGTAAAAAAAAAATATAATTGCCAAGAATATAGTTAAATTGTGTGCAAGGGTTCGGAAGATTAGGCGCGCACAAGATTGCATATGCAGACTGTATGTACATAGTATGTTAAATGTACATAGTATGTTAACAAGAAACAAAGTACCATAACTCTGCAATTTTTGTTGTTGAAAGAACCTAACATGCCCCATGCACAACTGCTGTTGTTACTGATCACTTGTGTGAAGTTTCATTAAATTGTGTCAAGGGGATGAGGAGAGATGGTGTGCACAAGACTGTGTTTATGTATATAGTATAGTAACAAAAAACAAATTTCCGTAACTCTGCAAAGTTTTTTAGCTCACCTGTCACACAGTGACAAGGTGAGCTTTTGTGATCACGCAGCGTCCGTCGTCCGTGCGTAAACTTTTCCTTGTGACATCTCTAGAGGTCACATTTTTTGTGGGATCTTTATGAAAGTTGGTCAGAATGTTCATCTTGATGATATCCAAGACAAGTTCGAAACTGGGTCACGTGCCATCAAAAACTAGGTCAGTAGGTCTAAAAATAGAAAAACCTTGTGACCTCTCTAGAAGCCATATATTTCATAAGATCTTCATGAAAATTGGTCAGAATGTTCATCTTGATGATATCTAGGTCAAGTTCGAAACTGGGTCACGTGCCATCAAAAACTAGGTCAGTGGGTCTTAAAATAGAACAAGAGGACCATGATGGTCCTGAATCGCTCACCTATCCCCACATGACCCAGTGTTGAACTGAGTATGGGGAGTTATTTCTATTATTTGACAAAGTGACCTAGTTTTTGAGCACATGTGACCTAGATATCATCAAGATAAAAAATTCTGACCAATTTTCATGAAGATCCATTGAAAAATATGACCTCTAGAGAGGTCACAAGGTTTTTCTATTATTTGACCTAATGACCTAGTTTTTGAAGGCACGTGACCCACCTTTAAACTTGACCTAGATATCATCAAGGTGAACATTCTCACCAATTTTCATGAAGATCTCGTGAAAAATATGGCCTCTAGAGAGGTCACAAGGTTTTTCTATTTTTCGACCTACTGACCTAGTTTTGACCGCACATGACCCAGTTACGAACTTGACCTAGATATCATCAAGCTGAACATTCTCACCAATTTTCATGAAGATCCATTGAGAAATATGGCCTCTAGAGACATCACAAGGTTTTTCTATTTTTAGACCTACTGACCTAATTTTTGACCGCACTTAACCCAGTTTTGAACTTGACCTAGATATCATCAAGGTCAACATTCTGACCAATTTTCATGAAGATCTCTTGAAAAATATGGCCTCTAAAGAGGTCACAAGGTTTTTCTATTTTTAGATCTACTGACCTAGTTATTGACTGTACGTGACCATGTTTCAAACTTGATCTAGATATCATCAAGGTGAACATTCTGACCATTTTTCATGAAGATCCATTGAGAAATATGGCCTCTAGAGAGGTCACAAGGTTTTTCTATTTTTAGACCTACTGACCTAGTTTTTGACCCCACGTGAGCCAGTTTCGAACTTGACCTAGGTATCATCAAGGTGAACATTCTGACTAATATTCATGAAGATCTCATGAAAAATATGGTCTCTAGAGAGGTCACAAGTTTTTCTATTTTTAGACCTACTGACCTAGTTTTTGACCCCTAGTGACCCAGTTTCGTACTTGACCTAGGTATCATCAAGGTGAACATTCTGACCAATATTCATGAAGACCCATAAAAAATACGGCCTCTATAGATGTCACAAGGTTTTTCTATTTTTAGACCTACTGACCTAGTTTTTGACGGCATGTGACCCAGTTTCGAACTTGACCTAGATATCATCAAGTTGAACATTCTGACCAATTTTCATGAAGATCCGTGGAAAAATATGGCCTCAAGAGAGGTCACAAGGTTTTTCTATTTTTAGATCTACTGACCTAATTTTTGACCCCAAGTGACTTAGTTTCAAACTTGACCTAGATATCATCAAAGTCAACATTCTGACCAATATTCATGAAGATCTCATGAAAATTATGTGCCTCTAGAGAGGTCACAAGCTTTTTCTATTTTTAGACCTACTGACCTAGTTTTTGACCCCACGTGACCCAGTTTCGAACTTGACCTAGATATCATCAAGGTGAACATTCTGACCAATTTTCATGAAGATCTCATGAAAAATATGGCCTCTAGAGAGGTCACAAGGTTTTTCTACTTTTAGATCTACTGACCTAGTTTTTGACCCCACATGACCCAGTTTCGAACTTGACCTACATATCATCAAGATGAACATTCTGACCAACTTTCATAAAGATCCCATGAATAATGTGACCTCTAGAGTGGTCACAAACAAAAGTTTATGGACGGACGGACAACGGAGGCCGCGTGATCACAAAAGCTCACCTTGTCACTTCGTGACAGGTGAGCTAAAAACCTTGTGACCTCCCTACAGGCCAAATATTTCACAAAATCTTTATGAAAATTGGTCAGAACGTTCATCTTGATGATATCTAGGTCAAGTTCGAAACTGGGTCACGTGCCATCAAAAACTAGGTCAGTAGGTCAAATAATATAAAAATCTTGTGACCTCTCTAAAGGCCATATTTTTCACGGTATCTGTATGAAAGTTGGTCTGAATGTTCATCTTGATGATATCTAGGTCAAGGTCGAAACTGGGTCACATGCCATCAAAAACTAGGTCAGTAGGTCTAACAAGAGGACCATGATGGTCCTGAATCGCTCACCTCTTCCCACATGACCCAGTTTTGAGTATGACATCGTTTTTTCTATTATTTGACATAGTGACCTAGTTTTTGAGCTCATGTGACCCAGTTTTGAACTTGACCTAGATATTTTCAAGATAAAAATTCTGACCAATTTTCATGAAGATCCATTGAAAAATATGGTCTCTAGAGAGGTCACAAGGTTTTTCTATTATTTGACTTATTGACCTAGTTTTCGAAGGTACGTGACCCTGTTTTGAACTTTACCTAGATATCATCAAGGTGAACATTCTCACTAATTTTCATGAAGATCTCGTGAAAAAAATGGCCTCTAGAGAGGTCACAAGGTTTTTCTATTTTTATACCTACTGGCCTAGTTTTTGACCGCACGTGACCCAGTTTTGAAAATGACCTAGATATCATCAAGATAAACATTCAGACCAACTTTCATACAGATCCCATGAAAAATATGGCCTTTAGAGAGGTCACAAGGTTCTCCTATAATTTGACCTACTGACCTAGTTTTTGATAGCACGTGGCCCACGTTACCTACTGACCTAGTTTTTGACCGCACGTGACCCAGTTTCGAAAATGACCTAGATATCATCAAGGTGAACATTCAGATCAATTTTCATGAAGATCCATTGAAAAATATGGCCTCTAGAGATGTCAAAAGATTTTTCTAATTTTAGACCTACTGACCTCGTTTTTGACCACAGTTGACCCAGTTTCAAAACTGACCTAGATATCATCAAGATGAACATTCAGACCAATTTTCATACAGATCCCATGAAAAAAGTATGGCCTCTAGAGAGGTCACAAGGTTTTTTTATTATTTGACCTACCGACCTAGTTTTTTAAGGCATGTGACCCAGTTTCAAACTTGACCTAGATATCATCAAGGTGAACATTCTGACCAATTTTCATGAAGATCCATTCAAGGGTATGGCCTCTAGAGAGGTCACAAGGTTTTTCTATTTCAAGACCTACTGACCTAGTTTTTGATCGCAGTTGACCCAGTTTCAAACTTGACCTATATATCATCAAGATAAACATTCAGACCAACTTTCATACAGATTCCATGAAAAATATGGCCTCTAGAAAGGTCACAACGTTTTTTCATTATCTGACCTACTGACCTAGTTTTTGATGGCACGTGCCCCACTTTCGAACTTGGCCTAGATATCATCAAGATGAACATTCTGACCAATTTTTATGAAGATCCATTCACAAGTATGGCCTCTAGAGAGGTCACAATGTTTTTCTATTTTTAGACCTACTGACCTAGTTTTTGACCGCACATGCCCCTGTTTCGAACTTGACCTAGATATCATCAAGATGAAAATTCAGAATAACTTTCATACAGATCCCATGAAAAATATGGCCTCTAGAGAGGTCACAAGGTTTTTCTATTATTTGACCTACTGACCTAGTTTTTTTAGATATGTGACCCACTTTCGAACTTGACCTAGATATCATCAAGGTGAACATTCTGACCAATTTTCATGAAGATCTCATGAAATATATGGCCTCTAGAGAGGTCACAAGGTTTTTCTATTTTTAGACCTACTGACCTAGTTTTTGACCGCACGTGACCCAGTTTCGAACCTGACCTAGATATTATCAAGATGAACATTCAGACCAATTTTCATACAGATCCCATGAAAAATATGGCCTTTAGAGAGGTCACAAGGTTTTCCTATTATTTGACCTACTGACCTAGTTTTTTGATGGCACGTGACCCACTTTCGAACTTGACCTAGATATCATCAAGGTGAACATTCAGAATAACTTTCATACAGATCCCATGAAAAATATGGCCTCTAGAGAGGTCACAAGGTTTTTCTATTATTTGATCTACTGACCTAGTTTTTTTAGATATGTGACCCACTTTCGAACTTGACCTAGATATCATCAAGGTGAACATTCTGACCAATTTTCATGAAGATCTCATGAAATATATGGCCTCTAGAGAGGTCACAAGGTTTTTCTATTTTTAGACCTACTGACCTAGTTTTTGACCGCACGTGACCCAGTTTCGAACCTGACCTAGATATTATCAAGATGAACATTCAGACCAACTTTCATACAGATCCCATGAAAAATATGGCCTTTAGAGAGGTCACAAGGTTTTTCTATTATTTGACCTACTGACCTAGTTTTTGATGGCACGTAACCCAGTTTCGAACTTGACCTAGATATCATCAAGGTGAACGTTCTGACCAATTTTCATGAAGATCTTGTGAAATATATGGCCTCTAGAGAGGTCACAAGGTTTTTCTATTTTTAGACCTACTGACCTAGTTTTTGATGGCACTTGACCCAGTTTCGAACTTGACCTAGATATCATCAAGGTGAACATTCTGACCAATTTTCATGAAGATCTCATGAAATATATGGCCTCTAGAGAGGTCAGAAGGTTTTTCTATTTTTAGACCTACTGACCTAGTTTTTGATGGCACGTGACCCAGTTTCGAACTTGACCTAGATATCATCAAGGTGAACATTCTTACCAAATTTCATAAACATCCCACGAAAAATGTGACCTCTAGAGTGGTCACAAGCAAAAGTTTACGGACGGACGGACTAACGCACGGACGGACGGACGACGGACGACGGACGCTGCGTGATCACAAAAGCTCACCTTGTCACTATGTGACAGGTGAGCTAAAAATAGAAAAACCTTGTGACCTCTCTAGAAGCCATATATTTCACGAGATCTTCATGAAAATTGGTCAGAATGTTCACCTTGATGATATCTAGGTCAAGTTCGAAAGTGGGTCACGTGCCTTCAAAAACTAGGTCAGTAGGTCAAATAATAGAAAAACCTTGGGACCTCTCTAGAGGCTATACTTTTCATGGGATCTGTATGAAAGTTGGTTTGAATGTTCATCTTGATGATATCTAGGTCAAGTTCGAAAGTGGGTCACGTGCCATCAAAAACTAGGTCAGTAGGTCAAATAATAGAAAAACCTTGTGACCTCTCTAAAGGCCATATTTTTATGGGGTCTGTATGAAAGTTGGTCAGAATGTTCATCTTGATGATATCTAGGTCAAGTTCGAAACAGGGTCATGTGCGGTCAAAAACTAGGTCAGTAGGTCTAAAAATTGAAAAACCTTGTGACATCTCTAGAGGCCATATTTGTGAATGGATCTTCATGAAAATTGGTCAGAATGTTCATCTTGATGATATCTAGGTCAAGTTCGAAAGTGGGTCACGTGCCTTCAAAAAGTAGGTCAAATAATGAAAAAACGTTGTGACCTCTTTAGAGGCCATATTTTTCATGGGATCTGTATGAAAGTTGGTCTGAATGTTTATCAACTGGGTCATGTGGGAAGAGGTGAGCGATTCAGGACCACTGGCAGACCATCATGGTCCTCTTGTTTCTGAAAGAACCTAACATGCCCCATGCACAACTACTGTTGTTACTGATCACTTGTGTGATTTAGTTTCATTAAATTGTCAAGGGGATGAGGAGAGATGGTGCACACAAGATTGTGTCTACAGACAGACAGACAACCTGAAACCACTTTACCCCCCCTTACAACTTTGTTGTCGGGGGCTACAATTATTTTAATCCCTCAAGAAAGAGACTTAAAAAGTATGAGTATCTTAATTACTGGTAAATATAACCTCTCATGGTCAACATGCTCTACTGTCTGCTCAAATATTTTAAGAATATCGGTAAATCTGGGACTGTTCCAGAAAAGAGATTACAACTTGGAAAAGCAGATATGAAGTTTTATAATATGTCCTGCTCATGTTAGGGAGAAAATGACCACAATATAACAATTTATGTAAAACAAGTCTTTATTAGAAACAAAATACAACAAGAAATTACAATAACTGGTGAACTGGTGTCAGGACTCTGGCAACACTGGCATTGTAATGGTCAATATCTGTAAGCAGAAATAAAATATTTAACACAATGCTCAGTACCAAATGCAAGCTATGATCTTAATACAGAAGGCACATATGGAATGAAGAAAGTATGTAATTCAAAACTTAAGTCTGATGTGGGTGATCATTTTCATCCTAGATTCATGGCATAGGTGGCTAGGCTTTAATAGACGGCAACATAAGGAACCACAGCTCAATACTTTCAATAAACATAAATGCCATAAAAGTTGATAGTGAACTAGAATTAGAACTTCTTATTTGCCCATTATGAAAAATGCCGACACACTGTAAAATCATTTAATTTCGTTGGCATGGAATTTCGTGGTTTTGGTCAAAATAGCAATTTCGTAGGGATATGAATTTGTGGATTTCAACTTTTGAACATAAAATGAATGGGAATTTTACTTGTTCTTTAGGATTAAATTTCGTGGATTGACTCAACCATGAAATCCATGAAAATTAGTCCCCCACGAATATCAATGATTTCACGGTATTATGGAATGGTGTTGTCTATCCATCTGTCAACATTTACTGTTTCCAGATTAAGAAAGTATATTGGCTACTGCTTTTAAACTACAGGATGACTACCTGTGGAGTATCCATATTGTTTTTTGGGATCAAATGTCAAGGTCAGTGACCTGGCAACTGAAAATAGTTTCTGGAAATACATAAAAACTAGCAATTACAATACATAAAACATAATTATGAAAGAAGTCCAAACTTTACCCTGGTCTTTCTGTTGAACTGTGCTCCACATTCTGTCTGCACAATGTAGAATGGAAGGTAGATATCTAGGTAATAAATGTTAGATCTTGTTTGCACTAATATTCTATCTTCTCCAAGGTCAAGGTTAATGCTGCTGCTCACTTTCTGTTAGAAGTAAGAATTATTGACTATTATCTGAATCTGCAACTACACAGACCATTCATATCTAAAATATAGCTTGTCTTTACAGTGCAACATTTTTAATTTGCTGCAACTGACTTAGAAGTTGGTTCCTACTACGGAAAATTTGGGGCCTACTTATAATAACTAATTTAACTTTAAATCATACCCATTTAGTAATAAGAGATAGAGAGGAAGTGCACCAAAACTTTAACCTGAATGCTAAGTAAAAAAGATTATAAATCTATGAAATATTGGTGCATGAATTACGGCCCTTGTGTTATATGATGTTGGTGATGATAAGAAATGACTATGAATAGTCTGAAGAAAATGCATACAGTATTATAACAGAGATAAAGTAAAAGTGTGACAAAACTTTAACCAACTTTCGGACACTGGTTGCTGCCAGGGTGAGTAGGATAGCCTGTCTTATATATTGTATAGTAATTTATCATCAAGATTAAACTACATAATTATACATGAACATAAAAAACATCAAACAACATATTTCACTAAAGTGTGATGGTAATACACGACCTCCTGGCTCTGTTAGGCATCATCGTAAATTGGTCGTTCAAATGTATTAGAATGTAAGAAAACACATTTCTGAGATTTTTAGCATTTTCATACTCGGCCAATGCTTCCAGATATCTGTTTAAAATTTTTACATATAGAAAATACTAATGATATCTATTTTTAAGTTTAAATAAATACGAAAAGTTTAACTAATTCTTATAACTAAAGCAGCAAACAGTGACTAAGCTTACCACTTGTGGAAGATTTATTTCAGCAACAAGAAAATCTGGATGCCCTTCTGCTGGTTCCTGTACTATTCTGTAGTCTGGTTCCTTGCCCCTGGAAAAATTATCATGGGAATGTCACTGTAACTTATCAACCTACTGAATTATTTAAAGAGAACATTTAGATAAAACTAAAACTATAATAAATGTGATACACACCCCTACTGTTACCTTGTTAAACTGTTTATAAAACTATTCACTTTATCTTTTTGAATACTACTCGCTACACCTTTTATGTTCACTATGGGAGATAATTTTATCTATATTCAAGAAGAATTACAGTTCTTATGCATTTCAGTTTATTGCTTTGAAGTTATTGAAAAACAAGAGCTGTCTGTTGACAGTGCGCTCGACTATTCGAAGCATTGACAGAAGTATAGGGTCAAAATATTATCAGAGATTTTCAGACAAAAGAAAAAGAATAAATAAGATGAATAATGTACCTGCATTTGTGGATTTGCATAAGTCTTGCACTATATGGCAACGTGCCTTGCACTATATGGCAATGTGTAACCATGATGGTAAACAAGTGTTCAAAGTTTCAAAGCCATATATCAAACAGTTTAGACAAAATATGGAATGGTATGCAAAACATAACTAATATCTATGTCAAAAAGGGCCATAACTGAACTAAAGTCCTTGCCCTAGTTATGTAGTCTTGCCTACATATGTAGACTATGATGGTTAATAAGTGGTCAAAGTTTCAAGCCATATGACAAACAGGTTAGGCAAAATATGGAATGATATGAAAAACTTAACTGGTTTCCAAGTCCAAAAAGGGCCATAATTCAGCCAAAATAGTTGACAGAGTAATGTACTCTTGCCTGCAGATGGAAATCATGATGATAAGCAAGAGTTCAAAGTTTCAAAGCCACATGTAAAATATTTTTGACAAAACATGGACTTGTACGAAAACTGAACCAATTTCCAAGTCCAAAAAGGGTCATAATTCAGCCAAAATCCTTGACTGAGTTAAGTACTCTTGCTTACAGATAGAAATCATGATGATAAACAATTGTTCAAACTTTCAAAGCCACATGTCAAATAGTTTTGATAAAACATGGACTTGCACAAAAATTGTACTGATCTCCAAGTCCAAAAAGGGCCATAATTCAGTCAAAATAGTTGACAGAGTAATGTACTCTTGCCTACTGATAGAGACTGTTATGATAAACAAGCGATAAATGTTTCAAAGCCATAGGTCAAACACTTAACACAAAATGTGATCTAGTGCGAAAAACTTAACCAAGATTTCTAAGTTAAAAGTGGCCATAATTCAGCCAAAATGCTTGATGGAGTTATGCATTCTTGCCTAAAACTGGACATGGTGATGGTACACAAGTGTTGAAAGTTTCAAAGCTTTATCGCAAAAGACTTTGTCAAAATGTGGACTGGTATGAAAAACTTAACCAAGGTGTGACGCTGACGCCGTGCTGAGTAGGATAGCTCTATTTATTCTTCGAATAGTCAAGCTAAAGTACAAAAGGGCAGATAACTTTATCACTGTACAGTGCAGGTGGTAATTGTGTCTTTCAATTCGTCTCAATGACATGTATCACTGTATCAAGTTATACTGAAATCCATTCAGTGAAATTAACGTAATTCTCTTCCATACTGAAAATGTTAAAAATTCAATACAATTTGAAAGATTTCGCAGAACTGACATTTCTTTCAATATTTCTGAAACCTTTTCATGCATTTGATTAAAATTTCACACAAACATTTGAGATCATACTGTTGGTTTAATTTGTTCAAACGGTTCCCCTTGACCCCTTTGAGTGGCCGCTAGAGCTTCAAAAAGAAAAACTTTTAAATGACCTTTTCTTTTGAACAGCATGATGGATCTTCATCAAATGTGGTCTGTAGCATACAATAAACCTAACTGAAATAAAAGCTATCACTAAAAGTGATAAATATATCCAGACACTGCTTTGATACAAGATGAGGTGTTATGATCAGAACCATTGACCTCCAGGTTTGACCATGATTTGGAATTAGTGACATGGGTTGTGTGCTCTCATATTATCTTGACTAGATGCACAATTATAAACAACAGATCTTCTAAACCAGATAAGAATAGAGTAGCATTTTCATAAACCAAGCATCAACTGTTTACCTAACTTCTCCATAATGGGAAGTGGTCCCCATGAACTGAAGGTGGCCCCATATGAACTGGAGGAGGAGGAGGAGGCCCAAAGTACTGTCCTCAATTATCAAGGAGAACATGCACCTCTTCTTGGTTTCAACCGTACAACATTAGTCTGGTTCTCCACCTGCTAAGCTAAACTGGCAGACTATAATAACTACAAAATTACCTTGACTTCATTTCCTCCTGTGATGATGATACTTCCTGTATAAGTGATTTCTGTGACTGAGACTGAGATCCTGCTGATGGAGAAGTGGATCTGTAAGTGGAAAAGATTGTTTTCAACATAATCAACGTTAAAGATCTGTCCCTTACTTACTTGGCAATGTAACTACTTTTAAATCATTGTATTTCATGAGCATGAATTTGTTGATTTCAACTTCTGAAGATAAAATGAATGGAAATTTAATTTGTTAAAGGGGATTTAATTTTGTGAATTAATACAACAAAAATCCATGAATCTCTGTCCCCCATAAAAGTTTTGCTCAATAGGTTAAATATATTTTACAAAATTGCAGTTTTTTGACTGAAGAATCTGAATTCTGCAAAACTGTATTTTTTGTTCTTATATCCACAAAGGAAATGTAGGTAAGACTTTAACCACTCCTCTAAATATCAAAGATCATGCTTATAGAACTGCAGTAGAAAACCAGTCTTGAAATGCTGTTTAGCCATTGGTCAGTTCTAAAACTGTGCTTTGAAACGGCCAATCACATGCTAGTGTTTTTAGACTGGTCTCCAAAACGAGAGTTTATACCACTGTACTTGAGTATTGACATTCTTTGATTGGCAGTCCACAGCATTGTCATGAACACAAACAAACTTTGACACTCTTTCTAAATCTTGGGGCTAACCAAAAAATCAATATCAGGCAAGTTACAACAGCATTACAGATACATTTATTTTTCTGTGAAATATTTGTCACACGATTATTTTCAAATAGTTCATTTATTTTATTACCCGAAATCATAACCAGAAGACAAGTAACATTCACATTTTTACATGTTTATTAGTACATTTCAGATATGAATACAGTCACATATTTCAATTACCGGCGCATAAGATACTGTAAACAGTGCTAATTTAATCTATGAAATATTCCTTTCGACATAAAAGTTATTATCAATATGTTGGCAGAGTATGGCCACTCCAATGAAAGCTATTTGAAAAACCAGTCGACCGGGAGGAAACCAGACGTACCCGTAAAGCACCACGTCATTGCTCCACGTTATCTGTAGAGCAACAAGCAGCTCCACACGGACGCAAGGGATACCACAGTACACCACAGTAAATTAAACATCCCCCAAAACTCGACGTTACCTGCAAAGCAATGAGGCAAGGCAAAGTACTGTGGTTCTAAGCAACGAGCAAGGCTACAGTACACAACAATATTTAGCGGACCAACGGAGCAAGGCAACGTACTGTAATTCTAAGCAACGAGCAAGGCTACAGTACACCACAATATTTAGCGGACCAATGGAGCAAGGCAACGTACTGTACTTCTAAGCAAGGCAAATACTATAATGAGCAAGGCTACAGTACACCACAGTAAATTAAATATTCCCCATAACTCGACGTTAACTGCAAAGTAATGAGGAACATTTAGCGGACCAATGGAGCAAGGCAACATACTGTAATTCTAAGCGAGGCAAATACTATATGATGAGCAAGGCTATGACATCAGCAAGGCTATGATACATTTAAGCAAGGCTAGTCAGATATTGCCAAGGCACTAGAGCAATACCTTTAATATACACCGTAACATCCGTACCATCAAAACGTCCGGAAGCACGCCCGATCGCCCCCCTGGTCGACAGAATTTTTCCAGGCCCTTAAAATTAGGAGTGACATAAAAAAATAATTGTATATAAATATGGAAATAATTAACTGGAATTTTAGTAATAGAAATTATACATGTATAAATTCTAAATTGTCCTTTTGATTTCTCATAAAGCAATAGTCCGGAAGAATGATAATATCCTTTTAGATCTGTCTGTTTCACAAACTGTTTGTAGCCCAGGAATCCGTTCAATTAATGTCTGTGGAAAGTACCTGGGGTCTGATCACTTCCGGAGTTGGCACCCAATGGCAGCATATGATCTGCAACATAAGTACTTCACAAAACAGTCAGATTGTCATAACAGAATTAAAGATACAAAATATAATGAATTGTAGTATACAACAATTTTTATTATTATTATTATTGGGGTGTGGCGGGTGGGCAATTTAACATCGATCTGAAGCGCTAGCCAATACACCTTTAGTTCAACTGAGAAGATTGCACGTGCTCTCGATTTAATATAACGCTCGAGTGGTTCCCTGACGAATAGGCGTTTATCATTCATCTGTTATGTTTAGACAAGG
This sequence comes from Mercenaria mercenaria, assembly GCF_021730395.1. Classification (NCBI taxonomy): domain Eukaryota; kingdom Metazoa; phylum Mollusca; class Bivalvia; order Venerida; family Veneridae; genus Mercenaria; species Mercenaria mercenaria. The sequence continues at coordinate 31,891,496 of NC_069364.1, read as the reverse complement.
AACTAGAAAACTGAATTACTTGACAACGACGATAGTTTATAGCTAACACACCTAGCAACGAGACAGCTATTAATTTCGGGAAAAAATAAATGTAATTATTTTTAGGCAAAATAATTTTTTATTATTTTATTACCCGAAATCATAACCAGAAGACAAGTAACATTCACATTTTTACATGTTTATTAGTACATTTCAGATATGAATACAGTCACATATTTCAATTACCGGCGCATAAGATACTGTAAACAGTGCTAATTTAATCTATGAAATATTCCTTTCGACATAAAAGTTATTATCAATATGTTGGCAGAGTATGGCCACTCCAATGAAAACTATTTGAAAAACCAGTCGACCGGGAGGAAACCAGACGTACCCGTAAAGCACCACGTCATTGCTCCACGTTACCTGTAGAGCAACAAGCAGCGCCACACGGACGCAAGGGATACCACAGTACACCACAGTAAATTAAACATCCCCCAAAACTCGACATTACCTGCAAAGCAATGAGGAATATTTAGCGGACCAACGGAGCAAGGCAAAGTACTGTGGTTCTAAGCAACGAGCAAGGCTACAGTACACAACAATATTTAGCGGACCAACGGAGCAAGGCAACGTACTGTAATTCTAAGCAACGAGCAAGGCTACAGTACACCACAATATTTAGCGGACCAATGGAGCAAGGCAACGTACTGTACTTCTAAGCAAGGCAAATACTATAATGAGCAAGGCTACAGTACACCACAGTAAATTAAATATTCCCCATAACTCGACGTTACCTGCAAAGTAATGAGGAACATTTAGCGGACCAATGGAGCAAGGCAACGTACTGTAATTCTAAGCGAGGCAAATACTATATGATGAGCAAGGCTATGACATCAGCAAGGCTATGATACATTTAAGCAAGGCTAGTCAGATATTGCCAAGGCACTAGAGCAATACCTTTAATATACACCGTAACATCCGTACCATCAAAACGTCCCAAAGCATGCCCGATCGCCCCCACGGTCGACAGAATTTTTCCAGGCCACAATAAATTTGCCAAAATTTATCCCCCAAAAATTCTGTGCAACGATTTCTTAAATTCTAAAACATACTATCTCAGCTTTACAACAATTATATTTGTTCTTTAAAACCAAACTGGTTCATCCATATAACTATAACATAATCGGATAGGCTATTTGAAAGACAAGTAGAGCAAATCCCACCAACATCACGTGATCACGTTTTGCCAATGTATGAAACAAGGAGCAGAAGGATTATCGATCGTCTTGAGTGATTCGGATCATTTGTTCATCATCATGATGATAATCTATAGTTCTGTCTGAAAGAAATAGCTAACTTAAATGCTTACCTAAAATATATTTGTTTGGATACATGTTTTATCTTAAGATTTATGTCCTAATCCAATTAAAATTCAATTCCAACCATGTTGATATGTACTCCTTCAAGGCTATACATCAATAATTAGAAAGACCATTATCCCTTTTATCCGCAAACATTATCCCTTTTATTTGCAAGCACTATCCCTTTTATCTGCAAGCATTATGTTGTTAGTGCATTTTGGTTAGCTTTTCAATGAGTTTACCAGGCCTCAATCGGGTCGGGTATGACAACACAATCCAATACACTACGGTACCAATTTAAACATAATATTATTGTATAGATCAACTTGATACTAATTAAAATGACTGCATGTTTCTACATTGTATTATCGTTTGCTTGTTATGGTTCTCATGCATCGTTGAACTCAAGTTAGACCAAGATAATCCGTAAATAGCCAATCGCAAAGCAGACTTGTACCCGTCTATATTTCATATACAACAGTAGCGTTGTATATATATCGGGTGAAACTTGGGCAAAAAACGCGTGAATTTCGTGTCAATTTACCATCTAACAATACAGGCTAACGCCGGAGTTAAATGACCTTGCAATATTCTCACCAATTATCAATGGGATAAAAAATAAGATTGACTTGGAGGTAAATTCAGTTGACAACGTTTAAATACTAATATCGTAAAAATGACCCCATGTTATTGGATATCAGTAAAAGGGTTCACATGACTGAAATACAAGACTGGAATAACTATACATATAAAAATCAAATTGAATTACAAAAAACTCCACATTTGTAGTGTAGAACCAACTGGGTAAATACGTAATTTATACATTCACTGAAACGTTTCCAACAGTTGTAACTTTTTATGTTCACTTATTATAAAATAGACATGTCAGCACGATCCTTACATTTGCAAACAACTGGATCCAGTTGTTCGAGACTTTAACAGTCGAATGAGCTAATGGTCGATTAACTTTATTAGTATATTTCGACAGTTTAGAAAACTTAGAAAAACAAATATACTTGTTAAGTATTATAAACACTAAATCATCTTTACAGTAAAATTAAAACATCATACTAGTGTTTCCCACCCACCAAGACTAGTATCTTGAATAGAAATTTAACAGGCGGTTAGTTTAACAGCTTACTGCAGGGGTCGTGGGTTCGAGCACCATTGGGGTCACGACCATGACCTCATATGGCACGAGAAGTGGTTTTCCCAGGAAACGGACTCGAGTGTGGTTACAATAAGCTTGAAGCTTTAATCACAACCGAGCTAAAACAAATTAGTATAAACTAAACTAAACTAAACTAACAGCCCGTTAAAGTTTCGAACAACTGGGCCCTGTTAGAAAGTCGAACAACTACATCATTCTTCCAAGAAAGGCATGATATAGTTAAAAGTGTTCGTAGTCCTACCAGCATCTACGCACTAACTATATCCTGATAAACAAAATAAATAAATAAATAAACACCGACACTGGTTCCTGTTTTTATAAGAACAAAAATGAATATAACCATAATTATTTTGTCACTTTATACCGATTGTTGAAAAGTGATTTCTAATAGAATCTGATAATTTGTATGTGATTATGTATATTACCAGTAAGCACTAGTCCATACTTAAAATACCAGATTACTTCAAACAACAGTATTTTTTTTATCCAACATGTTTACCTCCGATTTTCTGTCAGCCTTTTTTGTAGTTTTGGAACCTGGCTATCTTCTTGGATCAACGTATCTGTCATCGTGTTTCGCCAACATGCAAACTCCTCACAAAAACTAATTGTTCAGTAGTTCAGTTTTGAGTATTTTTGAGAAATCCATATTTAACTGTTTAGCGATTGCAAATGACTCAAAGTGTTAATGAACGTCAAATTTTAGTAAATCTGGTATTCGAGTAAAACTGAATTTATACAAAGTAACCTGCATTCTTTCACATGCCCAACTGACAAAAAGCGCTAACGGTACAAAGATAATATCCCTCTTATAAAAACACGTTAATTTTAATTTCTATAGAACGCGTGGGACAGTTTTCAATAATTGCAGTTTTTATGTCACGTGGTCTAAGTCGGATAGACAACTCGTGCCGTTGTCTACGGGATATATACAACTCGCTTTGCTCGTTGTATATATCCCGTAGACAACAGCACGAGTTGTCTATCCTATACAAGATTGTCAATGAAAGAAGTAAAGTGCATACTGAAATGTTTTATACAAAATGTTTTCTGTATTGAAACGTTTTAATGAAGAAAATCATAATTATCAAACATTTTATCGTTTAAGTTACCGTGTGAGATTTATACATCAAGGCATGTCTGGACTATTAATTTATAATAATACTGCGGTAAAATACCGAAGATAGCGGATGGGTCACACATCCCGAAAAATTGTCGTGCAATTATAAATGTATTTATAGGTGAATAGATCTACTGCGGAACTAGGTCGATATATTTATCAATGTTGTACTTCTGTCGAATCGTATATTAAAAGAAAACCATGCTTTACTATGAAGACCCTGAATAATCGACTTTTCCAATAATGTTTCGCTATCGCTTTCTACTTATAAATACGTAATCGTTCTATAAATAGATTGCACTATACAGCATGAAATATGTCAAGATATTCAACTTACACGAAAACACAATGTCAACCTTATTTGTAGATCTAAATCTAATACATAATGACGTTAACATTATCTGTCTTCAGTAAATAATTTCGGCTTGGTTTGTCAAAGAAATTTTTTACTTAGATATTAAAAATCCGACTTTAATAATTTATATAACAAACCAACACTGATTTATGAAATCCAGGTTCCGGGCTAAGGTAAAAAAAACTACAGAATTTCGTTAACATGATATAGTGCTACATGAGCTATTCGAAGAGAATTCACTTACTGGAACAGGAGAAAAATTAAGACAACCAAAAAAAATTTTATTCATACATAACGTAACAAACGACTGGTAGTTACCAAATCCCATGATAACCAGCTCTGAAGTTTTTGCTCACTATACATACTCCAATGGTAAAATCATCCTCGATTATGAACAGTCAAGAGTGTTGTAATACAGTATGATGACTTCCAAAATTTTAAGAACCATAATATGATCTGTGAAATTGGATTCGGCTAAATATTGGCAGTATATCTTAACGCTACATATTTACAACTATGATAACCTAATCTTATATTAGTTAGTTTGTAACACCAAACAAAAACGTGACACTATATAATGGGAAACCAACTGCAAAACAGTTCTCTCTTGTTATTTGCAATGTCACGCCATTTTAAAATGTCATGTTAACTGACACCAGTGCCTTTAGAAATAAATACGAACAGCTCTATCTAAATACTATCAAGAATTAATGACAACCAATAAAAATATCATAGGAAAGCTAGCCAAATATACATGTATAAATTCAATTTGATTTCTCTTTAGTTTTAAAAGTTTAGAATGGTGTAAAAAAATTTTGAGGCCGCAACTTGAATTAACAAAGATTCCGTGATATCTTATTTGACTCTGGTAACGATTTAATCTATATAATAATATAATAGAACCCGGTTCTGTATGGAAAATAACAAAATATATATTGTTTTTCAGCCTCTAAATTGACAAACACACGATTCTGACCCCGTTTCTTCGAAAAATTCAAGTAACAATGTGTTTCGGGAAACGTAACAGTCGTTTCAAATTTAATGTACGGAAAGTTGAGCTTCAATGAAACAGAATTTCCTCACAAAATTAACAAACGTAGTAGTGAAACAATTAACAATCCTGAACACCAAACAAAGAACAAACTGCCCAACTAATACTGTTTAAAAAACGTTTGAATGTTATTTTCATGATAGACCACTCAATTTTTTTTTTTTTTTTTTTTGTAAAACGTTTGCGAGCATTTAGCCTAAAATAACAGTGGACGAGTTACATAAAATTTATCAACAACATGCCTCACTCTATTTCAAAGATGCACAACAAAGTAACGGTACTCTTTGTAATCCGTCAACTCTACATGATTTGCATGAAAAATACATGAGGCACACAAGAATTTAGTTCAAAATTGACGGTGACATATTAAGCGAAGACAATGTGTATTGCATGAATTAATGTAGCGATATATATGTACGTCGGTGTGTTTAGTTAAATTTCAATCATATTTTGTTTCCCAGCATAAGAAAATTATTCCTCTATACATAACAAACTATGCTGAAAAGAGATTGAATAAATAAGTCTTCAGATAATGTTGCGAAAACACATTTATCAAAGGAAGGGCCTAAATTATCCACCTGACATACATATTATACCTGTATATATACAACCTAGCAAGTTCAACATCTTTATTTATTTTGGATTAAATACTGTGGATCTTAAATTTTCGATTCTATGGATGCACGTGTTCCCGTGCAGTGTATTTGAAGATCATTACCGAAACCAGTCGGAAGAAATGTAAGTACATCTAAGTCTAATGTTGAACCAGTGAATTTGTTAGTGATATTTGTTTATGATATCGAAAGAGTTAAATGGCCTAACCTGATCCAACGTTAACAGGTGCTGATGCCTGCGTTTGCATGCCGACAGATTCTCCTGGTCATGTAAAACTTATGGCAAAGTGAGGGTCGTAATTAATAGTGCTTGAGAAAACCTACTTTAATATCTTACAGTTGCGTCCTTGTATAAATATTTTTCCTTACAATCTTTCTGGTTTCCATAACCCATCCGATCTTAATCCGTATACTATACCCTTGCAATACTAAACTATTCGACGGTCCCATAAAGGGGACATTAACGTAAAACACTCCGAAAATTTGCAATTTTAATTGTGGGAAGTAAATGAGCACAACAATGTCATTGTCTTATGAAATGTGACGTCATCGATGTTACTACTTACTTGCGAGCACCTTACGAGTAATAAAACGGAAATGCACTATGATAATCTCGTGTATTGAAAGTACCACTGCCTGTCGGAATCAAGAAACTATTACGACAGTTGACTGAACTAGCAACATTATTGCTTTGGTTCGAATCTGTAAAATTATGAGAAATAGGGTCGCCACACCCCGTATTAAGTTTACAGTTAATACAATCCACAATTAATTCATAATCGGTGCATAGATGTTAACGGGAAGACATTAACTGTGTATAACTATTTACTGACGTAAGTACTGTCATTACCAAACTGCAGAATTAATTGCGACTCCTTCAAAATTTGTTCGAAATCAATAACAAACCTACCGGCATTTTGTCTGATGCCTGGGATTTCTGGCAAATCCGCCGTCTAGTTCGCCTTTCATTTCCTTCCCTTCATAATCATCTCGGCAGGCTGGCTCGCCTCTACCTTTCTGGCGGGCTCTGCATCGACCACGTGGCATGGCTATTCAATTTAACATCGATCTGAAGCGCTAGCCAATACACCTTTAGTTCAACTGAGAAGATTGCACGTGCTCTCGATTTAATATAACGCTCGAGTGGTTCCCTGACGAATAGGCGTTTATCATTCATCTGTTATGTTTAGACAAGGAACTAGAAAACTGGATTACTTGACAACGACGATAGTTTATAGCTAACACACCTAGCAACGAGATAGCTATTAGTTTCGGGAAAAAATAAATGTAATTATTTTTAGGCAAAATAATTTTTTATTAATTTACAATATTTCAAACATAAAGAAAACTAAGTGAATTTATTTCATACTGATCCATTTCCATGATAACAGGCTTGGACTGTGTCCTCACACTCTGCTCCTGTAGTGTACCTACAAAACGTCTGTTCTTCAATATCACCCATTCTGAAATACATAACATTTATTTCACTTTTTAACAGGTAACCACATACAACTTCATATAATATGAAATATGTTTTGAAGGGTGGCACGAAGCTATAATAAAACTAGTCCAAGATGTGACATTAAATTCTTTTTGTTGGATTTGACACTTTTTTCTTCAAATGTATTTCAATTACATATAGCAATCAGATAACCTCGACTTCTTAGTAGTATGAACCTGTTCTCTGCAAATAACTGACAACTTCCATACATGAGCCGGAGGTGGAATGAGAATGACCTTTGCTGTATAGTATTCAGTCACTAACCAAAAATGTAATAACTATGCCTCACTTGGGATTCCAAACTACGACATCCTGGCTTTACCTACAGATTTTAATTAGCAATCTAACCTCAACAAGAGGGCCATGGTGGTCCTGAATCGCTCACCTGTCCCCACATGACCCAGTTTTGAACTGAGTATGACGTTCTTTTTTTTTTTTGACATAGTGACATAGTTTTTAAGCTCATGTGACCCAGTTTTGAATTTGACCTAGATATCATCAAGATAAAAATCTGACCAATTTTCATGAAGATCTCATGAAAAATATGGCCTCTAGAGAGGTCACAAGATTTTTCTATTATCTGACCTAATGACCTAGTTTTTGACCGCACGTGACCCAGTCTCGAAATTTACCTAGATATCATTAAGGGGAACATTCAGATCAATTTTCATGAAAATCCTTTGAAAAATATGGCCTCTAGAGAGGTCAAAAGGTTTTTATATTTTTAGATCTACCGACCTAATTTTTTAATCGCAGTTTACCCAGTTTCGAACTTGATCTAGATATCATCAAGATGGACATTCAGACCAACTTTCATACAGATCCCATGAATAATATGGCCCCTCGAGAGGTCACAAGGTTTTTTTATTTGACCTACTGACCTAGTTTTTGAAGTCACGTGACCCAGTTTCAAAGTTGACCTAGATATCATCAAGTTGAACATTCTGACCAATTTTCATGAAGATCCATTGAAAAGTATGGCCTTAGAGAGGTCACAAGGTTTTTCTATTTTTAGACCTACTGACCTAGTTTTTGACCGCAGTTGACCCAGTTTCGAACCTGACCTAGATATCATCAAGATGGATATTCAGACCAACTTTCATACAGATCCCATGAAAAATATGGCCTCTAGAGAGGTCATAAGGTTTTTTTTATTATTTGACCTAATGACCTAGTTTTTGACGGCACGTGACCCAGTTTTGAACTTGACCTAGATATCATCAAGTTGAACATTCTGACAAACTTTCATAAGATCCATTGAAAAGTATGGCCTCTAGAGAGGTCACAAGGTTTTTCTATTTTTAGACCTACTGACCTAGTTTTGGAACGCACGTGATCCAGTTTCAAACTTGACCTAGATATCATCAAGATGAACATTCAGACCAATTTTCATACAGATCCGATGAAAAATATGGCCTCTAGAGAGGTCACAAGGTTTTTTTATTATTTGACCTACTGACCTAGTTTTCGACGGCACGTGACCCAGTTTCGAACTTGACCTAGATATCATCAAGGTGAACATTCTGACTAATTTTCATTAAGATCCATTGAAAAGTATGGCCTCTAGAGAGGTCACAAGGTTTTTCTATTTTTAGACCTACTGACCTAGTTTTGGACCGCACATGACCCAGTTTCAAACTTGATCTAGATATCATCAAGATGAACATTCTGACCAACTTTCATAAAGATCCCATGAAAAATGTGACCTCTAGAGTGGTCACAAGCAAAAGTTTACGCACAGACTGACTGTCCACTACTTTCTTTTAGTGGGCCAACAGCCAAAGAGCCATTTTTTAAGGGGCCAAGAAGGGTCCACAATGGCCCCCAATAATCTGCTGATCAACCAAAATGGCCCCTTAAGGGCACAAGGTTTTTCTATTTTTAGACCTACTGACCTAGTTTTGGACCGCACGTGACCCAGTTTCGAACTTGATCTAGATATCATCAAGATGAACATTCTGACCAACTTCCATAAAGATCCCATGAAAAATGTGACCTCTAGAGTGGTCACAAGCAAAAGTTTACGCACAGACTGACGGTCCACTACTTTCGTTTAGTGGGCCAAGAGCCAAAGAGCCATTTTTTAAGGGGCCAAGAAGGGTCAACAATGGCCCCCAATAATCTGCTGATCAACCAAAATGGCCCCTTAAGGGTCTCCCCCGCTATCTTCGGACACATTGTGTAATGGGCCATTTCTTGAAAACACAATTTTTACCTCCCCTGAGGCCCTGTGACTCATTTACAGCAAAAAACAAAGGGCCATGGCCCCTTGTTTATAAACGGCCCCCTAGTCACCTCTGGGCTACTAAAATCCCGTTATCCCAGTTTAGATGCACGGGCGGATGCACGCATGGACGACGGACACCGTGCGATCACAAAAGCTCACCTTGTCACTTTGTGACAGGTGAGCTAAAAAGCAAAAATTTATTTTACATGGCTGTATGAATTTAACAAACACCATTAACGTGCTGAAAATGAAGAAATATTAAATGTAAACTGTACCAGATATTCTCAGAAGGCTAAAAAGTTGCTGTTTTTAACCTCAGAATTAGTTATGAGAAGCTGAATACTTGGCTATCTTGTGAAACTTATATGACAATAAAGGCACTTCTATAAGTATTTATTTTTGCAAATGCAGATGGTAAGCTAGAACATTAAATACAATTCCCCTGTGAACAGTTCTGATTCTGCAGTATGTAAATACAAAGGCCTGTAATCTGTACCTCTGCTCAGTAACATTTCATATTTATTCTCCAGCCCCTCCATCATTACTGTCAGGAAAAATGTCTTGAACAATTCACTGGTTTTCATTTTCTCCATAAATGCTGGGGATACAACCACATCGTATGCTGTACAACCCTGACCAGCTGAAAATAAAACACAATACATCTGTTTTCTTTTTTCTTAGTTCCTTTCTTATTTATTTTACACTAAATACTGAAACCATTTCAACAACTTTTATACTAGAAAAATTCTATTGTTTTATCAGAATAATTCTATGCTGTTTGAGTCCTATTAATGGAAAGTGTAAAAATTCAATATGAAAAAAAAGAGATGAGAATGGTCTATTGAATAAGGAATATCTTATCCTGATGGTTGTGGGTTCAAACAACACTACATATACAGGACAGGTGTAACTTCTAAAAAGACATAAGTATTGATTTCCCAGGATGTTACCATAAGAAGACTTAGAAAAAAAAAACCACCACCAACAAAAAAAACACAAAAAAAAACAACAACAGAACTTAAATTTCATACAAAGTGAAATCAGCAAAAATATTTTAAGGATGAGAAGTATGCCTTGCGAAACAAAACTCAAACAACATCAAATCATAGAAAGAACGAGTTGTTTGACATGAAAATTGAACAGCATTTAAAACATGTATATTACTTTACGAAACTAGTGTCAGTATACTGATAAAAACATTGAATTCCGGAAAAGGACTGCCTAAAGGGGCTCCACTTCCGGACAGTTAAACACCTTTAAAAACTCATCATTTTTAAAGAATAGTTACACATGTTCGTTTTGATGCAATTGCAATAGCATGCGAGTGGTGAAATTTCGCAAAAAAGGTGGAATACAGTTTTCAGCAATTGTTTATCTTTATTTCGTTACAAATGGTATTCATTTTCAAAGGGAGACAACTTTTTCGGAATACTTTAAGTACAAATGGCATTCTTTTTCAAAGGGAGACAACTTTTTCTGATTATTTTAAGTAATCGTCGAGAAAAAGTTGTTTCCCTTTGAAAATGAATGCCATTTGTAAATAAATAAAGATAAACAATTGCTGAAAACTGTTTTCCACCTTGTTAAGTGAAATTTCACCACTCGCACGCTACTGCAAATGCATCAAAATGAACATGTGTAACAGTTCTTTGAAAATGGTGAGTTTTTAAAGGCGTTTGACTGTCCGGAAGTGGGGCCCCTATAGGCAGTCATTTTCTGGAATTCAATGTTTATATCAGTATGCCGACACTTGTTTCGTAAAGTAATATACATCTTATACATGCTGTTCAATTTTCATGTCAAACAAATCTTTCTTTCTATGATTTGGTGTTGTTTCATTTTAGTTTCTCAAGGCCTACTTTCTATTTTTAAGGCAGTAAATTAAAACTAAGTACATGTATATTGTTACATTTCTTATCACATATATTTCTATAGCAGACTCAACTTACATTTATCTATTTCTGCATGAGGTTCCCCTATCGACATAGGTACTCGGTATCCTGTAGGATCATCTGATTCCAGTAACTTAATGAGTTCTTCATCTGAGATGTCTTTAGGTGCAGGCACCTAGAATAATGAAAGCTAAATTCTATCACATGCTTATGAAATATTTTCTTCTGCTACTGTTTTTGTTGGAACAACAAATGCTCTTTCATTGCTTAAATCATCTCCCCTCGTCTGATAATTTCATTTCTAGATGGAAATCTTTCATTGAGGATTCTATGTAAAGTGAAAAGGAATAACATGAAACAGACTTCTGCACCAAGTTGAAACAATGCTGAATCAAATCCTGGGCAGACAGAAGAATCACCTGGTAAATTAAAGTTGAAGAAAGTTGTTATTATGGATTGGTGTTAACAAGTCTGGGGACCAGATTGGAACATTGTTCTATTTCATTACACTGACAGAAACTTCAAAACAACATTCTGGAATTTAGAACTTTGTTCTTGGTCCAAAATACACATTTTGATTTGTTTACAGACACAATTTAGGTTACTAATAGGTCTTATGGTGACTTTTCAAGCTTTTGATAGTGGAGGAAGACAACAAGTGGTTCTCCAGGTACTGTACCAGGCACAGGTGGGCACATAGGAAGAACATCAACCTTCTGTAAGCTAAACATCGACCTTCCATAAGCAAGCATATGAAGAATTTTACAACACAAGCAAGGTTTTGAACCCATAATGCTATGGTGAAAGTGATACAATCAGTAACATTAACTTGTCAGCCATAGAGTCCACCTTTTTCAAACAGAATGAATAAACAATTTAATGAAAAGAAACATTTACATACATTATCAGCCATGCAGATGTTGACAAACACTTTCTCATTCTTGTCAGTCTTTGTTTTTAAACAAAATCCTGGAAAGAAAGTTCAATACTTAAAGTTGAAAGAAAAACGTTATATATTCTTATACCAGTATACTGTTTCATGATTTGATGGATACAGTCATATTCTCTGTGCTAAAAATTAAAAGAGCTAAGTCCAACCAGTGGTTTAATTATCGTTTTTGTTTCATTACAGTCTGATACAACATGTAACTTATGTACATTACTAAAGACAAGGAAAGTTAACAAAAATCACAGGTTTGGACTGGAGTTAATAGTCGTCACTTTAATTGGAATGTTGCTCTGTTCACAAATATCTGAAAAGTTAGATCTTAGACAACATTGCAATCTTGCAGCATACATGTTCTTATAACTGTACGTTTTGACAAAAGAATGCTTTAACATTCAAAACAATTTCAAGCAGTAGTTCAGTCTGTATGGCAGTTAATCGTGATTTTCAGGAACCTAGTCATTTTCTTTCAGCCGTATCAACTTGTTCCTAGAAATTAACTGTCGGTTTTTTTAAGCAAAGGTTAAGGAGAAATGACTATCTTTTGTAAAGTCACAATTTCACAAAGGAGAATGTCTGCCATCCAAGATTTTGTTCTTTGTTAAGGACTATATACTTGTCAGAATTTCTCCCTAATGAATTTGCTGTTCTCCTCTACATTTGTAAATTATGATATCATTTTACCTACCAATTCTTCTCAGAATTTGATTCAACCCCTAATATTTCACAAAGACTTGGTCTGACAATTATTCAAGGCTAAAAACCTCAATGTCAAAAGTTTGATCACCAGTGAAAGGAACAGTCTCCTGGCTATAGACAAATATTGACAGTTTTGTTTGTATTGAGTTTAACAATGTTTTTCAACAGTACTTCAGTTATATAACAGCAGGCAGTTAACCTACCGGTAACCAGTGTTCCTGGATTCTGTACCAGTAAAAAACTGTTCACCGCTAGTAACTGCTGCCTTCCCCACTTCAGGTGGTGGATGAATAATTTCAGACACAATGTCTTTTATCATCACCGGGAACATACACCATGCCCTGGCATTGAACTCAACCTATAGATCTGTGCTCTCCCTACTAAGCTAAGTGGGCGGGCAGGCTAATATGACAGTACACAAACTGAAGTCATTCCTATTCCACCTGTAATTCATGCTGAGAAGTTGCCATGTACCTGAGAACAAGTTGATGTAGGTTCAGAGTCCAAGTAAACTGATTATTTGATTTCCAAATGTTACAAAATGGAATATATTGAAAAATGGCCAAAAGAATAAACTAGAGTAGTATTTTGTATATTGATTGTAAGTCTATAACAAATAAGAAAATTTCCAGCACCTGGTACTGGTCTGACTTGTGTTGTAGGTATGGCTTGTTTGTTCAGAGCTGACAGTATACTAGGATCTTCTGCCTGAAATATAAATAACTCTTCAATAACATCCACTTAAAATACAAAGACATTTTTATTTACGTCATTCACAACTACTCATGGAGTTAAATAAAAGATAAATAAATTCTTTATATGTTTCACAGTTAACTTTTTCAAATATTTACTACATATACATGGTAAATGTAGAAGAAAGAGTAAGACAAATTGGATTAATGGACAGATGTGGACCATTTAGGCAAAGACAACTCTGAAAATTGAGACATAATTCAACTGGATAATCAAAGAGAAATTCAATTCTTTGGTAGGGCTGTCATCAAAAAATCCCAATATTCAATTTACTGATAACAGACAATTATATAATGTCTGGCTATCACCATGTCCGGACACACTGATCACCATGGTTCGAGATGAAATCAGACAGTTGGGTCAATGTTTGTTGTCAAATATCAAACAGTAAATTAACAAGAGGGTCAATGACTCTAAAGCGCATGTCCACGTCATGCTGATGATGTACATTGTATATCAGAATTTATATCAAGTTTTATTTCAACTGGATGGAAACTGTATGAGGAGTATACAATGTTCTGATATAGTTGTAATATCTCAAAGTCCAGAAACATATCTACATGCTAAATGTTTGAAGAAAAAATTCTAACATTATCAGGGATGTAAAAATGTTATTTAATCATATTTTTTCCCTGCCATAACTTCTGCACAAGATTCCTAATGATATGTGGTATATGTATTGCAGATATTGTCCATTTATGTTATCAATACAAAGTTTTTAATCAATGACTGCCCTATCTAACAGGTGATTGTGATAAATAAAAAGAAGATAATAAAGAATATATCTACTTACAGCAGCATTCATAAGAAGCTGGTTGAACAGAGCATCTTTGTCTTCTAGGTTGGAATCAAGAAGTGAAGGGTCCATGGTGTATTTTATATTAGAATCTATAAAGATAAAGCAGGATCAGTCATATATAATTCATATTTGTATGTATTTTGGCACTGAACAGTTCACTCATTTAGTGTTACTCGTTTATTTATGTTTCGTAAGTAAATGTAAACTATTGAGTGAATGCTGGTGCATGTGAACCAGAGCAGATTTAAGTTTTAAGTGACTACTGATAAAATCTTATTTGATGTTTCATTTGCAACAAAATTTAAAATGTAAAGAAGCCACTATATCTGGAAAAAGGTGGTCCATACTCCTAGATAATCCCTAACATACATCTAAAATCAGATTTTACAGGTATGGATCCATACCACTGTAATATAAAGATACAAACAAAATAGTGAAAAAAATTATCAATATTGGTTCCCTTGATGCAACATCTTAAGACTTTATAGGAGGAAAAATCAAAATTACAAGATTAAATGCTGTAACTTTCGATCTAGAAATGATATTTTGTTAATTCAAACTGTTTTGAAAATGTCTCTTCAAGCACTTTATTAAAGAATTAACTTATTATTTATTTATTTATTTGGGTTTTACTGCACACCAACACAGTATATGTTATACGGCGCCAAACAGGACTACAAATTTTGGTTTCACATCTCATTTACATCGAAATAAAAACATGAGGTATGGAATCAAAATTTGCATACCTGCTGGATCACAGAGTTACAGCAAAACCAAGTGTTAAGACCCTATTAGTCACCTCTTACGATCATGCAAGGGTAAGGCAGTGGTTCCAATTCTTTTCATACACAAATCGTCCCAGAACCACATGGGGCTAAAGAATTAACAATTCTTTGTCTAGCCGTCTGGTGAAAGGGTCCCTAGCTTGCATTTTAGCCATCCAGTAACCAGATGCCTGCAAAATTATTACTGTTTCAAAGAAGGGTGGGTTTGACCAATTTGTATATTTTTTCTTTTCTTTTGAAAATTATCAAAATATTAATTAATTTGCAAAATTGTTTTCTATTGTTTGTAAATAGTCGGCATACATGAAATAATTGTAGCGGTTCTCATATCGGGTGGCCTCGGTAGCTCAATTGGTACAGCGTTGGCATGGTAAGCCGAACGTCCGAGGTTCGAGTCCCGGTCGAGGCTGCACATTTTTCCTGAGACTGTTACATTTGGAGATTCCACCGAGCTGTTCACTCTTGAAGCCCATGTGGGGGCGAAGCAGTTTAGTTGGCCAGGAGTGCCAATGTTTCGCAATAAGAGGGAAGGTGTGTAGCGGTTCTCATACCGAGTGGCCTCGGTAATTCAACTGGTAGAGCGTTGGCACGGTAAGCCGAAGTTCCGAGGTTCGAGTCCCGGTTGAGGCTGCACATTTTTTACTGAGACTGTTAAATAATGTTGTAAATCTGCATAAGTTTTTTGTGTAAGTCATATCACTATTTATCACTAGGGGCGACCGGCGCAAGTTGGGATTCAACACCATTCATCCTGTTAAAATATCAACACTTCCTCGAATTTTACTAAAATCAATATCAAGAATACTTTAATTAATAAACAAAGGAAAATAAAAGTGCCAGCATCAATTGAAATTGCGTACCGTCGAAATGCAGACCCATATATATATAGGCATACAGACACTAAATAGGAAAATGGAGCAAAAAAAAAAGTGGTAGTCGCATAATAGTGGATACAAATAGTCCTCAGTTTTTTTGCTCTGTAGATCTATTTTCCTTAGTTTCTTTGCAATTTTTTGCTAAAATTACATGACAGATCTATGCTAGCCTTACTCATTTGGCCTATCGGGATGACTTATTCTATGATCTGATATTTTATAGTTGTCATCCCTCTTAGCCTTACCGATATCTGCATTTTACTGTTAGGAAAACAATAGTTTCAAAAATCCAAAAAAGTCATAATATACTGGTCAGACTTACTTGCTTTAATAAATTAAACATTAATATTCATGTAGAAACTTCATACAGGTTGAATTTAATCCATAATTTTAAATAAGAGACTTAAATATTAAATCTTCGAAAATATGATGTGACAGGTGCGAGGAGATATCTACCCTGACACCGGTTTCAATAAAAGAAAACTGACGTACAGAAACAAAACACAAAATATACATTCATAAAATGTCAGCGAGGCAAGTTTATGCTTTAATGTCAACATAATTTCATTATCTGAGATGTAATCATTACAAATACTTTGTACATATACCAGAAAACATTCCCAACGGATTTTCATTGGGGATTTAATTCCTAACAAATATGCAAGATACAAGATACAAAAATCTTTATTTTACGTTGGATAAAGTATAACAGAAAACACTAGCTCATGAGCTATTTCCCGACAAACAAAGAAAAAACAGAAATAACAAAATATAAAGCGGCTAAAAGGAGAGATAAGTGAAAAATAAGCATATTAAAACATAAATTAAATGACAGCAATTAAGAATGGTATGGTTAAATGATTATAAAGAAACTTGCATACATAGCGCATATAAGCACAAACCTGTAAAAGTATATAAGTAAAAGAGAAATGACATACATAAAATACACTACATAGTGAGTTTATTGTCAGAAAAAAGGTGCTAATTTTGGCAGCAGCTTTATATAAAAAGACAAGGAAAGGTCAAAAGATTTTTTTTAGGCATTTTAAGATTTAGTGAATGCTGGTAGCATATATTACTAAGGTTGGTGTAGCCCTCAGCATGCACCTTCCTCTAGATCATATAAAAGGAAGCACATAAAAGACTATGCAGAATAAGTTTGGACATGACGGAGACAGCGACAGTCAAAAGTTATCACGCTGTCCTGAAATGTCCTATTATTTGGACTAGATGCTTGACATGTAGGTAGCATTTTCATAATAAAATAACAACAAGACAGAATTGTTCATGAAAATTTAGATCATACACCACCACTACAATCTGGGGTCTCACACTTTAGCTAGTCGAACTAATCCAAAATATACAGTTTGTTTTATATTGTGATGGTCAAACTGCGGTGGCTGCAAAAGTCAGAAATTAAAAAGCAGCCACTCACGACAGCTTGTCTAATAATATTTTAGCTATTTTGCAGTTTGTGTGTTTGACTGAAAATATTTTTCTTGCATCAAACATGACCAACCTGGTAACAAGTCAAAACGTCCCCTAGTCAAAACACCTCCTAGTCAAAACATTCCCAATTTTGGTCAAAACGTCCCCCATTTGGTTTAGAATATGGTCTGTAAACACCCCCTACTTAACATTCAAAATAGGTCCTGATGTAGGCTGCAGCCATTGGAAATAAAGAAGAACAGCTATTTAGTGTGTTGTTAGTTGTAACCTACATATATATATATATATATCCACCTTTCTCTATCCGAAAAACGTATGAATCCGATTTTCAGGCAACTTAAAAATAACGGTTACTGTGCATTGAACAAAAGCGAAACTGATTAAAACACTATAGCCTGTCAATAAATTTACTACTTTAAAATTCTTACATACAAATTTGTACCAAAAGTTTTATTATTACAGCAAAAATCAGAATTTCTTCAAGTCGGCACAAGTTTTCACAAATGCAGACATAAACATCCGGTTGACCTTGACCTTCAAACATGGCATCCACAGCACCGAAATCAGCTCAGCCGAATTCTATCAAAGAAATATTTAAGACATTGAATTATGGACCAGCACCGGAGGCCGATAATGTTGCACAGGTAATATAAATACTTGGCAGCTACTGTCACAGTAAGGATTGAGACCGGATTAGTTGAAATGAAACAATAGTGAACGCACGGTGTCGAAGTATCTTTTTATCACGAATATATTGTCCCATCCACATATAGGTTATAACACACTAAATAGTTGTTGTTCTTTATTCTATATAAAATTGACCTATTTCCAATGACCGCAGCACACATCAGGACCCATTTTAAATTTCTGTAACTTACATTTTCTTGAAGAATATTGTCGGTGCTAACTAAAAATCAAAAGAAAAGTGGGGGTCATGTTTGATGCAAGAAAAATAATTTCAGTCAAACACACAAACTGCAAAATCAGCTAAAAAATGAGACCCCAAATTATACTGGTGGTGTATGATCTAAGTTTCCGTGAAAAATTTTGTCATGGTGTTATTTCATAATCAAAATGCTATCTTCATGTCAAGCATAGATCTGTCATGTGAATTTACCAAAAAAATGCAAAGAAAATAAGGAAAATAGCTCTACACAGCGAAAAAACTGAGGACTATTTGTATCCGCCATTATGCGACTACCATTTTTTTTCGCGCCATTTTTAGCTCATCTGATTTTTTGAAAAAAAATGATGAGTTATTGTCATCACTTGAGCGGTTGTCGGCGTCGGCGTTGCCTGGTTAAGTTTTATGTTTAGGTCAGCTTTTCTCCTAAACTATCAAAGCTATTGCTTTGCAACTTGGAATACTTGTTCACCATCATAAGCTGACCCTGTATAGCAAGAAACATAACTCCATCTTGCTTTTTGCAAGATTTATGGCCCCTTTTGTACTTAGAAAATATCAGATTTCTTGGTTAAGTTTTATGTTTAGGTCAACTTTTCTCCTAAACTATCAAAGCTATTGCTTTGAAACTTGGAATACTTGTTCACCATCATAAGCAGACCCTGTACATCAAGAAACATAACTCCATCTTGCTTTTTGCAAGATTTATTGCCCCTTTTGGACTTAGAAAATCAGTTTTCTTGGTTAAACCCCCAACAGGAATATAAAAGGGAGGCAATGGCGGATGGGTTGTTTCCCTTACATTTTGAACATTTTTCAGTTCAGTGATGGTTTTTTATGAATTTTAACTTTAATCATGAATAAAATTTTTTTTTTAAAAATTTGCACATATACTTTAGCCTGTTCTTATTCCTTTGTGAGTTATAAAATGACATTTTATTGGAAAAAAGGTGCCTTTGAGTAAAAAAATATTGCACTGACAGTTTGAAATTTGAATTTTGTGGGAGGAGTCAGAATAATTAATGATCATGTGATCTGTGTTTGTAAACAGTAGCACATGGTATAGAGCAAAATGTAAACACAAGCACAAATCATGCAAAACTTACCAGTTTTAAGAGACAGCAAATTTTGTAAATCCATTTGATTAGTCAAAAGACATAAAATTCCATTTATACACTTCACATTATTCCAGTATATTGTATTACTTATATTATGATGTAACATTATTTTTGCATGGCATTTATTCTTTATAGGATATATTATAGTAAGAACATAATCCTTTTCATTTTGCAGCATATATGTGTACAGATGTGAATAATATGAAAATATATTATAGTTATTTACACTGTTACATATACATGTATTAGTACAGGTATGTCCAGTATATGGTACTCCTACAGGGTTTGGATATCGTGAGCGTACAAGTTCAAGAACACAGTCTGGCATTATTTCACGTTGTACCCTTACAATGTCAACACTTAGATTGTCTTTTTTCATAACCTTTGCCTTGCTTAATAATTATTTTTACTGCGCCAAGCATTACGACGATCCAGATTTGACAAAAAAAATTTAGAGCGGATTTTTCTTGCAATCCCTATTTTTTTTCATGAGGTGCTTTTCCCTTCCCCAGCCATGCTTGTTCATTTGTTGTCACACAGGGCAAATAAAAACACTCCTTACACATTCCTTCATCATCTGTATCATCATCCGATTCATCGATCATATCCTTTTCCTGAGAACTGGACATTCCTTGTGCACTGTTGTCTGCTCTATTTATTTTTTTTGATGACCTTGAGCTAATTCACCACTGTTTTCACCTAACTCTCTTGATTGGTGTCTTTCAATAAATTCCCAGTTATTATGATTAAATAGTGCTTCAGTTGTTAATTTTTGTTCCTCAGTTACCAAAACTGATATACATTTTTTTTCTGGTTTTCCATTTTATTCTCACAATGAAAGCCTAAAGAATGCCAACCCGCCACTTTTTTTCTGGACATACTTCAAGGATTCCAAGTTAGGGGGATGTTACCTGTCGTAGACAGATTTTTTGTACATTAAACAGGGTCTGAAGTGCAATTTGTGCATTATACATTATTCTACTAAAGTTTTATTAAGATTCTCTGTCAGAAATCTAAACATGAATCTGCAATTTTAGTGTGTTCATTTTATTCTTTAGTTTGATTGCCCCTTCTGAAGAAATAAACTCAACCTTAGAAAACTGGTTCACTTGGTCAAGGATAAGGAAGGGCTATCCATTTACGCCAAATAAACTTGTTTCCTCTTTATTTGATAATAACAATAACTAGTAGTGGAAGTCCACATTCATTATATCAGAAAATAACAATAACATGGTATATAATTTAGCATCACTTCCAGTAAAAATGTTATAAACTATCAATATTTTGCATTTCTTTTGTAGAACATCTGATTACCATTTATGAACACATATACACTGAGAAACAAACTGTAAAATTACTGTTACACTGCAGCTTCTGCCTCAGATCTTATCTAGATCTATCCATACTGTACTGTAATACCAGATGTTTTACTTGCTATTTATTACTAATTGGTGCTGCTAAGTCAAAGATTAAAACAATATTATGCAATGGTCCATAAACTGGTCAAATTAGTTTACAGGGAGCTTGAATGGTGCATAAGATTTAAGAAATAATGATAATAAAATCTGTTAAAATGATAACATTAAATATAATTATATTGTTAAATTTTGCAGTTTCATAAACAACCTAAACATCAATATAAACCCCTATTTCAAACTGGGCTCTACAATTCAAGGTAAAACATGCTTGTGTTTACATCTTAGTTATAAATAGATAACCTCCACTGATTCAGCTGATAAGCACTGCCTACTTTATAGCTCATTTACATCCGATAGTCTGATCGGATGTTGGGGCTTTAAGTTTTATGTTTAGGTCAGCTTTTATCCTAAACTATCAAAGCTATTGCTTTAAAACTTGCAACACTTGTTCACCATCATATGTTGACCCTGTATAGCAAGAAACATAACTCCGTCCTGCTTTTTGCAAGATTTATGGCCCCTTTTGGACTTAGAAAATATCAGATTTCTTGGTTAAGTTTTATGTTTAGGTCAACTTTTTCTCTTAAACTATCAAAGCTATTGCTTTGAAACTTGCAACACTTGTTCACCATCATAAGCTGACCCTGTACAGCAAGCAACATAACTCCATCCTGCTTTTTGCAATAATTATTGCCCCTTTTGGACTTAGAAAATCATTTTCTTGGTTGAGTATTATGTTTAAGTCAACTTTTCTTATAAACTATCAAAGCTATTGCTTTAAAACTTGCAACAGTTTTTCACCATCATAAGTGGACACTGTATATCAAGAAACATAACTCTATCCTGCTTTTTGCAAGAATGATGGCCCTTTTTAGACTTAGAAAATCATGGATAGGACAATATTTCTATTACACAAAAAAAATCAGATGAGCGTCAGCACCCGCAAGGCGGTGCTCTTGTTCTATTTAGTGTCTGTATGCCTATAAGAAAAACTTTTTTCTCTGACAGTGTGCCAATTTCATTTGAAATGTACAAGAAACCCAAATGCATGAAGAAATACAAGGTTTTAGTTTGATATCAACTGTTTCCAAGTTTTTATGGCATTTTCAGTACCATAAGACAAAGCGTCAGATTTTGTCAAAAATAGCTGTCGCGACATAATGTTGAAGCAGTTACCCTAAATTCAGCCTTGTTTTGCCCTGTTTTGACATTTTCTACTCTGATCTGCATGCAAATTACACATTTAAACTGTTATATATCTTCACTTTTACCTCTGATGGACAGAAAATAGCAGTCAGTAACCTATAAATATGCAGTTTTTGAAAAAAATACACCCAAAACAGTGAAAATGTGATATTTTTGGGTTTTATCCTCATTTTCAACAAAATTGCAATTAATTTGTCATTTTCTATCAAATTCTAATCAAACTAGCCCTTTTCCACCATTATCTGGCCAGATTTCATTTTTTACCAATGTCATCTTATAGGTTATAACACACTAAATAGTTGTTGTTCTTTATTTTATATAAAATTGACCTATTTCCAATGACCGCAGCACACATCAGGACCCATTTTAAATTTCTGTAACTTACATTTTCTTGAAGAATATTGTCAGTGCTAACTAAAAATCAAAAGAAAAGTGGGGGTCATGTTTGATGCAAGAAAAATAATTTCAGTCAAACACACAAACTGCAAAATCAGCTAAAAAATGAGACCCCAAATTATACTGGTGGTGTATGATCTAAGTTTCCATGAAAAATTTTGTCATGGTGTTATTTCATGATCAAAATGCTATCTTCATGTCAAGCATAGATCTGTCATGTGAATTTACCAAAAAAAATGCAAAGAAAATAAGGAAAATAGCTCTACACAGCGAAAAAACTGAGGACTATTTGTATCCGCCATTATGCGACTACCATTTTTTTTCGCGCCATTTTTCTATTTAGTGTCTGTATGCCTATAGGTTGATCAATACTAAATGAAATTTAAGCCTACCCAGCAATGTTTTTTTTTTTTTTTTTACTCTACTGAATTTGAGGCATTCTGTCCCATCTGCATGGTCATAATTGTGTGCTAAATTGAAGCATAAGAACTATGTTGCGAGAAAAGACTTGTTTGACAGGTCCCAGAAATGTCACAAGTTAGCTACATAGCGAAATCTAGTTATATATAGCTAGAATTAGCAATAAAACCAGTAACAATAATGCAAAATATGTCAAAATTAAATGCAAAATGGTCGTTATCGTGTCCCAATGGTTTATAAGAGTAAAGACTATTTATTTGTTATAACAGAAAACCAAGATCTCTGCGGTCACATTTTTAATAGGCAGTGGCTACGATTACGGTACCGTAATCCTAGCCTCCGGTTCTAGGATTACGGAAGTTCCGTATTCCTAGACAACCCTATGAGGATAGGCTAGGATTACGGAAGTATTTAAGAGACATCAAAAATATGTTAGGACATGCATAAATGATGTTGTAAACTTCTTATTTCACTTTATTAAAATAACGATTTTTGATGCCTGCCTTATTATTCCGTGTTATCTATCCGCCATTTTGGGTTAGTATAATCTTAAACGCTATATTAATGGCGGCCCGCGGAAATATTATAGGAATATGAGGGTAAAGGTTAGGTTTAAAAAATATTCTATACTTTAATTTTTTATTTATAACCATATTGTATGTTATTAAAGACCATTTGTGTTGATTTGATGACAAAAATTGCAGGTATATAAGAAACATAGATAATTCTATAATATTTCCGCGCGCCACCATTAAGATTATACTAACCCAAAACAGCGGATCGATAGCACGAAATAATAGTGAAATAAGTAATTTTACAACGTCAGTTATGCATGTCCTAACATATATTTTATGCCTCTTAAATACTTCCGTAATCCTAGCCTATCCTCATAGGGTTGTCTAGGAATACGGAACTTCCGTAATTCTAGAACCAGAGGCTAGGATTACGGTACCGTAATCGTAGCCACTGCCTTTTTAATAAGGCAGTGGCCAGAGAACCGGAATCGGTTCCCTAGACAGCGAACTTACTCGTCCGGAACTGGTTCTCTAGCCAATATACCGTGCATAGGCTAGGTTTATATCACGAAAAGGGTCTTTTATGGACAATAATTCATAAATGCCATGTTTCTTTCATTGTATTGTACCTTTTAAGTTTAAAGTTCATGTTTTTTTCGGCTTCCCTGATTTACGCATTAATTCTAACTACGATAGTTTATATCATTCCAATATGGCGGACAGTATGCGGCAAGTACACTTTTGGAGACACAGTAAATGCAACAAATGCAACAGCACGCCTTGCTGATATGGTAAAATTAATTAAGATAATAACATGCATGATACTTACCAAAAGAAATAAAGTGAATTTCGGCAGCTTTATACATGTACCTAGAAATAAAATTCCGGTTCCCTAGCCTATGCACGGTACTTTGGCTAGAGAACCGGTTCCAGACGAATAAGTTCGCTGTCTAGGGAACTGGTTCCGGTTCTCTAGCCACTGCCTTTTAATGAATGCAGCAATATTTTGCAATAAATCATTGAAGAATGTGTCACTTGTTGCATAAGTCAAATTTTGTAATGACTTACCGCAGAAATTCGCAACATGTATTGAAACTGAAACTGCATAGATCTCCCTCAATCTGTGTGATATAAATTGTGATTGTCCTTTATATCATAAACCATTTGGATTTATATTTGATATTGACATTATATTGAACAATTGTAATTGGTTTTTTAGCTATTTCTAGCTATATATAGCTAGATTTAGCTATATAGCTAATTTGTAACTTTTCTGGGACCTGTTTAATTGAAAGAAGAAAAAAATAGGCAGTGGCTAGGGGTCCAGTTATCAGACCTCTAGACAACCCATACAGGACTGGCTTAAGGTCCGGTAATCAAATGCATACTGAGAACGGTATTTACAAAGAGCTAGGAGACTATATTTTATCTTTTAAAACGTGAGATTATTTCAAAAATTTGTTCTCGTATTTTTCTTGTTGTTTTAAATACATGGTAAGTCACAGGAAACAGAAGAATAGAAAAACTATTTGAGATACTGGCTTAAAACTTGGAATATAGGTAGGTGGTGTCATCATGAACCGATGTGTAGAAGGCAACAATCCACATTACTCCCCACCCCCAACATTTTAGGGTTGCTAGAGCTAAAAGATAGAAATTCCTTTAAACAACTTCTTCACATGAACAGGCAACTTCTGCGCAGGAATATTGTCAAACAATCATCCCTGCCTTCAAGCAAATCACGTGACGGTGGTACATCCATATGATTCTAAAATGGCAACACACTTGGCAATGCCTGGTCAATCAAATGCTTGCCATAATCTACAGGCAAATTGACATTTATATCACAACCTTTCAGAACATAATGAAAGTGTTTAATGTATCTATATTTTGCAGTATGCCATTCATCAGATTCTGTTACTGTACTCAAAATACCATCAAGTGATTTCAATGTTTACATTTTTTGCAGACACCAGAAAAAGAAGTAATTTTAGCCTCCCCCCACACCCCTCACAAATATCCTTTATTTTACATTTCTTACACTGGCCTCATATTTCCCAAGTACACCTTCATCTGTAAATTTTATTCACCTTCCCACATACAAATAAGGTAGAAAAATTGAGAGCAAAAAAAAAATAAAAATTGTTTCAACTGTACACATATCCGTATCTTAATTTCATGTAAAAGATTCGAAAATGATAATATATCTTTCAAGTATATTTTAAGAATGTCCACATGTTACTTTAGGTAGATCTCTAATTGTGTCCTCGAATTTGCGTATTTGCGTTCTATTTGGAATGTAGGTACATGATGTTATGTTTTGGTAGCTAAAATGTTAGTGCAGAAGTTGAACATTGTTTAATTTTAGAACTCAGTAAAAAAAATTCATGTCAGGTATACCATGGAGAGTGGGGAGGATTTTCTCAAATGCGTTCTTGTTTATATTTCTATGTATATATTTCTATAAACTCACTGAATGTTTGTATTTATCTTGATACAAAACCAAACTGGTCCATTTTATAAATCTCATGCATTAAGATTACCAGTAATATCGGTGTTGATATGGTTTTATATTGGCACTGAAGATTTGTTTGTTTTGTGATAAGGAGGTTAGATAGGAAACTCAGTAAATAAATTTATACTTTTTATTGCTGACATTTAAATATAGGTGACCTATTTCTTTATATCTCTTTAGTTCATTGAATTGTTACTGTACATTCAGAAAATAGGAACAGAAAATATTAAAATTTTGATGGTTTATGTGTAAAAGCCAAAAGTTTAAGCAGCAGTTTATAGCTGTGTGTGGGCAATGGTTTAAATTTAAGATGAAGCATTTGGTGGTGTAGTTTTTGAGAATCCTGCTAACTTGCTAAAGTTTAAAACCTTAACTTGGAATTCTAAAGTTTGAAAGGGGCATAGTTTTGACAAAATAAAAGATAAAGTTATAGAACTTGTCCCTCAAGGTCATCTCATGATGCCAAATACATGATGATTGTGTTAAGTTTGAAAGCATTTGTCTAAGTAGTTTTAGAGAAACCTGCTAACATGCAAACCTTTTGTGATACGGAAGCTGATGCCAATCAAAGGGTGATAACAAAAGCTCTCCTGTTTATAAAAATTTCAAATAATCAAGATAAATATCAGAAGATGAGAAAAGTGTGGAGCTAGACTGGGATATGTGAACATGAATGACAGTGTTGCATGAGTGTATTGGCTATCACTCTCCTCCCCCTCCCTGTTTATATCATTTATAAATCTGTCTGTAGTTAGATACTGTACTGTAAATAGAATTTTAATTGTATTTATGCAAAGCCATGTTTCCAATCTACACCTAAACTAAAAACATTCCAGTGAAGGGTTGTTGGCCCAATTTATGCAATATTTAATGACATTATTCACTTTCTGTATATTCTGTTGGAGATTTATCTGATAAATAAAAAAAACCACATTACATAAGAGTTAGATCCCTAGTAGAAATGCATTATTTTATTGATTTTTATAAAATTTTGAAATTACAGTTACTCCCCTTTAATACGAAAGTCTTTAAAAAGCTGAGTATTTCTTTTGATTTCAGTATAACCTAGTTTTACATTTGTAGTTTCTGATTAAATTCATTTTCAATCCCTCTAGCATGTCTAGGTCGCACACCCATTGGCCAAGATAGACAAAGAGAGGTAATAGCAGTATCAAAACTGGCATTTCTTATTAATGTCAGCTAAATATATAGCTGCTAATTTTTAGCTCATCTGATTTTTTGAAAAAGAAATGATGACTTATTGTCATCACTTGATCGGTGTCAGCGTTAGCGTTGCCTGGTTAAGTTTTATGTTCAGGTCAGCTTTTCTCCTAAACTATCAAAGCTATTGCTTTGAAACTTACAGCACTTGTTCACCATCATAAGCTGACCCTGTACAGCAAGAGACATAACTCCATCCTCCTTTTTGCAAGAATTATGGCCCCTTTTGGACTTTTGTGTTTAGGTCAGCTTTTCTCCTAAACTATCAAAGCTATTGCTTGGAAACTAGCAACATTTGTTAACAATCATAAGCTGACCCTGTACAGGAATAGATATAACTCAAGCCTGCTTTTTGCAAGAATTATGGCCCCTTTTGGACTTAGAAAATATCAGATTTATTGGTTAAGTTTTATGTTTGGTAAACTTTTCTCCTAAACTATCAAAGCTATTGCATTGAAACTTGCAATACTTGTTCACCATCATAAGCCAACTCTGTACAGCAAGAAACATAACTCCATCCTGCTTTTTGCAAGAATTATGGCCCTTTTTGGACTTAGAAGATCATGGGTAGGACAATATTTCTATCATACAGAGACAATAAAATCAAATGAGCGTCTGCACCCGCAAGGCAGTGCTCTTGTTTACAAATGTAATACTACAGTTCTTTTTATATTCATATAATTCACAAGGATAAGTATGATTATGAAATTAATTCTTATGCTAGAATAATTCTATCTTGGTTGGGCATTCATGATAGGAACATCAAATTTTGATATTACTTCCATATATCTAAACATATCCATTACTTAACTAAAATAGTTTAAAACCTTTTACCTGACAAATGTACATACCCTGTACAAGTGATCCATTAATATTGTCAGCAAGCATCAACTCTGAAGAAACCAGTTACCATGGTACTACAACATTTAAAAAAACAATAAAACACCTGTTTGAATTTTAAGAGAACACAGTCATGTTTAATCTTCAGCTGCCTCAACAAAGATTAAACATGTCTAATAATGTCAACCCTGTGTATAGAGCACAAGGGTTTGAAAAAGATATGGAGAAGTTTTGAGTTTGATCCTTGGGCAGGGTTAATGTTGTCCTTTTCAGGGTTAATGTTGTCCTTTTCAGGGTGAATGTTGTCCTTCTCAGGGTTGATGTTGTCCTTGACAGTGTTAATGTTGTCCTTTTCAGGGTGAATGTTGTACTTCACAGGGTTAATGTTGTGCTTGACAGTGTTAATGTTGTCCTTTTCAGGGTGAATGTTGTCCTTCGCAGGGTTTATGTTGTCCTTTGCAGGGTTAATGTTGTTCTTTTCAGGGTGAATGTTGTCCTTAGCAGGGTTAATGTTGTCCTTTGCAGGGTTAATGTTGTCCTTAGCAGGGCTAATGTTGTCCATTTCAGGGCTAATGTTGTACTTCACAGGGTAATGTTGTCCTTGGCAGGGCTAATGTTGTCCTTTTCAGGGCTAGTGTTGTACTTAGCACGGTTAATGTTGTCCTTGGCAGGGTTAATGTTGTCCTTGACAGTGTTAATGTTGTCCTTTTCAGGGTGAATGTTGTCCTTCGCAGGGTTGATGTTGTCCTTGACAGTGTTAATGTTGTCCTTTTCAGGGTGAATGTTGTCCTTCGCAGGGTTAATGTTGGCCTTTTCAGGGTGAATGTTGTCCTTGGCAGAGTTGAGTTTGTCCTTGACAATGTTAATGTTGTCCTTCGCAGGGTTATTGTTGTCCTTGATAGTGTTAATGTTGTCCTTGACAGTGTTAATGTTGTCCTTTTCAGGGTGAATGTTGTCCTTCGCAGGGTTGATGTTGTCCTTGACAGTGTTAATGTTGTCCTTTTCAGGGTGAATGTTGTCCGTCGAAGGGTTAATGTTGTCCTTGACAGTGTTAATGTTGTCCTATTTGGGGTGAATGTTGTCCTTTGCAGGGTTAATGTTGTCCTTTTCAGGGCGAATGTTGTCCTTCGCAGGGTTAATGTTGTCCTATGCAGGGTTAATGTTGTCCTTGGCAGGGCTAATGTTGTCCATTTCAGGGCTAATGTTGTACTTCACAGGGTAATGTTGTCCTTGGCAGGGCTAATGTTGTCTTTTTCAGGGCTAGTGTTGTACTTTGCACGGTTAATGTTGTCCTTGGCAGGGCTAATGTTGTCCTTCAAAAATGGCAGGGCAAAATGTGTCCTTGGCAGGGTTAATGTTGGCAGGGTTAATGTTGTCCTTGGCAGGGTTAATGTTGTCCTTTTCTGGGTTAATGTTGTCCTTTTCTGGGTTAATGTTGTCCTTGGCAGATTTATTGTTGTAATGGCAGGGTTAATGTTGTCCTTTTCATGGATAATGTTCTTCTTGGCAGGGTTAATGTTCTCCTTTTCAGGGCTAATATTGTCCTTTGCAGGGCTAATGTTGTCATTGGCAACACCCCATGTGGAAGTTGTTAGTTACTTATGTAATCAGTTATGAAACCCGAGCTCGTAAACTGACTGTTTACATATAAGAAATACTGTTGAAAACAACATTACAAGTAGAAGAATTGGGAATTGTCTTACTTGTAATACCTGAATGGTTGTGAGATCATAAACAAGTCTCATTTACATGTTATTTAGTTTTGAAACAAATGATTATATTGGTGGTAGGCAAACACTTTGTAAATGTCACAGACAGTGAAAAAAACTATTACACTTTGTATGAGTGTGTCTGGCCTGCGGCTGAAGACAGCCTGAAGAAATTTTGGGATTACATGTAAATAATAAACAAAGTATATATTATATTTTAAATATGGTTATTTTCAAATCTGATTCAACACTCTGACCTTTGATATGATTCTAGGTGTGCATTTGTTGCAAAGTTTGAAATTTATATTATAATTGATAAATTGGATGATTTGCAGTTTATATTATTTGTAGGCATGGTTAGATGACCATGAAAGAAGTTTTGGACATTTTATAGATGGAAAATGGGTGAAACCAGAAGGCAGGAAAATATACCAGTCCAAAAACCCAGCAACAGGTACGGCAAAATCGTTTAATTTCAAAGACATAAGATTTGGTTGCTTTGGCCAAAACAGCTATTTCATTGGGGACTTAAGTTCATGTATGTCAAAGTTAAACAAGAAATATCTTTAAAAATGATGGTCGGCGAATTGTAATAAGGAAAGAAGTTTATGAATTTTTCATCTAACATTCATCTTTCATCTAACATTTTTCAAATTGCAAAACTAAACACCGCACTTTAACAATTTAAATGGTTCTCTTTTAATTTTTCGCAAAGGTTTCGTAGGGTTGCAATTTTGTTTCGTTTATCCTTAGACGAATAATTACAGCAGTAGTTTAATGAAGTTTCATGAAGTGGTTCATGAGAAGAGGTCATTAAACGTGTTTATATTTTTAGCTAAATTGGTCCCTATCCCCATTTGTAACAAAATAGCAGGAGACCTTATGATATTGTTACACATCAAGTTTGATAAAAATCAATTACATTTTAGTGGTTAATGCGAAGAAAGGCATATCTACTTTTAGCTATAGTGGTCCCTAATAGGGCCCAAGTTCCTGTATAAATAAATTTGGAAGAGGACCTTATAATGATGCTCCAAACCAAGTATGACAAAGATCCACCAAGCTGTTCATGAGACGCTGTATAAAGGCATTTCTAGTTTTAGCTCTAGCAGCCCCTAGAAGGGGTTAAATGTCCCAGCTGAACAAAGTTGGCTGCGGGCCTAATAAAGATGCTACAAATCAACTTTGATTAGAATACATGAGAAAAAATAAATTAAAGGATTTTTTTTATTTATTATTTTTATTTATTTCTAAAATAGGCCAACTGATTCCGCTTTAACAAATGCATATTCGCTATTCATGAATCTTTGGACAATGACGTCACACCTATAAAAAAGTGAAGGTCAAGCAAAACATACAATTGTAATTATTTCAATATTTCTGTTTCATAAGCAAAGTTTGACCGTAGTCATATCACTTAGATAAACTGTACGCAGCGTACCTTCATTTCAGCGTAATGAGATTCAGTCATTATATAGCAAAACAGATTTCAACTGAGTTCAATATTTGCATACCATACTAAAGAAAAATATTCATATATAATAAATCAGTTAAATAATTTATAACAAATATATCAAAGCAAACAAGTACTCATTTTAATATGCAATCTGAATAAGTCACAAAAGCAAGAAACCTTTTCATATACAGACGACAATTGTAACAAGGAAAATCTTTTAAAAAGCACTTCTTTACATAAAAGACTCTTATCACACCCTTTTTCATGTGATACACAGACCTATTCAGCTCTTTCTTTAATTTGATATATGTTGGTATTTGAACAGGTTTTTATCATATTTATTAAACTTACTTATCATTTTGAGATATATCAATATTCTCGCTAAATATACTGAGCCAAAGTTAGCTTTAAAACTGTGAACAGCGTCGTTTAGGATAGACGCTTTGTCTACATTTCACTCAGCATAGCACAATCAACAGAGTGAAAGAAATTGACACTCTCGTCCAATCAGGCAGAGTGTTGCATAAATCCTCCATTTTGATAAATTATCTATAATGCGTTATCAAGTAGTTTGATTTGCAAACTGAAGTCACGTGGCATAGGTAACGAAAACGAATTTAGACGGCGTCGCCGAAAAATGAAACATAAAGGATTGTTCTGTATTCCCTTGGTTTTAATTTTATGGATTGACATTACCCAGAAATCCACAAAAAGGAGCCCTCCACAAAAATTTATGATTTTACAGTATACATTAGTGACCTTAACATCAAGTAGTCACTGACAAAATTTTTTTATTAATGGACCAATATTTGACATCCTAAACTTAACAATTAATTATTATGTTGTATAATTTTTCAGTTGTCATAATTATTACATGATTCTGATTTATTGAAGCATAAAAATGATTTTTAATTAATAGAAATATAGAAAATGTTGATTTGTTGTAGGCATTTAATTTGTTCAGAAGGTGCAAAAGTTATTATATCATACAAAATCCAAAATATTAGTTATTTGATCAATTTTTTTTTATCCATTCTGATAATTGGGTAGGGTCTTTTTTCCCCCAAATCCAGACAAAAAGCATTGACTTTGAATATGATAAATTCTGCTTGTTTTTTTTTTCAGGTCAGATCCTTGCTTCAACATTACAAGGCACACAGGAGGATGTAGATCTGGCTGTGAAGTCATCTCGGAAAGCTTACGAATCATGGAGTAAAACACCACCCCATGTCAGAGCTAGATACATGTACAGGTAATCAGAGCTAGATACATGTACAGGTAATCAGAGCTAGGTACAAGTACAGGTAATCAGAGCTAGATACATGTACAGGTAATCAGAGTTAGATACATGTACAGGTAATCAGAGAGCTAGATACATGTACAGGTAATCAAATCTAGATACATGTACAGGTAATCAGAGTTAGATACATGTACAGGTAATCAGAGCTAGATACATGTACAGGTAATCGGAGCTAGATACATGTACAGGTAATCGGAGCTAGATACATGTACAGGTAATCGGAGCTAGATACATGTAAAGGTAATCAGAGCTAGATACATGTACAGGTAATCGGAGCTAGATACATGTACAGGTAATCAGAGTTAGATACATGTACAGGTAATCGGAGCTAGATACATGTACAGGTAATCAGAGTTAGATACATGTACAGGTAATCAGAGCTAGATACATGTACAGGTAATCGGAGCTAGATACATGTACAGGTAATCGGAGCTAGATACATGTACAGGTAATCAGAGTTAGATACATGTACAGGTAATCAGAGCTAGATACATGTACAGGTAATCGGAGCTAGATACATGTACAGGTAATCGGAGCTAGATACATGTACAGGTAATCGGAGCTAGATACATGTAAAGGTAATCAGAGCTAGATACATGTACAGGTAATCGGAGCTAGATACATGTAAAGGTAATCAGAGTTAGATACATGTACAGGTAATCAGAGCTAGATACATGTACAGGTAATCGGAGCTAGATACATGTACAGGTAATCGGAGCTAGATACATGTACAGGTAATCGGAGCTAGATACATGTACAGGTAATCGGAGCTAGATACATGTACAGGTAATCGGAGCTAGATACAAGTACAGGTAATCGGAGCTAGATACATGTACAGGTAATCGGAGCTAGATACATGTACAGGTAATCGGAGCTAGATACATGTACAGGTAATCAAAGCTAGATACATTACAGGTTATCAAAGATAAGCTAGATACATGTACAGGTGATCAAAGCTAGACACCTCAAAGTGGAACTGTTTTCTCTGCTGCTTCTATACAAACTGAAAATACTTCTGTATTGTGTCAAGAAATGCATTTTATTCAGTGCCTGTCGGACTGTGTTATACAAAATGATCCCAGTCTGTTACGATATCAACTCATACTCATTGGACTGATGTCACCAAGAATCTAGTTAGAAATGATTTGCAAGTACCAGTCTACCTTTAACCATTTATCAGCTTCTGAATGCTCATATTAAAGTATTTATGCAATTTTAATCAGTTACTAATGATGTTATTAGTATTCTCTAATTTCTGTTGGGTTTATCTTTGGTATAAAGTGGAAAATTCAATAGAGTTCCATCACTTCAACTTGTAGCAATCTCATGGTTTTGTAATGTTGATGCTCAATCCATTTTTACATTAGATAGATCAGGAGTTTCTTATTTGTTAATAATTCTTGATGTGACACCACTTTGCTAATGCAAGGTGAACAAAATCAGACCAGTAGCCAGTAAGTAATTTATCATCTTCTTTGAATTCATGCTGAAACTCATCAGATATTTGTTGAAAAGAAAAATCGGAACACAGTTTGAAAAACCGTCTTGAGTTTATACTTATTTTTTAATAGCATGATTGTGATGAAAGCCATGAGCTTTTTGAATCACTCTTATATCTGCCTCCTGGAAAAACTGGTACTGGTCTCATGTCATGTGAAACTCAAAGAAGTAAAGCAAGGCAGGAAATACCGGGTACACATTCTTACCACTTTCCTTAGTTCTAGAACAAAGAGACAGAAAAAAACCTTGAATACATTTCAGTGTGGCAAGACATATCCAAAAGCATCAGCGTCTGTTGAGTGTTGTAGAAGCTATGGATAATGGAAAACCATTCCGGGAGACTCGTGATGCAGATATTCCAGTTATGGTAAGACATTGGTACCACCATGCCGGCTGGGCTCAACTCATGGATACAGAGATGAGAGGATGGCAGTCTGTTGGTATGACAGTATTATTCTCAGAGATGTGCTTAACTATAATATACCTATATCTGTAGTATTCTCTATTGATCTGTTTACTTAGGACCTAATCTTATCTGTTCTGTGGTTTCCTTTGTTTGCTGTATCATTTGAGAAGGTAGACACCTAAATTCACAGTTGAAGCAGAAAGTGGGGCCTAATGGTTGCAGAGTGGTTATGGGTACTGACATAAAATCAATTCCCCTTCTCCATTGTGTGTTCAAAATGTTTGAGATGAAGAAATCTGTCATATGATGAATCTGTCCCACTAGCTTGTGAAATGGTTGATGGTTGTACCTAGAATAGTGTCTTGAGTGGCACCTCAGATCTTCCTTCACAATTAAAGCTACTCGCCACACTTTGGGTAAAATTTTTCAACATGTTCATTTCCACCAAGTTTGGCATGGAATGTACGTATATGACACTGAAAAATGATAAAGTTGATGAAAATAAAAGTTAGATAGATATTGTTAGTTATTGATGAAAATGCAAGTAGAATGTATTGCATTGCAATAGTTTACTATCTTCTGCACACTATTTTGGGTTGTTTGTAAGAATATCTTGCAAAAATCTTATGTCAATAAGTATTTACCATTAGTCACTTTCAAAGTACTCATTTTTTATACGCCTGTTTGAAAAACGGGACGTATTTTGGGAACACCCCTGGCAGGCGGGCGGGCGTTTGTCTGTGTCTACAGGCTTTGTCCGAAGCGTATCTTCTTCATGCATGGAGGGATTTTGATAAAATTTGGCACAATTGTTCACCATTATGAGACAGAGTGTCCTGCGCAAGAACCAGGTCCCTAAGTTTAAGGTGAAGGTCACACTTAGAGGTCAAAGGTCAAATTCAAGAATGACTTTATCCAGAGCATATCTTCTTCATGAATGGAGGGGTTTTGATGTAACTTGGCACCTTTGTTCACCATCATGAGACAGTGTCCTGCGCAAGAATTAGGTCCTTAGGTCTAAGGTCAAGGTCACACTTAGAGGTCAAAGGATACATGAATGCAAACTTTGTCCGGAGCATTTCTTCTTCATGCATGGAGGGATTTTGATATAACTTGGCACAAATGTTCACCACCATGAGACGGAGTTTTTTGCGCAAGAACCAGGTCCATATGTCTAAGGTCAAGGTCACACTTAGAAGTCAAAGGTCTGATACAAGAATGACTTTGTCCGGAACATTTCTTCTTCATGCATGGAGGGATTTTGATGTAACTTCGCACAATTGTACACGATCATGCAACAGAGTGTCATGCGCAGGTCCCTTCTTTAGAATTACTTCCCTTTGTTGTTACTATAAATAGCTTATATTGTAACTTTTTCAAACTGGGGTCAAAAACTAGGCCACCAGGTCAAATCAAAGGAAAAGCTTGTTAACACTGTAGAGGTCACATTTATGACTGTACCTTCATGAAACTTGGATAGAATGTTAATCTTGATGATCTCAAGGTCCAGTTTGAATCTGGGCCATGTAGGATCGAAAACTAGGTCAACAGGTCAAATCAAAGGAAAAGCTAGTTAACACTGTAGAGGCAACATTTATGACCACATCTTAATGAAACTTAGTCAGAATGTTAATCTAGGTCACCGGGTCAAATCTTGATGATCTTTGAGTGAATAGGTCAGGTGAGCAATACAGGGCCTTCATGGCTCTA
The DNA here is from genome assembly GCF_021730395.1 of Mercenaria mercenaria. Taxonomy (NCBI): domain Eukaryota; kingdom Metazoa; phylum Mollusca; class Bivalvia; order Venerida; family Veneridae; genus Mercenaria; species Mercenaria mercenaria. Next base: position 31,855,282 of record NC_069364.1, on the reverse strand, counting down.
TTGTTTATAACTGACTGTAGGGAAAAACCAAGACCACTTTTCTGTGGTACAACATAGATGTAACTTTCAAATTTTAGGTGTATTTTAAGGTATTTCTGCCTGGTAAGGATTTTTTGTGGACTTAGAAAAACAAAAGAATTACAATAATTACTACACAACAACAGAATTAAAATTCCATTTGCAAATACAGGTGCTAGTATAAAGAAATTTGTTATGACAGGCGTATATTGCGGCATTCTCGCACTCTTGTTATAGATTTTTGGGAGACATTATATTTCACCTGTGTGGGTGAGTCCCTTTAAAGCTAGAAAGTAAACAAGCTGAATTATGTAAAGTTACTGCATTATTCTAATATTCATCCAAAAATTTTCGCCAATTTAGTGTACATTTTTAGCTACTGTTGACTTGAATTTTAAATAAAGTAAGTTTCATGAACCAGTTTCTGTGCATAAAATTGTGAAAAAGATGTGGTTATTTTACTTACCATTTTCACAATTTCTCAAGAGCAGTGTGAAGATTTTATTATCCCCTGCCAAAGGTGGAGTGCAGGCGGTCGGTGTCCAAAAGCATGTCTGCTCTCGAGTTGAACAGTTTTCATCCGGTCTTCACCAAACTTGTTGAAAACCTTTGTGGGCATAATATCTTGGCCAAGTTCAATAATCATCCAAATCGCACTCCAAGGCACTTCTTGGATTACTTCAATGAAAAACTGTGAATTTGGCCTTGTCCACCCTCTGTGAAGTTGAACAGTTTTCATCAGATCTTCACCTAAATTGGTGACAATGTTCTTGGCATAATATCTCGTCCAAGTTGGATAACCACCCAAATCGCCCTAGGCACTTTCGAATTGTGGCCCTTGAATTACTTGAAATCTGCGAAATTAGCCTTGTCCATTCGAACAGTTTTGATCTGATTGTCAATTTCATCCCACATTGAACCTCACAAATACCTTGATTCCTTCTTACTTTTTAAAGGCATACAACATCAACATAATAATATTACCTTTATGATATGTAACTGAATATTTAGACAGGAGTATTTTGTGAGTCTGGCACTCTTGTGTGATGTTACATTAAATCGTGTGCAAGGGTTCGGGAGATTAGGCGTGCACAAGATTGCATGTGCAGACTCTATGTCTATAGTAAAGTAACAGAAAACAAAGTTTCGTAACTGCAAATTTTTTTCTGTAAGAACTTAACATGCACCATGCACAGCTATTGTTGATACTGATTACGTAAGTTTCATTAAATTGTGTCAAGGGGATGGGGAGAGTTGGTGATTGTTTTCTGACAGACAGATGGACGGACGGACGGACATCTAGACAGACAGACAGACAACCAACAGGCAAAGTTTATTATATTAAGTGAAACTGAATTAGCAATTCACTGTTGTTTTCCCATTCAGCACAGTTACACTGACCTTAAGAGTAAATAAATTGATTTAAACATGAAATCACTATATGAATATAATATGAAATATTGGGCTGGGTATCACAGCTGTACAAATACGATTATATTTGTACAATGGTATATGATAAGATTTTTTAGCTGGTTGTAGGTGCAGATGGCAATATCTGGCTCAAAGATAACTGTGTGGGCCTTATCGAGGCTCTGCTGAGTTAATATGTATACAGTTACCTGAGAGCTGTAACCATATTCAACAAACAATAGAAAAAAAAATCAAATGAATAAATTACTTTGTAGCAATGTTTTTCTTACATTTTAACAAAGTGCGGGAAATCAATGTCTGTAAACAGGAAAGACAAAACATCATGGCGTTTTATAGACAAATATTGTTTTATTATTTGCAGCGTAACATTATGTATTTTTATGCCCCCCGAAGGGAGGCATGGGAGACATTTTCAACTGTCCATCCATTCGTTCGTCACAATGTTAACTTTTTGCATGAAGGCACTTAACTCGCGAACCACTGCATCCAGGACCTTCAAACTTCACATGCTGATAGTACATTTTGAGTACACAACCCCTACTGACTTTAGGGTCACCAGGTCAAAGGTCAAGGTCACAGGGCCAATGTTAACTCGTTTGTTAGTTCATTTGTCACAATGTTAACTTTTTGCATGTGGGCACTTCACTCGCGAACCACTGCACCCAGGACCTTCAAACTTCACATGCTGATAGTACTTATTGAGTACACGACCCTATTGACTTACGGGTCACCAGGTCAAAGGTCAAGGTCACAGGGGCCACTGTTAACTTTTTGTATGAAGGCACTTTACTCGTGAACCACTGTACCCAGGACCTTCAAACTTCACATGCTGATAGTACTTATTGAGTACATGATCCCTACTGACTTCCGGGTCACCAGGTCAAAGGTCATGGTCACAGGGGCCATTATTAAGTTTTTGGATGAAGGCAGTTTTCTCGCAAACTACTGCATCCAGGACCTTCAAACGTCACATGCTGATAGTACTTATTGAGTACATGGCCCCTACTGACTTTGGGGTCACCAAGTCAAAGTTCAAGGTCACCTTAAACCCTGGGATATTCCTTCAGACAGAGTTTTGCAGCACCAGTGAAGTCTCTGGAAATCCGAATCTGGTAAACAAGAACAGATGATGTCATATTTTTTTTCTGTTCATTGGTACATTCCATGTACCCATCAAAATGTTGGGGAGACAGGAATGGGCACTTACATTTACCTTGGTCTGTATGTCCTTACATACATCTGTCCATTTGTCTGTCAGTCTGTTCAAATTTGTGTTGTGCATATCTCAAAAAGCTTTTGACTTAGAGTCATCTAATTTTAGAGGATTGTTCTTCAGCATGTAAAGGTTACACCCAGGGTTTTGTTTGGCATTTCAGACCAGCATTATGGCCCATAACTTAGAAAGTTCATACATGAAGGTTCACACAGGTTTCTGAAAAAAGTATTTTACCTTGAATCATGAAACCTTACAGAGAATATTAGAGATATTACTAAGTATGTAAGGTTGTGCACTTGGTGTCTTGTTTCTGATTTCATTCAGCCAGATGAGAGTTATACCCCTTGACTTAGTCAAAAATATGCATAATGAGTCCAAAAGTTTGTGTCATATCAATCTCAAAAAGTCTTTACATGAAACATTATAGAACTGTTAATTAGCATGTGAAGTTGTGCACAATTTAATTTTTTTTTTCAATGGAGGAAGTCAATTCTTTTGTTTATCTAAATTTCTTTTAATACTGGTACCATTTTCTAACACATGTGGATATTTACAGTTATATCTGAAATTTACTGGTGCACATGATTTGTATAACATTGCACACTGCAGTCAACAGACTTTGTAAAACTGGTACACCTGTTTATACAGCACTTCTCTATAAAATAGTACAAGTACTATATTTTCCAATGTTTTCGAATTTTATGATGAAAAAATCACTTGCTGATTTGATCTGTCATGATGCAAAAATTTGAAAAGGGCAAATTTCAGGTACCCTGTTTTAGGACCGTTAAAAAACATGCCCTATTTCTAAATATATGTGGTGTCAAAGGAAAGGGAATGAATTGAAGCTTGTTTTGATGAGCAGAACTGTGAAATATGTACAAAAATGAGTAAATTATTTGTCAAGAAATAAACTGAGTGTCTAGTTTTTGATGCCAACCAGTCTGCTTTTCCTAACCTCTACCTTTTAGTTAGTAAACTTGATATAAGTCTACAGATGTGGAGCTTTGCAGCATTGTATCTCTTTCTTAGGTTTAAGGATATTAAATAGCAACGTAAAGCATCTGTAGCCCGGTCCTCTTGTTCCATGCATTGTCCTAGTAAATTTAAGGCTGTTTCCCTATGTCCAAGATTTGGTTCTCGGTCAGTTGTCCTGAGAAGGTTGGAGAGTGCTCTTTTCTTTTCATCTTGTCTTCCAAGACATCTGTAGGTCTTGTATTGTAGAAAGTACAGGTATGAGAGAGAATCAACCACAGCCCATTTTATCCAGTCAGCATCTGGGGGTCTGAAAGCTAGATCGTCTTTCGAAGATCTAAACATTTCATACTGTAGTTCATGTGGAACACATTTTATTTCATATGGCAAAAATTTAACACAGAATGCTGTAATGTGCTGTATAGCTTCTTCGTTACGATCATTAGATATTGCAAGAAATCCTTTTCTTGGAGCTTGTCTGATGTAAAGATCTCAACGACAAATAGGCTCAACAGTGTTTAGGTCGTAGCTTCTTTCAATATCCCTAAGAGTAATTTCCGTTTTCCGAGTATCCCCTGTACAGTAGTAGATTGATGCAAGCTTCAGTTTACCAGATGAAGCATCTGTATTCAAACCGAGGAAGATCCAGGTGAGAGCTTTTGCTGATACTGCATTGTAAAAATAAATGCTGCGGGATGCTAGGGCAGTTCCCAGGGATGTGCAGAAAATTGGTGCAAGAAGAGAGCATGCTGTTTTATCCACTCCTTCACATTGGTTAGAAATATCAACAAGTTTGATAATGTACTTCAGCAGTGTTTGTACAGCTTCTTCGTTACTACTGTTGCTGATAGAAGCTAGACAAGGTCTTATGACATAATCAATGTTGTGTGCAAGTGACTTTAATATATGTCCTGAAACAATATCACTTGCTTTGAATAAGCTTAAATTATTCATTTTAAGCTGAAGCCTTAAACCAAGACTTTCACACTCAATCCCCAGTAATGCTCTACACCTACCAGTTACAACATCACATAGTTTTTGCAGAATGTATGGTTTTTCTGTGTGTGGTATATTTCCTCTCATCAAATTGTTTCCAGGTATGATGAAGTGTGGACAATTTTCATTCAAAATACAGTTGTGTAGGACAAATAAACACAATGATAGGCACCCAAGTATGTTGTTTTCTCTCCAGATGTTAGAATGTGTATTTCCAATACAATGAAACATAACTGTTTTACACATGAAACTTGAAATGGTGTCTTCAAAGTATGGCTTGATAAAGGCCTTCAGTATCATCTTCATCAAGATGTAACATCGAATCTGTGTAATATTGAGATTGAACATCAAGCATCTTTCTGCTAGGGATGTTGATATTCTCCATTCAAGTTCCTCATGTTTACTGACCTTGCTTCCAACACCAACGAGGAAACATCCAGTACTGCCGCAGTATTTTCACATGTCAGCTGAAGGCCACTGACCTACGCCTTGCCAGTCTAGCCACTGCCTTGCTTGGAGAGGCCAGGATTTACAGTGATAAGCAACAACAAAGTCCTGATCGCTATGACCAGGTTGATCTTGTAATGTTTGTGCTGGACCGTGTCTTATTCCTCCTGTATAGACAGCAGCGGCTACTTCAAACATGGCTGTATTTTTTAGCAATATTTTTCCTTTTCTTTCACTGAAATAGTTATTAGGCACAGTATGATATGGAAGTGGAGTATCTTTTCTCATAGGTTGCAGAAGACAATAGCCAGGTGATACAGTATCATCCTGGATCATCAGATAATTCATTACACCCGGTTTCCAATCACTCCTATCTTGTATCACATTAAAGTCATTGAGACACATTAGTATGTCAAAGTCTGGATTAAGTAGAAATGTAGTTGTGCTCTCTGTCTGGCTGCCAAAATAATATAGTGTAACGTTGTCCCATAGTTGTAATGATATTAAGTCCATAGTTTCAGCCAGTAAAGCTGCTCTTCTTCTCTTAAGTACAATCCTCTCATCTACTCCTATATCAGAAAGAACCTCTGACAGTATTACTGACACTGACTCTATGTAATCTGGGGCTTGAAACATTCTGAAAAGTAAGTAAAGCAATAACTGATTAAGAAATACAGAAAAAAATATTCACATTAAAGGAAGTCTGTGCAGTCTGATCATGATTTGAACTGTTTGCTATCCAGTCAGACTGTATATTTTTAGTAATCACCCCTTTTAACAGTTAATGGTGCTGTCCAAATTGAAAGATGGACAAGTTTGTTATAGAAATTTAGCTGGGTAAGGGTTAAGGCTTCAGTGTGAAAAATCAGGACTTCACTCTCTAAGATTCTTATCACTTGATCATGTGTTACTGAAGGGCCATTATCCCTTACCCTGCTAAATTTCTATAATGAATGTGTCCATCTTTCAGTTTGGACACTACCATTAACTGTTAAAAGGGGTGTTTACCAAAAAGATACTGACTGAATGGCAAACAGTGCAGATTAATATAAGACTGCATGGATGTGCAGGCTGATCATGATCTACACTAGTCCGTCGCAACAGCAGAATCAATCATGTCCAGCATACTAAGGGTTATTATATGAACCAGAGTAATTTGAAAAGTGTTCATAGTGGTTAATAGACAGATTATAGGCACAAAACTTGATGCTCTGGTGGGCTAAAAATAACCATTTGGCCTTGCAGATAAAGGTCTTATGTTGTACTGTTCTCCCTGTACCTGGATTCAGTATTGTTTTGTTTTCTGGTCCTTTTGGACCATGGAGTCCATTCAGTACCTCTATAATAGAGTTACACTCAAGCTGGTGCTAGGGGCATGTTGCTGCAGCTCGGTGAATATAACTCTTTTTGGGTTGATAAATCCTGATATCAACCTATGAAAAAGTCGGTAATTGTATAATATTAACCTGCATTTTAAACTTTTGTGAAAACTTTGATATTGATTGGAAATTTAGCTTTGTATTGTGTGTGGTTGTACCTATTCAAAACATGCTTTGGGTCGGGGGGCTATATAGGAGTAAATTTTGCATGTCCCATCCCGTCCCGTCCCGTCCCGAAATCTATATGCATGGAAGGATTTTAATTTAACTTCACATTATTATTCTGCAAGACCAGATGACGTTTTGAACACATCACCTATGCCTGATGGTCAAAGGTCAAGGTCACAATTCAAGGTTAAAGATTAGGTATTTGGTTTTTGCTCCATAACTTCAGTGTGCCTGGAAAGGTTTTATTACTAAATGGATTTGATTCAAACTTAAAATAGTTGTTCAAAATCTTCACCCATATCATATGACACAAAGGTCATAACTCTTGCACCAATATTTCATAAATTATGCCCCCTTTTTACTTCGAATTTCAGGTTAAAGTTTTGATACACTTTCTCTCTATCTCAGTTGTTACTAAATAGATTTGATTCAAACTTAAAAGAGATGTTCCACCTTATCACCCACATCATATGACACAAGGTGCATAACTCTGACACCAATTTTTAGCTCCACTATTTGGAGAATAGGGGGGCTATACTACTCGCAACGACGTCAGCGTGACCCTTCTTGGTTAAAGTGTTTCGGCAACCTTTGTTTTTCTGTCATATCTTTCTTACTATTGCTTATAACTTACTGTAACTTCACATAAACATTGTCCAGTATACAAACAATGTATGTGTAGGGGCTGAGCCCATTATACCCAAGGTCAAGGTCACCAAGCTGTTATACTTAGGTTATTTTTAAGGTTAAAGTTTTTTGGCAACCTTTGTTTTTCTGTCATATCTTTGTTACTATTGCTTATATCTTACTGTAACTTCACATAAACATTGTCCAGTATGCAAACAAAGTATGTACTGGGACTGGGCCCATTTTATCCAAGGTCAGGGTCACCAAGGTCTTTTACTTAGGTTATTTTTAAGGTTAAAGTTTTTCGGCAACCTTTGTTTTTCTGTCATAACTGTTACTTTTGCTTATATCTTACTGTAAGTTCTCATAAACATTGTCCAGTATAACAAACATAGTATATGCAGGGGCTTGGCCCATTATACCCAAGGTCAAGGTCACAAAGGAGTTATACTTGGAATTATTTTCATGTTAAATTTTTTCGAAAGCTTTATTAATAGACATATCTTTGGTACTTTAAAAGATAATGATTTGAAATTAAAAACATTTGTTTATAATCATCATCTGCATGTGTGGTTACATACCCCATGACTCTAATTGTATTTTTGACAGAATTATGCCCCTTATGTACTTAAACTTTTTTGCAGTCTTCGCTTTCTGGATGTTACTTTAATGCAATATAAGATAAAGATTTGAAACTTAAAATGTATCTTTATCACTATCATCTGCATGTGTGGTAACAATCCCCATAACTCTGATTTGTATTTTTGACCAAATTATGCCCCTTTTATACTTAATTTTTTTTAACAATCTTTGTTTTCTGGACATAACTTTGGTACTATATAAGATAATGACTTGAAACTCAAAATATATCCTGCCATCATCATCTGCATTTGTTGTAACAATCCTAATAACTCTAATTTGTGTATTTGGTGGAATTATGCCCCTTGGTGTATCTTCCTCTTATATTAGAGGTCTCTTATTCAGACATATATTCATTTTACTGTCAAATCCCCGAATAGTGGAGCACGCTGTCTTACGGACAGCTCTTGTTCATGAATAATGCCCCCTTTTACTTAGAATTTAAGGTTAATTTGATGCATTTTCACTATATCACAGTTATTACGGAATGCATTTGATTCAAACTTGAAGTAGTTGTTCCACATCATCACCCACATCATATGACATAAGGTGCATAACTCTTGCACCAATATTTCCTGAATTATGCACCCTTTTTGCATAGAATTATATTTTTATAGTGTTTTCATACACTCTATCTGTACCTCTCTTATTATTTGATATTTTTTAACACAGACTCAAGCTATTGTGCAATATAATATTCATCCACCATTGGAGTCATTAAACACTCCAGTGACAGTTCTTGATAGATTTAAATGTTTTTGGTACACAGGTGTAACATCATAAAACACAGATAAAGTTCAAATTTGGCTACAAACCACAAATTTTTAGCTCATCTGATTTTTTGAAAAAAAAATGATGAGTTATTGTCATCACTTGATCAGTGTCAGCGTCGGTGTCGGCGTCGGCGTTGCCTGGTTAAGTTTTATGTTAGGTCAGCTTTTCTCCTAAACTATCAAAGCTATTGCTTTGAAACTTGCAACACTTGTTCACCATCAATAGCTGACCCTGTACAGCAAGAAACATAACTCCATCCTGCTTTTTGCAAGACTTATGGCCCCTTTTGGACTTAGAAAATATCAGATTTCTTGGTTAAGTTTTATGTTTAGGTCAACTTTTCTCCTAAACTATCAAAGCTTTTGCTTTGAAACTTGCAACACTTGATCATAAGCTGAGCCTGTACAGCAAAAAACATAACTCCATCCTGCTTTTTGCAAGAATAATGGCCCCTTTTGGACTTAGAAAATTAGATTTCTTGGTTAAAACTTGTGTTTAGGTCAGCCATTCTCCTAAACTATCAAAGCTATTGCTTTGAAACTTGCAACACTTGTTCATCATCACAAGCTGACCCCATACATCAAGAAAAATATCAGATTTCTTGGTTAAGTTTTATGTTTAGGTCAACTTTTCTCCTAAACTATCAAAGCTATTGCTTTGAAACTTGCAACACCTGTTCACCATCATAAGCTGACCTGTACAGCAAGAAACATAACTCCATCTTGCTTTTTGCAAGAATTATGGCCCCTTTTGGACTTAGAAAATTAGATTTCTTGGTTAAAACTTGTGTTTAGGTCAGCTTTTCTCCTAGCTATCAAAGCTATTGCTTTGAAACTTGCAACACTTGTTCATCATCACAAGCTGGACCCCATACAGCAAGAATTATTACTCTATTCAGTTTTTTATAAGAATTATGGCCCTTTTTGGACTTAGAAAATATCAGATTTCTTGGTTAAGTTTTATGTTTAAGTCAACTTTTCTCCTAAACTATCAAAGCTATTGCTTTGAAACTTGCATCAGTTGTTTACCATCATAAGCTGACTCTGTATATCAAGAAACATAACTCCATCCTGCTTTTTGTAAGAATTATGACCCTTTTTGGACTTAGAAAATCATGGGTAGGACAATATTTCTATTATACAGAGACATAAAAATCAGATGAGCGTCAGCACCCGCAAGGCGGTGCTCTTGTTTTATGTAGTTATGGCCCTTTCCAACTTAAAATTTGCCAAACTCATTGTTGCCAGACTGTTAATAACTCACGAAAGGCTTGACAGATTTAGGTAGATTTTGGTACACAGGTGTAACATCATAAAATACAGGTCAAGTTCAATTTAAATTGCACCTTCTAGTGGCCATGTCTTTCTTATGGTTGCCATTCTTCTGTGACAAGACCGTATTGTGGGGGTATTTGGCACTCCTGTGACAGTTCTAGTTTTAAATCTACATACTCAAGTCCCTGTGAAATAACTGTTTTGAATGAACCCATAAAATTGTAAATTAATTCAAGTTAATATAACTTTAAATGTGTTACATACCTTTGTTTGGTTTGAAATAAGCAAATGGATTTTTATAAACCTCTTCAGATCAGATCGGATATTTGAAATGCCTAGTTACGGTTTTTCCTATTTTACTTCCGCTTTCTGTTTGAACAGGAGGATAACTCAAACATTTAATCTGGATTTGATAGCCAGTTGTTACCTATCTTAATCCTATACCCTGCTATATTTCTAAAATGGACTGGTCCATCATACAAGCTTGGTAGGACCACCTATTATCCTCTGCCAAAGGCGGAGGGATATAGTTATGGCGTTGTCTGTCTGAAGGTCATCCGTTGGTCCGTCCTGAGCCATATCTAGGAAGTATTTTAGAACATTGAAGTAAAACTATATAATATTTGTTCACCACTATAGGGAAATGCAGTACATCAGGTTTCAGTCAGATTGCCCAAGTAACACCAAAGTTATGGCCCTTAGTAGTTTCTAGTGTTAACTGTATACTACAGTATGTCTAGGTATTTCGAATCTAAAGCAGTTCCAAATCACTTCAATTTTTTTAGTAACACAAATAATACCACAAACTTTTGAGAAGTTGCGTGTTATATTGTTCTTGCAGGGGAGATAAATGTTGTAAAAAGTGATTCGGAACTAATTGACTGACTACGTTTGGAAATGACCTCATATAAAATTGAAGGCTTTCTTATTTTCAAAATAACTTTTTTGCAGATGGAAATAAACAGTCATGGCTATATTTTGGAATGTTTATTGCGTATTTTTCATAATTCTGTATATTTTTCTTTAAAATGGCAATTATTTGCAAATTTTCGACGAAAATCAGTATGTACCCTGTGACCAAACTAGTAATCCAAGAAATGAAATTATACCTTTTATTTTTAGCTCACCTGAGCAATGCTCAGGTGAGTTTTTCTGATCGCTCGATGTCCGGCGTCCGTCGTCCGTCGTCTGTTGTCTGTCTGTCAACATTTAGCTTGTGTATGCGATAGAGGCTGTATTTTTCAATTAATCTTCATGAGTATTGGTGAGAATGATAACCTTGATGAAATCTAGGCCGAGTTCGAAAATGGGTCATCTCGGGTCAAAAACTAGGTCACTAGGTCAAATCAAAGAAAAACCTTGTGTATGCGATAGAGGCGGTATTTTTCAATTGATCTTCATGAATTTTGGTCAGAATGATTGCCTTGATGAAATCTAGGCCGAGTTCGAAAATGGGTCATCTGGGATCAAAAACTAGGTCACTAGGTCAAATCAAGGAAAAACCTCGTGTATGCGATAGAGGATGTATTTTTCAACTGATCTTCATGAAATTTAGCCAGAATGATTACCTTGATAAAATCTAGGCCGAGTTCGAAAATGGGTCATCTGGGGTCAAAAACTAGGTCACTAGGTCAAATCGAAGAAAAACATTGTGTATGCAATAGAGGATGTAGTTTTCAATTGATCTTCATGAAATTTGGTCAGAGTGATTGCCTTGATGAAATCTAGGTCGAGTTTGAATATGGATTATCTGAGGCCAAAAACTAGGTTACTAGGTCAAATTAAAGAAAAATCTTGTGTTTGCGATAGAGACTGTTTTTTTTTCAATTGATTTTTTATGAAATTTGGTCAGGATGATTGCCTTAATGAAAGCTAGGTCGATTTTGAATATGGGTCATCTGAGGTCAAAAACTAGGTCACTTGGTCAAATCAAAGAAAAAACTTGTGTATGTGATAGAGGCTGTATCTTTCAATTGATCTTCATGAATTTTGGTCAGAATAATTTCTTTGATAAAATCTAGGTCGAGTTTGAACATGGGTCATCTAGGGTCAAAAACTAGGTCATATCATAATCTAAGAAAATGCTTGTTTTATCACAAGAGACCAATTTTTTGGTCCAATCTTAATGAAAATTGGTCAGAATATTTGTTTCCATGAAATCACTAGGTCAAACATGTTTTACACTGTTATGGTGTGTTTCTTAGGTGAGCGACCTAGGGCCATCTTGGCCCTCTTGTTTCATCTTGTCATATGAACACTAAACCCCAAAGGACACAATTCTGTTTGACATATTGAACGTTTTCTGTTAGGTGATTCGGAACTGCTATACACACTGTATTATTATTAGGTACTATATATTTGGCAATTCTGCTTCATAACTTGTGATATATTTGACCTAGAACTACGATTTAGATCACTGTAATGTGGTAGTGCACACACAATTTCGCCATGATTTCTATAGTAACCAGAGTTATTGCACTTTAATTGTTTAAGAATCCACATATTTGTACAAAACAAACGAACCCGGTGAGTGAGTGAGTAAGTGAAATTTGTAGAAATTTATTGAACTTCCTTAACTTGAACATTTATTATTAACATGTGAAGTTGTGTACCCACACCCCACCACCCTGGTCACACCCCTTCCCCCTCCCCAACCCCTCACCCCCAAAAAATGTTTTTATGCCCCCGAAGGGAGGCATATAGTTTTTGAACCGTCTGTCGGTCTGTCAGTCTGTCCGCAATTTTCGTGTCCGGTCCATATCTTTGTCATCGATGGATGGATTTTCAAATAACTTGGCATGAATGTGTACCACAGTAAGACGACGTGTAGCGCGCAAGACCCAGGTCCGTAGCTCAAAGGTCAAGGTCACAGTTAGACGTTAAAGGTCATTTTTCATGATAGTTGGGCGTGTCCGGTCCATATCTTTGTCATCCATGGATGGATTTTCTAATAACTTGGCATGAATGTGTACCACAGTAAGACGACGTGTCGCGCACAAGACCCAGGTCCGTAGGTCAAAGGTCCTAAACTCTAACATCGGCCATAACTATTCATTCAAAGTGCCATCGGGGGCATGTGTCATCCTATGGAGACAGCTCTTGTTTCATTTTTTCTTTTATTAGCTCACCTGAGTACAAAGTGCTCAAGGTGAGCTTTTGTGATCACCCTGTGTCCGTCGTCAGTCGTCTGGGACCGTCATCGTCAACAATTTGACTGTTAACATTCTAGAGGTCACAATTTTGGCCTAATCTTAATGAAACTTGGTCAGAATGTTACCCTCAATAAAATCTTGGCCGAGTTTGATATTGGGTCATCTGGGGTCAAAAACTAGGTCACCAGGTCAAATCAAAGGAAAAGCTTGTGTACACTCTATAGGTCACAATTTAGGCCCAATCTTAATAAAACTTGGTCAGAATGTTACCCTCAATGAAATCTTGGATCAGTTTGAGATTGGGTGATCTGGGTTCAAAAACTAGGTCACCAGGTCAAATCAAAAGAAAAGCTTGTTAACACTCTAGAAGTTACAATTTTGGCCTAATCTTAATGACACTTGGTCAGAATGTTACCCTCAATAAAATCTTGCAGGAGTTCGATATTGGGTCATCTGGGGTCAAAAACTAGGTCACCAGGGCAAATCAAAGGAAAAGCTTATTAACACTCGAGAGGACATGATTTTGGCCGAATCTTAATGAAACTTGGTCAGAATGTTACCCTCAATTAAATCTTGGACGAGTTTGATATTGGGTCATCTGGGTCATGTTTTTATTTCGATGTAAATGAGATGTGAAACCAAAATTTGTAGTCCTGTTTGGCGCCATATAACCTATACTGTGTTGGTGCACCGTAAAACCCAAATAAATCAATAAATCAATCATCTGGGGTCAAAAACTAGGTCAACAGGTCAAATCAGTTGAAAAGCTTGTTAACACTGTAGAGGCAACATTTATGACTATATCTTCATGTATCTTGGTCAAAATGTTACTCATGTTGATCTCAAAGTCCAGTTTGAATCTGGGTCATGTAGGGTCAAAAACTAGGTCACAAGGTAAAATCAAAGGAAAGGCTAGTTAATACTCCTGAGGGCACATTTATGACCATATCTTAATGAAACTTGGTCAGAATATTAATCTTGATGATCTATAGGTCAAGATCAATTCTGGGTCAGGTGTGGCCAAAAACTAGGTCAGTGTCAAATCAAAGGAAAAGCTTGTTAACACTTTAGAGGCCACATATATGACTGTATCTTCATGAAACTTTTAGTCAGAATGTTTGAATCTGGGTCATGTGGGGTCAAAAACTAGGTCACTGGGTCAAATCAAAGGAAAAGCTAGTTAATACTTTAGAGGCCGCATTTTTGACCATATCTTAATGAAACTATCTTGATTATCTTTGGGTGAATAGGTCAGGTGAGCGATACAGGGCCTTCGTGGCCCTCTTGTTTTTAACTAACCTTCCATGAATATTTATCAACATGTGAAGTTGTGTACTCACACCCATTTGGTCACACACCCTCTCCCTCCCAACCCCGCAACCCACAAATTTTTTTGCTTTCAGTTTTTCTTTCTAGCTCACCTCAGTTATCATCACGCTGTGTCCGTCATGCGTCCGTAAGTCATCAACAATTGTATTTAAACGACATCTCCTCCAAAACCACTGAATGGATTTTGATGAAACTTGACACAGATGTTCATTGGATAGTCCTCTACCAAAGTTGTTTAAACAGTTCGCTTGGTTGCATATAGGGGCCTCCAGAGCTAAAAATAGAAAAATCTTCAAACAACATCTCCTAAGCAGATGGTCTGATTTTGAAATAATTTCACTCAAATGGTCCATATGTCACCCTCTACCAAGTTTGTTCATATTATACAGATTCTTCAAAAAATAAATGGCCACCAGTGTGTGTGGTCTCTTTTAAGTATATGTATATAGTGGAAATTAAAAAAATCTTCATGTGTGGAACTCTTAGCCCAATTTTAAAATAATTGTACACAAATGGTTCTTGTGTGACCCTCTACCAAGATTGTTCTTATTCTGATTGACATCAAAAAACATGGCCGCCAGGGGGAGTGGTTACTTTTTCCTATATGTAGTAGAAACTTGGAAAATCTTCTTGTATAAAACTGTTAGCCCGCATTTGAAACAATTTCACACACATTGTCCTTGTGTGACAAATATTTTTCTGGTTTGTCAAAACACATAGCCGCCAGAGGGTGTGGTCACTTTTCATCAACAGCTTCTTTAAACTGCATCTCATCCATAACCACGGAATGGATTTTGATGAAACATTACACAAATGATCTCTGGGTAGCCCTCTTTCATGGTTGTTTGAATGATTCGGGTTCATTGAACATACGGGCCTTTTTGGTTAAAAAATATGTTTTCAGTTATCAGACTTTAACCCTTCTCATGCTGGACACGATTGATTCTGCGTTTGCCACCAGTGTAGATCATGATCAGCCAGCACATCCATGCAGTCAGATCATGATCTGCGCTGTTCACCATTCAGTCAGTGTCTTTTAAGTATGCACCCCTTTTAACATTAATTTTAATGTTTTTTTCATAATTGAAAGATGGACAAGTTCATTATAGAAATTTAGCAGGGTAAGGGTTAAAAGCCTTTTTCTCTAGAGCTTTGATATTTGGCATGTGATATAAGGGTTTGACTCTCTACCATACTTGTCCAAATTATTGCCCTAATGTCAAAAGTGGCCATGCCCTTGTGTGTGACATATACTACAAATTGTTTAAATGGGTCAACCGTGTTGTTATACTTATAAAATAGACTGGCCCGATTTATAGTATGATGTGGTTGGGTGTGAGCCATGGAAGACATGCTCTCTTGTTGGTTAGATATCTTCCCTGACCGGTTTCGTTCAGCAGTTGTGAACTTCTTCAGAGGACTTGACCGTAATGACTTTTAAGGCAAGTTTGGTTTTGCATTATGTGCAGTGTGATGCTGCATTCTGGTTATATACTCTCTGGTGCTGGTTGGTGCCGGTGCCAGAGCCGGTATGGGGCCGGTTTGGCTTTTATATGGCTTTCTGGGATACTCCTGGAGCCGGCTTGGTGCCGGTTTCTATTTTTAGCGATGCTATGGTGCCGGTAACTCCAGCATCGGCAACTATCTATGCAACCTTACACTTGCCTCTAGCTATGCCAGCACAACAGTTAACCCGGGCACTAATAATACAGCGCCACACAATAGAGTGAAAATAAACGTGCAGTAATAGTATATCAAATCAAAATCATTGAAATCATGCAGAATGACCCAGAGACAGCAAATAACACAAAAATATAAGATATAACAGGTAATACTCTTGGATCCACGAGCTTTGTACTCTAAACCCAGTAGGGATCAATATTTATGGATAGAATACTCAGCTATTTCATTTTTAATTTATTTGGCCCGATTTATAGGTTGGTCAGGGCTACGATATGTACAGTATTTTGCCATTGAAATATTTCTATAAAATGCTTCCCCTTTCATTTGGATCTGTCCATGTTTACAAACACGCTTGTTTATTTTATGGACTGTAACTATAGGTTTGTATATAAGAAACTTTGTAAATCTTCTCTGAATCAATAATAGCTAGAGCCTTGATAATTGGCGTGTGATATCAGGGTTGTACTGTCTACCGTAATTGTTCAAATTATTGCCCTAGGTTCAAAAATGTGTGTGACATATATATAATATAGACTAACATAGAAAAAATCTAACAGTGTTTATGTACCATTACGTTATACAAACACATTTGAAGCCTTGTATACAAGTGAGCGCTCAAGGGTCAATGACCCTCTTGTTTTTTTAAACCTTAAACCTTCTCTGAATATCTATCAACATGTAAAGTTGTACCCTCCACCTCACTCCTCCGACCCCGTCACCCCCACAGCACCCCGATCATGCAGCCCCACCCCCATATTTCAGATTTCTTACTGCTCTCTTAAGGACATCTGTTCTTTTAAGTTCAAATGTACATGTAAACCACACCACAAACCCATGTGGGGGATAACAATTCATCTAGTTTGCTTGTTTCATGTTGATTTGTTTTAAAGTGATGTAATTGAATTTTCAGGCGTGATTGGAGCCATAGTTCCCTGGAACTTTCCACTGATGTTGCTTACATGGAAAGTGTGTCCAGCTCTTGCTATGGGCAACACAATAACTCTTAAGCCTGCCACCTACACGAGACTGTCTGCCCTGCTGTTAGCCGAGATTTGCTCAGAGGCAGGACTTCCCCCTGGTGTGTTCAATGTGATCACAGGAAGTGGACAGATGGGAAGCATGCTGGCAGCACATGAAGATGTCGACAAAGTGGCTTTCACAGGCTCAACTGGAGTAAGATTTTTTCTGTCAGATTTATTGATCTTGTCTAGTGACTGTTAAGCATCATTCTGTTTAATTCCAACCCTTCTCATTTGAAGTTTTGCTTATGCAGTTGCCACCTTTGTCCAAAAGATAATGCTTTTGTCTAAAGTTTTATCCAAGTTGTTGTCCCTGAACAAAAAACAAGTGGTGACCATATTTGAAAGTCATTTAAACTGTTTTATATATAGATGTCCCAGTTTAAAAGTAAAAGTTTGGCCAGTGGTGCAGACAGTTGATATATGTACTTGTATATTCATGTTTAGGTAGGGCAGACACTGAGAAGGTTGATTGCTGGTACTGGGAAAAAGTTGTCACTGGAACTGGGAGGTAAATCTGCAGTGATTGTGTTTGAGTCAGCAGATCTAGACAGTACTGTGGAAGGTCTAGTTGATGCCATATGGTTCAATCAGGGACAGGTAAAATTCTTTTAGATATTTTCATATTTTCATTTCTTATTTGATAACAATATGTAAGTTATAAAATTATTATGGCAGAAAGTTTGCATACTTATGTCAATTTGATTCTTTTGTAACTGTAAAGGTTAGTATGTCATTCTGTAGTCTGACATCCTTCTGAAGATTAATGCTTGAGTCACATTTTTACAAACACAGAATATAATGTATTCTTCTTAATAACTAAATATACATATCGTGAGCTGAGCGCGAATCTGTTGTTACTGTATATGAATTAAGAAGAAGGTACAATAGTTTCATGCTCAGAATCCTAGATATTGTTATATGGAGTTAATTGGCTAGAATTTAGACAATGTCTATTTGTCTACACACATAATGCTGTGTAACTTGTTTATTTAGGTATGCAGTGCTGGGTCAAGGCTTCTTGTTCAGGAATCAGTCTATGGAAGATTAGTTGGAAAATTGAAAACCAGACTGACTCACTTCAGAGTAGGTGACAGTCTAGATAAAACTGTAGACATGGGTGCCATTGTGGATGACTCACAGAAAAAAACTATAGATGAGTTTGTTGAAGATGCACGCAGAGAAGGGGCAGAGGTAATACATTGCAGGGCTTACTTGGATTCTCTTTCTTATAAATGTATGTTTATTGTAGTCTATACAGATTTACTTTGATTTGGTTTGGAGGAAAACTTAAGCTCCTTGCTGATTACATTGAGCTGATTTGTGTACAGATCTTAAAGTTTTTATGAATCACTATAAAGTCTAGTTCCTAGAAAAAAAACCAGATTTGGTGCCATATTGGGAGGCATGGGTTTTGAACCATTGACCTCTAGATTTACAGGTCAGCACCTTTTCCACAGGATATTTGTTTATTTTAACCATGTTTGAGTCTGCTTCTTGAAAAAGTATTGTATCTGTTCTGTATTAGGTGGTGACTTTTTAAATTCCAAATAATTACCACAGACATGAGTGGCCAAGACTTTATTCACATTGCCGCCTCTAAAACTTTGCTTTGAAAGGATAATTTTTCTGTCTGTTAAATCATAAGCATTGCATCTTTGCCAGTTATATCAGACAGCATGTTATCAAAGACTGCTTCTCATCTCCCAGTATTTTACAGGTTTAAAAGGTTCTCTTCATTTAAGGTGTAATTTATTCAGAGTATAGACAGATTTGACACAGTCATGTTTTACTGTTGCAAGTTGTACACAATATTTATAACCCTATGAAAAATCAGTGAAATGTGTTAGGTTGATATACTTTTCTGTTATTCAGGTTTATCAGGCTACAGCTTGCATTCCAACTAGGGGCTGTTTTTATCCTCCAACACTTATCACAAATGTACAGACTGTGTCTAGAGTTGTAGCAGAAGAGGTAAGGTTTAAGACTGATTCACAGTTTATGAAAATAAATGTCAATATAATGATTTGTCTGAAATGTCATGCATGTTATTATGAATTACTTAAAACCTGTCCCAGATGTAGATATTAGCATTAAAAAAGTTATTATTGTATGGATGTATAAATAGGAAACAAATAAATTTGAACAGCCATTTTATGGACTTCTCTACAGAAAATGAACTTCTTTGCAGGACAAGTGTGTTTCATGCTGAACTTCAGCATCCAGTAATACATGTATAAGGTTATTAATAAAAATAATATTATAAATTGGCCTTGTTATTTGTCTTAAGGATGTCACATTGTTTCAAGGCCAAGGGTGAATATGATTGCCGGATGACATATAATAGGGCCAGTATGAAATCACATGATTAGTGATAATAATTATCCTATTATTCAACTCCATGTCGGCCCCCTCAGTTTAACTGATCAGAGTATTTGAATCGCATATTTTCTCATATTCACTATTTTTCATATTGGTTCAGTGAGGTTCTACTGGCATATGATATGCACAATTTATCTAATACTGTGTCCAATATTTCAGCTGAATAATAAATTGCCAAAAAGAACATAAGTTAAGTGTATAAAATAATTTATATTTACAGATATTTGGTCCAGTATTGGTGGTGTTACCCTTCAGAACAGCCAAGGAAGCAATAACATTGGCTAACAACTCAATGTACGGTTTGGGTGGCAGTGTGTGGACAGAAAATATCTCCCTGGCCATGGAAGTTGCTATCAGTATAAAAGTAAGTCATGTGGCCAGCAGCATCTGTTTGGTTCAGTAGTTTAAGACAATGGGTGCATGGTTATAAAACTGAGTTTAGAGACCAGTTTAGGAATACCACCTTGTCTTTAGTGAATTCAAAACTGTACATTCAGTTTTTTTGACAGGATTCCTAACTCAGCTTTTTAACACACGGGTCCATGAATTCGTGTTGGTCCAGGGTTTGAAAGAATGGAAATGTCTGGCTAGACTTTACAATCTCTGCAAGTAATGTTTGCTACATGTTTCAGTATGCTTCCATGCAAAATTACTCTTGATACTATGTACTGCACTTACTGATATTTTTGTGTCCAACTACACATTCATTGTGTAAACAGACACAAAATTTTGTTTCCTACCAGGTCTTTGTGTAGTAAAATGATTTCAAGTTGAGATATAGTATTGAATGACCCTTCATGAAGAATGAAACTGTTTTGTATTATTTGACTGAATAAGATCCACTATTGTTAGAATAGTGAGAGCTATTCTAGTACTTACTCATTTGCCAGAAATGGCGGCAGTGGCGGCACCACCTCTTGGTGAAACTTTTGCATGCATATCTCATCAATCATTGTATGTACTGGTTTGAAACTTTACACAAAGCTTGCTGGTCACGAGACCTACTGAAATAGTATTGACTGATAAAAACTATGGCCGTGGCCGAGTGGTTAAGGGTGCTGACTTCAAATCACTTGCCACTCATCGATGTGGGTTAGAGCCTTACACGGGGCTTTGAATTCTTCATGTGAGGAAGCCATCCAGCTGGCTTATGGAAGGTCGGTGGTTCTACTGCCCGCTCGTGATGAAATAATGCACGGAGGTGCACCTGGGTCTTCCTCCACCATCAAAGCTGGAAAGTCGCCATATGACCTATAATTGTGTCAGGGCGACTTTAAACCCAACAAAATAAATATATAAAAACTATGGCCCTTTTGTACCTAAAATTTGGTTAAAGTTTTGTGTGCAACTAACTGTCAAGCTTTGTCTTAGTAACAACTATATATATTTGATTGAAACTTCAACCAAGAGTGTGAAGTTTTTTCATTGGTAAGATCTGCTGTAATGCAGATATCTGATATGACGATGTTACGTGTGTACTAGTGTACAGTTGTAGCTTAACAAGTGTAATGATCTCTGGGAATGTCTGGCTTCTAGTGACATTATAACAATTTCTGTTTATAAGAAATTGTAAACGTACAGGTTATTAATCTATCAGTTTGAATGAAAGAAAAAAGCAAAATGTTTTATTTATTATTGTTCATGAATATTTGTGGATATTTTAGACCGGAACAATGTGGGTAAACTCTCACAACATGTTTGATGCAGCAGCAGGTTTTGGTGGATACAAACAGAGTGGGTATGGTAGGGATGGAGGCAAGGAGGTATGTTTGCACACAGGTTATAGATATTTGTGCATAAAGTATTTAGGGCTCACACATTAGATTTTGCAGTTAGGAAGAAAAAAAAACGGTCTTTGAATAATTAACAAATCCTCATCCTGTGCAATATCAGTTAATTTCTTTTTCGGATTCCAGTAATTTTTTTTTTTTGTGGAATTTACTCAGCCATAAAATAACTTCTAAAATCCTTAATTTGTACAGCTTATGTTACCTGAATGACACTATTGAGATCACAACATTATTTAGCAGAGGCCACCATGCCCAAGTTGTTAAGGTCACTGACTTTGTATCTGCCCTTCACAGCTGTGGGTTCAAAACTGCTCTTAGGGTATAGAATTCTATCATGTGAGAAAACCATATAGCTGGCATATGGAAGGTTGATGGTTCTACCCGGGTGTTCACAGTTGTATGAAATAAAGCCACCATATGACCTGTAACTGAGTGTGACGTGAAACCCAACAAACAAATACTATTATTTCTGTATTAAACAAATGGATTGCAGAATTATGGCAATGAAATGGAAAAATGAAGCCATGTAGTTTTCAGTGAGGTACAAGCGTTATAACTGGTATATATTGATAGACGATATTATTTAACAGCTGAGTGGTTATATCTCTGACTTTGAATCACTTGCCTCACACTGCTGGGGTTATTTCTTGTGAGGAAGCAATCCAGCAGAAGATTGGCGATTCTACCTACATGCCTGCCCAGGATGAAGTCCTGCAAAGAGGGGCACCTGCAGTCCTTATCCACTATCAGAATACTGAAAAGTCACCATAAGATCTATGGTTGTGTAAGTGCAGAATTAAACCCAGCAGAAAAAAAAGTAAACAGTAACATTAAAACTAACAATTATCTCTATTAGAACCATTAGGATACCACCTGTTGCATCTATTTAAATCGAATTTTAGGGATTGTATGAGTATGTGAGGCCTTCCTGGGAGTCGAGACCACGTCCGGCTAGTGTTGAACTTGACCTGAAAACATTTGGTGCAACTATAGCCAATAGACCAACATTAGGTGCTGGATCAAATGATGGCCAAATACCAAAGTAAGCTAGATTAAATTTTTGCCATTAAGATGGGTTCTATTTCAATTTGCACAAGGGATACCGTATTATACAGTTATTGCATGTTTTGCCGATCTGTAGAAAAAATTTGGTAGAGGTCTGGATGTACAAGGGTCACTAGTTTTGACTATTGACTGGCAAGCTATTCAATAAGTATTTTATTTAGAAATTATCAGAAAGAAAGTTTCATATTTACTCTCCCACACCACTGTTATTTCTCCCACACCACTGTGGTGGGAGACATATTGATTTTCTCCTGTCTGTGTGTGTGTGTCTGTCACAAATCTTGTCCGCACTCTAAGTCGAACATTTCTCATCCAATCTTCACCAAACTTGAACAAAATGTGTTTGCCAATAAGTCCTCAGCCAAGTTCTGTAACTAGCCAAATCAGCCCAGGCACCTCAGCATTATGGTCCTTGAATTACCGAAAATCGCTCTGTACACAGATGCCAGTATCCGCACTCTAAGTCATTGGTGCATGGTTGACTCAGATACATAACTATTCAGATGATTAGGCAGTTGTGGGAGACATGCGCTTTTCTCAAAAGCAGCTCTAGTTTTCTTGAAGTTCGACTTTAGTCCAATAAAATTTCATGTTAAACTGTAAATAGATCAGTAGTCATGTAATCTGCCTTGGGTGTTATGCCATTCTAAATATTTCATTAAAAGAGAGAACAGAGTTATTTTATAAAATGTCCTTTTTTATGATGCCTAGAACGTTATAAGACTGGAAATGAAGAAGTCAAGAGTTTGATCTCTCCCTCCTACTGATTTTGTAGGCAGATTGCTAGTTACCTCTTGAAGCTTGTTTTAATTTCGGTAAAGAATCCAAGAATACTTGAAAAATGAATTGAGTGCCTTTATATAAGCTGAGCTGTTAAGAAAATGACATTAAATCTGTATCAGACCAACAAACAGACAAGTCCTTTTATCTAATAAATTTGAGGAAATTTTAGTGTACTAATTTCTTGGTGCAAAAATAATAACTGCTGATAAAGTAAGAAGCTTGGACATACATGTAAGTATTACATTAAGATAATGAAAACTTTATTATCAATTCTATCTGTGTTCAGGATTGACCGTACATACAAGATGTATTATGGGGGAGCCCAGAAGAGACCAGATGCTCCCTATGCCCGTCCTGTGATAAACCCTGACGGTAAAGTGGTTGGCCATGTTGGAGAGGGTAACAGGAAGGACATCAGAAATGCAGTCGAGGCTGCCCATAATGCTGCTTCTGGGTAACTTTGAAGTTTTTAAAATACAGTTAAATATCGTTACCTCGATATCGGTTAGCTCGATACTCCGGTTAGCACGATGTGTTTTAGTTGGTCCCGATTTTTCCCTGTATATTCTAATGTAATTATTCATCATTACCTCGATATGATTAGCTTGATATTTTGTTTAGCTCGATGAGATTTTTCAGTCCTGTCAACTTACCTGTAATGTTTTAACACCTGGTTTCGTCGATATCAAAGCGTGTCAAAAAATATCCATGATATTTGTAAGGTGTGAAAAGCAACCTATTGTTGTCCGGTGATGTATTTATCATAATTAAGTTAGTGTGCTTACTATTTAATCTTAAATCCAATTCAAATGTTAGGAAGTTTGCATTTAATTCCCAATAATTAGTCTTATAAAACAGCGTGCAAGCGGGCAGTTTGTTTTCCAATATAACAACTAATTTGGATGAAATGTTTTTCTGTATCTGCCATTTAAGAATGAGTAACAATATGCGTATTACACAGGCAAATTTTCGTTATCGAAGCACAGTCAAAATGACTACTCAACTAGGAACATTACAGCTGCATTCAGACTTGTTTATGGAAGGAATAAAATGCTAATGTTTACACATATATTTTGAAAAATTTAAAACTTAAATGTATGTATTTACTATTTAATTAAGATGGGTTTTTTTTTGTCAATAAAATTAAAATCGTATTTAGGTTATATTATTTATTTCCCCTTTCAAACCCTCGGAAAAAAATCATTGGATATAGTGACAATATAGACGTCCGACACAAGTACAAAGTTGTCCCACATAGTCGATATCGTAAGGTCGAACTTCGGATACGTCGATGCAATTTTTACAGTCCCTTGAATATCGAGGTAACGGTATTCGACTGTATTTTCATATTGGTATATTGTTTTGCTCATTGTCGGTTGGCCTGTCAGTCAGTCGGTAGACCATTTGGCTTCTGAACGATGACTAAATTATGCATAGGCTACAGTGGTCAGACTCAGTAGGATATTTCCTGTGGTCTGTAGATATTTGTTTTAGGGGTTAGTAGGTCATAGGTCTGCATGACATTGGGACAAAACATTTATACTCAATAGCTGAAGTATGTTTTTACCTACAGACATTAGACTTCATAGGATTATTGTCTGTGTCAAGAAGATGACCATATTGTTTTTGTTTTTTTGGGGGTGGGGGTTGGGGGGGGGTCAATAAATCAAAGTAAAAGGAGTGCCCTTGACAGTGAAAATGGTTCTGCTCAGTAACTAAAGAAAACTTTGTTCTACAGCTCTCAAATATAGCCTTTTACTTGTCATTAGATGACCCATAGAGTTTTGGAGACCAGTAGAAGAAAGGTCAAGGTCAAAGGTTTCTGATCAGTATTGGGAGAATGCTTGAGCCAATGACCTTAAAACTTAATGATTGCCAGTAGAGATGACTCCAGTTGTTTTTATGCCCTTGAATGTGGGCATATTAAAATGGCACTGTGTCCGTCTGTCTGTGAGTTCATGTGTGCATCCATTTAAATTCTTGTCTGTTCTGTAACTTTGCCATCCAGAAAGGGATTTTGAAATGACATGGCATAAATGTTCACCATAATGAGACGTGTCATGCGCAAAACCCAGACCTCCAGCTCCAAGGTCAAGGTCACACTTAAAAGTCAAAGGTTGACATGGTCTTTTTCTTGTCTGGTCCATTTATCAAGGGATTTGAAAATAATTTGACACAAATGTTAAACCATATTAAGGAAGTGTGTCACACTTATGACTCGGATCTCTCAGGTCAAGGTCATGTCACAAAATGATCCATACCTAAACTATTCTGGCATATTTTGCACAGACAACTGTAGCATTCTTGGGCACGCTTCGGGGGCATTTGTGCCAATAGTTCTTGTTGATCTCATTATATCAAATGTCATGGTCAAATAATATTTATTACATACACCAGTGAGTTTCCTCCAATAGGCCATCAAGCAGGGCATATGTGGTTTACAAACATGTCTTGTTAAGGACTCTCTTTGCAGGACATGCTTCCTTTCTGCTAAAAGATATTATTTAAATATTATAGAAGTTACTTTGGACTGCTATATAAATTTATGTGTTACAATGAATTTGTCTGGAAATGTATCCAATATTTAGATTTAATTTATACTCTCGTGTGTGAAATATTTTGTGTTTTGTTACTAATTCCGCTAGTTTTGCAGAAATAAGACATATTCTTTTGTAAATTGGCTTTAAAATGCAACATGTATTTCCATAATTGTATAAAGTCACAGAAAAGGAATATGCTTTATAGACTGTTTTATGCAATAATGTACATTTTTAAGCTGGGGCAAGAGAGCTGCACACAATAGAGCCCAGATTGTGTATTACATGGCGGAAAACCTAGAGATACGTAGGGAAGAACTTGCAGGGAGACTTCAAGAAATGACAGGGAAGAAAATGGAGGAAGCATTGAGGGAAGTGGATCTGTCTATCAACAGATTGTTCCACTGGGGAGCTTACTGTGATAAATATGGAGGTTCTGTTCAGGTAATATACTATGTTGATTCAACATTCAAATGCAGTAATTGCTGAAATTTTCATGAAACACTCTACCTTTGTACTGAAGAAGGAGAGAATAAATTTTTATGCATATGCAGGGATTCACCTTACAATTGGTTGTTTTTGTTATATATCTGTGACAAGGGCTGACACTGTGATGTGTTTATGATCTTCAACTCTTAATCACTTGCCCCTCATATCACCTCTTAGAAATCAAACTAGTGATTACTCAGTACTTTTTGGTGTAAAATTCTTTCATATGTATTAAATTACTGCTGGTTTTTAAAAGGTTGATGGTTTTCCCAAATGCACGACCCCTGCAAGAAATAATGCCTTCACATGATAATTTTTTTTGTTGGGTTTAACGTCGCACCGACACAATTATAGGTCATATGGCGACTTTTCACATGATAAAGCAGGAAAAGTTGCATATGGTCTGAATTATGTTAGTAAAGCTGAAATACCTGACAAAACTAACAAACCTGCAATACTGAAGATGCTTGAATGATTTAGATTTTACATTTTAGGAAACAACATTATATGGAGCAACAATAAAGATACATGAGCCAGTTGGAGTGATCGGTATAGCCTGTCCCGATGATTACCCTTTACTAGGATTTGTATCCCTGTTTGCACCAGCTGTTGTCAGAGGAAACACTATGGTCATTATACCTAGTGAGAGATATCCTCTGATGGCCATGGATCTTTATCAGGTCAGTGTTTTAAATACCATTTGTAAGTATAAGATTTAAATCAGTTAGTGATTCCATAGAGAATACTTGGACACTCAGTTATGGGCTGGTGGCCAACATCAGTAAATAAATCGTCATTGTCAGTTATGGTGTCATCGGTTTTCCTGATGAGAACTGCTGACTAGTGCAGTTTTAGATTGTTCTGAATGACAAGTTTTTTTTTTCATATTTTCTTTGTTTTTTAGTTGGATGAATTTGGTTTGACAGTGTTATTGATATTTGAACACTTTAGTGGTTGATGATAAGTAATTAAGTCAGAACTGCTTTACAAATCTGTTTATTACCACTAAAACCCATAAAAATGAAACAAAAGAGTCATAGAGGCCAAGTTGTTAAGGTGGTTGTCATCAGTTTGCTTGCCCCCACCTGCTCCCTCACCTTGGGTCATCATTCTGAGAAGCCAGATGTCTTTAATTTTTCTTCATTTAGGTATTTGATACATCTGATCTGCCAGGGGGTGTTGTCAACATTATCACAGGTGACAGGGACCATCTCACAAAGTTTCTAGCAGAACATCAGGATATACAGTCCATGTGGTACTTTGGTTGTGCTGAGGGATCAAAATATGTTGAATATATTTCTGCAGAGAATGTGAAGCGAACTTGGGTGAATTATGGGTAGGTATTTTTAGGTTTTATTTCAAGAATACTAAACTTTTAGAGGGTCAAAACAGCTTAAAAGACATGCAAATGCAATATTAAATGAAAAGTTGATTTTTAGCTCACCTGAGCAATGCTCAGGTGAGTTTTTGTGATCGCTCAATGTCCGTCGTCTGTCGTCTGTCTGTCAACATTTAGCTTGAAAAATTGTGTATGTGATAGAGGCTGTATTTTTCAACTGATCTTCATGAAATTTTGTCAGAATTTATTACCTTGATGAAATCTAGGCCAGTTCGAAAATGGGTCATCTTGGGTCAAAAACTAGGTCACTATGTCAAATCAAAGAAAAACCTTGTGTATGCGATAGAGGCTGTATTTTTCAATTCATCTTCATGAATTTTGGTCGGAATGATAACCTTGATGAAATCTAGGCCAAGTTCGAAAATGGGTCATCTGGGGTCAAAAACTAGGGCATTAGGTCAAATCAAAGAAAAACCTTGTGTATGGGATAGAGGCTGTATTTTTCAACTGATCTTCATGAGATTTTGTCAGAATGATAACCTTGATAAAATCTAGGCCAAGTTTGAAAATGTGTCATCTGGGGTCAAAAACTAGGTCACTATGTCAAATCAAAGAAAAACCTTGTGTATGTTCTAGAGGTTGTATTTTTCAATTGATCTTCATGAATTTTGGTCGGAATGATAACCTTGATGAAATCTAGGCCAAGTTCGAAAATGGGTCATCTGGGATCAAAAGGTCACTAGGTCAAATCAAAGAAAAACCTTATGTATGCGCTGGAGGCTGTATTTTTCAACTCATCTTCATGAATTTTGGTCAGAATGATAACCTTGATGAAATCTAGGCCAAATTCAAAAATGGGTCATCTGGGGTCAAAAACCAGGTCACTATGTCAAATCAAAGAAAAACCTTGTGTATGCGATAGAGGCTGTATTTTTCAATTGATCTTCATGAATTTTGGTCGGAATGATAACCTTGATGAAATCTAGGCCAAGTTCGAAAATGGGTCATCTGGGGTCAAAAACTAGGTAAAATCAAAGAAAAACCATGTGTATGTGCTAGAGGCTGTATTTTTCAACTGATCTTCATGAAATTTTGTCAGAATTATTACCTTGATAAAATCTAGGCAAAGTTTGAAAATGGGTCATCTGGGGTCAAAAACTAGGTCACTAGGTCAAATCAAAGAAAAACCTTGTGTATGTGCTAGAGGTTGTATTTTTCAATTGATCTTCAGGAATTTTGGTCAGAATCATGATAACCTTGATAAAATCTAGGCCAAGTTTGAAAATAGGTCATCTGGGGTCAAAAGCTAGGTCACTAGGTCAAATCAAAGAAAAACCTTATGTATACCCTAGAGGCTGTATTTTTCAACTCATCTTCATGAAATTTTGTCAGAATGTTAACCTTGATGAAATCTAGACCAAGTTCGAAAATGGGTCATCTGGGTTTAAAAACTAGGTCACTATGTCAAATCAAAGAAAAACCTTGTGTATGGGATAGAGGCTGTATTTTTCAACTGATCTTCTTGAAATTTTGTCAGAATGATTACCTTGATGAAATTTAGACCAAGTTTGAAAATGGGTCATCTGGGGTCAAAAACTAGGTCAAATCAAAGAAAGACCTTGTGTATGTTCTAGAGGTTGTATTTTTCAATTGATCTTCATGAATTTTGGTCAGAATGATAACCTTGATTAAATCTAGACCAAGTTCAAAAATGGGCCATCTAGGGTCAAAAGCTAGGTCAAATCAAAGAAAAACCTTATGTATGTGCTGGAGGCTGTATTTTTCAACTCATCATCATGAAATTTTGTCAGAATGATAACCTTGATGAAATCTAGACTAAGAATGAAAATGGGTCACTGGGTCAAAAATTAGGTCACTAGGTCAAATCAAAGAAAAACCTTGTGTACGGGATAGAGGCTGTGTTTTTCAATTGATCTTCATGAAATTTGATCAGAATGATTGCCTTGATAGAATCTAGGTTGAATTCTAATAGGGGTCATCTGGGGTCAAAAACTAGGTCAAATCAAAGAAAAACCTTGTGTATGCGATAAAGGCTGTATTTTAATGCCCCGAAGGGAGGCATTATTAGTTTTCAACTGTCTGTCCATTCGTTTGTTCGTCACAACGTTAACTTTTTGCATGAAGGCACTTCACTTGCGGACCACTGCACCCAGGACCTTCAGACTTCACATGCTGATAGTACTTATTGAGTACACGACCCCTACTGACTTTGGAGTCACCAGGTCACCAGGTCAAGGTCACCAGGTTGAAGGTCAAGGCGCTGCAGGGGGGGCGGGGGTTGGCATTTGTCACCATTAGTGATAGCTCTTGTTCAATTGATCTTCATAAAATTATGTCATAATAATTGCCTTGAGGAAATCTGATTCAAGTTTGAATATGGTAATCTGGGGTCAAAAACTAGGTCATTAGGTCATATCTAAGAAAATACTTGTTGAAACTTAAGAGACCACATTTTTGTTCCAATCTGAATGAAAATTTGCCAGAATATTTGTTTCCATAAAATCACTAGGTCAAACATGTTTAAACTGTTATAGGGTGTTTCTCAGGTGAGCGACCTAGGGCCATTTTGGCCTCAAGTTTTCATTCTTGTAGAAGCAGTGTTAACTCACATTTTACATCTGTCAAAAGAGATTGATTGGGCCTTACTTTGACGATGTGGGTGTGCAGTTTTCATAAGTTTACTAAGCTTATCTATGTATGCCAAGGTAGGATAACACCTGAAAATTGCTATATGTGTTTTACAAACAACTCTTATAAATATTGTGTTGATGTGTTGATCTTTTTCATATCATACAGATTGTAATGAAACTTTGCATGAAAGTGCATGCTGCAGATACAAACAGCTGAGGAAAATTTCATTATATGTTTGCAGTTAACCAAGTTGTGACAAACTGAATTTTGCAGTTCTTGAGTCAAAGATACCAGACGTTGATGAATATGGGCTTTAAGTACTTTCATAATTAGTTTTTTCTTTTGTGAATTTACAGGTTTGAAAGGGATTGGGAGGATCCTGAACAGGGTCAAGGAGAAGAATTCTTGTACCAGTCCATACAAGTGAAAAATATTTGGGTTCCGATGGGAGATGTCTTTGCTAACTAGACTGGATAATAATGATGAATAAAGACTGCTTTCAGGGAAAGGTTTTGAAAAATATATAGATATGACCTGTAATGGAATTGGTATTTTTAAAGTAGACTGGTTAAGGAGGAAAATGTCTTTGTAAATAGACTGGGCTCAGAAGAAAAGGCTTTTCAAACTAGACTGGTTTCGTATCAAACTGGACCAGTTCTCTATAAACAGGATAAGGACCAGTTCTCCATAAACAGGATAATTCTAAACAGCTGGACTGGTAGTACCAAGAAAATTGAAGATTCAAACATAAATATTAAAACAAACTGCTAAAAAGAAATGAATATTTTGTGGTTAGATGAATGCTAAGTTAAGAGCCTATTTGTTGTGTCTGTACTTTATGATTATGGCAGCTGTGGTAAAATATCATATTTATGTTTATTAAGTGGATGCAAACTCAGAAGTTTATTTTTACATGATAGAAAGTTTTTTCTTTACAAACTCCGTCTTTACTTTGTTGAGTCCTTTGCAAGCAGGGAAATTTAAAGTATTTTTCCTGATTTTTGGTTTTAAATACAAATCTGTGATTTGTTTGGAAGATTTACACAATAGTAGATGTAACTTGCTACTCAAGAGACATTTTTTCTAAAATATATTCTGGAAGATAGAATTGTGTTTATAAAAAAAGAATCTCCAGTATTAACTTGTTATAAGATATAAGATGTACATTAGTGGGTGACTTCGGTTGTTTTGTTAGTTATAGATATTTAGTGTATCGACAGTGTTCGTGATTGGTATATTTTACATAGAACAGTATTTAGATATTGAAACAATCTCGGTGATACTGTCATGCAGTGTGTCTTACCTGAAGTGTCGGGATCTCTCTATACATTGTCAGACTGTTCCAGTATTATGACTGAAAGATTTTGATTTTGTTTTCTCAAATTTTATGTAACATTAACTTGGAAATTTTGCTTTTATGTTAACTAAGATATCCCGAGAATTGCATAACAATCCGTCGACTAGCTGGAAATTTTAAAACATTTTATTGTTTAAAATAGCCTATCCATATCAGTGGTAAGAAATTCTTAACTTACACAAGGTATTTTGTAAAAAAATATTTCCCATTATCATGCTTGTAGTTCTGTAGAATGATGAATATTTATTATTAATATGATTATAATAGTCTTATATTTAAAGTGAAATCAGGAAAAACCTTGTAATGGAAAAGTTTGGTGGAACAGTAAGTAATTTTTGTTTCTTAAGTTTTGATAAATATGGACTTCAGTTTTCTTCACATTTGCATATGTGAAAATGTTTCATATGAGAAGTGAATTTGTGAATATCTTACAGAATTGATGACTGCAGAAAATATTTTTGTTTACTGTATTTTTTGTGAACACTACTGTAGAGATGATTGGGAGAAATAGTTTTGTTTCATGTACTTTCTGGACTTGCTACAGTAATTTTGTAGCATCAGCCTAAATGTAGTTCAGTTTTTGTTAAACTCTGTTTTGTACTAAAGTGTATTTTATATTATTTTATTAACTAATGAAGTCTAAATAATTTTATTTAGTTTTACTCTTGTCTCAGTTTCATCAGATAAGTGTTCTTATTTTTATTTTCTTATTATGCAATAAACTGTACTTTTCTTCAGAAATATATATATTTTTCACTGCAACCACTTGTATGTCTAGAAAATAAAGGTAAAAATGGTGTTTTTTCTTTTAATGTCAAGAAATGAAGGGTTAAGACAAAAGAAGAAAGAATTATGTCAAGAAATGAAATGTAAAGAGGGTAAAGTTCTGGAAAGAAAATTTAAATGAAACTTTAATGAGAATTTAAAATGTATGATTTAATTTTTACTTCACTTTATCAAAATTTTGAAGGTAGTACTTTGTTCTAGACCTTGAAAACAGTAAGAGAATTGTATACAATAATTATTTGTAATCTGTATAATATTGTATAATCTAATAAAAGCTAGTCAGTTTATTGTGAAAATCAAAATGATTTCATAATTAGTATGTACATTCCTATGGTGGACTCATTACGACAGTCAGTCATTGTTGTTTGAATACATTCTATCAGTGTGTGATTGCTGTATTTCCGCGCTAGTACCAAAAAAGTCATTTGTCGTAAAGCCTAGATTGTTGCCTGGTAGCTGTTTTAATTATTATTAAGCAGAAGTGTGAGGACTCCAACCTATATTTGGAGCATTTTGATAAATACATGTAAAGCTACAGACCTATACATTTAATTTGTAATTGAAAATAGGTGAAATCTACAATTTTTCTCTATACAAAAAAATGTCATCAAACATGTGATTTTCTAATAGAAGCATATTGTCAGAATTAACCAAAGGACCAGTATTTTCAGTATGCAGTAAACAAGATTCAAACACACAACTTATCTTTTTTTATTAGCTGAATTTCAATCATGTAAACTATAATGATACTTAGGAAAAATACAGTTTAATAAAATTCTATATTGAATACTGGTTTCAGATGTGCTGAATCAGCCTAAAATCCAGTGTCCCATACACTGCAGTTTACAAATTGTTTTTTTTTCCGTATTGTTTAGAAATATATTGCATGTCTAATTTTCAGCAAACAAATGTGCGTCATATGGTCACCTACCTCTTGATTGTAGGTTTTATTATATTGTGCTAGATATTAGCTCTTGCTACGCATTTGATTTTATTAATGATCTGTAGGTGTAATGCCGATATATTACATTTTGTTGAGTTTATGTCTTACTATGTAATCAAATATTATTAGAGTTTTCTTTGAATAATAAAGTAAAGATATACAAATATTATTAGAGTTTTCTTTGAATAATAAAGTAAAGATATAGTAACAGGTAGTGCTTATATTATAACATTTGTGCTGACAAGTCGAAAGCTATTTAAACAGTTATAGGGTAAAAGTACTTCAGGTTTCTTGATGTAACATAAAAGTGCAGACGACAATTAAGTTCTTCCATTTCAATACGGTGCTGTTTACAGTCCAACTACATTCACTAGACCCCATGTTTGATAATTTCAACACTTCAGCTCACCTTAGATAGCCCAAACCAACCATATCTCTGATCCCCAATGGGTAAACCAGTGTGTCACATATTTTAGCTAACCTGAGAACAATGTGCTCAAGGTGAGCTATTGTGCCATGTCGCCCGTCTGTCATGTGTTGTCAACAATTTTACTGTTAACACCCTAGAGGTTGCAATATTGGCCCAATCTTCATGAAACTTGGTCATCTGTGGTCAAAAACTAGTTAGTAGCTAAAGTGATATGAAAACCTTGTTAATACTCTAGAGACCATATTTTCTACTTGATCTTCATAAAACTTTGCCAGAAAGTTTGTCTCTGTGAAATTTAATTCAGGCTTAGAACTATTACCGGAGCTCAAAAACCTAGGTCGCTAGGTCAAATCTTAGAAAAACCTTGTTAAGAATCTTTGAGTCTACATTTTCTACTTGATCTTCATAAAACTTTGTCAGAATGTTTATCTGTATGAATTCTAGGTGAAGTTCAAAACTTGGTTATTTTTTATGCAAGCTTGCAACAAGGATGTTTTACTGGTTTGGAAACACAACTGAAACTGGAGCATATCTGTACAACTTGGATTATCAATGTAACTTATAGGGACAGATTTATGTGATTTGTTTTTAGTCCACCTGTTGATTGCAAAATGTGGTCTCTTTTGTGTTCACAAGCCAAAAATAGCAAATATTGGCCCTTTAAGAGGCCATAACTGTGGAACCCATGATGGGATCTGGCCAGTTTTCGAAAGTAACCGAGATATTATGCCAATACAAGTTGTGTGCAAGTTTGATTAAAGTCAGTTGGAAAATATGATCTCTATCATCGTGTTTGCAAGAAATTGTGAATGGACAGACGAAGGACAATCACAAAAGCTCACCCTGACAGGTGAGCTAAAAACACTTGTTGAAACTATCAACTTGACTTTTTTGACAGTTAAAATGTGAATGACACATGATGACAGACATAGACACAGGGCCATCACATTTGTGCTTCATGCTCAGCTGACCTTAAAATCCACAATATGAAAATTCCTCCTGTCATAACGTGTACAAGGATGATTTGTTTGTTTTGGGTTTAATGCCGTTTTTAGCTCGACTATTCAAAGAATAGTGAGCTATTGGACTCGCCCGTGCGTCGGCGTCCCGATTTGGTTAAGTTTTTGTATGTAAGCTGGTATCTCAGTTACCACTTGTGGAAATGGATTGAAACTCCGCACACTTATTTACTGTGATAAACTGACTTACACTGCACAGGTTCCGTAACTCTATTTTGCTTTTTTACAAAGTTATGCCCCTTTCTCGATTCAGAAATTTTTGGTTAAGGTTTTGTATGTAAGCTGGTATCTCAGTAACCACTTGTGGAAATGGATTGAAACTTCACACACTTATTCACTGTGATAAACTGACTTACACTGCACAGGTTCCATAACTCTTATTTTGCTTTTTATCAAATTTGTACCACTTTTTCAACTTTGAAATTTTTGGTTAGGGTTTTGTATGTAAGCTAATATCTCGGTATCCACTGATGAGAAAGGACTGAAACTTCACACACTTGTTCACTGTCATGATGTGACATGCAATGCAAAGGTTCAATAACTCTGCTTTGTATTTTTACAAAATAATAGCCCTTTTTCAACTTAGTAATTTTTGGTTAATGTTTTGTATGTAAGCTGGTATCTCAGTACCACTAATGGGAATGGATTGAAACTTCACACACTTTTCCACTGTCATGAGCTGATAAGCACTGTGCAGGTTCCATAACCCTGTTTTTCATTTTTAGCTCACCTGTCACGAAGTGACAAGGTGAGCTATTGTGACCGCTTGATGTCCGTCGTGCGTCGTCAGTTGTGCGTCAACAATTTGTAAAAAAATCTTCTTCTTGAAAACCACTGGGCAGAATTACACCAAACTTCACAGGAATGATCCTTGGGTGGCCCCTTTTCAAAATTGTTCAAAGAATTGAATTCCATGCAGAACTTTGGTTGCCATGGCAACCAAAAGGAAAAACTTAAAAAATCTTCTTCTTAAAAACCAGAAGCCCTAGAGCTTAGATATTTGGTGTGAAGCATTGCCTAGTGGACCTCTACCAAATTTGTTAAAATCATGACCCCCGGGGTCGAAATTGACCCCGCCCCAGGGGTCACTTGATTTTACATAAGAAACAAGAGCTGTCTCCATAGGATGACACATGCCCCCAATGGCACTTTGAATGAATAGTTATGGTCGATGTTAGAGTTTAGGACCTTTGACCTACGGACCTGGGTCTTGCGCGCAACATGTCTTCTTACTGTGCCACACATTCATGCGTAGTTATTTTAAAATCCATGCATGAATGACAAAGATATGGACCGGACATGCCCATCATTGCACTATCATGAAATATGACCATTAACGTCCAAGTGTGACCTTTGAGCTACGGACCTGGGTCTTGCACGCGATATGTCGTCTTACTGTGGTACACATTCATGCCCAATAATTTTAAAATCCATGCATGAATGACAAAGATATGGACCGGACATGCCCATCAATACACTATCATGAAATATGACTTTTAACGTCTAAGTGTGACCTTGACCTTTGAGCTACAGACATGGGTCTTGCGCGCAACACGTCGTCTTACTGTGCCACACATTTATGCTTAGTTACTTGAAAATCCATCCATGGATGACAAAGATATGGACTGGACACGCCCATCAATGCACTATCATGAAAAATGACCTTTAACATCTAAGTGTGACCTTGACCTTTGAGCTACGGACCTGGGTCTTGCGCGCGACACGTCGTCTTACTGTGGTACACATTCACGCCAAGTTATTTGAAAATCCATTCATGGATGACAAAGATATGGACCGGACATGAAAATTGTGGACAGACCGACAGACGGTTCAAAAACTATATGCCTGCCTTCGGGGGCATAAAAAAATCTTCTTCTGAAAAACCGAAAGCCCTAGAGCTTAGATATTTGACATGTAGCATTGCCTAGTGGACCTCTACAAAAATTATTCAAATCATGACCCCGGGGTCAAAATTGACCCCGCCCCAGGGGTCACTTGATTTTACATAGGAAAATCTTCAAAAAAATTCTAAAAATAAACCAGAAGGCCTAGAGCTTAGATATTTCATATGTAGCATTGCCTAGTGGACCTCTACAAAATTTGTTCAAATCATGACCCCTGGGGTCAAAATTGACTGCCCCAGGGATCACTTGATTTTACATAGGAAAATATTAAAAAATCTTCTCAAAAACCAGAAGCCTAGAGCTTAGATATTTGACATGTAGCATTGCCTAGTGGACCTCTACAGAAGTTGTTCAAATCATGACCCGGGGGTCAAAATTGACCCCGCCCTAGGGGTCACTTGATTTTACATAGGGAAGTCTTCCAAATTTTTCTAAAAATAAACCTGAAGGCCTAGAGCTTAGATATTTCACTTGTAGCATTGCCTAGTAGACTTCTACATAATTTGTTCAAATTATGACCCCGCCCCATGGGGTTACTTGATTGTACATAGAAAAATCTTCAAAATTTTCTAAAAATAAACCAGAAGAGCTTAGATATTTGACATGCAGCATTGCCTAGTGGACCTCTACAAAACATTTTCAAATCTTGACCCCCCCCCCCAGGGGTTACTTTATTTTATGTTACTATAAATAGCTTATCTGGTAACTTCTTTATTATTGGCCACAGGGAAAAACCGAGACCACTTTTCTGGGGTACAACATGGATGGTACCTCCAATTTTTAGGTGTATTTTGACATATCTGTACCTTTAAGAAAATTTCAACTATATTAACTCACGATTCTTTTGATTGATCTTGATTATGATTTTTTGACCTTCTTGTCCTGAAGTGCAATGATAACAGGTGAGCGATATAGGGCCATTATGGCCCTCTTGTTACGAAATTATGCCTCTTTTTCGACTTTTGTCTTCATTCAATTGATAAGGCTGTTGAACAGTTGAGCATTGCTGTCCTGCAACAGCTTTTGTTCAACAGTATTCTAGTTATGTAACAGAGAGCAGTTAACCTAACTAGTGTTTCTAGATTCTGTACCAGTAAAAACCTGTTCTCCACAAGTAACGGCCAACTTCCCCACATGAATCAGAGGTGGAGGATGACTGATTTCAGACAGAATTTCTGTCTTCCATCAAATCGTCAGAGAACAAAAGCCCCACCTGGGGATTGAACTCATGACCTTGTGATCCTTAGATCTGCGCTCTCCCTATTGAGCTAAGCAGGCACACATGTTTAAGGATGAGTGAAATAAAAACAAAATATTGTGTATATATAATATCTATTCAATCATAAATGTGCAGTTACATTTCACAAAATGTAGTGCGAGTCAAATTCTGGTAATATGTACATAATAATTATATAAAATTCATCTCGGCCTGGCAAATATATGCTTACCCATCTTGAACCTTAACCGTGTTTGATTTTCAAAGGGACATTTTGAATGTTTCTGAATGATAAATGTGTTAACAGTGTTTTAAGCCATGATAAACTATGTGTTTAACAGTGGTTTAATTGTGTAAAGACACTTTACTGACTTAACAGTATGTTAAAGTTAGCTAGATGGAAAAACAAATCCAGACACATGCACGCACATACATCAAACAGCCATTTGGACGACTCTGTCTTCGCTTCTGCAAACAGGCTAGACAAAAAAAAACTCCCAAGAAATCAACGAAAGAGAGGCATTTCTAATGACCTACTCTTCTAATATTTGCAAAAATATATAAACTGACCAACAACTACATGTCACCTCATCATACAAGAGACATGCATTTTACTAGATGTTACCCAAAGACAGTGTATGCAGTTAGATAAAAATTGAAACATTTGCTATTCCAGAAAACAGACTATACACGCTGAGCAAAATAGAATTGTCTCTGGTTAACTGATGTACCATGTCCAACTGATTAACTTTCTCAATATGAGAATGTTCTGAACTCAGAATTACAAAAATGTTTCTTGACATGGGTAATCAATAGATTCAGATAGATGAAGCATATATTTCTTCAAGCCTTATCACAGATATATCAATGTTAAAGGCCTATATTCCGTAAGTATACAATCAATATGTGCCTTTGTACATGTCAATACAAAACTGGTCATATAGATAACACTTGGAAATGAATGTGAGCCAGTACATAGACCATAGATTACATACACTTGGAATAATGACCTGAAAGTGAAAATGTATAATGTATGGATACAATACATCAATATGTAAACATTCAATATTGAAACTAAAACTTTAAACAAGCTATAAATTCCTAATAAAATCAAATACAACAAAAAATTTAAATGTAAATCATTTATATAATTTCTTTTGGAATAATTCCTTTCTAAAGTTAATATTGCTTTAAGTTATTGTACACGATTAACAAGGAACAGGCTCTATAATTTACAGTCAATTCTGTTCAACATGCATTATTGTACTATAATTATACATAATAATACTCATTGACTTTTCTAACTCCACACCTACATTTTTTCATCTCTTTGAATGAAATTTGGGCACAATGTTTAATGATTATTTTATTATCACAAAATACAACAACAATAATAATTGAAAGTATAATACTCATTGACTTTTCTAACTCCACACCTACTTTTTTCATCTCTTTGAATGAAATTTGGGCACAATGTTTAATGATTATTTTATTATCACAAAATACAACAACAATAATAATTGAAAGTAAACACAATACTTTCCTGTCACTGTTATTTCAGTAAAACTGCAAATACTGTGAGCTTTTTATTCCTGGCAAGTAATATCATTTTATTAACATGAACATGATTTGGTCTAGGGTTAATACAACATACCCTGTATCTACAACTATCTGTTCCGTTGGCAATATATCTGGAAGAGTACCCATTTGAAAAAAAAAACAACAAGTGGACAAACTGAAACTTAAAGATGAAACTATGATTGGTAGGGATGGACCAACACTGACTAGAGAAACTAAAGGTGAAAACAGTATATCTACACAAAATATGTTAATAAAGCTGAAGCAAGGTAAAAACAAGCATTTACAAACAGAATGCTACACTGCAAAATTTATATAATATGCAACAACTGTATTGGGATTTCACACAAGTTTGCAAATTCAATTACATCCGTATTTGGATTTCTCAAGTTTGCAAAATAAATTACACCAAAATTATTGTAATTTTACATTGTTAGCAAAATAATCTGTATTAGAATTTTATAATGCAAAATAATTTACACATGAATTGAACTTTTACATCATTTGCAAAATGATTTAATTCTATTGGAATACTTCATAGTTCTCAAAATAATTTACAACTGTAGCTGCTATAACTAGAGCTATCACTAAAGGTGATGAATGTACCCCCCGCATGCACTGACACAGTACATTGCAATTTGACGTACACAAGATTGCATAATTATGTGGACTGTATGTATATAGACTGTATCTATACAGTATAGTAACAAACAAGAGCTGTCTCCGTAGAATGACACATGCCCCCGATGGCACTTTGAATGAATAGTTATGGCCGATGTTGAGTTTAGGACCTTTTGACCTACGGAGCTGGGTCTTGCGCGCGACACATCGTCTTACTGTGTCACACATTCATGCATAGTTATTTTAAAATCCATGCATGAATGACAAAGATATGGACCGGACATGCCCATCAATGCGCTATCATGAAAAATGATCTTTAACGTCTAAGTGTGACCTTGACCTTTGAGCTACGGACCTGGGTCTTGCGTGTGACACGTCATCTTATTGTGGTACACATTCATGCCAAGTTATTTGAAAATCCATCCATCGATGACAAAGATATGGACCGGACACGCCCATCAATGCACTATCCTTTAACATCTAAGTGTGACCTTGACCTTTGAGCTACGAACCTGGGTCTTGCGCATGACACGTCGTCTTACTGTGGTACACATTAATGCCAAGTTATTTGAAAATCCATCCATCGATGCCAAAGATATGGACCGGACACGCCCATCAATGCACTATCCTTTAACTTCCAAGTGTGACCTTGACCTTTGAGCTACGGACCTGGGTCTTGCGTGTGACACGTCATCTTATTGTGGTACACATTCATGCCAAGTTATTTGAAAATCCATCCATCGATGACAAAGATATGGACCGGACACACCCATCAATGCACTATCCTTTAACGTCTAAGTGTGACCTTGACCTTTGAGCTACGGACCTGGGTCTTGCGCACTGCACGTCGTCTTACTGTGGTACACATTCATGGCAAGTTATTTGAAAATCCATCCATCGATGACAAAGATATGGACCGGACACGAAATTTGCTGACAGACCGACAGACGGTTCAAAAACTATATGCCTCCCTTTGGGGGCATAAAAACAAAGTCCCATAACTATGCAGAATATTTATCTAAAAGAACGTAAAATGCACCATGCACAACTAGGGTTGGTACTGATCACTTGTGTGAAGTTTCATTAAATTGTGTACAAGGGTTCGGAAGATTAGGCGCGCACAAGATTGCATATGCAGACTGTATGTACATAGTATGTTAACAAGAAACAAAGTCCCATAACTCTGCAATTTTTGCGGTTGAAAGAACCTAACATGCCCCATGCACAACTACTGTTGTTACTGATCACTTGTATGAAGTTTCATTAAACTGTGTCAAGGGGATGAGGAGAGACGGTGCGCACAAGATTGTGTCTATGTATATAGTAAAGGAACAAAAAACAAAGTCCCGTAACTCTGCATTTTTTTTTTCTGAAAGAACCTAACATGCCCCATGCACAACTACTGTTTTTACTGATCACTTGTGTGAAGTTTCATTAAATTGTGTCAAGGGGATGAGGAGAGATGGTGCGCACAAGATTGTGTCTACAGACAATTGGACAGACAGACAGACGGACAGACAACTTGAAACCAGTATACCCCCCTCTTACACCTTTGTTGTCGGGGGGTACAATAAGGCAATACTTGCTTAGTAATAAGGAATTCCTTGCCACTTAGAAATAAGAACAGATTTTGTCTGCCTTCAACTTATTTTTTGTCAAAAGGGCTATTTGGTGGATATTTAAAAGGTAACATAAATGGGAATTTGATTTGTCTGCTGAAATAAAAATTGGAGGCAAACTCTTTGGTGATATATGAATTCCAGAATTTAAAACGTCTTATCAATGGGAAGTTGATTTGTCAGTTGAAATTAAATGTTGGAGATAAACACCAACTTCATTAGTTCAAACATACATGTATGAAAGCCACTTCCTTCCCAAAATAACAGAGATTGTAGTGACATACATAATGTGAACACTTTAGTGAAGCGCTCTACTGGCTAGCGACCACCAAGTCCGGACAACCACCAAACCGAAAAGTTCCGTAAATGCTTTATTTCGGTCTTTAACCTTGCTTATCTGTTTATGATCAAATGGACGCTTGCTTTTATACAACACAGAGAAGTTACAACGGTTAAATTTAAGTATTTTACAATAAATGCTACATTTCATTTTGTCTGTACGCACGAAGCATGCTTACATGGCGGGGAAGTTGGAAGTGGCGTGATGCGCATGCGCAGTATTTCCGTGAGGTCCCCCAATGCAAATTTGAGGTAAGCAGACGATACGTTTAGTAAGCACTTAAACCAGGAAAATACAGCTTTGATAATTTAGTGTGTGATTTTAATACACCCTAAAACACATTTTAATATCAAAATATCCACTTCGAAAAGTGAATTTTTTAAAGATTCAGTCGGGAGAGATAAGATCAAATAATCGATTCAAGAGAGGTAATTTGTACAATTCTATGACTCAGACACAGTACGACTAGTTTCCCTTGGTTGAAAATAAAGTTTAATTCAATATTGAATGTAAATTGAAAATCAATGAAGTGACAACTCGCTATCCATATATGATCCGGAAATATAGTACTGTTAGACCTTAAAACAACGTGATTCGGTGGCCCTTCGTTCAGGCCTCGAAAAAGGACTTGACATAATTTTAGAAGTAAACAAATTAGCTCTTTAGTTGGGAGGAGGCCCTAACTTTGTTCATGTGAAATTTCAACCATTAGATAGTGTTATTTCTAGAGCGACGCAGCGGGGCGCCCCGCCCTGCCCTTTTTTACTGCCGCCATGCTGCCCGTAAAATGTGCCCTGTCGCCTTTGATCTTATGCTAAATCCCGCCAAATTCCCTGTTGACATGGCTCGACGATTTTTTGATCAGCAAATTACGTCACGGCGAGTGCACACAGGTAATGAGAATCAATGAAGTGTTAAAACAAATTGATAAAGAGTATGGATCCTGCGAAATTTCAAAAAAGCGTGCGTAAGCGGCCAGCTGATTACCGAGCACGTGAAAAGTGCCCTAGATTTCTTTGGGCAAAATTTAAATTAGACCGTCGTTTAGTATAACAAGTATATATCAATGCAGTTTGATTCTACTGTAATTTAAACTAGAAAATGCACACATTTTAATGATTATCGAAAGTAAAAGAAAGTTTAGAATGTCCGTTCACGAGTCTTATTACTCCCGATGTCGTATGCAATTTTTCCATATTTCCTTCAAAAAAGCTGACAGTCGGTGTATTTTAATTGATGAGAAACATCAAAATATGTGGAACTATCTCTGCTTTACCCAAGTGGGTCATTTAAACTGAGTAAAAACCACTTTCAGACAACATTCTGAAAGTGTACCAGTATCCGGATAGTATATTTTGGATATGCGATTTAGTAAACTTTAACCTTACTGTAATAGCACTTTTCTGTTAATGAAATATTGATGAAAGACCTGATAAATACATTAGGACTTTTGATAATTATCAGTTCACAATGTGACCTGAAACAGGCCTTTAACTATGTTGTTTACAACATGATCTTGGTTTCAAGATTAAGCTTATATTAAGGCCATCCACTATTTCACATTCATATGAATAAGTTGACATTCTTGGTGGCATTTTTAAGAGAAAGGCTTGAATGGTTTAACCTAAACTATAAAGTAAGTAAAAAGCCTTTGTAAACTTTGTTACTAGTTTTGGGAAGATTAAGCACTTTATTCTGTGACATTTCTTTTAAGTGTGCAATAAAGATAAATGGAATACATACTTGTATTAACTATAGACATCTAGAAATGCAACTACTGCTATGGTAACTTTCACATCTAAAAGGGCACCCTGCCCCTTTCGGACAGCACCCTGCCCCTTTTTGGCAGCACCCTGCCCTTTTTGAGCTCTAGAAATAACACTAATTAGATATATCTATTTCCCGTGTTATCGTGAAAAATACTGCAAAAGTGTCCGGTTGTAGGACGCTAGCCAGTACACCAGTGATAAAGTCTCTGTTTAAATGTGCCCGATAAAATTTATCAAGTGACTTGTTACAAGTAAATCTACATGTCTAAAAAGTTAAATATTAGATTATCAAAGTACATTCTAGACTGTGAATATCTGAACATTGTAAATTCTGAAAACAAAGAATAAAATCCTACATGTATATCTAAATATAAAAGTAGTTTAAATCACACTCACTCCAAAACTAATTTTATAGCATGTTACAAAGCTGTAAAATTGTCTGTTATGTAACTATATTAAATAACACCTCATTTACACAAATATTAATCACATCAAGCAATAAAACACCAGCTGCTGTCTGTTAGAAAGCTTACTCAACCACAGGAAAGTAAGTTCCTAGGGTGAAAATCCAGTATATGTAGTTTTTTACCAATGTCAATGCCAACAATACCCAGATTCTTTGGATAAGAAAGCTTAAAATGAGATCACTTTAACACTCAAGTAAATAAAACTACAAGAGGGCCATAACTCCCTCACCTCAAACTGACCTTGAATATAATATGACACACTGAATCATGAATGGTAATAACTTTGTTTAGACGGTCAAGTGCCCCAATTTTAACAAATCTGAGAGGTTCTTACAAGGATGATACAGGCATAATTTATTGAAGATCTGCCTGAAAAAAGTCCCTTAAAGGTATTTCTATTTTCAGCTAAACTGTCCCTTAAAAAGCCTAAATGTTCTATTTTTAGCTCCAGCAGCCCCTTTAAAGGATTAAGTACCCTCATTTAAATAAAGAG
This sequence comes from Mercenaria mercenaria, assembly GCF_021730395.1. Lineage (NCBI taxonomy): Eukaryota > Metazoa > Mollusca > Bivalvia > Venerida > Veneridae > Mercenaria > Mercenaria mercenaria. The sequence goes on along the minus strand of NC_069364.1, from coordinate 31,810,576 downwards.
TACCTTGTTAGGATGTTACAGACCAAGTTTGGTGTAACTGAGACAGGTTGTTTTAAAGATGATGATGTTTACATACATTGTGGATGACGAAAGATGGATAATGGATGACAGACCATCTATCTATACTAACAGCTCACCATCTGGTTCAAGCGAGCTAGTAAAAACATACAAACTGATAATCAAACTGATATATCATAACAAAATGTCATAAATAATGTTATAAATATACAAAATTTAAATACAACAAAGTAATTTTTGATTTTTAGATTGTAAAATGTGCCCTTTTTTCAAAATTTCGTAATACACCATTACAATGGACTAATTTAACTTCAGCCAAAACTGAAACTCACATTCAGAAAAGAAATGGTATTCAGGAAGGTGTAGGGATAAAATTAATTCATTAGTAACTATGCAATTTTTCCAATATGATCTGATTACTTGGTAAGTTACATAAAGAAGGAAAGCAACCGTGGTAAAATCTGCAATAAACAACAAGGCACACAGAGCTGAAAGCACCAGCCTGTATATCTGCTTTTCTTCATGCTCCACAAAATTTAGGAACACCCTTTAGCCTAAAACACTGCAATTTCGACACTTTACAATGGAAATATCTAGGGTTTAGTACATCATCATTGTTTATTGTCACATTAATGACTGTACGTAAATTCTGATCCTCATAATCTTACCAAAATATTGCAAATTTAAAATTCCAAACCATCATAAACTTGAAAACAAACAATCATAACTCATTAATTTTATTATTTCTTAAACAGAAATACTTAATACTTAGCTAAAACATACCTGTATTATCTGTGTTTTGGCAATACACAATCTCCGCAATAGTTACAGCATGTAACATACTCAACAACAACAACCACCAATATAAAACTTTGGCTCTATACATTAGTCATTTCTGGGAAATAATTTCAATATAAAACACACAGAATACACAAGCTGAAGCGCATATATACATAATACTCTAGAGAATACAAACATGGTATATGAATGTACAAACAACAGAGTGTTTAGAAAAATCACAAGCTATCAAAGCTGGTATCAAATTTCTACAAAAAAGATACATTGTATATAACTAAATGCTTTACTGTAAAAGTTAAAAAATCTCATAATAAAAAACGACACTGGTTTGATTTGAAAAACTTCCCCACTAGAAATATCTTTATTGCTCTCAAAAATATGGCATTGTGCGAACTGTCATAAAATCCTTTGTTTTTCTAAATACATACAAAAACTGCAACATTTAGTATACATATATTACTTCTAAGACTGTATGAATACTTCATAATATTTTTTTCATTAATGATTTTTGTGTATTTTAAATCATTCTCTTACAATAATAAAATTTTCTGCTCTTTATCATATTCCATACTGCTTCCACCACAGTGCTCAAGAACATTTGGAGTTTATAAAGTATCAATAAAACTGCTTCCTACTTCCCCAGATTGATCATATTTACATGCATGTTTACCAACCCTAGAAATTTTTATCTGCTACTTTAGTATTGTTCCACCACATTTTAACTTTTTAATGAATCATTAGAGGCTTCTGACATACACTATTTATAAGTGTTAAGGAAATATTGTACTTTCTATCTTTTGCCGATCAAACCTATCTCATATATATAGGTCTTGTAACAGGAAATAATTTTTTTTGGCCTAATCATGATAATCAACACAAAGTAATAAATATCAACTTCATAAGTACAGATGATATGTTAAGAATCAAATTTTTAAGGGCACTTCAAATGATATTAAAACATCACCATTTATAAATATATACTTTCTAAATCTAATGAAATACTGAGAAATTCTGCGAGATCATCTAATTTCTAGAGCAAGGAATTTTGTGAATTTACAAAAACGGCAAGTACATGAGGACTTGAATTAAAGAATTTCAATTTCTGAAGTTGAAATTAATGAAATTTTATTTTTTGTTTGGAGTTAATTTCGTGCATCGACACAACCACAAAATGCAAGAAAATTAGTCCCACACGAATAATAATAATTTCACAGACCTGAAGAAATACTGATGAAACATAATGCATATTTTTCATTTTTGCAGCATCACTTTTTCACTGCAGTGAAACATTTGTACTTTCAACGGCTTCCCTGAACAATTATTGCATCCTTGAGCATTGATTCTGACATCATCCGAGGGGAAAACAGGCATATAAATAGTGTACTAAACTACCTCCCTACCTTTTAAAAATCTAAAATTAAGGTACAATTTTTCTGGTATTTGTAACAGTGTAACAAAAAAAACTGGCGTGATTCCAAGTTATATGTCCTCATTCTTTTTTAAAAGAACAATACCTCTATGCTACTGCTTGTCCAGTTCGTTTCATAACTAACAAAACAAAACAAGAGGACCATGATGGTCCTGAATCGCTCACCTGTCCCTACATGACCCAGTTTTGAACTGAGTATGACGTCGCTTTTTTCTATTATTTGACATAGTGACCTAGTATTTGAGCTCATGTGACCCAGTTTTTGATATTGACCTAGATATTGAGATAAAAATTCTGACCAAGTTTCATGAAGATCCATTGAAAAATTTGGCCTCTAGAGAGGTCACAAGGTTTTTCTATTATCTGACCTAATGACCTAGTTTTTAAAGGCATATGACCCAGTTTCGAACTTGACCTAGATATCATCAAGGTGAACATTCTGACCAATTTTCATGAAGATCTCATGGCCTATGGCCTCTAGAGAGGTCACAAGGTTTTTCTATTTTTAGACCTAATGACCTAGTTTTTGACCATACGTCATCCACTTTCGAAATTGATCAAGATATCATCAAGGGAACATTCTGACTAATTTTCATAAAGATCCATTCAAAAATAAGGCCTCTAGAGAGGTCACAAGGTTTTTCTATTTTAGACCTAATGACCTACTTTTGACTGCATGTGACCCACTTTCGAACTTGACCTAGATATCATCAAAGTGAAGATTCAGACCAACTTTCATGAAGATCCATGGAAAAATATGGCCTCTAGAGAGGTCACAAGGTTTTTCTATTTTAGACCTAATGACCAAGTTTTGGACCGGACATGACCCAGTTTCGAACTTGACCTAGATATCATCAAGATGAACAAGACTAATTTTCATGAATATCCATTTAAAAATGTGGCCTCTAGGGAGGTCACAAAGGTTTTTCTATTTTTAGACCTACTGACCTAGTTTTGACCGCACGTGACCCACTTTCGAACATGGCCTAGATATCACCAAGATGAACATTCTGACCAATTTTCATGAAGATCCATTGACAAATTGGCCTCTAGGGAGGTCACAAGGTTTTCTATTTTTAGACCTAATGACCTAGTTTTTGACCGCACATGACCCACTTTCGAACATGGCCTAGATATCATCAAGATGAACACTCTGACCAATTTTCATGAAGACCATTGAAAAATATGCCTCTAGAGAGGTCACAAGGTTTTTCTATTTTTAGACCTACTGACCTAGTTTGGACAGCACGTGACCCAGTTTCGAACTTGACCTAGATATCATCAAGATGAACATTAAGACCAATTTTCATACAGATCCCATGAAAAATATGGCCTCTAGAGAGGTCACAAGGTTTTTCTATTATTTGACCTACTGACCTAGTTTTTGATGGCACGTGACCCAGTTTCGAACTTGACCTAAATATCATCAAGGTGAACATTCTGACTAACTTTCATGAAGATCCATTGAAAAATATGGCCTCTAGAGAGGTTACAAGGTTTTTCTATTTTTAGACCTACTGACCTAGTTTTTGACCGCAGCTGACCCAGTTTCGAACTTGACCTAGATATCATCAAGATGAACATTGTGACCAACTTTCATAAAGATCCCATGAAAAATGTGACCTCTAGAGTGGTCACAAGCAAAAGTTTACGCACGCACGCACGGACGCACGGACGACGACGGACGACGGACGCTGCGCGATCACAAAAGCTCACACTGTCACTGTGTGACATGTGAGCTAAAAAAAACACCAAATACACATTTTCTAAGAACAAAGAGGGCCAAAATGCATAATGCATGCAAGTGTTCTGGTTATTTGCATACTTACATGTTTTACTATGATGAAGTCTACAGTACGAAACTTTTAAGCTATTGCTAGAAGTTTTTAATAAAAAAATCAAAATTCTAAACAGAAATCTTTACCAACCACCTTGCAAAAGATCAAGAAACAACAGTACAGTCATTTTTTAAAATGAGAAGAGTTAAAAACTCTGTATAAATCTCTCTATCATTATCATACACCTAAAATATCACCTCAAATAAAACTGATTCATGACTTTGGATATTAAACACAAGTTGCTAGCAGTTAAAAACAAGAATGCCAGGCTGTCACAAAATACACCCATTCCACTTAGAGAGCGGACAAGGCTAAATTTGTAGTTTTTCGAGTAACTCAAGGGCCATAATCCAGAGTGCCTGGGGCGATTTAGGTGGTCATAATACAGGAGTGCCTGGGGCGATTTAGGTGGTTATCGATTTTGGTCGAGATTTTATACCGGTACCCACAAACATTGCCAGCAAGTTTGGTGAAAGTCGGAAGAAAACTGTTTGACTTAAACAGCAGACAAGGCTAAATTCTCATTTTTTCGAGTAATTCAAGGGCCATAATCCAAGAGTGCCTGGTGGGGCGATTTGGATGGTTATCTAACTTGGCTGAGATATTATGCCCACAAACATTGTCAGCAAGTTTGGTGAAGATCGGGTGAAAACTGTTCGACTTAGAGAGCGGACATGCTTTGGACGCTGATCGCCCGCCCGCCTGCCACCTGCCACGGGTGTTCACATAATACGCCCTACTTTTTCAGAGACGGGCGTATAAAAATGATGCTAACCTGGAGCAATATATACAAACATTTGATTTTTATGTACCGCAATTGGCCGATTATAGTGTATAGGAAGCAGTGAAAAAGTATCAGCAGAATTCTAGAAAAATGCTTATACCCACTAATCACTTATCTGAATTTATGTTTGTCCGAAATTCGCTATAGTTTCTACAAACTCGCCGGTTTTTGCTAAATCACTGTCGATGTCTCTGCATGTTGTGAAAGTATTTAAATTGAAAAGCATAAACTCTGTGTAAGCACTAAACTGCGGCATCCTCTGATCACTCCATGAATATTGACGCCAGTGAAAACGGAAGTACACTTTCGCATGTGGCGGTAAAATGATGTAATTTTAAGACTGGTTTGCAAATTATTTTGAACATTACAGATCAGCGACTATGATCATATTGGATCAGTCTAAAATCTCTCATGCACATGTTTACAATTGCCTCCCGGTATGATTAAACGGTTAATTGTTTGCAGATTGCGACAGTAGGTGTAAGATAAGTAATGCCATGGGCGTGAACTTCTCGATGAACAAGAGGATTATAGACAACTATCAAAATTATGTTTGAAGACTAGATAATCGATTTCCGGGCTACCTGATATGGAGTTTAAAGTATTTTAATGCAAAATGTGTGAAACCACGCCAGGAAAGTTTTACACAGGTCTTGTTAAAAACTTAATGATCAGTTACAGAAATGCGTTGTAAAATATATTTTAATGAAAAACAGCATTTATTTATCTTAAGATTTTACGTGAGCTCTAAATTTTACATTTTATTCAAAAGTAATTTAAGACGCTGGGTCCTAATACCGGCTGTTAGCTATGCCTGAGTCATTGGTATTTACTCCCCTTGAATTCTCTTCAATATAGAGGTATGCGGTGTAAACAAAGATCGATTTTTTTTCTTTTTTAGTCGGGGAAATGTTTGGTCTTTTTCTATCCCTATATATAGGACGCATCGGTCCTTCGAGACCAGAATCTCGGTAAAAAATGTGCGTCTTATATTTGTAGGATGACGGTAAGAATGTGGAAGGATTTTATTTCAATGGTACAGTCATATAAAATGCAGTGTAAAACAATTAAATAACATGCTAATAAAAATCCAGCAGCATCTTCAAAATATCTGTATATACTTACATATAAATAAAATTCTATAAACAAGAACAAAGTATATCAAGGTCCATTAACCATACAGCTGTTATGTAAAGGTTCAAACCATCGCTAAACTATCGTAACTGCATAAATACACTAGTGTCCTGCTGCGGTGAAAAACAACACTATATGTAAATGGTTTTCAATGATAAAATAAATCAATAAATCTTAAACATAAATACACTTGTTTTAAATAAATACAAAATTTAGTTGGATTTTTAGTGATCTGTTTCTCAACATTTTTTTCAGAGCAGCATTTAATTTTTTTCCCATTTCAAGTAGCAAGAGGTGTATGCTGAAAGGAAGACAGCAATGCTAAGCTATTCAAAAGCTTTGTCATTCAAAAAAGTTAATATAATGAAAACATACACTAAAACAAGTAAAGTAGGGGCAATAATTTTAAAGCATGAAACTTTTAACCCTTATAGTGCTCAATGACATCACAGATCATGCCATAAAACTGTCGTGTTGAAAAAGGGGAAAAAAGCAATACAGAGTTATGAGACCTGTGTTTACCATGTCATAACATTACTGTGACCAAGTGCGCTAAGTTTCAGCCTGCTTACATAGAAAAAACTTAAGCAACAAGAACTATTGGTAAGACAGCCAATGCTGACTATATTCGTATTGTTGTCTAAGAAGACTGACAGCCAAAGCATTCTTTAATTACTGACAGGAAACCGTTTTCAGTCTTTAGGTCATGTGACCATGACCTTTGACCTACTGATTAACAATGATCCCCAAAACAAGAGGGGTTTTCTAATGATTCATTCTTTTAAGTCTGATGACTGTAGGTTGAAGCGAATATTGCTCAATGAGAGGAAACGTTCTTAGTCTCAAGGTCACTGTTAACTGGACATCTGACCTACTGACCACCATACAGGATTCATCTACTGACCATAGGCAATGATCCACTATGAGACCAAGTACTCCCTAGTTGCTGTGGAAACCAAATGGAGTAACGAAAGACTAACAACCAACAAAACAGTAGGATGGAAATGAATAAACTGGAACAAATGGGTGAATGCAATAACTCTACATATTCTTCAAATAGTCAAGCTAAAAACTATTTAAGCTTAGATAATATTGTTTAGATTTATCTAAGGGACTGCAAACTAACTTAATCAAAGTTAATTCTCTTTGGCAACTTAATCACAGCTAATTCTCTCTATTTCTCTTTGGTAACTTAATCAAAGCTAATTCTCTTTATTTCTCTTTGGTAACTTACTGGTCATCAAAGATAATTCTCTTTGGCAACTTAATCATGGTAACTGAATCAAATATATCTCTTCAGCAATTATTACTACACCTAGCACTTAATTAGTGAATAGGCAAAATCAATATAAAGCATATTTTTTTAACGATAAAAAAATCAGAGTTTTTCTAACTTAATCCTCACTGAAAGAAAAAATCAGAAATTTTCTAACTTAATTCTCACTGAAAGAACTATATAAAGACTTATGAAATATTTGACTAAATCGAATGCCAGTGCTTAAAACTGAACGATTACAAAAATACAAAGCTTGTTGTACTGGAGACAATTATTTAGCTATAAGACCACTTCAGGTATTATAATTTGTCTGGTGAAAAAGCAGAAAGGTACCCAGCTTATATAAAATTCAGAATAACCTCTATTACCAACACCGCCAAGGAGCCAACACCGCTCTGAAAACACAGATATTTTCTTTTATTGAGTAAGATTCTTAATAAATAAACCTCTCTAGAACAGAATTCAAATAATCTGTTATTAAGCAGTTACCAAATTTTGTACTACATATCAGACTTTACTCTGCAATTCCATCGCTGAAATTTTTAATGGAAGACATTAGTTAACATCAATATAATTTTACATGATTTGGCTTATTATTCTAATGTTAAATGGTGATTGTACATATTTGATTGCTATTCCTGTATCTGATACTAACATTATAGCCAGTGGTGTAATATAAATTTCTGTGTATTTAAAATGAAACAAGCTTGGAAAATAATATTTGTCATGTGACTGCATCTGAATCAGGATGCCGAGTGATATAATTTTTATAATAATGTAACATTGGATTAAAGCGCTATGGATGCAGTGACATTACTTCTGGATCAACACTAATATTTGATATATACTGTATGCAAGAAAAAGAATCTATCGCTCATTGTAGGTCTGGATGGAAATATCTGGATCTACAGTAACTGTTTTTGCAGCAACTTGGCAGAATCTTGTTAACGTCTAAACAGTTTCACTTGAGCCTGTTATTTCGATCTGTATCTTCAACCAGTGAAAGATTCTCACAGTCTACCCGTTGGAATTTGCTCTAGAAAGGTTTCTCCTTTACACAAAATGAAATGACTCATCAGGCTATTTTGGCAACATTTATGAGTTAAAATCTATGTGGCGTTACTGTGAAATTATTGTGATTTCTTTGTTCCATTCTGGTTTCCCTGCAGACCATATGATGTGCCATGTTTCACTTCAGAAAATGAGATCATCCATTTCATCAGTAAAATCACTGAAATACAGAAAAAACTCTCAGATTATATAATCAACCAGTGTGTCTGGAAAAATACAATGACTACTTCCTTAGAATTATAGCAAGAGCTCCACAAAGCGGACGTCCAAATTCAAGGTAAGAGGAGGGAAGTAAAGTTTAAAGTACTTTTGTGCGTTTGTGTGGAAGGATGGGGAGCAGGGATGAACTGTGGCACTAGGGGTTCAAAGAGTGGAAGGGGGGGGGGATGAACTGTGGCACTAGGCTTTGAGTTTTTGTTTGGCAGCAGTGACGGAATACTTAGGTAAAAGAAAATAGTGAATTTCTTTTCTTTCCTTTCTTTTTCATTTGTTGGTGGGGAGGGGAAGGCGGTTAATGTGTGTGTATGGTTAATGTGTGTGTGTGGGGGGGGGGGAGAGTAATATGGATTGTCGAGCTCCTCAAATCATTTCAACACCATCCACCATTATTCCAAGATTAAAGTCAACCAATACCATGAATACTTTTATGTTGTGCTCCTGGCAAAAAATACAAAAATAGATTTGTAGTCTTATGACCTTGACCTTTGACTTATCGACCAATTTCATGTGCCACCACCTACCTACAAGCCAAGTTTTAGTAAATACCTTAAATTGTTATTAAGTTACGCTCTGTACACAAAATGGACAAATTTGATCTTGCTGTAACTTTGACCTATCAACCTGGTTCATGTGCCTGTGTACTAAGCCTTGTGGGTAGTAACGTGGAATATTGCACTTCTTAAATCAAATGGTCATAACCAACTTATATGTCGAAATTAAAGTAATACCTTAGATATTTTTGAAGTTATGCTCTGGAAACAAAATACAAAGGACAGATCTGAACTCAATTTGTGACCTTGACCTTTGACCTTATGGAACAAGTTCATGCACTATGCATACCATCTCATTGCTACCTACCTATAGGCATGGTCTGAATTCAAAACCTTGAATGGTTATCAAGTCTGTTCCGGACTGTTTTGTTGGGTTTAATGTTGCACCAACACAATTATAGGTCATATGGCGACTTTCCAGCTTTGATGGTGGAGGAAGACCCTAGGTGCCCCTCCGTGCATTATTTCATCACGAGCAGGCACCTGAGCTGAACCAACGACCTTCCGTAAGACGATGGATAGCTTCCTCACATGAAGAATTCAACGCCCCGAGTGAGGCTCAAACCTACATCAGTGAGGGGCACGTGATTTGAAGTCAGCAACCTTAACCTCTCTGCCACAGAGGCCCGATAAACATTGAAGTCATTACCTTGAATGGTTATCAAGTTATGCTTCGGACACGAAACATAAAAACAAAGTTCACCTTTGAGCTCCATTTGTGACCTTTGACCTACCAACCTGGTTCATAAGCTCTACACATCATCTTATTGCCACCTACATACATGCCAGGTTTAACGTCCATTGCTTGAACAGTTACTAAGTTATGCTCTGGACACAAAATATGTGGATCTAATTTGACCTTTGAACTCCATTTCGGACCTTGAGCTTTGACCTAATGACCAGACTCATATGATCTACATATCTTCTCATCATCATCTATTTATATGCAAAGTTTAAAGTAAATATTTTGAACGGTTATTGAGTTATACTACAGACAAGAAATATGACAGACAGATGGACGAACAAACAGACAGACACATGCGCCATCAGATTCCAAAACAGGCGTAAAGAGTCTGAAGCTAGTGTATGAGCTGTTTTTACCCTGTTCCTTTATAAGTTGTCAAGAAGGAAGGGAATAATGTAAGGGAAAATAGTCTAGAATTTAGTATAATCACCTTATAGTCTCACAAATTGGAAACATTGTACAAAAACAATAACTCAGCAATATAAAGTACAAATATATTTTCTGTCTACTGAAGCATTTACTATAGCCACTGCAATTCAATTCCTGATGAAATATTTCAACCCTGCATTTATACCAACAGCAGCTTTCCATATAGGCCAAGGAGTGTCAAAATTCCATACCATAAAAATGTTATTAAAATGTCAATCATCATTTTGTGTGGCTGTTGTAATAAATAAATACTTACATGCAGTAACTATGGCAATGACTATCACTTTATGTGTGACTGAAGCAATGGGTGTATTTTGTGACAGCCTGGCATTCTTGTTTTTAACTGCTACAACTTGTGTTTAATATCCAAAGTCATGAATCAGTTTATTTGAGGTGATATTTTAGGTGTATGATAATGATAGAGAGATTTATACAGAGTTTTTAACTCTTCTCATTTTAAAAAATGACTGTACTGTTGTTTCTTGATCTTTTGCAAGGTGGTTGGTAAAGATTTCTGTTTAGAATTTTGATTTTTTTATTAAAAACTTCTAGCAATAGCTTAAAAGTTTCGTACTGTAGACTTCATCATAGTAAAACATGTAAGTATGCAAATAACCAGAACACTTGCATGCATTATGCATTTTGGCCCTCTTTGTTCTTAGAAAATGTGTATTTGGTGTTTTTTTTTTTTGTTTTGTTAGTTATGAAACGAACTGGACAAGCAGTAGCATAGAGGTATTGTTCTTTTAAAAAAGAATGAGGACATATAACTTGGAATCATGCCAGTTTTTTTTGTTACACTGTTACAAATACCAGAAAAATTGTACCTTAATTTTAGATTTTTAAAAGGTAGGGAGGTAGTTTAGTACACTATTTATATGCCTGTTTTCCCCTCGGATGATGTCAGAATCAATGCTCAAGGATGCAATAATTGTTCAGGGAAGCCGTTGAAAGTACAAATGTTTCACTGCAGTGAAAAAGTGATGCTGCAAAAATGAAAAATATGCATTATGTTTCATCAGTATTTCTTCAGGTCTGTGAAATTATTATTATTCGTGTGGGACTAATTTTCTTGCATTTTGTGGTTGTGTCGATGCACGAAATTAACTCCAAACAAAAAATAAAATTTCATTAATTTCAACTTCAGAAATTGAAATTCTTTAATTCAAGTCCTCATGTACTTGCCGTTTTTGTAAAATTCACAAAATTCCTTGCTCTAGAAATTAGATGATCTCGCAGAATTTCTCAGTATTTCATTAGATTTAGAAAGTATATATTTATAAATGGTGATGTTTTAATATCATTTGAAGTGCCCTTAAAGATTTGATTCTAACATATCATCTGTACTTATGAAGTTGATATTTATTACTTTGTGTTGATTATCATGATTAGGCCAAAAAAAAATTATTTCCTGTTACAAGACCTATATATATGAGATAGGTAGATCGGCAAAAGATAGAAAAGTACAATATTTCCTTAACACTTATAAATAGTGTATGTCAGAAGCCTCTAATGATTCATTAAAAGTTAAAATGTGGCGGAACAATACTAAAGTAGCAGATAAAAATTTCTAGGGTTGGTAAACATGCATGTAAATATGATCAATCTGGGGAAGTAGGAAGCAGTTTTTATTGATACTTTATAAACTCCAAATGTTCTTGAGCACTGTGGTGGAAGCAGTATGGAATATGATAAAGAGCAGAAAATTTTATTATTGTAAGAGAATGATTTAAAATACACAAAAATCATTAATGAAAAAAATATTATGAAGTATTCATACAGTCTTAGAAGTAATATATGTATACTAAATGTTGCAGTTTTTGTATGTATTTAGAAAAACAAAGTATTTTATGACAGTTCGCACAATGCCATATTTTTGAGAGCAATAAAGATATTTCTAGTGGGGAAGTTTTTCAAATCAAACCAGTGTCGTTTTTTATTATGAGATTTTTTAACTTTTACAGTAAAGCATTTAGTTATATACAATGTATCTTTTTTGTAGAAATTTGATACCAGCTTTGATAGCTTGTGATTTTTCTAAACACTCTGTTGTTTGTACATTCATATACCGTGTTTGTATTCTCTAGAGTATTATGTATATATGCGCTTCAGCTTGTGTATTCTGTGTGTTTTATATTGAAATTATTTCCCAGAAATGACTAATGTATAGAGCCAAAGTTTTATATTGGTGGTTGTTGTTGTTGAGTATGTTACATGCTGTAACTATTGCGGAGATTGTGTATTGCCAAACACAGATAATACAGGTATGTTTTAGCTAAGTATTAAGTATTTCTGTTTAAGAAATAATAAAATTAATGAGTTATGATTGTTTGTTTTCAAGTTTATGATGGTTTGGAATTTTAAATTTGCAATATTTTGGTAAGATTATGAGGATCAGAATTTACGTACAGTCATTAATGTGACAATAAACAATGATGATGTACTAAACCCTAGATATTTCCATTGTAAAGTGTCGAAATTGCAGTGTTTTAGGCTAAAGGGTGTTCCTAAATTTTGTGGAGCATGAAGAAAAGCAGATATACAGGCTGGTGCTTTCAGCTCTGTGTGCCTTGTTGTTTATTGCAGATTTTACCACGGTTGCTTTCCTTCTTTATGTAACTTACCAAGTAATCAGATCATATTGGAAAAATTGCATAGTTACTAACGAATTGATTTTATCCCTACACCTTCCTGAATACCATTTCTTTTCTGAATGTGAGTTTCAGGTTTGGGTGAAGTTAAATTAGTCCATTGTAATGGTGTATTACGAAATTTTGAAAAAAGGGCACTTTTTACAATCTAAAAATCAAAAATTACTTTGTTGTATTTAAATTTTGTATATTTATAACATTACTTATGATATTTTGTTATGTTATATCAGTTTGATTATCAGTTTGTATATTTTTACTAGCTCGCTTGAACCAGATAGTGAGCTGTTAGTATAGATAGATGGTCTGTCATCCATTATCCATCTTTCGTCATCCACAGTGTATGTAAACATCATCATCTTTAAAACTACCTGTCTCAGTTACACCAAACTTGGTCTGTAACATCCTAGCAAGGTCCTCTTTATTTAAATGAGGGTACTTAATCCTTTGAAGGGGCTGCTGGAACTAAAAATAGAACATTTAGGCATTTTAAGGGACAGTTTAGCTGAAAATAGAAATACCTTTAAGGGACTTTTTTTCAGGCAGATCTTCAATAAATTATGCCTGTATCATCCTTGTAAGAACCTCTCAGATTTGTTTAAATTGGGGCACTTGACTGTCTAAACAAAGTTATTACCATTCATGATTCAGTGTGTCATACATACATTCAAGGTCAGTTTGAGGTGAGGGAGTTATGGCCCTCTTGTAGTTTTATTTACTTGAGTGTTAAAGTGATCTCATTTTAAGCTTTCTTATCCAAAGAATCTGGGTATTGTTGGCATTGACATTGGTAAAAAACTACATATACTGGATTTTCACCCTAGGAACTTACTTTCCTGTGGTTGAGTAAGCTTTCTAACAGACAGCAGCTGGTGTTTTATTGCTTGATGTGATTAATATTTGTGTAAATGAGGTGTTATTTAATATAGTTACATAACAGATGGTTTTATTGCTTTGTAACATTCTATAAAATTAGTTTTGGAGTGAGTGTGATTTAAACTACTTTTATATTTAAATGTACATGTAGGATTTTATTCTTTGTTTTCAGAATTTACAATGTTCAGATATTCACAGTCTAGAATGTACTTTGATAATCTAATATTTAAATTTTTAGACATGTAGATTTACTTGTAACAAGTCACTTGATAAATTTTATCGGGCACATTTAAACAGAGACTTTATCACTGGTGTACTGGCTAGCGTCCTACAACCGGACACTTTTGCAATATTTTTCACGATAACACGGGAAATAGATATATCTAATGGTTGAAATTTCACATGAACAAAGTTAGGTTCTCTTCCCAACTAAAGAGCTAATTTGTTTACTTCTAAAATTATGTAAAATCCTTTTTCGAGGCCTAAACGAAGGGCCACCGAATCACGTTGTTTTAAGGTCTAACAGTACTATATTTCCGGATCATATATGGATAGCGAGTTGTCACTTCATTGATTTTCAATTTACCTTCAATATTGAATTAAACTTTATTTTCAACCAAGGGAAACTAGTCGTACTGTGTCTGAGTCATAGAATTGTACAAATTACATCTCTTGAATCGATTATTTGATCTTATCTCTCCCGACTGAATCTTTAAAAAATTCACTTTTCGAAGTGGATATTTTGATATGAAAATGTGTTTTAGGGTGTATTAAAATCACACACTAAATTATCAAAGCTGTATTTTCCTGGCTTAAGTGCTTACTAAACGTATCGTCTGCTTACCTCAAATTTGCATTGGGGGACCTCACGGAAATACTGCGCATGCGCATCACGCCACTTCCAACTTCCCCGCCAGGTAAACATGCTTCGTGCGTACAGACAAAATGAAATGTAGCATTTATTGTAAAATACTTAAATTTAACCGTTGTAACTTCTCTGTGTTGTATAAAAGCAAGCGTCCATTTGATCATAAACAGATAAGCAAGGTTAAAGACCGAAATAAAGCATTTACGGAACTTTTCGGTTTGGTGGTTGTCCGGACTTGGTGGTCGCTAGCCAGTAGAGCGCTTCACTAAAGTGTTCACATTATGTATGTCACTACAATCTCTGTTATTTTGGGAAGGAAGTGGCTTTCATACATGTATGTTTGAACTAATGAAGCTGGTGTTTACCTCCAACATTTAATTTCAACTGACAAATCAACTTCCCATTGATAAGAGTTTTAAAGTCTGGAATTCATATATCACCAAAGAGTTTGCCTTCAATATTTATTTCAGCAGACAAGTCAAATTCCCATTTATGTTACCTTTTAAATATTCCAATAGAATTAAATCATTTTGCAATTAATGTAAAAGTTCAATTCATGTGTAAATTATTTTGCATTATAAAATTCTAATATAGATTATTTTGCTAACAGTGTAAAATTACAATAATTTTGGTGTAATTTATTTCGCAAACTAGAGAAATCCAAATACTGATGTAATTGATATTTTGCAAACTGTGTGAAATCCCAATACTGATGTTGCATATTTTATAAATTTTGCAGTGTAGCATTCTGTTTGTAAATGCTTGTTTTTACCTATTTTAACATATTTTGTGTAGATACACTGTTTTCACCTTTAGTTTCTCTAGTCAGTGTTGGTCCATCCCTACCAATCATAGTTTCATCTTAAGTTTCAGTTTGTCCAATTGTTTTTTCAAATGGGTACTCTTCCAGATATATTGCCAATGGAACAGATAGTTGTAGATACAGGGTATGTTGTATTAACCCTAGACCAAATCATGTTCATGTTAATAAAATGATATTACTTGCCAAAAATAAAAAGCTCACAGCATTTGCAGTTTTACTGAAATAACAGTGACATGAAAGTATTGTGTTTACTTTCAATTATTATTGTTGTTGTATTTTGTGATAATAAAATAATCATTAAACATTGTGCCCAAATTTCATTCAAAGAGATGAAAAAAAAGTAGGTGTGGAGTTAGAAAAGTCAATGAGTATTATTATGTATAATTATGGTACAATAATGCATGTTGAACAGAATTGACTGTAAATTATAGAGCCTGTCCATCATTAATCGTGTACAATAACTTAAAGCAATATTAACTTTAGAAAGGAATTATTCCAAAGAAAATATTTAAATGATTTACCTTTGAATTTTTTGTTGTATTTGATTTTATTAGGAATTTATAGCTTGTTACAAGTTTTAGTTTCAATATTGAATGTTTACATATTGATGTATTGTATCCATACATTATACATTTTCACTTTCAGGTCATTATTCCAAGTGTATGTAATCTATGGTCTATGTACTGGCTCACATTCATTTCCAAGTGTTCTCTGTATGACCAGTTATGTATTGACATGTACAAAGGCACATATTGATTGTATACTTACGGAATATAGGCCTTTAACATTGATGTATCTGTGATAAGGTTTGAAGAAATATATGCTTTCTCTATCTGAATCTATTGATTACCCATGTCAAGAAACATTTTTGTAATTCTGAGTTCAGAACGTTCTCATATTGAGAAAGTTAATCAGTGGGACATTGGTACATCAATTAACCAGAGACAACTCTATTTTGCTCAGCGTGTATAGTCTGTTTTCTGGAATAGCAAATGTTTCAATTTTTATCTAACAGCATGCACTTTCTGTGGGTAACATCTAGTAAAATGCATGTCTCTTGTATGATGAGGTGACATGTAGTTGTTGGTCAGTTTATATATTTTTGCAAATATTATAAGAGTAGGTCATTAGAAATGCCTCTCTTTCGTTGATTTCTTGAGAGTTTTTTTTTTGTCTAGCCTGTTTGCAGAAGCGAAGACAGAGTCGTCCAAATGGCTGTTTGATGTATGTGCGTGCATGTGTCTGGATTTGTTTTTC
The DNA here is from genome assembly GCF_021730395.1 of Mercenaria mercenaria. Classification (NCBI taxonomy): domain Eukaryota; kingdom Metazoa; phylum Mollusca; class Bivalvia; order Venerida; family Veneridae; genus Mercenaria; species Mercenaria mercenaria. Next base: position 31,793,812 of record NC_069364.1, on the reverse strand, counting down.
CATCTAGTTAACTTTAACATACTGTTAAGTCAGTAAAGTGTCTTTACACTATTAAACCACAGTGACTGTTAAACACACAGTTTATCATGGCTTAAGACACTGTTAACACATTTATTATTCAGAAACATTCAAAATGTCCCTTTGAAAATCAAACACGGTTAAGGTTCAAGATGGGTAAGCATATATTTGCCAGGCCGAGATGAATTTTATATAATTATTATGTACATATATACCAGAATTTGACTCGCACTACATTTTGTGAAATGTAACTGCACATTTATGATTGAATAGATATTATATATACACAATATTTTGTTTTTATTTCACTCATCCTTGCTTAGTTCAATAGGGAGAGTGCAGATCTAAGGATCACAAGGTCATGAGTTCAGTCCCCAGGTGGGGCGTATGTTTTTTCTGACGATTTGATGGAAGACATTGTGTCTGAAATCAATTGTCCTCCACCTCTGATTCATGTGGGGAAGAACAGGTTAACTGCTCTCTGTTACACAACTAGAATACTGTTGAAAAATGGCATTAAACCCAAAACAAACAAATCATCCTTGTACATGTTTCCACAGGAGGAATTTTTCATATGGTGGATTTTAAGGTCAGCTGAGCATGAAGCACAAATGTGATGGCCCTGTGTCTATGTCTGTAATCATGCGTCATTCACATTTTAACTGTCAAAACAGTCAAGTTGATAGTTTCAACAAGTGTTTTTAGCTCGCCTGTCACAGTGAGCTTTTGTGATTGCCCTTTGTCCGTCGGTTCACAATTTCTTGTGAACACAAAAAGAGACCATAATTTGCATCTGATTTTAATCAAACTTGCACACAACTTGTATTGGCATAATATCTCGGTTCCTTTCGAAAACTGGCCAGATCCCATTATGCGTTCCAGAGTTATTGCCTCTTAAAGGGCCAAAATTTGCTATTTTTGGCTTGTGAACACAATAAGAGACCACATTTTGCAATCAACAGGGGAGCTAAAAACAAATGACATAAATCTGTCCTTATAAAGTTACATTGATAATCCAGGTCGTACGGATATGCTCCAGTTTCAGTTGTGTTCCCATACCAGTAAAACATCCTTGTGGCAAGCTTGCATAAAAAAATAACCAAGTTTTGAACTTGACCTAGATTTCATAGAGACAAACATTCTGACAAAGTTTTATGAAGATCAAGTAGAAAATGTGGACTCGAAGATTCTTATTAATAACAAGGTTTTTCTAAGATTTGACTTAGTGACCTAGGTTTTTGAGCTCAGGTAATACAAATGTAGTTATAAGCTTAAACTAGCTTTCACAGAGACAAACATTCTGGCAAAGTTTTATGAAGATCAAGTAGACAAGAGCTCGTCGAACACAAAATGCCCCCCTTGATGCATTCAGTAATTGCACAAGGAACAGAAATTATTTGCTCACTGTAAACAAAAGTTCTACTGTTCTGGTTCAATGTGACATTGACCTAATTGACCTCAAAATCAACACGAGTCATCTGCTGGTCATGATCAACCTCCCTATTAAGTTTAGTGATCCTAGGCCAAAGCGTTCTCAAGGTATTGTCTGGAAATGGTTTAAATGTTCCGAGTCATTGTAACCTTGACCTTTGACCTACTGACCTCAAAATCAATAGGGGTCATCTGCTGGTCATGATGAACTTCTCTATCATCTTTCATGACCCTTGGCCCAAGCGTTCTCAAGTTATTGTCCAGAAACCATTTAACTGTTCCTGGCCAATGTAACCTTGATGTTTTACCGAATGACCTCAAAATCAATAGGAGTCGTCTGCCGGTCATGATCATTCTCCCTATCAATTTTCCTGATCCTAGGCCCAAGCGTTCTTGAGTTATTGCCCGGAAACTGTTTTACTATTCTGGGTCACTGTGACCTTGACCTTTGACCAACTGACCTCAAAATCAATAGGGGTCATCTGCTGGTCATGACCAACTTCCCTATCAACTTTCATGATCCTAGGCCCAAGCATTCTTGAGTTATCATCCGGATACCCTTCAACTGTTCAGGGTTACTGTGACCTTGACCTTTGACCAACTGACCTCAAGATCAATAGGGGTCATCTGCAGGTGATGACCAACCTTTCTATTAATTTTCCTGATCCTAGGCCCAAGCGTTCTTGAGTTATCGCCCGGAAACTGTTTTACTGTTCCGGGTCACTGTGACCTCGACCTTTGACCAACTGACCTCAAAATCAATAGGGGTCATCTGCTGGTCATGACCAACCTCCCTATCAACTTTCATGATCTTAGGCCCAAGCATTCTTGAGTTATCATCCGGATACCCGTTAACTGTTCAGGGTTACTGTGACCTTGACTTTTGACATACAGATCTCAAGATCAATAGGGGTCATCTGCAGGTGATGACCAACCTTCCTATCAACTTTCATGATCCTAGGCCCAAGTGTTCTTGAGTTATCATCCGGAAACAGATTGGTCTACATACCGACAGACAGACCGACCGACATCTGCGAAACAATATACCGCTCCTTCAAAGGGGGGCATAAAAATATGGTCTCTAGGGTATTAACAAGGTTTTCATATCATTCGACTTACTAACCTAGTTTTTGGCCACAGGTGACCCAGTTTACATGTTGTTTGAGATTTTATTGAAGTAATATTCTGACCAATTTTCATGAAGATTGGGCCATTATATTGCAACCTCTAGGGTTTAACAGTAAAACTGTTGACAACACATGACAATGGACAGGCGACACAACACAATAGCTCACCTTGAGCACACTGTTCTCTGGCAAGCTAAAATATGTGACACACTGGTCTACCCATTGGGGATCAGAGGTATGGTTGGTTTGGGCTATCTAAAGTGAGCTGGTGTTAAAATTAAGGAACATGGGTTCTAGGGAATGTAGTTGGACTGTAAATAGCACCGTATTGAAATGGAAGAACTTAACTGTCCCCTGCACTTTCAGGTTTCATCAAGAAACCTGAAGTACTTTCACCCTGTAACTGTTTAAATAGCTTTTGACTTGTCAGCACAAATGTATATAAAACACAACACTACCATTTAGTATATCTTTACTTTAATGTTCAAAGAAAACTCTAATAATATTTGATTACATAGACATAAACTCAACAAAATGTAATATATCGGCATTACACCTATAGATCATTAATAAAAATCTAATGTGTAGCAAGTGCTAATATCTAGCACAATATAGTAAAACCTACAATCAAGAGGTAGGTGACCACATGACACACATTTTTTGCTGAAAATTAGACGTGCAATATATTTCTAAACAATATGGAAAAAAAAACAATTTGTAAACTGCAGTGTATGGGACACTGGATTTTAGGCTGATTCAGCACATCTGAAACCAGTATACAATATAGAATTTTATTAAACTGTATTTTTCCTAAGTATCGTTATAGTTTACATGATTGAAATTCAGCTAATAAAAAAAGGTAAGTTGTGTGTTTGAATCTTGTTTTCTGCATACTGAAAATACTGGTCCTTTGATTAATTCTGACAATATGCTTCTATTAGAAAATCACATGTTTGATGACATTTTCTTGTATAGAGAAAAACTGTAGATTTCACCTATTTTCAATTATAAATTAAATGTATAGGTCTTTAGCTTTACATGTATTTATCAAAATGCTCCAAATATAGGTTGGAGTCCTCACACTTCTGCTTAATAATAATTAAAACAGCTACCAGGCAATCTAGGCTTTACGACAAATGACTTTTTTGGTACTAGCGTGGAAATACAGCAATCACACACTGATAGAATGTATTCAAACAAGAATGGCTGACTGTCATAATGAGCCCACCATAGGAATGTACATACTAATTATGAAATCATTTTGATTTTCACAATAAACTGACTAGCTTTTATTAGATTACACAATATCATATAGATTAAGAATAATTATTGTATACAATTCTCTTACTGTTTTCAAGGTCTAGAACAAAGTACATGTACTACATTTTTGTACCTGCAAAATTTTGATAAAGGGAAGTAAAAATTAAATCATACATTTTAGATTCTCATTAAAGTTTCATTTAAATTTTCTTTCCAGAACTTTACCCTCTTTACATTTCATTTCTTGACATAATTCTTTCTTCTTTTGTCTTAACCCTTCACTTCTTGACATTAAAAGAAACAAGAGGACCATGATGGTCCTGAATCGCTCACCTCTTCCCACATGACCCAGTTTTGAGTATGACGTCGTTTTTTCTATTATTTGATATAGTGACCTAGTTTTTGAGCTCATGTGACCCAGTTTTGAACTTGACCTAGATATTATCAAGATAAAAATTCTGACCAATTTTCATGAAGATCCATTGAAAAATATGGTCTCTAGGTTTTTCTATTATTTGACCTATTGACCTAGTTTTCGAAGGTTCGTGACCCTGTTTTTAACTTTACCTAGATATCATCAAGGTGAACATTCTCACTAATTTTCATGAAGATCTCATGAAAAATATGGCCTCTAGAGAGGTCACAAGGTTTTTCTATTTTTATACCTACTGGCCTAGTTTTTAACCGCACATGACCCAGTTTCAAGTTTTTTATGGCACGTGACCCAGTTTCAAACTTGACCTAGATATCATCAAGGTGAACATTCTGACCAATTTTTATGGAGATCTATTCACAAGTATGGCCTCTAGAGAGGTCACAAGGTTTTTCTATTTTAAGATCTACTGACCTAGTTTTTGACCGCACATGACCCTGTTTCGAACTTGACCTAGATATCATCAAGATGAACATTCAGACCAATTTTCATACAGATCCAATGAAAAATATGGCCTTTAGAGAGGTCACAAGGTTTTTCTATTATTTGACCTACTGACCTAGTTTTTGATGGCACGTGACCCACTTTCGAACTTGACCTAGATATCATCAAGATGAACATTCAGATTAACTTTCATACAGATCCCATGAAAAATATGGCCTCTAGAGAGCTCACAAGGTTTTTCTGTTATTTGACCTATTGACTTAGTTTTTGAAGGCACGTGACCCACTTTCGAACTTGACCTAGATATCATCAAGGTGAACGTTCTGACCAATTTTCATGAAGATGTCATGAAATATATGGCCTTTAGAGAGGTCACAAGGTTTTTCTATTTTTAGACCTACTGACCTAGTTTTTGACAGCACGCGACCCAGTTTCAAACTTGAACTAGATATCATCAAGATGAACATTCAGACCAACTTTCATACAGATCCCATGAAAAATATGGCCTTTAGAGAGGTCACAAGGTTTTTCTATTATTTGACCTACTGACCTAGTTTTTGATGGCACGTGACCGAGTTTCGAACTTGACCTAGATATCATCAAGGTGAACGTTCTTACCAATTTTCATGAAGATCTTGTGAAATATATGGCCTCTAGAGAGGTCACAAGGTTTTTCTATTTTTAGACCTACTGACCTAGTTTTTGAAGGCACGTGACCCAGTTTCGAACTTGACCTAGATATCATCAAGATGAACATTCTGACCAACTTTCAAAAAGATCCCATGAAAAATGTGACCTCTAGAGTGGTCATAAGGTTTTTCTATTTTTAGACCTACTGACCTAGATTTTGACCGCACGTGACCCAGTTTCGATCTTGACCTAGATATCATCAAGATGAACATTCTGATTAACTTTCATGAAGATCCCATGAAAAATGTGACCTCTTGAGTGGTCACAAGGTTTTTCTATTATTTGACCTGTTGACCTAGTTTTTGATGGCACGTGACCGAGTTTTGAACTTGACCTAGATATCATCAAGATGAACATTCAGACCAACTTTCATACAGATCCAATGAAAAATATGGCCTTTAGAGAGGTCACAAGGTTTTTCTATTATTTGACCTACTGACCTAGTTTTTGATGGCACGTGACCGAGTTTCAAACTTGACCTAGATATCATCAAGGTGAACGTTCTGACCAATTTTCATGAAGATCTTGTGAAATATATGGCCTCTAGAGAGGTCACAATGTTTTTCTATTTTTAGACCTACTGACCTAGTTTTTGAAGGCACGTGACCCAGTTTCAAACTTGACCTAGATATCATCAAGATGAACATTCTGACCAACTTTCATAAAGATCCCATGAAAAATGTGACCTCTAGAGTGGTCACAAGGTTTTTCTATTTTTAGACCTACTGACCTAGTTTTTGACCGCACGTGACCCAGTTTCGTATTTGACCTAGATATCATCAAGATGAACATTCTGATTAACTTTCATGAAGATCCCATGAAAAATGTGACCTCTAGAGTGGTCACAAGGTTTTTCTATTTTTAGACCTACTGACCTAGTTTTTGACCACACGTGACCCAGTTTCGAACTTGACCTAGATATCATCAAGATGAACATTCTGATTAACTTTCATGAAGATCCCATGAAAAATGTGACCTCTAGAGTGGTCACAAGGTTTTTCTATTTTTAGACCTACTGACCTAGTTTTTGACCGCACGTGACCAAGTTTCGAACTTGACCTAGATATCATCAAGATGAACATTCTGACCAATTTTCATAAAGATCCCATGAAAAATGTGACCTCTAGAGTGGTCACAAGCAAAAGTTTACGGACGGACGGACGCACGGACTGACGGACGGACGACGGACACAGCGCGATCACAAAAGCTCACCTTGTCACTTTGTGACAGGTGAGCTAAAAACACATTTACCTTTATTTTCTTGACATACAAGTGGTCATAGTGAAAAATAGCAAAACTTTAGTTCTACCATATTTCTGAAGAAATGTACAGTTTATTGCATAATAAGAAAATAAAAATAAGAACACTTATCTGATGAAACTGAGACAAGAGTAAAACAAACTAAATAAAATTATTCAGACTTCATTAGTTAATAAAATAAAATAAATTACACTTTAGTACAAAACAGAGTTTAACAAAAACTGAACTACATTTAGGCTGATGCTACAAAATTACTGTAGCAAGTCCAAAAGTACATGAAACAAAACTGTTTCCCCCAATCATCTCTATAGTACTGTTCACAAAAAATACATTAAACAAAAATATTTCCTGCAGTCATCAATTCTATAAAGATATTCACAAAGTCACTTCTCATAAGAAACATTTTCACATCTTCAAATGTGAAGAAAACTGAAGTCCATATTTATCAAAACTTTAGAAAAATCTACTTTTTTACTTACTGTTCCATCCAAATATTCTATACAAGGTTTTTCCTGATTTCTCTTTTATACAAGACTATACTAATCATATCAATAAATATTCATCATTCTACAGAACTTAACCTTTAGCCAGCTAAATTTCTACATTGGACTGGTCCATCATTCAATTTGGGCAATACCATTTATTATTTGAAGGGGTGTTCACTAAAATTTGCTGACTGAATAGCAAACAGCGCAGACCATGATCATCCTGCACAGATGTGCAGGCTGTGGTAGCAAAGGCAGAATCACTTGCCGCCAGCTGGCTAAAGGTTAATGTCTGGTAATGGAATTTTTTTTTTTAATTTTCAAAATACCTGGGGTTAGTTAAGAATTTCTTGCTGAATTTAGCATTGATTTTAACAGGTTATTTCAAACATTGTTTTAAAATTTCCAAACAAACTGACAAATTTTATAAAGTTCTAAGCATATTTTAGTTAACATAACAGCAACAGCAACATTTGCAAGTAAATGTTATGTAAAATTTGAGAAAACAGAATCAAGATCTCTCAGTTGTAATACTGAAACTGACTGACAATGTATAGAGAGAGATCCTGTCACTTCAGGCTAGACATACTGCATGGCAGTACCACTGAGATTGTTCCAGTATCTAAATATTGCTCTATGTAAAATGTACCGATCACAAATACTGTTCATACACTAAAATCTATAACTAACAAAAACAAAGCCACCCACTAAGGTACATCTTATATCTTATAACAAGTTAATACTGGAGATTCTTTTTTATAAACACAATGCTATCTTCCAGAATATTTATACGTGTATAAAAAAAAGTTGTCTCTTGAATAGCAAGTTACAAAGTTAACCACAGCTGCCATAATCAACAAGTACAGACACAACAAATAGGCTCTCAACATTCATATGTTCACAGAATATTTATTTCTTTTTAACGGTTTGTTTTAACATTTAAGTTTGAATCCTCAACTATCTTGGTACTACCAGTCCAGCTGTTAAGAATTATCCTGTCCAGTTTAAAAAACCTTTTCTCCTGAGCCCAGTCTATTTACAAAGACATTTTCTTCCTAAACCAGTCTACTTTAACAATACCAATTCCATTAAAAGTCATATCTATATAATTTTCAAAACTTTTCCCTGAAAACAGTCTTTATTCATCATTATTAACCAGTCTAGTTAGCAAAGACATCTCCCATCGGAACCCAAATATTTTTCACTTGTATGGACTGGTACAAGAATTCTTCTCCTTGACCCTGTTCAGGATCCTCCCAATCCCTTTCAAACCTGTAAATCCACAAAAGAAAAAACTAATTATGAAAGTACATAAGGCCCATATTCATCAACATTTGATATCTTAGACTTAAGAACTGCAAAATTCAGTTTGTCACAACTTGTCACAACACAAAATGTTTACTGCAAACATATACTGATGAAATTTTGCTCAGCTGTTTGTATCTGCAGCATGCACAATCAAGCAAAGTTTCATTACAATCTGTATGATACAAAAAAGATCAACACATCAACACAACATCTTCAAGAGCTGTTTGTAAAACACATATACCCCCATGACAGTCTGTCAGAGGCACGTGTGTATGTAAATTTGTATGCTGTGATCTTGACCTTTGACTACATAACCTCAAAAACATCTAGGTCATCTACCAACCATAGGCCACCATACTTAGAAGGTTGACAGCCAAAGCTTTCTTTAATTTTAGAGCTAAAACCATTTTCAGTGTAGAGGTCAATGACCAGACCCCTAAAAAAAGTTCTGTTCTTCGAATAGTCAAGCTAACAAGAGTACCGCCTTGCGGGTGCTGATGCTCATCTGATTTTTTTGTATAATAGAAATATTGTCCTACCCATGATTTTCTAAGTCTAAAAAGGGCCATCATTCTTGCAAAAAGCAGGATAGAGTTATGTTTCTTGATGTACAGCGTCCGTTTATGATGGTGAAAAACTGTTGCAAGTTTTAAAGCAATAGCTTTGATAGTTTATGAAAAAAGCTGACTTAAACATAATACTCAACCAAGAAAACTGATTTTCTTTTCTACGTCCAAAAGGGACAATAATTATTGCAAAAAGCAGGATGGAGTTATGTTTCTTGCTGTACAGGGTCAGCTTATGATGGTGAACAAGTGTTGCAAGTTTCAAAGCAGTAGCTTTGATAGTTTAAGAGAAAAAGTTGACCTAAACATACCGACCTAAACACCGATCAAGTGATGACAATAACTCATCTTTTTTTTCCAAAAAATCAGATGAGCTAAAAATGATGTGGACTATGACATTTTACAGCAATTTTCAGGTGTTGTCCTAACTTGGCATACATAGATAAGCTTAGTAAACTAATGAAATCTGCACACTCACATCTTCAAAGTAAGGCACAATCTTCTTTTACAGATGTAAAATGTGAGTTAATACTGCTTCTACAAGAATGAAAAAAAAACAAAAAACAACTTCTCATTATCATTCCACTTGCATGTCTTTTAAGCTGTTTTGACTATCTAAAAGTTAAGAATTCTTGAAATAAAATTCAATAATACGTACCCATAATTCACCCAAGTTCGCTTCACATTCTCTGCAGAAATGTATTCAACATATTTTGATCCCTCAGCACAACCAAAGTACCACATGGACTGTATATCCTGATGTTCTGCTAGAAACTTTGTGAGATGGTCCCTGTCACCTGTGATAATGTTGACAACTCCCCCTGGCAGATCAGATGTATCAAATACCTAAATGAAGAAATATTAATATGACTTGACATCCAACCAGCTTTCTCAGAATAATGACCCAAGGAGGTGAGGGAGTGGGTGGGGGCAAGCAGTCTGATGTCAGCCACCTTAACAACTGGGCCTCTATGACCCTTTCATTTTTATGGGTTTTGGTGTAAATGGATTTGTAAAGCAGTTCTGATATAATTACTTATCATCGATCACTAAAGGGTTCAAATACCAATAACACTGTCAAACCAAATTCATCCAACTAAAAAATCAAAGAAAATATGAAAAAGAATTCAAGACTTGGTCTGTCATTTGTCATTCTGAACAATTCTGTTCTCAATACAACTCACATTTTTTGAGACACAGTTTGCACAACTTGTGTGACTGTTAGAAAGAGATTTGCATTAAGGTGTTTGGTCAAATCATAAGTACGAAACTTAAAGGTCTATGAAAACTGCACTAGTCAGCAGCTCTAATTATCAGGAAAACCATTGACACCATAACTGACAATGACAATGACGATTTATTTACTGATGTTGGCCACCTGCCCATAACTGAGTGTCCAAATATTCTCTAAATATTTTATGTCACTTAAGTATTCTTAACATGGAATCACTAACTGATTCAAATCTTATACTTACAAATGGTATTTAAAACACCGACCTGATAAAGATCCATGGCCAGGAGAGGATATCTCTCACTTGGTATAATGACCATAGTGTTTCCTCTGACAACAGCTGGTGCAAACAGGGATACAAATCCTAGTAAAGGATAATCATCCGGACAGGCTATACCGATCACTCCAACCGGCTCATGTATCTTTATTGTTGCTCCATATAACGTTGTTTCCTATAATGTAAAATCTCAATCATTCAAGCATCTTCAATATACAGGTGTGTTAATTTTCAGGTATTTCAGCTGTACTAACATAATTCAGACCGTATGCAGCTTTTCCTGCTTTAGCATGTGAAGGCATTATTTCAGCCCAGGTCGGGCATTTGAGAAAACCATCAACCTTTTAAAAACCAGCAGTAATTTAATACATATGAAAGAATTTTACACCACGAAGTACTGAGTAGTCACTGGTTTGATTTCTAAGAGGTGATATGAGGGGCAAGTGATTAGAGTTGAAGATCATAAACACATCGCATAGTCAGCCCTTGTCACAGATATATAACAAAAATAACCAAGTGTAAGGTGAATCCCATGCATATGCATAAAAATTTATTCTCTCCTTCAGTACAAAGGTAGTGTTTCATGAAAATTTCAGCAATTACTGCATTTGAATGTTGAATCAACATAGTATATTACCTGAACAGAACCGCCATATTTATCACAGTAAGCTCCCCAGTGGAACAATCTGTTGATAGACAGATCCACTTCCCTCAATGCTTCCTCCATTGTCTTCCCTGTCATTTCTTGAAGTCTCCCCGCAAGTTCTTCCCTACGTATCTCTAGGTTCTCCGCCATGTAATACACAATCTGGGCTCTATTGTGTGCAGCTCTCTTGCCCCAGCTTAAAAATATACATTATATACATGAAACAGTCATACAGCATATTCCTTTTCTGTGACATTTTACAATTATGGAAATATATATTGTATTTTAAAGCCAATTTACAAAAGGATATGTCTTATTTCTGTAAAACTAGCGGAATTAGTAACAAAACACAAAATATTTCACACACAAGAGTATAAATTAAATCTAAATATTGGATACATTTCCAGACAAATTCATTGTAACAAATAAATTTCTATAGCAGTCCAAAGTAACTTCTATAATCTTTAAATAATATTGTTTAGCAGAAAGGAAGCATGTCCTGCAAAGAGAGTCCTTAACAAGACATGTTTGTAAAACACATATGCCCACCTTGATGGCCTATTGGAGGAAACTCACTGGTGTATGTAATAAATATTATTTGACCTTGACATCTGATATAACGAGATCAACAAATGCTGTCACTATTGGTAACGAATGCCCCCGAAGCATGCCCAAGAATGCTACAATTGTCTGCGCAAAATATGCCAGAATAGTTTAGGTATCGATCATTTTGTGACTATGACCTTGACCTGAGAGATCCGGGTCATAAGTGTGACACACTTCTTAATATGGTTTAACATTTGTGTCAAATTATTTTCAAATCCCTTGATAAATGGCAGAGTTATGTACCAGACAAGAAAGGACCTTGACCTTGGAGCTAGGGGTCTGGGTTTTGTGCACGACATGTCTCATTATGGTGAACATTTATGCCATGTCATTTCAAATCCCTGTATGGATGGTAAAGTTACAGAACAGACAAGAACTTAAATGGACGCACGCATGGACTCAAGGACAGACGGACGGAAGTGCCATTTTAATATGCCCACATTCAGGGGCATAAAAACAACTGGAGTCATCTCTACTGGCAATCATTAAGTTTTAAGGTCATAGGCTCAAGCATTCTCCCAATACTGATCAGAAACCTTTTCAGTCTTAAAGTCACTGTGACCTTGACCTTTCTTCTACTGGTCTCCAAAACACTATGGGTCATCTACTGACAACAGGTAAAAAGCTAGGATATTAATTACTGAGCAGAACAATTTTAATTGTCAAGGGCACTCTGACCTTTTACTTTGATTTATTGATCCCCCCACCCCCACCCCAAAAAAAACAACAAAACAATATGGGTCATCTTCTTGACACAGATAATAATCCTATGAAGTCTGATGTCTGTAGGTAAAAGCATACTTCAGCTACTGAGTATAAATTTTTTGTCCCAATGTCATGCAGACCATTGACCTACTAACCCCTAAAACAAATATCTACTTACCACAGGTAATATCCTACTGAGTCTGACCACCATAGCCCTATGCATAATTTAGTCATCGTTCACAAGCCAAATGGTCTACCGACTGACTGACAGGCCAACCAACACTGAACAAAACAATATATCAATATGAAAATATTTTAAAAACTTCAAAATTACCCAGGAGCAGCATTATGGGCAGCCTCAACTGCATTTCTGATGTCCTTCCTGTTACCCTCTCCAACATGGCCAACCACTTTACCGTCAGGGTTTATCACCGGACGTGCATAGGGAGCATCTGGTCTCTTCTGGGCTCCCCCATAATACATCTTGTATGTGCGGTCAATCCTAAACACAGGTAGAGATGATAATAAAGTTTTCGTCATCTAAATGTTTTACTTATGTCCAAGCTTCTTACTTTACTTGCAGTTATTATTTTTGCACCAAGAAATTAGTATACTAAAATTTATTGAATAAAACAACCTCTCTGTTTAATTGTTTTATGTCAGATAAGATTTAATGTCATTTTGTTAACAGCTTAACTTATATTAAGGCACTTAATCAATTTTTCAAGTATTCTTGGATTCTTTACCAAAACTGAAACAAGCTTCAAGAGGTAACTAGCAATCTCATGCATAAATCAGTTGGAGGGAGAAATCAAACTCTTGACCTCTTCGTTTTCAGTCTTGTGACCTGTCTACCGAGCCTTCTAGACATGCATGGAAAGGACATTTCATAAAATTACCTCTGTTGTCTTTTTTAATGGAATATTTAGAATGGTATAACACCCAAGTCAAATGACTACATGACTACTGACCCATTTACAGTTAATCACTAAATTTTACTGAACTGAAGTCAAAATTTAAGAAAATAAATATGATTTTTTTTTCTAACGATTTTTGCTCAAAAACACTTACTGAATGGCTTGCCAGACATATTGTACTGTAATACAGTGTAACTTCCGAAAACTGAACGAACTCCAGACCAGCCTAAAAGGTTGGTATCTAGAAGTTTCCGGAATTCAGAAGTTTGAAAGTTTGTAGGCAATTACACGTAGGATGAAGGAGATTATTATCCTTTATAATTATACAAGTTTATATAAAGTAATTAATTAATTACAAACATTCAGGATAATAAATACATAAATAACAAATGAAAAAACTATTTTTCATAATAGCATTTACGCAAACATTTTCCACATTTTACCATATTTGGAGTCTCCAGTTCGTCAATATTTAATTAGTGTTGATAATGCAAGTTTAATCGATCTAACTAAATCAATTAAAACACCGATCTTTCTTTCATTCAAACATTAATGAAGTTTTTCACGCATATGATATTTAATTCATCATGTTTCCATAAGTTGAACACAAATGAATGAAATCGCCGATTACTTCTTTATTTTTGCATCAAATGATCATTGTACGAGTCAAAATAAACTCATGCTGCTAACAGATAAACAAAACAACATGCTGAAAACTTGCAAAGGGTGTTTTTGGATTAACAGGTGACACTTTTAATAAGGCAAATTTTTTGCTTTTCGGTTTTTGGAAGTCAGTTTTAATGTTGAAATATAAACGGTCCTTCAAAAACTGTCCAGTTTTCAGAATGTGGAAGTTCCGGTTTTCAGAAGTTAAAAATATATAGAAATAAGAACAGAAAAAATGGGACTTTGAGTTTCATGCAGTTTTCAAAGGTTTCCGGTTTTCAGAAGGTCCAGTTTTCAGAAGTGCCACTGTATTGTATCTCTTGTGCAAATAGAACCCATCTTAATGGCAACAATTTAATCAAGCTTACTTCGGTATTTGGCCATCGTTTGTACCATTACCCAATGTTGGTCTGTTGGCTATAGTTGCACCAAATGTTTTCAGGTCAAGTTCAACACTAGCCGGACGTGGTCTTGACTCCCAGGAAGGCCTCACATACTCATACAATCCCTAAAATTGAATTTAAATAGATGCAACAGGTGTTATCCTAATATAATGGTTCTAACAGAGATAATTGTTAGTTTTAATGTTACTGTTTACTTTTTTTCTGTTGGGTTTAATTCTGCACTGACACAACCATAGATCTTATGGTGACTTTTCAGTAATCTGATAGTGGAGAAGGACTGCAGGTGCCCCTATTTGCAGGACTTCATCCTGGGCAGGCATTTAGGTAGAATCGCCAATCTTCTGCTGGATTGCTTCCTCACAAGAAATAACTCTACATCTCAAGCGAGGTTTTGCAGGGTCATTAAGGTGTCATTAAGCTGTACAAATTCAGGATTTTGGGAGATATTATACAGCTAAGTGAATGCACAAAAAGATTCTTGGAATCCGAAAAAGAAATCAACTAATATTGCACAGGATGTGGATTTGATAATTATTCAGTCCCCTTTTTCTTCTAAACTGCAAAATTTGTGGTGTGATCACTAAATACTTCATGCACAAATATTTATAACCCGTGTGCAAACATACCTCCTTGCCTCCATCTCTACCATACCCACTCTGTTTGTATCCACCAAAACCTGCTGCTGCATCAAACATGTTGTGAGAGTTTACCCACATTGTCCCAGTCTAAAATATCCACAAATATTCATAAACAATAATAAAGAAAACATTTTGCTTTTTTCTTTCATTCAAACTGATATATTTATAACCTGTATGTTTACAATTTCCTATGAACAATAATTATTATGTCACGTAAAGGCCCGACCTTTCCGGAGATCACTACACTTGTCGGGCTACAACTGTACACTAGTACACACGTAACATCGTCGTATCAGATATCTGCATTACACCAAATCTCACCAATGAAAAAACATGCACTGTAATGTGACATTAGAATATTTGTTATTCCATGAGCCTGCTTTAGCTGGTGCTTCTTTTGTCTATCTTTTTTATTGGCTGAATTTCCTTTGAATACAACGATACTTCAGAAAAATATTCTTCATCAAAATTCTACAATGTAGAACAATATTTCTCTCAAACATGCAAAACTACCTTAAACTAGAAATGTGTCCATGGGACACAGATGCCCCCACTACATGACATTAGTCAGGGGCCAGAACTCCTACAATACTGAATGAATCCGGATGCGAAACCCCAGGTGCACAACTACACATGCTGACCAACATTCCTGTAAACTTTGGTGATTCTAGGTCAAATACTTTTGGGGCTATGCGTGACACAACATTAAAATGACCAATTTTTACAAAGTCAGGGGCCATAACTCCTACATGACTGGATGAATCCGGACGCGAAACCCCAGGTGCACAACTACACATGCTGACCAACATGCCTGTAAAGTTTTGTGACTCTAGGTCATATACTTTTGGAGCTAGGCACGACACAACATTAAAATGACCAATTTTTACAAAGTCAGGGGCCATAACTTCTACATGACTTAATGAATCCGGACGCGAAACCCCAGGTGCACAACTACACATGCTGACCAACATTCCTGTAAACTTTGGTGATTCTAGGTCAAATACTTTTGGAGCTATGCGCGACACAACATTAAAATGACCAATTTTTTACTAAGTCAGGGGCCATAACTCCTACATGTCTGGATGAATCCGGACGCGAAACCCCAGGTGCACAACTACACATGCTGACCAACATGCCTGTAAAGTTTTGTGACTCTAGGTCATATACTTTTGGAGCTAGACACGACACAACATTAAAATGACCAATTTTTACAAAGTCAGAGGCCATAACTTCTACATGACTGAATGAATCCGGACGCGAAACCCCAGGTGCACAACTACACATGCTGACCAACATTCCTGTAAAGTTATGTGACTCTACGTCAAATACTTTCAGAGCTACGCGCGACACAACATTTTCGGAAGGACGGACGGACAGACGGACGGACGGAAGGATGGACGGACAAGAGCAAATCTATATGCACCCCCCAAAGTGGGGGCATAAACATTGTAAAAAGGGGAAAAAAAACAATATTGCAAAATCCTGGTTTTCATTAGTATCTTCCATTTGGATATGAAATACATGCAATAGGCTGTGTTTCAAGTAAACATGGAGGCAGCCTCTAGCTACTCACACACCTATATACTTTAAACATGCCTATGTGTTTCACAACAAACTGCTATTTATTTCATAAACAATTCTTATCGCTTTAACAGATATAAGATTCTGCTATATATATTAACTCTGTTTGTGAAGATGTATATAAAAATAATTTTTTTTTTACAAAATATTTTTATTACAATCCATTACAAATTTCAGTTCTATTATGGTAATGGTAACTTGCATGCAAAACTTCAACCATATTTTTTTTGTCAAACTAAGGTAATTTCTTTCATTAATTTCAAAAAAGAGCTCTCTTACATGGGTATGAAAATACATTTTATGAGAAGGAATTGACTTGTATAAAGTTTCAATGCAATATATAAAGCTGTTCCTAAGGTAAGCTTTTTTGCAACATGCAAAACCTTAACAAAATTTTCTAAAGTCAAAAACAAGGAGGCCATGATTTACAATAAAGTCAACAAAAGGTTACCTAACTTGATTATTTCAGTAGGACTGGTGACTGGAAAGCAGTGTGTGAAGTCATCTCAATAGATACAGATTTCAATCCAGAGATACAGCTAGATAGCTGCACAAATACTTCTCAATGTTCGAATATAATAAAAAGTCGAATAAGGGCCGTAACTAAATTATATTCAACCAAGAGTTATCTAACTTGTTTATTTCAGTAGGTCTGATGACTAGGAAGCAGTGTGTGAAGTTTCAATCAAATATATAATTCTAGTTGTTACGAAGACACAGCTTGATAGTTAGTTGCCCACAAAAACCAAATTCAAAGTCAAAATGGGCCATAATATGTACCAGTAAACACTATTTCAGTAGGTCTGACGATTAGCAAGCTTTGTGTAAAGTTTCAAACCAATACATACAATGATGAATGAGATATGTATTTGCATGCAAAACTTTGACCAAGGGGTGCTGCCGCCACTGCCGTCATTTCTGACAGCTGAGTAAGCAGAAAAGCTCTCACTATTCTAAGAATAGTGGATCTTATTCAGTCAAATAATACAAAAAAAATTCATTCTTCATGAAGGGTCATGCAATACCATATCTAAATGTTAAATCATTTTACTACACAAAGACCTGGTAGGAAACAAAATTTTGTGTCTGTTTACACAATGAATGTGTAGTTGGACACACAAAATATCAATAAGTGCAGTACATAGTATCAAGGGTAATTTTGCATGGAAGCATACTGAAACATGTACCAAACATTATTTGCAGAGATTGTAAAAGTCTAGCCAAATATTTCCATTCTCTTCAAACCCTGGACCAACATGAATTCACGGCCCCATGTGTTAAAAAAGCTGAGTTAGGAATCCTGTCAAAAAATTGAATGTACAGTTTTGAATTCACTAAAGACAAGGTGGTATTCCTAAACTGGTCTCTAGACTCAGTTTTATAACCATTTATCCATTGTCTTAAACTACTGAACCAAACAGATGCTGCTGGCCACATGACTTACTTTAATACTGATAGCAACTTCCATGGCCAGGGAGACATTTTCTGTCCACACGCTGCCACCCAAACCGTACATTGAGTTGTTAGCCAATGTTATTGCTTCCTTGGCTGTTCTGAAGGGTAACACCACCAATACTGGACCAAATATCTGCAAATATCAAATATTTTATATATTTCATTTATGTTCTTTTTGGCAATTTATTATTCAGCTATGAAATATTGGACACAGTATTAGATAAATTGTGCATATCATATGCCAGTAGGAACCTCACTGAACCAATATGAAAAATAGTGAATATGAGAAAATATGGGATTCAAATACTCTGATCAGTTAAACTGATGGGGCCGACATGGAGTTGAATAATAGGATAATGATCACTAATCATGTGATTTCATACTGGCCCTATTATATGTCATCCGGCAATCATATTGACCCTTCGCCTTGGAACAATGTGACCACCTTAAGACAAATAACAAGGCCAATTTATATTATTTTTATTAATAACCTTATACATGTATTACTGGATGCTGAAGTTCAGCATGAAACACACTTGTCCTGCAAAGAAGTTCATTTTCTGTAGAAAAGTCCATAAAATGGCTGTTCAAATTTATTTGTTTCCTATTTATATATCCATACAATAATAACTTTTTTTAAAATGCTAATATCTACATCTGGGACAAGTTTTAAGTAATTCATAATAACATGCATGACATTTCAGACAAATCATTATATTGACATTTATTTTCATAAACTGTGAATCAGCCTTAAACCTTACCTCTTCTGCTACAACTCTAGACACAGTCTGTACATTTGTGATAAGTGTTGGAGGATAAAAACAGCCTCTAGTTGGAATGCAGGCTGTAGCCTGATAAACCTGGACAACAGAAAAGTATATCAACCTAACACATTTCACTGATTTTTCATACTAGGGTCATAAATATTGTGTACAACTTGCAACTGTACAACACGACTGTGTCAAATCTGTCTATACTCTGAAAAATTACACCTTCAATGAAGAGAACCTCTTAAACCTGTAAAATACTGGGAGATGAGAAGCAGTCTTTGATAACATGCTGTCTGATATAACTGGTAAAGATGCAATGCTTACGATTTAACAGTGACAGAAAAATCATCCTTTCAAAGCAAAGTTTTAGAGGCGGCAATGTGAATAAAGTCTTGGCCGCTCATGTCTGTGTTAATTATTTGGAATTTAAAAAGTCACCACCTAATACAGAACAGATACAATACTTTTTCAAGAAGCAGACTCGAACATGGTTAAAATAAACAAATATCCAGTGGAAAAGGTGCTGACCTGTAAATCAAGAGGTCAATGGTTCAAAACCCATGCCTCCCAATATGGCACCAAATCTGTTGTTTTTTTCTAGGAACTAGACTTTATAGTGATTCATAAAAACTTTTAAGATCTGTACACAAATCAGCTCAATGTAATCAGCAAGGAGGATAAAGTTTTCCTCCTAACCAAACAAAGTAAATCTGTATAGACTACAATAAACATCCATTTATAAGAAAGAGAATCCAAGTAAGCCTTGCAATGTATTACCTCTGCCCCTTCTCTGCGTGCATCTTCAACAAACTCATCTATAGTTTTTTTCTGTGAGTCATCCACAATGGCACCCATGTCTATAGTTTTATCTAGACTGTCACCTACTCTGAAGTGAGTCAGTCTGGTTTTCAATTTTCCAACTAATCTTCCATAGACCGATTCCTGAACAAGAAGCCTTGACCCAGCACTGCATACCTAAATAAACAAGTTACACAGCATTATGTGTGTAGACAAATAGGCACTGTCTAAATTCTAGCCAATTAACTCCATATAACAATATCTAGGATTTTGAGCATGAAACTATTGTACCTTCTTTTTAATTCATATACAGTTACAACAGATTCGCGCTCAGCTCACGATATGTATATTTCGTTCTTACGAAGAATACATCATATTCTGTGTTTGTAAAAATGTGACTCAAGCATTAATCTTCAGAAGGATGTAGACTACAGAATGATATACTAACCTTTACAGTTACGAAAGAATCAAATTGAAATAAGTACTTTCCGTCAATATAATTTATAACTTACATATTGTTATCAAATAAGAAATGAAAATATGAAAATATCTAAAAGAATTTTACCTGTCCCTGATTAAACCATATGGCATCAACCAGACCTTCCACTGTACTGTCTAGATCTGCTGACTCAAACACAATCACTGCAGATTTACCTCCCAGTTCTAGTGACAACTTCTTGCCAGTACCAGCAATCAATCTTCTCAGTGTCTGCCCTACCTAAACATGAATATACATAACAAGTACATATATCAACTGCCTGCACCACTGGCCAAACTTTTACTTTTAAACTGGGACATCTATAAAACAGTTTAAATGACTTCCAAATATGGTCACCACTTGTTTTTTGTTCAGGGACAACAACTATGATAAAACTTTGGACAAAGATAATCTTTTGGAAAAAGGCAGCAACTTCATAAGCAATACTTCAGAAGAGAAGGATTGGAATTAAAAAGAATGACAGTGACTAGACAAGATCAATAAATCAGACAGAATTGTTTTTACTCCAGTTGAGCCTGTGAAAGCCACTTTGTCAACATCTTCATGTGCTGCCAGCATGCTTCCCATCTGTCCACTTCCTGTGATCACATTGAACACACCAGGGGGAAGTCCTGCCTCTGAGCAAATCTCGGCTAACAGCAGGGCAGACAGTCTCGTGTAGGTGGCAGGTTTAAGAGTTATTGTGTTGCCCATAGCAAGAGCTGGACACACTTTCCATGTAAGCAACATCAGTGGAAAGTTCCAAGGAACTATGGCTCCAATCACACCTGAAAATTCAATTACATCAATTTAAAACAAATCAACATGAAACAAGCAAACTAGATGAATTGGTATCCCCCACATGGGTTTGTGGTGAGGTTTACATGTACATTTGAACTTAAAAGAACAGATGTCCTTAAGAGAGCAGTAAGAAATCTGAAATATGGGGGTCGGGGTGCATGATGGGGGTGCCGTGGGGGTGACGGGGTCGGAGGAGTGAGGTGGAGGGTACAACTTTACATGTTGATAGATATTCAGAGAAGGTTTAAGGTTTAAAAAAACAAGAGGGTCATTGACCCTTAAGCGCTCACTTGTATACAAGGCTTCAAATGTGTTTG